>NW_023416357.1:24135570-25335570 GCF_014108235.1 Myotis myotis | reverse complement strand
GTCTGTGTTGAAAAAAAAAGATTCCAAAGCAGGTCTCTGTCTCCATGTCGTCCTCCTCTGCCTTGTACCTTTACAAATGTGTGTGGGTTTCTATTTGCTGGATCATAGTTTAGATTATTTAAATTGGATTGGAAACTCTCCC
Organism: Myotis myotis; assembly: GCF_014108235.1. NCBI lineage: Eukaryota > Metazoa > Chordata > Mammalia > Chiroptera > Vespertilionidae > Myotis > Myotis myotis. The sequence continues at coordinate 25,335,428 of NW_023416357.1, read as the reverse complement.
ACAAGTGAGACTATGGTTTCTGATTTCCTGGCATGCACACAGCATCTCTTGAAAATCCCCTGAAGGTACCATAGGTTGTAGAGAAGATAGGACTGGGTAAATATTGACCCGTGGGAATCCTTGTCAAGTTCTAAAATGCTTCATACACAAAGAAGCCTGATTTTCTACATTCAGATTTTCCTTAGGTGGAAAGCATTTGGCTCCACCCTCTGTCTTCCTGGCCTCCAGAAGGATGTGGAAGCCCATTTCTCAAGTGTTTAGAACAGGAACTCTCATTTGTGCTTCTTTTGAAATCCAAACCTCATTGTAAAGCACCTTATATCATTTTGCCTCAGGAGCCATAGTTGTCATTTTCTAGTCCAAGGCATCCAGTTGTGGGATCATAGTGTATATTTAGGGTTTCAGGTTCATTTTTTTTTCCTTCCCACTAAGTTTCTGTAAAAAAGGAACACAGGGCTGGAGGCTGAAAAATGAATCTGCAGAGCAACTTTGCTGTCTGTGTGGGAATGCTCTGCTCTCATAAAAAGTCTCCGCTCTCAGCCTCAGTATGATCCATCCTCACCATGGAACTTTTCACGGCTCTTGATTCCTCCTGTACCGCCCTGTGGTCCTTCAGGGCGATGGAGAGAGAGCCCACACACACAATGCCTGCTTCCTCCAGTTCCTGGGGGTGCTTTTCAGACCTTGACACCCACACACCTGATGCTCAGGGGTTCTTTTTAACTCTTCGTTGTCTCAAAGAAAAATTTCAAGGCTGCAGATGAACTGGTGCCTGCCTCGGCCTCACAAGAAGAGCCTGTATTTTGACAAAATGGTCAGGAAGACTTAAAGACAGCTTGGTCTTTCTAAACTTGAATCAGTAGGATCCGTGAATGAGTCTCCCCCCAGTGGCCAGCTGGAATCCTTGATCCAGAGGTAATCCTGGTAAAATTCAAAAAGGAATTCTTCTCATTCCAATAAGAGGTTCCTTTTACTATTTATGTGATTCTGTAAGGATTTTTTTAACTGTAAACATCAAACATTAATGCACAGCCAATCTAAGGAGGCTTTCTAGTCTACCCTCCAAATTCAAGCAAAATCTATGCATAGCACAAATACTCCTTGGTGATCTTGGAGAATACATTGCTACATCCTAACTGCCCATTCCCTAGCCTCCTGAAAACTACCAAATTGTATGAGGTTTTATTATGCTGTGCATTTAATTAAGGATTAAATACTGAGTTTATGAAAAAGTACTTAATAACCCAGACTCACCTTCTATTAACTTATGTTAACTTTCTGGAAACGTAAATGCCAAAGGCAGTATTCATACTAATATTGATATTAAATTCTCTGTGTGAAGAATTAAAGTAAAATACTTTCATATAAAGGAGGTTGATAAAAGGTGAGCCTGACTGATATTTTTCCACCAAGAGCTTTACCTTTGTTACCCTCTGTTACACAAAACATACACGGCAAGTAAATAAAATTGATTGGTCATTGTATGACTGGGTTTGGTTTTTTTAAAACCAGTGGAGAAACATCAAAATGGGCAAAAAAGTAAGAGTGCTAATGAAATGCAATTTTTTCCCGTTGATTAAAAAATCACACAGGTGTTCATTCAGTGACACATTCTGAAAAAATTTTTCAGGAAATGTATTTGTTAGTGTCAGTATTGCAGTGAGAAGCCCAGACTGCCCCCCACCCTCACCCCTGCCTTAGGGGCTAAGGCAGCCATGCTCCCCTGCCCGGCCCCCGTGGCCCACTCCTCAGCTCTTGCCCATGCGGGTGCCCTCTACGCTTGCTGGCCTTCCTAGAAAACTTTTCAGAAACTGCCCGGCCCTTGTGAGGTGTCCTTTTTTGAGCTCCTGAGACTTAGGGTCTGTACCACATAATTTGGCACTTGATTACATGGCAGCTCATTTGACCCCCTTTTTGTGAGTGTGACTGCTTTCTCCCCTGATATATAGCAGGTTCCTTATAACAAGAATTGTTTCCTACACTTGCTTCCTCTCTCCCAGTGAACCCAGCAGAATGCCGACCACGGAACTGTGTTGAATAGCATGTGCTAAGTCCCTGCTGCTGGACTCCTATCATTTCTATCTTCCTTCCTCCCATCCCCCAGCAGGCTCTGTGTAGCATCTCCTTGTCTCACCAATGCCATCATTCCCAGGGGCCCCTGAGAGCCCATGTTAATCTTTTCTCAAGACATCCTTGCAAGGATCAGGTTCTGTGTGTACAAGAATGTGTGAATGAGAGAGCAATGGTGACAGTGGCCCCATCTTGCTGCCTTGGAACTCCTCCTTACATGCGCCATGATTCCTTGACTCCGACATGCTTCCGGCTGACTCCTCAGTTGGAAATGATCCTCTCACCTTCCTAACCCAGCCCTGTGGAGCCCACGGCCAGCTTTCCCAGTGCCTGCTGACTGGGCTTCCTCTTTGGTGTTCTTATTTGTATTATTTTAGATGAAATGATCCTCAGTGAGTTTGCGTCAGCCCTGTTTTGTTCATTATCGTACTTTAGGCACTTGAACCACAAGATAAATATTTAATATCAGTTAGCTTGAAGGAATGTTGGGTTGCACCCAAATGCAACCTCCTGGCACCACTGCTCAGAAAATGTACCACCATGTCCTCACACACCCTCAGTTCTTCCTTGCTGGCAGCTCTGAATTCAGCTCACCATCGCTGCATCCCTGCTCCTAATTCTGGCAGGCTGTTGGCTAGGGACATCCTGGCCCATCACCCTGGAGTCCCCTCATGTCATATCTCATTAGGCGCCTTGGCATCAGTGCCTCCAGAGGTACTTAGCTTCCAATGGCAGAGGCTGGTTGGCATTTCAGAGTTGTAAGCTCGAGAGCTGAAACAGAACCCAGGACTCTGGGGTGCCATGGGCTTCAGTGAGTTTCCTATTCTGATCATTCAGAAGTTTCCCCCCATGGAAAATAATGCAGAAGGAGTTGTGAGCAGATCTCTTGAGGATGGAAATGGAGACTGAAGCAGGCTCATAATTATCAGTGTGTTAATTATAAGATCTGCAAAGGTTTCCTACCCTCGGTTAAAATTCTTTAACAGTGGTTCTTAACCTTCTGGCCCTTTCAATACAGTTCCTCATGTTATGACCCAACCATAAAATTATTTTTTCATTGCTACTTCATAACTGTAATGTTGCTACTGTTATGAATCGTAATGTAAATATCTGATATGCAGGATAGTCTTAGGCAACCCCTGTGAAAGAGTCGTTTAACCGCCAAAGAGGTCGCGACCCACAGGTTGAGAACTGCTGCCTTAGAAGAAACACACATTCTACAGTTAATGAGACAGAACCTTGCATTTGCTACAAACTTGCCCTGCAATGTACAACAAGTAGGTGTTAGAGCCAGAATCTGAATCTAGCCTGAGAATTCTTAAAATTAATTGGAGACAGGTTCCAGGGGGCCAGTCTATATGTGGAGTCGCCAACAAACAAGTCAAGTGCCCAGCACTAGACAGTGATGTCTATGTTCATGGTCACTGGCCAGCACAGTACTGAGGGTGCCTTGTGTTGACTGCTGAGCACCCGTTGATAAAAATCCTATATAATAAAAGCCTAATATGCTAAATGGCCAGTCATCCAGTCGTCCGTTCAACCAATCAAAGCATAATGTGCTAATGATATGCTAAGGCCACTTAACCGCTCATTATGACATGCACTGACCACCAGGGGGCAGACGCTCTGAGTGGTAGGTGATCTTGCTGGACATGCCATGGAGCCCTCCCTTCTCCCTCCCCAGCCCCGATAGTGCACCAGTGGGGTCCCTCAGCCTGGCCTGCATCCTCTCGCAATCCAAGACTCCTCGGGGAATGTCAGAAAGCCAGTTTCGGCCCAATCCTGCAGGCCAGGCCTAGGGACCCCACTGGTGCACAAATTTGTGCACCTGGCCTCCAGTTACATTCGTAAGTCAAGATAACCTCACATAGAACCTCATTTGTATTCTCCTCCTCTAGTCTAATTTACTAAAATACATTTTTTCAGATGTCCCATTTGATTTAAAACTGGATTCTGGGGAAAGTATAACTCCATTAAAAGACTTATGGTAAAATGGAAATAAAATGTTAACTTACAAATATATGTAGACTCTAAAATATTCTAGTAAGAAAGTACCCTTAATATTAATACTTTGCAAAACATTTTCACATATATGAGCCCTTCAAAGGGTTTTCATATATATTATTTGGTAAAACAATCCATTTTATCCAAGAAACGAAGACATAGAATAAGAGATTCAAGTTCACATTTTCATTACAATCAGCAATAAAAAAAAAAAACTGTTATAGTAGTAATAATAATAATGTGTACATTTTCTGCCAGGTTTAACTTTCTAAACTACATGAAGTGGGCTTACATCTCGGTAACAAATAGAGCACAGTGATTGTAATGAAAAATACTACCAAAAACACACACACACACACACACACACACACACACACACACACACACGGAAACAACACCAAAGCACCTTTTAGAACAAGTACGCCAGATACACCAAATGAAAATGTTAGAAAATGTCAGAAGACCTTTTCCTCTCGACGTGGTCGTCTTGTGCTTTGTACAGCGGAGATAATGTGATGCCAGCCTCCGACCTTGCTGCAGGCAGAGATGAAAGCACAAGTACGAGGTCTCCTGGGGAAGAAAAGTCGGTCACACACCGGCTGGTAGGAGAGCTTTCTGCCCCACGGGAGTGTTTTTCCTTCAAGTCTATTTTCTCTAATGTCAATATAACTACCAGCTTTCTCTTGGTTCGTATTTTCCAAGAGAAAGTGTCCCTTTTCCATCTTTTTTTTCAGCTTGTCCTTGTCCTTATGCAGGTTTTAGTTGTACATGTGATAAGCAACATGCAGCTTTATGTTACTGGCTCAGACCCAAAATCCCCCTCTGTTACCTGACGAGTGTCATACACTTCAGTGTATTATAATTACTGCTACAAACTCATTTTGCTTTTTTTTTTCATCCCTCATGTATCTTCTTTGTTTCTACTTCTTTTTTATCCTTTCCTGCCTTCTCTTGAACCAATTGGATTTATTTATTCTCCTATAGTCCCTCTAGCAACTTGGAAATTATAAATTCTATTTTCTTTTGGTGATTAACTTAAAACATGTAACTGTGCACATGACTCGCAGAGTCTATTACTATCTCCATCTTCTTGTTGAAGAATACAGGGACTAAGCACTAAGTCTCTAAATCTAATCCTTCTTTTCCATCTTTCATCTTCTTGAAATTAAAAACTCAATAGAAGCATAACCAATGGACACAGACAGTAGGAGGGTGAGGGCATATGCTGGGGGGTAGAAGTGGCCGGGGAGAGGTCAATGGGGGGAAAAGGAAACATATGTAATACTTTAAACAATGAAGGAATTAAATTGTTTTAAAAAAACTTCAATAGTTATACTGAAGGAGTGATAAGAGCTGAAAAACTAATCCATAAAATAACACAGAAAGACAAAGAGTACTGTTTAAATTTTTCTAAATTTAAACTGGTTTTATTCGTTATTTATTCTTGTTGTTTGCCGATTTCTCACCATTCTCCATGAATATCGTTCCTTCCTCCAGGACTCGGTATCCATATTCTCAAAGGATTACTCCTTCCTTCTCTAATCCTTTCAGAGACAGCCTGTGCATAAAATATCCACTTACCTTTTGTCTTGGAAAATCATCTGTTTTGATAGTTTTTATAACAATTTGAAAACATGAGTCTGTATTTTCCTGGACAATAATATGCTCAGGAGAAAGCTACAGTCTAGTGGCTGTTCCTTGGTAGATAATATGTCTTTTCTTTCTGGTTGTTTTTGTAGTATTTATTATTTGTCTATCATGGGCAATAGATTTCTTTTGTTAAAGTGTAGGTCTACTTTTATTTTTCCTGTTTGCGACTCAGTGTGTCGCCTCGACCACAGAGCTCATATTCTGTCCAGGCCCTCAAAATGTTCGCCCATGCCTCCTTGTATTTTTCCTCTTTCCCAGTCTTTCTGTCCTGTTTTTCTCAAACATTCATTACAAGTATGTTGAAACTTTGTATTGTAGCTTCCGTGCATCAGTGTCTTTTTTATATTTTTCATCTCTTCGCCTTTCTGTGCAGTTTTATGTGTAATTCCTCACAGACATCTTATCCTCTTTAGAATAACTCTCTTGAGTTTTTAATGTCAATATCCACATTTTAATCTCCAGAGAGTCTATAAGGCTCATTTTTTAAAAATATCTATTATTTTCTCTTAACTGCTCATTTATTAAAGACTCTAACTCATCCTTATTCCTTCAATCTTATTTTATAGGCTATTTCGGATTGGTATAATATCTACAGATCTTCTTGTGCTAATTCCATAATCTCTTATGTCTGTTGAGTATTTCTTGTGAGGTCCATTGTCTTAGGTAGTCTGTAATTTTTTTTTATTGTGAGGTCATGTTCAGTGGAAATGGCTTCCCCACAACTGGGACATGCTCTGCACCCAGTAATGTAAAGTCTCCTATATAATAAAAGGCTAATACGCAAATTGACCAAATGGCAGAACCACTGATTGCTATGACGGGCACTTACCACCAGAGGGAAAATGCTCAATGCGAGAGCTGCCCCCTGGTGGTCAGTGTGGTTCCACAAGGGGAGCACTACTCAGCCAGAAGCTGGGCTCATGGCTGGTAAACGGCTCAGGGGTCCCAGACTGTGAGAGGGTACAGGCCAGGCTGAGAGACCCTCCCCTACCACCCCCGCCCTGCACAAATGTGCACCAGGCGTCATTTATAAGCAGTGTTGTTCTTTCTTCTGCCACAGCCCCGAAGACTTCTTCTGGTTTTTGAACTGATTAACAACCTCTCAACTTGAAATTCTCATTATGAAGCAGATCATGTAATTTCAAACCCAACACCTCCATTTAGAGTTTGAATTTGTCATTAAAGTTTATTAGTGCTTCCCTCAACCAATTCATGGAGTTCTTCTAGACTTGTTTACATGGAGGGAACAGCCTTTTGAGGCCGCTGGTTTTATTCAGGGGTCTTGGTTCCAGCTGCCCACCATTTGCAGACCCAAGGCAACATCTTCCTCCCTGTGTTCAGTCCCAGGACACTGTTTCACTAGTACTGAGCTGCTTCTTTGTTGCTGGCCCTTGGGAATTTCCTTTAGGGTTCATCATGAAGACAATGAATATATTGAGTAATCATCTATTGAGTTTCTACTAGCCGCTGAACACTGTGCTGCCTGTGGGAGCACAAAGACCGGGTGATGTGGTCACTGCTCTCAACCAGCTCTTCCTGTGGCCAGAGATAAGCATTTCATCAAAGACAATGCGATGTGGACAGGCTGTGAGTGCCACGAAGTGGGTGAATGACGGAGGAATGTGGCTCACTCAGGAAGTACAAAAGAAACAGGTTGATTTTGGAAAATATGATTGATTGAAATAAAGCATCCTTTCTGAAAGAAATTCAAGTACAGTTAAGTAATCAAAGCACACATGGCAGTCTCTGTGACATTAACTGTTACAAATAATTATCGCTGCCATTCAAAACTACAGTCCTTGGCCAACTAAATGCCAAAGAAGGTGTTCCTCTAGACAAATACACAAAAGTACATGTTTATCTGATAAATTTCACCATATTTGTCAGGCAAGATTTTAAGATAAGTTTTGTGTTTCTAATAATGCAAGCTTGTTACTCAGCCACTATGACATAGTTATAATTTTTCTGAATGTTGTTCTGAATTAAAACTTCACTTGATATAAGCATCTACTTATTTCCAGGTACTTAATTTTATTTTTTTAAATGGACACTAATGAAACTGCAAAAGCTTTTATAATTACTGCATCAAATTATATGGTATTTTAGAGTGAGAGACTACCAATTGTTTCCAGTGCAAAACATTAAAAAATAAAAATAAGAAGAAAGGAAGGGAAACATTTTTGGTGGGAATATTTTTTTAACCCAAATACAGTGCATGAACACTTTATTGTATTTTTCTGTGGAGAATATTTTGCCTTTACTGAATGAAGAACATTGACATTCACCCTATACTCTTTCTAGCAAACCACACTGCTCATTTTCCCCAGCACCATCTCTATGATAGGGTTTTCATATAAATTTATATTATTTTTCCTTTACATATCCCACTACATTTAGTACTAATACCAAATTTGTCAGTGGGTATGGCATTGACAACCAAGAGCATTGCTAGAAGGCCCACAGGGAGCTCACTGTAAGTAAGAGGCAAACACAGGATACAGTGAGACCCACTGATGATCAGGAGAGGGAGGAAACAGAGTTGGGTAAAATTATGCCAGTAATTAAGCCAAAGATCAACTAGAGTGACTAACCTGGGCTCATTTCCATAAGTAGCATCTTCTGAATAAATGCTGAAATGTTCTTTGAGAGATTATTATTTACTAGGGGCCCAGTGCATGAATCTGTGCACCTTTAAAGGAACTGTGGGCCGCAAGGCTTCAGTGTGCATACGGCTGGGTCTTGGTCCAACCTCCGTGCCCCCATCCGGACCCTCCCACGTGGCCCCCGGTCCCCTCTCTGCTAGCAGCCCCACTCCCGCTGCTGCTGCTCCCACACACTGATAGTGCCAGCCCCACTCGCACCCACTGATGGCGCAGAGCAATTGGGTTCGGCTCCAGCAGCGGGTGCAAGTGGGGCCAGCACCATCAGTGGATGTGAGTGGTGGCTGCCGGCCCCAATCGCCCCTCAGAAGCAGGGGGAGGTGGAGAAGCCGTGAGGGACTATCGGGGCCAGCAGCTGATGCTTACACCCACTGATGGCGCTGAGCAATCGGGACCAGCATCGGGCACCAGCAGTGGGTGCAAGTGGCAACTATAGCACTAGCTGTGGGTGCAAGTGTGGCCGGCGCTGACAGTGGGTGCAAGCGGCGGCTCCAGTGCCAGCAACAGGTGCAAGCACTGGGCAGGACCTAGGCATGCGGGAGCAAAGAATTTTCAGTAACCACCAGAGGCTCACCCCGATGACAGCGACTGGCGCCCCACCTTGGTCTGGCGCTCCCGCTCTCCTGCTCCACCATCCCGCAGCGGCTGATGCCCGCCATGTTCCACGCACGCCCCCGGTGGTCAGCGCACATCATAGCGACCAGTTGTTCGGTTGTTCCGCCATTTAGTCTATTTGCATATTAGCCTTTTATTATATAGGATGTTTCATTAGGATGGTATAAATTTTGATAAACTTATTTTTGCACCCAGGACTTTATTTGAATACTTAACCCAAAACAGAATAAACTGAAGTGAATGACCATGTCAAGATCCAATTGTAATTTTTATTCAGGACTTCAAATCGAATCAATGTTCCCATTTTTCCTTAGTCAGATCTTTTCTATTTTAAGATCTTGGTCTTTTTTTCTCCACTTTTCTTCATTATTGGTTCCTTCTGCTTCCATAATCTTTATCTCCCTCCTCTTCTTCCCCAAATGTCCCTATAGTTCAGCGTACTCATCTCTTATCTTCTGTTTCTTTGTCCTTGCCACCAGCAATGCTTACCAATCTTTATATTTCAGTTCTATTCACTCTGCCTGAACTCGGTCACAGGAGTGAAAAGACTGGGGTGGCTGCCTGCCTCCCTGACCTTGAGAGCAATGAATATTTCTCATAAGTTTAAAAATGCTTGCTTGGGGGTACTTTGAGGCATACATGAAGACTGAACAGGAGACTGAATTGAACCTACTACATCCTAAATTCATTATCCTGAACCCAGTGCGTGCCATACCCATGGTCTTTAGTGAGGTGCCCCAAGTGTTTTCTTTCTAGGGGTAAATAGGAGCATGAAGGTGTTCCCGGACACCCTGCCACATGTTCAGTAGGCACACGTGGACCCCGATTTGTAATTCTGCCCAGCATGTTGCAGGAGCAGAAACAATTTCACGTGTGTCTGCCCACATCTGTCTCAGTAAGCAACTAATCTCTGCTCAAAGTATAACATATTCCTATTAGCTCATTTGGCAAGATTATCATCATATATAATTCTAAAATTTAAACAAAGTAATTTAATTTCAAAAATAAGTCTGTGCAATAACTAGATAATATTTTACCTAAGAGTGATATGGAATCTGAGCTGGCTTTAAATTTTTCCTAGAGTAATACAATTTTGCATTTCTGCCCTTAAACATATTTATTATCAAATTTTTTGATAACTTCTGTGTATAGGCCCAAAATCACTGATTTTAACAATTCTTTCTTAAACAAAAACACTAATTCTAGTTGATTAAGATGCAGATACATATTAATTTACCAAAATCAAACCAAATGCCATCATCTTCTAATAGATGGCTACGACATTTTATTGAATCTCTGCTTTTTACACTTTGTTATAGCTTCTCCTCCAGAATATAAATCTGATTAGGGTCTGTGGTAGTAAATTATTAAAAGTAGCATGCATTAAATGATAATGATGGAAGCATCCTCGGGTGGGTGTCCTCCAGCTCTGTGACCCTCCGGGACACTGCATGTTCACAGCATGAAAGTGCATCTTATTGGATGACATATTTAATGCCACCACCAAATCCTGCTCTTCAGAAGCCTGAGGTACAAATCTGGCTCCTCCCCTGTTGCTGGTGGGAAAATGCCCTCCAGAGCCCCACTGTGTGTGCCTTCTGCCACCAGCCAGAGATTCGGCTGCTGGCAGCCCCTGGAGTGCAGGGCAGCTCATGCTTCCAGACAGGCTCTAGGACAGGGGTGGGCAAACTTTTTGACTCGAGGGCCACAATGGGTTCTTAAACTGGACCGGAGGGCCGGAACAAAAGCATGGATGGAGTGTTTGTGTGAACGAATATAAATTCAAAGTAAACATCATTACATAAAAGGGTACGGTCTTTTTTTTTTTTAGTTTTATTCATTTCAAACGGGCCGGATCTGGCCCATGGGCCGTAGTTTGCCCACGGCTGCTCTAGGAGAAATCAGAGAAGGACCTGGGAGAAAATTAACTTGCAGAACGTCTCACAGCAATGGGGGTGTGATGCTGGGCTGCTGGGCTTGTTCTTTAAGCTCACCTATCTATCTCTCACTTTTTATTATAGAATCTCATTTAATTCTTACAATGGCATTTAACATATTGCAATGCTTATGTTTTTAAGAAATATATATGTACATATGCATATATGTGTGTATATATATATATTTATATATATATATATATATATATATATAGAGAGAGAGAGAGAGAGAGAGAGAGAGAATAAAGCAGAAAGAAGATGTGAAAGATGTAGAGAAATAAAGGTGCTGTTTATTATAGCTGTCAAGGAGTATTCTCTGCTTGAGTTTTATGGAGGTCACACCAGTTTTACCATTGTATTAACTTAGTAGTATTTGACAGTTGTATTTCTATGATTAGCTACATGTTGGTCTGTTTTCTACATAAATTGGCTAAATTTATGACAACTGCTTCATCATAGCTGTGATCTGAGCCCCAACACATCCCACAGAATGGTTTAATTAACTGACATATTTGTTTCTTTACCAGATTTTTTTTAAATATAATTTTAGGTCTATTTTAAAGGACAGATAGTCGCAACTTACATTTATTATAAACATTTAATTAATCTATTCTTACTTTGTAACAGTGATGCCAACATAACGTAACAAGGTGTGTAATCTGGTCTGAGCCCCCAGCAGAGGGACAGAGCCTACTTGTCTACTCTTGGAAGAATATTGGTGCATCTTGTGGTTTTAAATATCATTAATAAACTTGAGAGAATACATAAAATAGCAATGCTTTTTCTTTATTTCTTTCTCTCTCTTCCTAGCAATGCAGCAAAAAGGCATCTGCCTCTCTCCTGTGGCTTTTAAAGTCATCAGGCATCATCGCGAACCGCCCCTGGCCACGGATCTCCCTCACGGTCATCACCACGGCCATCATTTTAACCATGGCCGTGTTCAACATGGTGAGTCATAGCTCCTACCAGGCAGGGACTGCTTTGCTTCCAGGGCTTGTCTTGGTGGGATTTTCAAACCTTGCTTGTAGCTGCTTTGGCAGCACCAATCACTGCCTATTAAGTTCAACATCCAACCACAGCAACAGCAGCCTCTGTAGGAAAAAGGATGCTCTCTGTTAGAGCCACAGAGAGAAGGGCTTCTCCCAGCAGTTCCCAACTTCTTGCTCTGTGGGGCTCTCGGGTATGGAAATGACACTAAATGTCAGCAGATAATCACTGAGGAGTAACAGAACCATCAAATTAAGGAAAGTGCAGTGGCTGAGGCGTCGTGCTCTGGAGTTTAAAAGGACTAATTTCAAACATCAGCTCCCACCTTATCAGCTGTGTGATTTTGGAGAGTTTTCTTAAAGTTCCACGGGTTGCATTTCCATTTTTCAAAAATGAGAACTGACACTTCACTGCCAAGGTGGTTGTAGGGTACATGAGCTGATGTTTCTACCACACTTAGGATGGTACCAGGCATTTAGTAAATATTTAACCAATGGTGGCTCTTACTATAGTGATATAATCATGACTGCTATATTCTTAAAATAGGCAGGTGGGTAATCAGTGCACGTTGAGACACATCCTTATCATTATCCTGACGTCACCATCATTAACCATAAAGCATAATGTATTTCAAATGTTGGATGCTTTGCTAGTTATTGGAACTGCAGGGTCTTGTGAGGTACAGTCCTCGCCTTTCAGAAGCATAAAATCCGGTTGAGAAGATAGAGTTTATGTATTACACGATAAGACATAGTTTTCATAAATGAGACAGCATTCATTCAACCAAAAATATTCATTGAGCATAAATATGTGCCTGATACATTGCTAGATGCTCAGCAGCCAAAGAGAGTTCTCTGCATTCCAGACATTCATAGTGGAGCCTAGGAGACGGGCAGCAGGTAAACCAGCTGTAAAGAGTCTGAGGGCCACAGAGGTGTGTAAAGAGGAGACAAGGGGAAGGGACAGCAGGGCCTGCTGGACTGAATTATAAAGGATGGGTAGAAGGAGTTTGTGAGATGGTGCATGAGAGGTGAGAAGGAGGGAAGACATTTGCCATCTAGGACTAGAAATAGGGCAGCCATTTGTATTAAGAAGTAGTAGAATATAAAGCTGAAGAAATAGATAAGGATCTTGAAGGTTGACTTGGGCTCAATTCTCAACATTATACTACAGAGCCAATAGCTTCTCCTGACACACACCTGGAGATCTCAATGAGGGTGATGCTAACTGGAAGCCAGATGGACTGGGGTGCCAGCCACAAGGTCAGAATAGCCTCTTCATGTGCTTCGAAGTTGATCTTAAGGACACCTGCAAAGGGGGTGTCAGAGAGACGCCATAGCTCGCCCTCTTCTGCCTACTTCCAGTGCTATCAGGAGGTGGGTGTATGGATTCCTACGTGTTCAGATTCCTGTATTTTCTCCACATGGTCAACTATAGGACAGGCATGCTAGCTCTCCACACCTCACCTGACCATATGCCCCCCAACTCTGTCTGGGAGCTCCCCTGAGAAAGGACATGAGGTCCAGACCTAATGTGGGCCTCCCCAGTCACGGGTTAGTGATAGGTGTGACTTCTGCCCCCTGCATAGTCTTGGAGATCAGCCCATGGAAGAGGCTTTGCCCCTGTAGGCAGTTAGAACTAATGGTGCCTGTGAGGAGAGGGCTCAGCAGTCAAGCCCACACAGCCTCAGTTTCCCCCACGACCTCCTGGCCCTTGATCTTTGTTCCTATGTGGATTTTCTTGATGTGTCAAGTTCACCTTGGGAACTCCACCATCCTGGGAACTCCTCTATAAAATAAGTGAGTGGCACTAAGCTCTTCTCCCCTCCTCCTGAACATACACAGCAGCTGAGGCCTATCTTCCTACTGCAGGCATCATGAGACTTCCCCCAAGGGTTGGGGCCTTGTCTTCTAGGTCTCAGGCATACCTGGACCATAACATCATTTATTTCCAACAAGAGCTTGATCCAAACTGACTGGCAGACAACTGGAAAACTGTGCCATGTCGGGACCTCCAGTAATTCCCTCTAGAACTACCCTGCTTTAGCGGGACTTTAAAATGCAAGGACCTAAGTAGTCAGACAACCTGAGGCATGTGCTTATGAGGAGCCCAGACCTACAGGCTTTCTGTGAGAGGACCCAAGGGGATTGAGATGGTGGCTCCAGAGCTGTCCTCAGAGCACTGGGTGGGGAACGTGAGATGAGGGACTCAAGACTGAGACAAGAGGTATTTCCTAGAGCCTGTCTGCTTATGTATTAGTAGCCATTAGGATACTTAAGCTTTATGCACAGACAACGTTATGGTTATTGCAAGGGTGTGAAAGCATCGCAGGGAAGGAAGAACAGAAAGGCCGAGGGCAGGGAGGAGTGAGAGCCTATAGAAACATGAGTGTGTTTCCTAAAACGTCCTCATGCTCCACTTGGTAGCATGCAAGTGGGCATTAGCCCCGCTGCTCCCAGTTCCAGGAGAGCGACCAACGAGCTCCAAGGGGAGTTTTGGAAATAAAACTGCAGGAGACAGCTGGGTCAGAATTACTAGTAAACTCCACCAGGAGGGACTGGGACAGAACACTACGACCACAGGGCCCACTAGCTAGAGGTCTCAGTAATTCTAACAGACACATGGTGTTCACTCTGCAAGGGGTGATTGCCACAATCCCCTTATCATTCAGCATTCTTATCCCCCAAGAGTGTGTTCGCTCACCTGGGCGGGCACAGAGCCCATAAAACACACTTCCTGAGAGTTGACCTTCTCCATTGGCTGCCCATACAAGTTATGAGAACAAGACCTTTAACATACCATCACACACCTAGAAAAGTGCCTCCCATGTAAGGGGGGCTACTTAATAGTTACTGAATAAAAGAATGAGTGAATGAACAGGTAAGCACACAACCCTTCCAGAAAGCAACCATTTATTTTGGTAAAACCCAGTTTGACCTTATAAAATCAAGATAGATCACCTAATTTTTTGATGACAGAATCTACGTGGGAAACAAATCAGTTTTAGAAGCTAATTGTATTTCACAAAGGATAAGTAGTAATGATTGACAGGCAGTTCAGTCAATGTCTAAATGTTTGATGAGCTGAGCATTTGGGAGATCGGTTTCACAGTAACTATGATCCCTTTGGAGAGAAGAGATACATCTTCAGTACCAGAAATATGTCTTCCAGAGCCACTTTTTCCTCACAAAGAAAGGAACTTATTGCCAAGTGAGATAGAGAAGTTTTTAGAAGACATGCTAAAACTATGTTGGATGATGTGTGAGAGAGAACGGAAATAAGGTTTTGCTACCCATACTGAGCTCCCTTCTGTGGCAGCCCAAGCTGTGGGGCGAGGAATAAACAAGAGTACTTTTTCTCTGCCCAGTGGAGAGGGAAAGGAAGTCAGAACCACCCAAGCAGGTGCTGTCCCCATCCATGCAGGAGAAACAGCATTTTCCTTGATACCTGGGGCCCTGAAATGGGTGGTTCTTCTCCATCTGAGCTCCTCATATATTTATTTCAAAGAATCATCATAAAACACTATGAAAGCAGACATTTGGTACAGAAAGGAACTAATTTTTCTCTTACTAGAGAATAACTATGGAGCTTACTGATCACAGAAGGGGAGGAGTTTGTTCGTACGAGGGCTGGCTTTCGTCACAGCTGCAGATTTATAGGGAATGTTGTCCAGCTACACGGATCCGCGCCTTCTTGAATTAGGACTACACGAAGCAGACGCAGGGTCCTGTCCCCAGCCACACTGTAAGGTGATGTGACTACTCTGGGTCATGCTCGTCGCCCAGTGGTGCTGATGCAGATTCAGACACTGGCCAATCGGAACTGAGCATGAGTGAGGTGACATGCAAAGGAAGTGGGCTCCCAGGTCACTCACTCATATCCGGGGACATGGCACCTGCATTTTAACAGCACTTAGGGGGTCGTTAGGAACGGTGTCTCAGAGGGGCTGGCTTTTAAAATCTCAACACACAGTGATATAAATGACAAAACACCCAGGTCAGTTGTATTGAAAATGAACTGTGAGGTGTTAACAGGATATTTTAAACACCTGATACTCATCTATGTAACACCATACACCCCAATAAAAAGTGGAGGAAACAGTTATCCAGATTTTTATCAAATACAGAGTTTCATCAAACTGCCAGTGACCTGTGTGTTTTGTTCCATTTTAGTTCCAGCTGGCTTAACCTGTATGAGAAGCTCAAATCCTCTGCCATTTTTTTCTGACATTTTGACAGTGTCATCCTGTGACTTCCCACGTCATTTTGCAATCTCTTCTGAGAAACTTCCCAGAGAATGCAATCAATAACAGCTTTATGAACCACCTAGCCCAGGATTAGCCTTAGTCAACTGGTAGTCTAACCAGACTTCTAATTCCAACCAAATGACAAGCAAAGCACAATGATGTCATCAGGCATAAAACAATATTACATTGCATGTTCATAATTTAATATTGCTTGGAAAACATAATTCTGAGAGGTTTTAAATTTTCTGAAAATTGTAAAATTTGGAAGTGAAGGTAAAAATATGTAGTGTTCATAGGCCCTTTATTAGGACATCTTGTCCAGGATGAAGATATTATTTTCCTAATGATGACAAAGTTTGATGAATGTTAAAATTGATCTAGAGAGGAGTTCCTCAAATAATTATGATTACTAGAAATTCATTCTGTGGAGAACATTGTGGTAGTTTAACCTGGAATGGAGAGAAACGTGGGATTAATAACAATTGAGGATTTGCCTAGCTATATGTAGGATGACATGAGTTTGTTATTTTAAAGTGACTAAGAAGACAGACTGGGGAAATTGACTCAAAATTGCAGTGTGATGTCATATAGACACAATGAAGAGTTTCTTGATTTGGGGGTAGTTAATAAATACTAGAGAGAGCGTGTGCAAAAGGGGCTTAATGGAGCATTGTTAGGTATAGTGATTGAAGTTCTCTATTGAATTTCTCTATTGGTTTTCAAATTTAAACCATCATGTTTATGGTAGAGCCTCCTTGAAAGACTGCGTTTTCACAGGATGTATTTCTACCCATTGTACAGCAAGAATTTATTTTCTCCTCTATAGAGTGATATAATCAAGATATTTTTGTTAATAATTTCAAGATCCCAGGTCCTTGAGACTAGTAACCTACAAGCTAAACTACCTCCTTCTATTTTTTATTTTTTTTATTCTTTGGTATTTAAATAAATTTTATTTGGGATCTGTCAAATATAAATTTGTAACATTTTGAAGCCCAATGTTTACCTTTGCTGTTCAAACTTTTTTTCTGTCATAAGTTTTCCCAAAGAATTAGAACATTTGTAGTTCAACGCTGGGTTGTGACATTTTTGACAAATTCTTTGGTAGTAAATAAAGAAATCTACAACATTTGAGTTTTCAAATCAGCATTTTGATTTTACCAAATGATATCATGGGTAGAAACACTGTATCTAGTATCATTTTCTCAGAATTATCTTTAAAAAGAAAATAGGATCCTTTTTCCAACAGTGCTAAGACTATGCATCCTCTGAATTTTAATCCCCTGTAACCCTGAGCTGCCAAGCATTCACAAGTAATAGATAAGATGTTGATACCAGTTATTGCATTTTGCTCATAAAATTAATTTTTTTTCTTAAATCAAAAACTCATAAACTCCGTTGACTCATTTAATGTTTGAAGCAAGATGGTGAAGAGGCTGCAAACACATTCCAAAGGCTTTCATTTCAGGACAGGGAGCTGGGTGTCTGTATGCGTGGTGATGTCACCTCAAATGTAATTCTACCTGAGACAGTTTTAATATAATATTTAACAGAGGTGCTTGTGTGTTCTTTAACATCAATCCTGCAGTTCTATACTTCACTATTAAGTGCATAGCACAACAATGAATAGTCACTTATTTATTCCGTAGAAATTCTCACAGTTTGAAAAGCGGATGGAGCTACTGGCATCTGAAGCATGGGTGCTGGTTGCCCACATAGTCCTGCTGACTGCGGGTGACACACAGGCACCAATAAACAGCACCGCCTACTAACCCTCCCATCTCCTTTGCACTAATTCATTGAAAAACAAACATTTTCTTTGCAGTTTTTCCTGAGTGACCCAGAAGAAACAGTCCCTCCAACTACCAATACATCAAACACAAGTCTTTCTGCCTCAAATAATCAGGCAGCGATTCTGCGTGCGCAAAGCTTGTTTTTTCTTCCGGTAAGAGCATTTTCCTCGTTAGTATGGCTTTTATTGTTTTCCTGGGTGGCTTTTATTGTTTTTCACCTGTGTGATGATATGGCCTCCAATTTCCCACCTGTACTGGACTTCACTTTTCTTCTCTGGTGTCAGTACCTGAGTAGATCCTGACCACTTAAGAACCACCAGCCTTTCTTTTTTATCTTTTTTTTTCTTTTCTCTTCTTTTCTTTCCTTTGGAATATATCTTCATTGATTTCAGAGAGGAAGGGAGAGGGAGAGAGAGATAGAAACATCAATGATGAGAGAGAACCATTTATCGGCTGCCTCCTGCAGGCCCCACACTGGGGTAGAGCCCACAACCCTTGCATGTGCCCTTGACCGGAATCAAACCCGGGACCCTTCAGTCCACAGGCCGACACTATCTACTGAGCAAAACCGGCTAGGGCCCACCAGCCTTTCTTAAGAGAAGTCCTGGCTGGCTGGCACCGTCAGGCACAAAAGCAAAGTCCCAATGTCATTCTGCCACTCTCACAGGTGACTCTTGGCTTTATTCTCTAAACTGGTGCATTTCATGGTATGGATCCCAGTATTTGGCATTCAATTACATGTCACTGAATTCCTGGGTTCCTTGCTCACAGATTTTGTGAATTGTTCCAGTAAATTCGTGTTGGCTCCCGGATGCTGTGATCACAGGACCACATCTCCTCTCTCTGCCTCTACTGCAATACCGTCCAGTGATTATAGCCTCAGATAATCCTTACAAACTGACTCATTTTAAGCAATGTCCAAAAAGGCTTAGATTGGAATTTTAAAACTGACTAACACGTCAGTGTTTTAAGTAAGAAGAGGTGAATCAGTTATTTACGGCTTAATAGGTCTTACCCATGAATTGTTTGGGGGGGGAGGGGGGGAAGTCTTCTGATACTCTCCTTTTCATTTTATGAATAATCATCTGAAAGTAGTATAAATTATTAACAGTTACTTTCTGTGTTGAGGGTGCTGAATGAACTAGTTTGGAGACTGAAATTGGTCATTTAATATGTGCACTTTTAAAATGTCCTGCCAATTTTTAAAACTCCACTAGCAATGGCAGTAAAGGCGATTTACTTGCCTCATTCCCTTTTCGCTGATTTGTTCTGTTGACATTTGGCTTGGATACTTTTTGCCATTTCAGTTTTCTGGGAAGCTCACTGCTCTGCGTACAGAGAGTAGGGGTGTCTGGTGTTCTTTTGAGGCCAGGGCTGTTACAGAGGCAAGGTGACCAGGGTCCCTAGGAATGTCCCTGTGGGCTTGGGAAGAGAGGATAGCATAAGCTTTGTTCCTTATCCAAAGGGTCCTGGCCTTCGTTTTAGGCATTAAACCCCCATGAGGATTAGACACCATCTTTTCTATATTAGTTATGTGACTAGTGCGAGATGGGTCTCATGATGACTTATTGGCTGTGTCCTCACTGGGCATCCTTGAATGGATGGCATTAGTACACATGGTCCATAGGACAGTGGAGGGAGAGTGACTCCAAGCTGTCTTCATGTGACATTCACAGGGCACTTTAAGTTTAACATTTTAAAGATGCATTTTCATAGGAAAGGAAAGCATAGCCAGCAAAGCACTTTTTTAAATCTCTCCATCCAATATTTTTGGGTAGAATGACTCACCATGCTTGGCACCGCAAACGGCAATTGGGTGATCATTCTGAATTTCATTTAGGTAAGTCTGTATGATATCTTATTTTCAAAAGAAGAAAATCATTAGAAACCCAAGATGGGGAACGGTAATATTTACTCAACCTTAAAAGATCCTGAAAAAATACACAATAGGCTCTTTAAAATCTAGGCCCCAATTAGTCAACAGGCCACTATTGTTCCAACAGCAAGTCCTCAAGAAGAGGTTTATGGTGAGCTTCGCCCAGGAAGCCCTGCGTGCTCATGGGCTGACTGTATAGAAACTGCTTTATTAACTCACAACTTTAGGTGTTCCAGGGGAGCCGGGAAACACCCCATCTTCCCCCTTAAAATATTTTTAGAAATATTAGGAAAGCCATTTTGTGGAAAGGCACAAAGTGTGCCTTATTCCTCTCAAACCCCATCTTCCTTGATATCTGAGGCTGACAAAGGATGGGGAGAGTCCGCTTCATGTTGTGGGTGGTACAAAGTGATATAACCTCTTAGTGGTAATTTAATAGTTCTCGAAAAGCACAACACAGACATACTTTTTATTCTGCAGTACTAATTCTGGAAATTAATTATAAAGATGCACAGACTTAGCTACAAAGCATTCATTCAAAGTAAAAGAAAGAAAGCAACCTGAAAGATAAAATAAATGTATTTAAGTAAATTGTTATTTAGTTACATCCAGCCATTACAAAAGATGTTGAAAAATATTTAATGACACAGAAATATATATTTATGATGCTATTAATTGAAAAGTATCATTTAAAAACAACCAAAACAGTATAAACCCAATTTTATAAAATAATTGTACCAATAATAAGTAGAAAAAAGGCTGGAAAGATATAGACAAAATCATTAATAGGCTCAAGTTGGATGTTGGGGATAATAGGAGACCCTTATTTTTATATGTGTGCTTTGTATATTTCCTAATTTTTAACATCAGATGTATAATTGCTGTAGCAGAAAAAAAGCTGGTTTTTAAATACCCAACGAAATCATTCATCAAGGATCTTTGCCATGTCGGCACTCTGTGCTTTACCAGGCATTTATAGCATTTCACTGGGAAAATATCCTTGAGGTAGATATTATTGGAATTTCCATTTTCCAGGTGAGGGAACTGAGGCCAAAGGCGCCTTAAGTAGGAGCCCAAGATGCCAGTGGCTGTTCCCTAGGTATTAAAATGCAAGTTAATGTCATTGATTAACTATATTAAAAGTGCTTATAACTATATAATCTTAGTTAACTTAATATCAACTAATATTTTTATTTACTTTATGAAATAACCAAAAACTCATAGACACAGACAACAGTATGGTGGTTGCCAGAAGGAAGAGAGTTGTAGCAGGGTAGTAAAGGATAAAATATTAACTAGTATTAATAAATTATATTATTCAGTAATTAAAATATTAATGATTGCTAATTTAAATATTAACAAACAACAATACAACTATTAACTAATAGTAATATCTTTTTTTATAAACAAATCCTCAGATGAGGACTTTTATTTTATTTTTTTAAATGTATTTCTTTATTGGTTTCAGAGAGGAAGGGAGAAGGAGAGAAAGATAAAAACATCAATGATGAGAAAGAATCATTGATCGGCTGCCTCCTGCACACCCCCCACTGGGGATCGAGCCCACAACCCAGGCATGTGCCCTTGAGCCAGAATCGAACCTGGGACCCTTCAGTCCGCAGGCTGACGCTCTATCCACTGAGCCAAGCTGGCTAGGGCGCTAATAGTAATATTAACTGTACCCAGACTCTATAAAAATAAAGTTATTAAAATAGACCCTAGCAGCAGTCAGCTCACGAGCTACAGCGAGAACCCTGGCCACCCGGCGCCTCCCTGGCCGGCTGCCTAATGCAATAGTGATGGCTGATATTCAGGCCTCCCACCTGGCCTGCCAGAGCCATTGCCCCTCATTCGCACACCTTTTCTGTGGCTAGATTCAGGGTCCCAACTTACCTTTCATTAACTCCCAGCATACCTTGTGCTTGGCCTTCAAGAGTTCTAGAAAGGTGTTTTAAAAGAAAATGGACCCAGAGCCTCCTTTCCATTTACATATGTATTTTCGTAGCCATCCCCAAAATGTGAAAGCTTTTTAAAAGCCTAAAAATTAATTTTAAAATATGAAACCATAGGCAGGTTTGCATAGGTATTTGCAAGCTTTTATCTCAAATTAGGGGTGCTCCAGAAAACCTTTACAATCCTATCTGCACCCAAAAAAATACCCATGCACACATTGATGCACATGTTCATATAAGTGGCTCCTTCTTCTGCTTGTCATGCCATTAGGCAGAACTGGTCGATCACTTTCATTCTGATAATGGTTTTCAACCTAATTTTCTCAGCCGAATCCTTTTGAAAACCAAACCTTACAGAGAGCCCCAGTTTATCATCCTAACAGCAGAATCGGTACAGAGAAGGAAACATGGGGTGACCATGACCCCTGCAGCTCATTTTCAACTTTCCTTTCATCCCCAAGAGCAGGACTGATGAGCATTGAGTATCAGTAGCCTCCAGACAGCTCACTTGGATGACCTCAGCTGGGGAAATAAAAGCA
Source organism: Myotis myotis (assembly GCF_014108235.1). Lineage (NCBI taxonomy): Eukaryota > Metazoa > Chordata > Mammalia > Chiroptera > Vespertilionidae > Myotis > Myotis myotis. Next base: position 25,313,099 of record NW_023416357.1, on the reverse strand, counting down.
AGAGCTAGAATGACAACAATAAGCAGATTATACATGGCTCTGTTCCCGTAATGAAACTGGGGTGGAGTAGCTTACAAAGTGGGCTGTTTTATACAGACAGGGTTTATCAGACATCAGTCAGATCTGTGTGTTATTAAAGTTACTAACTTTTCTAGTGCTGTGTCTGTTCCGAGAATGCTAATATAGTAGCAAAACTGCTTGTTCATAAAAACACCATATTAACAAAAAATAAAACAAGGCTTTGTGAGAATGACAACTGTTTCCAGGACTCTGAGCTCCAAGCTTTACTTGTTCTTCTCAGTGACCTGCAAGGAGGACACGATTACCCCCATTTCACAGATGACGACACTGTGCCACAGGCAGGCGAGGTCACTGACCTCACCTGAGTCAGCTGATGAGTGAGGCAGGATGGAATCCGGGGGTGTCCTGACTCAGCAATGTCCACTGTGGTCAGTAGTGAGACAGTGCTAACAGGCTGGCCTGAGCTGCTTCCAGTGGACTAAACGGGTGGCAGGTGCCCGCTTCTCCCTCCCACTTGGTTCTTCCTGTTTTTTCCAGTGCCTGTCTGCTTCCGGGATATTCATGGCTCACCCTGGTCAAAGATTTCAGTTTTAAAAATCCTTTCTGTTTTAAATAGTCCTTCTGACAAACAATGTCTCTTTTAATAAAATATCTACACTTTCTTATCCTTTTAACAGAACTACCAGTAACAACTTATATCCAATTAAAGAATTGAAAGGCCAGCAAAGAGTCTACATATTAAAATTTTTAAAAAGATCTGTTCATTTTTTTTTTCACTTTCAAGAAAATGACACTGGCTTATAATTATATGTCTTCCGTATAGATTTTTAAAGAATTATGTCTGTTTGGCAATATGCCTGATTATTTTTATTAAACATGCTAAGCTGGGTCAGCAAGCCATGTAATGAGTAATCCTTTTCCAAATCAAATGTGCGCAGGCATTGACCACCGCATCAAAGAGGAGAAAAAGGCATTTGCTTTCCCATGAGATTTGTAAGATGACCAGTGAGCTTGGTGGTGGTCCCCAATCCTAATCCTTATTTCAGCATTTCTCAAACGAGATTCTAAGTGTTGATTCAACGTATTTTCCTGTCCCAGTACTTTATATACAGCTGCATTCTGGGGCTGATATCCTGCTCGGTTTTCCTGCGGGTGAACTACGAGTTGAAGATGTTGATCATGCTGGCGGCGTTGGTGGGCTACAACATCATCTTTCTCCACACTCACGCCCATGTCCTGGACGACTACAGCCAGGTCTTATTTGAGAGGTAACCAGCTTCCTCCTTTTTCTCCTTCCTTTAGTGTGGGATGTCACTAATGTGAGTGTGTTGAGTAAATGCAAATTAACAATAACATTGTAATTGGAACTCATTGTGTGAGAGTTTCTTTGAAGCGATGGTTCAGAAGGGTGATGTGTGGTTTTTATTATACATTACACAGAATATGTATTATCATAAAAAGAAGGTATGAAGTGGTGTAGAGATGATTTTGTTATAATCTGTACTATATTACTCTATTGATAAGAATAAGCTAGGGTTTCTCACCCTCAGCATTATTGATATTTTTCTGAATAATATCAATAGTGTACGGTTGGGTGTGACTGAATAATTTTCTGATGAGGGGGCAGTCCTGTGCATTGTGGGATATTTAGCAGCATTCCTGGCCTCTTCCCACTAGACTCCAGACACAATCCCCTCCCCCAAAGCCATGAAATCCAAAAATGCCTCCCGACATATGTACCCTGCAAGGCAAAATGCGCCCCCCTCCCCAGTCCAGAACAACTGAATCAACACACATAAAAATACTGGAATCTAAGTGGATACATTCACAAGTTACAGTGCTACATTCCTAAAATACCCTGGTATGGAGGGAGTACTCCTACCACTGTGTCGATTTTCTGTTCTATGAAGAAATTGACTTTCAAGGAAAGATATGACTTTACTCTCCCAGCCTTAGGACTGGATGCTGAGAGAATGGTCCTCTCACGGACACTCAGTCAGGTTTATTCAAGGTTTCCTGTGACCAAATTACTTCCATAAGCTTATAATGAATATTTATTCCCTGCTTGAAAAACAATGTTTTAATCATTATGATAACCTCCCTCTCACATTTTAATAGCAAGACAATGTTTTATAGCAAGTGTTCGGTTTATTTCTGGACCCACCAGACTTCACGTGTCTTCTATGAGCAGGCTGCATAATCCTCCATAATATCTCTATGTTCCTTTTAATATAAAGTAAATGCCTTAAGTATTTGCATGGATTTGTTGCTCCAGAAAGATGGTAGTTGCTGACAGTGCATGGCCATGTACGTCTTCGGAGGCCCAGAGCCAGGGACACTGTGTGAACCTTTCGTGCTGATAAGAATGCTTTCAGAAACACAACCGCACAGCATTCTCTTCACCTAATTTAATTTTCATCATCCTCCACACCATGAAATCCAAATAATCTGTAATCAAGCTCAGGGTAGTGGAGTTGCAAAAAATGTATAATTGTATTAAGGAAATTTTTATGATTCCTTAGCCAAGATGAGAATGAAATCAGAAGTTAATTTTCCAATAAATTCTCAAAAGCACCCAGCAAACATGCTTCAATATTTCTGTACTGTATCCAGAAAGCCTGTATTGAATCCCTAAGTAAATGCGGCATTACTGATTTTTATGCGCAGCTGACGACGCTACTAAATTCCCTTTATTAAATTTAAAGCTCCTGAATGCGCGACACAGCCGAGGCAGAGGAAGAAATTAGATTAGCAGGTTTCTGATGGGAGAGATTTCCGTGTGGGGTCTGAGAGAGACACCACCGGCCGCAGTGGAGCAGGGCTCGGGCTGAAGGAGAGTAGCTTGTACCCTCAGCTTTTACCCCCTTTGGTTTACTTCAAGCTCCTTTGTGTCTGCTACTTGGTTCTGTCTTTCTACTAGCCTTAAAGCTAGGGAGGGAGGAGAAGCCCAGGGGCCTGCCTTCTCTCCCAACAGTAAGCCCGCATCCTCTCCCGGAGGGATGCACCTGTCTCCCTCTTCCTAATCTTGACCTCAAGGTTCTGCCACCTTTAGACCCGATTCCTGAAGGAGCTGCCACAGCACTCCCAGAGCATCCCTCTGCCAAAAGATAAATCTTGCTGACATAACATCAAATTTTCTATAATGTCAGCTTAAAACTAACCCCATCTGAGAAACTCCTAAGGGGGCAAGTTTAGAATTCCCTCCTGGTCTCTCAGCCTCTGTGTGTGTTTGATACAACCCTTCGATTCATGCCAGAGCCCAGATCCACCCATCCCAATGTTTTCTTTCTCTGCTGAGATTCCAGAGATCCCCCATCAAATGACTGATAAAGTTGCCTCATCCTTTGGTTTGTTGATGCTGACACAACCCCTTCAGATAGGAAACTAGGACTAGGATCCTGACATGGATTGGTGCCTTGAGAGTAGATATCCCAAGTCCCAAGCCACAGGTGCCCTTCAAGGAGGCAGCTGGCTTAAGGAGGGCCAGGCAGCACCTCCTTTAATGACCGAGGGAGTGTGTGTCATTGAAGTCACATCTTGGTCCTTTTCCTCTTCTGGCCTGTTTCTGGTCACCGCATCTCTGCCCCCAACACACGCTTTTCATTCCTGCTGTCCTGGTCTTCTTTCTGGGACAGGTGCTTGCGTGTGTGGCAGTCACTGTCCTTGCTGCCCACCTCGGCCTCTGAGCTGGCTCCTCATTGACATTGAGTGTTCCCAGGAGGCCTACTGCGAGCTTTGGGCTTTCACCCCTGGGTGTGCCTGAGGACTGAGCCACACTCCCATCCCAAAAGGTTAGGGAGTATCCCCCGTGGACAAATCTGTTGCCTTTGATGTCTGCCCATCCCTTTTCTATGGTACTTACACTGAAAAGTTTAATAGAAACTCTTGATTCAAGGAAAGAGCAGATCTGAACCAGGTACCACTGTGGTGTCCACAGTGCCTGAAAGTGAGCCTGGCACCTTGTAAATGGGTGCTCAGTGAGTATCTACTGAATGAATGAATAAAAACAGGCTGTGCTCCTGAATATACTGGCTCTAATGACACGTTCACCTCACCTGCTTCCCCGGAGGAAGAGGCTCCTTGGAGATGTGTCTTTCCAGGATCGGCATCCGTTTTGTTTATACCTTAAATGTCAAGAGAAAATACGGGAGGGCATCTCTGTTCATAAGGCAGTGCGCAGCCATCGTCTCAGTACACACTTTGGATAGTGTTGTTGTCCTGTACGTGAGTTCACCGTGGCCCACGTTTCAGAGGGCTTTTTCAGACCAAATTTGACATGGGTAATGGACAAGCCAACAACATGGGCAGTTTTTGCCAGCAGGGCTAGCAAAGAAAACAGAGGTATGCACTACAAAGTATGCAAGTATGCAACTCCAGATCAATGAAAAATTCAGAAAGTGACATCAAACATATTCTTACAGATTCATGAGTGTGGAAAGTCAACTTTTCAGGAGAAAAAAAAGAAGACTACTTTGAGAGAGTATGACATTAAAAATTCGAAATCTTGCCATTCACGACAACATGAATAGACCTAGAGCATATTACGCTAAGTGAAATAAGCCAGAAAGAGAAAGACAAATACCATATGATTTCAGTTATATGTGGAATCTAAAAAATATAAAACAAATGAACAAGCAAAACCAAACAGAAACAGACCCACAGATAAAGAAAACAAGCCGATGGTTGCCAAAGGGACGGCAGGGGAGAGGAGAGGACTGAAAAGGAAAAATAAATAAATAAGCAAAAAAAATGCAAAGTATGGAATGAACATGACAAAAATAGTTTCAACTCTAATGTAGTAGTTTAATGGAATTTAATAGTTTTAACTCATTTTGCCTTAATGACTTGACAGCAAAATAGTAATTGCAGATTCTTTTTTTTTTCTTGGTAAAGGAATACAAACCTCTAAACTATGTTTTAACAGCTTTGATGTGCATTTCAGGTATTGATGATCAGGCATATAAAAATTTGAAAGCTAAATCTAGAGTGGAGGCCAGCAGCGTCTCAGCACTTAACATTGCCTGCCGTTCTGTGATTCTGCTACGTCACCGCAGAAGTTTCTGGTATTTAGAAGGGCCAGAACGAGATGTATCTTAATTCTTTGGCATTGACAACACTCCTCCATCTTGTCTGTGAGGACAAGATATTTTACTGTATCGATCGATAAGGATTCTGGTTCCTGTCCATGACACTGCCTCCCTCAGCCCTCAGCCCTCAGCCCTCAGCCAGGGCCTTCGAGGACACTGAGTGCTCTTCTTGGTGATGGATGGTGATGACCATTGATATTGCTGGAAGCTGTTTTTGTGTCAGAGACACTTCCCATGACAAATGCTTCTTACAGCATCTGCAAGACAGTGTCCGGTTTTTCTTGGAAGCTTTTTCCTTGCAGAACTGAAAAATCTCAAGGGATGGATGTTACCATTTCGTATCGACCCAGAAATGTGCCATTAAATTCAAAGAGGTGTCAGGCATGGAGAACAGAGGGGATGACCAGGAGCCTGGTAGACTAACCAGCTCTGTTTAAGCACTTAAGTTAATGTTGAAATAATATTATTTTCAAATTTTCTATATCAGTTTCTCTTCCCCTTTTGAGTTCCTCATAAAATAGATACTTTGTGGACAGCATATAAATAAAGTATATAAATCAGCAGCAGCCATACTGGTGCCCAGCATCATTCAGAGGCTCTGGATTGTTGCTGGTAGAAATGTCTACATGATTTTAACTTCCAGATCAGCAACAGCTTGGTATCAAGGGTAGTGATGCAGATGCTCAGGCAGACATATACCGCTGAGAGCTGTGAGTTAGGCACCTTCGATGTGGAATTGCTCTTCTTTCCCTGTGTCTAATGGAAAACCCAACAGCTAGAATTCAAGATATTGTGACATATTTTGACAGTGCCCTGACTTGGGTCAACTGGTGATGAGCCCACTGAGAGTCTGGAGGAAGAACTGCCGAATTAACCACTCAGGAGACAGAACAGGGAGCAGGGCAGACTCCCTCTGCGGTAGACAGTCTGGGCGTATTCCAGAGCACCTGAAATTTCCTTGAAGTCTTCTCTTTTGAATTAAAACTGTATTTCAAATTTGCATTCCAACTCATAATATGTCCAAGTTAATGTTGAAATAATATTATCTTCAAATTTCCTATCTCAGTTTCTCTTCCCCTTTCGAGTTCCCCCACCCTGTGCCATCTCCAGAAAGCAAGGATCACACACATCTCCCTGTGACTGGCAGTGGGGCTGGAGGTAGGTAATCTGAGATGCCTAATTTAACAAAAAAGCAAGTCATCCTAGGACAACTCAAGCTTTCTTTTCTTCTCCAGAAAGCAGCCATCAGTGAGCAATTTCGTTGTCTAACCTAAAACAGAAAATGTCCTGTGATTTGGACCCACCTGCAGGAAGATACTCAATTCTGGGCTGTTTTGTTTGATTTTAGAATGAGGGGAGGAAGAAGATTTCCCAGAGCCTGTGCCCACAGACTGTACAGAATTCATACTTCTTATCACCAACTCTCCCATCGGTGGTGCTGCAGCTGTGCACATCCCTTACCGTGTTAGTCTGTTTCAGCCCCTGCATGTTCCGCTGGGCAAGTTTGAACACCACTCTGAAAAGGCATGAGGCTTTGAGCTGTCTGTCTTTGGATGACACTGGGCCATCGTCTCCGGAATCTTGCACAGGATCTCGGCGAATCTGTGTCCAGCCAGGGGGAGGAAGATTGTCTGGGAATGAAACCCCTTAGGTTTCAAACCAGTGTGATTATTTGTCCGCTCATTCATTTGTTTCTACAACACACTTGTATTGAGCATTCTCCATATGCCCGCCCCAATTCCTGGAGTTGGAGCACACAGAGATGGATAACATATAGTCTCTGTTGTCAAGAAGGTCACACAAACCTGCTATAAGAAAACCATGGTTCGGCAGAAGGCCAAAAGGAGGTTGCCCAGGAGTCGTGGTTACGTTTGTACAGCACACCTAGGGAATGAGTGGCATGCAGGCTGGGAGCTACCTCAGGTAGCCCAGAGTTGACTGCAATATTGGAAAGACTTTGAAGAGCCATGGAGATTGAAAAGCACAGCATCATGGCAGAATAAGATATCTCTCATTTCTGCCCTCCCCCGCTCCCCACCTTAATAATAATAATTTGAAATCTGTCCACAGACAAAAGTACCTTTGTGAGAGTTGTGGGGTCCAGCAACGATACCAAGGGATCTGGGTGGAGTCTCACCCACCTGTGCATCAGGTAATGTCATATAGACCTTGGTCCTGGCTGTGGGCCCTGCAGTGGCCCAGGCACCTGCTCCAGCCCCTCTCAGCCATGATCTGGGAGGCCAGGAAAACACTCTCAGCCAGTCACCAGTGGATTAGAGAGCCTTAGGAAAGCCCAGGTTTCCAGAGGAAAGTCCCAGCACATTATGGGAAGAAAAATTAGAATTTGAATGCTTTGAAGTAGGCAATAAGAACAGTTTGACTCTACCCCCAGCGCCCCTCCCCCATGATGGCACAGCTTAGGCTCAAGAGACCTCCCCTCACCCATGGTCCTGAAGGGGAAACAAGAGCCTGTAAGTGAGCACAAAGCTTCCCCAGCTGTGCAGGGCACTACAAGAAGCCCCTGTCCTCTTGACCCACCCTGAATACTACATCGGGAGCTGTATGACTGGGGGTCAGGTAGAGGCTGGAAGAGTGGCAGATGGGACTCTCCATGGCATTAAAGGGATTCCACTAACTGCACTGAGACCTCCGTCAAGCAGCCTGCCCACCATCCATGGGGAACACTTTGCCCGCAGATCCCCCACCTGGCCCACGGGTACCTCCACTGTTCCCTGTGCCTCCCCCACCTCCCACCCCTGCTCTGTGGCCAGCTCCCTGTGTACATTCCCTATGGCAGCAAAGAGAGTGAGCTTTGGCAGACAGCTAGTGAGCACACACAGAAAGCTATTCCAAATATGGGGACATGAACCTTAGTAGGTTTTGTTGGGAAATCTAAAGGGAGGCAGTCAGCACTTGACCCGATGCATTGTAGAATGGAGAGGAGGAATACAAGCTTAAGAATTCTGCCACTAGAGCAGCCGTGGGCAAACTACGACCCATGGGCCAGATCCGGCCCGTTTGAAATGAATAAAACTAAAAAAAAATAAAAAAATAAAAGACCGTACCCTTTTATGTAATGATGTTTACTTTGAATTTATATTAGTTCACACAAACACTCCATCCATGCTTTTTTTCTGGCCCTCCGGTCCAGTTTAAGAACCCATTGTGGCCCTTGAGTCAAAAAGTTTGCCCACCCCTGCACTAGAGGGACCAAGAAGCATGGAGCATTTTTTCATTGAAGACTTAACAAATGGTCAACATGTACATGAAAAGATGCTCAACCTCTCTAATCAGGGAGATCAAAACCACAATGAGCCCTAGCTGGTTTGGCTCAGTGGGTAGAGCATCAGCCTGCAGACTAAAGGGTCCCAGGTTCAATTCCAGTCAAGGGCACATACCCAGGTTGCATACCCAGTCCCCAGAAGGGGGCATGCAGGAGGCAACCAATCAATGATTTTTCTCTCTCAGCATTGATGTTTCTCTCTCTCCCTCTCTGAAATCAATAAAAATATATCTTAAAAAAACACAATGAGATATCACCTCACACCTGTTAGAATGGCTATTAGCAAAAAGACAAGCAACAACAAGTGCTGACAAGGGAGTGGAGAAAAGGGAACCCTGTACACTGTTGTTTCAGCCACTATGGAAAACAGTATGAAAGTCCCTCGAAAAAAATAAAAACAGAACTGCCATATGATCCAGTAATCCCACTACTGGTATACTAGTATAGCTACAGAAGTTGAAATCAGGATCTCAAAGAGATATCTTCACTCCCATGTTCATTGCAGCTTATTCACAGTAGCCATGACATGGAAATGACCTAAGTCTGTCAATGTATGAATAGGTAAAGGACATGTCAGATATATAAACATGTGTCACACTTTTACTTCAGTTTATCAACTATTACCAAAATAACAGATAACTAGATTTCTTGAGATGCTTTTTTTATTTAAAAATAGAGGCTCGCTCTTTTCCGGCTGGAACCATGGAGGGTGCAGAAGAGAAGATGAAGAAGGTTCCTGCTGTGCCAGAAATGGTCAAGAAAAAGCGAAGGAATTTCGCAGAACTGAAGATCAAGCGCCTGAGAAAGAAGTTTGCCCAAAAGATGCTTCGAAAGCAAGAAGGAAGCTCATCTATGAACAAGCTAAGCACTATCACAAGGAATACAGGCTGATGTACAGAACTGAGCTTTGAATGACCAGGATGGCAAGAAAAGCTGGCAACTTCTCTGTACCTGCTAAACCCAAATGGCATTTGTCATCAGGATCAAAGGTATCAATGGTGTGAGCCCAAAGGTCCAAAAGGTGCTGCATCTTCTTTGCCTTTGCCAGATCTTCAGTGGCACCTTTGTTAAGCTCAACAAGGCTTCCATGAACATGCTGAGGACTATGGAATCATATATTGCATGGGGTTACCCAAACCTAAAGTCAGTAAACGAATTGATCTACAAGCGTGGTTATGGCACAATCAACAAAAAATGAACTGCCCTGACAGATAACTCATTGATTGCTTGATCTCTTGGTAATTATGGCATCACCTACATGGAAGATCTGATTCATGAGATCTATATTGTTGGAAAGCGCTTCAAAGAAGTAACAACTTCCTGTGGCCCTTCAAGTTATCTTCTCCAGGAGCTGGGGTGAAGAGAAATACCACCCACTTTGTAGAAGGTGGAGATGCTGGGAACAGGGAAGACCAGATCAATAGGCTTATTAGGAGAACTAAGGTATCTACCATGGTTATTTTTGTAATCTGGTCAGTTAATAAACTGAGTCCTTTAAAATTGAAAAAAAAAATTAAAAATAGAGGCTCATTTCACCAAGAAAAAATATTTTAAGGATTATATTTGTGTCCATATGCCTGTACTGCTTTCTCTCAGAGAATGAAAATGTCATTTTTACCTCACCAGAACTGTTTGCCTGTAGGTTAGAAACTGGTTCGCCAAGTAATCTCTCCATATCTGCCACCCAGTTTGTTAGGTTTCTTTGTTCTTTTGGACTCTCAAAACTTGAGGGCCAGAATGAGTACCCCATGAACAGCCTCAGGGTGAGGGCCAACTGCAAATTAGTGTGTGGCTACCAGCGTACTTGGATATCTACATCTCCAGAGTCCAATTTTGAGCTATTAAAGAAAACATATTTGGTCACATTTTGACTGGAACTGTCATCAAGTCAAAAATCATAGAGTTAGAAGCTTTCTCAATTATATCAGCCCTGTCTCCCCTACTGTATAACTCAGTGATAGCACAACCCTCACACATGAAAGTCTGAAATGGACCTTATCCTTAAAACTCAAAGCAGGGAGAGAGAGAGAGAAAGAGGCCTCATACCCAACTAGCTGTCATTTTTATATAAATGTCTAACATAATTGTTATGGGTAGAACTGTGTCCCCCAAAAGAAGACCTGCTGAAGTCCTAACCCCCCACACCTCACAACATGAATCTACTTGGATCAGGGTTATTGCAGACGTGATTAGTTAAGATGAGGTCCTACTGGAGCAGGGTGGGTGCTAATCCAACATGGTTGGTGTCCTTATAAGAAGATGGCCATGTGAAGAAGGAGACACACTGGGAGGACACCTGTGATGATGAAGACAGAGATTGGGGAGGAGTGAACCAAGGAGCGCCAGAGAGTGGTGGCCAACCACCCGAAGCCAGGACGAGGCAAGAAGGATTTCTCAGCAAGTGTCAGAGGGAGCATCACCCTGCCAGCACCTGGGTTTCAGACTTCTGGCCTCCAGGACTGTGAGACAATAAATTCCTATTGTGTTAAGCCACCCAGTGCGTGGTACTATGTTTCGGCAGCCCTGTGAAACTAATACAGTGATCCACACAGTTGACTAGACTCTGCCAGGAGGACATCCTACCCTTTTATTCCATCTCTTCCAATGCTCCCTCCACATTACACATTCCTTTTCCTTCCCGCCTTCCCCACATATACACAAAGAGCAAGGTAACCAGGAATGGATCTATGGATGGAGAAGTTCATCATTCAAACTACAGGAGCCCTGGCAGCATGCATCCCTGAGAGGCCCCCATGGGAGAGAAGGGCTCCGGTGGGAGTAGGCAACTCTTTTTTGGCTGGATGAATAAAAGAAGTTTTAAAGACATCTAAATGAAACTCAAGAAAGCAAGGTGCAGTTCTTCCTAGTAAAGAGATTTTCAGAAGTGAAAAAAGCATTCATGTGTCAGTACATGAGTCTGCTCTATATCTGGGTTGTGCCTTCTTATTGTCTGAGGTCCATTTTGGTCTGGACTTTCAAACCCACTGCCAAGTTCAGCATGAGAGTCCTCCCTTACCTTGCTTCGTCCAAGTACCTACTTCCAGCCACCACTATTCCTCACTGAGGCTCAAGATGTGGGAGTGGAGATCAGGATACTTCCACCCCTAAACCAATGCTCAAGTGCATCGATGTGAGGCGCTCTGGGAAAGGATTGTTCCCATAGGTTGCTTACATATATTTTCTGTGTGAGTAACTGCAAACCCAGGCAGGACCTGGATTACATTAAGAGGGACCTCCTCCCATTCTCCCTCAGTGACAGGGACCTGAGCTGGCATATTTGGGTCATCAGGTCCCTTTCCTGGGCATACCAATGAGACCTGAGTTCTGATTGGTTATGCCAATGATGCTAATGCAAGATCTTGACCTGGGAGTCAACATTTCGCTCTTAGTTTGGGGCTTACAGAGGTGGTGAGTGGAAGAGGGGGGTGGCATAGCTGCTTTCTCAGACCCCTGGTTCAAAGTAATAAGGTGTTCATAAGACAATATGAAAATTCAAAACTCAGCCTGTGCCAGCTTCTTAGGCTTTTTGGCTGTATTGTACCACTTTTACTAACTGGTCAAGATCATGTCAATATAGTCAGTATAGAGAAAAGATGAGCTTAACATTCATTGCAGTCAGCACTGTTTATAAACAACTGCTCCCCTGAGTCCCTTCAACTGTGCTGTTAGACACAGCTGCCACCGGCTCAAAATGGAGCTTGATTTCTTAAAATCAATATGAGTGAGACAGGAAAATGGCACTTTTCAGCTTACTTCATTCTCAGAGAGAAACTGCTGACCTGCTGGCTGAAGAGCTCAGATTCTTCCAGACAGAGCTGGCTTGGTAGGGAGGAGAGAGCCCTGAATGCAAGCACCGCCAGTTTCTGGCGAGTTCTCTGCGGTCCTGAGTCTTAAACCACAGGGACTGGGCAACTGTGTCCTCATTGACGCAGGAATCCACTTCTGCTTTACACTTGGATCTTTTATTCTGTTAATGATATCCTTCAATCAGCATTTGTGTATCCTTCCCAGTTCCATCGCCCACCCCATCTCCCTGTAGTTAATACCTAAAGTCATGAGTGCCCTTTATGCAGTGCTTCCTCGGTGTCAGGCTCTCTGCCAGGTATATAACTATTTGATTTAGTTATGGAAGCAGCCCATAAGGTAGGTATTGGTACCCCGTTTGGCTGATGAGGAAAGTGTAGTTTCAAGGGGTTAATCCCAGGGCCCACAGCTTGCTAGAGAAGGTGGAGTCAAGATTATATCCTGGGCCCTAACTAGTTTTGCTCAGTGGATAGAGCATTGGCCTGTGGACTGAAGGGTCCCAGGTTCGATTCTGGTCAAGGGCATGTCTTGGTTGCGGGCATATCCCCAGTAGGGGGTGTGCAGGAGGCCGATGATAGATGTTTCTCTGTAATCTACATTTCTAACTCCCTTCTTCTCTCTGAAATCAATTTAAAAAAAGAAAAAATCAATAAAATATATTTTAAAGAAAGAAAAACTATTGAAAAAACAAAAAAATTTTTTTAAAAAAGATTACATGAACCTTCCATAGAGAAACAGAAAAATCTCAAAGCAAATTCAACTCACAAACAGAAAGTGATTACGTGATATTTATACTTGATTAAATACAACCTATTATGCTTATGCGACACGGTGTCATACTAAATCAACTGTTTTTTCAGGTCTTACAGAACTATGTGGGAAATTATTCTTTGTCAGCTTATGCAGGACTGTCCTGGGATGGCAGTAGATTTTCCTTTGCATGCTGTATTTCTTTTTTTTTTTTAATATATTTTATTGACTTTTTACAGAGAGGAAGGGAGAGAGATAGAGAGTCAGAAACATCAATGAGAGAGAAACATCTATCAGCTGCCTCCTGCACATCTCCCACTGGGAATGTGCCCGCAACCAAGGTACATGCCCTTGACCAGAATCGAACCTGGGGCCTTTCAGTCCGCAGGCCGACGCTCTATCCACTGAGCCAAACCGGTTTCGGCTGTATTTCTCATTGTTTTCAGGAAAAACAGAACCTATACGAGGCATAGATATGATTACCACAAGGAATTGGCTCATGTGATTAAGGGGGTTGGCAAATCCAAAATCTGCAAAGCCAGTGTCTTGGTTTGAGTCTGAAGCCAGGAGCTGCTGTAGAACCAGGAGGAATCAATGTTCCAGTTCAAAGGTAGTCGGGCCAGAGAGAATTCTCTCTTGCTCAAAAGAAGATCAGCCTTTTCTATTGTTGATGCCTTCAACTCTTTGGATGAGGCCCACCCGTATTTCGGAGGACAATGGCTTTACTCAACCTACCAATTTCAATGTTGATCTTACCCAAAAAATATTCTCACAGAAACACCCAGAGTAATATTTGACTAACGAGCTGGGCACCCTGTGGCCCACTGAAGTTGACACATAAAACTGACCAACCCACATGCCAACTTGGATGTGTGGAAGGTCCCTGCCTGGAATGTTGTGGTAAGGATGTGAGAACTTGAGCAGGGATAATTTACTGATATCTATCTGAACCTGAGGGGAAGTGGGCCGGTGGATGAAGGGTTTCCATCTTCATTACACTTTTGTGATACAAAGACATATAAAAGAGGGTCTACGAATGCGTGCTTTTGAGAAAGTGATAGCGTGTAGAAATGAAGTTCTTTCTAAGAAAAATTTGAAAAAGTTATATATGAAATTATCCATAATGATCCCCGAACTATAAAGAAATAAGATTAACATTCCTTCCCCTAATATTTGTTAGAGCTTGGTATAAAATAAGAAACCTTAACCAATTTGGAAGAATATTTTATGAAGCTCTTAAATTAGGATTGTTTTGTTTTGATGTTATCTGAGTTTGAAAATATATTTGATGTATGTGTGTGTGTGTGTGTGTGTGTGTGTGTGTGTGTGTCCAGAATGGAATGCAGACACTCAACTAGAATTTCTGAAGTTTGCCGATTCACAGATTCTACATCTTAGTTGTGTATGTTGTTTTGATTTGTTTTTGTCTGTTTGTTTTTAATAGACCAGGCATTTGGAAAGACCTGAAGACCATGGGCTCTGTGTCTCTCTTTATATTCTTCATCACACTGCTTGTTCTGGGTAGACAGGTAAGTAGTCTGTTATTTTTACACAATTTCTCTAAAGTGTCATATTAATAACACTCTGAGGATGTGCATTGTGGTTACCTTCATGCAAACATCTTATCACAGGAAAAACTGGGTGGCACAGGGTATGTGGGCTTAGATGCAGACAGAAGAAGGAAAGTTACTATTTTCCACTAGTGGCAAACTTTGTAAATGATAAAGATGTGAATCAATTCATTTCCTTTAAGTCTCAAAATATATTTTATAGGCTTCCTAAGCCTAAAAAAGCTGAGACTACTGGGAAAAAACTCCCCTTGACTGGGTTTTCATTTGCTTTTCAGAATGTGTAATATGCTTCCTTTTCTTTGAAGCGGGTAGAAGACCTGTGCTGTCACTTGTAATCACTCCTAGAAATAGAGTCTTATGTTCAAAATTTTACTTTATGATGCAAATGAAACTGTGCTTCCTTCCTTGGGCCCTGTACTCCTTCCTGGCCTCCCAGTAGAGGCTGTGGGTGCAGGATTTTTAAGGGCAGTATCCTTCCTCTGCCTGGTTCCAGGACACTCACTCAAAGAATAAACTCATCTCATTCATCTCATGCCTGGTGGCTCTGCCTCAACCAAAGTTTGCTTTGAGTTCTTTGATGGATAACGTGAAACCAAGTAGTGATTAATGTGGAAATAACCAACTAAGATGCAAATGCATTTACATTATGTACACATCTCGAAACTGTGAACCAATAGGAAGCTGTTAATGGCCAGGGCAGAGGCCAGATCTGTGACTGCCAGCCCAGCGGCCTGGGGACACCGTAGTCTCCATCTCCCAGAGCAGTGCTAGTGGCAGCGTGACCCAGGAGCTCACAGGGCAGCCCTCAGCACTCTCCCTAGAGCTGAGCTGTGGTCCCGCTGCAGAGCCTCGGAGATTCCAGTCTGCCTGCTGCCCTTCCCCGCCTCTGTCCCTGGCGCCTGCTTGGTTCTGTTTTCTTTGGCTTGCCTTTTTGACAACCGCACGTTTCTGTAAGCCTTGTTATACCGTGTTGTTCTTTTTCTTGGTTTCATTTGTTTCTCCTACTACCCTATTTCCAGTGGAGGTCACAGTCACAGATACTAGAGGTTAGGACTAGGACATTTGGGGCACACCGTTAAATCCATGACAGTGGTTTGGGATGGGAACATTTGTCTTGCTTAGGGGGCCTCCCCTCAAGTTTCTGAGGTACCTGCACATAAGGACAGGAATCTGCAGCAGAAAGCACTGGGGAGGGGAGATGTGAAGATTTGGCAAAATGTCACTTTTAGTCCAATGTAGCTGGTCCCAAATCCAGTTCCTTTTATTAAACAACTTGCAAAATGCCCCCCTGTGATGCAAGAGCGATCACTCGGAAAACCTGAGCAGCCTCTTTGTACAGTTTTCAGAAACCTTTCAAACCTGCATGAATTGGGCTTGCTGCCTGCCCTTCTGGCTCCTTGGTTTCATCTCATGTTCCATTTCTGTCTCACCATCGATTGCTCTATCATTTTAATTCAAAACCAGCCACATCACTGGATTATTCCCCAAAAGGCCCAAATGAATAATCTAGTCTCTAAGTGAGAGGTCATTTCTAGTAAGTGCCCAGCATGATTGCCATAAAATAGAATGTGGAAAATTGGCATTAATGTAAAAAGTTAATATAAAGAACCTTAAAAATATCCTTTGCAATCTTTTTTTTTTAAATGTCTGGCTATATGAGGCAAAAAAATAAATGCCATACCAGAGAAGGAATAACTTTTTAGTGGATCAAACATAATTCGATCAGTTATAATAGATCAGTGGTTCTCAACCTTCCTAATGCCGCAACCCTTTAATACAGTTCCTTGTGTTGTGGTGACCCCCAACCATAAAATTATTTTTGTTGCCGAAACCGGTTTGGCTCAGTGGATAGAGCGTCAGCCTGCGGACTGAGAGGTCCCGGGTTCGATTCCGGTCAAGGGCATGTACCTGGGTTGCGGGCGCATCCCCAGTGGGGGATGTGCAAGAGGCAGCTGATCGATGTTTCTCTCTCATCGATGTTTCTGACTCTCTCTATCTCTCTCCCTTCCTCTCTGTGAAAAATCAATAAAATATATTTTTTTAAAAAAATTATTTTTGTTGCTACTTCATAACTGTAATTTTGCTACTGTTATGAATCTTAATGTAATTATCTGATTTGCAGGATGTATTTTCATTGTTACAAATTGAACATAATTAAAGCATAGTGATTAATCACAAAAACAATATGTAATTATATATGTGTTTTCTGATGGTTTTAGGTGACACCTGTGAAAGGGTCATTCGACCCCCAAAGGGGTCGCGACCCACAGGTTGAGAACCGCTGTAATAGATGAATGATCATTGTTTGTTGGATTCAGGATGTGGATTTATTTTTCATTGTTATTTGTTCATTAGATGTGTGTGTGTGTGTTGTTGTTGTTGTTGTTGTTGTTGTTGTTGTTTTACATCACTGGCATAATTAACCAAACCATAAAACAAACAAACCCCCTGCATTCAGTTCTTCTTTGCATTTGTTTGTCTATAAATTACTCCCTGTGCTGAAATACACTGTGTACTAGGACCCTCTGCCATAGGAGGATCTACTCAAGTCTATTTTATTCTATTAATTTATTTACATCACAGCTGGCACAGAATGATGCCAAAACCAGCAAGACCCTTTGACAGTAAACAAGTCTCTCCATTTCTACAATGTTCATAACTTAAAAAACAACATTAAGTTTTAATACATTATAAAGCATTTGCACATGTTTTTATTACCAGGCACCATCTTAATTAAATGATATCAAAATAAACTTTTGTCTAAATATGTCACTCTCTCAGTACAATGAAACACCAAATAAAAAATGCATATTTTTCAATGAATACTTAATTATATAATTTGTGCTAGGGGAAAACGGATTTTTAAATATTAAAGGCAAGTTGCCACAAATGAACACCATTATTTCTCAAATGCAAATCATCACACAAAGCACTCTCTCTACTAATGTGTTTTCCATATTTAGTCATTATTTACATTCTATTATGCCTCTTTTCAAAAAATAATTCAAGCCACCTTTTATTAACAAAACCGAGCAAGGAGCTTTCCTGTCTTTTTTCCTTGCAAGCCTCCAACATAGCTGTTTTCTCTGTTCCTGAGGCTGGTCCTTTCCTGATCTTGCTGTTTGCAAATCCGTGTTAGAGGCTGAGTGAGCGGCATTGGTGGGGAACAGTGGGCTTTGCAGGGAAGGTGACAGTTCTGTTTGGGGGTTCTTTTTTCGGTTTTGTCTTTCGTTCTTTTTATTTTCTCTTTAAAACCTCCACTCTCTGGCAGGACAAGATGCCTATTGTTTCTTTACCTCTGTGTCCTCTTGTAACAGAATGAATATTACTGTAGGTTAGACTTCTTATGGAAGAACAAGTTCAATAAAGAGCGGGAGGAGATAGAAACCATGGAGAACCTGAACCGCGTGCTACTGGAGAACGTGCTTCCGGCGCACGTGGCCGAGCACTTCCTGGCCAGGAGCCTGAAGAACGAGGTGAGATGAAGTGGGACTGATGGTCAGGACTGGATGGTGGGCCAGGTGAAGGCTGGAAGAAGCTCCAGGCAATCACCTAGATGTCTGTGGTACTACAAACACCTTAGTGTTCAAGTCCAACATTTGAGAGGATGTTGATTAGATGCAAAATGTCAGTTGAGAAGAGTGAGCTAGAATCACCTGTGAACGTCTTAGCATGGAACTGATTCATTATTCCTCATTCTCCCCCAATCACATAACGTTCTGAGGATACACTATGAGGCACTAGGGTTCCAAATGTGTATGTCACAGAAGTGGCCAGCACCCTCTCCCTGGCGCTGGAGGGGGCCTTGAGAACCGGCATATACTAGAGACCCGAGGCAGAATCGAACCACACATCCCACACATCCACTCTTTCACTTCTCACAGCTTTCCTGAGAGCCTTTTAAGGGTTTTAGAATCTCAAAGATATGAGATAAAATTTGGGAGTTATCCATACAGGACCAGATCAAAGTCTTGAGTCCATTAATATAATGGAATTAAATGGAAATTTCACAGAAAATTTAAAGGTATGGATATTTAACTTGCATTAGAAAGGTTGTGGAGATATATCTGCTGACTCTTGTTACGCAGAAATATTTTTTTAAATCACATTTTATTCCATATGCCATTTCAACACTGAATTTCAACCTTTCTAAAATTCAGTGTTGAAATGGCATATGGAATAAAATGTGAATTTTTTAAATATTTCTGCGTGACAAGGGTCAGCAGGTATATCTCTAATGGGACGATCTTAATTTAAGAAACACGTAGTTGAGCGCCCACTGCGTGCAAAGGCCTGGATTGAGAACAGCGGAGTTCCAATGACGTGTGAGGTACAATCCTGTTCTTAAGAAATTTTTAATGAGGTTGGGAATAGATGAGGGATCAGGGAACCTATATAGATAGATGAACTCCTTAATAAACAAGCTCAATTGTGGTGGTGCTAGAGTACAAAGCAACCTCGAGAGAAAAGGCTTGGAACAGTGTTTTTCTGAAGTGCCAGGTGGAGGGGTGGGATGCTGGATACTGTCACTGTCATCTTACTGGAAGTGTGCTGGGCATGTGAGCCAACCCAGGGTCCCACAGCAGGTATGACTGACCACAGACCATTCACTTTCCTATTTCTCTTGATGTTTTCTATACTCAGTAGGTTACTCAGCAACCAAGGTACATATTGGTCATAGATGATGGTGTCACTACATCTATTAAGAAGGAACCATCAGTTTTCATTAACGATGTAAGAGCACTCATCCTGTCATACAGCAAGCAGTCAGTGCTGGTGATTTTCATGCTTATTCTTGTCATCATCATCATTCCTCAGAGAGTCACTCTGGTTGATGTCAGCAGACTACAGGGAAATTCAGGATATAAAAAATATACCCTTGCCTTCCTAGACATACCCCTTTTAAGAGCAGGGAGGTAAGTTGAATTTATCCTACTTTTTTTAATATGAGTTTATTGATTTTAGAGAGAGGAAGGGAGAGGGGGAGAGGGGTAGAAACATCAATGATGAGAATCATTGATCGGTTGCTTCCTGCATGCCCCCTACTGGGGATCTATCCCACAACCTGGGCATGTGCCCTGATTGGTAATCAAACTGTGACCTCCTGGTTCATGGGTCGATACCACCCACTGCGCCCCATAAGCTGGGCTACCCTGTGTTTATAAAAATTGGTATTTTTAACTAGAACAGGCTCCTAGGGGGTTATCTGTTACCCTGACTCCTTAGCTTAGTCAGCATTACTGGAACCTAAGCTTGGTAATCACATATGCCACCAGTTGTCTTCCCAGGATATGAATGTTCACAAAAACAATTTTGTAGAGGGAGAAAGTATGGGTCTGCACAATAAGCCAGCTCAACCATATTCAGAGCAGAGTAGAAAAGGGAAACCTTGATTCTATTGTCCGTGTATTGTGTGCAGAATTGTGAGGCAGTAACAGAAGGCATTACGAGGTGGTTGGCCCTGAGAACAGGAAGATTACATGAGTCTAGCTTTTCCAGGGAGTAGTTGGGACCTTCAGTGGGTCACCATTGCCCTCATGTGTTTGTTATGAGACCTCAGTGGGGGAAGAACGTTCTTCTGAGAGTCCACCTTGGAGCTATGGTGCTGTTGGAGTGCTCACTCTCTGCCAGGGATTCATCTGGGTGCCCCAGAGGACAGAACTCACTGATAGCATACGTGCAGAGTGGATTTCCTCACCCTGCCAGGCACACCGGAAGCACCAGCTGCTAGCATTCTTTCCTCACTCAGATGGTGGTCATCTTGTTTTTCAGAACTGGCCTCACATTCCCTAGAGTAAGGAACGTTTCCCATGATGTGCTACACTACCAAGGCACCTGGCCATCCTGCCTTTGTTGGTTATCCGAGTGCCCTGATGAGCCAGCACTATGGGAAGGGTAGATCCTCATTCCTAGGATTAGCCCCCACACCCTCATAACAACCCTCCCTTTCTGAAACTTTCACTGAACTTGGAGGATTAACTATATGTTGGGAAAATTACAGAAACACCTTGAAATTGTGTTTACAGGACATTGTAATTTTATTTGTGTCCATGAACAAAGAACTTTCTATTTAAAAACAGATATCTGCATTAAATATTGCTGGTTCTAATGTAATATGAGACATAGCCTGAGGAGTTTCACTGGTTCCATCTGATCAGCTAAGGAGTAACTTGATGGGTTTCATTTGCTCCTTTCAGGAGACCCTAAAAAGGAAAATGCACCAGGACTTCCATACAAAGAATGAAGCCATAGGAGTCGTTTTAGGACAATGTAGTGGTTTGGGAAATCATTTTGTTTCTCTTCAGTTGCTTAAAGGAAACTATTTCCTAAACCAGAAATCTGTGGTCTCTTGTAAGAGAGAGACCTAAGATAGAGATGGCAGAGAGCCTGACCTGGAAGCGTTCTTCATATTAGCTGGTGGTGTCAGCAGATGGAGATTCTGAGCCTACATCAAGCTCATTAGAACCCTTCACCTGTGATCAATGGCCATTGTCTGGAATGGGCCTGGCATTGGGTGGGACAAGTGGTGTGGGGCACTGGGTGACTTTTTTACCAATCGTAGTGAAAAGAAACACTTTCATTAGGAGCATGTGTTTGAAAGGTTTTCTGGTGCTGAGCTCTTCCTTCTCTCCTGGGCAGGAGTTATACCACCAATCCTATGAATGCGTCTGCGTTATGTTTGCTTCCATTCCGGATTTCAAAGAATTCTACACAGAATCAGATGTCAACAAGGAGGGCTTGGAATGCCTACGGCTCCTGAATGAGATTATTGCTGACTTTGATGATGTAGGTACTTGAGAGTGACCCCTAAGGACCAGGGTAGCTCTAGTCATACCCTTGGGTAATCCCAAGGCCAGTACATCTGAAGTTGCTCATCATGGTACATCTTAAAACTTTTCCTTTGGTGTAATTTCTCATGGCTGGAGTTAAATCCTATTGCTCTCTTTAGCTCCCTGAAAAGTTTGGAGTGACAAATGTATTTTATCTGTGAGATGGTATGATTGTTAGGAACAACTACCAAATCTGTTCAATAAAATACCTATCTAGTGTGCTCATGAATTTTCTCAAAAGGCTTGACTCCAAAGAAAATATTTGTCCATCAATTTTATACAAAAGTATAATTAATCTATTTATCATAGATTATTGGCCTGTCTGTGCATATTCCAAGGTCTTTGTCAGATATCAACTTGAACTGTGCATGGATGACATGTTTTATTATTGAAAAAGCAATATGTACCTGGGATAATATATTTTAGAAGGGACAAAGTATATGTTTTAGAATTTGAAATAGATGTCATTTTTCAATTTTCAATATTCTGCCTACATCAAGAATAATGTGTTTTGTTTTCTGGTAAGAACAAACACAACTCTGGTTTTAAGAATGTTGCTGCTACATTATTCTGATAAATATTATGAAAAATATAGGAAAATTGACATCCACGAACATGTTTATCATGATTCATGAAACTTAGAAATACAGTGATGATTTCAGGCCAACTTTCTAAATGTCTTGTGGGACGTATACATTTCTCTACTACCATCACCATCACCATGATGTTGACTCAAGACTCATGATAAAGTAATGATAACTAGAAATTTCCACTATTGTGCCGAGTTCTTAGTGAAAAATGGTGGCATATTTCCTTCAGTTCCCCTCAGCAAAATAAATGTTCCCCAGTACCAGCGGATGAGTGACAGTGGTCTTTTAGTTTGGACTGTCTTTTAGATAAATGGTATGAGGATTGGCTCACTTACCTTAAATTCTCTTATATGTAATCTTGAAGGAAACTTCTTTGAAAGCAGGAGTACCAAAGAAGGGTCAGAAAGATGTCTCAGACTTTGGGTGATCCCATTGTCCTCCTGAGCAGTTACATGACCCTCCAGAATTTCTTTCACTTGTTCCCTTATTTAAAGCCACTATCACATGCATCATAATTAATATTGGTTCCTTCACTGGCAAGTTTTGAAAGATAATTCATATTAATTAGAAGTAAATCATTATACTGCATTTCCTTCCAAGGACAAGCTCTTTGTGAAATTCATGAAATGTTACTTCCTGGCAAAGCCCAAGATTGAAGGATGAATAAGCAATGGTTGAAACATCTCATATTACTATTACTGTGAACTAGAATTTGAGGATGTCTCTTGAAAGCACTAGACCTTGGGTAAGCACTCGACTGAATAACTAAATGATTGTCATTGCCTCACAGCTGCTGTCCAAGCCAAAATTCAGTGGAGTTGAAAAGATCAAGACCATCGGCAGCACATATATGGCAGCGACAGGTCTGAGCGCTGTGCCCAGCCAGGAGCATGCCCAGGTACAGACATGTCAGCCACACAGGGCACACGTGAGTCTCAGCTCCACCCATAGGTCATCCATGAAGCCAAAGCAGTCATGCAATGACTATAAACTGTTCTGTGTGGACATGTAAATCTCAATGATTAAGGTCTTATGAGAAAAGATGAGAATTCTGGAGACTTCTGAGGATCTGTCCACTGAACTCTTTCTGGTGGACAGGGAGAGAAAAATCTAACCAATGCAGTAGTTGCTTGATACCAGATAAATATGCAAAACCAGGATTAGAGCTGTTTACTTAAAGGTGACTCATCACAGGATGATTGCTGATCTTTTGGTTAAAAACATGTGGTCAAAAACCAAGCTGGCCATTAGAAATTTGATTTAAAAGCTGCTTGGACAAAATTGAGTATCTTCAGTCATTTAGGATTTTTTAGGGGGTTTTCCATTATGTTGTGTTTTGTTTCTGTGTGTGTGTATGTGTGTATATAGATATGTGTATGTAACTTTTGAGTTCATAAACCAGACCCCCTTTCCCCATAGGACAGTGGGCTCCCTGATGGGCACCAGCACAAGTTTTCTGTGGGACAGTGGTAGTGGGTGCAACACATACAAGACCTTACCAGAGCACAGCTTACTGAAGGCAGGTGAGGTCCTTCAAAGGGCTGAGCCACATATGCTCATCTTCCTCTCTCAGACCCACCTCCCATAGGTGGAGTGAGAGAGGGACAGAGGGGCAGCAGTGCTAAAACAGCTCCCTTCTCCAGGAACATCAGTACAGGGTCCTCTTTTCCCTCTTCTCATTCATGGGCAGAGAATAGAGTGTGAAGTGTATGTTAGCATTTTTCCAGGTGAACAAGTGGAAATAGTCTAACTTTGAAGTGAGACTACTCATTACTACTATAATAGCTAAGCTTTCTGCACTTTGGTGTCCTTTTTTTTTTTTTTAAGTATATTTTATTGATTTTTTACAGAGATGAAGAGAGATGGACAGAGAGTTAGAAACATCAATGAGAGAGAAACATCAATCAGCTGCCTCCTGCACACCCCCCACTGGGGACGTGCCCGCAACCAAGGCACATGCCCCTGACCGGAATCGAACCTGGGACCCCTCAGTCCACAGGCCGACGCTCCATACACTGAGCCAAACCGGTTAGGGCACACTTTGGTGTCCTTATATATAAAATGAGGATCATACCCATTTCAAAAGACTTAGGAAGACTACATTAACATGCAAAACACTCAGTAGACTCATGAACAGAGTGGAAACGTAAATGCTAATAGCAACAATAATACAGTTGTGGTTTGTGCACTGTTTCTCATGTTGATACCATTGTCTCCTCCAAGAGACCAGATATAAGGGGCTTTGGACATAAACCAAATGTGGTGTGTCATTATGTCCATGCAGGGAGTTTTTACTCTATATGAGCTACTTTTGTTTAGAGCATTTAAGTGGAATCTTGTAAGGTCATCCTACAAGTAATTTGAAGTTCAGCAAACATCTTCTAAAAGGGGGGAAACAGTATGCTTGATAAATATTAATATGGATATTAGTTATTTTTATAAGGAATGAAAGTCACTTGTGTATTTTATAACACATCTACTTGTTTCTCTAGTTATAAACAAAACATATTCTACTTGATTTTTATAAATGAAACAACTTTCTGTTTGTTGCTTAGCCAAATATTTCATTTGGCAATAAATGACATTTTTTTTAACAAATGACATTTAATTTGCAAAACACATTGGGTTTCTCGAGGATTGATGTGTTTTCCTTAAATCCCAAGAGAGGCAAAGTTATCTGGATAAAAGCCTTTTGAAATTTCTCTTTATTTGTGACACCTCTGCATTTTCTCCTGTGGTTGCAGCACCCGTATCCACCGGGAGAAGAAATGCATGGAGGCTATTGCCACCTAGTTGGGTGGGACTTCTATGCCTGCCTTTGTTTTGCTGCCTTTGTTTGTGTTTCTCAGATGATGAAAAAAATGTGTTCTAGTTCTAAGCTTAAACACAGCATGACTAAATGTTGGTTGCATAATGTGTAACAAGTGACTGCTGTTTTCACTGGTCAAGAAATGGAATATTAACTTAAGAGTGGGCCTGCATTCTAAGCCCGCTCTCATAATTCCACAAATGAACACTTGGTCAGTAGATGTTCTGTGATGAAGTCAGTGGTGGGAAGCAGTGGGGACCCTGCCCCTTGTCTGCCCTTCGCTTTACTGTTACTCTCCTCCAGTCCCCACACTGCAGCCCCTGCTTGACCCTTGCTATGACCTTTAGACTTCTGGCAATGATAGCACATGTGTGCTTACAGGTGTTTTCCTTGACTTGAAGACTTTTTTTTTTTTTTAAGAAAAAGGACATTTCATTTAAAAATATCATTTCCAGCTTCTCCTGAAAATTGGTAGATGAAACCATTAATATATTTGAAAACCAGGCCAAGTCAGGCTAGGGTTGGAAGCTCCACTGGACCCCATTCCAAGTACAAACAGAGGCCCTTGTAACCATGATGATGGGTCTGTGGTGAGCCGTGTGCTCAGTACCTCCCTCATGGAAAATGCTTTAAAATGTTGGGGGCAGAGATGCTTGCCCGTACATCCCTTAATGTGTATTTTAATAAAGCATGTTCTCTGTAGAGTGAGATTAGGTGGAGAGCAGTGAAAGTCTGATTTAATCCAAGTTGAGTGAATCTAGAGGGATCCATGATGGCATAACGACTGGGCTGCATGGCACAAATGTTATGCAGTGCCTCTGAGTTTTGATAAACACTGGGAAGGTGTTGAGTCCTGTTCTCTGACAGGTGCCTGAATCTCCGGTGTTCAGAGCCACTGAGCGGGCTGATCTCTGTGCTGCAGTCATCAGCGTACCTTGGAGAGGGCTGATGTCCTTTGGAGGATAGAGAGGTCTGGTCAGATCAGCCCAGGAGCCCCAGGCACAGAACATGGTGCTCCTTAGACAGCAGTTCTCAATCTTCAGAGTCAGACAAATGCCAGTTTACTTTTAAGCAGTTGTCCTTGCTTAGAGCAACTTCCAAAACACACAGCTCACAAAATGTGTTCCACAAAAGCAAACATGTTGTCTCACCGTGCACTGTGTGCCTGGAAGTCATTGAAATATTCCAAGATGGCTAACAAATTGTTTAGATCATGGGAGAAAGGGCTGCTTCTCACTGCCATCCAAGTTTTATCAAAAGCTCAGGTATAGCGACGTCTTGAAATGAACTGAGGTCTTCCAGAGACTGAGCATAATTTTCTCTATTACTACGCCCAAATGAGTTATTGACGTTGGATTTAAACCCCGCTCCCAGAACACAATCTCTTCATTTACTACTTGGGTCATGTCAAACCTCCAGTGTAAGGCGCACTGCAGGAAAACAGACCGGGCGATAATTTATCGGGGAGTGGGGCTGCTTTGCTAGCCCCTGGTTGGGAAAAAGCAAATCGGTTGTCCTTGCTAAACTGGTGGCGATTTTTCCTGCACAAGGTTCTGCCTGTTGGTTTAACAGTTTGTCCTTTATTAAGGAGCAAGATGTTTTCCAAGTGACTGCATAAACTTCCAAACTGTCTTCTTATAAGTCCAGAGAAAAGAAACATTAGCAAGCCCTGATGGAAACCTGTTCTTAAGAAATGACTGCATTTCCATCAAAGTTAGCTGGCAGTCTGCTTCGTAGCTCCAGTGATTTAAATTGTTTGGTTTTCTCCCACAGTTTTAAGTTGTGGTTTTATGGCAACAGTAGGATTTCATTTGACTTTTTGTAGATATATATAATTCACCAAAGGAAAGGAAGAAATCTTTCTAAACGAGAATATTCATATTTACTTTATTCAGTGCAGTGGTCTCAACTGGGAGCAATGTTGCCTGCCAGGGCACACTTGGCAATGTCTAGAAACACTTTTGGTTGTCACAATAGGAAGGGTAGAGGCCGGGAATGCTGCTCAACATCCTATAAGGCATAGGACAATGCCCAGAACAGAGACCTATCCCTCCTGAATGTCAGCAGTGCCGGAGGTGGGAACCCTGCCTTCGTGTTCTCTCTCTTGTTATTAAAATGCTGTGTGGATTCTATGAATAATCCTGTTGTCATTTTCCTTAACTGTTACCTTGGTTTTCTTCATCTCCCTGTCATCTTGAATAGCAGGTTATGTTCAAGGTCCTTGTTTTCTTCTTACACATCCCTATTGGAATCCTTGAAGTCAGTTTTGTCTTTGTTCCCATAAAGAATGCTCCCCCAAGGCCACCAGGTGCCTCCTCTTTGGACTAATCTCAGAAGTCATGTGTGACACCCTGGACGCTTGGTGGTCTGTTTCTGCTACTCTTCTCTCAAGCATTTCCAGTGTCCCTTACTGATGCCTGTCCCAACTGAGGGCACTCCCCCGTCTACCCCAGTAATATTCCCTTTCCTTTGCTTCTTCTGGAGCCCTCATCCACCTCAGTGGACTTGTGAATGATCCCTCCTGGGTGTATGCTCCCCAGATGAACATTAGTTGGCTTTGACCTCCCACCAGAGCTTGATGACTTTCTCTGATCCTCCTAGTCGCTTCCCCTGCTACCCCCTGGCCCACCTAAGTGTAGCCATTCATTGAGCGTGTACCAAATGCTTCTTGCACACCAGATACTTTATCCTGGTGTGCAGGCACAAATTACCAGAACATCGTCTCTGCCCTTGTGGAGCCTACAAATGAGTGAATAAGACAGGCTTAAGGGAAAGGCCACGTTGATTTTAGGGCTAAGATGGACACATGTCCCATAAGCCTGCCACCAGCACTGAGACTTCATTTCATCAACCAGGCTATGAATGGAAGCTATGCTCCAAACTATCTTAGTGCACCCAACCATTCAACACTGGGGGAGCGGGAACATAAAGAATATGTACATTTAAACATTTTATGAAATATATATATATATATATATATATATATATATATATATGATCTATTAACCCAAAATAGACATTTTTAAAAGATGAACTTCAAAAGTAAATATAAATATAATAAGTGTTACAAATTAATGGTAAATATAAACTAGCAGCAGGAATAATAAACATATGTTCAGAGTAAATGAAATTGACATTTTCCCCACTGGAAACCTTGGACTTCCCTTCTTTTTCAGCTTTATACATATGATCACTCTCCATTGCCCAAAGCATGAGATACCACCCAGGGACAGTAAAGGCAGGAAATTGTTGTATTCGTTTGCTGGGGCTACCATAACACAGTAATGCAGACTGGAGGACTCCAACAACAGAAATCTACTTTCTCACAGTCTGGAGGCCAGAAGTCCAAGATCAAGGTGTCAACAGGACTGGTTTCTCCTGAGGCCTCTCTCCTTGATTTGTAGATGGCTGTCTTCTCCCTATGTCTTCACACGGCCTTTTCTCTGTGTTTGGTTGTGTCCTCATTTCCTCTTTTTATAAGGATATCTGTCATACTGGGTCAGCATACTAATGACCTAATTTGAGCATAATTACCTCTGAAGGCCCTGTCTATAAATACAGACACATTCTGAGGTACTAGGGGCTCATGACTCTATACATAAGTTTCGTGGGGGGACACATTTCAGCCCATAACACCCAATCCCCCAAAAGGACAGAGAAGGGAGTGGTGTTTGCAGACTCAGGGAGAACTGTAGCAGGTGTGGAGGGTGTGCCCACCCTCTGTTCTTCTCCTGGTCCTCCCATGGGTCAGTCCAACAGAAAACTAGGGGACAAGGAAGGGGCAGTTCCTACAGGGCAGCATCCCCGTGCCAGAGCCCAGCAGAGAAGGGGGATGACTACGTGTGAGGATCAAATGGAGAACCAGGAGCCAGCCCCTCCCCAAAATTAAAACAATGTGGGCCTGTGTCTTAGAGTGTTTCACATTTCCTTGTGGCCATAAAACTGAATTCGCACACAATGCTTCCTAGAGATGAGATTTAATTCTCACCAGTATCTGCAGTGCATTGCGGGGCCATAATTTGTATGTGTCCCTTTCTAAGTGGAGCCCCGGTGTGTGACTGGAAGGAATACGCCCCAGCTTGTGAAGCCCTAACCCACCTGCACGTGTCTCCTTTCCCTCAGGAGCCCGACAGGCAGTACATGCACATCGGCACCATGGTGGAGTTTGCCTTCGCGCTGGTGGCCAAGCTGGACGCCATCAACAAGCACTCCTTCAATGACTTCAAGCTGCGAGTGGGTACGTTGAGCAGAGACTGGGTTTCAGCTGTGGTGGAGGCGTGGCGTAAGGACGAGTTCCCAGGAAATGTGGATATTCCCTGCGTTGAAGTAGGACCGTGACAAATGTGCTTTTAGAGCAGCAGGACTGGATTGCAGCTGGGAGGGCTCAGGGAAGCTGAGAGCCCCCGAGACATTTTGGCAAAGATTATTAGAACAACAAAAAAATATACTGCCTTAGGTTGGACCCAGGTTTAACAACTGGACCATGAGGTGGATTACATGAGCTCCTCAGGGAGGCTAAGGCTGTGCCTCCCTGAGGAGCTCATGTAAGCCACCAACTAAGCCACTTCATTATTTCATAGGCCTCTGCCTATAAAACTAGGACCCGTCATAAGCTAGAAAACGCCTCTAGACCTCAGAGTTGTAAAAACACTTTTTTATTTTAATTTTCTAAATTGCTTTTAGGTGCATCTTAGAATTGTTAAAATAGCCACAGACCCCTGGAGCTACAACCTACAAGAACACCAAACGTGTCCTAGATTCTGAAGTAGCTATAGCTTTTCAGGTTGGATGTTCAAATTTAAGAGAAAAGTCCAACTTTCTTTCAAATAAAATAAAAAATTCTAATAAGTTCTTTCCTTACTTTAAGTTGATTCTTTAGCATGTCTCATGATTATTTGCCTTTTACAAATGTTTATTTAGAAAAAAATAAAAATGTGTTCAGCCCTGAGGTTAGCACAGCTGCTTTGTGAGGTTGCCGTTACTTCCAGCCATTCAGGGTTTGTAAGAACTTCTTTGACTATTGTATGTTTTTCTTGGCAACATATTTTATTCCTTCTGAAAGCAAGTCCACATAAGAGTAGATCTTTTAACACATTCCATCTGAATGGCTTTTCACTTCCTTTGCACAGATTTCAACTATTTAAAAAATCCTGATATTTAGAGCTATTTTTTCCTCTGCTCTGCATATATTCTTTTCAACCCAGAAATATTTCACATTTTTGTGTGTCCTATTAATTGTTAGCATCTGGACACACTTCCCTTTATATTTCTCACCTCTATGCACAGTAGACTTTACCCAGGCTCTGCTATATACAGAGGTAAGAAGGGCTGCCCATCACGCTGCTGACCACATCAAACTCCAGGTGTCTCTTGCACCCTGGAGATTCTTTATTGTTTGGCAACTTGGAAAATGGGCTCCTCAAACTTTCACACTACCTGCCTTTAAAAGAAAATCTATCACCTTGCACAATGACCCCTCTATTGTCAGACATTTATGGACCAAAATCACATTGCCCTTCACTGGGAAGGGGAACAGGGACAATTGTTTGCTGGTCCCCTGTGCTACATCAAAGCACAGTGGACTTGGTCTGGACCTTAGCAATGTTTTCCAAATTACTGTGAGCACCAGAATGGACCTCCTTCAGTAGGTATTTATTGAGTGCCTACTTCACACTGATTATTGATTAACTAATGAAACATTCACCCCACATGCCAGCTCTTTTGGGTTTCTAGGGTAACCTAAGCTCAGTGTTTCTCTTGGACTTTGGGTCTGCCTTTGCCCAAACCCTCGGCCTCTCCTGGGTCAGCTTTCCTGCTCTACCTCTGTGCATGGTGCCATCCAGTGGCAGGTCACAGTAGGAAATCGGAAGGGTAATACTACCCACCCACCCCCAAAAAAAGTGATGAAACAAATAATAGCCAAACTCACTCATAATGCCCTTTTCTGAATGTTAAGCTTCAGTCATTTAATGGGGAATCACAAATTGAGCATACGCTTGCAGTTAAGTAGAGATCACCCATTGCCAGCAATAATCCACCCAGGCTCTCCCCCCACCTTCCCCCAGCTTTAGAGTTATATGGGGTAATGTTCATTTAATAATGATGATTCAAGATGGTCCTGTAAAACTTTTGTGTTTAAGACAGTTGTGATAATGTGAATCTTAACCCAGTTCTGATGCATCACAGGTATGAACCATGGACCTGTAATAGCTGGTGTAATTGGAGCTCAGAAGCCACAGTATGATATCTGGGGCAACACCGTAAACGTGGCCAGTAGGATGGACAGCACTGGAGTCCTGGACAAAATACAGGTAGCTCAGCCTGCACAGTCATCATGGGTCATGTCCGTCCTCTGAGGAACCATGGATAATATAAGAATAATTATACTACTATGTTAAAACAAAGGAAAGAACCTTGAAATTTACTTCAAACTTGACCCCAAAAAAAACTTGAAAAACCTTGAGAATCTTGGAAAAACTTGAAATTTACTTAAATCGTTTTATTGGGGAAATGTTCATTTGTTTCTGCATTCACTGTTAATAACCATAAAAAGTTGTGATGATATAAAGATCATGGCTGTTGTGAACGTAGTGATCACAACAACCAGCACGCAGTAGGACAGCCCTAGTAGGACGTGCAGGACTAGAGCCCTTCTTTCCTCTCCTCTCCAACAACATCTTGAAACCGTTTTGCAAGGGAGAAGGGCTGTGTGTAACCAAAACCAGACCTAATCAGCCTTTCTTTCCCTGGGTGCTGATGGAGGGGGGAAAGGGAGGGCTCGCCAGGGTAGAGAGATGGAATCACAGGTGATATAATATGATGGTGGTAAATTGGACTAGAATGGGAGTTGGAGATCTGGAAATGACTAGAAAGCTCTGGAATCCACTCAAGGGAGAGAAAGGGAAGACCTAGCCAGTGAAAAGCAGTGGTGAGTGTGTGCACCTGTTTGGGCACCAGACCAGACACCTAGAACAGTGATTTTCACCTGATGTGCTGTGGCAGGCACACTGGGGTGCCACAAGAGTTTTTAAAACATGCAATACCTGACTATTTAGTCAGGGGCACTGACCTCTTTTCCCTTACATTTTCAAATTTAAAAGTGACAAGAACCAACACAACAGTAGCCATCTTGTGTGCATGAATCAAAATGATACCTATTTTTTTGGCAGATTGGCAAAAAAAAATGTATTTTTTGTTGTGCCGCAGAATTTTAGGAATTAGTTTATGTGTGTCATGAGATGAAAAAGGTTGAAAAATCGCTGACCTAGAATAATCAGGGGACTAAGTTCTCCCAATGAGAAGGATGCATGTGTGTGTGTGTGTGCTGAACTTTCTATTTCCCTCGCCCTCAAATAGCAGTGGTTCCACATTTCACCCCAACTCTGTTGTATTTGGCTAAATAAATCCCTGCCGGATGGCAAATCTGTGTGAAAACCACTGGACACAAATGAGAGGCTTTATTGGTTTTTAGTCCTCTTCAGAAAAATCCATGAGTCCCTGTTCTGTGTACCTCAACTTGGCCACAAATAACCTTGCTTCTTAAAATCGTGATAGAGATGTAGAAACTTGATAGATCTGGGTGGAAGTCCACCAGCTCCAGGATCACCAACAATGGGCTTGTGGGCTCTGCCCTCTCCCGTGCCTGCCATGCTACTCCACCTCATTCACCCAAGACAATTTTACTGCTGTGGCCTTTTCTAAGATGTATCTTTAATTTTTATATGAAATGGCACAAACATTACTTTTAAGTGTCTACCTTCTTAGTCAACAGGTGTTGAAAAGTAAGCAACATCCAACCAAGAGACGGGAGAGAGAAGAAAGTGATGGGGGAGGAGAGGAGGTATTCAGACTTCCCAGACAAATTGGCCAAATGGGGCTCGTCTGACAGCGGGTAGGAGTGGTGCTCAGTGACTATGCAGACAGCCCAGTGGCCCACCCTTGACAGGAATGGCCTGCCACCTTAGCAGCCTACTCTGACAGTGCCCAGATGGCACCAGAGTATAAGGCTTTTGGCATGTTCATCAGTAGCCACTCCCAGTGCCCAGGGAGGCGCCAGCATCCTGGACCACCGAGGATCCTCCTTTGAGGAAAGAGGCAAGCTCCTACCCAGGATACACTCTCCCACCTGTAGGCTGGCCTGTGTCCCCACCTGGAACCTTCCGAAGGTGGATGGTAGATTTAATAACCTTCACAACTCTCCAAGTGGCCTTAAAGCACTTGGGATAAGTATCAAAAGCCATTTAAGAGAAGCTGGTCAGAGAGACTGCTCCCTCCTGGAGGTCATAAATCCCCTGCAGGTCAATGTTTAAATGAGTTTGTGCCCATGTGTTACTCTGAGAGGATATCAGGCATCATAAAACTGCATGTGATTTAGTGCAGAGCAGCCACCTGGAAGGTCTCCTCGGAGCCCCAAGGAGGGAGGAAGACAGGCTCTGGCTGTGGAGAGTGAGAGACCTCCGCAGGCCCTTGTATGTTCATTTCCCCAGCAGGTGGCATGTTTGCATCTGGGTAGATGTCCTTCTGCTGAGGGTGTGGCTCGCTCTAGCTCCAGTAGCCTCTTATTTCCACTTAAGTGCAAAGAAAAAAAATGTAGTGAGATAACAGGAAACATAAAAGTGGATGCAGAGACTATTAAATGCTTCTCTTGGGCCTCAGAAACAGGTTGTTTTTATTAAAGGGCATGAACTTCCACATGCTGTCTAGACTGGGAGCACAAACAGCATAGAGAGCCCGCTGGCACCCAGCCAGGCCTCCCAGGCATGGAGGAATCAGAGCTGGTGTCAGTCAGGTGGATGGCTCCCTCCTCCCCGCGTCCCTATAATTGTATGACCGGTGCTACAAGTACCAATGGGATAGCTTGAGAATGCTGGTGGTGCTACCCAGCACCAAGAAATATGTCAACTCCAAAATTAAGTTCCAGGGCTCCAGAACATGGGTGTGTTCTCTGTGGAAGGTCGGAAGACAAATCCTATGGGATTCTCTCTGAGAACTCTGAGCATGAGAACATATTTGTCATCTGAGTTTCTTGACTGTGTATTTGCTCTTTTGGTTCTTATCCAGAATCCAAAGTCTCTTGTGCCGTTGGCTTCGTCCCCAAGCTACACTTGTCCTCCCCGAGGACTTGGGCCCTGCTAGACATGAGCACCTGCTTCCCCTTTTTCTTTCCTGCTTTCTGTGGGGTGGCGAGGACCCACATGTTGGCCCCTGAGCTAGAAACTGCCACGGGGTCTCCTTGCAGGAAGACAGAACAGCGCTGCTGGCTCTTTCAAACAGCGTGCCCTTGGGATCTTTACAGGGAACACTTCAGCCTTACTTCTGGGAGGCCTGATGTTGTCCTGGGTCTCCTGTGGTTTTGATGTCCTTCTTTCTCTGCCCCAAAACAGTGCCTGCTCCTGAGGCCTCTCCAGCCACCAAGCCCAACGAGGCTGGCTCGTTGCTGCCACCACTGTCCCCACCACCGCACCATCCCCGACAGTGCCCATGCCACGAACACCATGGTATGATAGCACTGTGGTGTTGTCCACAAGCCTACCCTTCACATGGGTGTGTCACCCACATGCGAGGTGGCGGGGGCACAGGTGTCATGTCCATTTCCTCTGATACAGTGGGAGGAAACCCCTCCTCCTCTGCTTTTCTACATGGTTCCAAAGATGCAGCAGTGTTACCCGGGCTTCCTGAGCAAACAGCTCCCTCCCTCTCTGCTCAAAGTCCAGGTCCCTTGTTGGGGGCGGGGGGGGGGGGGCCCTGGTTAGGGAACCATGTACCCCACAGGGGGTCTTCCCTCACCTCAGAAGCTAAAATCTCGTTCTTGGTCAAGCCTATGCATGTCACCAATTCTCTGCTTGAGAAAATGTCTCTTGCAGGAGGCTCTTAGGAAACTCAAGCAGCCAAACCCAGGCAGGCCTGGGTCTCCTTCCCCAGACATGGGCGCCCCAGGGGAGCACAGGCAGGCCCTAGCTGAAACCGTGTACAGCTCAATGCAGGACAGGGCATCTCCCCTTGGAGAGAGAAGCTGTCCTACCCAGCAGATGCCTCTGCCCTCTGACCCAGCAGGACCTGAATATGACAGGTCACATTGACAGGCTGCAAGGAGGGGCTCACTCCAGTTAGCATTTCATGTCAATCAGTGAACTGAGGAAACTCTCCACACCTGACTCAGTGTCGTGCCCATGCTAAGGACACTGAACATTCCTAGTGTCTTTATTTTCAGGTCATTTTATTCAGATGCATTAAACCAGACACTCGTGGCCATTTACAGGAGTTGACTGTTCATCTTCTCAGGGTGTCTTCTTCCATTTTTATTAAAATCTACTTTTAACATTTCTTTTTTCCTGAAATGACATTCATGACAACTTGAAAACATCATCAAAAATCCCTCCAGTCCAGCGTGTTTTGATTTGCTTTTTTTTTCTTCCAGGTGTCTTATATGTGCATAGTTAATCCTCACCTGGTGGAAATTATAGCAGGTACCAGGCTTAACATTTTTGAGAGGGTGACATGGTTCGACATTATCCCATCCTCTTATCCATGATATTGATCATGGTTGCATCATGGTTTACTTAACCCTGAAGATTACTGGTGTTTCCAGTTTTTCACTATCACACCACTGAATTCAACCTTGTCCTTAATTTTTTTTCTCATGGATTTGCCTCTCTTGTACTCATTTCTCAGGAGTAGAATTAATGGAGCAAAGAACACAAACATGTCTCGGCTCTTTATCCTTGAAGGCAAATGTCCTTTCAAAAGGGTGGTTAATATCCTGGCTAAACACTTTTTCACTTTTCAACGTGCTTGTAGGTCACGGAGGAGACGAGCCTCATCCTGCAGACGCTGGGGTACACATGCACGTGTCGAGGCATCATCAACGTGAAGGGGAAGGGCGACCTGAAGACGTACTTTGTGAACACGGAAATGTCAAGGTCCCTTTCCCAGAGCAACCTGGCTTCCTGAAGAGCATCTTCGTTTTGGCAAGAAGAATATGTTTTTAGGAAGGTACGATGCACTTTCTGACGGCAACATTTGTCCCTCGTTTTTGATGGCGTGCTCTGTTCTGTCCTCTGGAGCCTCTGCAGACTCGTTCCTGTGACCCGGGGGCACACCGTTTGGGGTGCCGAGATCGTTCTGCCACTCGCACTGTGCTTACTCTGAAGGAGGAGGAAAAAGAGTGTGTGATGGAGAAGAGAAATGCGTTCAAAGAACTAACATGGATGATGGAGGTGAAACAAAAATTCTTAAGGCAATAAAACTAGGGGGTGTATATTATCTTCTGGTGCATGTTCTTTTCTGGAAAATATGGTAGCTCGCCAACCGCATCCGCTAGTCTGATATTACAACACACAGTATTCGTGACTAAGTTGAGTCTGTCTCCCCACATGGAATTTGACTGTGTTCACCCACATGTCTCATTGCCAGGGTCTGTCCACGGGCCCCATTGGGATCCCTGGCTCTCTCACCTTGCTCTGTTGTGTCGTGCCAGCAGCACGTAGTCATCCATCACCAGAATTAGTTCTCACCACCTAGGACCAGTTTTGTACCAAACGTGTCTGATGTTTTGATGCCATTGTCTTTTGTAAGGTTAATTCATTAAATTTTATGTACTTTGGTTTGTGGTGCCTTCTGTCCCTCCTCTCCTCTCCCCCCCCCCCCCCCGCCCCCCTCCCGGCTTCTTCTTTCTCTGGTTTGCTCCAGAATGGAGGTTTGTTTCCCGTTTATCTCGCTGTTTTGTTTTGTTTTTTTTTAATATATTTTATTGATTTTTTACAGAGAGGAAGGGAGAGAGATAGAGAGTTAGAAACATCGATCAGCTGCCTCCTGCACATCTCCTACTGGGGATGTGCCCGCAACCCAGGTACATGCCCTTGACCGGAATCGAACCCGGGACCTTTCAGTCCGCAGGCCGACGCTCTATCCACTGAGCCAAACCGGTTCCGGCTTATCTCGCTGTTTTGGAGAATGTTCTCCGGAAGCCAGGGATTGAGTCCTTCAGATCAGGACAAAGTCTGTAATGCAGATAATTGATTAGGCAGCTCCGTGGGAAGAAAGGAAGCATGCTGCATGTGTCCTGGGGTCTGCTTTTGATTTTGGCCTCTCTAGAGAGCATTTGCATGGAAAATATTTTAATAGTAAGAAGATTCTCTACTGACAACAGCACCCCTCTGTCCTCACACTCTGGTCTACTCTACCTTTAGTCATCTACCAGTATGCATACGAGTAACTTGCAACTGACTGTGTAGGTTAGCAACCCCAACGGCTTGAACAAACACGAGAAACTGCCAAGCCACCTATGATGTCTTAGGTGGCATAAGGAGGCACAGAGCCTTGAAGATGGAAGACCTGGCAAATTTGGTGGCAGTCAATTCAACTCTAAAGTTTTTGGGGGTTTTCTTCACATAAAGAAGTCATACTCTGCCAAAGGGTGAAAAATAGTGTAATCGTGTGTAATCTGACGTTTGAAAACAAACCTGCCTGTTTGGGCAACCCTGTAAGAGGTAGAAGACCCCTCGACCTATTAGGGAGCAGCCCCTTCGTGGGAGCTGGGACTTAGAGCCTGAGCTTCTGGCTTGACTGCTGACTCTGACCTGTCACCAACTGTGTGACTTTGAACCATCTCTCACTTTCTCTGAGGAGCGTTTTTCTGGTGGGTACTTTGCCGCAACCTGCACGGCGAAGTTCAGGATGTGAAGGAGGGGCCGCACAAATGAAAATGCTATACAAGAAATATGAATTTAGAAGGCATTGGGGGGCCAGGTGGAACCTCTTTGCTGAAGAGGCACACTGAGTCCTGGCCTTGTCTGCTTTTTATTTAGTTTTAGATACACATCTTGCCCTCAGTAAAGCACAGCAAACAGGTAGCAGACAGACAGTCTCAAAGGTCAGTAAAGATCAGTAAAGTCCATTAAACATTTACTTGGAGGCTAACAGGTCAGGAAATTGCTTCAAGCCATCGCTATCTCAACATGAACAATCGGTGCCTAGCATAAGCCCTGCTAACGCTCAAGGTCCTTTGGCCTCCCTCGTTCCTTGGTGCACGCTCATGACAGTGTTGGCATGCAGTGGCTCCCCACAGTAGTTCATGGGATGAGGTCTGGTTAAATGAGCTAATGACTGAGTCCTCCTAGCAGGTATGGGGCTTGCTCCTGCCAGCACATTCGCAGCATAGACACGGCGGCCCTATGCGGACCTGGACTCACACTCAGTCAATGTGCTCATGGAAACTAACTACTGGCCCTCATCACCGGAGGAGGTGGGGCTTCAGCTCAGCTTATCAATTGTCTGCCACCATCAGGAATTTTTTTATTCCGTAATTGCAACTCAGCCTTGGCCTTGATACATCTAAAAAGAAGAAAAAGAGTATAAGGGCATCTCTCGTCACTCTAACCAAAATCTGGATTAGGATGCCCTGGGTTTCAGTGACTTCCATCTGGCCTTGTGAAGCACCTGTGGGTCCTTCCTCCTATAGAGCCCATGGCGCCCATCCCAGGGCACTTTATGTCACCTGCCCTTAGCGGATACCCACAGCTGATGATTCACCAAGCACTCTTAAACGTGCTCCCCCCAGGTGCTGAGTTTGGTGAAAAGAACTCAAAGGAGAATGCTTTTACCCAAAGTTGTATCACCAGGTCTTCTTAACAAACAATAGACTAAAATAAAGTCATTATCAGAGTTTGCCTTGCAAAGATCTATGCATACATGGGTCTCTCAAAGTGTGGTCCCCAATCAGCAGCATTAGAATCACCTGGGAACTTGTCAGAAATGCAGATTCTCAGGCCAGGCCCAGATCTGCCAGGTCAGAAATCCTGGCAGCAGGGCCCCGCATGCTGCCCGTGTTTCAGATACCAAATTCTCTGGGTGATTCTGATCCTAATCCAGCCTGATACCCCCTGCACTTTACAAACAGAGAGGTCAATAGGATAATTTGAAGTTTTCCAGGTGATCTGTGACTAAGACTAGAGTAGAATGGAAAAGTGCCAGTTCCCACAAAACTGATAGTGTAGCTTCTGGTCAAAGCCCCTTCATCTCTGGCAACTACAAACCTTCCTATGAGCAAATCATGCAAACAAGACCTGCAGTGCACGCCCAGCAGCCCATTGGCCTTGCATCATCAGTAGTAAGACTCTCCTCAAAGCCTCCTCAACCTCTCATCCAGTCGGAAGCCCACTCTCTTAAAAAACCCTCAGTTGGGTGCCCTTAAATCTGCAGTGCTTTTAACCCATCTACTTAGAAATGTCTTCATTGTTGTGAATCATCCTTGTTCTTTTTACTAAGGACAACAACTACTCTGCTTTGAAATAACATTGACTAAGGGTGGAAATGTAATCATCTATGTTTCTCTTTGAAAAGATGACTAATGGGCATTTATGGGTCGGTTTTAAGTTGCAAAACTTGACATGCCAAGAGACAGGCATTTATGTCTAACAAAAGTGAGATCTTTGAAACCTGGTCTGATTCAAGCCCTGCTTTTTAAAAGTAGTAGAAGTCAAGGGAGTAGAATCTGACTTAAATTAACTGAAAATGATTTAGCTTGCCACTAATTTATGGCAGTTACTTTCAGATGAAGGCATTTCATAGAGAAGCCTTGTCTTTCTTGGTAATCAAAATTGAAGAAAGAGTAATTTTACAACTTTCCATAACCCTAACTTTATATATTTTCTATTATGTTATTATAAATACTAGAGGCCTGATGCACAAAGATTCGTCCAAGAACAGGCCTCCTTCTCCTAGCTGCCGGCACCAGCTTCCCTCTGGCACCCAGGACCCGGGCCTTGGCTCTGGCCGCCACCTCCCACCTTCTCTCCGGCCCTGCCGCCCTCCTGTAGCTCCTCCACCCCCTGCGCCCCTCATAGCAAGTGTCCTGCCCTGCCCGGCCGCTCCACACCTGCACAAGCATCCTGGCCCGGCCACCGCTATCTTTGTCGTGTCAATTTGCATATTCCCTCCTGACTGGCTGTGGCCACCACCATCTTTATTGTGAAGTGACAGTCAATTTGCATATTCCATCTTTATTAGATAGGCTGGTTTAATGCACCCAAGGGCATTCCAAATAAACTACTGCTATTTGTTTGGAAAAAATGAAAAATAAAAAGGTGCCTATAGTGAGAAAAATAAACATTTTCAACAAATAAAGAAATATTTAGGAGTCACTCGGCCTTGAAATTACCAGCAACTTAGTGTCATGTGTCCTTAGAGGATCAAAATAATAAAGCCAGCAACAGAGGAATCAACATTGAAACACATTAGATCACCTTCCCATTAAATGCTGAGCTGTGGGAAATTTAATCATGATAGATGAGGGATGATTTCCTCCAAGGGATCCATTCATTAAAAATACAGCACTATCTTAATACTTGAAAGAGTTCCAAGTTATCTGCAAAGCACACATTTCCAATGTAGCTGCTTCTAAAAAGAAGGCTGTTCAAAGGAACAATCCTGGCCCCTGCAGTGCTTGTGTTCCGACCACACTGCAGTGGCTCCTGGACTCCCACACCCACCCCTCAAGCTCGGGAGCCCCTGCTTTGACGCTGAGCTGATGTGGGCTCAAATGGGTGAAATCATTTCCCCTACAACAGTTGTCAGCAAACTCATTAGTCAACAGTACAACGATTGAAATTTCTTTTGAGAGCCAAATTTTTTAAACTTAAACTATATAGGTAGGTACATTGTTATTAACTTAATTAGGGTACTCCTAAGGCTTAGGAAGAGCCACACTCAAGGGGCCAAAGAGCCGCATGTGGTTCGCGAGCCACAGTTTGCCGACCACGGCCCTACACCATGCAGCTAGAAAATGTGAAGCCAGAATTGTACCCAAGTCTGTTAAAGACTCAAGTCCAGTCTCTCCCTGGGACCTGGGACTGCTTCTCCCCTGAGGAGTGACCTTGGCATTGCCAGCCACCAAGGCCACCCGTCCCTACTTTTGTTCTCCACTGTGCAAAATTCTGTTTGTGGTGGTTCAGACCTCTGTGGGGAAAAGTGTTGTGGCATCTAGAGTTCAATTGTGCCAAAAGGCCGTTTCATGATCCCTCCTGGTGGAGAAAGGGAAAATGGAAGAATCAGGCAGCAGTAGTTTCCATGAGTGTTAAGAAAAGTAACTGCAGCCCTAACCAGTTTGGCTCAGTGGATAGAGCGTTGGCCTGCGGACTCAAGGGTCCCAGGTTCGATTCTGGTCAAGGGCATGTACCTTGGTTGCGGGCACATCCCCAGTAGGGGGAGTGCAGGAGGCAGCTGGTCAATGCTTCTCTCTCATCGATGTTTCTAACTCTCTATCCCTCTCCCTTCCTCTCTGTAAAAAATCAATAAAATATATTTAAAAAAAAAAAAAAGTAACTGCACATTGCTCCTGTGAGGGCCTCCCCCAGGAAGACTTGTGAACACCGCGAACAAAACTCAACCCAACCACTATCAAGTAAGAACCAAGTTTTCATTTTATTCAGGTGCTCACAGTGGGTCAGTACCCAGCATCATTTCATCTGAAATAATTTCACAGGAGAACTGTCACACTGGAGAAATGTACCCAAAGCCAGGATCCTTGAAGCTGGGGATCTCATTCTTCCTGTAGAAGTCGGCCTTCAAATGGTTGGCACGGCCGTGCTCCAGGTTCAGAGGCTCCACTGGCCGGTGGATGTGCTTGCCGTAGACAGATGACATCAGCACCCCGACGGGCCTCTCCCGCTCCTGTCCAGGGCATCAGACACGCAGGTCAGCACATGCCCGCTTCCTCAGCAGGGCTCACCCTCCCCTCGGCCTGGGATCTGGAAGCTGATTCTGCCTGCGTCACCTGCACACCTGCATCCTATCTCCGCCTGGGCTTCTTGGGGGCGACTCCACACTGGCGCCAGGGCACCTCTTTACTATGTCAGCCCTGCCCTCTGCTCACAGCCCTGGGTGTCCTCGGGCCCTTCAGAGGGAAGGCAGAGCTTTTGCACTGGGCGCCAGGTACCTGTGACTTCAGATTCACTTTCTTCCTCCCTCCCCACCCTCCTCTCCCTGCCCTGCTCCTGCCTGCCCTTCTTTTCTATCTTTTCCTAACTTTTTTCTTTTCCAGGGTGCACATCCCCCTAGTGACTCCTCACCTTCCCAGCACCCCTCATCTCCACAGCCCGCTTCTAATCTCCCCAGCCCTTCTCACCTCCCAATCCCCCACATAACACTTTCACTTTCCTCATCCTCTTAAAAGGCTTTATGTCTCTGCAAGCCACTTACTGCTACCTGGATTCAGTTCATTATTTGTTTGGCTTTTATTTTTCTGTCTCCTCATGGGAATGTCGGGTCCAGGAGGCAGACACTGTTGCCTTACTCCCTGTGTGCTCAGGAGTACACGGGAGGTGCTCAAAATCTATGAGTGGATATATGAAACACTAGGCATGTTCTCATGGGTGGAAAGCACTGACCTCGCTACCAACTTGGAATAATGAAGTAACAAACAAAAACAGGAGGAAACGCGTTGACGTCCGTGATCTACACAGTAATACCTCATATTGCCTCCATCACTTAATTTCACATTAAAATAATATGTTTCATTGAAAGTGCCATGACAACACACTTAAACAATAACAGCGACAGGCAAATATCCAATGATCTAGAAAGAAAGCCTGCTGAAAGCTTTTATGTCCTGATTTCTGTGTATTGGATAAAAGATTATGATAGTAGCCAGCACCCAACTTTTCATGATCATACTGTCTTCAGGTCAGAATGTGTGGGCACAATGTCCGAGTGTGGAAGGGCAGGGGGAGGGTCCAGCCCATCAGGCAGATGGGCCCAGCTATGCTAAGGAGTATGCCACCTCCTCGCCCCTGTACTGCTGCGATCCTGACCTCCTCACCCTGTGGGTGTTGTGTCCTCTGTTGGTCACCCGCCTGTGCCGCTGACTGCAGGCAGAGCCTCCCTTCCTGAAAATCGTGGAGAGAGAACGGAGGAGCTGTGCTACATGCAGTGGTCTGGTAATCAACTTGGGAGATAGATACATCCTTGCCTGTGTGCTTCCATCCCTGACAGCCCAGTGTTCCTAGAAGAACTGTGACAGCCTGGACTCCGAGGTGAAGCAAAACCCTACTTTATCTGTTGAAAAGAACTTCTTGTTTTGCTTCCATTAAAATTGTTAAATTCTGTAGAACAAAACAGCAGCCATCAAAATTAGTGCACAGCAACACGACAGACTAGCAGTGGTTCTCAACCTTCTGGCCCTTTAAACACAGTTCCTCATGTTGTGACCCAACCCTAAAATTATTTTCATTGCTACTTCGTAACTGTAATGTTGCTGCTGTTATGAATCGTCATGTAAATATCTGATATGCAGGATGGTCTTAGGCGACCCCTGTGAAAGGGCCGTTCGACCGCCAAAGGGGTCGCGACCCACAGGTTGAGAACCGTTGGACTAGAGTGAGCTAGCAGCAGCACAAAGGAGAGTCAGGCACACACTGGACACAATAATAAACAATTGTGCATGCGCAGTCCATCTGTCGGAGCCTGTTAATATCCTTAGTCTTACCTCCTCGTTAACATGAAGTCCCAGGCTCTTCGCATGTTCTCTGTCATCTCGGTGCAATTTCTGATTATATCCCAGGTCCCTCTTAAAAATACAGTCATAGAGGGAAATGATTCCTGTCTGGAAGTAAAAAGAGAAAAATGCTGAGGGTTTATTCCCAGGCTGAGCCACTGACGCTGCACGGACTCTTCTATTTAGTCTAAGGGGGTGATCATGTAAATCGTTGACTTGTCTCTTTGCTTAAAAGTTTTGCATTCCATTTATTCATTCCTCATTCTTTCATGCAGCCGGTATTTATAAAGCACCAACTATGAGACAGGTACTGTTTGGTGTGCTGAG
Organism: Myotis myotis; assembly: GCF_014108235.1. Classification (NCBI taxonomy): domain Eukaryota; kingdom Metazoa; phylum Chordata; class Mammalia; order Chiroptera; family Vespertilionidae; genus Myotis; species Myotis myotis. The sequence continues at coordinate 25,269,537 of NW_023416357.1, read as the reverse complement.
GATAGAAATAACCCCTGCCCTTGTAAGCTCCTATTTTAGTTGGGGGGGGGGGGGGTAGATAAAATAACTAAGTAAATATGTAATAGAATAGATACTACTAGGTGTAAAGGGGGGGAAGCAGGGAGAGGAAGGACGTATATGTGGGGGGTAGTCATGACTTCATTTGCTAGCACACATTTTGATTGGAAGCCATGTGGATGCAAGAGTCTGCAGGACACCAGAGGTAAACTTGCCTAGATTTTAACCAGTAAAACAGCAACAGAAGAGGAGCTTGCCTGTCCTCCACAGCCCCTAGGAGTGGCTGAGTGTGCGTGGCAGATGTGCTTGGTGCCTAAGAGGGAAGAGGCTCCACACTGGGGGAGGGGCGGTGGGAGGGCTGGAGAACTCTTACTGCACACCTCCTGTGTACTGGACATGGGCACAGACCCTCCACATCCCCCTGTGCACCTCTGGACAGTCAACACGCATTGTTATGTTTACAAAGTGCTTGGCTGCACTGGGGAAGGGACATTCAGTCACCAGGAGGGGAAAGAAATTGTCAGGCCCTGGCCTCTGTCCCTACCACACACCTAGAAGGAAAGTCAGCTAATCCCATCAAAGCTAAATTTAGGCTTTTTTTAATTTTTAGTATGTTTTCATTGAGAGAGAGAGGGAGAGAAACATCAATGTGAGAGAGAACCATCTATTGGCTGCCCCCTGCATGCCCCCTACAGGGGATTGAGCCTGCAACCTTGGCATATGCCCTCACCAGGAATTGAACCTGAACCCTTCAGTGAGTGGGACAGCACTCAACCAACTAAGCCACACCGGCCAGGGCTAAATTGGGGCTTTCTAAGCAAAGCTTCACTCAAAACAGAGCTATCCACAATTCATCTTAGCATGAGTGAAAGCATATTCTAAAACCACTCGGGATTTTTGTTGTTGTTGTAGCTTTTAGAATGAGAAATTTAATCAGCCCCTTCATAAAAAGCCATTCTCCTTTGACTTAGCTTTTCCACTTCAGGAGCAGGAATGTTGCACAAGGCAGAAAAAAAGTAATTTAAAAGCACCATTGAACTGAATTTGCTTTGCTGCCCCTGGAATAACATTTTATAGGAAAGCCCATGCAGCTAGAGCCCCCTAGGGAGCAGGCCTGGGGCTGATTGTATTATAGTTGGCAGCTTGAGATGACAAATTTGTCTTAAGACCAGGGCATTACTGGGGCTTTGATACGTGTGCGGCATTGATAGAGCTTTACCTTTGGGCTCCCTATGCCCGAGAGGATCATCTACACACAGATTATCTGCCTCACTTGTGTTAATCTCAGACAGTGGATGAGCGTGGGAGATAAGACACTGGCCCCCAGAACCAACCCTCAGAGAAAGGAACTCTAATAATCACTAACAAAAACAAACAATAGCTATAATAGCTCTATTCACACTGGGCTGTATATACCATTAATTACATTCCTTCTCATAAGAACTCCAGGCGCTCGGTACTGTTTGACCTTTGTTTCACAGGTGGCCAAAGTGAGAGAGAGAATTTGTGACTTGGACAATTCACACAGCTAGTAACACGAAGCCAATATTTCTACCCAGGACACCTTGGCCATGCTACCAATTTATCACTCAGGGGCCACATGCTAATTGACTTAAGAGCTTATTCCGCAATGTTTTTTCTTAGCTTTGAGTGGGGCCTGGAATTATCTACAATGACACTGGGGGCAGCTGAGTACCCCACAAACCTGTGATACAGTTCACCCTGGCTAGCCCAAGTGATCTGTAGGTCAAAGAATCCACTTCTGGAGCCCTGCAGCTGATTAAATGCCAGTTCAGATAATTCCCAGAGGATTTGATTTAGGAGGTAATATTTCTGTTGCGTCACTTTCTTCATGTGACACTAAAGGCCTCAGGACTTGAATTTGCCTGTGCCCCAGCTATCAAAACTACTGAAATTTCTTTCCTTAAAATCTGCTTTGCATTACATCGTTCTAAGGAAGGCCGACCTTGATTTTCCAGCGGCAGTACTACATCAGAGCAGGGGTTGGCAAACGTTTTCTGTAAGGGACAGATAGTCACTGTTTTAGGCTTTCAAGTCAAGTGGTCTCTGTCTATACTACTCAACTCTGTGTGGTAGCCATAGACCAGTGATGGCGAACCTTTTGAGCTCGGCGTGTCAGCATTTTGAAAAACCCTAACTTAACTCTGGTGCCGTGTCACATATAGAAATTTTTTGATATTTGCAACCATAGTAAAACAAAGACTTATATTTTTGATATTTATTTTATATATTTAAATGTCACTTAACAAAGAAAAATCAACCAAAAAATGAGTTCGCGTGTCACCTCTGACACGCATGTCGTAGGTTCGCCATCACTGCCATAGACCATACTAAACCAGTGGTCGGCAAACTGCGGCTCAGCAAACCGTGGCTTGCGAGCCACATGCGGCTCTTTGGCCCCCTGACTGTGGCTCTTCCACAAAATACCGACTTCTGCACATGCGCCACGAAGTTTCAATTGCACTGTACGTGCGCACCTGCACGTGGTATTTTGTGGAAGAGCCACAGTCAAGGGGCCAAAGAGCCGCATGTGGCTCGCGAGCTGCAGTTTTCCAACCACGGAACTAAACCAATGGGCCTGTGGCTCTGTTCTAATAAAACTTTATTAAATCAGGCAGCAGGCCATATTTGGCCTAGAGGTCTTCAATGTGCTGACCCTGCATTAGAGGGGCACACTTCTTGCCCACTTCTAATCTCCTTCCAAGTACAGAGCTCCAGTCACTTAAAACTGTCTGGTATCTTTCTGCCCATTGGTTTACTCTGCTCCAGAAAGGTGAAGCCACAGATCAGATTGGTGAAGTCAGAAAAATAAGCTGGGCCTGTCAGACTCAACTCAGCCCCTTTTCTCCTGGCAGTGCCTGGCCCACAGCGGGTGGGAGTTCCGCTGGGTCTTTTCTGAGACCCACAGCTGTCCCCAAACCTATTTCCCCAGAGTCCCTAGTATTATCCTGCAACATGGCTTTTATCTCTAATAAATATATATTTTGTCCCTTATCTGCTTAGGCTTTTACCTTATCTCCCAATACCCTCAAGGATGGATCTCCCTTATTCTGGTATCTCCCTCAAAGATACCAGATAAAATGATATATTGTAAATTGTTTCATATGTCAAGAAGCCAAAAATTGCCGAAACCAGTTTTGCTCAGTGGATAGAGCGTCGGCCTGCAGACTGAAGGGTCCCAGGTTCGATTCCGGTCAAGGGCATGTACCTGGGTTGCGGGCACATCCCCGGTGGGAGATGTGCAGGAGGCAGCTGATCGATGTTTCTCTCTCATCGATGTTTCTAACTCTCTGTCTCTCTCCTTTCCTCTCTGTAAAAAATCAATAAAATATATTTAAAAAAAAAGAAGCCAAAAATTATATTCTCTCAGTAAAATAATATGGACCAACTTAAAACATGAAGACTCCTTGCTCTTTGGTTGGTTCTCTCATGCTGTGCATTAAATCTATGCATGAATCATAAATTAATTAGCAATGATACAGGTTTTACATACTTAAGATGTAAAATTCATTTAATAAGCAAAAGCAATTACAGGTATAAATTCTTTCAAAACATATACCTCATGAGGTCCAGGGTGGCAACGAGGTTGGGAATTATTGCTCTAAACTCCCCTCCTGTCTCAGTACCTGATGGACAATCAAGCCTAGGAGAGTCAGTACACAGGGTTACAAAGACAAATACACTGTCCATGTCCTCTTCTTCAGCCTGTCCAATTGTCCTTCACATTGCTCAAATGCCGGGGTCCAACCCCAGCAGGTCCAGGGGTCCCCAAAGGTGTGGACGGAGTCGGCGAGTAAGGAATGACACGGAGACAGAGTTCAGTTGTTCAGCAGCCTAGCCAGGATCTCTAGCCAGGATCTCCAGCCAAGTTCTGGTCAGGATCTCCAAAGAGGTTCTGCCTAGGATCTCCTGCCAGGGTCTGTGTCCATGTTTTCTTGCTAGGTTCTCCAGGTTCTCCAGACAGGTTCTGTAGCCATGTTCCCTCGCTAGGTTCTCCAGCCAGGTTCTGTCCACGTTCTCCAGCCAGTTTCAGTCACCAGGTTCTAGTCAGGTTCTCTTGCCAATTTCTGTAGTCAGGTTCAGTCCAGGATCTTTTGCCATGTTCTCTCAATCTAAGTTCTGTGTTCTAAGTTCTGTGTCTTGCTGTCTAGTTACATCTGTATTTATACCAGTTGATTCAATCCTATCAATCTCTATTACAAAGGTTAGGGCGTTTCTTATCTCCATTCCAGGGAGTAAAGATTATGTAGCTTAAGCATGATTGTTCATAGTTAAAGTGATTAATTACCCGCCTGGCACTTAGTTAAGAGGTTTTATTCCCTCCCTAACTTCAGGGGAAAATCCCTACCTGGGGAAACAACCTTTCTCAGAGACCTTGGTTAAAACACATAGTGCCAAGAAGGTGAGCAAACATATTAAGAACAGTATGCTATATATGCCAGGTCCCTTGAAACAGCAAGCATGGACCGGCTCCCGGCACTCAAAGTCACGCAGAAAGTTGCTAAGAGATACCAGGGATCCTCCAAGCTGAAGTCTGTGTGTTAGTTTGCTCAGGCTGCCAAGACAAAGTACCCAGACTGAAATTTACTGTGTCCCAGTTCTGGTGCCTGAACTCTGAGATGACGGAGCTGGCAGGCTTGGTTCCGTCCAAGGCTGTGAGGGTGAACCTGTTCCACGCCTCTCTCCTTGGTTCGTAGAAGGCCCTTGTCTCCACATCTGTTCATGTCCTCTTCCCTCTATGCATCTGTCTGTGTGTCCAGATTTTCCCTTTTTATAAGGACACAAGTCATACTGAATGAGGCCCCTCCTAATGACCTCACTTTAATTTGATTGCCTGTCTCCAAGTAAGGTCACATTCTGAGGTACTGGGGCATAGACAGTAATGGCGAACCTTTTGAGCTCGGCGTGTCAGCATTTTGAAAAACCCTAACTTAACTCTGGTGCCGTGTCACATATAGAAATTTTTTTATATTTGCAACCATAGTAAAACAAAGACTTATATTTTTGATATTTATTTCATATATTTAAATGTCATTTAACAAAAAAAAATCAACCAAAAAAATGAGTTCGCGTGTCACCTCTGACACGCGTGTCATATGTTTGCCATCACTGGCTTAGGACGCTAACAAGAATTTGGGGGAGACAATGCAACCCATAACAATTGCCTAAGCTAGAAACTATTGCTTCTGTTTGTAAGGCTGAGCTCTTAACAATGTGAGTTCTACACTTCACCTGTGGCAAGTACTCAACTGTGTGCTGTCTATCCAAATGGCGGTTCATTTGTGCTCCACGAATTGTGGGTGGGAAGGAGCCAAAGGAGGAACATTTTGTGGGAACACCTTGTACACCCTGAGGGAAAGCCGTTCTTCCTCCCAGCTGTCCATTTACCCTCTGGGGCTACTCATCATCTCTGCAGGCTGAGTGTCCCCAGTCAATGTGCCTTTTGAATAATGATGCCCCTGCACCCTGAGCTGCAAGACACTGGAGACGTTTAGGAAAACAGTCGATCCCTGAAAGTTCTGGTTTGCTTCCTTTTCTTTGGCTTCTCTTCCCCCTTTGGCTGCAAGGTGGCCTCCGACGACCCGCAGGCTCTTCCCGTAACAAGCTGGTACCTGGTGGGGCCCCGCCCCCTGAGCGGACCTGCCCCTGGAGTCCTACTGGGAAAGGCTGCCCCACCTCCAGGCCTCCTCCCCGGCAGGGCGCCAGGTCCCCATTCCCTCCAGTCCCGCCCGGATCTCTTCTCTCCCGGCCGGGCCCGGGCCCCCGCCCCGCCCTGCAGCCCGCGGCGCACCTGGCTCTGGCGGTTGAAGTAGCTGTGCTCCTTGGGGTCCTGGCGCCGCGGCGGGACGTAGCTGAAGGCGGACAGCGCCGACAGGGGCAGCGGCCGGGGCCTGCCCCGCAGCGAGGCGGCGGTGATCTCCTCCTCCTCCTCGTCCTCCTCGCCGCCCGCGTCCCGCTTCCCCGCGGCCGCCGGGCTCCGTCCCGCCTCCATCCGGCTGCTGGGAGCCCAGGGCCAAGCCACCGGCTTCTGGCAGCCCGCACCGCGTCGGGGTGTCGCCTGGCAACCGCGGCCTGGCTAAGCCAGGTTGGGCCAAGGGGCGGGGCCACCCCTCTCCGCTCCCCTGGCCCCGCCACTTCAGCCAGGTACTTTCTGGGCTGTGTATCTGGGTGCGGAGCCCCAGCTGCTACAGCGGCTGGGTCGGGGTCCTGGGTGAGAGACGCCTATGCGGCAGCACTTCCCAACCTGCTCGCCTGTCCCCACGCAGGGTGGGTTTGTCCACTCAGAGGCCGTTCTTTGGGCAGCTGATGACCGGGCACCTACTCCTAGTAAGTGCTAGCGCTGGAGATGCAGCTTGAACCCGTGTCCCCGCGGAGCTGACACTAGTATAAGACAGGTAATAGACGTGGCAAAGACGAGTAACTTAAAGAGCAGCTTTAAGCCTAGAGCAGAGACGCCCAACTCCAATGTAGTGAGACACACACACAGTTAAGTGGAAACTTTCTGGTAACCACACTAAGAGGGTAAAACAACACGGTAAAATGAATTGTAAAATATATTTATTTAACTCCGTATGTTCACGCCAGCGTTTCAACATGTGGTACTAGCCCTATTTCAAGGGCTTGGTGGCCACCTGTGGCTTTGGCCAGGGCAGGTGTAAAGCTTCCATTCATTAAATCAGCGTGATCTAACAAAATCGGGCAGGACTCAGTTGCTAAGGCTGAGCTCTAGGGACCCTCTGTAAACATGGTTATGTTGTCTCTCTCTGAATGCTGGTTCAATAGGTCTGTTCCCTTGGCTGAAAATTCATTGGGCTGGTGGTTGAGAGGGATGGATGTATAACTACACATATTTATAACTAGCAGAGGAGAACTGCTTGTTTGTGTACCCAGAGAATGTCAAGGGCATTAGTAACTCAGGCTTATGAATGATGCTCCTGCAAGCCCAGACACCTGTCTGCACTGGTGTCCAAATCTCCCATCTGTGCTGATTGTCAGTGAGAATAATAGCATGAGCCTGGGCATGGGCAGTGGCCCATGTGGGGTTAGTTAGACAAACCTTTACCTTATTCTATGCCTCCTTCCTGGTAAAAAGGCATGAATCTTGTCAGCTGGTTTGAAGCTTTTTGGTCATCAGGTTTTTCCTGTAGGCTGGCTCATGCACTTGATGGAGCCTTTATGATTAGTCACTTTAAGCATCAAAGTTATGAATCAAGATATATAAATGTAATTTAATTTTGGTTCACCTTGTTGATTTGGAATAAAAATGAACTTGATTTTATATGATGCCTAAAATGATAATTCCCCAATACTAACAACTTCAGCAGTGAGCACCCTGCAGGCACCGGGGTTCCTTAGAGGGGGTGACCCAGCATGGGGAACTTAGGTCTGGAACAAGAAATGGTAAGATGAGCCTGGAACATCTTGTTCCGCCAAGAAATTTTTTTAAATTTATGTGATGAGGTGAAAAGGATGAACGGGCCCATCTGAAAGGTATCCCATTTAAGCATAAAAAAGACAGGGGTACTGGGTTGAAACACATCAAATATATAACATTTCATGAGTTAATAAATATCCTAAGGAAATAAAATGACCAGAGCACCAACTGTTTATTCTATAAATTAATACACGGTAGAAAAGATGTATCTTTTTTGTGTGTAAACATTATATTAGGGTATACAAGTAGTTGATAGGAGAAAGTTCTTTATAGATAAATGTAATGAAAGTAGAAGGATTGATAGAATTAGGAAATAACTTCTTAATTAGAAATAATGATTGAGGCAACAATCATCAACTGATGCTAAAACCATTAGGTGGAAGGCTGATGGGGCTATAGAGTGGATGGATCATGCATGTAATACAGCACCCACGGATCAAACTTAGTGACTAGCACTAAGAGGGGACAACCAGACATTAGTGTATGATGCAAAGCAAATACACAGCACCTCCTCCAAAGCATGCTTGTCAAAAGAAAGAAGGAAAGAAAGAAGAAAGAGAAAGAAATTAAGCTGAATCTAAGCAAGCCTCTGGATCTACCTTTTAGTTTAACAGGAATTACAGAAGGTAGAGGAACAAGTTATATAACACCACCAAATCAAACTGTGGGACATTTTACAGGGCAATCTGTCTAATTTCTTCAAAAGGAAGAGACAGGAAAACTTGGTGAGGGTGAGGTGCATTTACAGCAGAAAAGACTCAAAACTTAAGTGGGATAACAGCTAAAAGTAATATGTGCATTTTGTTTGGATCCTGACTCAAACAAACCCACAGTTAAAAAATTATTTTTGAGATAGCATGGGGAACTTAGGATGTAGACTAGATATTTAGGATAAAAGTGTATGATAGCTTAGATTTTTCAACAAGCATTCCAACATAAAAAGGAAAAGAATTGAAACATGATTCGAAAATTTCAGTAATTTTTCATGCCAAGTAAAAGGACTCCCATGGATTCATGATACTATTGTTTCTCCTCTTATATGTGTTGGGAGTTTTTCATAATCAAAGTGACGGTAGAGTTATTAAGAGGTATTGTTTCTTACAAACAACAGAACCAAAAATATCAGTTCCAAGCCACAAATAATGTGCACTGTATGCTAGAGACTGTGGGAGGGTTTGAGAGATAGTTGTTTGTTTGTTCTGAGATGGGATTACAAGTGTATTAAGGCAAACTTTCTTATGATGGAGCCCAGCAGGTGAAGAATGCCAACAAAAAGTTAGGCATATTCACTGTTGAGGCAAAAGAGAGGGGTCAATAGAGAAACCAAGAGACAGCCAACCAAGCAGATGGGGAGACTAGTGGAATGGGGAGAAATTGAATGAACTAGGTTGGAGAGATGCACAGCAGAGCAAGATTGTGTGTAAAAGGGTTAATGTTAGCCTGGCCTGAGAAGCCAACTCTGGACCCTGTGGGATGGTGTATCCAAAACCTTCTTCTATGAAGCTGTGCATCAGGTTGGAAATTGAGGCTACTTCTCCGTGTAAAAATGGCCCATGTGGCTCAGATCCTGTGTAGGTAATAGAGGGATGACCCTTACTTATTGACCCTTCCTTATTCCTTATTTTTATTTCAGTCTACCACACTTATTATTTTAAATATTTACACTGATCATTGAATTGCCCTCAGGTGTAATGAGTCTATTCTACTGTAATCATATAGCTATTTGATAAAAAGACTGAAAAGTTAGGCTCCTGGGAATCTTTTTAAAATCCTGATTTCTGGGCCTCATCCTTCTGGTGATTCCCAGGTAATTCTAATGTGCAGTCAATGTTGAGAACCACTGCCCTAGGAGTTGTAACCAGCGAGTGAGTCCTGTTCCTTCTTATAGAGCATACCTGACATGCACACTCACCACAAGTTGTAATGTTTAGTTGAGAATGAAACGCAACACATGCACCAATGATAACGGCCCACTAGCCTTACTGAGCATTTACTGTTTCCCAGGTACTGGCCAAGGATTTACAAAGTGTGTCTCATTTCACGCTTCTACACTAAGTGTTTAGACTCTGAACGGGTCTGGGTATATTTCCATCTTGGGGAAATCTCACCCTTTTGAGGCTAATTCACTTCCTTTACCACAGAGACCCAATAGCCCATCCCTGCATTTGTACACAAAGTCTTCCAGTATGGGTAGCTTTCTAGAGGGAACTGTTTTCTTATTTTCCAAGAAGTCTGTTAAATATGCTGAATTCTGCTCCTTCCTATTCTTTTCCCCATTGAACAGATAGATGTTTACCAACTCTCCATAATCACCTAGGCATAGAAAGATTCGGAAGGTAGGATCCTAGTCAAGGAACTCCCGCTCCATCAGGCATCTCTTCATCTCAGCACACCACTGACCCTCTCCTGTCTAGGCCTAGTTCAGGCAGAAGAGAAGTGTCTCTGCACCCTTCCACGGCTCCTGCTTCCTCCCTCCGCGCGCCTGCCTCTCTCACACACACACTGTTCACGTCCTAACCTTTGCTGCCCCCTAGTGGCAGGCCTGAAGAATAAATATCACTGTGCTTCGGGATACATATCCCTGCTTCAAGGGTTTTGCTTGCAAGTAAAACAATTTTTTTCACCAATTTTTCGTTCTCTGATTTACTTGTCTTTGCTTTTACTCTTGAATACTACAGCAAGGTTAAACCTTATTTGAAAGCATAATGTATGGTATCATGAGCTATAAGACTGGATATGTAATTTTTTAAAATATGTTTTTATTGATTTTAGAGAGAGAGGAAGAGGGGAGAGAGAGAAAAAAAACATCCATCAGCTGCCTCCTGCACACTCCCTAGTGGGGATCAAGTCCACAATTCAGGCATGTGCCCTGACTGGAATCAAACCAGCAACCTCTCAGTGCATGGGAAAACAACCAACTGAGCCACAGTGGCCAGAGCGGGATATGAAATTTCAACAAGCACAAAATCACATCACTTTTGCTGGGATAGGTAGACATTAAAATTCAGTAACATGACAATTCAGCTTATAAGGACTTGGCTTTATAATATGACAGACCTTGATAAACTCAAGCCAATGGGGAAAATCAGCAACCTTATTTATTAGCCTAAATTATTATTTATAATATATACACATGCACAGGATGAAAATTTGTTTTAAATCAAACACTGCCAATAAGGTCTCACCTCCTTTCCTATGACTGGCCTGTGTGCTTTGCACTGAGTGCTCTGGCCACTGATGCCTGAAATGCTCTTCCCCCACATGGACCCTCCCTGCTTCCTTCTGGAATTCAGCTCGCCAATATTACCAAGAAGCCTCCCTCACTCCCCAGGCAGGCCTGGCCTTCTGCATTCCCAGAGTCTTGCTCATGCTTCAGGAGTGCCTGCTGGCTCATCACTGTCATCATCTGCTCACTTATTTACCTCCCCCAACTCCTAACCCCTCAAGGCAGGGCTCTCATCTGTTTCCCTCTGGAGCTCCAGCAGTTACTGGGCGCCCAGCACTGTCGGGGCTTAGTGAATGTTTGTTGAATGAACAAAGGAAGTGAGTAGGGGAGCGCCCAAAGGAGCAAAGGCTCAACAGAGGATGTAATGGGAAGTGCAGAGGAAGGAGTATCTGAGTCCAATTAGATCAACCAGTAAAAAGGTCATGATGGATGAGAGGGAATTAGATAAATTGAAAAGGTGGAAGAACATATTAGGCTGTGCTTTCCTTCTTATCATTTACAGAAGAGGCCTGGTGCACGACATTTGTGCACTGGAGGCTGGCGGGGGGTGGGAGGGTGGGGGCCTCAGCCCGGCCTGTGCCCTCTCGCAGTCCAGGACACCTTGGGGGATGTCCAACTGCTGGTGCTCCCTGTGGGGAGTGGGCCTAAGCCGGCAGTTGGACATCCCCCGAGGGGTCCTTAGTATTGCCGCAGAGGCAGGAGAGGCCTTGAGCCCATGTGCCCAGCTTCTGGCTGAGCGGCGCTCCCACTGTGGGAGTGCACTGACCACCAGGGGGCAGCTCCTGCATTGAGCATCTGCCCCCTTGTGGTCAGTGCATGTCATAGTGACTGGTCATTCCACCTTTTGGTTGATTTGCATATTAGGGTTTTATTATATAGGATAATTTATAACAGACTGTGATTACCTCTGTTTTAGTTAAGGCTCTGCCCCCTTTTTAAACTGTAAGGTGTTTACTTCAAGGTTCAGGGTTGTATCATACCCAAGGATGAGCTTAGTCACGAGGGGAGAGGCAGTGCAGTGAGATTGGCCTAGGAAGGGAGTGACAAGGTCACATGGGTGCACAGACACATCAGAATCCACAGCACCTCTGTCCTGCTCAATCTCCATTTGCTTCCATGTCTCCTTCCTGCTCTACGTTCAAAGGCATCAACTTTAAAGAATGATCTTAGAGCTTATCTTGTCTCCACTTGCTATTCTGAAGATAAACTGACTCAAAAGGGAAAAGTGAAGTATATGGCATGATGGGGTGAAAATTCAGATCAATTAAACTAGCTAACATAGACTGTGCTTATTTTATGCTAGCTTTCTAAGGGTTTTATATTTATTAACTTAATTTTCATTTCAACCTGTTACCAGTTAAATTGTGTCCCCCTCCCCCATCCCCCAAAAAAGGCTATATTGAAGTCCTAACCCCTACTACCTGTAAATGTGACCTTATCTGGACATAGGGTCTTTGCAGATTTAATCGAGATGAGGTCTTTAGGGTGGGTTCTAATCTTATAAAACTGGTAAGACACAGACACACACACACACACACACACACACACACACACACACACGGAAGACAGCCATGTGAACATGGAGGCAAAAATTGGAGTGATGCTGCCACAAACCAAGGAATGCCTGAGGCCACCAAAGCTGAAAGGAAACCTTTGGTTTAAGGCAGCGATTCTCAACCTGTGGGCCGCGACCCCTTTGGCGTCGAACATCCCTTTCACAGGGGTCGCCTAAGACCATCCTGCATATCAGATATTTACATTATGATTCATAACAGTAGCAACATTACAGTTATGAAGTAGCAACGAAAATAATGTTATGGTTGGGTCACAACATGAGGAACTGTATTTAAAGGGCCAGAAGGTTGAGAACCACTGGTTCAAGGAACCCTTTGGAGCAGCAGTCGCCAACTAGTGGTCCGCAGACAGCTGGTGGTCCGTGAGGTGCAAAAGGTTGGCGACCGCTGCTGTAGAGGCTTCGAGGGCACATGGCCCTGTAGACACCTTGATTATGGACGTCCAGTCCCCAGAACTCTGAGGAAATAAATTTGAGTTGTTTCAAGCCACCCATTTGTGGTACTTGGTTGCGGCAGTTCTGGAAACTATTCACAACCCCCTTATTTATGAGCACCCCTGAGGAAACAGGCTCAAGGTCACTCCCTTAGCAAGTGGTGAAGCTAGAACTCTTAGCCACTAAAGTATGTTGCTTCTCAAGACCAGCTTTAAATCTCACTCACCACTTGTGAGGCATGAAATGCTAGGCCGGACAGTCATCCTCTCTGAGCCGGTCCACGCACCCGTGAAAGGGGAGGAGCACCTCAGTCACACAGCCCTTAGACTCACACAATGCTGTGCTCCAGTGCTCCACACAGGCTCAGCACAGTGAGTGAGAAGAGAGACGCTGTCTCCTTGCTCAAGGATGAAGAACTAACTGGTGGAAGAACCTGTGTCCAACTCCAGATTTGTAGGAGGCCTGCCTCCTCCCCAAAACCCTATCTAACCCTAATTAAGTTTTTTCAAGTCTTTAAGCCTTAATTTTTTTAAAAAGATAAAAGCTCCCATATTAATATATTTTCTTACTAGCTAAAGGGTTATTTCTGCATAATTCTATAATTATATTTATATTCAAAGGACTCTATTCTATTTTTCTCTCCTCCTCCTCCTTACCATATATCATTTCCTCTAAGAAAATATAAAAGGACAAGGGAGATAAAATTTTTTTCCTTACATTTTTTAGAAGAGGAAACTAAGGTCTCTAAAGAGCATATTTTCAGTTAGCAGATAGCTATTACAAGGCAGAAGATTTAATAATAACAATTTATTCATTACATACTTTATTATACTTGATTAATTCTGTTTATTGTGTAAAAGTATGATAATTATATTAAATTAAAATTTATTTTAAATTTATCACCAGTAATTATATACATGGTATAAGCAAAACTACAGACCATTTCCAGATCATCAGTCCATAAAGAAAGGGCTATTTCACAAATGATATTCTTTTTCTTATACTGAGTCCCATGAAAACACAAGTTCTTTCACGATATGAGTTCTGAAGCCAGTATTTCTTCTCCTTACCAACAAATGCCAGCATTTTGAGAAAATAGTTTCCTTTGTAAATATTCCACCAATTCAAGTTTTGATTTTAGAGTTTCAATATCATAATAGGGGATCTGTAAAGGGAGGAAAATAAAATTTGTCATAATCCTTCACAATCTGAAACTCCCTTGGTTTATTTGGTTACTTGTTCCTCACCCTCCTCCACAGCAGAATGTAAGCTCCTGCAGGGCAAAGACCACACTAGCTTATTCATCCTGTAGCCCCAGTGCCTACAACAGCACCTAGGTTCAGGAAATACAAAGCAGAGCGTGCAAAGAAAATTTGGGCTCTGGTATTGTCAGATTAGAGTGAAAGGTGGACTTGACCTGGGAGCTGATGAATGACCACAGATACCCAGAGTGGGAGGCCAGTGTGGTGGTGGAAGCAGCTGGACAAAGGGAGAAAGGCCAGAGAGAATGGAGGGGGCTTGAGGGAAGGGGAGCAGCCCCCGAGCTCAGAGCAGAGCGCCTGGCTGCCAGCTCGGGGCTGCTCCCAGAGCAGAGGGCCTGGGACGTTGAGACGCCCAGGAGCTTTGACTTTATCACCTAAGCAATAAGCAATAAACATAAAGGCTCTGAACACACACTGGCACAATTAATTTTAGGAAAATTAATCTGAGAATGTAGAAAAAATAGAGTGGAAAAGAGTAACCAGACAGGAAAGAGAGGGCAGACTGGTGGACAGCTTGAAGAGTTGTGGAAGCTCCATGCCCACTTACTGTGGCTCCTCACATGAGACCTTCTGCCGTGATTTATGATGTAAATACAAGTAAGGCCTTAAACCCTAAGTGGTGATGAGGATACTGGTTTTAATGGGCTATCTTGTCCACTTTTATTCATAAAATCAGGTGGGAATTAAAACAGACATTCCAATAATTTTGTAATTGAATACACAATAAAATACACAGATGATGTATTATAGAACTGCACATTTAAAACCTATAATTTTATTAACCAATGCCCCCCCAATAAATTCAATAAAATAAAATGCTCTGGACTTTAATATAAGTGGGCTGGCAGACCACTTAGTAACCTGGAAAAAGCAAATTTAAAGTAGACATTGCTTTGGGGGGAACGCAAGCATACCTGAACGACCTGATAACCAAGTAAGCGTAGGTGTCTTTGTTTAATAGCTTCCTTTCCCAGCAAGTGTTTGCTATTCAAACAAAATCTTTTTGGACCATCAATACACAGTGCTACCCTGAAAAATCAGAGAGAGAGAGAGTCAATTTTTAGTTTTATTCATTTCAAACGGGCCATAGTTTGCCCATGGCTGCTCTATCCACTGAGCCAAACCCGTTAGGGCGAGAGAGTCAATTTTTAAAACAACCCAAAATACTTACATATTTTTAGTTACCAGAATTTATTTGGGATTTGCTTATTCCTATTTGCCAGTACTAGTTTCAAGTAAATAAAGAGTGTATTATCCTTTAATCTGTTAAGAAAACACTCAATTGAAGTTCATATAATGTTACAAATATTTTCCAAAACTGGTATGCTGCAAAGTAGTGTTTTAATTTCCAGAATGTTTATTTTTTTCACTTTCTTAGAAGACAATCATTGTTTATCCTCAGCAAGTAACATTAACGACAAGTTTTCTTACCTTTTATGTACGTCTTCATGAAATGTAAATGGTAATACAAATCCTTCTTCATCTAATTTAATTTCAACATCTGGTGAGAGAAGAAAGGAAAAATCCTTCGTGTGATACCCTCACAAACACTATCTTCCTTTCCTCCTCGTCTGTTTGAATTCTTCCACACTGCATTTACCAACTGGCTGAGGGCTGCAAAGTAATGACCACACCAGACAATGTTGAGATTGTTTAACTTAACCGGGTCTATAATCAACCAAGTCAGCCTGAAACTAAGAACGCTCAACTACACAAAAACAAGGAGTGGGTTCTCCGGTTATCTGGGGGACAACAAGAGTCACTCACACAACTGACTCCTTCAACCCAGTGACGAAAATCCTTTAAATTAAGCTATACACAGTGAACCTTTCTTCACTGGAGCGCCCAGAGCCACCAGGATAGTAAAGCATCCTGCACCCGGACATGTGGTCCCAGAGCATGGACAGACTCCCCTTCCTTCCCACTGATGCTCTGCCATTCCTTTTCTAAAAGGAGCCCGTACTGGAGGAGAGTGAGATGTGACCACCTGGAGCCAGTAAAACACTGTCCTCTTTGAGCTGATTTTCTTTTAGACATTCATCTTTACAAATGTGTAAGGGCAGAAGGACTTGTCTCTGGTCAGTGCTGTCCAACAGAACTTTCATGGTGATGGAAACATTTGTACCTCTGTTGTCCAATATGGCAGCCGTGAGCTACCTGTGGCTACCTAACACTTGAAAGTGTGGTTAATATGACTGAGGAACTGAACTTTGAATTTTTTAAAATTTTAATTATTTTAAATGTAAGTGGCCATATGTACTAGTGGCTACTCTACTGGACAGCACTGGCCTAGAGTACAGCAGCAGCTAACGATTACTGAGCACTTACTGTATTACTTGCATTATTTCATGTAATCCTTAAACAAGTTTAAGAAGTCACTATTCTCCCATTTTACAGAAAGCACCAAGCAGAAAAGGTAAAAACTCTGCCCAAAGACAGTCTGCTACTATGTGGCTAACACGTGGTGACTCAACCCCAGGCAGTCTTGACTTAGCCCTACTGCACACCCTTGTTCCACTTCGTCTTTAGGGAAGGGCAAGTCTATTTTGTATTTCCAGACCTTCTATGGCTACTAAGTTGCAAATATTCCAAATGAGAATGAAGGCTGAAAGTTAGTAAACAATAAAACCCCCTATTACTCACCTATTGTGTAATAATATGGTGTTAAGACTTTTGAAGCAAAATATGATCTTGCTCCCAAAAGGTCAATCAATCCAAACATCACATGTTTATAAAGATGAAAATCCACAGGCGTCTCCAGGGAGCAGCACGGAGTAAGAAATGATCTCACTTGATATTTAGGAAGAAGTTTTGGACCCTACAAATTGTATATGCAAATATGAGAAAGAAAAATAAGATATAAAACCAACCAGATAATAAAAACTTAGTAGCCCTAGCCAGTGGATATAGTGTCAGCCTGTGGACTGAAGGGTCCCAGGTTTGATTCTGATCAAGGGCACATGCCCAGGTTGTGGGCTCGATCCCCAATAGGGGGCGTGTAGGAGGCAGCCAATCAATGATTCTCATCATTAATGTTTCTAGCTCTTTCTCCCTCCCCCTTCCTTTCTGAAATCAATAAAAATATGTTTAAAAAATATAAATAAAAATAAAAATTTAGTAAAACATTGATATTAGCTTATGAGTGATGAAATATTTTTAAGCAGGATAGGAAACCTAGAAGCCATAAAAGATGGGATATATTTGACTATAGAAAGCTTAAAAATTTCTATTCAGCAAGGAGGCATCATAAACATTAAATTAAAAACCTAAGAATTAAAACCAGAAGAAAATATGTACAACACAAACAATAGCTAAAATCTGTTTTACAATGACTCCTATGGGGAAAAAAATAAGCCCATAGAAATAGGAGTTAGAGGGTAGAAAGGCAATTCACAGCAAATGTAAATGACCAATAAACATTTAAAGATATGCTCAACTTCCTTATTGCTCATTAAAATATAATTTAAAAATGTGATACTGTTTTTCAGAGTCAAATGAAAAATTAAAGGGACTAATGTCACAATACAATAGAAGTGGGGGGGGGGATGTGGCTACCCCCACACTGCGGAGTACCTGATGGGACACACAAACTCCACCTCCACCGAACTCCATCAGATGACAGCCTGCACTTAAAAATGTACCCCAGATGATTTAGGATGTGTTCAGTCCAGAGCCACACTGCTGTGGGGCTAACACCCTCAGCATGGCTCTCTGAGTACTATTAATCTAACCCTGCAGCATCTTCCAAGAAATCTTACACACCAGGAAATGGGTCCTTCACGGACAAGAAAACAGGAGTGGGGTTGATTTATCAAAGAATAGGCTATCTGGTGACCACTAACTCCAAGTGAATGGAAGTTCTAGTTGTTAATGAGATTGAGACAGATCAAAAGAGAAAGAACTAAACAAAAATGTTAGATGGTAGGGGAAAGGGAACAAAAGAAAACTGCCCCCATAGAGAAATAAAGCACAGCTCATGCTTTTACCTTATAGAAAGGGCATTCGAGGATCGAGGTTAACAAAAGCTGGGTTAGTTGTGCTAGGCTCAGTCTGTCCAAATATGATTCCTCGCCTGAAATAAAAAGCATCTTAGTCATAGTTAAATTTGAATTTTGATATATGTAATGAGAGAAAATAATATTAAGAGTTAAAAGAATATTAAGACTATAAAATATTCATTTGTTCACTCTTAAATGACACTATGAAAAGAACATGTTGGAATTAATTATGCCTTTATGCCTTCTTGCTTGCCATCAATGCAATCTCATTTTAACTTCCAAGAATTGAAGCTCCTAACTAGAGAATATATAATTAAGAGGGACCAAATGTTAGTCGAATTAATGGAAGTTCTTGGAAATTGAGATTGTTGACATATCTGGTGCCCTTCAATTAAGATACTATTGTCTCTCAAAAAAAAAAAAAGAAAAAAAAAAGAGTTCTACAGTTCTCTTTCACAAAGATTCAAACATGTTGCTGTGACTTTACCAGTTCCATCACCGCAGCCCCCTAAGAATACTGTTTCTCAGCTAGGGCAGCAGTCTGTTTACCCGAAACTGTTCTCTCTTTCAATGCAATGTTCTAGCATGCTTTAATTCTGCATTTACACTGCTATCTACAACTTCAGATGTCCTCTTTAGTTTATCCTCCTAGGTAATAAAAGGCTAATATGCAAATTGACTGAAGACTGGTCGCTATGGCATGCACTGACCACCAGGGGGCAGACACTCAATGCAGGAACTGCCTGTTGGTGGTCGGTGTGCTCCCACAGGGGGAGCACCACTCAGCCAGAAGCCAGGCTCACAGCTGGTAAATGCAGCAGTGGTAGCGGGAGCCTCTCCCACCTCCAAGGCAGTTGGACATCCCCCAGACTGCGAGAGAGTGCAGGCCAGGTTGAGGGAGAAACCCCTCCCCCCCCCCACATGAATTTTGTGCACCGGGCCTCTAGTTATGAAATTTTAAAAAAAGGTAAAGCATTGCTCAATGTAAAAGCTACATGTGACTTGAAAACTCCATTAAGTTCAGAGGTTATTTTTTCCACTTGCAGAAGTTATAACCAACTCACCTTGCAGCTTTTGAAGAAAATAAGGACTGAATATTTTTCCCATAAAGTTGACTGGATGGCATTCAATAAGCGAACATGAATGGAGAAGTTTCAATAGTGTTTTGGGAGGAAAAGAGTTGAAATGAGTGTATAACATATCTTCTAGCTTTCTAAATAAAGCAGAGGCATTTGGTGGCAAATAATTGAGTTTTCCAAATGGTTCAATCAACTCAGAAATCTGACTAGGGGAAAATTTTTCAGAATGGCAAACAAAAGTTTCTGCCACTGCATTCAAGATGGGTTTTGAAAGGATCTGTTTCCTGCTGCAGTACTCCATGACTTTGCTGACAACCTCAGGGTCCAAAGTGAGACACAGAGACACGACATGCTGCTCCAGGGCTGTTATAAAAAATCGGTCATGGTGCCCAAAGTATATGAAAGCCTCTAAGACTTTTCCAAGCTCTTTATTAGTGAAATGAGGGATATGTCTCACAACATATTTACCCAATTTTATAACCAGAGGAAGTGCCTGAGTTTGATCGAGAACCACCAGGGCAGTGAGCATTTGGCTTATTGATTTAGCACTCAGGGTGTAAACTATTGACAGAGAAAAGCTGTTTATCTTATTTAGAAATGTCTGGTGTTGGTCCACTTTTTCAGTACATGCCTGCAGTATCCTATAAAGGGCCACAATATCCTCGGGGGTAAAATCTTCCAATTTTTCACCTTGCAGTTGATATATAATCAGGTCTAGGGTCGCACAACCTGGACCTTGTAGTTTGAGCAGACTTTCCGCAAGAACACAAAGGCTGTGGATTTCCAGGCTGCCCGTTTTGACACGATGTTGGCATTCTGCCACCAGGTTCAGTAACAAGCTACTCTGGGGATCCACAGACAACAGAGTCAGGGCTTGCAACGCAGTCACCAAACCGGTGTTTGACAGATTTGAGGGTTCCTGTTCAAACTGAACACATAAAGCTTGAAAGACGGGATTTTCTATTACTTCCTTTGGCAGCTTTTCATCACTATCTTTTTCTCCCACTTCACAAATCCGCTGTAAGGCTCCTGCTGCCATCGTATCAGGCAAAGTTTGCAGTGTGCTTATGAAACTTAGCACTTCTTCTGGTGAAGCGCAGTTGTTCAGTCTCCTGTAAAAGAGCTGTTCGTCCATGTTTTTGAGATTTTGTTCAAAACTGTCCCAATCATGTACTTGAGGGAACACTGGCTCACCAACTGGATGAAGGTCATTTCCGTTTTCTGAATGGAACTTTTTACAACAGGCATGATGGAACCTGACCCTGAAAGGCCCAGGTTGTAGTGAACAGAAGAACCATGGGTACAGATGTCCCTTGACTGCCTCGTGAACATGATGTACAGGTTGATTTTTCAGAGCACCCAGAGCTCCATTTATCCGAAAATCAGATAAATGACAAAGATTCCTCCGCAAGGTAATTAAAGCCATGCCATCAGATTCTCAACTCTTGACTTATAACTAAATATAGGAATAAAAAACATGGTCAAATATATTGAGAACATGCCTCACTCAACATCAATACTTATGGAACTAAGGATGAGTACCCCAAATAAGTGATTAATAAACATGTCCCAGCAAAACATAAGTACTAGAGCAGAGCCGCTTAGAAAATTGGCTGGCATCTAATGATGATAATCACTACCATTTGCCTGGTACTATTGTGCTTTCCCTGTACTAAATTAATGCTCTTGACAGCACAATAAATTAAGCACTTTTATCATCATTTCACAGATGAGGAAACTTAAAGCACAAAGAAGTAATTTTATCCAGTTTACACAGCTAGTGAGTGGCAAAGCTGGGATGGATTCAAAGTCCAAACACACGTCCTATCAATTGGTGGATGGAAGGAACGGCGTCCGGTTAAATATGTTTTTCATCAAAGCTGGGAATCCACGCATGCGGAGGGCCCACCACAATTAAGTTTTGGGGAGTCAAAAGTTATACCGGATTTTCCAATCCACGAGGGGTGGGAGGGGGGCAGGGTGTTGGTGCCCCTAATGCCGGCATTGTTCAAAGATAAAAAAAAAAAAAGCAACGGGTCAAGTGGCCAAAATTCCTATAGGTCAACGTAAAGCAAAGATTTTTTAAAAGGTGCACAAAGCTCCCGAGGTGTTCGTTTCCCCTGGTAGCTAGAATGAGGAAGAATACGGTCTAGGCTGGCAAACGGCAAACAAGCAAGTGAATAAAAAAGGTACAGACATGCAAGTCAATAAGGGGAGAAGGTGGGCGGCCAGTCCAGACCTAAACACCCCGCTGTGAGATTTAAGAGAACGGATGTGCAGGGCAAGAGGGGACGTCCCGGGCGCCCCGTCCTCTAGGAATGAAAGGACCCCAGAGCCTGGCGCCCCAAACCCGGCGTCCCTGGGACCTGCGCTGAAGCACCGGCCGGGCGCGGCGGCCTGAGAGGGCTGGGCCGGCCAGTGCAGCACCGGAGCCTAAGCAACGACACGGGCCGGGCCGTAAAAACGGAGCCCTACCCCCGCACGGACACCTACCGAGCTCAGCCCGCTGGAGTCCCGAGCAGCTCTCGCCGGTCGGCCTTTACTTCCCACGCCTTGGAGGAACCGAGCTATCTGGCGCATGCGCGGGGGACAGAAAGCCACACCCCCCAGCCCGGCGCACTGTGATTGGCCCAGCTCCGTCCGAGCTCTCCATTTGTATTGGTTTGGACGCGGAGCGCTCGCCGCGACTGTGTGCGCAGGCGCTGGAGCAAGGACTGCGGAACCACGCTCTCCCCGGGCGTCCCCGGCTGGGCCCTCGCAGGTGAGTACTCTGTGCTCGCTGCACCCCTGTTTGGGCCACACACCCAGCACTGGCCACTGGGGAGGCGGTTCCGGGTCGGCGAGGGTACCGGCTTCCGCGCCCCGGCGTTTCAACCCTGACCGGGAAGGGCGCGCGCTGGTCGATCCGAACTCGGCCTGCGCCGGGGCCGGGCGGTCTCCCCGCGTGTGCACCGGCGGAGCTGGCCCCGCAGGTGGCTGTGGACCCCTGTTGGGTCGGTATCTTTGTCCTGAACGCTTTTCTAGGCAGTATTAAAGGGCACAGTGGGGGCGCGATGGGGACTTGGGAATGTTGGGAGCGTGGACCTGGCTGGCCGGGCTGTCCTGCTCCACCGCTTCTCCGCCTGACCTTGCTCTGCGTGTGCCGGGGAGCCGCCTCTGAGAAATGCGGGGACCCGTTTAAGATGGTTGTCGCACGAAGAGCTTCTGTTTGTTCTTTGAAGCGCCTACCCCTGTGCGCGGCCCCTGGGAAGGGTTGCAGGTGGTCAGCTGTCATAAGAAGCGTGGCGTCCTGTCACTTTCTCGGTTCTCAGTGAGCCCTAAATGTGCGGCGTCCTCGTATGTACGCATTTACACGCCTGCCTTCATTCCGTAAATTTACGGAGCACCCGCCGTGCGCCAGGCGTGTTCTGTTCCCTAAGCATATTCCGTGGTCATTAACAGGTTCCCTAACACAGTTCTTTTATTTTTTAATTTCGTTGTTGCTTAATTTGTCCTAAGATGTAACTGGCCCGAGGAGCATAAAACTGTTGGTGGTTCATTCGCCAAAAAGATTGTGATTTGGGTTTCAGTTTAACTTGTTCCGTACTAATCGACAGTGTCCCCGCTGTAGAGACCGAGTAAGTATGAGGAGAAGTCTGTGAGGGTCCTTTATTTTATTGCTGGTTTCTCTTCAGGAAAGACGTGAACTAGTAAAACGATCGACTGGATTAGAAATATTGGTCTTCCATCAATCCATAGTTAAGTGCAGATACACATGCACTTACCTATATTTGATGTTGAATTAAGTAATAAAACAGTATTTGATTAAGTTCATTACTAGTTTATTTAGCAGTAGGAGCCGAGGCTCCTACAATTTTTTTTATAATTCTTTATTGTTGAAAGTATAACATGTCCCCCTTTCCCCCCCCCCCCATTGACCCCCTCCAGCCCACACTCATCCCCCCCACAGGCCTTCAGGCCCCTATTGTCTGTGTCCATGGGTTATGCTTATATGCATACAAGGTTTTTGGTTGATTACCTCCCACCCACCTTCCCTCAGATTCTGTACTCTGTTCCATGATTCCATGTTTCCAGATCCACTCCGTTCATCCGATTATTTTGTTACTTAGATTCCACATATGAATGCAATCATGTGATGCTTGTCTTTGACTGACTTATTTCACTTAGCATGATACTCTCCAGGTCCCTCCATGCTGTCTCAAAGGGTAAGAGATTCTTCTTTTTTTACTGCTGCATAGTATTCCATTGTATAAATGTACCACAGCTTTTTCTTCTTCTTTTTTTTTTTATTGCTTAAAGTATTACAGAGAGTATTACATATGTCTCCTTTTTTTCCCCCGCCCTTGACAATCCCCTGGCCTCCCCTACCCTCCAGTGTCTTATGTCCATTGGTTATGCTTATATGCATGCATATAAGTCCTTCGGTTGATCTCTTACCCCCCTGCCCCCCCCCCCCCCCCGCCTGCCCTCCCACCCTCCCCTACCATAGCTTTTTTATCCACTCATCTACTGATGGGCACTTGGGCTCTTTCCAGATCTTAGCTGTGGTGAATTGTACTGCTATGAACATAGGGGTGCCTATATCCTTTCTGATTGGTGTTTCTGGTTTCTTAGGATATATTCCTAGAAGTGGGATCACTGGGTCAAATGGCAGTTCCATATTTAATTTTTTGAGGAAACTCCGTACTGTTTTCCATAGTGGCTGCACCAGTCTGCATTCCCACCAGCAGTGCACAAGGGTTCCCTTTTCTCCACATCCTCTCCAGCACTTGTCGTTTGTTGATTTGTTGATGGTAGCCATTCTGACAGGTGTGAGGTGATTCCTCGTTGTCATTTTAATTTGCATCTCTCTGATGATCAGTGACTTTGAGCGTTTTTTCACATATCCATTGGCCATCTGTATGTCCTCTTTGGAGAAGTGTCTATTTAGGCCCTCTGCCCATGACTCCTACAATTTTAATGCAAGTTTTACTTTTCCCTTTTTTAAAAGAGCAAGCAAAGAGGAATCTGATTAATTGGGCAGTGCTGTGTCTCAGCCACTGCTCAGGTGCTTTTTCTCAGTCTTTGTCAGTAGGCCTTTCTGTGGTGACCCCCACTGAGAGGGTGAGGGTGCCGAGGCACAGACCCCTCGGGAGGCTTGCCTGCGCTTCTGCCGTGTGAATGACTGACCCCGGATTGAAGCCCAAGTCATCTGAACCCAGAATGATTTCTGAGACGTGGAATTAGAGCTTCATTCCTCTGTTCTCCCTGGTTTGATATATTCTCTTTTTTATGACGCTTTGAGAATTAATGCTAACAAACAGATTCAGAGAAGTGTATTTCATATTTTGTGTGGGTATTGTTGGAATGTTTTTTGAAGACTATGAGGGAGAATTAATACCTGTAGTTTGTTACTACTTTATTTGAAAGAAAATCCTCTTTTCTCTTTTTCATTTTTTCAGTGTAACTATTCTAGCTAAAGCTTATGCCTGGAGGAGATGAGAAGGTTTTTGTTACTCTATGCTACACAGCAAGGACAGGCAAAGGCCATAGCAGAAGAAATATGTGAAAAGGCAGCTGCCCATGGATTTTCTGCAGATCTTCACTGCATCAGTGAATCAGATAAAGTAAGAGTTGTTATTCCTGCGGTTTTTACTGTTTTATGCTTTGAAGATATTTTGGTTGGCAGTGATGTTAAACAACAAAATAGGACTTTATCCTTTATCCTTTTCTCTTAAATACTCAGAAATTATTATTTTATCAAGAGTTTTAAGATTCCTACCAGCTTTTATTCTTTTTTTTACACTTAACTATCCATTTGAATTAGACTAAACTGTCTCAAAAACTGAAATAACTACTTAATCAACCAACATGGAAGCAGTAGTTTTTGCCTTGTTTATCTCATGGGATGGCTGTGAGAACAATGAGATATATGCGTTCGCGTGCATATGTGTGCTTTCCACCTCATGAATCCCAGGGCCCCATTTGTATTTCTCCAAAATAAAGACCTTGTCATTTGTATCAGAGTTCCTCCAAGTGAAGGGGTACTTAATTCTTTTGTGAAATAGAATTTAAAGCAGGAGTGTAAAGATCAGGAGAAGACTCCGCTTCCTTAGGTCAGGGACTACTTGTGCATTCAGTCCCTGCCATAGGATCCATAAGAACTTAACAGATCTGTGTTCTTACAGTTAGTTCTGTTGAGACCTCCAGATTTTACTGTTTTAAGTAATCCAGGTCGTAGCAACTAGCAGGGGCTTTCATACAAGCACAAGCTGAAGCCTTAGCCACTAAGCAGTCAAATTCAGTTCAGTACTTCAAAAACTGCCCTGCTGGTACACTCTCACTCAAGTTCACAACTTCCTCTGTTTTTTCCCACATGTCTAGTTCAAAAGAATTATAAACTCAGTTCAAGGAAGGGCCACGGTGACTCCTGATGTAGTCACTCACCTGATAGGGAGTGTCCTGGAAGACACCACCAGTGGGCAGGTTTTGTAATTCTGTAGTAACTTCAAAGTAAGTTTACATTATGGGTGCCACAGTCTGAATCTTACAAAAATACGGTCATCGTATAACTAATCCTGACTTGGCCCCTTGGGCCACCTCACCACCTAGGTCTGCAGCTATTTGAAAGTTAGGTGAGTAGTTAGTGTTTTTCAATACCAAGTCAGTAACATCTCCTCGGGTGAATGGTTTCTCCAGTTCTTGATCCAAGTTTAAACAGATAGCTCTCTACTTCCTAGATCATGTGAGTCCTTTTCAAGGTGAAGTTACTTTAACAGACTGTGTAGAGTGTAATACATAACTTGTGAAGTGCCCAGTGAGTATTGACTCTCCCATAAAATTTTAGCTCAGATTTTTATCTATTAAATCAGCATGAAAAGTAACGTGAATTCCTTTGAGCCAAACTAGATGCTATTTGTTAGCAGTAGAGCTCATCGAATCATACATAGAAGTGTAGTGCTCTTTTTGAAATATTTACATTTAGGTGAACATCAGAATGAAGAAGCTTGATTTTAAGACTTGGAAACACCGATGATCCCAATTTATCACTGCTAATGTTCTCAGCTCCCTGGGACCCTGATTGCCAAGTGCCCTGATAGTGAAGAGTAACAATTTGCCTTCCCAAGTTGAAAATGTTCTGCGTGCCTCTCTGTCCTTATGCCATAGGCATTACTGATGACAGGTTCAAGACAGGAAACTAAGCTGGTTGTAAGTCAAAACTGCACATAGCAGTAGAACTGACATGACATTCTTGTTTTGTAGTATGATCTGAAAACTGAAACAGCACCTCTTGTGGTGGTGGTTTCTACCACGGGCACTGGAGACCCACCTGACACAGCGCGCAAGTTCGTGAAGAAAATCCAGGACAAGACGCTGCCAGGTGATTTCTTTGCTCACCTGCGGTATGGGTTATTAGGTATGTACTATATTTTCTGCTCTGGCTGTGCTGTCATTACTGGCTTTAATTCTAGTATCTGAATGTATCTTTCTTTCCAAATGTTATAGTCTATCTTAGACTCATAAATGGATCCTATTTTTGTTGAGAAAATACATGGAAATGATTTAAAAAACTGAGAAATTTAAGCTTTTACTTTTAAATTTGCAACCAAGTCTGAACATGTTAGCCCATTTCCTTACCAGGAAACATAGAAACAGTTCTTAGTTTATCCAAGAGAAACGTAGCCAGTGATTGTTTACATTGTAGATGTACCTTGTATGCTCAAGGTTAGGGGTCAGTAAACCCTGTAAAGGCCCAGATGGGTATTTTAGGCTTTGCATGCAGGCCATGTGGTCTCCGTAACAGCTCCTCAACTCTGCTGTGGGAGCTTGAAAGCTGCCATTACAGAATGTGAACACATATATTTGACTGGATGCCAGTGAAACTATATTACCAAAAAAGAAAATGGTGTATTTTGCCCACAGGCTATAGGTTGCAGACCCCTGCAACAAATCAGAAAAGTCTGTAAATACAGAAATTATGTTTTTTAAACCTAATCCTTGTTTTAAGATTTCCGTATTTTTCACCCAATTCATAGAAAAAAGAATGTGAAAAAGATTTTCTGTTAATCAGTGGCCAAAAAGTATTTGTTGTTTCAATGTATCTGGTACTTTTACATTATAAAATAGAAGAAAATTATTTCATACTTAGTATTACTCAAAGAAAAAATAAGAAAATGTGAAGTTATGCATTATTTCTTCTCCATCACAAAGGGAATGAATGGAATTATTTGAAATATTTGCATATATCTTCTTTAAGTCTAAAGCTTATTGTACACTGATAACCTATTTGGGCTCTTAGGTCTGGGTGATTCAGAATACACGTACTTCTGTAATGGGGGGAAGGTGATTGACAAGCGGCTTCAGGAGCTTGGTGCCCGGCATTTCTATGACACTGGACATGCGGATGACTGTGTGGGGTAAGAGCAATGCACTCCTGTCATTTCCGGGAACCCCGTTTGTACATGACGAAAGGTAGCGAGTTTAAGTGCCTCATCCTTCTCAGTACCTGCTAATGGGTGAAATTACAAAAGGCGTCCCAGTACAGTTACCTTTATCTAAAATGTGTAGGGATTTGTAGAAATCGGCAATTTGTTTAGGAACTTTGATATCTTGTATGTGTACCTTTCTCTGACTGCACACGAAGAGTAACTCAGCAGGGCCTTCTTACGTGGAGGGTGACCAGCAGGCCATGCATCACTAATAGGGAATGTAGATCCGGGCCTTCACAGCAGGCTACATCCTTGTCACTCTCTCCCTTACATCTTAATGCCCACCAGAAATACAATTTTTATTTTCATTACTTTTATTTACTCTTGCTTTTACAACTCAGTATTCCACCCTATTGCCACCCTTTAAATCCTCTTAAAGCAGCCGTGGGCAAACTACGTTTGAAATGAATAAAACTAAAAAAAAAAAAGACCGTACCCTTTTATGTAATGATGTTTACTTTGAATTTATATTAGTTCACACAAACGCTCCATCCATGCTTTTGTTCCGGCCCTCCGGTCCAGTTTAAGAACCCATTGTGGCCCTCGAGTCAAAAAGTTTGCCCACCCCTGTCTTAAAGTGTATTCAAAGATCTGATAGATGTTGATTGTCCTACAACTTGTTCTGTCATTTAACCTTTAACTATTTTGGCCAGATAATAGCACACACACTTAATATTTTTCTATCAGGTGCATACATTAAATGAATTCTCACTAGATTTATATTTATGAATAATGACAGGTTCAGCCAATGTCTTGCTTTTTTGCATATTACAACCTTGTATGAGTGTGTTTGATACACTTTTATTCCCCTTAACTCCCCCTTCATGTCCATCACTGCCTGCAGCTGTGGTGCTGTGCCTGTAGCTGTGGTGCAGTGGATCTTCTCCATGTCCCAGTGCACATGTTCTTGATGGTGACAAAGTTCTACCACATTTTCTTGCATGTTACCTTTTAGTTTTGTCCCTTCATATTGGGCTTTCTTTCAGAATTTTGTTGATATTAAATGTTTATTGTCTTGTGTGAGCTGTTTAATTCCTAACTCCTTATATAGTTCTTTAGGCCTTTCATTGTGTCCATACTTTGCTTCTTTTCAAAGGCCTTTGGTTTCTCTATTCATTTATTGGGTCAGGCATTAAAAATTTTAAATCTATATTTCAGTTGCATGTCTTAAATTTTCAACCTAACTACCTTACTTGAATTTTCCCTTTTCTAAAATTAAAATATTTTCAAGAATATGCCTGTTTTAATGTAACACCACATTGAAGGAGTTAAGAATACAGATTGGAGGCCAAATACCTGGTTTAAATCCTTGATCCCTGACTTACTGACTAAAACCTTGGTCAGATCACTTAAGCTTTTTGTGCTTCTGTTTCTCCTTTGTAAAATCAGTAATGATGGCATATATTGTGTAAGGTTCTCTGGGGATCAAAAGAATTAATATAGGTTGTCCTCTTGGAACAGTGCCTGCCATGTAGTAAGCACTGGTGAACATTCGCTGTCTCTCTGATTATTGTCTTCATATTTCTGAGTTGTGAGACTGGTTTTTCAATGTAGCTGTCATTACTGAACCCATTATTTTATGTATTTGCTTTTCCAAAGGCTCATGAGGG
This sequence comes from Myotis myotis, assembly GCF_014108235.1. NCBI lineage: Eukaryota > Metazoa > Chordata > Mammalia > Chiroptera > Vespertilionidae > Myotis > Myotis myotis. The sequence goes on along the minus strand of NW_023416357.1, from coordinate 25,240,412 downwards.
TTAGATGTACTGTATAACCAAATTTTGAGCTATGTACTGTGTGAGCACCTAATGAATACAATGAAATTAGCAAGAGTCGTAATAATACAGAGTCTAAAATGTTATGAATTGGAATTTAATTGGTACCTCCTTTTGAGTTGTGATTAAAGATGACAGTAATGTTCTTTCCAAGTTCTTGACACAGTCGTTCTTATCTGTTCACTCATAACTTCTCTGTTCAGGGAATGTGTGGAATGTTATTGTGGAGTAACCACACTTACTTAGGAGTAAGTAGACCGACACATTTCAGATGTACTTGTGATCAGTTCCGCTTCCCTGAAGGATGATTGCTTTTTCCTCCTGTGTTCTGCCTCCCTGCAAATTTTACCAGAAAAATTGTTCAGAACTGATAGAGGATTTGAACAATTACTTAATCAAAAGTGTTAGCATTTGTTTGTGTAATTTCTTAGCACTATTTTAATATGTAGGAAAAAAAGATTAGTAAATTGGCTAGACAAAGAAAGATACTGCATTCAATTGATAAAATTATCATTTGTACATTAGGGTAAACTTGTATTTTGGTTAAGTTCTGTTAGCCACATCAAAATTTAGCATGCTGGTTTAAAATTAAAACTTTTTTAAAATAAAGATTACCAACTCTATTTTAGGAAATTTATTAAGAGGAAAAACATTCAATTACTACTACTAAAATATCTTCATTTCTGTTCTTTAACTTTTATACATGCTCATATTTTTTACAGCTCAGTGCTAATGAACTAAGAATAATATTCTGCTTTTTAACTTAGGCATCCATCATTAATTCTTGTATCCTGAATAGTCTTCCTACTGTTTTTCACAGTTGCCTAAAATTCTGTGGAATTAAAAAAATATATTATTTTTAAAATATATTTTATTGATTTTTTATAGAGAGGAAGGGAAAGGGATAGAGAGTTAGAAACATCGGTCAGCTGCCTCCTGCACACCCCCTACTGGGGATGTGCCCGCAACCAAGGTACATGCCCTTGACCGGAATCGAACCTGGGACCCTTCAGTCCGCAGGCCAACGCTCTATCCACTGAGCCAAACCGGTAAGGGCTTATTTTTATTTTTTATTGATTTCAGAGAGAAAATGGGAGAGAGGTAGAAACATCAATGTGAGAGAGAACCATTGGTTACCTCCTGCACGCACCCCAACTGGGGATCAAACCCAAACCCTGGGTATGTGCCCTGACCTAGAATTGAATCTGCCACCCTTTTGGTGTACGGGAAGACACTCCAACCAACTGAGCCACACCAGCTAGGGCAATTCTAATGTATTTAAATGGAGAACTCAGGCATTTGTTTCTTTTTCCCTTTTTTTACAACAATCCAGTTTAGAACTTGTCGTTGAGCCGTGGATTGATGGGCTCTGGGCTGCCCTCACAAAGCATTTTGTGTCAAGTAAAGGAATAGAAGAGATGAGTGTGGCTCTCACAACAGCATCGACTGTCTCCCAGAAGATGGACCCTGTGAAACCAGAATTAATACACATCGAATCACAAGTTGAACTTCTCAGATTAGATGACTCGGGAAGAAAGGATTCTGAGGTTTTGGAACAAAATGCAGTGAACAGAGATCAATCAAGTGCTTTGATAGCAGAGCTTGAGTCCTCACTTACCCGTTCAATACCCCCACTTTCCCAGGCCTCTCTGAATATTCCTGCTTTACCACCGGAATATTTACAGGTGCATTTGCATGAGTCTCCTGGCCAGGTAAGCAGTCTTGCTTCAAGCTATGTATTATCTTACCATAGATGTGGGTTTTTTGTTTGTTTTGTTTTGTTTTGTTTAATTAGATTACAACAGAATTTAACAATCTGTGGCCTGCTGATCAAACATGACCCACCACCTCTCTCGTGGTTTGTAAATAAAGTTTTATTGGAACACAGCCTATCCATTCACAAGCTCACAGCCACACCCATCCATTCACAAGCCTCTGTGGCTACTCGTGCACTGCAGTGGCAGAGTTGAGTATTTACCTCAGAGGCCTGCCCCCATGCACTGTAGAAGCAGTTGTAGTATTACATTACTTGTGTCTTTGAAGAAGTAAATGGTTAAGAGCTCAGTTTTTCCAATATTTTGGAGAATTGACTTCTTGGTTTCTTATTTTAGATGTGAGTCAGAGAAAGGCAAGTTGTTGTGGTCAGTCAGGATATTATCTCAGCAGCTCATCTTAAAGGAATCCTTTAGAATAAAATCTTTTCCAGTGTGGATTTTGGTATCCTGGATGCTCCATTTTAGGGACTATTATTTTTCTTGATAGTATCTTATAAACTTGTTTTTATCTATAATAAGTCTTTTTATTTGTCTACACTATTTTTTCTATCTACTAAAGAACTTTAAAGTGGTCTGTAAATTTTTGCACTCACATGGAATAATAGCTAACTTCTCCCCATGGCTGCCAGTATATGGTTTCCTGAAATTTCCTACAGTGTGCTTATGGTAAATTTTCAGCGCAACCAGTTTGTTAATGCAGAGCCAAGTCTGCTTTCTTAAGATGCCTGATTGGGCCGAAACCGGTTTGGCTCAGTGGATAGAGCATCAGCCTGCGGACTGAAAGGTCCCAGGTTTGATTCCGGTCAAGGGCATGTACCTGGGTTGTGGGCACATCCCCAGTAGGAGATGTGCAGGAGGCGGCTGATCGATGTTCCTCTCTCATCGATGTTTCTAACTCTCTCTCTCCCTTCCTCTCTGTAAAAAATCAATAAAATATATTTAAAAAAAAAAAAAAGATGCCTGATTGGAGTTCTACACAGGCTTTCTTACTTAAACCACACCCTCAAAGCTGCAAGAGTGATTTGTAGTTCTTTATTTTCTTTTTCTTTTTAATGAAGAAACACTTAGGCATTTGAGAAACAAGTTAAGTACAACTTTCTAATACATTAGAGCTATTTGCAAACATCTGATGTGATAGCATTTTTTAGCATCATATTTTGGGGGTTGGGGGTTATTGATTTCAAAGAGGAAAGGAGAGGGAGAGAGAGACAGAAACATTAATGATGAAAGAGAATCATTGATTGGCTGCCTCCTGCACGCCTCCCACTGGGGATCGGGCCCACAACCCAGGCATGTGCCTTTGACCGGAACCTAACTTGGGACCTTTCAGTCTGCCGGCCGATGCTCTATCCAGTGAGCCAAACCGGCTAGGGCAGCATCATCTATATATATAAAAGCCTAAGTGACCGGACGACTGGTGGTCACGCACTGACCACCAAGGGGCAGATGCTCAACACAGTAGCGGAAACCACAGGCATGGAAACATGAAACAGACTAATGAATCTCAGAGGGAAGGGGGGATGGGGGGGCCGGAAGAGATTAACCAAAGATCTTACATGAATACTAGAGGCCCAGTGCACAGATTCATGCACTGAAACCAGCTCTCAGACATCCCCCAAGGGATCCCAGATTGCGAGAGGGTGCAGGCCAGGCCGAGGGACCCCAGTGGTGCATGAATCCGTGCACTGGGCCTCTAGTATTTTTGTAATGTCTTTCTAAAGCAGTCAGATAAACAAGTGTGTTTTTACATAGATAACTATGGGTTATGGTTTTTTATGCTGCATTATTTTTGTGAATTGTTTAATTAAGTGAATTATAATAAAGTACATTTTAGTCAGATTTGGAACTAAGGAAAGAGGATTTGGCTCTGCTTTAAAAGATTGGCTGCACTGGAAATTTAACCTGAACATGTAGGAAATTTCAGGGACCAAGTAAATATATGCCTTGACTGGTGGGTGCAGAGTGCACTGACATGGTATAGACGCCCCATCTCTACTCTACAAGGATGGAGACGTGACCGTGGCAGTGCGAGCCATGGTTAATCTGACAAATCGCTTCAGTAGGAGGAGGGTCTGCTAAGAGAGTTCCTCTTATGGTAGGTGTCATGAAATAGGCTAGAGTTGTTCATCAGGAATATGGTTAAAAGATTTTTAAATCTCAACTATTTAAGGAAAACTTGTGTAACTCTGCTCCAAGGACACACTTAGAGGGAAAGCGATTGTTAAAGTTTCTCTTATTAAGGCATCCTTTTGGGACCATCACCTAGGGCCGTGGTTGGCAAACCGCGGCTCAAGAGCCACATGCGGCTCTTTGGCCCCTTGAGTGTGGCTCTTCCACAAAATACCACATGCGGGCGCGCATGTACAGTGCGATTGAAACTTCGTGGCCTATGCGCAGAAGTCGGTATTTTGTGGAACAGCTGGTATTTTGTGGAAGAGCCACACTCAAGGGGCCAAAGAGCCGCATGTGGCTTGCGAGCCGCGGTTTGCCGACCACTGACCTAGGGGAATGGGTCAGGGGAGGAGAGGATGTCCCTGTGCCCCACATAATATCTGCGATTCAGGCTGTCAGCCCTGACCCTCTTCCAGCTTTCCATGCAGCCACTTATCCAAAATGAATTCACTACATTTTGTTAAATGTAAGTTTCTACTTTTTAAAATTTACTGGGTGATTTTGGTTAATAAAATCATACAGTTTCAGGAGTGTAGTTCTATAATACATCATTTGCATATTGTACTGTGTGTTCACTATCCCAAATAAAGTCTCCCTCCATCACCAGTTATTTCCCCCTTTACACTCTTTTAACAGCCCCTACCCCCATTTCCCTCTTATCATCACCATACTGTTGTCGGAGTCTATGAGATTTCTTTTCCTTAATCCCTTCACCTTTTTCATCCAGCCTCCAATCCGTTCCCCTCCGATAGGTGTCAGTCTATTCTCTGTATCCATGAGTCTGTCTCCACTTTGTTTACTAGTTTATTTTGTACATTCGATTCCAAATATAAGTGAAATCATGTGGTACTTATCTCTGATGGGCCAGGTCCATCCATGCTATCTCAAAAGATAAAGTTTCCCTTTTTTACAGCCAAGTAATATCGCATTGTATAAATGTACCACAGCTTTTTTTATCTACTCATCTACTGATGGGTAATTAGGCTACTTCTAAATCTTGGCTATTATAAAAAACTAGGGGCCCGGTGCACAAAGATTTGTGCACTGGGGGTGGGTCCCTCAGCCCAACCTGCACCCTCTCCAATCTGGGAGCCCTCAGGGGAGCCCTCTCCAATCCAGGAGTTTGTCTGTCTTTGCAGTCATATGAGCGAATTGCCCGAGACCCAACCCAGTTTGGTTTGTTGCTCACAGAATAATAGAGGCATTTTTTTTTTCTTTGCTTCATTGGTGGAGATTTCCTGGAAGTTTTAAGATATCTTCACTTTAATTTTTCCTAGACACTCTGATTTTACTTATGTCTCTCACCGTTGCTTTCCTTCCATCCCCAACTACAACAGTAACTTGCTCTAGGCTCACTTTGCCCTAGTGCAGGGGTGGGCAAACTTTTTGACTCGAGGGTCCACAATGGGTTCTTAAACTGGACCGGAGGGCCGGAACAAAAGCATGGATGGAGTGTTTGTGTGAACTAATATAAATTCAAAGTAAACATCATTACATAAAAGTGTATGGTCTTTTTTTTTTTTTTTTTTTGTTTTATTCATTTCAAACGGTCCGGATCCAGCCGCGGGCCGTAGTTTGCCCACGGCTGGTCTGGGAGATCTGTCTGCCACCAGAACTACAATTCCCAGCATTCCTGATGCTCCCCATGCTCTGGGCTTCTGCTTTAGGTCCTGGGGCTGCCACCAGAACTACTATTCCCAGAATTCCTGGTGCTCCCCACACTCTTGGTTTTCCCTTCCTGCTCTGTCTCTGTCCCACAGCCTCCCACTCTGCCAAGTCCTCCAAGCCGCCAGCTCTCCCTCTCTGTTCGCTGTCTGGCGGCTTGGGGAGCCAAGATCCCCAAGCCACTCCACTCTCTGCCAGCTCTCCCTCTCTGCTCTCCACCTGGCGGCTTGGGGGAACATGGCTCCCTCGGTTGCTGGGAGCGACTGAAGGAGCCATGTTCCCCCAAGCCTCTGGCTCTCCTGCTCTGTTCTCTGCCCGGCGGCATGGGGGAGCGACCGAGGGAGCCACGTCCCCCCAAGCTGCCAGCTCTCCTGCTCTGCTCTCCGCCCAGTGCCTGTGTATGCAAATTAACCTGCCATCTAGGTTGGGTTAATTTGCATACTCCTGATTAGCTGGTGAGTGTAGCAGAGGGACAGTCCATTTACATGTTTCTCTTTTATTATATTAGGATGCTGCAGTGAATATAGGGGTGCATATATTCTTTTGAATTAATGTTTCTGGTTTCTTCGAATATATTCCCAGAAGTGGAATTTCTGGGTCATAAGGCAATATTCCATTTTTAATTATTTGAGGTAACGCCATACTGTTTTCCACAGTAGCAGCACTAATCTACATTTCCACCAACAGTGTTCAAGGGTTCCCTTTTCTCCACATACTCGCCAGCACTTACTTGTTGATTTATTGATGGTACCCATTCTGGTAGGTATGAGGTGATATCTCATTGTGATTTTAATTTGCACTTTTTTGATGATTAGTGACATTGAGCATCTTTTCATATGTCTATTGGCCATCTGTATGTCCTCTTTGGAGATATGTCAATTAAGGTCCTTTGCCTAATTTTTATTAGATTTGTTGTTGTTGTTTTAATTAGAACTTGGAAACATCAAGTTGGAAAAGGTGTCAAGATGGTACAGAATTGGATTTCTTTATAGTTTCCCAGGATCTGTACTGTCTAATACAAGCACCACTAGCATGTGTGGCCACTTAAATGTAAATTCTTGAAAATTAAACAAAATAAAGAATCCAGTTTCTTAATCACACTAGCCATATTTCCAGTGTTCAGTAGGCACATGGGACTAGCACTCCTTATTGTCTAGTAGGGAACATTCTTGTTATCAAGAAAGCTCTGTTAAACATCATTGCCCACAACTGAGGGTTCTTTTGACCATCCAGACAGACATCTTCCTGTCTTAAACATCTGTCATTTCCTTCAGAATCACCTCCCTAAAATATGCATGCATGCCGTTTCCTTCTGCATAGCTTATTAGGAAGACTATTGGACATTTACATGAGGATGCTAGTATCTGGTATGCATATCTCAGAAATTCTAAAGTCTAACAGACAAGGCACTTAAAGTATAGGTGAGCTTCTCTTCTGAAAGATGGAGGAGCATCTGTGTGTAGTCACTTACCTCAAAGAAGGATACGTAAATAGCCTGGATACTTTATAAGATCCTATAGATCTCACCTAGTCACGAAGTGAAGCAATGGTATTATTGAAAATTGCATTTAGTCATATTTTATCACATTTGTTTCTCAAGGAGGAAAGCCAAGAATCTGTGACTTCAGTGGATCCAGTTTTTCAAGTTCCAGTTTCAAAGGCAGTTCAGCTGACTACAAATGATGCCATAAAAACTACTCTTCTAGTAGAATTGGACATTTCAGTAAGTTGCAGAATTTATTTCTCAGCACAGTTATGTTGTCGAGAAGTGCAGAGAGACTTGTGTGGTGTTCTAGAATGTACACTCAGGAAGAGTGAGTCTGACAGGACACCTGCCTTTTATCCTTAACCCATCATACTTCTTCCCACTCACTCCTGTTTTCTCCTCACTCTGGGAGGGCCTAAAGTGAGCAGTGCCTCTGGAGGGGAATCAGATTGGGAATAGTGTTGCTGCCTTACACATTAAGCCAAGAAAGAATCATGGAATCACAACAGTATTTTCCATATGAGAAGAGCCTGAAAGAAAGCTGATTACCTGAGATCAGCCAGCTAGCTGGAAATAGAGTTCAGACTACACAGTCATAGAAAAGTTCATTTTTCAGTACTAATTCTCATTCCTTTGAGAATCTGAAGAAAAAAAACAATCACTGACCCCCTTTCCAGAGAAATGATTATATAAATATTTTCTGCAGTTTCAGGAAGCAACATGTACTTTATCTCTGAACTCCATCCCCAAGCCCCTCTTCAATGATCCCCCAATCCATTACTCAAGAAACTGATGGATAATCCTGAGACCTCAATACCTGAGTACTTCTTCCAAGTCTTATAACTCAAACCTCTGTTTTGATGAAGGTCCTGGGAAGTGCAGTGGGTTGTGATTTCAGAAAAATTAGGGTGTATCCAGACTTACGTAAATTTAATTGAGTTTCCTAATAGTAAAAAAGAAATACAACAGGCATCAAATTTTTGCTTATTTATTTGTTTTGAAAGTTCTTAATATTCCGTGTTGTTAAATATTCTGTACTCATCAAATAAAACGTTTTCACATGTATAGAATATTTAACAATACGGAATATTAAGAATATTCTGCTGTTCTACACTTTTGTCCTCGTAAAGAGGCAAAGAGTTGGCCAATTGGTGGGTCCAGTCTGTCTCTCTCGCAGGCTAGGGGTGTGAGCCTGTGTGGTCAGAGGCCCCTTGCAGGACCCTGGCCTATGCAATAGACAGGCAGCGGGAAGTGGCTCCTCTCCAGCCCATGTGTGTTCACAGCCAGATGGTATAACATTGTCAAGTAGTGAAGGATAGAATAGTGTTCTCTCCCACTCTATTTCTCCCCAAAGGAAAAGAGTAACAGAAGGAAATTGAAAACTAATACAGACGGCCTGGAATAGTTTCTTTTGTTCATAATGTGTGTGTGTGCCTGTGTATATATGTGTGTATGTTTTCATAGGAGAGTTTTTGCACATGGATTACTAACTTACGGAGGTCCCTTACTCTTTAGAAAATGAGGAAGTTCTTCATTTTTATTCTGTAAATACTCAGTGATATAAAGCAAAATATTGGATAAATGTGGAATTTCATTTTTAAAATAACTCCTGATAGTATGTTCCTTCAGTTTATTGGTCTTGTTAGCTTTTTTACAATTAGAATCATTTTTTTCTACTTTATGTATTAAAATGGTCATTATAATAAAACTATGATTTTGTTGTGCATAACTGAAATCTTTAATTAATTTGAGATTTTTTTGTTGGTTCTTATCTAGAAAACAGATTTTTCCTACCAGCCTGGGGATGCCTTCAACTTGATCTGTCCCAACAGTGACTCTGAGGTACAAAGCCTACTCCAAAGATTGCAGCTCACAGACCAAAGGGAACACCTTGTCCTCTTGAAAATTAAGGCTGACACCAAGAAGAAAGGTATGTCCCTGATCTCTTTCTTCAGGTGTCCTTGGGCCAACAAATCAGAGGTGGCAAATGTAAGTGCACCTCCTCCCGGGCTCCCATTCAGCACCAGAGGGTCAGCCACATGCCAGGCCCTGGCTGGTGTTACAGGATTCTTGACCTTCACATCAGTTACAGAGTGAGATGATGGTGCATTTTATGCTTATTGGACACTTACTGACATTAAAAGGGAATGTAACTGGTCTTAGAGAAGCAGGTTGGTTAGTTGGGCTGATTTGTTGGTTTGCTTTTTGCAATAAACATTATTTTGGGGACCCTTTCCCCCTCCCCACATGGGAGTTTGTTCTGTGGGACTCTTCCTCCTCCCTACGTGGGAGTCTGTACTTATTCTTTAATAAATTTCCACCTTTGCTATAAAAAATAAATAAATAAACATCATTTTGTTTCTAAGATCACATATTAAAATGTCATACAAGAAAAACTTTTTTATTATACGAACCTTTTAAAAAAATTGTTTTCCTATTATGTTTATCATGGCATATTATTTAATATAAATAATTGCTTTTATTCATAATTAAAGGAAGTTATTTTTGTTGTTGTTATTTCTTAGTCTTGAACTTGAGCTCAGTCAATTCTACCATTCTTTTTGAGAATCACACACGATGTTAACGGACCACTGCCACAGTTAGCTTTCTGTTCCTTGGTTTTGGGTAATTTTCTTTCCTTTTTTATTTGGCATACCTAGATTTGGTCGTGATAGCTATTGAATTTGTAATTCTTTTTTTTTTTTTTTTTTGGTAAGGTACGTTTTTCTGCTGTATTTATTTTGGGGAAATTTTTTGACTGAATAAACAATGTCGCAAATCCTACTGTAACACTATAATGTAAGGCATTACTGTTACTTATGTTTTTAGGAATGCAAAACATTTTACTGTTTATTTTCTGTGTCACGAATGCCTTCCTGTCTCCCTGAAAAGGAGCAGCCTTGCCCCAGCATATACCCGAGAGATGTTCTCTCCAGTTCATTCTTACCTGGTGCCTCGAAATACGAGCAGTCCCTAAAAAGGTACTTTTCTTTCTTCTTTGGGAACTGTTTACAAATATGCTTAGCTCTGTGGTTTATTAAATAGACCTGGTAACTGCCCTTTGAAGGCTTAGACAATAGGATCTTCACAGCATGCTTTCAAAATTAATTCCCAAAGGTGTGTAGAATCTTTACAGTTGTCATAGGCAAATATTTTTATATTGTGATTACATTTAAATTTTATGTTTTCTATTGAAACAAGATTTGTTATATAGGGTTTTTTGTTAGTCTTTTACTGGACATTAACTTGATGTAGCACATTAGTGATGAAAGTGACCCTAGATAATGATCTTGTGTTATCCAACTTCACATTGACAGCTTGTCTCTCTAAAAGAGGGCAAGAAACTTAGGAGAGTGTAGTCTCCCCCTCCCCCACCCCACTTGTCACCTAATTAATGTTGTTAAGCTTCCTTTTATGTAAAACTATGGACATATTTATTGTTAAGTCAGAATTCTTCAGGAAGTATTGAAAGGTTTTGGTAGGCTACATTGATATTTAGATGAATTTGGAGATAGAACTGTCCACTAGATGTGTTAGGCCCAGAGCTATATTTTTAAAAAATGTAACAGTTTTCTTCTAACCATTTCCCTCAAATGATGTTAAGGAGTAAAATTTTCCAGCCTGTGCTTTGCCAAACTGGTATGACCAGTGAGCCTAAACAGTGCTGTTATTAGGCTAATGGCGCAGTTTTTATTCTGTTTTATTAATGTGTTTATTGCATTTGTCACCTTTGGGAAGCAAGCTACTCTAGAGAAAGGTTCAATCCTTGACATGATATGAGCAAATTTAGGATTCACTATGCTGAAAGCTTTAGAATTTCATAAAGTATGTAAGCCTTTATATATTTTTTTTTTCTTACTACAAAAGTAATATGCTCATTGTAAACATTCAAGATACAAAAATAGCTAGCTCCGGAAGCAAAAGTCCCTTATAATCAAATCCTCAGAGTTAATGCTTGAATTTTGTTTGTTAAAAAAAAAAATTAGGTCCTATAGTATACATACCATTCTGTAACGTGCGGTTTTTTATCTAAAAAGAAATCAGGAGTTTGTATACCATAACATGGAAAGATTATTAGAGATAAAATAACAGATGACATGGATGCACCATAATTAAATTACTGACTTAATCATGGGCAGTTGGTTCTTTCCAGTTTTTCACTATTAAAAACAAACAAACCAGGTGGCCCTAGTTGGTTTGGCTCAGTGAATAAAGCATCGGCCTACCAACTGAAGGGTCCCAGGTTGGATTCCAGTCAAGGGCACATGTCCGGGTGGCAGGCTCTATCCCCAGTAAGGGGTGTGCAGGAGGCAGCCGATCAATGATTCTCTCTCATCATTAATGTTTCTATCTCTCTCTCCCTCTCCCTTCCTCTCTGAAATCAATAAAAATAGATATATTTTTAAATACCCCGGTGAACATTCTTTCACTATATTCATCTTTGCCACCTGTTTGAAATATTATTTTACACAAATTTTTTGGAGTAGAATTGCTACTTTAAAAATACTTGTATTTTAAATTTTACTAATGTTTGTCAGCTTATTTTCTACAAACAGTGCAGTATATCCTATTTTAGTGCCAATAAAGTTTTTATAATTCTAAAGTGAAAAATAACTTAAAGGATTTACAATTGCCATTGTTTTACTGTAATTTAGGATTTTCATTGATTTGAGAAATTGATGCAAAGTGTTACAGGTAAATGTTATTACCTTACCATAGATTCCTCCAGAGTCTTGGATGTTTATTCATTCTACTGCGTTTCCCGAGTGCTTGTTGTGTGATTGGCATTGTGTCTGGCACTTTGAGAAAGCCATGTGATGTGTTAGTCTCTGGATCATTTAGGCAAGTTCATAACTGAGCCCGTGGAAACCCGTGACCCCACAAGAGCAGCAATCTAGTCTACCCTGTTGAGGGAGTCCAGGACACACGATGTCTGAACCATGGAATAAAAAGTAGCAGCATCCATTAGCATTTCAGATAAGATTTGATGCAAATAACTTGCTGAAGTGCTTTCATCCTAAATAACCTTGAGTAGTAAGAGCTGTGTTTGCCATTGAATGGATAAGCTCGGAATTGTGCGTTGGAATCGTAAGATGTTATTAGCATATTAGGTCTTTTGCCCAAGTGTTTGGACTTTGGCTTGAAGACTTTGTTTTGCTTTATTTGTTCATATTTTCCTCTTTCTACAATGAATCTGAGTGACTGAGTGTCCACATACTGTTCTCACCCTCTGTCTCTTCAGCCTCATGTCCACATTCCTCTGCACCCAGATTGAACTGCACGTGGTCCCGTGCCTTCATGTAGCCATGCCATCTGTTTAGCTTTCTTCACTCCCCTGGTTTCATGTGGCCAGCCTTCAGCTCAGGCTTGCATTCTGTGAAGTCCTAACATCCTGTGTGTGCCCCTTTGGGGGAGGTAGCCTCTTGCACGCTAATTACTCCTTGACTTCTGTTGCTCTCACTAGCTGTGAACCCTTACGGGCTAGGTAGGTGTCATTTTGTCCCAGTGCCTATCACATCAAAAGCACTTAACAGTTGCCAAATAAATGTAGAAGTCTAGGTTGTCATCATCAGCTAAGACAAGAACAGTGTTTCGTACTGAGACAAAATGTTGAGTTATGAGACTTCTTGGTCATTTTTACTCAGATACACCTGACATGTAATTTGAGATCATACTTTTGACTGAGGAGGTCGGTTTAGGACATAAGAAAGGTAAACAAAAATAGAACATAAACGTGGGTTTTCTTAACAGGCTGACAAAGCAAATAAGCAAAGTAAATTGTCTTTTTCTGACCACACTTGTAGTGGCTCTCTCACTTTTCCTTGGATAATCAGGCACATTCCCAGGTAGATGCAGACAGTCTAATAGCCATAATCCCAGAGCACGTGGAAATTTAAGTCTGCTTCCTTTGCTTGGGTCACAGGCATTTCTGCGAGCCCTTGTGGACTGTACCAGTGATGGTGCGGAAAAGCGAAGGCTGCAGGAGCTGTGCAGCCGACAGGGAGCGGCCGATTATAACCGTTTTGTGAGGGATGCCTGTGCCAACTTGTTAGACCTCCTGCTCGCCTTCCCGTCCTGCCAGCCTCCGCTCAGCCTCCTACTCGGTGAGTGGTCACGGTCATTGCCCTGAGCTCCAGGGCAGCTCTTGGTGCTAAAGAACAATGGCTGCTGGCATGTGGCTCTTTGAATTCTATGCGGGACACGTCTGAATGATCTGTGAGCAGGAGGTAAACATCTTACAGTTTGTCTTCCAGGCGCCATGACATCAGAACTGCCTTCTAGAAGTCAGAAAGAATCCCTCTCCCAAGCTTTTTTCTTTCCTTTTTTCTTCTGTTGTCACCATCATTTTCTCTCTTAATATAGCCTCTCTTTTTTATTATTGTCAGTATTATAGACGTCCCCCAAATCTTTTTTGCTCAGCATTCGGTGTATTTTAATTTTACTGTTTTTCAGAAAGCATTTTTCTAAATTTTATCTAAAAACGAGCTTTCTAAGAAAAAAATGATTTAAAAAAATAATGAACATTATATTTAATTGATGGCGGTTGATGAGGTGTGCAGGAAGTGCTTTGTGTGCAGGAAGCAGAAGGAAACATTTTGTGTGCAAGTCCAGATTTAGGGTTCTTTAAGAGCAAAGGGCGGACTCATCATGTCCTCCCAGTACAAGGGGCATTATTTAGGGTGTTTCTAGGTGTTAAGATGGGGGAGACCTGTCACAGAATATTCACATGTAAGTTGGACCTGTTTTTTGTTCATACCGTATATTGGGGTTCTCAAACTCCACAGAAGATTCTCTCTGAGGACCTGGTCCAGGGGAGGAAGGGACTTTCAGTGGAGTCTCGGTGACTCTTATTTCCCTACGCTTAAAATTTTGTCATCTGCTCTCTGTACCTGTAGTGATACTTATAAAATCCCCAAAATTTGCATTTATCTTTGGTGGCAGGAAACGTGTATTGTACTTTTTACTGTTGGGCCAGCAAGGTGCCTTTTGATGCCAGTACATTTAAGGACCCTCTCCTGTACAAGTCAGTCCTGCTTTCTTGTTCCTTACATTTCTTAGTATTTTGATCTCTTTCCTCCTCCTCAAAAGTGTTACCAAATGAGGCTGCTCTTCCCTACTTCTCTGTGTTCACACAAATACTCCCGCCTTTTTATTTGCGTTTTTTAGGCTAATAGAGGGCTTGGGGTAACATTCAGAACACGTGCAGGGAAGTCGTATGACGTCTTGGGAAACTCTCACTCATAGTAAAGTGTGTTTCTTTTTATGGATTTCCAACTACCTTTTAAAACTTTTATATATCATTTATTACACCCTATTAATAAAAGCCTAATATGCTAACTGTCCTGTCAGCCGTTCAACCAATCAAAGCAGAATATGTTAATGATATGCTAAGGCCACTCAACCGCTCGCTATGACGTGCACTGACCACCAAGGGGCAAACAGTTGACCGGTCGACCAGTCGCTAGGATGTGCACTAACCACCAGGGGGCAGATGCTTTGACCAGTAGGTTAGCTTGTTGCTGGGGTCCAGCTGATCAGAACTGAGTGAGATGGGCCAGACACGCCCTGGAGCCCTCCCTCGGTCCCTCCCCAGCTGTCCACCTCCCATATCCCTCCGCAGCCCTGATCATGCACCGGTGGGGTCCCTCGGCCTGGCCTGTGCCCTCTTGCAATCCGGAAGCCCTCCGGGGATGTCAGAGAGCCAGTTTCGGCCCAACCCGGAACGACCGGTTGGTATGATGCACACTGACCACAAGGGATCAGATGCTCAATGCAGGAGCTGCCCCCTGGTGATCAGTGTGCTCCCACAGGGGAAGTGCTGTTCAGCCAGAAGCTGGGCTCGTGGCTGGTGAGTGCAGCTGTGGTGGCAGGAGCCTCTCCCACCTTCTCAGTAGCACTAAAGATGTCCAACTGACTGCTTAGGCCTGCTCCTCACAGGAGAAGGCACAGGTCGGGCTGAGGGACACCAACCCACCAACCCCCCCAACCCCCCGTGCACAAATTTTGTGCACCGGGTCTCTAGTAGTTATATAAAAAATTTGAGCCCTGTATGAAACCTTTTTATATTTCTTAAAACTAAGCCATTTTAGAAAGGTCTTTCCAAATTTTTGCTAAGTTACTATAACAAATATGACACTGAAAATTTTTACTATTACCAATATGACTTTGAAAGTTATTACAAAGATAAAATTGAAAAATTCCAAAGCTTGTTAGCGCGGGATTAGATATTCAAATACTGATTTCTTAACCTTCTTTAAGAGTGCCTATGTATCTTGAAACCACTATGTTTCTGGATAACCTGATTTAAAGTGCCTATCCCACCCTCCCCTTTGTTTGTTTTTTTTACTATCATGTAAATATAAGAAGGAAAAATATTTTAAGCCTCAGTAGTTCCCATAATTTGTAAAATAGTGGTCTTTAATCTTTCTGGGGTCATGATCTTACTTCAAATCTGAAGACTCTGAACACTCCCCTCAGAAAGCTGCACACATACACTCAGAAAATTTAATGGGTTCCTTGACCCTTACCTGCACTCATGGACCCTATTCTGTAACACCCTTTAGTTTTAGAAATCAGCCCTTAGGTAGAAATACTGATTTCAGATTGAGAAAATACAGTAAATCTGGTTTACTTTAGGAATTGGAGAAAAGTATTCAATAGTATTTTATTGTTTCTTTTTTTTTTCCTTTCAATAGTATTTTACATTGTGCATTTACATGTGCTTAAAATATTATTTAAAACTAAAACTTTTTTAAATATATTTTTATTGATTTCAGAGAGGAAGGGAGAGAGAGAGAGAGACAGAAACATCAATGATGAGAGAGAATCACTGACCGGCTGCCTTCCACAGTCCTCCACTGGGGATCAAGCCCACAACTTGGGCATGTGCCCTTGACCGGAATTGAACCTGGGACCCTTCAGTCCTCAGGCTGATGCTCTATCCACTGAACCAAACTGGCTAGGGCTAAAACAAATTATTTTTAATATTCTAAATAAAATAAAAATCAAATGAGAACTTGAATTTTTTTATCCCTTATGTAGCATTTATTTTCAGTAGCTGTGAATTAATGATTGCTTATTTTTCTTTTTTTCTAGAACACCTTCCTAAGCTCCAGCCCAGACCATATTCATGTGCAAGGTACTGATATTTATTAACATGATATATAGTATCTTCCTCCCAAAATGTTATGGAAGTCCAACTTCCAAATCCTTCGCATTTATTCAGTGAAATCTTACCCGATTGTGGTGACAATAGCAGGCATAACGAGGAGTGAAGCTGACCAGTGTCAAGTATCCCATCCTCCCCGAGGTCACAGAGTAGGGGCTCTTCAGTGGGGCCATGCTCCCACTTCTTTAGGTCCTCCTCCTGCCACCGATATTGTGTGCCCAGCGGCCTTCATGGGGCAGTGGATAAGGGTGGGGAGGAGCGGGAAAAGTGTATGAATCTTATCTAGTCTTGAAGGCAAACAGGTTATTAGAAACTTCCCAGAATGTTATCACAAAATGTGGGGGTGGGGGAGGCTTTTAAGTAGCAACAGAATTCTTCTCTCTGAGGAGTCAGAAGGTGCATTCGCGCTCAAGGGAATACAGGGAGGAGCAAAAGTAGGTTTACAGTTGTTCATACGGAAATAATACAATAACTTATCAGTAATAACACAAAAATAATTCTGTTTCTTGTACTCACAACTAAACCTACTTTGCCCCTCCCTGTGTTCTCACTGCAATAAAAAAAGCTTAGGCTCTAACCGGTTTGGCTCAGTGGATAGAGTGTCGGCCTGCGGACTGAAGGGTCCCAGGTTCAATTCCGGTCAAGGGCGTGTACCTTGGTTGTGGGCACATCCCCAGTAGGGGGTATGCAGGAGGCAGCTGATGGAAGTTTCTCTCTCATCAATGTTTCTAACTCTCTATCCCTCTCCCTTCCTCTCTGTAAAAAATCAATAAAATATATTTAAAAAACAAAACAACAACAACAAAAAAAAAACTTAGTTTGGCCTGAATGTTTTAGTCTTAACAGTGTTTAAAAATGTGTGTTTCTTTGCAGCTCAAGTCTGTCTCACCCAGGGAAGCTTCACTTTGTTTTCAACATTGTAGAATTTCTGTCCAACACCACACCCGTGGTTCTGCGGCGAGGCGTGTGCACAGGCTGGCTGGCCACGTTGGTTGAATCAGTTCTTCAGCCGAACAGGCATGCATCCCATGCAGACGGCGGGAAAGCCGTCGCTCCACAGGTGCTAGGAGTGTGCAGTGTTGGCATCATTGAAATGATGTTTTTTGCCTGGTTAGAAAGAACGTGTCGTCTCCCTGCATTATCCATTAGATTATGCCATATTTGAATTTTTAAATCGCTGTTGGAAAACATTGCTTTCACTCCCTGTTAAGTAGTCCATGCATTTCATAAATGTGTAAGCATGAATTTTATATGATACAGTCTTTCTCTTTGCTTGTCATATTCATAGAAGACTTCTGTGAATATTCTTGGTAGATTGGCACAGGATGACTCAGGTGAATATTAAAAACAGCCTCATTTTATGTTTAGGCTGTATCCTGTGTCCCAAATAATTCCTTTTAGGAATAATAATTCCTAAAATAATTCCTCAATTGACAGAGACTGATTTTATGCCCTTCAGTCTGGGTGGTAGGAGTTTCACTTGCCCCTGCCCCTACCTTTTTGTCAGCCATGGTGTGTAGATTCGGAATTAGTACTGTTAGTGAGGAAACTGTGGAGGATCACTTTTAAAACCCATAGAGGAAAATTTTATTTGATTTATTAGAAACAAACTGGACATATTTCTATCTAGATGTAGTGACATCTTTTATATTTTGATATAGCACTCAGCAGAATCTCATTCAAGACCACATGCATAGGCAGCAATTTAAAGTTGTCCCTCCAAGCCCGTAAGGAAGACTGAAATTTAAAAAACAAAACAAAAAAACTTCAGGCTTTATTGTGAAGTCTTCTTTCTCCATGGCATTGAAGAAATGGCTGTGTCATTTGTAGCATTATCTTATGACTGGTGGTTACTACGTTATTGGAGTTGAAAAGGTCACAGCCCTTAGGGAATTAAGACCTCTGGTATATACTTGATAGTGCCTACAAGAAGCCTGCTGGTTGAAATTGCCCTTTAACTTAGTATTTTCTCAGTCTGCTGCCTGAAACAGAGGTGCTTTACTCGTGTGTGTCTGTCTATCTGTCTGTCTCCATCTGTTCCCCTCCTCCCCCCTCCAAACTCCTATATTTATTATGTCACAACAAAATATTGAGAACCTGAGAAAATTCCTTTTTTGAAGAAAAATAGTACTAATGTCAAAGTATTATGTCACTTCATGATCATATAAAAAATAGCTGATAATCTCCAAAGAGTTAAAAAATAAAATATATCGCCGAAACCGGTTTGGCTCAGTGGATAGAGCGTCGGCCTGCGGACTGAAAGGTCCCAGGTTCGATTCCGGTCAAGGGCATGTACCTGGGTTGCGGGCATATCCCCAGTTGGAGATGTGCAGGAGGCAGCTGATCGATGTTTCTCATCGATGTTTCTAACTCTCTATCTCTCTCCCTTCCTCTCTGTAAAAAATCAATAAAATATATTATAAAAATAAATAAATAAATAAAATATATCCATAATGTATCACAAACACTCAGCAGGGGTGCCTTTCCCCTATTCTTTCTTTCCTCCTGCCCTTTTCCCCCTCTGTCTTTCCCTACTTTAAAAGATTTTTATTGACTACCCAGTATGCAGACGCCAGAGGTGCAAGTAGAAAGGATACAATTTAACACTAAGTTTCATGGTGCTTAGTATACCATATGCTATTAGGAAGTGTGGAGAATGTTAAGGGCATGACCCTCCCCCTGCTGGTAGGTGATACAACTGTTCACAGTTATTCCTGCCCACCCGCCCATTAATGTTTAGCCTCCGCCACATCCGAGCAGGACCTGGTGGTGTGGTGTGACTTCTTCCCTCAGTCTTCCCTCTGACGTAAGGACAGGATTGGCCAGGCCAGGCCTGCTCCTTGGGCGAGATCCCAAGTGAAAGAGATCCAGGTAGCAGAGCCTACCTGCAGCCTTTAAAGAGAGCCAGAGTGTGTGGTGCTGTGGACCCTCTGAGACTTACTGCAGCAAGAGCCGGCTGCTGCCCTGATCTCCTCGCAGCACCTAGAACATAGAGAGCAGGCTCTCACTAGCCATCCCTGCCATGCCCATCGTGTCCGCCTTATTTTGTTTTGTGAGACTTAATGACTCATTCTAGGGATATGTGTTTGTTGATTGTCTTTTCCACCCACTAGAATGTGAGTCCCATGAAGATGGATTTGGTTTTGCTCCTTTCTCTATTCCTCATACTTTTCATACTGAGTACCTTCAATAAAATTGTTAAATGAGTCAAATGAATAGACTCATTTGAGGGGTCTTCAAACTACGGCCCGCGGGCCACATGCAAATACAAATATTGTATTTGATCCTGTTTTGGTTTTTTTACTTCAAAATAAGATATGTGCAGTGTGCATAGGAATTTGTTCATAGTATTTTTTTAAACTATAGTCCGGCCCTCCAGCGGTCTGAGGGACAATGAACTGGCCCCCTGTTTAAAAAGTTTGAGGACCCCTGGACTAAGGTGATATTAATTACAGTCTCATTCCAAAATGAGAACAATGATTTGACACAGCTCTGCCAATTCTTCTCTTAAAAAGTAAGTCCTGCCGAAACCGGTTTGGCTCAGTGGATAGAGCGTCGGCCTGCGGACTGAAAGGTCCCAGGTTCGATTCCGGTCAAGGGCATGTACCTGGGTTGCAGGCATATCCCCAGTAGGAGATGTGCAGGAGGCAGCTGATCGATATTTCTCTCTCATCGATGTTTCTAACTCTCTATCTCTCTCCCTTCCTCTCTGTAAAAAATCAATAAAATATATTTAAAAAAAAAAAAAAAAGTAAGTCCTGTCAATGAATTTCATATGATTTTCCTTGAATTCAAGGTTGAAATATATACAGTAAGCTTGGACTATAGAGTGGATTCCTATGTTTTTAACTCTTAGTGTTCACCCAGCATAACTTGGGCATGTGGCAAAGTGAACCTGGAAAGAAGTATATTTACCAACTGATTACCTTGTAAGCACCCCAGCACATGATTTAGAAGAAAAATAGTGAAAAGATTTTATCTGTCTCCATCACTTATTCTTTTAGTTTTGCACAAACACTAGTAACATTGGACCCAGCATACCATAGCACAGTCTCTAAATCTTCAGAGCAGGCTCTTACTTTCCCCTTTAGTTCCTTAATTTTCACTTAAAACTTTTCGCCCCATCTCAATGTTAATGTTGTGTGTGCAAACTTGAAGAGTCATGTCTTCATTGTTTCTGCTTATCTCCAAAATGCATGCAATAGGTTGCATGCTAGGAAACAGATCTTATTCATGGAACTAGAAAAAGATTATATAAGTCATGTTCTACCTCAGAAATATCATGCCTGTCATTTTTAAAATACCATAGATGTGGATGGAAAATAAAAATGTGTAAGACAGGCTTATTTCTCTGTAGTGACAAATATGTTTGTGGTTTCAGTAAGATGTAATGCTGCTGTTTAATTTTATGATGTTTCTTTTAGGGGAATTTGCACTTTCTCCTTTCTTTAGCAAATATCATGTCGGTTATAGGCTTTGTCTAGGTTTTCTTTCATACTTATGACTGTTGGGTTACTGTTGCAGATATCCATCTCTCCTCGCACAGCAAACTCTTTCCACTTGCCGAATGACCCCTCCGTCCCCATCATCATGGTGGGTCCGGGAACTGGCGTAGCGCCCTTCATTGGTTTCCTGCAGCATAGGTAAGCGCTGTCTGGCTGGTGAGCACATGTGGTCCTGGGTGGGAATAGAACGGAGAGCATTTTTGTTTCTCCCTTGGTTTTTAGGATAGTATTGGATTTTGCTTATAAAGTTTTTATTTGAAAAATTTATGATCAAATGTGTGATAGCATAACAATTTGTCACCGTGGGAAAAGTAAAGATGCTGTCTTCTGGAGATTCACTTTGTGCCGGAGCTTCCCTTCTCACCGCAGCACTTTCCTTTTCTCCCTGGGGCACTCGCTGCTGGAGACAACGTTTCCAGTAGAGCTTCATGCTGTGATGCTGTGCAGGCTGTCCCATCTATTAAGTAGATAAAATTGGTGGTGACAGCGCCAATTACACCAGAAGTTTCAAAGTTAAGCCTCAAACATCTATAATATTCAATGGATGATACTAATGGATATAATTTTTTCTGAGAACAGAATTGTTTGAAATAAAATTAATAAAATGTGTTTCTCTCCCCATATGTAAAATAATAAACAGCTTTTATGTACTGTTCCCCAGATACGAGAGTAATGCAATTTGGACATAATCTGGACATAATCTTGCTGTCATTTTACTCTTTACCTTAAGAGAGCGGAAGAGTGATGGCAGACACACTCGGCATGTCTCATTGGTGTGCCCGGCGTTTCTGACACTCCACAACAGAGCATTCTTCCTTCCGAAGCCCTGTGCCGCTTTCCAGTGTATTAACTAAGAGTTCATTTTGTTCATACGATTGACATTAATATTGAATGTAGAAGTCAGTCTAAGTTTCACAATGTGGTGGTTGCATTTTCCGTGTTACTAAGATGTCCTGTAGAGCTCCTAGGTGTCTACAGCTCAGAGACGCTGACTCATTGCAGTGTCTGCTGCAGGGCCGAGGTGCCCTGAGGAGAGTAAAATGTTAAAATGTTAATTCAGTGAGTGAATTTTCAGAGACTTCAAAGGTAGAGTTTACGGACAGTTCTGGGTTGGCTGGTGGAATTTCCTAGCCAGAGAGATTGGTTATATATACATATTCCTTAAGTTAAACATCTCACCTTTCTCTTTCACGTAGAGAGAAACTCCAAGAACAGCATCCAGACGAACACTATGGGGCGATGTGGTTGTTTTTTGGCTGTAGACATCAGGAGAGGGATTACTTATTCAGGTACTCTACAACTCTAGTATTGTCTGCCTCAACCACAGGGGTGCGATTCTCATTGCAGACTTTTCAACTTTAAATCACAAACCTTCCGGTGTATTTCAGAGAAGAGCTCAGACATTTCCATAAGCATGGAATCCTAACTCACCTGAAGGTTTCCTTCTCAAGAGACTCTCCTGCCAGGGAGGAGCAAGCCCCAGTGAAGTATGTGCAGGACAACATCCAGCTTCATAGCAAGCAGCTGGCAAGGCTCCTCCTTCATGAGAACGGTTACATTTACGTGTGTGGGTAAGCAGCCCTCATGCTCAGGTGCCAGGTAGGGGAGGCAGGCAGTGATATTTACTAAAGGAGCAAGGCACCAATCGGATAATAACCCAGACACGGAGGGAGGAGAGATTAGATGCTTAAGTACAGGAAGAGAAATATAAGTTCTGAAATGACTTTAACATATATTTTACTGTAAGGGGCAGGTCAGATTCAGTTTCTGAAGTGCTAGTGTCCTGTCCAACACTTCTTTCATTTAACAAATATTCAAGTGCCTACTGAGTATTTGGCATTGTTCAGATGATGAGAGGTATGAAGATAAATGAGATACACTCCCTGCCACCAGACAGGGCATTCCCTGGGTGGGGAGCAGGTGACCAGATGCCTACAATATAGCAAATGCTCTGCAGGGGACCGCAGGGCATTGGGGAGGGGGCACCTCACTCTTCCTGTAAATGAACAGAGCTGAGACACGTCAAAGCATTGAGAGAAGGGCCAGGCACATGGACGTTCTCAGTAAGTGGGTCTGCCAGTGTGTGTGTGTGTGTGGGTGGGTGGGTGTGCGTGCGCATAGTCACACACACACATATGAAGCCTTAGACCTGTAAAATATCTTATTGCCCTTGGGATGCAAGTGCCACTCTGTGACTTGAGAACTGGGGAGGGAATGAGAGGTGAGCAGAAGACAGATGGGAAGGTTTGGGCCGCTCCCAGGACACGGACATTGAAGGAGAGGGGTGTAAGCTGTGACCAGTGCATGTTAGAATGGTCACTGTGGGAAGGCCTGGTGTTGGGGCAGTGACAGGACTGGGGCTGGGAGACATCTGGGGACTCTTTCTGGAGAAATGGAAGGAGGACTAGAGTGTAGTGATAGAGGCGCCTTAGGTTCATGAATTAAGGAAGATTTGGTAAAAATTCCTGTGTTAAACATTGGTACTATTATTTCTTTTTTCTAGAGATGCTAAGAATATGGCCAGGGATGTAAATGATACCCTTGTGGAAATAATAAGCAAAGAGGTTGGAGTTGATAAACTGGACGCAATGAAAACTTTGGCTACTTTAAAAGAAGAAAAACGCTATCTTCAGGATATATGGTCATAAAATCAGAAAATGAAGAGAGTTACGGGTTTTTTTGGCTGAAAGTACTAAAAGACAACTTCACTGAAGTTTGAGACTTTCGATTTTTAAAATTAAAAAAAAAAATTAACTTTTCTTAGGGAGAGTGGGGAGTGGATCAGTTAATAGAATAACTAACTTCCAGTTCAGTTTTCCTTATCCACCCCTAATCCTCCTTCCCTCTCCAAACCAGCCTGTGGCCTGTAGGCCCCCTGAGCTGAGGCAGCCCTCACTCCTCCCCAGCACCTCCCTCCAGGGGCCACTTCTACATCCTGGGGAACTTCAGAGAGACCTGACCAGATTGCAGGGAGCCTGTATCTGTGCATGTGGTGGTTTCCCATTGTGGAATGTGGGCACCAGAGTCCCCCAGGCAAATAGTTAAATCTGGGAACTCATGTTGCCAGTTTTATAAATAATGTAAAAATAACATCATTCTTATATGAAATGTACCATAAAGAGTATGTGTTAAAATGACACATGTATAGCATATCTGATTATGTTTCTATTACATTATCAAATGTTTATTTTCATTCCCAAAACTATATTTCTGATAACAAATGTTTTAAGGTAATGCTTATAGGGAATTTTTTGTGTGTGATCCTAGAAATGTAAAATATATTTTGAAATTCTACTCTGGCATATGATTTCTTTATCTCAGTTACTTTTTAACATCACTATTCCAGAATTTAGGAAAATTTGCATTCAATTTACAGATGTGAGCAAAAACATATAGTAAAGCTACAACCTCTTTTTCCTCCCTCCCCCCCCACCCCCCCATATCTTTTTATTTCTCCTTTTGGCATGTTTTGTAGTTTTTCCACAGAATTTAACTTACCCCCATGATCACTCAAACTGTATCTTAGGCTTAAAATGTCTACTTAAATTAATGAAAAGAAAAGAAAAAAATGTTTAAATTTTACCATTTTTTTAACATGTTATATCTTCACTATGTTAAAATGCAGAAACTGGAATACAGAATGTCCTGTATATAACTGTCATTCCTTCCTTTTCACTGTTTTTGTTATTTTAAAAAAAAAAATGCTCTTTCTTCATTGTTTAACTTAGTACAGTGCCTCAGAATCTCCGTGGGTGATGGAGGTTGCTGAAGGGTATTTTCAGTATACTGTCAGATATTAATCAAAATTTGAAGAGGAATTGGTCAGGAAGGTTTTGTTGCCTTTAACTTGCAGTTTGGCCACGTGGGTCACAGCATCCCTGGTGAAGCAGTCCGCCAGCTAGGAAAACAAAAAGATCACTCATGGTAGGCATGCGCCTTCCTGAGTCCTCCCATGGGCAGCGTGCACTAGGACCTGTTTTGGGGACTGAAGATACAGCCAGTGTCATCACCACTCCATTTATTGCAAAGCAGACTGCCCAGCATCTTTAAAATCACATTAAATTGAAGAGAAAATGCATAATGGTACTTCTCTATGTATGAATTATATGTTAATTTCTGAGCATTCACCCTTTTAAATTTCAATTTTCAGATACATATAACCAAAACTGATCTTTGTTCAAATATTGCCAAGGACAAGTGCAATACTCATTCACAGAAGGCATCTTTTATCCCTCCCCTTGAGCCCCTTAACTTCACCCCCTACACACACACACACACACACACACACACACACACACAATATATGAGGAACCTGGCTTAAAAGTGCTTGAAAACCTTGTGGGTCTTTATGGCTCAAATTCTATTCACAACACCACCACACTTGGGTCTGGGTTTTCTGAAAAGGCCATACACACTCCTCCACCTCCACATGCAAGAGGAGACCTGTGGGGCTGTGTCAGGAGACAAGGCCTGTCCAGGAAGACAGAGGCTCTTGTCGCTTGTTATATTACCCCGCAGGGGCCTGGGATCTCAGGGGACCGAAAGGCCAGTCCTCAGACAAATGGAAATAATTGCTAAGAGATGGGGGCCAAAACAAGTGAATAGGAACACAAAGCAGAGAAGCTTTGCAAAGGGAGCAAGCGGCAAACTGACGAGGGAGTTGAAGTTCTCCAATTTACCTTAATACTAGATGCAGCTATTTTTTTCAGCTTTTAAAATTTAGCCCCGAGGGCAATGCAGTTGGAAATGACAGCAGGATCCCATAATGTTGACTTTGAACCTCAAATGCAGGAATGACTCAGGACTGGGTTTTGTTATAAATGCCCACATAAACCTCACATTTCCAACAACTGTATTCTTTCCACACCCCCAATCGGTTCTGGACCTGGATGCACAGATTGGGGGCGGGGACCATTCCATGAGATAACGTACATTATCAGTGTGAGTATTCATTGCCAAATGGATTGGGGGATACATATTGTAGGAAATGACATGGGCGGTTGTGTGTCTTGGCTCCTTGGTGTTGCATGACTGGAAAGATTGTGAACGTGCACATTTAGGCTTTTATTTGGAGAGACATGGGACATAAATTTCCAAATCACAGGGCTGGTTAGTGGGCTGTGGCACCAAGTTGGGAAGGGTTACATCCCTCTGAGGCCCTGGTCCTCTTCTGTAGACTCAGTTTCCCTCCTCTGATACACGCTATGATATTTCTCCTTAGTGTGTGGGTTATGCAAGCTTGAGCTAATATAGACAGAAGAGGGGGGAAACTACCAGCAAATATTCTGCTGAGACAAAAGATGCATACTATTGTTTTTGAAATTATAAAGTTCTAGGCAAATGCCTGCATTCTTATTGACAATACGCAGTAAGATGGTTTCCATAGCTTAATGACTATGTTTATTTGATCTTAAGAAAGTCTTTCCTTTAATCATTTTAATATTGGGGGGTTTTTTTTGGTTATGTGATTTTATACAAAAAAGGGGAGTCACTTTCTCTAAGAGATTCTGATATATTTAGGAAAATGGAAACCAGTCATGACTTTTATTTTAGAGAAGAAGAGGGTCCTCATGTCTCAGGCTTTTAAAAAAGAACCATAACATCTACTGTATGCCAGCTCAAGGCACAGGGCCCCGGACATCTAAGTCATTCGTACACACCCAGGGTATCATCAGTACCCTGGCATGAGACAAAGCAAAGGCCAATCTTTGAAAAATACATTTTAACTCGATTTCTCACTGTTACTTTTATTCCCTTATTTGTAGTGAAAATGGCATTATTCTAGACCAGGGGTGGGCAAACTTTTTGACTCGAGGGCCACAATGGGTTCTTAAACTGGACCGGAGGGCCGGAACAAAAGCATGGATGGAGTGTTTGTGTGAACTAATATAAATTCAAAGTAAACATCATTACATAAAAGGGTACGGTCATTTTTTTTTTTTTAGTTTTATTCATTTCAAACGGGCCGGATCCGGCCCGCGGGCCGTAGTTTGCCCACGGCTGTTCTAGACAGAATTAGTAGCTTTCCCCTTTACACCTCAGTAAGATAATAGGGACAGAAAGGTAAGAGTGTTTCTTGTCTATTTAACATGATCTACTTTTAATTCTCATTTTCTAAGTGAAGAATCAGGACAGGGGAGAACAAATCTGTGCACTTCTAAAACGGAGTTTGATCCTGGGCTGCTGAAACACAGGTCTGTCTGCTCGTCGGCCTCTTCATTGTGGGTTTCGTGTGTGACCTGCAAAGAGCACGCATGAGCTCCAGAAGGAACTTCCCTTGAGGCCTGGATTGGTTTTCCTCTGCTGGGGATGGACAGCAGTGACTTTGACACGGAAGAGCTGAGGCAGGAGCAGGTCAGATCACAGGCAAGCACTGTCCAGGGTTCCATGGCTGGACGTGAGCATTTTACCTCAAGCTGGGGATTTCGCCAAGGCTGGTGCTATGGTTTCAACTGGAGGGACAGTGCTGGGCAGCTTCCTCCCATTCAAGGCACTCCTGACCAAAACAGCCATGTGGAAAGATAAAACACAAAGTGAAAACATCAGCACTATAGACTCTGTGTTTTATCATATAACAAGTTTCTAAAACGCCAAGTCATGCAAAAATAAAGATACTTGGGTATTTTTAAAGAAGGGCTTTGTCGCCCCAAATGCAACGGACCTAGTGAATCTGAGGAGCTCTGGGGGTGCTGGGTCAGGCTCAGCGACATGAAGTCACCAAGCTTGGGCATTTCCTTCCTCATTTGCCCATCCACTTTAGGCATCTTCCTGTGCCACAGCTTCTGAAAACGCACTTGGGCCACCTGAACTCTCCTCCTTCAGGAACTTTTCACTAAGCCCACTTAAGTAGATTCTGACTAGAATTGGCATTAATACTGGGGAAATAAAGGGGAGTCCTTGTGTGTGTGAGGGGCAGGCAGAGATTCTAAAGAAGCTGAAGAGGAATGAGCAGTGAGAGGGCGTGAGGGTGTCCTAGGTGTTGAGAAGCCTCGGTTCTTAGCAAGGGTTAGTTCACCATGATCTGGGACAAGCCAGGGGTCTGGCCCCATTGACTTATGGAGTAATGCCCAAGAGAAAGGAGGTAAATGTAGAAAATGGTCAGAGAAGTAGGAGATCTAAAAGGAAGGGGACCTAGGCACCCCAAGCCGAGTGTTATGGAGGGTCCCAGTGGGGACCCATGATCTGTGTGGGTAGAAAGAACCTTGGACTCGACTGGATCAATTGCTCAGAGTGCAGGGGGAGGGGGCTTCTGATTTCCTGCAAAATGGTGAAAAAAATCCTAGGAATCAAAGCCTGTGTGACTGTCTCCACTGGAGTCTTTAGTAGTTAGTGGGACTAAGGGAACCACGAGGCCACGGTGAAGCTTGGAGATACATGAGTGGCTTTACAAACAATGTTTCCCTGGTGGGTGCACTATGAAAAGAATTGGAACAGGGATTTGCTTTATTTGTGGTAGCTGTAGGGGCTGAATATTACCTGAAAAAAAATGAGCATCACTGAAAACAGTACCTGAAAGTATCTTAGTGGCTCCTTTTTTTTTTTTTTTTTTTTTTTGTGGCATCTTAACTATTCTAAAAATAAGACTTCTTCAGAAAAAAAAAAAAAGGAAGATGATGGGACCTTTTTGTTTATAGCACACCACGTTGTTACTCTCGTTTCTCGCTCCCCGCACTCCCCACCCCCACCATGAAAACCTAAGCTCAGTGGTAAGATTACAGTGGTGAATGCTCATGCTGGTGAGAAGGCTAACCCCTATTTTTGTAAAAACTACTGTTTGAAATTCTCTGCTATTAGATGATTCTTATTCTGTGAGTCAACTCTGTTATTTTTAGATGGCCCCTTACTCTGTAAATTAACTTTGCTTTCTAGCTACTTGAATAATAGGGAAGATAAACTTGGCTGTCTGACCTTGTAGGCTAGTCATCTGATGTAAGGTCTGGAAAACCCCTTATTTGGGAGACAAAGGGGGTGGAAAGATATAAATAAGGAAAGCTTCCTCCATGTTTTTGCCCAGAAATTTGGGAGACATTTCCCTCTGGGCCCGCTGGTGAATAACCGGTGTAACTCCATTTTTCTGGGCACTGCTTGGTTTTTCTCCGGTCTTTTGTAAGCATCATTTCTTCCATAACACTGGTACTTCATCAACTTTGTTTCAGCCATTAAGTCCCATCAGCCAAAAAACTGATTTCCTCCATCTCATCTTTCTTTTTTAAAATATTTATTGATTTGAGAGAGAGACATCAATTTGTTGTTTCAATTTATTTATGCAGTCATTGGTTACTCCTTGTTTGTGCCCTGACTGGGGATCAAACCCTCCACCTTGGTATATCAGGATGATGTTCTAACCAACTGAACTACCTGGCCAGGGCCCTTAATCTCATCTTTTTAAATCTTCATTCCAAACCAGGCTCTTGTTTGTAGATTAGAATTTTAGTTCAAATTGCAATGGCCTTCATCGGTTTATTTTTCTGTTGTAAACAAAAAACCCCTATATTTTGAAGCTGTACCATTTGAAACATGCCTGCCAATAAGCAAGCAAGCAGACCACCACTGGAAGGGAACTTTCCTCATAAGGAGCAAGGGGGACATGGCTGTGGTAACTTGAATGGGAGCGTCACACCCCTTGGGAGTTATGGGTAAGGATGGAAACACATCATAGAATGGCATCGCTCTAAGTGCAGTGGCTTTATTAACATATTAGGTAGAATACAATTCAATTATGTAAGGCTCATCCAACAAGGATTTATTTAAATTTAGCTTGTGCCCTTGAAACATCCTGCTAGTCTGGCCTTTGTAAAAGACAAACCTAACCTATTTATTTTCCTCCTCCCTCCCTCAACCCTTATTGAGACAAATAAATAAAAATAAAACTGGTAGGCCAGACCAGAGGACTGGATATAGCTATGATTTAGACTTGGCTAAATATGTTTGGAGAGACATTTGTGTTTAAGGTCATGAGGGACCAGTTAATACAAGGAGACAAATGTATCTCCAAGAAGAGGCTGATGGTATAAAGGAGTTAATTGATACTTTAACCTGCTGTTTCTCCCGAGGGTGGGCATATACAGTTGAAACTTCTTACATTTATGTTACAAGGTTTCCTTTATTTTAAAAGCATGTATTTATAATCAAGTAGTATTAACTTTACCCAAGGAACTAAAAATAGTAGGGGAACCAAGGAAGGTAAACATATTTCAAGGCCGTCTTTATTAAGAAACTCCTTGGGCAAGCAGAAATGCTTTCCAATTGCTCACATCAAATTCTAGGTCCTAGTTAACTTCAGCTTCTGCGGCTGAATTGTCCTGTAACTGGAGTCTTCTGTTTCCTTAGAGAGTAGCCATACCAGAATTCCTTGGGAGAAGTCACTAATAAACACTCCTTAAAGGCACAAGACAAAGGGAGGCCGAGAGCATGTGAATGTTATGTCATAGGGGGAAATCGGGACATTCACCAGTTCATCTTCAACTTACGACATGGAATCTATCGTATAGAAACACTCGGCATATAGATGTTTGTTGTATAAGGGGTTTATTGTAGTACTATTGGCATCGTGGACATTTAGGAATACGTTACATGTCCATCATTACAGAACCGATTCAGTTGTTTGCCCATACTGTGAAATACTTTGCAGCCATTAAAAAGATTGCAATAGCGGCAAATGCTCTGATTCTCAAGGCATATTGTTATGTGGAAAATGCAACTTAATTTTCAAAAGATCATCTGATGCATTCGATTTCTCCTGAAAACAAGAAGTGTTAAATTCGTAAGGATACGTTGAACCCCTTGTGTGGGTAGCTCTTTGGTGTCTGACTTCATCCCTCCCACCCCCTTCAAGAATTAAAAAACAAGAGAGATAACATCTATGACAACCCCACTAATTCATGCTCAGGTGACTTAACTGGTTTAACTTTTTTGTCCTGCCCTTGCAATTGGAGGTTTTCTCCCTGTCCCTTGAGAGCATATCTACTTCTTTCCATGGCTCCTTAAACCTGATTATTTCCCTTAGCCAGGCTGCTCCCGGCCCATATGTCCACTAGGGACTTAGCTCTTCCTATTTAAAGTTTTATGTCCATAGAATGAGTGTAGGATAAGCTTTCCCTAAATTACTAATTTCTTTTTTTTTAAATATATATTTTACTGATTTTTTATAGAGAGGAAGGGAGAGGGATAGAGAGTTAGAAATATCGATGAGAGAGAAGCATCAATCAGCTGCCTCCTGCACACCTCCTACTGGGGATGTGCTTGCAACCAAGGTACATGCCCTTGACTGGAATCGAACCTGGGACCCTTCAGTCCCCAGGCTGACGCTCTATCCAGTGAGCCTAAATTACTAATTTCGATGAGGGAAGCTGATGAAGGGTTCAGAGTTCTATTGGCATTAACAACTATTTCTTTTGATAACTGACTTGGTTATTTTACCACAAAAAGAGCAAAGTCCTTGTAATCTAACTATAATATACTAGAGGCCCCATGCACAAAATCTGTGCAAGGGGCTCGGCCCTTGCAGCCCCAGTGGCTTTGTCTGGAAGATCATCCGGAAGGATGTCCGGAAGGTCATTCAGCTGTTCAGTCTAATTAGCATATTAGCTCTTTATTATATAGGATACCAGACTGTGCTCTAGAGAAGTATGAGCCAAGGAAACTCTTCTTACCCTGTGATTCAGTGATCTATTTTTTCACAAATCCAGGTTTGCTCCAGTTGAGATGTCCACAGCTGGGACAACTCAACTGGAGGGCTGGAGGATTCACCTTAAAGATGACTCAACCACATGGAGGGGAATTGGTGCTGACTGTGAGCTGGGAGCTCAGCAAGGGTTGTGGGCCAGGGGCCTCAGGTTGTTTCTAGGTGGGCCTCTATACAGGATGGTTGGGTTTCCCTACAGTATAGTTACTGGGTTCTAAAAGCAATCATCCCATGAAAACAAAGCAGGAGTGTATTATATTTTACCTAGAGGCCCGGTGCACAAAATTCCTGCACTTGATGGGGGAGTCTCTTAGCCTGGCCTGTGCCCTCTTGTAGTCCAGGAACCATCGGGGGATGTCTGACTGACGGCTTAGGCCTGTGGGGAGAGGCTCCCGCCACCGCCGCTGCACTTGCCAGCCGTGAGCCCAGCTTCTGGCTGAGCGGTGCATTAAGCATCTGCCCCCTGGTGGTCAGTGCACGTCATAGCAACCAGTCATTCTCACCATGCGGTCAATTTGCATATTAGCCTTTTATTATATAAGATGACCTACCCTTAGAAGTAACGTAGGGTCCATTCCACCATGCCCTATTGGTTGAGGCAGTCTTAAGGCTTACTCAGGGTCAAAAGGAGTGGATATAGACCCCATCTCTGGATCAGGGGCAGAAGTAGGCCATGGATTGGCCACACCTTGGTTTTAAGAAATAGTACTGACAGAATTGATTATTGGATCTGAGGAAGAATACAATAGCAGTTGAGCAAATGTAAAGACTGAGAAACTGATCTTCCCAGATCATTCTCAATTAGATCTTCTGCAGTTTGGTTGATAATGAATTTTCCAAAACAAAGTAACACTTACCTGCAAATGCAAATGCAAAAGAATAACAATTTTAAAAATTAGCCTAACCAATCAAGCAACTCTTCAAAGAAAAATAAAACAACCCAATTTCAATGTCGGATTTATGATTATTTATTACTAAAATACATTTGACTTACCTAAGCCTCTTTTTCATAAGAGAAGGAAATAGGGAATTATACCACATCATCTTACTAATTAATTAAAGGATGTAAGGTAAACGTTTATTAATATTTTGAGTTAAAGAAGATATAGTCATTATTAAGATTATTATGAACATTACTATGTTACCTACTAAGATAACTTTTTGCATCCTCATTTTATTTTGGTGGAAAGAAATAATCCAGCCCTAGCTAGCTTGGCTCAGTGGGTAGAGCGCTGGCCTGCAAACTGAAAGGTTCCAGGTTCGATTCTGGTCAAGGGCACATGCTCGGGTTGTGGGCTCGATCCCCAGTGGGGGACTTGCAGGAGGCAGCTGATCCATGATTCTCTCTCATCATGGAAGTTTCTATCTCTCTCCCTCTTCCTTACTTTCTGAAATCAATAAAAATATATTTTAAAAAAAGAAATAATCCAGTTGAGATAATTCCGAATTTAGTTGATTAAGTTTTTATTAAAAGTAGTGTTTTTGTATACGAACTCTGTTGCTTTTTTGTGTGTTTTAAACAGAGCAGCTTTCCTTATGCAGATATAAATTCATTTGGAATAGTTTCTGAATTTTGTTAGTGAATTGATAGGGAGGGAATTTGGTGGTGAGAAGGTAATAGGGATAAATATGGAAGGAAAACTGTTGTGGTAAACCTCATGAGGGTATCATAAAAATGCCATACAGTACAGGAGAGTGAGTATTGTGAGCTTCTAGAAAAGGGGCTGTATAAATGCAAAATACAACAATTTTATCTTTTAAAGGTGGGTAGAGATGGGAAAAGATTATGGCAGATAGACTAGTACCTTGGAAAAGATTCCGTCACCTGTTGGCAGGAGAGGGAGGGAGCTCTCCATTTCAAGAGGGGTCATAGCAGAAAGCTCCTTAGGAAATTCCCTGTCAGCTAGGGACAGTGGCATGGACAGTTGGCAGAAAGTCACTCCTTGCTGACACAGAATGTTCACAGAAATGAAGCTAAATGAAGTATGGTGGCCCTTGGAGAGGAAAATGTTTGTACTGGCACTGGGGCAAAGTAAGCAGAGATGACTAGATCTATGCACCAGAGAAGAAAAAAGAGGAACCAAACCCCCACAGAATAGGCAAACAGGCAAGTTTGCCTTAGGGGAGGAGCGAGGAGCGAGAGCAAAAGAAATGACTGGGTAGGTGGTTTGGGGCAGCTGAAACAAAGCATGAAGAAGTTCTTAAGTATTGATACAGACAGCTCTCCAATATCAATTAAGTGGGGGAAAAATTGAGATATAAAACAATGTGGATAATGTACTATGATTTGCATAAAAAAGGAAAAATATTTTTATATTTGTTTGAATATACATTTAAAAATTCTGGAAGGGTATCTAAGAATGCAATATTAGTTGTTACCTAATTGTGTGTATATGTGCTCAAATATTTTAGTACCGTTACTACAAAACAAATTACCTCAAATTTAGCAGCTTAAGACAACAAATACTTATTATCTCACAGTTTTTGTAGCTCAATAATACAGGACTGGCTTAGCTGGGTAGAACTGGCTCAGAATCTTTCATGAGGTTGCAATCAAGATGTTACTAAAAGCTTGACTGGGGCTGGGGGATCCACTTCCAAGATAACTCACTCACATGGCTGTGGGCAGCGGGCTTCTGTTCCTTTCCAACTGGACCACTCCATAGCGCTGCTTGCATCTCTTCATGACATGGCTGTTGGCCTCCCTCAGAATGAATGATCTTGAAACCTGGCCAGGTAGCTCATTTGGTTAGAGCGTTGTTCCAATATGCCAAGGATGTGGGTGGGTTTGATCCCTGTTCAGGGCACATATAAGAAGCAACCAATGATGGCTTCTTGGCCTTTTGGCTAAGATCAAGTGAAAAAGCAACCAATGAATGCATAAATAAGTGAAACAACAAATCGCTGTTTCTCTCTCCCTCTCTAAAATCGATCAACATAACAACAAAAAAAATATTTTTAAGGGGGGTAAAAAAAGAATGATCTGAGAGAGAGAGAGATGGAGATGGAGAAAGGGAGAGCAAGGAAGAACCTGAAAAGACTTTTATGACCTAGTCTAAGGAGTCACACTCAGTCACACCTGCCATGTTCTAGTCATCTGAAGAGAGCCACTGAGTCTGGGGAGGGGAATTAGGTTTCACCTTTTGAGAGAAGGAGCATCAGAGAATTTGTTGGCATATTTTAAAACCACCAAGGGAGGGGAAGGGGGAACTACTGGGTGAATAAGGGCAGGTCTGGAAGATTTTCACTTGTTATTGTAAAAAACCATTGAAACCTGTAAAGATTTTTTGAGTTTATTTTAGCCAAACTGTCCACATATGCCGGGAAGCAGAACCTCAAGGAAGTGAGATAATGCTTGGGAGAATGGCGGGTTACATCTGTATTTATACATTACAATAAGGGATATAGGTGGGTTACATGAAATCCATTGGTGATAGACTAGAGAGGCAGGAGAAAGCAAAGCAGGGAAACCCTTGGGATTGGATAAAAAGTAAAATGATAGCCACATACTTAGGTGGGTGCAGGAATAATTAACATGATAATAATGAAGGAATTTGTGGTATCTCTCCTGGTGCCCAGCACATTAGGTTGTGCCCCAAGGGCTCCAGAAAAAGGGAGTTACAAGTTGCCCAAATATTTCAAGGATATGTTATTATAGATGCAAAAAGACAGATAGGCTCAATTAAGGTGAAGGTTGACCTGTCAGTGAAGATACCAGCCTAGGATCTAACTACCCACCATAACTGCTTTTAGTTAAACTTTAATCTCAGACCATCCTTTGTGGTTACTTTAGGTCTCTGAGTTTGCAAGACCGCCATGCAGGCCTTCCCTGAGCTTGTCAGGTTAGCACGTGGCACTTTCGTCCACACACTGTATCTATGTTTATCCTTCAACTACTCATTTGACTATATTAACCAATAAAGAAATTACATTATTTTAAAAGGAAACCTATTTAACCTATTTGGGAAAGAGCTGGGGGATGAAAAAGAAAAAGCTGAACAGGATGTGAGTAGGAGAAATTGTTTGAGGTGAGGTTGACCTTTGTCCAGATAATAGGGAAAATAAAAAGGTCTACTTTGTCCTCACCCTGCCCCTCCTCCCCGCACCTGCGGATTCTGCATTCTGGATTGCCAGGGCTTGGGGTGGTGACAGGTATGACCCGTTTTGGACAATGGTTTTGCGAAGCAGGGAGAGCTCTGTAGTCAGAATATTCTACTGGACGGCTTGACAACTGGCATTTTTCATTTATTACAGCTTAAGTCCTGTTACAACAATATGTTTCTATATAAACCAGTCTGTGGCCACAGCCCGAGGTCATTGTTAGTGTTCAATAATATTGGATGGCATGCAATGCCATTATTAATAGATAATGTTCTACTTACACGCTCCACCCTGCCGGCCTGTCATTCCTCCAGTCTGGTTTGACATTTATTCTTTAAGCTAACTTGCATAAATCGTCAAGCACGCCAAGAGGATGTAACCTTGTGATTAAATTGAGGGAAATTTAACGTGAACAAAGACGCATGATACTCAACAGGTTTATTGTCTCTTTAAAGTTCATCGAGGGCGAGTGAACCGCCGAGGGCAGCACGAACTGTCCTCCCGGCGCTCGTGGTCACTTTACGAGGCGGGAGGAGAGGGGAAGTGTTACAAACAGAACTAACTAGTCAGTGTGTCCTGACCTCTTCTGCACACACACCCAGAACACACGAAAAGCCCCTTCACGCATTAGGTGCGGCTGCTCCTGCAGAAGGGCCAGGGAGTGTGGGCAGAGCGCGACCCACGTCCTTTCTGGGTCTCGTGGGGACCCCGGGATTCCAAGCCGGGTCCCCGCAAGCCCGGCCGAGGCCAGCTCCGAGGATGGTGGTGTCCCGGAGCTGAGGGCACAGCTGAAGACGGAGCGGGGTGCCCCTCGCTAGGCCACGTGCCCCCGACTCCTGGCTCCAGCCCTGCTTTCTTGAGAAGCGAAGGGGTAGGCTGATGGAGGGAGGACGCCAGCGAGTATGGGGAGCGCTGGGCGGAGACCACGACCCGGAGCGGGAGGGGCGTGGCCTGCGGGAGGGGGCGTGGCTCGCGGGCCCCCGCCGCCGCTTCCGGCGCCCTCGGGCCAGCCCCACGCCGGCGTGCCACATCCTCCGGTGACGTCAGCCGGCGCCGCCATATTGGAGAGGCGCCGCCGCCGCCGTCTCTGAGCTCCGGCTGCCTCCCGGCTGCGGCCGCAGGAAGGAAGGAAGCCGCCTCGCGCCGCGCCGACGCCCGGCCGCCCGCCTCGTCCCCGCCGTCTCCCCATGATTGCCCCCGGCCCCGCTGCCGTCGGACGTCGCCCCAGCGCCCGGATTTAACACGGAGGCCCGGGTCGGGGGCCGCGGGGGAGGAGGAGGGAAAGCCGGTCGGTCCCGCGTCCCAGTCGGCCCGGCGCGGCGCCTCGGCCGGAGCCATGACCTCGCTGACCCAGCGCAGCTCGGGCCTGGTGCAGCGCCGCACCGAGGCCTCCCGCAGCGCGGCCGACAAGGAGCGGGCGGCCGGCGGCGGAGGCGGCAGCGGCGAGGACGACGCGCAGAGCCGCCGCGACGAACAGGACGACGACGACAAGGGCGACTCCAAGGAAACACGGCTGACCCTGATGGAGGAGGTGCTCCTGCTGGGCCTCAAGGACCGAGAGGTGCGCGCAGGGCGGGGTGGCCGGCGGGGCCGGAGCGTCCGCCCTCCGAGCTCCCGCGCCCGAGGGCGCCCGGCTGGCCCGGTGCCCCCAGGTCCTCCCCGCACAGATGGCTCGGGTTTTCCCTTCCTCCTCTCCCCTCGCTCGGTTGTGTCCGACGCCCCGGCTGTGCATTTCCTCCTCGCCTCGCCCCGTCCGGTCCGCGCGGTTCATAGCCCTTTGGCCCGTGGACACGCCGGGTTGCAGTCCCCACCTGGAGGCGCGGGTTAGAGCGGAGCACCTGGAGCCGCCAGCCCGAACTCCCGGGCTTTGCGGGTTCCAGCACCTGGGAGGGCTGCGCGGGTCTGCCTTCTGGGAGGTTCACAAGCTTTAAGGTGGACTGTTCGGGATTTTTTTTAAAAAATGTCGGTGAAATGGTAATGGGCAGAGTTGTTTTACTGATAAAGTTAAAAGTCCAACAAAATGCTCATGACACACTTGCTGGAAAATGACTCACTAGGGAACCTTGTTTTGGGTGGAAGGTTATTTTTACTGTTGCTTTTACATTTTTATCAGTTGGTGTTCTATTCCTCAGACAGTCTGAAGGAAGGGCTTTTTCGTGGGGTGCGTGGGGGCTGGAAGTGCCAGGCTTGTGATCTGATGGCAGGCCTCGCAGCCTTGGGTGGGCTGAAGTTGCCATCGGTGTTTTTGTTCAGACTTTGAAAGATTATATTCACCCAAATATCTTATGAGAGTTTTCACACTTAGAGTTGGGAAAAAAAACAAACACGCTAGTGTACACCTTATATATTCATCCTCCTGGGTTCTGTCATTAGCATTTTGCTGTATTTGTTTTTTGTTTTTTTTTAATTTTATTAATTTTTTGCAGAGAGGAAGGGAGAGAGACAGAGTCAGAAACATCGATGAGAGAGAAACATCGATCAGCCGCCTCCTGCACATCCCCCACCGGGGATGTGCCCGCAACCCAGGTACATGCCCTTGACCGGAATCGAACCTGGGACCTTTCAGTCCGCAGGCCGACACTCTATCCACTGAGTCAAACCGGTTTCGGCTGCTGTATTTGTTTTTTTAATCACATATCCTTCTGTCTACAAAAATGATTATTTTAAGAGGATTCCAGACTGTGGGGGAGATGGTTCGTCTAAATCATATGTGGCAAGGTGGTTTCAGAAGCATGGACACCACAAACATTTTGAGAAGTCAGATACAAAAAGATCTGTTTTTTTTTCTTTTTTAAGAATTTTAAAATTATAGTTGACATACAAACTTATCTTAGTTTCAGGTGTACCTAAGTTTTGATTGTAAGAACGTTTTGTCAATTCACGAAGGTGGGCAAAAATATTTAATCCTTCTGAAACAACTTAGTCTTCACCAAAATGTATCAGATATAGGTGAGGTTACATGGACTGTTGGTGGACTCCTGATATTTAGTAGTCAAATGAACTAAAGTTTACCTGGATAGAACTGTCTAGAGCAGTGGTTCTCAACCTTCCTAATGCCGCGACCCTTTAATACAGTTCCACATGTTGTGGTGACCCCCAACCATAAAATTATTTTCGTTGCTACTTCGTAACTGTAATTTTGCTACGAATCGTAATGTAAGTATCTGATATTCCGGATGTATTTTCATTGTTACAAATTGAACATAATTAAAGCATAGTGATTAATCACAAAAACAATATGTAATTATATATGTGTTTTCTGATGGTCTTAGGCGACCCCTGTGAAAGGGTGGTTCGACCCCCAAATGGGTCGCGACCCACAGGTTGAGAACCGCTGGTCTAGAGCCTTTGCAATATCCAGATTTTCCATTTGCTGAGGTTTTACTGAGATCACATGAAAAAGGTTATGTCCCTCTGGCTGCGAAGTGGGCTAGGCTGTCTGGAGTTTTTTTGTTCTTTGGAAAAATAAACTACATGTCTAGTGTCCTAGAAATATGGTTTTTAGAAGGTATTCAACTTGCCTTTTTAGGCTTCACAATTTAGAATCTTGGTAATAAACATTTTTCTTTGTTTATAATAATCATCTTTTTTCTTTGGGACAAAAGTAACATTTTAGGCAAAGAAAATGAAAAAGGAAGAAAACAAGTCATCCTTATTCCTGAATTTTGGTTTTGTAGTTTTTGAGCGATTTCTATGAGGAAATATCTTGATGTAAAACTAAAACTTAAAAATACTAAAACTAGCTTTTGGACTTTTGGGTTACTCAGAGTGAGAAATTATGGTGTTTCAAGTATGTGTTACTCAAAATGTTTAGCATATCAACATGCTATTGTCCTGTGATAGATTTTCATGAAGGTAATATAAACAATTTGTTCATTGAACTTATGATTCTCTCTCATCATTGATGTTTCCATCTCTCCCTCTCCCTCTCTGAAATCAATAAAAAATATAATTTAAAAAATAGTATTTAGTGGGAGGTGGGGGTGGCTGGGGAGAGGTTAGTGGGGGGGGAGAAGGAGACCTCTTTAATACTATATGTAATACTTTAAACAAAGGATTTTAAAAAACATTTCAATATTATTTCAGTATATAATCAGTATAAAAAAAATAGTGCTTAGAAAATTTAGACAAGTTAAAGTTCTTTGGTGGCAGGTAATTGAAGCCATCAGTTGTGTTTGTGTCAGGAGTCACAAACTTGGCCATGTCTTGCCCAAGGTCCAGACACTAGCTAATTCTGAGTATTTCTTGCTGATTTCAACAACCACCATAGGGAACTTCAAATTATCTGTTGTAGGCAGATCCCAGGAGTTGAAGGTGGGTGTGGTTGGGATTTTGCACTACTTTAGTTTTAGGTTTTAATGATTAACTTCTGCATTTTTTTCCTGTCCTCATGTCTTCACTTACTAATAACCAGCCCTGTTAACTCATCCATTCATGTATTTCTCCTTTGGAGGTCTCCCCCATGTCTTCAACTTGTATCGCTCTTTTTAGAGGGGTAGGAATTACTCTCTTACCCAGAGCCTAGGCATTTATGCTTGTTAGTATTAGATTATAACGTACTAAATTTGATATTAACAAGCTCATAATACAGGGTGGGGCAGAAGTA
Source organism: Myotis myotis (assembly GCF_014108235.1). Taxonomy (NCBI): domain Eukaryota; kingdom Metazoa; phylum Chordata; class Mammalia; order Chiroptera; family Vespertilionidae; genus Myotis; species Myotis myotis. Next base: position 25,200,231 of record NW_023416357.1, on the reverse strand, counting down.
GGTTTATAAACCTACTTCTGCCCCACCCTGTATATAGTTCAGTGAACTTACTGCTTTAACTTTTTAATTATTTTAACTTAGCATTCATCTTTGTAATAGCTGGGTACTTAAAATATATTTAAAAGCTAACTTTATGTTTAAAAAAAATTATTCTCAAAAAAAAAATAATATTTTTGTTGAGCTCTAACCGGTTGCTCAGTGGATAGATAGAGCGTCGGCCTGTGGACTAAAGGATCCCGGGTTCAGTTCCGGTCAAGAGCACATGCCCAGGTTGTGGGCTTGATCCCCAGTGTGGGCCCTGCAGGAGGTGGCTGATCATTGATTCTCTCTCATCATTGATGTTTCTATCTCTCTCCCCCTCTCCCTTCCTCTCTGAATTCAATAAAAGTGTATTTTAAAAAAGAAAAAATACTTTTCAATAATAAACCTACAGAAAAGTGCAAATATCGCAAATGTGATGCATTTTCAGACTGAACATTCCTGTTAAATTAGCACCTGAGTGTTTTCAGAATGCCTCATTGAGAATTACCTCAAATAACTGGTGTCATGTACTTTTTGAAAAATATATTTTTATTGATTTCAGAGAGGAAAGGAAGGGGGGGAGAGAGAGAAACATCAGTGATGAGAGAATCATTGATTGGCTGCCTCCTGCACACCCCCCATTGCGAATCAAGCCCTCAAGCCAGGCCTCAGAGGTCACCACTATCTTGGCTTTAGAATTCAGCATAGAATGATTTTTAAAAAATTTTTTTAATTGATTTCAGAGAGGAAGGGAGAGGGAGAGCGAGCTAGAAACACCAATGATGAGAATCACCGATCGGCTGCCTCCTGCACACCCCTCCACCCCCCTCAGGACTGAGCCCGCAACCAGGCATGGACCCCTGAGTCCACAGGCTGACACTCTATCCACTGAACCAAACCAGCCAGGTCCAGCATAGAATAATTTTGTTCATTTTTCTATTTTCATTTGTGTCTTGCTTTTGTTCAGCATTGTTTGTTCAGCATCCATATTGTGAGATTGTCATTTGTTCATTCTCATTGAGTTATCAACTTGTAACACATTTATAATCTACCATATTTAAAAAGTTACTTTGACATTATCTGAATCTAAGTGTTCTCCTCCTTCCCCTCTTTACTGAACAGAAGCCTCACCCTGCCAGTAAGCATATGGTCTGGCTTCAGATTACCTATTATGGGTGACTCTAAAGTCATTGTGAAAGATATTTTTTTTTAATTTAAGAACACATTTCAGGGTTTTTTGTTTATTTTTTTGTTTTACCAATGATGATCTTTTCTGGCTTTTATATTAAAACAGATGCCAGATACCCTGGCCGGTTTGGCTCAGTGGATAGAGCATCAGCCTGTGGACTGAAAGGTCCCAGGTTCAAATTTGGTCAGGGGCACATGCCCGGGTTGCAGGCTCTATCCCCAGTAGGGGGCATGCAGGAGGCAGCCAATCAATGATTCTCTCTCATCATTGATGTTTCTATCTCCTCTCCTTCTCCCTTCCTCTCTGAAATCAATGGAAATACGTTTAAAAAAATAAATGCCAGAGCCCTTCTGGGAATTCCTGTGCTCAGTCTGGGCGGAGCATCAAAGACATAGGTATTGAAGTAAATCTTCAGAGACTACAGCAAGGACGGCAGATAGGTTTAAACTTGAATTCAACTTCCAAATAATTGGCACCATTTCTGTATTCTTTCCTGTTTGAGGGAGAGGGGAAGCAAATGAGCCAGGTGTTTTCCTTTCCCCAACTATTTGATTTTCCATAGATGCCTGAGTGTTTTCAGAATGCCTCATTGAGAATTACCTCAAATAACTGGTGTCATGTACTTTTTAAAAATTATATTTTTATTGATTTCAGAGAGGAAAGCGGGGGAGGGGGGGGGAAACATCAGTGATGAGAGAATCATTGATTGGCTACCTCCTGCACGCCCCCCCATTGCGGATCAAGCCCTCAAGCCAGGCATGTGCCCCTGACCAGAATCCAACCTGGGACCCTTCAGTCCACAGGCCAGCGCTTTATCCACTGAGCCAAACCAGCTAGGGCGGTGTCATGTACTTTCAAATATCTTTGTTGATTGCAAATCTTGGTGATTTAAGATTGGATTTGATTATTTTAAATGATGAGGTGTAATTTAGAGTGAGCCTGAGGAATAGCAGAAGTGGAAAGAGGTGCTGTAGTGCTGGTCTGAAGTATATCCTTTATTTTTACATATTTTAAGCTCTCTGAGCCTTAAAGTTCTCAAATTGGAGAAGTAGTCCTCTCTTATGTTTGTTATGTTTGTTCTGATTGGACTGCTACAGACATTTATTGTTTTACTCTCCACCAAGAATTCCCCCAAGTTTTGTCTTGCTTTTAAGGCATTCCCCATTGTGTGTATAGCCCAAGATGCCCTATTGAAACATTTACACCTTCCCTTTTTGTGGTGCAACCAGGCCTAGGCTTGTCCTATCAGACATTTTCTCCCTGGACTTTGGCTGTTGAGAGCAAACTAGGCCATGAGGTTTTTTTGGAGAACTATCTTAGTAGTGTCAGTATATGCAAGTTTAATTTGATGAGGTTTTCTGGAGACCTATCCAAGTAATGTCAGTGTGTACAAGTTTAAAATGATGGAACGGACTTTTCATGGCTTTTAAACTGGCTCCAAAGATTGATCCCAAAGATAGATGCATTCCATTTTTGGAATAAGTTTTCCAAGTTCACTACTTCGAAATAGAATACTTATCAAGATGTGTAATTTTTAAAAAAATTCTCCTTTCTATATATGCAGTGATATACACCTTCTCAGCGAATCAGATTTGATGAGTAATTCATTCAACAAATATTCAATATTTCAAGATGTGCTAAGATTTTAGTAACTTAAAGGATAATAAAGGCTTCTGAGTTTTGGATTTTTTTGATTCCTTATAAATACAAATAATCGTTCCTTCATAATTTTGAAAGATTTGAAACTTTTTTTTTTTTTTCATGTATTTAAGAGTAGGCACAAAGTCTGAGAGATACAGAATCTCACAAATTAGTTTTTGGAGTTCATTGAACCATTTGTACCTTTCAAGTGAGATATTGTACTATCAAAACCATTTTCAGTGCCTCAGGTTCTTTCACAATGTGGCCAGAAAACTAATATATGATAATTACTAACTTTAAATTTTCTGAGTTGCCCTGTATGAATCATTTGAGATTATCTTTTAGAATGTATTTTGAAATTACTTTGTTCAGATTTTGAAATACTTGGAGAATTTTTTTGATATTTAAGAAATAGTTATAGTGTCAGCTTCATATGTCTCAAAATACTTTAAAGCAGCGTTCGCCAACCTCGGACCACCTGTTGGCAACGCTGCTCTAAAGACATCATCATGCTTGTCATGTTAACCTTTTGCTCCAACACTACTTTATTACCCAAGCATACTTTCGCTGCTTTCTATTAGCATACTTTTTCTGCTGTTAGAGTAAATGTATCATTCAGAGTTGCTATGGGATTTTATTTTCACAAGAGTCTCCTTTTGAGGCAGCACCTTGAGACTGTGCTTGTCCCCGTGTTTCTTCCATTTAATAAGTGTAGTGACAAGTACCAAAGGTAGGAACCTGGCTTCATTCTGAAATTGATGTACTGAAGTTTTAATTTAGGTATTACAGTGATGTGTAGGAAGTAGGCTGTTTTTCTTTAGATGTTTGGTAAATTTCTGATTTGTAAGAATACAATTAATATTAAGGTACATTATAACAACAGCAAAAAAGCTTCTGGTTAAGTATACATTTAAGTTTAAAAACTAATGTTTAGCCCTAACTGGTTTGGTTCAGTGGCTAGAGCTTCGGCCTGTGGACTGGAGGGGTCCCAGGTTCAATTTTGGTCGAGGCACATGCCTGGATTGCTGGTTCAACGCCAAGTAGGGGGCGTGCAGGAGGCAGCTGATCAATAATTCTCTCATCATTGATGTTTCTCTCTCTCCCTCTTCCTTCTTCTCTGAAATAAAAAATATATATGTTTAAAAAAAACGAATTTTTAAATGAAAAAATAATATTTTAAAACTAAACTTAATAAACTGCATTTGGTTTACATATTCCTTTAATGAAGAAATTCTTAAATTGGAGTTTACAGATGGTTTTTACAAACTGAACACTCTGCAATTGTTTTTTGTGTGTTTTCCTAGAGAAAGAGGACATAGCTTTCATCAGATACTCAAAGCATATCGTGAACCAGAAGGTTAAAGATTACTGAATAGGAACTGTTTCTTTGTTTTAGTTTTAAGTTTTTCAATTGTCTTGTTTTGTCTTTTTTTCTTCCTGAAAATTGACTAGAAAATTCCAAGTTTCAGGGTTGGCAGTGAGTTGAATTCTGAGTTACTTGAGATCTGAATCCAACATTTCTTTTTTGTGTGTGGTTTAACACAGGAAAGGTTTATTTATCACTCATGAAGATTTTAATACTGGTTGGACAACTCTGCAAGGCAACTACTGATGATTCTTTTTATTCTTAAGCTCATTTTTTAAAGCCAACATTTCTGCAGCCTGGCCATCTTGCTAAAGGGCATTCACAAGCTGTGTAACTACCACATCTATAATTCTAACAATTTCCATGCATTCGTCAAATATTTATTGAGCCAGGCCCTTTACTAGGTATAAACACTAGGAAGAAGATCTCTATTTTCATTTTAGTTCTGTGGCTCAAAACTCTTACAGTAAAGTACAAAACTAAATTGTGTTGCTATTTTGATAGTAAGTATCTCAGCCTGACATATAGCTACCACTCAATAAATATTAAATAAATCATGTATTTTCTTTTCTTTTTTTCTTTTTTTTATAATTTATTTTTTATTTAAGTATAACTGGTATAAAACTTATTAGTTTCCGGTATACAATGTAATGATTCAGCATTTTCCTAACTTTTCCAATGTGATCACCCCACTAATTCTAGTAATCACCTGTCAGCATGTAAACCTACCACAATATTACTGGCTACTCACCTTCTGTTTCTTACCCATCTCCCCACCCCCTCCTTTCTGGGGAGAAGACTGGTGGGGCCAGAAATCGTTGGGGCCGGAAACTCGGGAAAAAAAAAAAAATCATGTATTTTCAATGGTTTCCTTAAGGGAGTGAAAATGGGTTCTGGGGGTGGTGGTGAAAAGTTCTTGCTCTTTTTATGTATAAAGCATAGATAAACATAAGTATCCAAACACTTATACAGGGAACCCATCTTATTAAAATGTAATGGGGGAGAGGTTAGGGAAAAAATGTCTGAAAAAGCTCCTTTAGGGAGCGATACTAAAAAAAGTTGAGAAACACTGAAATTAATATTGAAAATAAAAACTTTGTGTATAGCTGAGGTTTAGAAACCTTTTTCTCTGATAAGAATTTTTATTGTAATAGAATTTGTCTTTAGTAGTTGGAGGAATAGTTGTAGCATACTGAACTGTAGGAAGTTCTGAGTTAAATTTTTTTGTCAAGATGATTCTTATTGGTTGATAATGTGTAGGTAAACTTTTGTGTTCCCTCACCCATTTCCTTATGGGAGGGCTGGAAATTAAAGAACAGCATATAAATTGTTAATGGTTATTTTTTAAAAGCTGTAAGTCTCACCTTTTGAAAAAGTCAAAGTAAAACATTTCGCAATTTTTAATTTTTATTTCAAACAAGATTAGCTTACGTATGTATAAAACGTGTCCATCACTAATGACCTGCCTAACCTTAAAATTTAGCTTCTAAATATCTTTAGAGTACCCAGATGTTACAAAGATGAATGCTAAGTTAAAATAATTAAAAAGTTAAAGCGGTAAGTTTACTGAACTATATACAGGGTGGGGGAAAAGTGAGCTGTGGGCTTTTTTCTTATTTAAAATTATTACTTTAAAAATATCTGTTGTTTCAATCATTTGTATTATTATTTTAAATATATTTTATTAATTTTTTTTTTTTTTACAGAGAGGAAGGGAGAGCCATAGAGAGTTAGAAACATAAGTGAGAGAGAAACAGCTGCCTCCTGCATACCCCCTACTGGGGATGTGCCCAGCAACCAAGGTACATGCACTTGACTGGAATCCAACCGGGGACCCTTCAGTCCGCAGGCTGAGCTAAACCGGTTAGGGCTTTTTTTTTTTTTTTTTTTTTTTATGTTCATATTGTCCCACCTTGCCTGCGGGAATTCCTTTGGCTTTAGTGTTCTTTTGATAGGACTTATTAATCTTTGATAACTACTTTCTTCTGGTCAACACCAGCAAAAGTTCCAGGCTCACCTTGTATGCATCCTGCTCCAGACCTGGAATCAGTCATTCCTTCAAGGAGTCCTAGTTTCTTTTAGTGGGGAATGGACCACAGTCTGGTTATTGGGTGTATTCAGTGTTCCTGGGCTCTCATTGCTTCTGGGACTTTCCAGTATAGAGATAGAAAACAAAAAATATACAAAAGGGAAATAATCAGTGCACATGTTTTGGATTCAACTTTAACATGGATTTTTATTTTAGTTACTGGATTTTACAATTCTCTTCTCTTATTGAAAATATTGGTTCCTAAAATACTAACTTACTTGCATTGGCTTACTACATGTATGAAAATAGTTTTAACCAGTTAACTGCCATGTGTCCAAAATAGAAACCATCCACTCACACCACGATATTTTGAATTAAGTTTAAAAAATCAATTTGCAATGAATATTATAAAAATATATTGCTCACAATTCACACGTTCTTGAATATTTTCAGTTGAAAATCCTCATGAAAAAAATGATTTTTTAAAGTGTCTTTAGACGCTTATGGTGTACAAAGGGTTGAAATAGTCATGTCAGTATTACTACCAACTGACTATTGAGTTTAATCTAAAATTTCTTTGTAGTACTTTTTTAGTTAAAATAATGCATTCTAAAGCCAGTTAAAATAATTACTTTTTCTGTGTAGTTGTATCATTAAGAAGTATGTACTTAGGTTAGTTCATTTGTTTTCATTAATTAAAATTTTTTTTTCTGTTTGGAGTGTGTGTAACTACATTACAAGTTAGAAGTCTGATTTTCATTCTCTTCTACCTTCCCTTATTGGTAATTAAAAAAAAAAAAATAGTTTGGGAAGTGTTTCTTAGCACCTCTCCTCCTTATATAAAAGGTAGCCTACTATATATGTTGCTTGGCATCTTTTAACTGAAGATTGTTCCACATCATTACCTAGACATCTTTTTTTTTAAAATATATTTTATTGATTTTTTACAGGGAGGAAGGGAGAGAGATAGAGAGTTAGAAACATTGATGAGAGAGAAACATCAATCAGCTGCCTCCTGCACATCTCCCACTGGGGATGTGCCCGCAACCCAGGTACATGCCCTTGACCGGAATCGAACCTGGGACCTTTCAGTCCTCAGGCCGAGGCTCTATCCACTGAGCCAAACCAGTTTCGGCTACATAGACATCTTTTATGGCCCATTGTATTCCATTATGTATATGCAGTGGAACCTTGGTTCTTGAACTTAATTTGTTCAGGAGGACTGTTCAAAAAGTCATTTGTTCGAAACCTGTATCATTTTTTCCCATTAGAAAATATGTACATTCGGTTAATCTGTTCCAAACCCCCAAATGATTCCATTTTAACCCTTATAAATGGTGCCCCAAAATTCACGCAAGATTTGAATTTTGCGTGAGCATTAACAACAACAACAACAAAAAATAAAACCCTAATTTTATTTGGTTTATTGAGTCAGATCCTAATATCTGTTGCCCTTTGATTTCAATCCCTTCAATTTGATAAGCATTACCAAGTACCAATTATGGCCCAGGAGCAGGGACAATGAAAGCCAATGAAGACCACAGCTTTGCGTATGTGCCAGCAAAGCCGTGGAGGCCATTTACCCAATGTGCTGTTCCATACATAACCTTATACTGTATGCTTTATGAATCAATAAAAAATTTACGCCGAAACCGGTTTGGCTCAGTGGATAGAGCGTCGGCCTGCGGACTGAAAGGTCCCAGGTTCGATTCCGGTCAAGGGCATGTACCTGGGTTGCGGGCACATCCCCGGTGGGGGATGTGCAGGAGGCGGCTGATCGATATTTCTCTCTCATCGATGTTTCTGACTATCTCTCTCCCTTCCTCTCTGTAAAAATCAATAAAATATATTTAAAAAAAAAAAATTTACAATTTTTAGGACTCTCATAGCCAGTTAGCCTGGAGGTCAAATCACCCCTGGTATTGCCGACAATCAAGGCTTAACTACAGCAAGACTGCGCACAAAGACCACTAGGGGGTGCACCAAGAAAAGATGCAAAAATGCGGAGACAAAGAAACAGGACGCAAATGTCAGAAATGGAAGATATAGAGCTCAAAACCACACTTTTAAGGTCTCTCAAGAACTGTCTAGAAGCTGCCGATAAACTTAGTAAGGCCCTCGAAAAGACTGGTGAGACCGCCGATAAATGTAGTGAGATCCTCAAGAAATCTAATGAGACCCTCGATGTTGTGATAAAGAACCAACTAGAAATTAAGCATACACTGACTGAAATAAAGAATATTAGACAGACACCCAACAGCAGACCAGAGGAGCTCAAGAATCCAGTCAAAGATTCGAAACGCGAAGAAGCAAAAAACACCCAACTGAAAAAGCAAAATGAAAAAAGAATCCGAAAATACGAAGATAGTGTAAGGAGCCTCTGGGACAGCTTCAAACATACCAACATCAGAATTATAGGGGTGCCAGAAGATGAGAGAGAGCAAGATATTGAAAACCTATTTGAAGAAATAATGACAGAAAACTTCCCCCACCTGGTGAAAGAAATAGACTTACAAGTCCAGGAAGCGCAGAGAACCCCAACCAATAGGAATCCAAAGAGGATCACACCAAGACACATCATAATTAAAATGCCAAGAGCAAAAGACAAAGAGAGAATCCTAAAAGCAGCAAGAGAAAGAAACCCAGTTACCTACAAGGGAATACCCATACGACTGTCAGCTGATTTCTCAACAGAAACTTTGCAGGCCAGAAGGGAGTGGCAAGAAATATTCAAAGTGATGAATACCAAGAATCTACAACCAAGATTACTTTATCCAGCAAAGCTATCATTCGGAACTGAAGGTCAGATAAAGAACTTCACAGATAAGGAAAAGCTAAAGGAGTTCATCACCACCAAACCAGTATTATATGAAATGCTGAAAGGTATCCTTTAAGAAGAGGAAGAAGAAGAAAAAGGTAAAGATACAAATTATGAACAACAAATATGCATCTATCAACAAGTGAATCTAAGAATCAAGTGAATAAATAATCTGGTGATCATAATAGAATCAGGGACATAGAAAGGGAATGGACTGACTATTCTTGTGGGGGAAAGGGGTGTGGGAGATGCGGGAAGAGACTGGACAAAAATCGTGCACCTAGGGATGAGGACGGGGTGGGGAGTGAGGGCGGAGAGTGAGGTGGGAACTGGGAGGAGGGGAGTTATGGGGGGGAAAAAGAGGAACAAATGTAATAATCTGAACAATAAAGATTTAATTAAAAAAAATAAAAAAAATTTACAATTTTTAATTATAAACCTGTGTTTTCTATCAAAATTACTTCTTGGGTGAATTTTGGGACACCCTATATATAGTACATGTCTAATGTAGTCTTTAATATATAAATACACTTACTAAATTTAAGCATCCCCTGCTAGCATTAAATGAATCACTTTCGGCACTCATTCTAGGGGTGTCTTTGAGGAAGTCAGTATGTGGCATCTTCACTTTTACATACATGGCTACCTCTGAAATGCAGTCACTGGTGGCTGTTTTTCTTTCAACAAAAGCATTCTCTGTTTTGTTGCCTGAGAGATCCTTTTTGTCATTCTGAGGTATCAGCATAAAAGGGTTGTCAAGTCGAAAGTTTGGTTGACAACAAGAAGTTTGTTTTGACAACATAGACATTTTTCCGTGAACAACTTGGTCGAGAATTGAATGGTTCAAGATGGGAGACAATTGAGAACTGAGGCTTGACTGTGTATCTTCATCTATTAATTTGTCCCTTATTGATGGGTTTATGGGTTTTTCCCCAAGTTTTTGCTACTTTAGATAATGTCACATTTAATAACTTTATGCATATATTGTTTCATATTTATGGGGATGTTTTTCAGAGTAGAGTCCTAGAACTAGGATTGTCAAGTTAAAGGGTATGTGTGATTATTCTAGATTTCCAAATTCCCTCAGTAGGGGTGATGTCATTTTTGCATTGTCTTTGCAGTATATGTGAGTGCCCATTGCCTTCATTTTGCCACAGAGTATGCTGTCAGAATTTTGAATTTTTGCCAGTCTTGATATGTAAACATTGTCTCATGTAGTTTTAAAAATTGTGGTAAAGCCCTAACTGGTTTGGCTCAGTAAATAGAGCGTCGGCCTGCGGACTGAAGAGTCCCAGGTTCGATTCTGGTCAAGGGCATGTACCTTGGTTGCGGGCAGATCCCCAGTAGGGGGTGTGCAGGAGGTAGCTGATCGATGTTTCTCTCTCATCGATGTTTCTCTCTATCCCTCTCCCTTCCTCTCTGTAAAAAACCAATAAAATATATTTTTAAAAAATTGTGTAAAATATATACATAACAATTTATTATTTTAACCGTTTTTAAGTGTGTAGTTCAGTGGCGATAAGGACATTCTAATTGTTGTGCAACCATCACCACAATCTATTTTTAGAACTACTATATCCTCCCATACTGAAACTACCCATTAGCTTGCCATTCCCCTTCCACATGCCCCTGTCACTCACCATTCTGTTTTCTATGAATTTTACTATTGTAGGTACTTCATATAAGTGGAATTATGTAGTGTTTCCCTTTTTGTCCCTGCCTTATTTCACTTAGCATAATGTCTTCCAGGTTCATCAGTGGTATAGCATGTGTCAGAATTTCCTTTCTTTTTAATGTTCTATTGTATGTATGTACTTTGTTTATACATGCATTTTTTGATGGACACTTGTTTTGCCAATTTTTTATTTTTATTTGTGTTTTTTGTTGAGTTCTTAGGTAATTTAAATGTGCATCTTTTTATGAATGATGGAAGCATTTTTTTATATGTTTGAGTATTCTTTGTTTTTTGTGTGAATTATTCTATTCACATTTTTTGCCCTTCTAAAAATCGAGTATTGATCTTATTTCATTTAAGTTTTAGGAATAATTGTGTATTACAGATATTAGCCCTTTATCTGTGATATGTTATAAATATATTTTTCTACATTTTCATTTGCTTATGGTTTTTGCCATGCAAACTGGAAAAAAAAGTGTATTATATAATTTATCAGTCTATTTCTTGTAGATTTTGAATAATAGTTGAGAAGTTTTTTTCCCTTCCCAGGTTATGAAGGTATTCACCCCCATTTCTTCTTAGCACTATTGCTTCATTTTACATTTCAATACATTTGCATTTTATTTTGAAGGTTAGTATGAATAATGAATCTAATTTTTTTTTTCTAAGTGGCTCTCTAGTTGTCCCAATACTATTGATTAAAATCTCCATCTTTTCATCTTACACTGATAGGAGATAAAACCTTTATCGTGTACTAGATTTCAGTATGTTCTTGGATCTACTTTAAGACTTTCTTCTTTTTTTTTTTAAATATAATTGATTTTTTACAGAGAGGAAGGGAGAGGGATAGAGTTAGAAACATCAATGAGAGAGAAACATAGATCAGCTGCCTCCTGCACACCCCCTACTGGGGGTGTGCCCAGCAACCAAGGTACATGCCCTTGACTGGAATCGAACCTGGGACCCTTGAGTCCACAGGCTGACGCTCTATCCACTGAGCCAAACCAGTTAGGGCAAAATATATTTTATTGATTTTTTTTTTTTTTTTTTACAGAAAGGAAGGGAGAGGGATAGAGAGTTAGAAAGATCGATGAGAGAGAAGTATCGATCAGCTGCCTCCTGCATACCTCCCACTGGGATTGTGCCCGCAACCAAGGTACATGCCCCTGACCAGAATCAAACCTGGGACCCTCAGTCCGCAGGCTGACACTCTATCCACTGAGCCAAACCAGTTAGGGCTTTCTTCTTTTTTAAAAAAATGTATTGATTTCAGAGAAGAAGGGAGAGGGAGGAAGAGAGAGAAACATCAGTGATGAGAGAGAATTATTGATCGGCTGCCTCCTGCACGCCCCACACTGGGTATCAAGCCCGCAACTCAGGCATGTGCCCTTATCAGAATCAAACCCGGGACCCTTCAGTCCGCTGGCCAACGCTCTATCCACTGAGCCAAGCTGGCTAGGGCAAGACTTTCTTCTTTTGATCTGTTCATGTGCCAGCATCACATCATTTCATTTCTGGAGGCTTTTAAATCTATATTCTTATCTAGTAGGACAGTTTCCACTTCTGTTCCCCAAATATTGCTCCCTCTTCTCCCAAGTTATCTTGGCTAATCTTTTTTCTTTTTCTTTAGGAACTTTATTTTTAATTTGTATAGCTCCAGCAAAAAAAAAAAAAAACCAAACAAACCACCAGTTGTTATTGTTTTACTATTTTTTTAAATCCTCACCTAAGGATATGTTTTTATGGATTTGATTTTTTCGAGAGACAGAAAAACATCGAAGTGAGAGAGAAACATTGATTGGTTGCCTCCTGTATGTGCCCCAACTGGTCATCAAACTCAAAACATAGCTATGTGCCCTGAATGGGAATCGAACTCACAACCTTTTTGTGTACCACAATGCTCCAACCAGCTGAGCCACCCAACCAGGGGAACCAGTTTTATTTTTAATGGGATCATATTAAATTTATATTAACTTAGGAAAAACTGATAACTTTATAATGCTGCGTCTTTGTATCTAAGAATAAGATGTTTTCCATTGTCCAAGTCTACTTTTTAGTATTTCAAGAGAGTTGAAGTTTCTTTCATGTAGGTTTGCTTAGATATTTTCTTTTTTGGGGGTTACTATTGTAAATGAGGTCTTTGCAAATATTTTTACCTTTTATATTTTATTGTTTGTATATGAAAGCTGTTGATATCTGTTGATTTTATAATCTTGGCACTTTTCTAAATTCTCTTACTGTTTATAGTAATTTTTCCATTAATTCTTTTTTTATTTTTCTGGGTATTCAATTATATCACCTGCAAATGTTGATAGTTTTCCAGTTCTTAAGTCATTATTTGCTTTTTTTTTTTTTTAGTCTAGTGTTTTTAAATCTGTGTTTAGCTGAAGTCACCTTCATTCTCTTGATCAATTTTTTTCCCCAAAACTTTCCCACTCAATTACTTTGAAATAATTAAAAGTTCATGGCCAAAGCCGGTTTGGCTCAGCGGATAGAGCGTCAGCCTGCGGACTGAAAGGTCCCAGGTTCGATTCTGGTCAAGGGCATGTACCTGGGTTGCGGGCATATCCCCAGTAGGGGATGTGCAGGAGGCAGCTGATCGATGTTTCTCTCTCATCGATGTTTCTAACTCTCTATCTCTCTCCCTTCCTCTCTGTAAGAAAATCAATAAAAAAAAAAAAAAAAAGTTCATGTAAGATTTCAGAAGTGATTTCACACAAGGGTTGTTAGCTGTTTTGGGTAACAGTTTAAATGTAATTTACATACCATACAGTGCAAAGATCACAGAGTTTTGCAACCATCACCACTATCAGTTTTAGAACATTTTTATCATTCCCCCCCCCCCCAAGGAAAACCCAGACCCTTTAGCCCTCACTTTCCTTTTTCCTCATTACTGCCAGCTCTAGACACCCATTATGATAGCTTTCTTAAACTGTATAATAAAATTTAGCTTAAAACAGCAAATATATACTATCTCAGTTTTTGTGGATCAGGAACCAGGCATTGCTTAACTGGGTGCTTTTAGGTGAAGATGCCTCATGAGATTGCAGTTAAGTTGTTGGCCAGAGCTTCAGTTTCATCTGAAGGCTCAACTGGAGGAGGATTCTGTTCCTTGCAGGTTGTTGGACTGAGAGCCTCTCTTCCTTGCCTTATGTGTATCTATATAGAACAACTTGCAGCATGGTAGCTGGCAAAGCAAGGGAGAAGGAGGCCCAAGGTGAACATCAGTCTTTTTGTAGCCTAATTGCTGAGGTGACATCCTATATAATAAATAGGTAATATGCAAATTAACCCTCACACCCTCACAAGATAGCTGCCTACGACCAGGCCAGCAGGGGGGTTAGTGAGGGATGATCAAACGACTGACTATCAGGCTGCGTGGAGGGGTCGTGAGGGGCGATCTGGCCGGCAGGAGGGGGCAGTTGGGGGCGACCAGGCCGGCGGTGGGGGCAGTTGGGGGTGATGAGGCTGGCAGGGGGGGCAGTGAGGGGCGATTAGGTTGGCGGGGGGGCAGTTGGGGGTTGGGGGTGACTTGGCCGGCAGCGGGGGGTAGTTAGGGGCGACCAGGCTGGCAGGGGAGGCAGTTAGGGGCAATCAGGCCAGCAGGGAGTGGGCAGTTGGGGGTGACCTGGCTGGCAGCGGGGGGCAGTTAGGGGCGACCAGGCCGGCATGCAGAGGCAGTGAGGGGCGATCAGGCTGGTGGGGGGGCGGGGGGGTAGTTGGGGGTGACCTGGCCGGCAGTGGGGGGCAGTTAGGGGCAACCAGGCCAGCACGCAGAGGCAGTGAGGGACGATCAGGCCAATGGGGGGCGGGGGGTAGTTAGGGGTGACCAGGCAGGCAGGCAGGTGAGCGATTGGGAGCCAGCGGTCCAGGATTGTGAGAGGGATGTCTGACGGCTGGTTTAGGCCCGATCCCCGGGATTGGGCCTAAACTGGCCGTTGGACATCCCCCGAGGGGTTCCGGATTGGAGAAGGTGCAGGTCGGGTTGAGGGGACCCCCGCTGACCCCCACCCCTCCGTGCACGAATTTCGTGCACCGGGCCTCTAGTACCATCATATTTGCCATATATTTTTTTTAATATATTTTATTGATTTTATACAGAGAGGAAGGGAGAGAGATAGAGAGTTAGAAACATCGATGGGAGAGAAACATCAATCAGCTGCCTCCTGCACATCTACTGGGGATGTGCCCGCAACCCAGGTACATGCCCTTGACCGGAATCGAACCTGGGACCTTTCAGTCCGCAGGCCGACGCTCTATCCACTGAGCCAAACCGGTTTCGGCATATTTGCCATATTTTATTTCTTAGAATCAAGTCTCCAGGTTTAGTGTGTATTCAAGAGCAGGGGATTGCATGAGGGCATGAATACCAAGAGGCAGGGATCATTGGGAACCATTTTAGAAGTTGCTTCTATACAAGGATAGGATAACTCTTTTTTTTTTTTTTTTTTGAAATCTTTTATTTTTTGGCTTTTTAACCCATATTCTTTTTGATGACAAGCCATCTTCTGTAGGCTTCATTAATTATCTCAGCATACTGGAATGTGGGGTTTTTAGGAAATAGTGGTGATTTTTAGGTTTCCATGTAGTCCAGAATCTATCAACCAGAGAGTCTTTAACTTGGATTTTAAAATCTAAATGTATTACACACTTACCATGCCTGTGTAACTATTAAGAGTGTGCCAAGATATTTCCAAATTTTCTTAACAGTCTGATATTTAGAAAGATTTCAGTGTCTAGTGAAAACTTGAACTTTTTCTTGTCCTCTTTAAAATTACATGTAATAGTGCCAAACACCAGTTTTCAGGTACTTCATTATAAGTGCTTATATGTTAACATTCACCAGACAGTTCTTTATATGCTAAAGAGTTTTTAAAATACCCTTGATGATTTGACTTGCAAATGCTTTTTTTGAAATTAAAATAGGTCATGTATACTGTTTTGCTCTAAGTCACATTTATCCCCTTAGGGAATTCTTAATTGATTAGAGTCATACTTGCTGAATGCTTGAAGTCTACCTCTGTCATTGTGTAGATGAGAAAATGGAGACTTAAAGAGGATATTAAATGACCACCTTAAAATCCCTTCAGTATTTATTGGGGGGGGGGGGGGGGTCAGTGTTCAGGTCTTTCAACATCTGGTCCAGCTAGATTCTTCTTACATCTCAGTGACACTCTGTGAAGATTTTTATTACCTAATCAATTTCTCGTTATAGTTTTATTCTGATTTTATATTTCTTGTTGAGCCATTTTTGGTAATATATGTCTTTTTTTTTCCAGGAACTTGAACATTTTGTCTAGATTGTCTAATTTATTGTCATGAATTGTTTATAATATTCCCTTCTAATCCTTTAATTTCTGTCCTTTTATTTTTTATTTTGGTAATCTTATTCTTTCCCTTTGATTGCTTTGAATTTAGTTCTTTTTCTAAAAATATATTTTTTTTATTGATTTCAGAGAGGAAGGGAGAGGGAGAGGGAGATGGAAACATCAGTGATGAGAGAGAATCATTGATTGGTTGCTTCCTACACGCCCCACACTTGGGGATCAAGCCCGCAACCCAGGCATGTGCCCTGACGGAAAATCAAACCATGACTTCCTGGTTCATAGGTTGATGCTCAACCACTGAACCATGCCAGCCAGGCAAATCTCCCTCTTCAAACTGATATTTTTGTTTATTTCCTTGTTACTCCCTTAATCTAAATTCTCATTTTCCCAAAGCCTTCATTCTCAGGGGTGGTAACTTCCTTAGGCTAAGTCTTTGTGTCAGTAGTAAAGGCCCAAGGATCCTGATGGTCAGTTATCTTCTGAAATACACAGATTAACAACCACTATGGCCTGACAAAGTACCAAGACTGACTTTGAGAAAGTGCCAGAACAAAGGGTCTTAGAGTTTAAGCCTTCTTAATCCTAGGCCCTCCATTCTTGAGAGAATGAATTTGCCTGCTCTTCTTTTTACCAAGATGTCCCAAGGAGATCCTGGGAAAGTATCTGGGGTGTGTATCTAAGGCATCCCTTGAGATAAACTTTAGCTGTGCAGGTGTGGGATGTTCAAGTAGTTACTAGCGAAGAGACTACTCTACGAAAGCAGGACCAGAGGGCAGGCTTAGGACCAACAAAGACCAGAGGCTTTAATTTAAATTTTAAGCGTATGCAAAATAATTCAATTAATTGCCGGAGGAATCACACCACATGAAACATATGCAGTTGCAAATCACACAGCTTTTTTATTACACAAATTCCTGAGCTGTGGGTACAAGCTTAGTTAGGGATCCCTGTGGTGCTGTCCTCTAGGGTCCTACTACAACACAAGATTATGCTATCCTGTTCTGACTTTTAACTAGAACCAGTTGTAGCTTCTGCTTCCTCTTCAGAGTTGGGTGCTTTAAGTTGATAGCTGGCAACCTTGCTGGCAAAATTCATGGCGTCATAATTTAGACAACTCCCAGTTATTCACTCTCAAAGAATGCCCCGACTTCATCTGGTTGATTCCTGATAGACTTGAGTAACCCCAGATCCCTAGGTGTCTATCAATCTCATTGTCTGGCTGTTCTTTCACTTGGGATATGGGCTCTTAAATTTCTCTTTGGAGGCCCATCTGATCGTTTTACTATTTCTCATTCAGAATTTAAGGCATGAGCTCATATATAAATTTTCTTATATAGTCTTCCAAAATTAACTTTGTATTTTCATCGTAGACTGGATTGAATGAATGATATTCTAATTCTTCCTGAGGCCACATTGGGCTAGATGGTTTTTCCTGAGCTGCTTAACTTGCACATAGTATACTGTTAATAAACCACTGTAATCTGAGGTTAACTGTGTTGTCGAACCCTGGTCCTTGCAATATGGAAGAGTTTAATAAACACATAACTTAATGAAGAATGAAAGATACTATATATTTAAACCTCTGATTTCTAAAGTTATTCATCTGCAGGTAAGGATAAGTAGTGAGAAGACGGTAAACCCCTGAAAATCCTAGATTAGTAATGCATAGTAATTGTATTTTTTTTCAATATTGTATTTAAAATTATTATGGCAAGATATGGAAGGTAAAAGGCACCAAATGGTTAAAAAATATTTCTATTTTTGTCTCTGAATTAAAAGTAAATGAGCTATTTTGTTTCCTTTTTTTAAATAGGGTTACACATCATTTTGGAATGACTGTATATCATCTGGATTACGTGGCTGTATGTTAATTGAATTAGCATTAAGAGGAAGGTTACAACTAGAGGCTTGTGGAATGAGACGTAAAAGTCTATTAACAAGAAAGGTAAGAGGAGTGCTAAATAAATATATCCTTATGAAAGAGTTTGTGCTGCCTAAAATGAAGAGTTTTTCTACTAATAGCTTTCAAAAATTAAAGAGGAAGTTGATTTTAAAGTTAAATCTTTATTAAATTATGGTTCTGTGTCTTTTTTTCATTCTTGGTTTCCTGGTTCTTTGTGTGTAACGAGTAATGTAATTCATGGCTATGATCACTGGTCATTGCTTCTCACATATTCAAAAAGACTCCACACTTTATTTCCTGCTTCTGAAAGCTGTAATTTGGGAAGACTTGACATAACTTTCATTGTGCTTCTTGGGGCCATGGTGTTTCAAAACTTTTTTCTTTAATAGAGTGTCCTAATGAAATCTAAAATGTTTAGGTCAGAATGGAACCTTTCTTATTTATCCGCACCTGAGGGTATGCTTCTATTGATTTTATTATTTTTAATTAAATCTTTCTTGTTCAGATTATTACAGTTGTTCCTCTTTTTTCCCCCCATAGCTCCCCTCCACCCGGTCCCCACCCCACCCTCTGCCCCCCCCCCCCCCCCGTGTCCTCATCCATAGGTGTATGATTTTTGTCCCCCATACCCCTTTCTCCATGAGAATTGTCAGTCCACTCCCTTTCTATGCCCCTGATTCTGTTATATTCACAGGTTTATTCTGTTCATCAGAATTTTTATTCACTTGATTTTTAGATTCACTTGTTGATAGATATGTACTTGTTGTTCAAAATTTTTATCTTTACCTTTTTCTTCTTCTTCCTCTTCTTAAAGAATACCTTTCAGCATTTCATATAATACTGGTTTGGTGGTGATGAACTCCTTTAGCTTTTTCTTATCTGTGAAGCTCTTTATCTGACCTTCTATTCTGAATGATAGCTTTGCTGGGTAAAGTAATCTTGGTTGTAGGTTCTTGGTATTCATCACTTTGAATATTTCTTGCCACTCCCTCCTGGCCTGCAAAGTTTCTGTTGAGAAATCAGCTGACAATCTTATGGGTACAACCTTGTAGGTAACTAACTGTTTTTCTCTTGCTGCTTTTAAGATTCTCTCTTTGTCTTTTGCTCTTGGCATTTTAATGATGATGTGTCTTGGTGTGGTCCTCTTTGGATTCCTTTTGGTTGGGGTTCTCTGTGCTTCCTGGACTTGTAAGTCTATTTCTTTCACCAGGTAGGGGAAGTTTTCTGTCATTATTTCTTCAAATAGGTTTTCAGTGTCTTGCTCTCTCTCTTCTTCTGGCACCCCCATAATTTGGATGTTGGTACGCTTGAAGTTGTCCCAGAGGCTCCTTACACTATCTTCATATTTTTGGATTCTTTTTTCTTTTCTGGTTGGCTGTTTTTTGCTTCTTCGTATTTCAAACCTTTGACTTGATTCTTGCGATCCTCTAGTCTGCTCTTGGATCTCTGTATAATATTCTTTATTTCAGTCAGTGTATGCTTAATTTCTAGTTGGTCCTTTTTCATATCCTCGAGGGTCTCACTAGATTTATCGAGGGTCTCACTAAATTTATTGGCGGTTTCTAGAAAATTCTTGAAAAACCTTATAACCTTTTGAACTCTATATCCAGTAGTTTGCTTTCCTCCATTTCTGTCATTTGTGACCTGATTCTTTGTCTCCACATTTTTTATGCTTCCCTGTGTTGATAGAGTGGCTTTCTGTGCCAGGTGTCCTATAGGGCCCAGTGGCTCAGCCTCCCCAATTACCTGAGGTGGACACTCTTGGTGCACCCCTTTGTGGGCTTTGTGCACAGTCTTGTTGTTAAGTCTTGATTGTTGTTGGTATCACTTGGAGGAATTGACCTCCAGGCCAATTGGCTGTGAGAATCAGCTGTGTCTGCAGTGGGAGAACTTCTGTGCTGGAGACACCCTTCTGGGGCAAGACTTGCTTCAGTGGGGCTTTGGTGCTCACTGAGTGTGTCCCTTATGGATCTGAGGAATTGTAATTGGATGGTCCCACTCTGACCACTGGGTACACTGGCTCTTGGATCTCTAAGGAGGTGCTAATTTAGCCTCTGCCTGAGGCTACCCAGCAGGAGCTATGGAGAGATCTGCAGATTCCTCTTCTTTGTTTGGGACTGGAGTTCAGAGCTGTCAGGAGCTTGTGTCTCCCTCCTGATTGAAAAAGACAACCTTGTCCTCAGTTGCCAGCCCTTTCTGCGTGTGCCTCTGTAACTCTGCACTTTACTTCTGCACCTCCTCTGAGTCAGTGTGCTTTTATCTTTCCTTCTAGTTGTAGAATTTCCACTCAGCCAGCCTTCCTGTGGTTCTGGGTGATGTCCGTTTTGTCTTTTAGTTGTAGTTTTGAAGTGGTTGTGTGAGGCAGCAATTTCAGGTGTTTACCTATGCCGCCATCTTGGTTTCTTCCTCTATTGATTTTAAAGAGACAGGAAGGGAAGTGGGGGGGTGGGGAGAGAAAGAAATAGAAACATTGATGTGAGAGAGAACATCGATCAGTTACTCCCTAACCTGGGACTGAACCTGCAACTTAGTATGTTCCCTGACTGGGAATTGAACCCACAACCTTTTTGGTGTATGGGTTGATGCTCCAACCAACTGAGCCACCCAGCAAGGCCCAGAATGGAACATTTTTTTTATTGATAATGCCATGGAGATTAATAATCGTATAGGAAAGAAAGCCATTAATGATTCTTAAAAGTTTTGTACAAAGTAAACATAGTATATATAGCAGAAAAATCTTTTTCATGGGACTTTAAAATTAAATTTAATCTAGGCATTTAAAAGTAAAATGAACTGGCATAAGATTAGTTTTAAAATTACTGTTTTAGCTGGACTGGCATGGCTCAGTGGTTGAGCATCAACCTATGAACCAGGAGGTCATGGTTCAGTTCCCAGTCAGGGTACATACCCGGCTTGCAGGCTCAACCCTCAGTGTGGGGTGTGCAGGAGGCAGCTAATTGGTGATTCTCTCTCATCGATGTTTATATCTCCTCCTCCCTTCCTCTCTGAAATCAATAAAAATATTAAAAAAAATAAAATTACTGTTTTATATAAATATATCATAAAGCTGAATATAATTTTGTTTCATTTTACTGTGCAGCCATAGAATTATGGGGGGGGGGGAATCTTTAAGAATCTGCTGTTACAGTTATTGGTGAAATATACACAGAGGTTGCTAGTAATTTTAAGTAATTTTGCATTAATGTATGGAGCCCAGACCTGGTTAAAAGATATTGATATGGGTTTTTGTACTGATATTGAAACTTTTTTGTTTGGTAACAAGACCAGTTTTATGTTAGTTATCAACAACTTATATTTATTTAGTGCTTAAGTCTACCATGTGTTGAGCTAGATCCTGGAGATACAATGGTGATCAGGAGACACATGTTCCCTGCCTACCTGCACTTATTGTTTCATTCTACCTGCTTTTGAGATCTTAATTAGGTAGATAATTGATACGTCTTTTGAAAAAATACTCCAATGTAATTTAATTTACACACTTAAAATAATTAATGATTTTATTAAGGTAATATGTATATAGTAGTTATAAAGTCAAATTGTACCAAAAGGCTTATAACAAAAAAGCAGTCTTCTTTACCTTTCTTCACTCCTTAGTCCTGCTTCTGGGAGGCAACCAGTTTCTGTCTTCATATTAATTTCCTAGGGCTGCCTTAACAAATTCCACACACTTTGTGACTTAAAACAACAGGTAGTTATTATCTCACAGTTGTGGAGGCCAGAATGTGCTGTGCTCTCATTGAAGGCTCTAAGGGAAATTCTGTTCCTTTCCTCTTCTAGCTTCTGGTGGTTCCAGGCTCTCCTTGGCTTCTGGCCTCATCTCTCCGTACTCTTTTTTTATATCGCCTTGTCTGTGTGTCCCTCCTTTGTATGCCATTGCAGTTAAGGCCCATCCGGATAATCTAGGACAGTCTCATCTCCAGATCTAATTAACTTAATTTTATCTACAAAAATTTAATGGGGATTAGCTTTGGGGGTTAGGACATGAACACCTTTTAGGGGCAACCATTTAGATTGCTACAGTTCTCTTATTTTGGCATTTACCTCCATATTTCTAAACTTATACTGCCATTTCTTGGTAAATCAATTGAGATGCTGTTTACTCTCCGAATAGATGCATATTTGGCTCTCTTACATATCACCTCTATGCCCGCCCCCTTTCTAATAGAGTATGTCATAATTGTTGGCACAACAGTAATGACTGTTTTATATCATTACAACTATGTTAATATTGTTTTCTTTAGTTAGTTATATCCTGTGATATTTTCCTTTCTTGTATGGTTTTTTTCCCCCCTAAAGTTAGTAATTCTATTTTTAACGTTTTCTATGTAGCTGTCCTTTTTTCTTACATGCTCCATCAGAGAAAACTTAGTAGTATTAATTTTCAAATGTTTAAATTTATAATTCCATTAACTTCTTTAAAATTCACATTTTGCTTCAATCTGAGCCGGTAATGCTTTGGTTCTGCTGGAACTTCCTGTCACATTTTTACTGCTTTCAACCCTCTGTTTTCTGGGTCTAATTAATTTTTTTCCATCCTTGCGGGAGGAAACTATTTTGAGACTTTGTGTACTTGAAGATGCTACTTCAGTTATTAGACAGTTTAGTTTTATTTGGCAATAGGATGTTAGGTATAAATTATTTTTCCATAGAATTTTTTTTTAACTTACCTGTAGTGTTACAGATGTTCCCTTTTTATCCCCCTGACCCCTTCTAGCCTGTATTGGCCGCCCCCGCCCACCCCCCATCCCCATCCCAGGCCTTTACCGCACTATTGTCTGTGTCCTTGGGTTCTGCATATAATTTTTGAACATATTTCTCTATTGTCCTCTAGTATACAGAGTTGCCATTAAAGTTTGGTGCCCTTCTAATTTTCATTCTTGGTATGATATCTGCTTTTCCCTTTCTGGAAGCATTTGGGATTGATTATCTATTTATCCCTGGTATTCTGAAATTGTATGATTTGCCTTGATGTGGGTTTTTTAAAGTTCATTATGCACTCCTGCACTGTGAAAATGTGTGTCTTTTGGTTTTGGAAAGTTTTCTTATATTCTTGTATCTTTTGCCCTCTGTTTTCTTAACTCTGTAAGCTGAATGTGGATCTCTTAGCTACTCGTTTTTATTTTTTTCCTTTCTGATTTTTGTTTACTTCCCAGCATTATTGAGGTATAATTGATGTTCTCTGACCTCTCTTATCTTTAAATCTCTGTTGAGGGTGTTTTGTTTTTTGTGTTTTTTTAATCATCACCTTGGCTCATGTTTTTCTTTTCTAGGAGTCCTTTTTTCATTTTTTTAAATCATGGCTTCTCATTCTTGTTTTATGAATGTATTATCTTTAAAATATCTGAGGATATTATGGCTCTTTTGAAAGTTTTCTTTGTGTTATCTATGACTCATCAGAGTTCTTATTTCCTCTCTTTTGGTCTCTTTGCTGCTGAAGGCTTTCCTTCAAATGTCTTGTCATCCTTGGTTAACTGTTCAGGAAGAATGAAATTCCCTCCTCCAAGGGGGAAAAAAAGAACTAAGTAGAAATTATATGTGTGAGCACAGGATATTTGCTAGTGGGCTATACACTGCTGAATTTTATTTATGGAGTTTAGGACGTCCTCTATGAGTCGTTGAAGAGTTTTAAGCAGAAACAATGGAATGATAAGATTTGCCTTTTATAAAGATCAGTGAAGAGAATGGATTGAAAATGGCTAAAACTCATTAGGAAACTTAATCCACGTGAAAGATAACTAGATTAGGTAGACTAGAATAATTGAAATGGTGATGGAGAAAAGTGATCCCTCTGAGACAGATTTAGGGGACAGAATTTAAAAAAAAAAAAGATCTACTTATACCCAGAAGTGGGTGAACGTACGTGGGCATATGGTGGGCATTGAACTTAGATTGTATGGATTTAAGAAGTGATGTGGCATGACCCCAATTATATAGACATACAGTTCTTTCTCCCAAGGTTCTTCTTTTTTCTTATTCTCTCAACAGCCCCCTCCCCCCCACCACACACACACACTAAAAGCATGGTCTTGAAGAGCACTGTCCAAAGAACTTTCTGTGATGATGAAAATGTTCTGTATCTGCATTGTCCAATATAATAGCCACTAGCCACATTTGTCTGTGAGCCAGACACTTGAAATGTGGCTAGTGCAAATTGAGACATGCTGTGAATAAAAACACACTGCATTTTTGAAGATTTACTATGGAAAAAGAAGGATGTAAAATATCTTAATTTCAGAGTATTTACTGCATGTTAATAATATTTTGGCTGTAGTGGGTTAAGTCAAGTATATTAAAATTAATTCTACCTGTATCTTTTGCTTTTTTAATGTAACTAAAATGAAAAAAAATAGCTTTGTGGTTCTTATTATATTTATATTGGGTCACACTGTCAAATAGATACAGTATATATTTTTTAATCTTTCAAAAGAATGTTACCTTTTTTGAGCAAAAATGTAAAGGACACATTGTTGAGGACAGATTTTAAGAGGAGGACTGTTATATTTAAAAATAATACTGTTAAATTTCATAACATTTTAATAGCTAACAGATTCACATTTGATATTATAGAATTTACACTAGAAATTTGTTGTTTAGGCAGCAAGAACATTAATGAAGGCTGTAGAGATCTACTACTTGGCTAAAACAGTATAGTAATTTTCTGTCTCATTCCCCAACTGGATTTTTCCACTGTTAAGGTGGATTCTATATCCCAATATAGTTTAGAAAAAAAACTGTTGTATTTAAAAATGTTATGTCATTAAGCCTATTGGTATTTTCTTCAAGTTGTAAGAACTTTGAAAAAACCTTTCTCACCTTCACAATTATATTTCATTATTTAAATCTTTATTGTGGTATAAGCTCTAAGGAGTCATGTCTTACTTAATTTTTACTGCTAATTTATTAGCCAGTTGTTTTAATAATCATTGACAAATTTATTTCTCTACTGGTGTAAAATGCCACCTTTTTCATATACAGAATTGCTACATATAATTGTTTCTGCAACTAATAAAAAATGAATTTCTGGGTCAAATAGCCCAAGGTTTAGTAATGAAAGGAATTACAGTTAGTATCTTCTAGCATTTTGCTTTACTAATTAAGATTACTTTCATTCATGATTGTAGCTAATCTGGTTAGGTTAAATACCGGATTTTCTTAATATAGAATTAATTTAAAATCTGAATTTTGCTATTGCAAGTACACTTGAGGCTTTAGCCATAAAAAATTACTTACATAATTATTTAAGTTTTTCATTCAAAGAGATCAAGTCAGAGAAAAGGTATCAGTGGGTCATTTTATTCGTGTTGCTTACATTTTAGGTGATCTGTAAGTCTGATGCCCCAACAGGGGATGTTCTTCTTGATGAAGCTCTAAAGCATGTTAAGGAGACTCAGCCTGCAGAAACAGTCCAGAACTGGATCGAATTACTTAGTGGTGAGTTTCTGTCTATAAACTAGAATTTGAATTATGTTCAAAAGTTTTTTTGTGAAAGTTTAAAATCCTTTCGAATGGAACTGAGACACAATAGCTAAGAGTTTGTTTAGTTATTTAGTCTAAGTTGTAAGTTAGTGACTGAATGGGGAAAATAGTGTTTTTAAAAAGTTCATGCCTTTTAATAAGACTGAGCAGCTGTTGAATGAAATGTAATATTATTCTTTAGAGCTCCCATCATTCTTTATCAGAATTACCTCATGTCACCTTATTCTGGGTAGGTTAGGTTAAACTGTGGTAACAACCCCAAAACCTTAATGGCTCAAAATAATAGTTTATTTCTCACTCATCTGTTGGTCAGTCACAGGCCACTTCATTCTCACTTTGGCAGGCAGTGGGACTTGTCACCATCTTGAGCATTGTCACTGTTGGGAAGGGAAGATGAGCACGGCAGATCTCCCAGGCTCTTCAGTTTCTGCTCAGAAATGACACATGGTTCAGGTTTCATTGGTCAGAGCAAGTCACATGGCCTCCCCTAAGTTTAAGGAGATAGGAAAGTGTGAATGTAGTGGAGAAGAACCTGAAATATTTGGTTGACAGCACTAATGTTACTATTATATTATTTGTGTATTTGTCTAATCTTCTAGATAGAGAGCTCTTTCTGTATAGGACAGTCGTGGGCAAACTACGGCCTGCGGGCCGGATATGGCCCGTTTGAAATGAATAAAACAAAACAAAAAGACCGTACCCTTTTATGTAATGATTACTTTGAATTTATATTAGTTCACACAAACACTCCATCTATGCTTTTGTTCCGGCCCTCCGGTCCAGTTTAAGAACCCATTGTGGCCCTCGAGTCAAAAAGTTTGCCCACCTCTGGTATAGGATCTAAGTTACCTTGTTCTTCCTCTCTACTACTCTTATATAAAACATATCTTCTGCACACAGTTGACCTTGAACAACATGGGTTTGAACCCTATGGGTCCAGTTATATGTGGATTTTTTTTTCAATAAATGCTGTAAATGTATTTTTTCTTTCTTAAGACTTTATTTTTTAAAAAAATATATTTTATTGGTTTTTTTACAGAGAGGAAGGGAGAGGGATAGAGAGTTAGAAACATCAATGAGAGAGAAACATCGAATAGCTGCCTCCTGCACTACCCCTACTGGGGATGTGCCCACAACCAAGGTACATGCCCTTGACCGGAATCGAACCTGGGACCCTTCAGTCCGCAGGCCAACGCTCTATCCACTGAGCCAAACCAGTTAGGACTCTTATGACTTTCTTAATATTTTCTTTTTCTGGCATACTTTATTGTAAGAATACAGTATATAATACATATAACATATAAAATATATGTTAATTGACTTTATGTGTTACAAGTAAGTCATCTGGTCAGTAGTAATAAGTGGATTTTAGACTGCTCAGGGTTCAGCACCCCTACCCCATGCATTGTTCAAGGCTCAACTGTACATGTATTATTATTTCATGTTCAAATGTATTGCTGCTTAAAGTAACTTTTTGTTTTGTTTTGTTTTTAAAGTAACTGTTTTAAACAACATGTGGACTTTGTCAGAGATCAGTAATTAACATGTCATTTCTCTCAGTTTCTCAAATAATAGTCCTATTATGAGGATATTCTATTAGTAAAAAAATTTGAGTTTTGCATGTTTATTTATTTAAAAATTGAATACACATATTATATTCTTAGCTAAGAGGGCAACAATGGGCACTTTACATTTAGGACAGGGTGCATTCTTTTTTTGTTTGTTAATCCTCACAGTAGAAGGGTGGTGAAGGCCTGGGGTGGGGGCCAGCTGGAGGGGATTTATGGGGGGGGCGTGTATGTAATACTTCCAACCATTCACATTAAAAAACAATCCTCACATGAGGTTATTTTTTCCATTGCTTTTCAGAGGGGAAAGGGGGAGAGGGAGGGGGAGAGAGTGAGAGCAAACCCACAACCCAGGTACTTGCCCTTATCAAACCTGAGACGTTTAGGTGCGTGGGCAGACACTCTGACCACTGAGCAACACTGGCTAGCTAATCAAACTTATTCACAGGTTGTTTTGATAATTTTGAAATTTTGTTTTTGACTGCCTTCTTTTTTTTTTTTTTTTAAATTTTTTTTTTTGTTTTTTTACAGAGAGGAAGGGAGAGAGATAGAGAGTTAGAAACATCGATGAGAGAGAAACATCGATCAGCTGCCTCCAGCACATCTCCTACTGGGGATGTGCCCGCAACCCAGGTACATGCCCTTGACCGGAATCGAACCTGGGACCTTTCAGTCCGCAGGCCGACGCTCTATCCACTGAGCCAAACCGGTTTCGGCTTGACTGCCTTCTTGTAGATCTGCTGGTAAAGTTTTTTTTTACCTCATTCAGTGAGGAAAAACTTGAATTCTTTCCCTTCTTTGTGCTTTTGATATTGGGGATAATTTATAATTTCTTTTGTAGGGATCTTAAAATTACCTTGCACATTTGATGAGGATTTGTTTGGTTAAAACTAGGTAATATGAACCCACAAATCCACTTAACACAAGACAAAACAGTTTAGCACTGTGGCCCACCCATTGCCAACCCTCTCTGGTTAGCCTTCTTCCTCTTTTGCCTTTGGGACATCTGACAGACTCACAGAGTTTAACAATAGGGTTCTCTGAAAGTGAAGGAACTCAAAAAGAAGTCCTTGGAGCTTTAGTAGTTGGAGGAGGAAATAGAACTTGGTTTAGGCCTGTGAAGGATCAGAATGAGACAAAGAGGGAAGCATTCCTATTCAGAGGGATTACAGGAGTACTAAAATGGGTGGCCCTATCCACTGTCTTTTTGCTACTTGGTTTTCAAAACGATGTATTGATACTTACATAGGTGGTAGGGAAAAGAGAATGAGTAACACTAGTTGGTCTGGTGATTACTTCTGAGGCAGAGAAGGACACAGGAGGCATCTAAGGTCCTGACAAAGGTTTCTTCTTTACCTGGATAGAGAGATACTCAAGGGTTAATTTTATTATTATTTACACTACATCATACATGCTAAAACCTACTGATATATTATAAATATTATTTATATCATTAATTTAAAATTTGATAAATATACATATATTTGAGGCAAAGACTTAAAAAGTATTTTAAAAACTGTTTTTAAGAATAAAAGTTTCTGGCCTGGCCAGTGTTGCTCAGTGGTTGAGTGTCAACACATGCCTGGGTTGCAGGCTTTATCCTCATTTGGGGGTGTGCAGAAGGCCCCAATCAATGATTTTCTCTCATCATTGATGTTTCTATCCCTCTCTCCCTCTCCCTTCCTCTCTCTGAAATTAATAAAAACATATTTAAAAATGAAATAAGAGTAAAAGTTTCTGGCTTTTTGAAATCTTAAGATATGTAATTGATAAATTTGGTCACAAGGTGTCACTAGACTGCCAAATTTCTGAACAGCTGCTTTTAGTTTTGTAATAAGATGTCAAGGAAGAGAGAAGTTTTTTGTAGTGAATTATGTAGGTAGCTACCAGTATGTCATTTCCACTGAAGTAATTGTTAGGCAGAGGACATAATCTTTGAAGAACTTTGCCTCTCTATATGCTTCTCACAAGTTTGTTTACAAAATGGTAAATAAATTCTTTAGGGACTGATGAATAATAATATGGATTATAGTAACATCTTTTAATCTAGAATTTTTAGTACTATTTCTTTATCAGGCATTTATTACAAATATTTGAAAGTTATTTAATATTCTGCTTAAATTGAAGCAGATAAATCTTTATTAGTTAGTATAGATTAAATCTTACTGTATCTTCCTTTTACTTACACAACTACCCTTCTCCCACCCCAATTTATACTGTTAAACTATGCTAATCTCAGGGGTGACTTTATTTTTTGTATTTAGCTTACTTAATTTGGTTCTTTTAAAGTAAAAAGCAGAAATGTCAGAATACCAAGATTAGCCTTCTTCCTCTTTTGCCTTTGGGACATCTGACAGACTCACAGAGTTTAACAATAGGGTTCTCTGAAAGTGAAGGAACTCAAAAAGAAGTCCATTCAGTTATTGACCATTCAGTTATTTTATGGGGGGGGTGCTTAACACCCCCACTTGTATGTTACACTGTTTCATCAACCTTCTGCTTATGAGATTTATTCATTTTTTCACATAACTGAGGAGATCTGAATAACAATTTTGTTGGCGTGAATACACAAGGTTTGCCCTTTTCCAGGGAATTGGTACAAAAGAATATGATGTCTAAATACCTTTTTAAAAATATATATATTTTTATTGATTTCAGAGAGTAAGGGAGAAGGGAGAGAGAGATAGAAACATCAATGATGAGAATCGTTGATCGGCTGCCTCCTTCATGCCCCGACTGGGGATCCAGCCGGCAACCCAGGCATGTGCCCTTGACCGAAATCGAACCCGGGACCCTTCAGTCCGCAAACCAATGCTCTATCCACCAAGCCAAACCAGCAAGGGCAAAATGCCTTTTTATTACTTCCTCTGAGGCAGGAGCGATTGCCCATAAGAAGGTCCACTCATAAATGGAGCACCTTATTTGACAGTGGGTCTGTCTGTGTTCAGACTCTTCTCATTTTTAGTAGCAACACTGACTTGTCAGCATATTTTGAAATTGAGAAATTTCTTACAGCAACTTTGTAAGCATTACTTGTTCCATTGGTTGCAATAGATAAGATTTAATTATAGATAAGTTGTAGATAAACCTTAGTATAACTTTAATATAATAGACAGCCATAAGCTGCTAATCCCATTTATTTCCCATGAAAAAGAAAAAAGTCATTGTATAGCAGCATTGGTGGTGGTGGTGGTGGGGGGGTTGTTTTGTTTTTCAGGTCTGCCAAAGAGAAATTTAACTTTGGGTTTCTCAGAATAGTCTTATGCACATATCACCCCGTGCCTTTGTTTGGGAATAAATGGCCAAGATATTCTCTAAGGCATAGCTAGGAAATGACCAAGTTGAAATCATATCCACCAGTCTGGCTCCATAACTTGTTATAAGTTAGTATTTCATTTATTATTATATTTTTCTTTTATACAATTAGGTTTTAAAGTCTAATAGGACCCCTAAATATATTTTAGCTCTTTTTTGAAGTTACCAAGGAAATTGAATGCATTGGTTGTTTGTCTTTTGCGGAAGCTAATTTGCTAGGTTTTTTAAATTGGAAAGTGAATGTTTTCTTTAAATGCAGGCAGTAACTTCAATTTACTAATAACTCTTGGTACCAACCCTTTATTATTTGATAATTGTTTTCAAGTTCCTAGTTTCACAAAGTTATTCACAAAATGAAAAATCACAATTTGCCGGGGTCCAACCCCAGCAGGTCCAGGGGTCCCCAAAGGTGTAGATGGAGTCGGCGAAGAAGGAAGGACACGGAGACAGTGTTCAGTTGATCAGCAGCCTAGCCAGGATCTCCAGCCAGGATCTCCAGCCAAGTTCTGGTCTGGATCTCCAGCGAAGTTCTGCTGTTTATTGTTTTGTTACATCCGTATTTATACCAGTTGATTTTAATCCTGTCAATCTCTATTCCAAAGGTTAGGGCATTTCTTATCTCCATTCCAGGGAGTAAAGATTATGTAGCTTAAGCATGATTGTTCGTAGTTAAAGTGATTAATTACCCACCTGGCACTAGTTAAGAGGTTTTATTCCCTCCCTAACTTCAGGGGAAAATCCCTACCTGGGGAAACAACCTTTCTCAGAGACCTTGGTTAAAACACATAGTGCCAAGAAGGTGAGCAAACATATTAAGAACAGTATGCCATATATGCCAGGTCCCTTGAAACAGCAAGCATGGACCGGCTCCCGGCAACAATTCAGATCATTTACTTGTTTAAAAAAAAGGTCTTTTCTTTTCATATTTCCTTTAAGTTATTTAGATATTTATAATAGCCATTTTATTTTTTTTTAATTCGTTTGAGAATTTTCCCCCCGTTAATCCTCACCTGAGGATATTTTTCCCATTAATTTTTAGAGAGGGGAGGGAAAGGAGGGACACACACACACACACACACAAATGTGTGAGAGAGATATTGATCCATTGCCTCCATATGTGTTCTGACTGGGCCTGGGATTGCACCTGCAACCTACATACGTGCCCTTGACGGGGAATCCAACCAATGATCTTTTGGTGCTGAGGCCACACAGGCCAGGGCTGAATTGTAAATATGCTGCAGTGAACATAGAGGGTGCTTATATCCTTTTTTATTAGTGTTTTAGAGTTCTTTGGATACATACCCAGAAGAGGGATTGTTGGATTATATGGTAGTTCCATTTTTAATTTCTTGAGGAACCTCCGTACTGTTTTCCATAGTGGTTGCACTAATTTACAATTCCACCAACAATGCACAGGGTTCCCTTATCTCTGCATCCTTGCCAACACTGTTTGTTGATTTATTGATGGAAACCATACTCACAGGTGTGCGGTAATACCTCATTGTGGTTTTGATTTGCATTTTCCTGATTTGTAATGTGGAGCATCTTTTCATATGTCTATTGGCCATCTGTATGTCCTCTCTGGAGAAATACTGATTCAAGTCCTCTGCCCATTTTTTAGTTGTTTTTGTTTGTTTGTTTGTTTTTTAGGGGGGAGGGGTTCTTACATATTTTGGGTTTTAACCCTTATCAAATGTATCATTGGTGAATATCTTCTTCCATTCAGGAGGTTGTTTTCGATTTGTTGATAATTTCCTTTGCGATGCCAAAACTTTTTAGTTTGATGTAGTTCCATTTGTTTATCTTTTCTTTTGTTTCCTGGGAAGACATTTCCAAATAAATGTTACTGAGAGCGATGTCAGAATTTACTGCCTATATTTTCTTTTGTAAGTTTTATGATTTCAGGTCTTACATTTAAGCCTTTTATCCACTTTGAGTTGATTTTTGTATGGTCTAATTTCACTGATTGTGCCCAGCTTGGGGCTGTTGTCTGGTGGAGCTATGAAATTGCAGTTGGTTGCTGCTTGGGAGTGGCTATTCTGCAAACCAGGCCTGCAACTTGTGTGGGGTTTATGGCTGCTTGTTGAGGCTGTGTTCCAAGGCCAGACTGGTCACTGTGTATGCCAGGCCTGGGGCTACTTGATGATAGTTACAGTGCAAGTTCACACCTATTGCTGCTTGTGCCAGACTTGGGTAGCTTAGCTAGAGGTACAGGAAACACCATGGACAGCCACTGCTTGTTTGGGTTTGTGGACCTGCAGGCTGTTAGATAGGGTAGGGTCTCAGGGAATCACCAGGGCAGGACAATGGTGTTTCCAGGTTAATGGAGAGCTCTGATTTGGTGCCCATCTATGCTAGACTGGCTGGCTGGGTTGGGGGAGGGCTCAACAAAGGACCAATGGTATCTGCCAGCACTCCCTCCCTGGGAGAGAGCTGTCTCAATCCCTGCTCTTCCAGCACTTTCCCTGAAGCTAGTCAATTTAGTTTCTCCCTATATATCCTTGGTGCTTTTCTAGCTGCTGCTCCTACACTGGAACCGTGTGAGTGAGTTTGTGAGCTAGTGCGACTGTGCGGCCTCAAGAGGAGCGCCTGCGACTCCAGCAGCCCTTGTTCTCACTGGGATGCTGTCCCTGCCGGTTTTCACAGCCAGATGTTATGGGGACTTCTCTTCCCAGCACTGGTGTCTGGGGCTGGGACCCCTTACTCCTTAGTGGGTCCTCCACAGCTTGAGTGTTCCTCTGATTCTTAATTGCCACCTCATGGGTGTGGGACCAGCTTATTTCATGTCTCTGCCTCTCCTACCAGTCCCTTTGTGGCTTCTTCTTTATCTCCTCAGGTATAGCATTTATGTTCAGCTAGTCTTTAGGTGGTTCTCAATGATGTTTGTTTCATAGTTTAGTTGCAATTTTGATGTAGTAGTGGGAGAAGGTGAGCACAGCACTTACCTTCTCTTCTATCTTGACTGGAACCTAATACCTATCATTTCTAACTTCTGAAATATTTTGTTTAGGTGAAACATGGAATCCATTAAAACTGCATTATCAATTAAGGAATGTACGGGAACGGTTAGCTAAAAACCTGGTAGAAAAGGGCGTATTGACAACAGAGAAACAGAACTTCCTACTTTTTGACATGACCACACATCCCCTCACCAACAACAACATTAAGCAGCGCCTCATCAAGAAGGTACAGGAAGCTGTTCTTGACAAATGGGTGAATGACCCTCACCGCATGGACAAGCGCCTGCTGGCCCTCATTTACCTCGCCCACGCCTCGGATGTTCTGGAGAATGCCTTTGCTCCCCTGCTGGATGAGCAGTATGATTTAGCCACCAAGAGAGTGCGGCAGCTCCTCGACTTGGATCCTGAGGTGGAATGTGTGAAGGCCAACGCCAACGAGGTTCTGTGGGCGGTGGTGGCGGCCTTCACCAAGTAACTGCCCAGGGGGAAGCCTCCTCCTCCCTCTCAAGTAAACCAGTAGTTTTTCTGCTATTGACTTCTGGTTTTCTGCAATTTATACTTTCCCACACTATAATTGGCTTTTGTTTTATGAAATGGTAGGTGGCTTTTTTTTGTTTTTTTTTAATATGTATGCAGGATTCTGCTGGTACGAGAGGCCTTCCTCTTTCTGTTTTAAAAAGTTTTACTGCCATATTGGCATTCCATTCCTTCTGTTGCCATGCTCACTGTTACCTGTTCTGGATTTCTGGTATGCTTTGACTTTCAAAGTAACCTCCAGTCTCCTCACATGCAGACCTTCGGATTACCTCAGTTTGAGTTTTCCCCTATGTGCATGTGCATCTCCCATTCTGCCTACAATTCAGACAGAAATCACAAAAAGGCCTTTAACTCACCAAAGGTAAATATCTGTATCTATTAGGATGTTTTATACATAGACCTCAGTTGAGATGTATACTTAGCAAAGTTATTTTTAAATTGAAACAACACAGTAAATAATATAAAATGCCCCTTTGATTTTGTGTCCCATGTAAATCTGTTATACAACTTGTTATAATTTTAACTATTAAATCATAACGGTCCAACTGTTTCACAAAGCCAGTTTGGGATGGGCTGCATTCCAGTTATGCTGTATATAGTTTGAATTATATATAAATTGTCCCTTCTTCTGGCCACACCTGCCTCCATCTTAGTATTTTGCAAGATTTAATTTCTTGTACACCTGGTGCCCTCACTTGCTTTAGTTACTATTATTTGATGGCAAAATAGACCTTTCACCATTGAAGGAGAGAGAAAAGATATGTGTCTGGTCCCAAGATTTTTTGAGCTGTGCCATTCATGGCACTCTTCAGCTGTGCATCTCCTTTTGCAAATACTTTTGTCTTACTGTTTTTACCATTTCTGTATGGAAGAGGCTTGTGACCAGTACTAATCTTGAGTACAGTTTTTTTGTTTTTTTGACCACAAGTAAATTAATGTTTGCTCTTAAATGTCATTTATCTACTCACAATTTCTCACAAAGAAATCAAATGTCATTTATAGCAGATGTTGCATGTAAATTGTTATCAAGTAATGACTACAGTTCAGATGATTAAGAATTTTATAACAGAAAGCTCTGCTATGTTTTAATTTTTATGTACAATTATGACAATTAGCACATTATAAAAATATAAACCTTTGCTTTTTACTATTTCTTTATCACTGTTTATCAATAATATCACTATTGGTTTCATAATGTAAATACTATATATTGAACAAATTAAATGTCAAATTTTTTATTACCATAGTTCATGTTAATAGTGAGGCTTTCAGGTGTCTAGAGTTTTTTTGGTTAACATTCAATGCAAAACTACTAGATGGATTCCCTAATATGTATACTATCTTTTTATCTGAAGAAATAAACTATGATCTTGAAAGTGCCTGAATCAGAGCAAGCATGTCATTTGTACTTTTGTATTTTACCTTAGTTTTCTTTCTAAGGAAGTTTTACTGAGCCTTAGTATAGTGTGGTAATATTTTAATGTAGTTGTTGGAGGGCCTTTTTTTTTTCTAATTCTCACCTGAGGATATGTCTTTATTGGTTTTAGAGAGAGAGAGGAAGGGAGAAATAGAGAAAGAGAGAAACATCAATTAGCTGCCTCCTGTGCGTGCCAACTGGGGATTGTACCACAACCTAGGTGTGCCCTGACTGTAAATCAAACCTACAGCCTTTTTGATGTAGAGAATAACACTCCAACCAACTGAACTACCCAGCTGGGGCAGAAGGTTTTTTTCCTGGGTCAGATAGTAAATATTTTAGGCTTTAGGCCACATATGGTGTCTGTTGCAACTACCCAACTCTGCTGAATGAAGGTTGCCATAGATAATGCAAATAAATGGGTGAAGCTGTGTTCTAATAAATTCTTGGTTACAGAAACAGGCAGCTGGCCATGGGCAGTAGTTTCCAGTCCTTGTTTTAACACATGAGAAAAGACAGATTTTCTGTCCATTAAAATAAACTCCTTACCTCCTAAAATTATACTACTGGTGGAAACTAAGTATAAAAACTATCAGTTTATAGTTTCTTCCCATAAAATGCATACTGGAAACTGCTATCAGTATCTTGGCATTTCTTTTCAAGTGAAGATTTATTATTTTTTTCCCTTGAAAAGATTTTAGAAGTAATGGATATTTTTCATTTCAGCAGCAACTATCTCAGGCAAGGGAGAGGCCTGCCTGAACTTCTGCCAGTGTTTGCTCACAGCAGAGTGCACACCAGTTCTACCTGTGTGTGGCCCCAACTTCATCACCTGCTTCTGTATTCAGAGAGAAAACGTAGTACTACCTGGAGGGCAAGCTGATACCTAGAACTCTTTTCTCCTGTAAAATGCTGCCGTTCACAGTCCTCTGTATAGCGCAAATGGTGTGGCTCCATGGAAGTAATTACTCTGTGTGGTAGAAGCAGTATTTATGCCACTTTGTAAAAGTCTTCTGATCCAAGAAGCAGGCAGTGAATTTTAATAGAAAATTGTAGAAAGATCTATTGTGCAAAGAATTAGATGCTGTGTTTTTTTAAAAATATATTTTTTATTGATTTTTTTACAGAGAGGAAAGGAGAGGGATAGAGAGTTAGAAACATCGATGAGAGAGAAACATCAATCAACTGCCTTCTGCACACCCCCTACTGGGGATGTGCCCGCAACCAAGGCACATGCCCTTGACCAGAATCGAACCTGGGACCCTTCAGTCCGCAGGCCGACGCTCTATCCACTGAGCCAAACTGATTAGGGCTGCTGTGGTTTTTTGATTTCATATATTGTTTGAGGTGTATTCCTTAAAATAATCATATCTGGGAAAATGTTCTAACCAAAGGGAGAAAGGAAACAATGTATGTTTTTGTGCCTACTAGTTAAATACTTTATATTTCGTTTGGACTTCCCCAAACCCTAAGAACTGTCTTCATTTATTGAAGAACAGGCCTAGAGAGGATGATTTACCCAATCTTACATTATCTGGTAAGTGTTTGAGTTTTAAGTCCTAAAATGATTGGCAGTAATAGCATTCCACTACAGTTGATCCGTTCTTATTTGGGCACTAGGCGGGGGCTTCTTTTCTCTAACAGACAAAAAACAATAGGCATGCAAAAAATTCTCACACGCAAACTACAATGATAACGGGACATCCCTGCTTTATTACAATATCTTGGTATAACTCACATTTTTGGGGGATGAAAAAGTTGAATAATTCTATATGTTCTTAGGAGAAAAAAGCATTACCAGGTGTCAAATGGCCAAGAAAGTCCCTGGACTGCTGAAGCAGGATTGCCCAGTGGTCTCTTAACACATTCCATCACTCAGTTCTTCCCATTGTTTGTGAATAGATGGGTACAATACTCTTTTTCAGTATAACACACCTTTGAATTTGGTCATCACCCAAAGGAAAGAGAGGCTGGTGTCTGACAGTTCAGTGGCAATATTGGGCCAATAAGTAATGACCTACTTTTGCCCCAGGAGCATGGAAACCACCAGTCACAAGTCTGTAAGGTATTTATTTCATGAAATTCAATTCCAACTCTCCATCTTGTATGCACTTACTATATATTGTCAGATAACATTATTCCATTTCACTTTCATTCAGGTCAAGATGACTGACAGTCTAAGGTAAATTCCAGTTCATCACAGCGCATCAGGTCCTTGAATAATATACCTGGCTCTTGTAAGTTTTGCACAAATGTCATATATTCTTTAATAGTACCAGTGAGGTAGTATTAATATTCATAACCTTGCAGGCTGTCCTTTAAAGGGGTGTGGATGGTAACATGGTTAAATGTTGATATGTATACAGTATTTTCTCAGTCCAATGCTAGAATTACATGGGTGTTTACTTCTGATAGACCAGTGTTGTGCAATTTTTCCAGTAGCATCATCATATACTGGTGTGCAATTTACTTTTTGTACTTATATTTTTATATTGTGGAGAGCTTTCAGAATAAGCACACATCATTCTTTTTAATCATTGTTGGCTTCATTTTATAACTTCATTAAATCTTCCATTAATGGACATTTGGATTAGTCTCATGTTTTTCATTATTGCCAACAGTATTTTAATGTACATATGTCTTTTTATTTGTCTGACTTCTGTAGGAGGAATTAATAGAAAGCCAAATTAATTTGTAAGATTGATGTTAACATACACGCCCACCAGTAATATGACTGCTGGTTTCCCTATATCCTGGCCAATACTTAGAGGGTTTCATCAATCCTGGTCTTTGCCAGGCTAATAGATAATTGCCAACTTGTTTTAGTTATTGGGGGTTGGTTATTTACTGTCTTTATTTATAAAACCTTTAAAGATAGTTTGTATTTTTCTCTCTGAATTAACCTGTTTGTGTTCTTTATCCATTGTTCTAATGGGCATCTTTTTAAGTATTGATTCATTAGGACTTTTAATATATTATGGATATTAGCCCAGTGTCTGTGATACTGTTTGTTTCCCCAGCCTTTGGAATTGGTGTATGATAAGTTTTTCTTTCTTTCTTTCTTATTTTTTTTTTTTAAACATTCAGTAAAGTGTAAGGTACAGTGTTGAGCATGGAATCTGTGGAGACCTTAATTATCCTACTAATGACATTTGCCTAGTATTCAGGTTTGTGATATGTATTACTATAAATTTTGGGGGGGGGATATGATTAAATATTACAAGTATAAAAATCATATAAACAATCATAAACTTACAAATACATATGTATATAAGCATTTCATGTACTTTTTATAATTAAAATACAAATGGAAGATCACATAAATAAATGGTAGGCTAATGAATTATTTTAAGGCAAATATGTTTGCGGCCATCACTCAGGTCAGAAGTAGAACTTGTCAGCTTATCCAGAAGCTGCTCAAGGCTTCCTTCCAATTATAATCTTCTGGACCCAACCAGTGTGCATCTCTAATAATTTTGTTCTGTTTAGTTTTGTTTTTCACTTGATAAGTGATTTTAAATTTTTCCTAATTTATAGGTCCCATCCTCCCCCCGCCTCCCAACCCCGTCTTGTTTTTTCCCTTGTAAAATATTTGTTGATGAAATTGGATCACTGTCCTGAGAGTTTCCCAAAGTTTGGATTTTGCTGATTGCATCTACATGTAGTTTAATGTATCTCTAGCTTTTGTACTTCCCAAGAATTGGTAATTGGATCTAGAGGCTTCGTCAGATTCAGGTTTGTTTGTGTAGGCAACACAGTTTCATCGGTGATATGTGTTCTTCTATCAGGAAATGTATAGCATCTCTACTTTATATAATATCTCTACTTTTATGATGTTAGCATTCTTGCTGTTCAGTTCTTACTAGATCCTGTTTAATGGGGTTGTTGACTGGTGATGTTTTAATTCCTGTCATTTCTTCATGAGAGTTTTTCTATAAAGAGAAACCTCACCTTATCTTTATTACCTTTTAGTAGTTTGTAGAGGAAAGGTAGGATACATTATAAATTTTATTTACCAGTTTTCAAAATCAAGTTGGTTTCTCAGCATTCTCCAAAGGTTACTGATTTGGTTTTTTAAGTATTATGATTTTATGGAAATAAACATTGTGTTTTATCATAATCAGTTTTCTTCATGAGAACCAGGATTCTTTATATGGAAAAATGAAGATACAGCTTTAAGATAGAAGATAGAAAACCTTGTAGTTCTAAATTTGAATAGAAAGTATCAATGTAAACTTAAAAGGTACTTCCCCCACCCCCTTTTAATATATATATTATTGACTTCAGAGAGGAAGGGAGAGAGAGATAGAAACATCAATGTTGAGAGAGAATCATCAGTTGGCTGCCTCCTACACGCCCCACTAGGGATCGAGCCTGCAACCTGGGCATGTGCCCTGATTGGGAATTAAACTATGAACCTCCTGGATTATAGGTCAATGCTCAACCACTAAGCCACACCAATCAGGCATCCATTGTTTTTTTAGAGAGAGGAAAACATCGATGTGAGAGACACACATCAATTGGTTGCCTCCCGCATGTGCCCTGATCAGGGTCAGCAGTTGAGCCTGCAACCGAGCGAGGTATGTGCCCTTGACCCGAATTGAACCTGGGACCCTTCAGTCCACAGGCCTATGCTCTATCCACTGAGCCAAACTGGCTAGGGCTTCTCCCCCTTTTTTATTGTGGTACAATATACATAACATAAAACTTACCGTTTCAACCACTTTTTAGTGTATGATTCAGTGCTGCCACTTTTTGTAATTGTGTTGCACCTGCATTATAAGAACACTGTTTATACAACATAGTCTCTCCCTTTAATTTACCTTAATCTTAACTCTTCAAATAAACACATACTCAATGCTCACCATCATTCCGTATATTATTGTCTATCCAGTCATTTTGGTTGTCTTGCTCATTTGTTAGTTTCTTCAGAAAGGGCTTGTGAGCAAACACTCCTTGCATTTCTGTATAACAACAGTGTATCTGAAGCCTTTTATTTGAAAGTCAGTTTGGATAAATTTCTTGGGTCACAGTCTTTCTTTTTTTTGGCATAAGGCATACTATCAGAGTCTGATTCAAATATGATTTTCTTTCTCTCATGAATGCCTATTCTTTTTGCTTGAAGCCCACAGGATTTCTCCTCCAATTTTCCCCCGAGCTACTACAGTGTGTTGTTATGGGTTGTTCTGGAATAGGACATATGGTATGTTCTTTCAGTATGTAGTGTCAATGTCAAGTCTTTTTTTTTATTCTCAATTTCAGGAAAATTGAAGCTCTAAGTTTGTTCTGTTCCCTTGTTTAAGTGTTCTTCTTTGGGGACTGCTATTATATATCTTCGTTATTCGTCCGTTTTGCTTGGGTTCTTTTCTTTCTTTATTACTGATCTTTAAACATTTCACCCTTTAAAAAAACATATTTTATTGATTTTTTACAGAGAGAAAGGGAGAGGGATAGAGAGTTCGAAACACCAATGAGAGAGAAACATCAATCAGCTGCCTCCTGCACACCCCCTACTGGGGATGTGCCCGAAACCATGATGCCCCTGACCGGAATCGAACCTGGGACCCCTCAGTCCGCAGGCCGATGCTCTATCCACTGAGCCAAACCGGTTAGGGCCATTTCACCCTTTTTATCTTAAGAAATTATTTTATTTATTCACTGTGAATAATCTTTTTAATTTAGTATTTTCTGAAATTTTTTCCCTTGAATTTTAATGCCCATTTTAAAATATTTTCTAATTTTTTTATATGATTCATATTTTTATGTCGTTTTCTTGATGTATTTTAATTCATTATGAGGTATTGTTATAGTTTTCTTTGGTCTCCCAGCATGTCTCTGTGATGCTTTTGTTGTCATAGGGGTGTATTTGTTCCTTATTCTCTTTTTTCTTTGTGTGGGATTTGACCTAGTTTATCTTCTATTGCCCAGTTTTACATGAAATTGCCTTTCCTGTTCTGTTAGAAAGGACAAGTGGGTCAGGGTAGCTTTTCTAACTATTCTCTGACCTCTCTCTCTTCTGTCG
Source organism: Myotis myotis (assembly GCF_014108235.1). Lineage (NCBI taxonomy): Eukaryota > Metazoa > Chordata > Mammalia > Chiroptera > Vespertilionidae > Myotis > Myotis myotis. The sequence continues at coordinate 25,158,946 of NW_023416357.1, read as the reverse complement.
AGTGTAAAGAAATATGTCAGCTTACTTTCTGAGATCTGGTTCTGCCCTCCTTTATCTGGGCCTTGTTTGTCTGGACCTCTATTGTTCTTGTTCTGCTCAATTTGGATTCTGTTCCTGTAGTTTCTCCTCAGTCTGAGGAACTGGCAGGTTGATTTTGAGTGTGCATAACCTGCACCAGCCCTCGCTACCTTCTTCAGGGACCTCACACACTTGCCCACATTTTTCCACTAGGTTTTGAAAAAACTCCAGTTTCAGCTGCTGCCCAGTTGCTCCTCTGAATTCCTGTTGATTATGGGGTGGGGAGTCAGGGTGTCTCAGGGCTCTAGATGCCCTGTTGCTTCCTTCTACTTGGCCTTGCACAGATCCTGATACCAAATTTGTCTTTTTGGTAGTTTGTCCCCACCCACTTGTATATTTGGGGGTACTTTCACACTAAGTTCTGTTACAGATATTTACACCAAGGTTTTTCAGTACTAGTTGCTCTCCGTGTATGTGTGTGGTGTTAACAGTAGGGAGTAGGGAATGGGTGGGATGTGAGATTAAAAACTACATCACTCTTCTGCTCTCTTGCCTGAATCTGCTGGGATAGTGCCCAGTGGTTTGTTAAATTATGAGTCTGTGGTTTTATAGCTTCTGAATTGACCATCATATTCATTTTATAATTAAAACAATATATTTGGCTTTTTAGATATGTTTTCCTTTCTTTTTTTAAAATATATTTTATTGATTTTTTACAGAGAGAAAGGGAGAGGGATAGAGAGAAACATCGATCAGCTCCCTCCTTAACACCCCCTACTGGGGATGTGCCCACAACCAAGGTACATGCCCTTGACTGGAATCGAACCTGGGACCCTTCAGTCCGCAGGCCGATGCTGTATCCACTGAGCCAAACCGGGCTTTTTTTCCTTTCTTGCTTTTAAATCTGTGACTACTCTGCAATTTTGTTGTCAGGGATATACTTTGTTGCAAGGATCCAGCTTTCACCTCCACCCAGCCACCCCCAAATAGCTAATTTATCCAAAACCAGTTATTGAATAATCTTGTTTTCTGCCACCAATTTAGAATGTTACCTTTGAATTTTCTTTGAATTTAGAAATACTATCTATACATATATTTAGCTCTTTTTTCTGGTGGCTTGCATGTCCAGTTCAGAAGAAGAAGAGCACTGTTTTAATTATAGGTTCTGATAATGTTGTGATAGTGCTATCTCCTTCCTATGATACTTTCAAAATTCTTCTGGCTATTTTCACATGTTTATCCTACCCAATGGAATTTAGAATAATTTTGTCAGGTTAAAAAAGTCTTTTGAGATTATGGTTGGAGTTACATTATATTTATAGATTAGTCTTGGGAGAACTGAAATCTTTATAGCATTGAGTTATTCTGTTCACGAATAAGCTGTATCTCCCATTTGTTCGAGTTACTTTTTTTTTTTTTTAATATATGTATGTTATTGATTTCAGAGAGGAAGGGAGAGGGAAAGAGAGAAACATCAATGATGAGAATCATCGATTGACTGCCTCCTGCATGGCCCCTACTGGGGATCGAGCCCACAACCCCAAGCATGTGCCCTTGACTGGAATCGAATTCGGACCCTTCAGTCCATAGGCTGACGCTCTATCCACTGAGCCAAACCAGCTAGGGCTCGAGTTACCTTTTTTAATGTGTGTTAATAGAATATGTTTGTGTTTAGGTTTGCTGGTCTTGGCTAACTAAGGTTAAATATATTTTTCCATTGCTGTTGGAATTAGGTGTTTTTCCCCATATGTTCTGTTGGTTATTATTTAGGTAAGCTCTTGTTTTGGTGAGTACTTTTTGATAGCCACCTTACTAAATTGTAATATTTTAATCATTTTTACATTGATGTGTTTGAGTTTACATGTACCTCACTATATCATGTACCCCTTTTAAAAATGTTTGTCTAATTGTATTGGCTTGTACTTCCAGAACATTGTTGTTTAACTTAGTGAACATCTTTTCTGAGTGCATTCCTGACTTTAATGGGAATAATAATGAGTCAGGGTTTAGAGAAAAAGAACGTGGTCGTTGTGAAGAATGAAAGAAAAAACTGACAAGGAAACTTCAAGAGCCCAGTTGAGGTTGGAAACCATGAATTTATAGCAGCATCATTTGGAGTGATTGTGGTATTTTCTCTAGGAATCGGTGTGTAAGAACCAAGAAGTGGGCTCGTTGGAAGGATCCAGGATTTAGTTGGGGTGAGGGAGCTGAGCCTGTGGGCTGGATGGGGATTGTTGTGCTCACCATGGGGTCTGGTCTGAGTAGATATGGGAATGAAGGGCGGGCTTGTTGAAATTGAAGACAAGAGGCAGTAGTGGGAAGAAGGGTAGTGCAATCTGGAAGGTCAGGAGGTTGTGAACAATTTGGATTGTGTGAGATTCTGAGTGTGGTTGTGGGAAAGAGTGGTTGACTTGAGTTCTGTTGCCTTTGTACCTTTCACCCACTTAGGTAACAATAAACATTTACTATCTTGATAATTTAAAAGGTTATTCTGTAGTTGCAGAACTAGAAAAACAAGTAATAAGCAGAGTGTTTATTTTTTTAAAATCACTTAAAAAAAGTTGTTTACAGAGATGTGGGTTTACATAACTTGGCGACATTTAAAAATGTACAGGCTATTTCATATTGCACTTAACTCTTTAATAATATAAGGCATTTTATTTTACATAAATAAAGGATTATGTATATCATACAACAGGTGTGGTGCCAATTAAGTCAACCATAAAATCAAATGAGATGTGTCTGGTAGAACATAAGTGAAACTCAACCTTCACGGTCTATGCTTGCAACTACAATTTACATGTTATAACACATATTTAGCCTCATAGCTTATTGTGAATGACCAGTTAAAAAACCAAAACAATGAAAGTTTTAGTAGGATAATACCATTAGTGTTCACTTCAGGAAGTATGGGAATTTATTAGACTAATTAGAAATACTAATCATGCCTGAACACTGAAGATAAATAAATAGCTCTCTATCTTAGGGTCAAAAACAGTTTTGCTTCCTCCCTTATGTTCCAACCATTAGCCAGGGAACCATTCTGGCAAGATCTACTAGAAATGGCTGATGACTTTAACATATTTTAATGAGCCAGAGGTCTACCCTTGCACTCCTCAGATTTGAGTGAGGATCAGGGACTCCCAGGAGGAGACCAGCCCATTGCTCTAGAAATTTCCTGTCTGTTCACAAAGGACTGTTTCTTAGGAGGCACAGCTGGAAGAGTAGAGGCAAAAAATAGTTTTCAGTGTTGATTTCAAATAGTTGCATGTCAAGAAAACAGAAACCACAAAACTGACTCCAGAGACTTAAAAACAATCTAGCATGCACCTTGTATTGACTTTCTATAGTATCTTACCTGGAATTGTAGTGAAAGTAGAAGCTAAATTAATCAGATCTTTCTAGCTCATTCCTGATGAGAAATCGGGGCTCACACCCATCAGCTATTTCACTCCCATCTGAGAGACCTCTCTGGGCAACTCCATAGAGGTTTACTGGGATTAATCACCCAGAAAAATGATGCACAAAGTGACAGCTCAAGTGCTTCCATGATCCGGGGGTATGATGACTTGTGTTGTTCTCTCTAAGCCATAGACTCAAGCTATAGTTTTTTAAAGAAGCTCCAACATAAAACCTTAGCGTCGTCATGCGCACAGGTACACAGTCTCACCTGTATTCCCTGGACTCAGTCAGCTAGTGTGTGCCCCCCCGAGGCTCTGGGTTGTAACTACATAGTAGTACTGCTCCTTTACCTTGAAAGTGACTCACTTTCCTCCATTTTCCTCCATTTTGGTAAAGGAAGCTGATGACGGTTTGAAGTATGAGGGGAGAAAAGCCAATTTTGTAGCAAGGAACAGCACCTACAAAGTTCATGCTTCGAAAGGAGAGCAGCTGGGACAAGTTTCACTAGCAGCGTGAGTTACAGTGGTCTGCAGGGAAGCAGTTTTGACAAAAGGAATAATTTGCAAAACAGAAGCAAAAACTTCAGTCACTGCAGAGATATGTCATAATACCCAGGTCAGGAAAAGTGATCCAATGCTTAGAAACGATACATTTTATAAGCTTGTTGGGAAAGGGGGTGAAAAACAACAAACAGTTCCCTAAGTGGATCATTTTAACACGTTAAGCGCCCAGTCAGTCACACGATACTTTTCGTCCAGAAGACAAAACAGGCTGGGTGCTTAACGATCCTCTCTATTTGGATGGTAAATATAATGCCTATGTTTATAAATCCAAGGATACTAAAAAGATATTTGATTTCTAAAAATTTAAATTACTGTTAAGAGTACATAAAATATAGAAATGGAAACCCAGTGACTGATATTTTTGCCTGCTTTTGTGTTGACCAGTCTTGAATTCAAGCACTTACTCAAGACAAGTTCCAAACTAGATACAAGGTGCTTTCCAAGCTGGAACTTTCTGCTCATTGTAAGCAGCAAGTTCATGGCTATTTAGTACAGTTTATCAGAACTGCATTTCTGCAAAACAGCCTTCCGATCGACACTTTTAGACCATGACCAACACTTCACTGTGATCAGTAACTCACTGAGTTGAACTCTGCAGCCATATATTGCACTTTACACTCACTAAAATATACCACTTTCTGTATTTTGTTTTTTCATTTTTGGATAATTCCTGAGCTCAGCCTAACCATTAGGTCATAAATTGATTATTATATTTTAAAGTCTCATTTTCTTTTCAGGATAACATATAGACCTACAGTTCTGTCCATTGAATGTGCTTAAAGCATTGGTATTTGCTTACAAAATTATAAAAAACTAGAGTCCATTTAGTCATGACATTTGTGTTGTCCCTCAGCCTGTGTAGGCTCCCCAGTTGCCCCGATTGGGATGTTGGGAGAGGTGGCCAAGAGAAGCGAAGGATGTTTGAAATGAAAGAAGGCACCCTGCCATGTCTTATATCCCCATTAGTAACAGCGAAAGGTCAGGGACAGGTACCGGAACAGAACGAACCCTCCTGGCTTAGGTGATCCAGGGAAGGCTTCCAGAGTCGAGCATCATCTGTTAGTAAAAATGTGGAGATTTTTATAGTCCTTGCCTACACCAGTGTTTCTCTGCTGTTTCGAGACGTCCTTCTGACTTGCTGAAATACGAAGGAAACAGAGAAAAGGAGATTCTTATAAAAAATGTGTCACTACTCATGCTTATTGCAGGAAGAATTCCTATGCTTTCTAATTACTAACTGCACAGGTCCCTCCGGGACAGACTTCATAATATTCCAGGCATCGAAGTGCATGAGCCCAACCAGGGGTTTCCCATTAATGGCAAGGATTTCATCCCCAGCTTCTATTGTTCCAGCCTGTTCAGCTGCACCACCTGTGAGAGTAAATACAGAATGAGGGCTTGGTACTTTCATGGTATTCACAATGAAGTCTAAGTAAGCTAAAACCATCAGTGAGAAAAATCTCAAAATATGTTTATAGTCTTAGGAGAGAGACCCATAAAAAGAAACCTGACTTTAAAAATTCAAATCTGTAACCTTTTCTGTGAAAAATCTAAGCAGCTGAGAAGATATTTCAAAAGAATACAAAATAAAGAGAAACTTGAACAAAGGAAATCAATAGCTAAAATCCAAATGGCCAATAAATGCAGGGAAACAGGTTCAACTTCTGTTAACCCTTTGTGGTCGTTTGTCTACTCCCAGCTACCAAAGCTTTTTTACCGTTCCAGTCGTATGTCTGCTCTCAGCCACCACAGCAAGGAACCGTACGAATCTTAACTCTAGTCATTCATGTACCAGTTCATAATTTCTCTGAAAGCTCTTAAGTGTCTAAGCGACCTTGTCACGAACCAAAACATTGCTCCGACAAATCAGAGATATCGAAACTCAATATAAACAAACGCGGTCGTTCCACACTCGCCATGCAAAACATCGTGGCGAGTCAGTCGCCTTTTGAGAGTGAAGAAATCGACAAGCTTCGGAGATACTTCGCAGAATTTCAAATAAAGCTTTACAAATTACGTTTAACTGTAATTAGGCATTCTCGCTTGTTAAGGTATTTCAAAATAATACTCCAAAATGGCAAAAAGAAAGTTACCGAAAGAAGTGTACTGCGAATCTGAAAGTAACGATGAAGAGTTTTATTTTGGCACCTTGAATACTGACTCTGACGTAGAAAGTAGTGATTCTACTAGTAGTGACGTAGTTCCAAAAAAGAATTAATAAATCTTGTTTATCCTTCATAATCTTGCATGTTATGTATCACTGCTCTTTCAATGGAAATTAATTCCGACCAGTACGACACCCTCGCAGCCCACAGTTCCAAGGTGCATGAATTTGTGCACTGGGGCCCTAGTATGTTATAAAGCAGTGATGGCGAACCTATGACACACATGTCAGAGGTGACACGCGAACTCATTTTTTTGGTTGAATTTTCTTTGTTAAATGGCATTTAAATATATAAAATAAATATCAAAAATGTAAGTCTTTGTTTTACTATGGTTGCAAATATCAAAAAATTTCTATATGTGACACGGCACCAGAGTTAAGTTAGGGTTTTTCAAAATGCTGACACGCCGAACTCAAAAGGTTCGCCATCACTGTTATAAAGCATGAAAAACACTTTAGATCTTTTAAAACAAATTTGATTTCCAAATGGAAGGGGCACTGACATACACAGAAATTATAGATAGTGGACGGCGGATTGTGTTTTCTGGGACATTACCTTTGTACACTCTCTTGATGAACAGGGGCCCATCCCCAGACATGGATGATTTTCCTCCATCCAGGCTCAATCCCAGCCCAGCCGAGGTCTTCAGTACTTCAACGCACAGAGCGTCCTGTGCAGCTCCTCTTCTCCCTGCAGTGAAGATGGAGACAACAGGGACACTCACTACCTCCTGTCGTGTCCCGTTTACCTTGAAGTGCTGATGACAACGTTTGAGACCAGTGTTAGGTTTGGTCTCCCCTCCTGGCTGTGTTCCTGCAGTTCCTGCACCTCTGCTCTTCTAATCAACCGTCTGCAAGTGTGGAGCAGGCCTTCATGCCCAAGCAGAAACCTCCAGAGGCCCCCGTGTCGGCGCACGTCTCCGTGAAGACTGAAGTCCCACTTGGGACCCAGCCTGTGCTTCAGAAGCAGTGCCCATTCTGAGTCAGCGCTTAGTGTGGCTTACTGTGGAGCCTGGGACGACAGTGCAGCGACTGTCTTTAAACACCCTCCTTTCTGGATGTTCCCAGGACAAAACTCAGCCTGGAGCTTCTCTCACCTTTCAGTCTCCCTGAACAAGGGTTTCTTGTTTTACTTACCAACCACTTAAGCCCTAATAGGATGGAAATTCAAAAGGGCTTCCTTAGGACATTGAGAAGCTGTCAAATGGTCATTTACGTCTTCAGTAGTATGGCTTTAACTACTGGGTCGTTTTTAAATAAGTTATTTGTAACACGGCTTTTGCTGGAAGCATCCCACAAACACTAGACTTCACTACATTTAATTTCTCTGACCCAACTAATAAGGTAATGGCCATTATTTTCCTTTGTGTTCAGCCCGAGTCTATGCTGCTCACACCCTGCTGGCTGGTGAGGGGGGGTGTCTTACCCATTCCCATTCCAGGCTCCAAGGAGATGGTCTCTCTGGACAGTGAGCCCTTCCCGTTGGCTGTGTGTGGCTCCTGCCGGGTGGAGGGCCTGGGCTGGTCATTTCCTTTCTTGATGACCACGAGGACATCTTTGTGCAGCTGTGCCTGGTGCAGAACCTTCAGGACATCCCCATGGGCCAAGCCAGCTAGTGAGGCACCATTGACTGACAGGAGGAAATCCCCTCGGTTCATAGTCCCTTCTTGAGAAGCTGCCCCCTGAGAAAATACCCTGTGGACCTGGGACAAGGACAGGACAAGCCAAAGTCATTTATGACCTCCAGTAAAAGCCAAGGGTCTGCAGTAAAGGAACCTTCTAAAGGCAAATTTCCCAAGTCATGCAAACACTTGGTGTATATCAAAACACATCAGTGTGAGGGGTGGAATGACAAACATCAGTGCCCAGCATCATGTCTGATAAGTGCCTAACACTCAAGGGGGCAGTAACACTACAAAGAGGAACAGGACCTGACCTTGTCCAGGAAAGGTGGCATCTCCCTAATGATCTCACAGGCTTGAGTGATGCAAAACTTAAAGGTGGTGGTTCTTAAGTAATTTCATAAGCAAAAGCGGGTATGGCCAGTTAATTCTAATGTCTTTCTGAATAAACAAAGTATTGAGGTGAATTCAAGGCTATACATAATTGTGTTTATGTGTATTGGCACCTAATAGGTCACTTAGCCTGTTTATGTGTGAAAAGGCTTATCTTTGTCGATGAAAATATTATGTACTGCTTTTCCTCCTTTTGTTCAGGTGGCCGTGAACAAACTCCAGCAACCTGTGAACTCACTGACGGGAGTTTTGTCCTACTCGAACTCAGACCTGCTTCAGCATGACTTCCCCGAGAGCATCTCCACATTCTCACTCACCACAATTGCATTTGGCTCCTCATCCATCCCTCCTGCCACACTGAATCCCAGACCCGAGCCTTCTTTTTTGGTCAAGACTATAAAGCAGACATCTTCTTTATTCTATTGAGAAGAAACAGAAGGAAAAAGTATATTCCCTGTGCCAAGAGTAACAGGTGAGTACTGACACAAAGCCCCCTAGAGCTACAGTTTATCCCCAGGAAACCCAGTGGTTCCTCAGGAGCTTTCACAGGGTTTCAACTAGAGGAGCCACGACTCCACTGTGCTGCGCTTCTGGGTGGTGCCTTTACAGGTTTTCGAGGGTCCAGCCTGTAGCTACAGAACCACGGGAAGGCAGGCATGGATGGGACACTTGAGAAGCCAGTCTAGCCACCAAATGGCGTCCTCCCAAATTTGATCATGAAGGGAATTCCTTATTCTACAGTTGTGTCTATAGTTCAGCAGCAAAGGGAGATGCGTAGGTGCCAAGAGCCAGGTAAAAGCACGCTGAGGCTACGTGTTCTATGCCCTCCACCTCCCGTGCTCAGTTCACTGGATTCCACGTGCAGTCAGTGAACCAGTACTCATAAAATACAAAGTATGTTTAAAGGTATAAAGTATGTCACAATATTAGAGTACATTAGAGCTGTCAACTCCTGTATTGGACATTCTTAGTAGTGTTCTAAGGTTAAGAACAAAAGACCGCCCATGTTTCAAGCACTGATCTAAAGATACCTTGATAAGAGATTTTAAAATAAAAATGAGCTGGGCTAATTATACTGAATTTTGAGTTCTTCCACCCACACGCTAGAGATGACTCAAAACATTTTAAAGATCTGCTGGGTTTCCCATCAAGTGATATATAATCCATCAATTTCAGGTGCTCTCAAACAGCGATAGAGGAAGAATTTAATAACCTTTAAGGATTGCTTTGACAAGAGAAAGTGAAAACGTTGGAATAGAAAACCACCTCTGTATTGTGCTGGAAAAGGAACCCAATATTTGAAAAGTGTTGGCTCTATTAGTTAAGTCCTAAGACCTAATCTTAGTCATTTTACATTTCTCTAAAGTTCATTCAAACCAAGGCTCCATATGCTAACAACACAATGTCCTGCAGAACTTTTTGGGGGTTAGGATTTCCACGTTATGGGCAAATTCGACCATATATGTGCTCAGGCACCATTCAATGGAGAGAATGATGATAGCTTAAAAAAATGGGAGATGTGGCCTGCAGATGAGCTCCATGCAGTTGCTCAGAGGTAACGTTTGATGCTGAAATAGGGCTACTTCTATTTAAATGTATTATTGGATCAAAGAGACAATACTTGAAAATGGGACTCTCCTGTGTCCCGGGACATATTATCACCAAAGCTTTAATTTATTCAAATTATTTACAGCATACTGAAAGCTGATCGATCGTCAGGCCGGATTTTGCTTCTGAGAAGCTCAGTACAGCATCAGGAAAGCTAGAATCACCATCAGGGGCTCCCCAAGGTTTAGCTCTCCAGAAACCAGAAGACCAGGGCTTGTTTTTTGACTCTAGTCTCTCACAGCGCCCTCAGAAGCCAAAGAAACTGTTCTGAACAGTTCCATTTTCAGCACCTACACACCATACTCATTGAGAAAAAGCAAGGCAGGAAACTTCTGGTCTAAAGATGGCAGAGTGAGGACATCTGTACTCGCCCAGAACCAACTGAAGACAGCTGCATGTTGACGAAAACAAGCATGGTCTTCAACACCACACACAACGCCTGCCTGGTGGTGAATAGGAACTGAGGTGAGGGAGGCCCCAGATGACTCCAGGTGGCGCTTGGCACCTGTGCACACACACAGTCTACTCTGGGGGCCCTCCCTTTTGTGAGGTTGGTTGAGACCATTTTATCTAACATGAGTACAGGTGGCCCCTGGCACAGCGTGATCAGACCTTGACTGGAAATCGCCAAGTGAGTCCACGTGCAAAATGCTTACTGCAACAAGTGGAAGGAGGAAGGAGACAATAGATTAGTCCCTTTTACTAAAAGTGAAAAATGCTAGATGCCTCACGGTATTTCCTGGCTGCACAGACCCAGACCAGTGGACGGAGAACCAGGAGAGGCCGCTAATGGCCACTGGTCTCATCCCACCCACCTCCTCTCCCTCTGGCTCACTCCTCATTGGAGGCCAGCGTCACAGCCCTTCTAGTGTTAGAATTCTGGATGATACCAGTGACCCAGGTACTCAAGGAAAATTGTTTATACTTGCTTTTTTCTCTAAGTAGAAAATTTTCATTTCTTAGGGTTCGAATCTCTGTGGATAGTCCCGAGGAGTATTCTAGATAGGAACCTCTGGTTTCAATTGTTACTGTTACCGTCACATCCAATTTTTTATGACTATTTAGCTTCTTTGTCTGGAACCCCAGGCTTCAGAAACTCTTACACTTGGAGCCAGGGCAAGGCCACACAGGCATTAACTCATCTGCCCAGCAGGTGGCGCCCTTGACAGGTAGTTTATGTCCACCTAGGTGGACAAAGGTGCTTGTGCTCATTCTCCACCACAAGTACCTTTGAGGACTCTCTGCAGACAAACTCCAAATGCAGGGTGGGGTGGGGAGATCAGTAACTAGTCCCCACTGGGGAATTAAATGAGCAACTGCACCAATCTGGCACTTAAAAACGCAAGGCAAGGTTTAGCTTCTAAGGCAGTCTGCAAGCAAGTGAGATTGGGCTGTGAGCTCACAACAGGAGACCTGGAGGAGGGCTCACAGACCTCTGAGTGCGTGGCCGTACCTGGGTACTGACGTGGCAGCAGTTCTGTGTCCCTGTGTTCCCTGCATTTCACTCACCTCTGATTGTGCTTTCGCTTCCTGCATGAGAGTCAGGATGGTAGATTTCGACCTCGCCAATGACAAGACAGACTGTAATCTTTGCTGGTCCCCCGCTGAGACTAGAAGTTGATCCAAACTAAATAATACACATACATTAGGAGAACATTAAAGAAAAAACAATTTCTCTATTTTGTAACGACGCATTTAAAACGATCTCCTTGAGATTGTATTGTAGATATTTTCAGTGGAAATAACTATGGATTCAGGGATTCCCCAAGGTGTTAGGGGACCAATGTGGTAAACAAAAGTTGTTATATTAAAAAATATACAATGTATAGGCTCAAATGAAATGTTTTAAGATGTTATTGATTTCCTGTTTAATTGCAGTCACCTTCACAGATCCCAATTCTTCCCTGAGGCACAGCCCTGTCCACCACCACCTCTGAGCAGTTCCCTAGTGAGAAGCCTCTCCTGAGCACAACATTAGGACAAACACGTCCCCTGCAGGCACCACGTCTCTGTAATGGTATTGAAAACAAGGGGCTAAATGTGATGTTGCTATCCTGGGCTGGATGCTGGAGCAAAAAAGGACATTTTGGGGATTTATTCAGTGACGTCTGAATCAAGTCTGTAGTAATTGTGTTCCAGTATTAACTTATTTTGATTAATGGATGGTGGTAGTATATGATGCTAACATTAGGAAGAGCTGGGTGAGCGGTGCATGGAAACTGCATTATCTTTGAAACATTTCTATAAATCTTAAAACTAGTGCATAATAATAATCAAAGTAAAGGGCAGATACTTACTTAACTGACCAGCTTTTTCCAGAGGGCAGCTCCCGGGTGGTTTCACTCATATTGGCTGAACTGGGTGCCCCAGGCTCACTGGCTTTAGGCCTGCTTCCACCTGGACAGGCCCTGTCTGCCCCCTGCACAGGACACAAAAGGGCAGTGGCCCCATTGAGGCCTCCGGCAGGGGAGCCAGGAGACCTCCTAGGCACGATCTCCAGCTCTGTCTTGAAGAGCACAGCCGTGGGCCCTGCGGGGAAGTCCTCACTGCAGAGCTTGTCGAGGTCGGGCATACTCAAGGCCCTCAGCTCCTGGAGCTTGGAGCGAGATACCGGCGAGGGCTGGGTGTGGCGCACTGAGGACTTGTTCTTCTTGATGGGAGAGGCCGGGGTCACCATTGGGGTGGGGATTCCGGAAGGACCAAGCGATTGCTTCGGGTCGGAATCAGGGCCCTTGTTCCTGGCCTCCACCGGGTGATGCCGGGGGACGGTCAGTGTCATGCTGGACGGGGACTTGGTCATCTGGGGGATGAGGGTGCTGGCTTCGCCCTGGCTTTCGCTGCAGGAACTCAGGCTGCGTCGCAGTGACCTCGCTGCCAGGTCACTGGGATGGCTGAGGCTTCCTGAAACTACACTGCCAGAGGACCGTCTCCCAATGGGAGGCTTGGAGCTCACAGACAAAAAAGCGGAAGCCCCAGACTTGGCCAGGGACCGGTCCGAGTTGGCCAGGTTCTCAAAGGACTTGATCCTCTGCTTCACCGAGAAGAATGAGGTAGATTCGTGGGGCCAGTGCTGCTCCAAGTAGTAGTGTCTTCTGGTGACTCGGATTTTGTCGGTGAGGAGGCAGCTCGTGTCCTGCACTGAAAGGACGTCCCCTTCGTCGGTGGTTGGGAGGGCCCGCGACGTCTCCAGCAGGGGCTTCACACTGTAGACGCTTGGTCCGTTAGCCAGGCCAAGACCTCCGCCTCTGCACCCCTTGGCCTCCGGGCCGCTTGTCCCGGGGATCTGGCTGTCCCGGTGGGAGCGCCCTGGGCTGTGCAGGGAAGGCCCTTCCCGTCCAAAATGGCTCGAGAACTGGGCTGGCATGGAGTAGGTCCTGGTTGCTGGCCTTGGCGTGAAATAGGGATGCTCATCCATAGGGGCCGCTGCTGTGCTGTTCTTGGGCATCTCCGGGCAGGCTGGCACCTGGCTCGACTTCCCCGGGGAGGAGGCGGCCAGCTTCGCCACGCTGAAGGAGCGCTGCATTTCCGGCTCCACCGGGGCGGCGCGGGATGCCAGTGCAGGTGCGTGGTTTGGGGACGATTCCACTGGCTGGTGGCAGAGTCTAAGTTCACTCTTCTGACCGTTGCTCGGGGTCACGAACCCTCCCTGTCTACCCCTTTCCGCTGGCGTGTCACCACATGCATTTTTTGGCATTCTTTCAGAAGAAATTTCAACTATTTTCAGCTGGTTGGTTCTTTCTGGGGGATCATTAGCAATTGTGTTGCTTCCTTTGTCACCACCAGTCACCCCAGGTTGGGCTGCTTCGGGTACTGAATATGCGAGCTGCTGGCCCTGCTGGGGAGGTGGGGGTTCCCGCCGGTCCACTGCTGTGGACGTGCTGCTCCTCGAGGTGGCGGGACCTGTCCCCGAGGCCGCCTTGCTCTCTGGTCCACACTTAGGTCTGGGGGCAGCCGGGCTGCCTCTGTCGGGTCCGGAGTGCACAGACGCATGGAACCTGTTGCCCGCACCTTGCTCAGGAAGAGCCCTGGGGGAGGTGAGGGGCGAAGCGAGTGGTCTGATGCTCGTGTCGGAGGCTGACAGCCTCAGTGACCCCGAGGCTGCAGGGGGTGGCTTGCTCTCCGGCGCACACTGGGGAGACCTGGCGGTGGCTGCGGCATTTTTGCCAGGTTCCTCGTGGTCAGCTCCGTGGGACCGGTGTGACGTGACCTTGGAGAGCATTTTGTGGGAGGCCTGGGGTGAGACCAGGGACCTCCTGGGGTCCGTCCCTCCGGCCTTAGGCGTGTTAGCTGCAGGGCCCTCGGCGCTGCCTTTGCTTTTGCTCTTGCTGCTCAGCCTCTTCAGCTTAGCACTGGACTTGGGTTTCTGACCATTACTTACAAGGGTCTCCACGGAGCTTTTTTTAGGTGGGTCTTTATTTTCAAGATTCAGTTTCAGCGGAGGAGGGCTATTCGGCACAGCAACCCCCTTTCTGTGGCTTGTGCTCAGCACCTGACTTTTGGAGTCAGGACTGGTGGCTGGCATGGCGGGTTGCCCCTTGTCAGTCCTGCTCTGCAAATGAGCACCTTGGTTGCTTTTATTGATCTCTTTAAACCAGGCCATGATGGGCCTCCTGGAGACCAGTTTTGGTTTCTGTAGCGGGTCCTCCAGGTCTTGGCTTTTGGAGCTGTGCAGGTTTGCCAGGGCACATTCCCCGTTCTCAGGGGCACCCGCACTTTCAGTTGCATTCACACTTGTTTCTTGTTTTTCACCTGTGGTTTCACCATCCAAATCGTGTCCCAAACCATTCACCATGTTGGGAGAGCTGAGGGCGACCTGGGCGCTGTGAAGATGCCTGGCGGCTGCGGAGGGCTGGTGGTTTTCCACAGCTGAGCCAGTGCTGGGGGCCCCCTGGTGCTGTGGAATCTGTGGGTCCACGGGAGGTTCACGCCCCTGAGCACTTCTGCCCCCGAGGGGAGACGGCTGGGCAGAGCTCGGGGTTGGAGGGCACGAGGCTCCCGGCATGAAGTAGGCTCTCTCGCGTGGACTTCCCACGGCCTCACCCAGAGCGCTGTGCCGCAGGGGCAGGCCTCTGGCTGGCACAGGGCAGGGCGCCTCCTGGGCAGGCATGGGCCCTGCCATGGAGGTTGGGGTGGGGAAACCCCCTGTGGAATAGATTTCAATTTGCTCCTCCTCCGATTCTGTAGTGTCTTCCCTGTGAGAAGACCCACGAGAACGAGTAGGTGACCGGGTGTCCCTGGTGCAAGCTCGCAGGGCATCAGGGAGCGACTCGGGGTCAGAGGATGAGTCCTCAGCGTCCCCGTACATGGAGGAGAGAGACAGCTCCATGCTGTCAGCAGGGCCTGACAGGGATGCGCTGTCCTCGTGAAAACTGCTGAGATTTCTAGAATAGTTGCTCAGAAAGTTTTTGTTCACAGTAAAATGTTTGTCAGGATTAACTGAATCCAAAACAGAAGGCTGGGAGGTCCAGGGGGGTGGAGGGGGTTGGCACGCCGCCCAGGCCCTCTTGGGGGTGGGGGCCTGGTTCCCGGTGGCTGTTTCAGCTCGGCGGGCGCTTCCTCCTGCAGCTCCTGTGGGCAGCTGACCCTGAGCACTGCCCTCCAGCCTCGCTCGGTGCCCTCTGTCCGGAGACGGAAGTCTTCCTTCCGAGGCATCCTGCTCCTCGAGGCATCTGTCCACATTGGTCACAGGGCAGCGGTGCTCCGAGGCACCACCACACCCCCCTCTGGCCCGGTCAGTGGGTGACGTCCAGGAGTGGCTGGCCTGTGGTGCCCTCCCAGGCTCGGAGTCCGTTCCCTCAAGCCCAGCAGACTCCCAGGAGGGTGCAGGCACGAGGGTCCCTGCCAGAGTTTGGCTGTGGTCGCCTGCAACTCCTCGTGTGCCCTGGCCTGTGAGGAGGGCTGGTGACAGGACAGTGCTGGCTGCAGCCGCTCCCTCTGCCCCAGGCCCTGCTCCCCCAGGGGCAGCTGCCTTGCTGGTGGTGTCGGGCCCGCCGGTGTCCAGGGGATGAGACCCTGCTGTCTTCCCTGGGGAGGTGCTGTGGACCCGGGCAGGGCTGCCCTGACGTCTGTCCTCAGACTTGGGGGCCCTGGGCGGCACTGGCTCTCTGGGGTCCTCAGGCCACCTCCCATGTCCTGCATCCATGGAGGTCTTGCTGGGGTCCGGGTGAGCAGCCCCCTTTTGCCCTGGGGAAGGGACAAGGTCTGGGGAGCCATCCAGTCCTGTGTCAAGAAGGTAAACAGAAGGTGGAGTGGGAGAGGAGAAGAAAAAGGGGAAATGTGAGAAGAAAAATAAAGTAAAATATGGAAAACTGTAAGCAATCTGTCTTCCTGGTCTTTTCAGAAAGACATTCCACAGGCAGGCAGTCCTTGTGTTCACCACGTGCCTCATGTACTCTAAGGCACACGCCACAAACGGGTGAGGGGTGTCGCCTGGACGGAGAGGCACACTGCCGTGGCGTGAGACGCAGGCAGCTTTTATGTATGGTGAACCTGTGTAAGGGTTTTCCCACCTGTTCAAATTCTCCACATGTAATGATTTTTAGGGGAACTTCTACCCTCCCCTGTAGAAGCATAGCGAATGGTAAACTAATCTTACCCGTCCCAGGGTATTGCCCCTGGTCTGGTCCAGCTTCGGGCAGGCTCTCTGGGAGGCGGCCAGCTCCTGGGTGGGGCCCATGCCCAATGGTCAGCTTCCCCGGAGAGTCCTGGCACAATGACAACAGCAAGTCACTGTCAATAGCTCCCCAAGACGTCATACCCAGAGGAGAGCTGGTTGGGAAAATTCAGAAATCCCAGACTAGGGGCCGCAGAACAGGACTAGAAACTGCGTGGTCTGATCACTCTTCCCAAGCCTCGGCTTTTTCAACTGTCCACTGTGGGTGATCAGGGATGCGCAAGTCAAAACCACAATGCGATGCCACCTCGTTCGTACCCATGAGGATGGCTATCAAAGAAACAGAGCCCTGGCTGGGTAGCTCCGTTGGTCAGAGCCTTGTCCGGATATGCAGGTTCGGTCCCCGGTTAGGGCACATACAAGCATCAACCAATGAATGCATAAATGAGTGGAACAACAAATCGATATTTCTCCCTCTCTCTCCCTTTCTCCTTTCCTTTCCCCTCCCCTCCCCCCCCCCCCCCCATTTTAAAAGAACAAACAAAACCAACCAAACCAGAAATAACAAGTGTTGGTCAGGAGATGAAATTAGAACCTTGTGCACTTGTTGGTAGGAATGTAAATTGGTGCAGCTACTTTGAAGTGTGTGAAGGTTCCTTAAAAAAACTACAATAGGCCGAGACCGGTTTGGCTCAGTGGATAGAGCGTCGGCCTGCGGACTGAAAGGTCCCGGGTTCGATTCCGGTCAGGGGCATGTGCCTGGGTTGCGGGCACATCCCCAGTGGGAGATGTGCAGGAGGCAGCTGATCGATGTTTCTCTCTCATCGATGTTTCTGGCTCTCTATCTCTCTCCCTTCCTCTCTGTGAAAAATCAATAAAATATATTAAAAAAAAAAAAAAAAACTACAATAGAACAATCATGATCCCGCAATCCCACTTCTGGGTATATTCCCAAAATTTGAAAGCAGGGACTTGAAGAGATATTAGTACACCTATGTTCATGGAAGTATTATTCACAGTAGCTAAAATATGGAAGCAATGCAAGTGTCCACTGATAGAATGAAGAAACGTGGTCTACACATACAATGGAGTATTAGTCTCAAAAAAAGAAAAGGAATTCTGACATGCTACAACATGGATGAGCTTTGAGGACATCATGCTAAAGTGAAATAAACCAGTCACGAAAAGAACTGTATGATTCTACTTACATGAGGTAGGAAAAGGAGTTAAAATCCTAGAGACAAAGTAACGGTGGTTTCCAGGGGCCAGTGTGCAGGTACTAGGGAGTTACTGTTTAATGGGCATAGTTCCCATTTTACAAGATGAAGGGTTCTGGAGATGGATGGTGGTGATGGTTTAATAACATTATGATTATTATTACCACTGAACTTTACACTTAAAAATGGTTAACATGGTAAACTATATTATATATATTTTACCACAATTTTAAAAATTGAGGGGAAAAAAGGGGCCCGGGGGTGGGGGGTGGGGAATGAGAAGACTTGCCCTAACTCAGGATTTTAAATAAAAGGCAGTATTAAGTTATAAAAACACCATGCATCCTACAAAAGGCTATAGATGGAAGGAATTATCGACATTATCTCACATATCGATACCCAAGCCTGTCAACTCAGCTCCTCAGAGTGGTAGTTAGGGGAGAACTCATCTGGATAAACAACATGGGCATTTAATATTTCAGAATTTCACTTTAGCTTCCTTCCTTCCATCTAGTATCTACTGCAGAAAAATTTTGAAACTAACTTTCTAAAAAGTCAAATCAGATTTACTTTAAATGTACCCTCTGGGATAGAGTCAGAGAGTGGCCCAAAGGTGGCAGCAGAGGAGAGGGGTGAACCGACAGAGGGCTCTCAGCTGCTCTTGTGACATGTCCATCACCTGCTGCAGAACCCACCGGTCAGGCGTGGCTGCAGTGCAGGATGGCAGAGGATCCTGGCCTAGACGGGTGGCTGGGCAGCACTCTGCCCCAGTGCCACTGGGTCGTACGCTTTGCAATGGTTACTCTAGGTCATGCGAATCTCCTCTCAATTTAAAAGGCATTAAAAATGGAAGACAACCCACTGACCAAAAGAGAAAGATATCTTTTCCTAGCTTCCAGTATTTGGAAGTAAATACTGTATGGCAATGCATTCTATTTCCTTTCTCACGTACAAATCAAATCAAATTTTGGAACTTCTTTGGTGCACAAGTTTTAAATGCCATTCAAAGTTCGTATTGGGAATACGAATCCACAATGGCAAAGGCCCTTATTATTATAGATATAAATCGTTATGAATAAAAATGCCAATTTGGCTTTATATAGTTATCCGGAACTTGTCAATGGTACTTTTTTTTTTTTTTTTTTTTTTTTATTACAGAGAGGAAAGGAGAGAGATAGAGAGTTAGAAACATCGATGAGAGAGAAACATCGACCAGCTGCCTCCTGCACACTCCCCACTGGGGATGTGCCCGCAACCCAGGTACATGCCCTTGACCGGAATCGAACCTGGGACCTTTCAGTCCTCAGGCCGACGCTCTATCCACTGAGCCAAACCGGTTTCGGCAATGGTACTTTTTAAAAGGAAAGTATCATTTACCCATTAGCTGAACATTACATTTTTAAACACATGTTCTAGTTGGAGGGAGTAATTGTTTAGGAGGGAAAAAATGTGCATTTCCACTCTTTCTGTAGGGTTTGGAAAACCCCTTCTGTTGAGTATAGTTTTTATGACGTTGTATTTTCTGGTCTATTTACACGTATGCTATATAAACCACTTGAATACACATCTTTATAAATATGGCCTTCCAAGTCACCTCAGCTCTGCTCAGACTGAAACCATATAGTTGAGGAGATCTTCAGGAAAATTTTTTCTCCTTCTCTCTCCTTGCTAAAGGGAAGGTATTCTGAAATTTTAAAAAATGAGCAATTTGGTAATTTTGGGTCATTCTGACCGAGGTGTAACCAAGTAATAACATAATATTAACTTGCATTTCATGTGGTGGCACGATACGTTTCTTTCAGGTGACACAACAAGGCTCCGAGTAGCTTTAATTACACATAATCACTGTAGAAAGTTAAATAAGATAGGGACCATTCAGGAGTTAATCACTGTTGCCCTATGTTTGATGGTTACCCCAACTCTGTGAGTGGATCAGGGCACACGGCATCCCGACTTCACGGCCAGACACCTGTGGCTCAGAAAGGCGCGGTAACTTCCTCAAGTGGCCACCCAACCAGTCAGCGGAGACACCGGGCCAGACCAGCGTTTTCCTCTACCCGCCTCGCACTGCCCTTCCATCACCGACCACAGGCCCCATGCACAGGTAAGAGCAATGATATCTTTTGGCCGAATGATCTATGACTGAACACCTGGGCCCTTCCCCTCCCAACCTGCTGACACATTCCGGGCAGTCAGCGCACTGAAATGACTGACTGTTGACAAAAGATAATTCTCCAGTCATTGTCCTTGCTTTTAGGCACACGCACTGTGCGTTGTAACACTCTCCACATTCATTCACACAGCATCCACCTAGATCCCAGGGACCTAGGAGAAACTCAGTTACCTTTTCCACAGCTCCACCTGGTCGGAAGCCAGACATGGTCTCATGGATGGAAGCGGCCTGGGCCTTAGATTCCAGATCCTGGGGGTCATTACCTCCGGCGGGCAGGTTTACTGTCTCGGACGCGGTGGGCCTGGCCGAGGCCTCCGGCCCCTTGCAGTGTGGGCTGACCCTGGCCACTGGCCTGTGCCTGCACCCCAGGCTTTCACTCCTCTGCTGGGGGGCACTGGTGCTGTCCGCACTCACCAGACTCTGGGTATCAGCTTTATATTCCAATTTGGGTGAACTCCTGGACCCCGGCAGTTCCTTCCTCCTCAGGCAGCCAGAGCCACCCTTGGGGGCCTCTGCAGAAGACAGCGGGTTGGCTGCATGGGGAGGAGTGTCCCCCAAGTCCCCTGGGACACTCTCCAAGCTCAGGGAGCTGCCGAGGAGAGGCACCGAGGAGGCCTTGCTGACCAGTGTTTTCTGAGGATGGTCCTCTCGGTTGTTGACACCCATGACCTTGGGAGAGGTCAAGCCATGCCTAGAGTCGTCCTCTGTCAGAGGCCTGCCGGCACCTGGGAGGCTCCCTGGGAGGGAGATGCAGTCCCCTTCGCCCTCGAACTCCTCCTCATCGCTGGCGTCGTCCGCGTAGCAGCCCACCTTCTTCTGGCGGCGGAGAGGGTTGCGGAGGACCTGCGGGCTCCCGGGCAGACTGGCTTGTCTGGCGACTGTCACCTGCTTGTGGAAGAGCCCAGAGCCCCGCTGGCTTCCTAGGCACACAAGGCTGTTGGCCCTGGCTTTTCCTGGTTCCTTGGGAGCTGGTGGGGAGAGAAAGTCAGATGAAATCGCTTCCCATCCGGCCTGATCTTAACAACTTAACCCCTGAGCATTTCCACAGTCACATGGCCCTCTGGTGCCCTCTGGCCACTGGGCGCCAGGCTTTAACGATACGGCTTTCTGAGGTCTGCAGGGGCAGAGCGGACAGCCGGGAGTTTTCCTGCTGGCCGCCCTTTTGTGTTTTTATTTTGTACCTGAACCTCTGAATTGTTGAACTAAAATGTGGGCGCTGCCTAGAGACAGGAATGCATCACTTGTCACCATCAGGATCTCTGATGCATGGCTGGGGCCCAACCCAGATGCTGCTGCTCATCCTCTTTAGGAGGATGTCGGGGACCAGCAAGTGCCCCAGGCCTGGGCCTTCTTACCACCTGAGGTCCTTCCTTCATCAGCACAAAGGCGGCCGGACTGAAGGGAGGTAAACTCCCAGCCTGTGGGCACAGCTAAGCCTGAGGTTATCATCTACAAATGCCCCCCCCCCGCCCCCGGGGGAAGCGAGGCCTGGGCTGCTAAGCAAACTCTACACATCTTGCCAAATAGAGTGAAAAATGACACACGCTTCCACCTTGAAATGTTCCCATCAGACCAGAGTGAGCTCATCCGCTGCTCCAGACGAGACACAGGGTGATCCTCCCCTGTCTCTCCTAAGACGGGCACTTTCATGTTCACACATCAGAGATAAACTGCAACAGGCACCACAGCAGCAAGTCTGAGAAATCCCTACCGCTCATGTCAGAGCCTTTTCTCATATTATACTGAGAAGATAATGAGACTAAATGTCTGTCTCTTATAAGTTCTGAATCTTCCACTGCTTTCTAAAAATAAGTCAGGGTCTCGGGAGGGAAGGGCCTGACATTTGGCTGGTATTCCCCTCAAACATAGGCCATTGGGGTGCCAAATCCTGGATGCCATACATTTCAAGACTCCGCTATGTACACAGCACCCAAAGGCCACCTTCACCACTGGGGGTAGAATGCATGCCCAGCCCATTCACTGCAGATTCAAGTGGCCATTTTAAAAAAATAAACTCTGGATTCAGTCAGGCTAGAAAGATGGCTTCTGCTCGGCCGGAGGCCTGGCTTCCCTTTCTCTGCATATCACAGCGCTGTGGTATGCGGGAAGCCAGCGTGGCAGGGCCGGAGAGCAGTCCCCGCTTACTGGAGGCGCTGCAGCCGCTCCCCGCGTGCTCCTCGTCCTCCGAGCCCGCCACCACGAAGTCTGCCAAGGGGCCTGCGATGTCCGGGGCAAAGTACTGGGAGAGGTCGGCTTCAGAGAGCAGGGAGTCCTGTTGAAGAAGACAGTGTTGGACGGTTTGGAAGCGGAATATTCTCAACATTACTTCCTGTCTTTCCAAGAACACTTTGTTCTAATCCATGGTCATTCGGAGCAGCTGTGGCGTGAACGCCCACTTCCATTTACTTCGGGATGGCTCAATTAAACGTTTAATGAATCAAAAGCCAACGGTTGCTGCCAGACAACATTTTTTAAGGTTCTTTTTTTGTTTGTTTTTGTTTTTTGCCAAATGTTTGGCAATGCTGAGAAAAGCCACAGCAGCCATGTATCAACCCTCCCAGGAAAAACAGTGAGGAAGCGATAGGAAAACAGAATGGAATTCCAAGCCACTGGTGCAGCCTGTTGATGAAACAGAACCCAGGGGAGCTTGGATCCTGTGCTCAGACCCACTGGGATGCAGGAACAGCCAGCCGGGAACGATGCCACCGTCTCCTTAAAGACGCAGGCCCCCCAAATCCAACCAGGCCCACCCTCTTCTCATGGAGCATTTAGAAAACTATTCTTCAAATTGCAGTTCGGTTCTTTTATTCTGTTGCTCTATTTCTTTTCCTGAATGAATATTTAACAAAAGAAACACATTCATATTCTTGTTCTCAAATCAGCATTGTTGCTATTTCCTGTGTAAAGTGGCCAAATGACTCATTGGACAGAAATACAGGCTGGGCCCTCACATTTGATTTCTGGGCTCCAGGAATTTGTTCATGGGCTAGTGGAGTGAGGCAGCAGTGCACCCTGACTCACCTTTTTTGCGAGAGAGGGACTCTTCAAGGGGGTACCTGTTGGGGGAAAAATTCACCATGTTGTCAACAAAGCTCCAATCTGTACAAATAGGCTCACATCCTTAACTAGAAAAGGAGGAGCCAAACACACTAAACAAAGCCCTCTCTGCTTGACTAGCACTGATGGGCCAGGTGCACAGGTATCGACATGCATGCGGTCTACCTGGGAACCCCGTCCCTATTCTGCCCCACCTCCCGAGATTCTGCTCATGCTTTAGGACTTAACTCAGGTGCTACCATCTCCATGGTGATCCCAGTTGGGAGGCACTTCATCTGAATCTCAAAAGTATTTTATGCTACTCATACACCAGTTCCCGGGCACACGGTATAATCAAATTATAAGTAGATTCATCTCATCTCCCTTCCTCGGCTCTTTCACTATGTACAGGGCTGAGACCCTCACTGAGCCGACCCTACGGTGCTCAGCACGGCTCCTGGATAGGAAACGTGTGTTGAGTGGATTACAGGATGAATGAACAAAGGGACACCACCCAGGAAACTCACGCAAGAGCCGGGAAGAGGGTTGAATATCTATTTTAGACTTTAGTTGAAGGATGAAAAGACTCAGCATTGAGACTTTAAATTATATGCCACGAGCCAAGAGATCTTGGGCATGAGGATCATGGCTTAATAACATCTTTCATAAATGACCGAGGGGCTCCGCTGGGAGCATGAGAGGGACAGCTTTCAGACAGGCCGGGAGAACGGGCTGGCTGAATAAAGGGCCCATTATGGCTGTGCCATAATTTTAAATATATTAATGATGGATGCAGATAATCAGGGTATTTCATGGTTTCCAAGAATTCCTATGCCTCTCCTTTCCTCTGACAACCAGCAACTCATGGCTCAGTGCCCTTTCCTCCCATCAATCCTGACGTGATAATATCTCAAGTTCAGACATGTTTGCAGTTCCTTTAGGTTCCATTCTATAGGACTCCATGCTTCCTGTTTTAAATTCATATGAAATTCTTACTATCTCGGTCCTCCTCCGCCTGAACTGTTCCACGTGGGAAGGGGAAAGCGTGATTTCTGCAGCCTCTATTGCCTTTCTTAAGTTGAAACTTTTAATTCATGTCAAGAAACCCCAGGTTTTTGGATACTATACTCTGCATCTAACAACGGACACACCAAACAGCTGATATTTTGGTCTCGCTTCATGTTCAGCGAGCACAGGTCAGATGAGTTGCACATAAAGCCATGAAATGCTGCTAACTCATTTTTGCAAATCATCTTAAAGTGATCTAAGAGGCATGCGTGATTAGAACTCCAATAAAGCAGATGAAACAACTGCAGATATCAGAAGCCGCCGCTAAGGGAAGCATAGCATCTCTATGACAGCAACTTCTGTCCAACGTGATAATCGCAGAGAGAACCCAGCCCTACTGCACGGGAGTGCCCCGTGGGGCACCTAATGAGACGCTTCCGAAGGCTGAATGAAAATGTGCGGGTACAGTACCTAAGCCAGGAGAGGAACTGGCCTCTTTGCTGTCCTGGTAAGTGCTGCGTGCTATCACTTCATCCATTTCCTGCTCGGAAACCTGGATTTCAGCAGAAAGCACAAGTTAGATGGGTTTATTTACTTATTTCCCCCAACAAAAAGGAGCTAGAAACAGGCAGAAGCTGAGCAGAGGCAAGAGGAAAGAAAACCAGGGGCTGAGGGTCCTGCTCGTCCCCTGAAGCCATCGCTTAGGGCCCAGAAGACCCAAACTGGGCTGACTGGCTGCTTGAAACAATATACTCACAAGACCTTTCGTTGGCTCCCAAGTTCGTTAAGCAAAGCAATCAAGTGCAGGGGCTGGTATCTGCCTCTCTCTGGGACACTCACTTATAACTCTTTTTTCCTAAACTTTATTGAAACAATGTCAGACTTACATCGTGACCCGCCACCTGTACATATTTTATCGCATAGCTCCTAAAAACAAGGACATTCCCTTAAATAACCTCAGTACTATTATTAAATTCAGGGAATTCAATGCTGATACAAATGACTGTCTACTATACCTACATTTCATGTTCCAGTTTAACCAACTGTCCTAGAAGTCTCCTTCAGAAACACCATTCAGACTGGAAATGGTTCCCGGGAAGTTTGATGCCGGCCTGCGATAAGGGTTTTCCTGGAGAATGCAAATCACCAAGTCTTTCCTCAACTACATCTCGCCAGGGAGAAATGTCACCGGGCTAAATGCTGTGCACAGTGACAAAGCGTTTACAGTCTGTGCAAGCCCCTTATCTGCTGGACTTCAGTGGGCCGTCACTGACAAACGTTTCTGCATAGTTATACTTCACGGAATTCCTTTTCTTTTTCTTTTTGGCAATCCGGAATTCAGTGTATGATCTAGGGTCATTTCTCTTTGGTCTCCTTTAAGCCAAACCAATTCAGAGCCCTTCTTTGTCTTTCATGATACTGGTATTTTGGAAGAAATGAGGCCAATCCAAACCCTCAAAGGATGTGCCTAAATAGTTTCTTCATGCTTAGATTTAGATAATGCATTTTGGGGCAGAAAAACTATAAAACTCGTTTCCTTCTCAGTGCATCACAGCAGCACGCAGGGTCTGTGTGTTTCATAATTGGTGATAACTTTGATTACGTGATTGGGATGGAGTTCAGCAGATTTCTCCACTGGATTTTTATTTTTTTATTTTTGGTCATTAATGGGTCATCTGTAAGGAGATAGCTTGAAACTATGTCAAATCCTGCTCCCCAGTGTATTTTCACTCAATGGTTTTAGCTTCATTGAGTATTCTTATCTGAATCAATTCTTATAGTGAAGTTTTCAATATAGTGACTTTATAACTCTTCTTTTCCTTCTGTATTTATTGGTATCAGAGTAGGTTCATAGATCCCACCCCCCATAAGTTGTTATCCACCCTGTCATCATTCATGAGAAGAATTTTTAAAAGCCTGATACATGCTAAACTTTGAGATGTTTTAAAAGACAATTACATAAGTAACTTTTTTTTAAAAGTAAGGCTTATATTTTAAACTTAGAATGATAATTTTGTATACTAAAATAACATTTAGTCTAAATAATATTTGGCTAAGCATAGCAATTTGTCTTAAGTGTGTAAATATTTCTATACAGGATTTAGCATTACATTGAACCACAATCACATCATGGCCTTTATGTAATACTTTATAGGATTTTTGGAAATAAAATATGTACACATAGATGCACAGTGGCATATACACTTGCTTACACACACACACCTTCATAAAGCAAAGCGTAATTTTGTATAAATAAGTCAGGGGAAAATATCAGCTAAAGCAGTGGTTGCAACTTTTTCTTGATATTAGGCCTCCAAGATTTGCAATTGTTTTTCAGAGTGGGGAAAAAAATGGTTGGGGCTTGAAACGAGTGAAAGATTTCCTGGATAATTCGAATCATGCTTGAGAGCCCAGCACCAGTTAAAAACAGACTTCTATTACCAATACTTTCTTCTACTTAACGTCAGCTAGACGCTGCTGCTGAGCGGGTCCAAATCTCAGCTTGTCTAGACCTGGAGGGTTTGAATATCCCAAGCGGGCAGCCACTGCTCCAGCCGTTAGAGAAACAGAAGAAAAGAAAACCCTTGTGGTATTTCTCTTGGAACAACATGAACACTAAGGAAGCACATACATTCAGTATCAAACTGTACGATTGGTATGAAATGCTGGGGTAAGCGGCACAAAAATACATTAAACATAAAATGGAACCTTGACCAGAAGGAAAATATAGTATGATGTTACAACTGAGCACGCCATGTTTACCTAGGTCCTAGGAGGAAAAGTGAAGTGCAGCCAAACAGTTACTGTGGTTTTGCTGGCCATTATCTCCCGCACCATCAGGAGGACCATTTTATTGCGGCTGGAAACACGACTCAACCTGCGTGTTCAAGGATCACAGACCACAGTCCCCCTGGATCATCATGCTCTGCACTGAAATGCCATCTTTGTTTGCTTGTCTGACTGGGTTAGCAAATCAGGCAGGTGCTTTTGGGCTGAGGTGATGTGGACCGCTGAACAGACCGTGGCCTGCGTTGCAGTGGAATGGACTTGAAGTCAGCCGTGCCCTGAAGCCATCAGACTGCCAAGCACTGAGCACTGAACTTTCTATTGCATTGCTGAGGGATGTGCCAGCTCAGCCACAGCTTAGTGGACTGCTTCCTGAGGTGAGAGGTGGTGTGGCCATGTGGGTGGTGGAACCCAAGAGAGGGCTCTGGAGCAAGGAGCTGAAGCTGGTCAGGCTGTGATGATGAGGCAAAACGATGTTAGAAGCGACCCAGAGCGTCAAGGGGAGAGCAGGGAAATGGAGTAAACAGGTGCCGAGGGAAAGTGTCAGGACTGCAGAACAGAATGGAGAAAAGGGGGAATGACAAGGAAAAACGGGGGAGAGGTAGAAGAACTTGATTTTATACTAATGATTTCCAGGAAGCTTCTATGGAAGACATTTTTGAGAAGGCACGTAGACCAGAGAAAACAATGGCGGGGGCGGGGGCGGGGGGGGGGGGGCATTGGGGAGGAAGCTGTGGCGCTGACTCTGAATCAGTCTAATGACAGCCTCTGTCCAAGCACCGTGGCTGACATCACCTCGCAGGCCCAGGCATGGAGGCACAGCCGGAAGCACTTACTGGCACTGGGAGAACCAGGGCCACAGTGAACATCAGAGACACTAAGCACGATGCTATGACGTTAATGCACTAAGGAAATCCCAGGCGTGGCACCTGGGAGGACCCACAGCGTCTCTTGGCACAGACTTCTTATTCTTAAAATGGCATACAAGCTCAGCAGCCTGGGACCACTTAGGACATAATCAAATAATCCTGCAAACAATACAAGGGAGGGGCTGGTGGCCACAGGACAGGCAAGGAACGAACTGGCGTGACCAATGAGCATTCTGAGTTGTTAAAAGGAAAGGACTAAATGTTGTAAAATACAACCTGATGACAATGTTAGAGACAAACTAATTTTAAACAATTTGTACATTGAGTGCTCAAAATAACAAAAATTAGCATTCAAGGAGGGTTGAGTTGAACTTGCTGAGGTGTCTTGTGACTAGCTGAAAAAATTAAAAGCAACTGCACATGTTTAGAAGAGATAACCAAATAACAGCAGAGGCCTAGGGGACAGGGGCTACGATAATCTGCAAGTTCAATAGGGGTCAATAGAGTGATATCGGTGCTAAAAAATATTAGTCGGCTCTTAAACCTAATTACAGAAGTATTCTGCTCAAGTCAGGAATGGCCTGGACAAGTCATCTTGTGTAATGTTCTCAGATACTCTGGATGCAGAAACCCAAGATAGGTTAAGTACCTCACCAGAGATCATCCACATGGCCAGCTGGGGTTAACCAGACCTGGTACTGCTACCTTCTACCAAATTTTACATTCACCAATAACACTGTCAGAAATGTCTAATAAATCTTCCTGAGAACATGAAGATGAAGAAGTCCAGATCAATGATTCGTTTCCCCCGTGTAGCTGTCACCTGAGCTACTGTGTGGCCTCAGGCCGATTCCCATCCCTAGCCGAGTGCACTGCCCCACCCACCAAAGAGCATGTGTCTCACTGTAATGTGTGTGTCACTGCTCCCGGACAAACAGCCAGGCCGTCTTCCCAAACGCAGAACAGTATGAAGTACTTCACCTTTGGATTAGGGTGCCGGCCGATGACAAGGCGCACGGGTCCTGGGGGGCATTTGCTTAAGATGGCGTGGACTTTGCTTAAAGCAGCGTGGCGGACGTTGACCGAGTTCACTTCCAGGATCTGATCTCCGCGGCTAAGGAGGCAACATAATCAACACTGTGTTAATAGTCAACTTTTTATAAGGTTTTCTTCTGGGAGAGGTTTCTAACAAGGAAAGTCTTCTGAAGAAAGAAGTAGTTCATCTTTGCATATATGTAAAAGAGCAACACGTTCATATAAACACACTGGATTTTAAATTGGCAAAAGTCATTATGCTTATCTACCCAAATTTTCAGAAGTAGTAAAAGTAAATAAAACAGATAGTAAGGACAACAACGCAGGCTAACATTTCTTGAGCACACAGTATATGCCAGGCACTGTATAAAGCCATCCACAGAATGGTGCTTGAAGGGGTACTATTAGTCCCATTATGTAGAGAAGACCACAGGTTCAGAGAGGTCAGCTAGAGGTCACACACTGTTGAACTCAGGTCTGTCTACCTCTCAATCATCACGTGATAGCCCCTGGACCACCACCCATTTCTTTCTTCCTACCATCTTGAAATGATTATTGTAATATAATTTAAGGAGGAAATATCTGAAGCTCAAAGGTTACCCAAGAATTTGTAAAAACGTTTCAAATTTGAACAAATGAGAAATTGAAGACAAGATGCCCATTTTTGACTTGAAATTATAGGGAGAGAACTCAGGACGAGAGAACAAAGACTCTTTATATGGGGTTTGAAGAATGTTCATTTGGCAGGCTCCAGACATATGGAACCATTCAAGAAAGAAACATCATCTTGGGATGTCATTAAAGGATTTTTTTTCCTTGGGTTCTAAAAGTATATTTTCTTTAATGTACTTTGGATGATTTGCTAACTTTTTTTTTCATATGGAAATTCACTCTGATGATTAACTAAAAACATAATATAATCTATTAACAGGGCCCCAAGATGGCAACCTCAAGGAATGTCATTTTGATAATTCCTCAACTGCTCAAGGACTTAGAAGCTTAGTGGAAAGAAAGGTGATACTGTTTGCACAGAGTGCTTTGTGCAATACATGTATGTTCTTGTGAAGTTTAGATGGGCACAGACCCATCGCAACTATTATATAACAGAATACCTAGGCATGTCTTGGATAAACAGGATACCCATGCTACCACGCAGCAGCTAGCTGGATCAAGAAATCAGACACGCAGTGACTTCAGACAGTAAGCATCTCGACATCACCACTCAGAAAGGAATGAAACAACAGAAAAGGTTCAAGAGATGATGCTGAGTAATAAAGGCATGATTTGAGGACTCTCTTGTACCCAGTGATCCTGAATCATAATGAGCAAGTCCCAGCATCTCCACTGAATTTCCCATAACTGAATATAGAAGTGAAAGGAAATATTTAGAGAATCACAGTTATCTGTATAGAGTTGTGTTTTGTCATTTCTGAAACTGAACTTCTGTGTCCACATAGAACAACATCCGAAAAGCCAAGATCCAGAGTTCTCTAATTCAACCAAGTTTCACTTATATTAGCTTTTCACCTTTGGAGATGCTATTAATTATAATCCAGGCTATATTTCTGCAACTAATACAAACATTTAGAATCACATAAAGGAATGTAACAGGGCAGGTATCTGACGTGTATGTACTCAGAATATTTACGAACATGCCAGGTTTACTACGCACCTCAGATTGCTCTCCATCTTGGCCACGGATCCCGGGGCAAGGCTGTGAATGTAGATGCCGGGAGGGCTGTTCTCCAGGGCCAGGCAGCAGGCGCCAATGCCCAATCCAACTCTGGGCTCTGCCAGAGGCATCATTCAAAGAAAACAACAGCATCAAAAAACAAGCGTGAGTGATTGGAAACCGCATCAATGGATATTCAGACCAATAGCCATTTATTTCTTGACCAGACTCAGAATGTGAAATCCTGCCTTTCTTTGCCCACATTGTCACATTCTGTTCATTAAATCAGTCCTGGCAGAAACACGGCTGAACCGGACTGGGAATTATTCAACGGTCTACTCTGCTTAGTTTGCTAATCTATTTTTTGGAAATAGGCAGAGTCGAGGTAATATATTTTATTTTGGATATACAACTTTAGGTTTTCTTTTACCTCGTTTTAGCACCTAATCCCTTGACATTTAATTGCGCTTCATATTTCTACAGTGGGTGGGGAGGGAAAAAAAAAACAGAGATGAAAAGCAGTATGATTTGGGGGCCACCCGTGACTTAGTTACTGGTGTTAACTGTATTCTTAACTATGATCTTTTCTTCTTTAAATTTTTATATTAGCCCTGGAATTAAGCTGGTTGGTGGTTTCTTTAAACAGGAGTCTTGGACACATGGCGATTCATCTGGGGAGAGCTCATGGGCCTGTGGGCTCCTGGTAATTTCCCTTCACTTTAGAAAATGACTGACATCTCCACTTTTGATCCCACTGTCCATTTAGAGAATACCATATGTTTTTGGTAGCAGGTCATCCCAAAGAAACGATTCATAGGAAAAGTATAAAAAGTTCACATTGTTATATGTGAGAACATGTAACAAAGGTGAGCACCAGCTGGCATCACCTTTGTTGAGCGTTACTTCCATGACAATTCTGTCCTTGGGCCCATGGGCCTTCCGACCCAAGGATGAGGAGTTGCTTTCATCAGAGCCCACCGCCGAGGTTCCCCCACTGGCGTTGAAGCTTGGGGAGCTGGATCTACTCATGTGTGTGGGGGTGGAGCAGGGCGTGAGGCTTGGACTCAGTAACTTTGTGCGTACGGTTAACACAAACAATCCACTCCGGATTTGCTGAGGAAACAAAAAGAAAGTAGGGCTGAAACATTCAGACCGTCCTATGCCAAAGGGTGAAAAACAACACTAAACCCAAACCCAAACCAGAAGGAGATGAAGAAAAACATCAGAAAATAAAGGAGAGCAATAAGAATGTCGTTACCTTAAAGGTATGAATGGCTTCTTGAAACGTCAAGCCCTTTATTGGTATTCCATTTACATCTAGGATTTCATCCCCTAGTGACCAAATAGGAGAATTACATTAACGTCAAGCTTTAATTTAGGGGAATCTGTCAGAATGCGAACAGGATACCACAGGGTCCCTGATTTACAACTCTATAAAGTGAATACGTGCATCCACGTTCCTTAGCTTAGCTCCCAGGAATGTCACAAAATGGGGCAATGAATGCATATTTCTCTACAGTAACTCTGTATTTCCACGTTTAATTAAAACAACTATGGGAAGCATCCAAGTCTTATTCTTCAGCCATTGCCAAGTTTAATATCAGATGTCCTATGTTTAGAGATCAAACTGCAAAAAACGGAGTCCCAAGTCTTTCCTCATGGTCTTTGTTTAAAAACTTAAAACCAAAGGCAGTGAAGCATGAACGCACACATGTGAGAAGCCACTCCCATCTCTGGGCCCAGAGAATCATCACAGAGCAGGGGAAATCGTCTCAATAACAGAGACAAAAAGAAAACAAAAAAACCAAAACCTTGTGAGATATTATTTAGGAATGGCAGCTCCACCTCTAGAAATAGTCTAGATGCCCAGCCTTAGTGGTGCTCCAGGTTCTCCATCATTAAGCAGGCACGCTACTATACGCTTCTGTGTCAGAAATTATTGTAGGCTAATGCCAAACTGCATTCACAGTCTCTCCCCTCAGCCCCCCATCCCGGACTCATCTTCAACTCCAAGAAGGTATAGTTAGGTCATTTTCAAGCTGTTGATAGTGTCTGCTGGGAATAGAAAAGAACTTGAACATCCTGTTGACTTACCAGAGTTTGTTCTAGTTTGTACTCTTGTAACATAGTCCTTTTTTTTTTTTTTAAATAACAGTTCATCAAAAACGCTACACAAAGGGGCCCCGAGAGAAGAAGAGATGGACCTTGCACAGCAGTGCAGGACGGAAAAGGGACTTCCCTTACCTATGACAGAGTGCAAAGCAGCACAAGATCTCTCAGTTCCCCTCCCGGGGACTGTGCACCTGATCAAAGGAACCCTGCCCCTGAGTGTAAAATGTAGCCACTCCCCATGCATTTGTTGTGTGCCTTCCCTTTAATGCAACTGCAGAAGTTGTAAAATAAGTGACAGAATCTGTTTAAAAATCTCCTGGCACAGCTGATTACTCAACGAGGTGAGGTTTTGGGTTTGTTCCCACATAGGAAAAGGATGGAAACATTAAAACGATTGCTCAGCCTTTAAAAATCTTCATACAAGATTTAAAGACGACAGACCATTCAACAGGTTGAAAATCCATTTCAACGACTTGTCTTTATTGTAAATGATACAGATGGAAAAAAAGAGTATTAGGAAGACTCGCGTGCTATTAACCTTTCCTAACTATTGATTTCGCCTCCGTTTTGCTGCAGTCCACCAGTGCTGCAGGGAGACTGTCAATCAAGTGAACACAGGGCACATCCGCTATGAAAATGCTCTGCTGCTAGAACTTTCCGTCGTTCTGTACACAGACACAGACACCAGCTGGGAGCCAAGGCTTCCTCTAAGAGAGGGAAATAAGTACTCTGCCATCAAAATATGAAGCCTGCTCACGTCTCATCATTAGCATCCAGGCTTCCAGGGTCACGCTGCCTGAACAAGGAGACTCCAACTCACTCTACCAGTTAAAAAACAACAACTGTATGCTTCATACAGCAGCACCTATACTCTGGGCCAACTGAAATGAGCAGCCACGCCGTTTTTTAAGGTAACTGGAAATATTGTGATTTAATCATCTCATGAAGGAAGTGTGTTCATAAAAAGGAAGAAAAATCAGAATTCACGAACAAGGTCTGAGGATCTAATGTACAGCATGGTGACCACAGTTAACAATACTAAGTTATATTCCTGAAAATTTCTCAGAGAGTAGGTCTTAAATGTTCTCGCCCTGCACACACAGAACAGGTGACGTGAGGTGATGGAGGTGTTAACTAACTTTACTGCGGTAATCATTTCACAACATGTCATGTCATACACCTTAAACTCACACAGTTATCTATCAATTACATCTCCGTAAAGCAGTGTGTAGGGGGGAAGCACATGTTTAGCATGTTTATGTGAGCAGTAGGCAAAATGGTAGGTGCTGTGGAGAACTTAAAAGATGTGATTGTCAAACTGCAGCGGGAAGGCCAGGGAGGGTTGGGGGCAGGAGGGAGGGGGTAAGAGATCAACCGAAGGACTTGTATGCATGCATATAAGCATAACCAATGGACATAAGACACTGGGGAGTAGGGGAGGCCAGGGGATTGTCAAGGGCGGGGGAAAAAAAAAAGGACACATATGTAATACCCTTTGTAATACTTTAAGCAATAAAACAATAAAAAAAAATTCTATATAAATCCAAATAAAATGTGCTCTACTGAATAAAAATTAAAAAAAAAAAAGATGTGTACGTATCCAGTCCACAAACTCTCAGAAAATCTTCCAAACAAGAAACCTGATCAAAGATCAAGGGAATAAGGTAGATATTTAAGACCCGAATAAAAATAGCAAGCCACTTTTCACATATCTCATTTAATCCTCACAACAACTCTTTAAGGTTGGTACTAATTCCCCATGTTTTTAAGTGAGGAAAGTGAAGCTCAGGTTACAACTGTCCAAGGTTATGATGTGGAAAGTGCGGGATTCAGCCCAGGCTACTCCGCTCCCAAGCCCACAGCCCCAACTGCTGTGCATTCACCCCACATCTTGCAAAGGGGCAGATTCCCATGGAAGCAGAGCTCACCCCCACTGAGGACACCAAGAGGCTCTCTCCTACCTTCCTTAAGTCTTCCATCCTCGGCAGCTGATCCATTTGGGAAAATGGTCTTGACAAAAATCCCCATCTGTCCTCGAATGCAGTCCCGACCTCCGGCAATGCTAAAGCCAAGGCCCTGCACCCAAAGCAGACGGAGGTCCAGGTTGACACTGCAGTACTTACCTGAGGGCATCCTCCCCATTTCAGTATTTAACTGCGGTGTCTTCCCCAGCCACGCCCATAGTTAAGGCAAAAGGGTGTGACCATCTCACTCAGAGGCCCACAGGAAAGTACGCCTGGGAAGCCACTCACATACACATAAGGACACATAATCTATTCCCCTTTAAACGTTTGTTAATTTCATATAAAAACAATAATAAAAAGTAACCATTTAGAAAATATATGCTAACTTGCGCCTGACGGCTACAGCGGGCAGAAGAGCGCTCACCTTGCCCTTCTCTTTGTACAGCCCGATGATGGAGATGACCGACGGCCGGATGAGCCTCCACGGAGACTCCACCTGCGTGGTGCTCAGGGAGCGGGTGGACTTCTTCACGATGTGGTATTCCTACAGTCAGCAGACAGAAGGCCAGAGAGTCCCAGCTACCCTCTGGTCCTCTGGCATCAGATACATTCAGATTCTGAAAACCTCAGCTGTCTTTGGGGTGAGGTGGCCATTCCTCCCTGGTCCAGCGGCTTTAAGAAAGTTTATTATAAAGAACACTGGAGAGCCCTGGCCAGGTGGCTCAGTTGGTTGGAGGATCGTTCCATACACCAAAAGGCTGCAAGTTTGATTCCTGGTAAGGGCATATACCTAGGTTGCGGGTTCGTTACCCAGTCAGGACACGTATGGGAGGTAACCGATTAATGTTTCTCTCTCACAGAGATCTCTCTCTCCCTTCCTCTCTCTCTAAAAACATATCTTCAGATGAGGATTTAAATAAAACAAACAAACAAACAAAACGCTTTAAATAGAAGCAGAGGACTAGATCCTCCTGCAAAATGGCCACACCTTCTTCCTCCACAGAAAGAACGGCTCAGAGGCCGCAGACATCTGTTATTTCTTTCCTTAACTGTACTCCGTGGATCCTGCTTCTGGCTTTCTGGAATGGAGTCAGGAACCAGAAACCCAGAGGCCTCAGAGCTGCACGATGACCACCCTGGGTTTAGGGTCCCCCCTGGAAGTCACCCCCTCCCCCCAACCCCCACCCCAAGTTCATAATCATGGTTAGGAATCATTCCCCATTTTAAGCTTAATTCTCTCACTCAAAAACTTAGTAAGCCCTTGTTTCTTATAAAACCCAAACCGCAAACCCAGATAACTGTTATTCTGCATAAAACATCCCGTTGAGCAACTGCAGCAGCTTCAGGTCTAATCCCTCACATGTGCACAATAAAATATTTTCCAGAGCAAATCTCCATCTCAATCCTGTCCACCACTCAGTACATACGTGTGAAAGCAGGGCACACCAATATAACCTAAACAAGAGAGTCTACAAATCTATTGCTAAAACACTTCTGCAGTCTAGCTCCTTGTGATTCTTCTTAGAATAAATTTCTTAAATGACAGATATTCCATTATAAGCAAAAAACAAAAACAAAAAAAAAGACTTCATATTTAATATGAGAAAAGAGACATCAGAAATAGTTTGTATCCTTAATGGATGTAGTCTACAGTCAAAGGTAGAAACGAGATGTCTGCTAACATTTTTGTATTCCCAGCGGCTTAGAACAATTACGTTTTGCAGTTTTACAAACTATCTGCCAGCTATGTTGGCCTCCCAGACTCTGTCTGATTCAATAAATAAATAAATAAAATAAAAAAAGACGTTGGCTTGGCAAGGTTACCACCCTTTTACTGAAACCACTGTGGAAAAGGCCCAACACAGCCCAAGGGTGTTCAACCCCTGAGCACACAGCTGCACGTGTGGGTTCGTAAGGGAACTCTCTGATCACCAATCTCTAGCAGCACCAATTCCATCTCCCCCTGGGGAACCAGTGGGAACCTAGGCCTGTGGTACCTTCTAGACCTGTGCTGTCCAGTATGGTAGTCACCAACCACCTGTGGCCGTCTATGTTCAAATGAAGATAATTAAAATAAAAAACATAGCCCTGTCTTGCCAGCCACTTTTTATGCGCTCAGTAGATACGTGCGGCTACTATTCAGGGCAGTACAGGTACAAAACATTCCCATCATCGCAGACAGTTTTAGTGGAGTGCTCTATTCTAGACAACACTTTTTAGTGGAGGAAGAGAGAACAACAAAAGAGAGAGGTGAGAATCTCGAGAGAAAAAGAGAAGGGTAGAACGTAGAAAGAGAAGACAAGAGAAAGGACAACTCAAAGAGGTTAAAAAAGTATTTTCCCTCAATCTTTACGAGCCATGTTTCCTTGTTCCTTGAAGCCTGGTTAGAAACAGGTATTTAGAGGCTATAAATATGGTAGGCTTCCTCAGTAGGCCACTATCTCAGGGCTAGACATCCTTGGCCATGATGGCAACCAACCCTCTCATTTCCACACTAACTGAACCAGCCCGACCACGTGGCTCCTTCACTTTCTGGTCTGATGGTGCCAGGACTCAAAGAACCTTCTACAGGTTCCCCAGAGACTGAGTCTGCTTCCAACTTGGTTATGAGATGTCTACCCAGTTTCCCCTGAGTTGAGGATGATGTAATTGAGAAAGAGTTCCCGTTCAGGGCAGGGGTGGGGACCGTCCATCCTGTGGGCCATATAAGGCCTGCGAAATCATTTGGTCTGGCCCTGCCAAGGCTTTAGGGGTGAGTTAATTCTATGTTTGACCAAATATAGCAGGCTAACTTTTAAGTTGATAATTATGTATGGCCCACGAATGATGGTGTAAATATCCCAATGGCCCTTGACAGAAAAAAAGGTTCCCCACCCCTGACTTATGGGGGCAGGCCCTGGAATATTAACATCATTGCCCACTTCACCCCTCTCTGCAGCCCCCTCTGACCCTGGCTATTTGAGTCATTACTGTGTAACAGGCAGGATCCCAGCACAGCACAGGCACACACACACCACACACACACACACTTCCCTCTCTCACATGACCCAACGTCCACCCACCCAGCTGTTAAACTGACTCCTGACATGTACACTAAACCAGTGATGGTGGTTCACCAGACCATGAGGTACCATTGTCTCCAGGCAGCTGAAGACAGCTCTTGGTTCTAAAACACATAGTAGGAAGGCGATCAAGATGCCAAGATCCAACAAGGGACTGTTTTCATCTACTGTTTTCAAACAGTAGGCTGACTTCTTTCCAGCCTCCCCAAACAGTGCTCACTCCCTGTATAATAGCTCCAGTCCCAAATACTCCCGGCCCGCATAGACAAGCAGTTCTTCCGAACACAGATGCTCTTGCTGTCTTTGAAAGGATAAAAGAAAGTCTAGAGACACCAGGGTAGAAGCGTACTCTTCCATCCCTGACTGGTCAACTGTGACTGCATGAGAAAGCAAGAGGCTCCATGGCACTGACTACCTGTGATCCCGAAGACTCCAGTAGCTGGGGTAGAGAGTGCTTCCGGCCATCTCGGGACACCTCCAACATCCTGGCCCGGGGGTCCCCGTTTCGCACCATCAGTTCATTATATTCTTCAACAGACTCTAGACGGTGTACACCCCCTGGAAAATACAGGGGAAAGAAGATATGGCTTGATATGGTATGAAAAGAAGCTTAAGAGCAAACATAGGCACAGATTTGTTGCATTTATAC
Source organism: Myotis myotis (assembly GCF_014108235.1). NCBI lineage: Eukaryota > Metazoa > Chordata > Mammalia > Chiroptera > Vespertilionidae > Myotis > Myotis myotis. Next base: position 25,120,979 of record NW_023416357.1, on the reverse strand, counting down.
CCACACTCATGGTTTTCAGAAGGTCTGCTGTCCAATTCTTTCAAAGCACCAAGCTCACCACATTCTGCCATCAAGCTCTGCGTAAGTTCAGTATGTGTTGAGGCCATTGATGCCAGATTATTAAAAAAAAGTGCCAGTTTTTAAAGGAACCAGTTAAGGGCAATGTATATATTTCATCCAAGTAAGATGTAGCCATGGTTGATAAGGCAATAAACAACAGTGAGAATGCTTGAGTGGATGGTTTTCTAATGATGGAGGAATATCACTTTGTGGTTGTTATAGTTCCATTGTTGGGGCAGATGGGTGTTTTTCATGTATAATAATGACTTTTAAAATAAACTTAAAAGAATTATAACAACTTACAGAAATGTGCACAAATACGTGTACAGTTCCATGAAATTTCACAAAGTGGATGTACCAATAACCAACACCCAAACCAAGAGACAGAATCTTGCCAGAACCCCAAAGCCCATTTTTGTGCAACTAACCACCCCTCGCCCAAGGTAACCATTAAACCTATTTCTAACATCATAGATCACTTTTGCCTATTTTCACCCTTTATATAAATGAACACATACAAGATGTACTTTTGTGTGTGTGTGTGTGTGTGTGTGGCTTTTCATTCTTAGCATTTGTTTGTGAAATTCCACCATGCTGTTGCATGCCCAGATATCATCCATCCCACTTCTGTGTGCTATTTCATTGTATAAACATACACAATTTATTATCTATTCTTCTGCTGATGGACATTTGGTTTACTTCCAGTTTTTAGGTCTAGAACAAAGATCAGCAAGCTTTTTTAATTTTTTTTGTAAAGGCTAGATAGTCGATGTTTTAGGCTTTATATGCCACAAATGGTCTCTGTTGCCTATTATTTACAAAACTTTCTAATAACCCACCAAAAATGTAGAAAGCATTTCTAGCTCATGGGCTATACAAATATAGCTGTGGATGGTAGTTTGCTGACCCTGATCTAGAATATGCTATTACTGAAAAATCTTGTAGATGTCGTGTCTGCTGAATGCAGATCTAGGAGTTGCTGGGTTACAGGTACACATGTACCTTACCAATGTCGTATCCCCAGTGTGCCTGAGCTCTAGTTTCTCTACACCTGTGTCATACTCAGTGGTGGCAATCTTTTTATTTACTTATCTTATTTAATTTATTTATTTATTTTAGTGGTGGCAGTTTCGTAATTTTAGCCACTCTGGTGGATATAGAATGGCATTTCATTGTGGTTTTAATTTACATTTCACTGATGACTAATGAGATTGAGCTTCTTTTAAAATATTCATTGGCGGTTTCTCTTTTGTAAAGTTGTCAAGTGCCTTATTAAAGTCTTTTGCTCATTCTTTTATTGGGTTTCTGTCTTTTGTTGTTGATTTATAGACTTTAAATTTTCTTTGTTAATATATTTTGGATATTTGGATAGATCATGGGATCTATGTATTATTGTAAATATCTTCTCTATGTCTGTGACTTGCCTTTTCACTCTCTTAATGTTATTTATTTTTTTTGGATGGGCCAAAGTTCATAATTTTAACACAGTACAACAAATAGATTTTTTTCTTTTTGGTTAGTACTGTTGGTTCCTGTTTAAAAAAATTTTTATACTGATTATATTTAAAGACACCCTTGCCATTTAAAAATAAGATAATTTAAGGAACTTAAATCTTAAATCATGTTTAATTACATTGAATACAATAGCCATAATCATATTACAATGTTCATATTATACTTGATATCTGCGATTTTCAACTTTTTTCCTTTCATGGCACATATAAACTAATTACTAAGACTCTATGGCATAACAACAAAAAAATCGATTTTTGCCGATCTGACACAAGAATAGGCATAATTTTGATTCATTCACATTGAATGGCTATTGTGTTGGCTGTTGTCATTTTTTGACAATTTAAGGGAAAAGAGGTCAGTTCCCCTGACTAATAGTCAGGTACTGAATGTTTTAAACATTCTTGCGGCACACCAGTTGAAAATTGCTTCACTATATGTTGTGTGTGTGTGTATGTATCTGTGAATATAACTATACACATATACAGATTCTTTGAAATATCAAGCTATTCTAGACCATGCGATGTTTTATTTGAAGACCTAAAATTTCAATTTACCTAAAAGTTTTCATGGGATAAAACAAGCTGATCCTGTACTCTTTTACAAATAATGTATTGATGAATTTCTAATAGTGATGAAAAAAAACAACAAAACCAGAATAGGACTGACAGTTATTTTAAAATGGCCATCACTAAAGGCCCGGCTTTTCAAAAGCTGAGTATTAGCTTTGTTATACAGGTTTTCAAACACCTGAAATTCCTTTGCAGTCAAATAGAATTTTCCATTTAAAAAGATCATAAGCCTAAGGCATGAACATGGATAAATCAAAAACACCAAAATTAAAAGGGAACCCTGCTGGCAGAAAGGGAGGCATGAAGTAATGAAAACTCAGGTTAGAATTTCAGAAAAAAAATGTTCCATGAAATTGCTTCAGTCATTTTTGGAGCCAGACTGGGCAAAAATCGTAGTGTAAATGGCTGGAACCTCTTTACAGAACCTCCTTAATAATTCATGACCAGATTCATCTATCTTGGCATGCTTACTCATCTGAAGCAGATTTATTAGAAGAAAATTCCTCTGGAGCTGACAGGGAGGCACTTGCCATCCACAGAAGAGAAACCACATACGGTGGTGTCTGTAGATAATGCACTGATATGTGACGACCACAGTGACTCGCTTTAAGAAACTATGAAATAAATACCCAAGTTTACAGGACAGACAAACGAGGAGCTCATCACATTAAAACCTCTGTATTCAAATGTCTGTAGACAGAACATATTTCACAGCACTGAACGCAGACCCAACTCCTTAAGCCTCTTTAACAGGTTTCCAAATTGCTTTTCCAGTCTTATCTCCCATTACCTGGCTGCATGAATTCATTGCTCTAGCCTGCTGAATCTCAAAGGAGAGAATCTGTCCAAAACCGGCATCCTTTCCAAAACTCGGGAGCATATAAATATCACTTGACGCTTTACCCGACTTCGCCTGCACCGGCACCTCCCGCCCCAAGCGTCTCCTTTCCCCTAATCGCTCTGACAAGCTCTGCTGGGCAGCGGCCCTCACTGATGAATTACTGGATCTTGCAGATACATGAGGAGGGAAAACAGTCGCCCAGAACGTCTCTGACCAGTTTTCCCCATTGCCCCTAAGCATTTCTCGTGCATTTTTTCATGCGTCTAGACCACTGTTTTCCTTCGCTTCTGCTCTACCAAATCCTGCCAAGGTCCTGGCCCTCCTGTGTGTCCTGCATCCGCTGAATGCCTGAGCGCCACAGCCCATAGACTTCCAGGCTTTGCACTTCTGCATGTGCCTTGGCCTCAAGTGCTTGGGCACCTTCCTGTCTGAACCCCCCAGAGCACCTGCCCTCCAGAGGCAAAGAGAACAGTGACGATGACAAGATGATGTGACATTAACGACAACGGTGACAACGGTGGCAGCTACCACCCCTCGGACTGGCACGGCCATGTGCATCCCCTCAACTCAGCCTTACACAGGGCCTGGTGCTCACACTGATCGGCAGAATAAAGGAAGAAGCAGAGAAACAGACATGAAGCCCCCTGTCCCAGGCCACACAGCTAGGAGTGGCGGAGCCGGGCAGTGCGCCTCCCACATTCCTCCATGGCCCTGAGTGTCTGGGAAGGACACAGGAAGAGAGGGTGGCATCCATTTGTGGCGCTGCCAGGCCTGGATTTACTGCTCAGTTGAGTGCGCTGCTCATTTGTAACAGAATAAACAGAGTTAGGGAGCCATGGCTCTGGAAGGTCCTTGGCGAGACCCCCTCCCCACGTCTCTATCAGTGAATCCTCAGACTGGGGAACAGGATTCTTTCCAAGATCCTCAGATCCTGTAAAGACAGGTGGGTGAGAAGACCCGTCTGGGAGCAGATCTTCTGGGTGGCACTGAATGAGTGACCTTTGGGATCCCCTTCACTTCTCTGGTCTCACCCATTAAGTGAGGAGTGTGACTGCCCTGGTTTCAAAGGTCCCTCATGGTTCCCCAGGGCTCAGTGCCCTCCCCTGGGAACGGTTTGTAAGGTGCTGATCAGCTCTGCCAAGACAGCGGACCTATAGATCTCCTCTCTGCCCCGGTGACTTCCCGTCCCAAACACACGCAGGATTTCCCGCAGTGGTGCCTGTTCTCTCTCCACGTGCGGAACTTCGGCACCATGTCCCTCCTTAGCCTTGCCAGCCTCTGGCCATCACACTGTGCTCGTCACAGGCCCACATTCCCGCAGATACATCCTGCCTAATTACTCCGAGTTACAAATGCAAAACAATCCATTCTGTTATTCAGAAAACAACAGGGATGTGTTTCATGGCGCTAGAATAACTCAATAGAAGGCCAGGCAGTGGGGGAGGGGTGCTCTTGGTCAACAGGCAAAGATTTGAGTGGTGGGAGGAGGAAATGGACAGTTTTGGATGTTAACATGCATGCTTTGTGCTAGCTGCTTTCGTGTGAGTTTATTATTATTATTATTATTTTTAAAAATGGGCTCAACCTTTCAACATCAGTGTTATCATCAGTGAGGAAGTGGAAGTTCAGGGACATTAAGTAACCAGCCCTAGGTCGTTGGGTAACAAGAGCTGAGGGGCAGACTTGGTTCTGCCGAGCTTCCCGACTCTTCCTCTTCCTGTTCTAACAGCTGTCATGCGCCGATGGGTAGCCGGTCGACTGCTCCATCAGGCCACACACACAATGCGGAGGGCCCACACCACGTTCAGGGCCCATAAAAAATGGTTTAATTTCTTTTAAATTCAGAAGAACATAATAGCAATGAATAGCTAACAAGTCCAGCTTGTAACTTTACACCAACGCAGTCATAAAACGTAATTGTTAGTATACTTTTAAGACAGGAAAGAGCCATCAAGGCGAAAGTGCCTGGGATCCACGGAAGTCATGGGGTCCCAGCACTAACTTTCTCCCTGAGGACACAGGCCAGCTGCTTTAAGGATGTGCCCAGGAAAAGTCAAATCTGCTTGTTCCAAAAGCGGCAACTCCACCCCTCTCCCCACTTAGTTGAAATGCAGATTTCATATTATATAAATAGCTCTTTGCCCCTGGTTCTGGTGGAACAAGGGCTTGGGAGAGAGGTGTGCTTGCTGAAAAATAGCCATCAGGAATATTCCACAGCAAAAGGGTCACCTGAAGTCCTATGGAAGTAAATGAACCAAACACACAGGAAATTTAAATCTAAGCAGAGACAAACAGAGATGTTGACATTCACTTTATTATGACCCAAAAATATGCACATGGGAAGCCAGGCTGAATGCAGTTTTATGCCTGGACATGAAGTATCTAAAGGAAAAACAAGCCCTAGCTGGTTTGGCTCAGTGGATAGAGCGTCGGCCTGTGGACTGAAGGGTCCCGGGTTTGATTCCAGTCAGGGCACATGCCCGGGTTGCGGGCTTGATTCCCAGTAGGAGGCGTGCAGGAGGCAGACGATCAATAATTCTCTCTCACCATTGATGGTTCTATCTCTCTCTCCCTCCACTCTTCCTCTCTGAAATCAATAAAAATTATGTTTTGTGTGTGTGTGTGTGTGTGTGTGTGTATATATATGAAAACACAATTTTGGCTCTGGCAGGGTAGCTCAATTGGTTAGTGTCATCCTGATGTGCCAAGGTTGGGAGTCTGATCCCCAGTCAGGGCACATACATGAATCAACCAAATGCATAAATAAGTGGAACAAAAAAATCAGTGTTTCTCTCTCTCTCTCTCCCCCTCCCTCCCTCACCCTTCCTCTCTCAAATCAATAAATTTAAACACAGAAAAAGGTAAAACAATTTTGAGAGTTTTAAAAAATACATTTTTATTGATTTCAGAGAGGAAGGGAGAGGAAGAGAGAGACAGAAACATCAATGATGAGAGGGAATCATTGATTGGCTGCCTCCTGCACGTTGGACCGAGCCTGCAATCCAGGCATGTGCTCCCAACGGAATCAAACCTGGGACCTTTCAGTCCGCAGGTCGAGGCTCTATCCACTGAGCCAAACAGGCTAGGGCCAATGTTGAGATTTTTAAGGAAAAAAAGGAGTCATCCTGCTAATGGTTATATATAGTCCCATTCCTGAGGCTAGAAGTTCATTTTCAGAAAGATGGTATCAGATAAAGAGCTTCACTTACCCGAAAGACGACTTTTGAGCTTCATTTTACTGTTGCCCTGCTTGGGACTTTCCAGGTTTCCCTTGGAATCCTCAGAGCCACACGAATCACCTGCCCCAGGGATCTGAAATGCAGAGCACAGAGCTGATGTGGGAGGTTGGCGCAATCCCTTCTGAGACCTTATCTCAAGGCTCAAGGAGCAGCAATCTAGGTATCACGTGAGAAATTAGGATCAAAGCACAGTCTGCTGATAGCCTGGAATCACGCTGGCCAGTTCTTCCTCTGCAGGCACCTCACGGCACAGCACAGAACCAGGGAGGGTTCACAGTCTGCAGGCCTCTAGGGGGTCTTTTCATTTCTTGAGAAAACTTGCTGGACAAGATCACCCATGTCGGTACAAAGCCACAACCAGAGCCCAGGTCTCTTGACTTGTGGGCTAGTGCTTCTTCCTACAGTGCGAGTCGCACCAAATATTAAACCACCAGAAATTGAAGCTTAATTCTAAGGTTCTTAAAATACAGCAAAATCTTGATTTTGTGGCAGCCAAATAATCACACCCCTCAGGTCAACCGGATGTCCCATGTGCTACACTCCTGAGGACTGATTACCTCCCGGAAGCCAGCATTGCCCGGGCTATGGAGGTGCCCACACAAGGTCAGCCCACACATCGGTGAGGTGCATGTCTACACTCTGGACCTCAGAGTGATGCAGGAAGGAGGATCCCAAGGGCCAGTGGGTCCTCCTCCTGAGAAAAGACAATCATGCTTAAAAACAAAACAAAAAAACCCACACAAACTCTGTTTATTAGAGAGGAGACTTATGCACTGAGAGTTGCTAAAATATTTGGGGGATAAATTTACATGAACAAAACTCATGAGATACATCAAGCAGGGAGCCTTCCCATTTGAAATTTTATTTTTCTTTGAGGTCCTGGAGGAAATAAAGTCATATCAATTAAAACAGGTAAGATTCACGTGAAGGAACATGTGTGCATTTTAAAATGACAGCAGACATCCTTTAACACTTAGCAGTCATTGGAACGTCATGTAATTATAATGTAAAAAACCTCTGAATTTTAATGGGTAATAAACATTATACATTGTGTCTAAAATTCTGTATATAAAGATGTATAACTAAGCACTGAGAGTAATTTCCCAGGTAAACGACCTTTTAAGAGGGAATTGTTTATATAGATAATGTATGTAATACACACAATTTGGAAGATTTCCTCTTCGCCCTCAAGTTCAAGTATCTTTCTGGATGAGAAACAGAGATTAAAAAGGTCTGAGAAATGAGGCGATGCAGGCAAACTGAGGGAGGGGCTTTGGGAAAAGAAATTATTCCTAATATATAAAACCAAGATAAATTTGGTGAGTTCCTATTACAATGTCAGGGATTGGCAGGTCTCCAGGTTTAAATTATGAAGTAAAGGCAAGAATAGGATCCTGAAGATGATTTTAGAGATTCTCTAGAGAGATGCCTTTCCCAGCCCCAAACTGTGACATTAATTCATACATTGTGCACACACACACACACACACAAACATCTTGGAGACATGCCAGAGACCTGGGGCACAGAAGGAGACATGCAAATAGAAACAACCTGGGAGAAGCCTGGTTTAAACATGTTATGGAAAGAACCTGTCACCAGACTGTAAACAGCAATTACGGGAGGTGGAGTTAAGTTCCTGGTTCTTGCTGGTTCCACCACCTGACCCTGCGATCAGTCTACAGAGAAAGGTGCTTCTTAGATTTGCAAGTCATTACCTCCTCTGGTGCCCGGTAGGTGGGCATTTGTGATACAGTGGCCAGGGCCCAACCCATCAGAAAGCCTGTTTGAGAAGCTCATGTTGAGGGAGCTTCTCATCCAGTCTACGGTTTCTGGACTTAGGAAGTTCCCGCCATCCATTCTCCCCTCTGTTTCCCCCCCAGCACAGCCCCGGTTGTCATACATCAGAAGGTCTGAAGGTAACACCAGCACCCACAGGAAGAACCAAGAAGAAAAGAGGCCTGCCCACGGTTTCCCAGCTCACCAAAGGTGAAGGCTGTGACTTTGTATTCAGTCTACTGATTTCCAGCATCATGTATTACCAGGATGTTCTTCCCCTCCATCCTAAAATGCTTTTACATTAATAACTTGGGATGATCAATACTGAACCACACTGTATAATTCCACTCAGCTCTATTTTCCCCCACTTAATTTTTGCAGCAAACATGTGTCCCAAAGTAAATAACATCTCCATTTGACAGATGAGGAAATAAAACTGGGACCCTTGTATATAGCTGAGACCCTTTTGTGTATAAGGTAGGTCCAGGATCTAGCACAGACTGTGTGTGCATAAAGTCAGTCCAAAATGAATGGTGCACACAGGCACTGTGTCCAATCTGAGTCTGTGTGATGCAAACACAAACGCCGTGAACGCTTCTTGATTTTCAGGGAGGTGGTTTAGAAGAATCACAGCCTTAAAGAACAATCTTTTACTTTCTTTTTTAGTCCTCAAATGCATCAGAGAATGAAATGAGACTTGGTTTCTATGATCTATGTAATACCAGTAAGATTTATTATACCAAAGAAATCTCCTGGTAAAGATTGTATGTCATATTACTATGGAAAGCCGGTAGCTCAAACCAATTAAGAGTGGACCAGAGATCTTGCAAAGCTCTGCGGAAAGCGTTGCAAAAGATACACTGGAGAGCTCCAGGCAGGGGTGAAATCTCATTTCAGACCCCTCTCAAAGTGTTGGCATAGGGCTCTGGATTTCAATGAAAGCATGTCCTTCTGTAACTGAAAACTGGCCTGGCATGATTTTAGGTGGCTGGTAACTCAAAAAACAGGAAGTAGGCTGCTTAGATACATTAGTTCCAGGTTACTGTAGGGAGCAGCAACACACGAAGTGCAATTTTGATCACAACATGCCTCTCTTTAGTCTTAGGACTACTGTCTGACAAGGTCCACACTCTAAGAAAGTCCCCCCTTTCCTGTTTTTTTTGTTTTGTTTTTGTTTTGTGAAGCACAGAACAAATCAAACTCTTCTGAAAATGATGCCATTTTAGTTGTTCTAAAATGAAATGTGCAAAAAGTTCTCCTGGAAGGCCTTTGGCTCAGAGAAACAGTTAATACAATCTATTATTCATCAGCAATTTCTAATTCACGTGTCATACAACAAAGCCATTATACTAATGGACTTGGATAGAACTCGCCAATTTCCAATTAGAGCGTCTCTGTTCCCACACCTGTAACCTATGAGATTTTCTCTCAATGAATAAGAATGTGTAGCTCCTGGTTTTATTGTGAGGTGGTAGGGCAGAGGGGTTAAGAATCCACTTGCCTGGGCACAAATCATTTATTAGCAATTCAGGAACATTAATGTCAACATTTGTGAACTTCAGTGTCCTCTCATCTGAAAAATGAAGCTTGATTTAAGAATTAAATGACAAAAAAGAAAGAAACAAACAAAAGAATTAAATGACATAGGCTTCCGATTAAAGATAAGCAGATTTCCATCTTGAAACCATACTAAAATGATAGGGAAGAGATTTTTAAAATGAAAGACATAATCCCCACAAGGACAAAGGGAGTAGACGACAACAGCAACAACATTCTAGAAGTCAGTAAGCAGACAAATGTGTGGAAATGGATCCACGCTGAGAAAGCTGAATCCTAAATTGGAATTGAGGAAGACCCTAAAGCAACTCGGTTTGCACACACAACACATTTGCTGACAGAGGTTCTCTGCAATTGGGAATGAAGGTAAGGCCGGTTGTATAAGAAACAGCTGAAAGCAAATCAGTTTTAACTGATTTTGAGGGAGATTCCCAGGGTCGGGATGACCTAGACAAGCCTTGGTGTTCATCAGAGTCACCTAGAGAGTTAATAAAAGCTCAGGCTTATGGATATGGGACAGGACCTGGGCCACTGTAACTCACCACTGCCCTAGTCCATGCAGGACTGAGCTGGAACCTCCCCAGTCCTCCTTGCCCTCCCCTGAGCTTACCCAGAGATGGAAAATGGGGGAATGAGGGTCCCAGCTGCACCAAAGTAGCCCACCAACCAAAATATGAAGGAGAGTTGTCGTCTATTCAGAATATAGGTATTTAACCAGCAAGTGTGGAAGCCTCTGTCTCACTCTCTGTATGAAGTAGACACATGAAGTGTATGCAGTCTAATGAAATTCACATGTACCTCATAAAATAGGAACAAAAGTACTTATTTCTAAATGGTTAAAATTACCTTGTAATTATCTTATAGGCTTACTATGAAGATTAAATAAGAATGCATGTGAGAGTACTAGGAGAGTGAGTACCTAATGTGTATAACGGGGGTATAGTGAAGCTTTAGTTAAAAAAAACAAAAATAGCCCTGGCTTGGTGGCTTAATTGGTTGAACATCATCCCATGCACCCAAGGTCACCAGTTTGATTCCTGGTCAGGGGACATGCACAGGTTGCTGGCTCGATCCCCAGTAGGGATTCTGCAGGAGGTAGCCAATAGATGGTCCTCTCTCACATGGATGTTTCTCTCTCTCCAAAATTAATAAAAACAAATTTAAAGTAAACAAACAAAAACAAAACCCCAAACCAAAAACCTTAAGCTTTTTCCCTACCAGGTCTTAGGGTGCCTCTGGATTTAGTAATTGCATAGACTATGATTATAGCTCTAGACACCATATACATTTCAACTTCATACCTATAGCAGGTAACAGATTTAATTAACAAATAAAGCAAAAGAAATGGGGAACAAAAAACACACACACACACACAAAGCCAGCTTCTTGGATTGAAGTTGAAGAAAAAAACTCCATAAAGTTATTTAAAACCTAACAGGTAAGGAGACAGCTTTATTTATTTAAAAAAATAAATAGCTTTAATATATTCCAAGAGTCATAAATAACAACTAGACTGGGGGGCGTGGCTCAGTGGTAGAGCATCAACCTATGAACTAGGAGGTCACAGTTGATTCCTGGGCAGGGCACATGACTGGGATGTGGGCTCGATCCCCAGTAGGGGGCATGCAGGGGGCAGCTGATCAATGATTATTTTTCATCACTGATGTTTCTATCTCTCTCTCTCCCTTTTCCCTTCCTCTCTGAAATCAATAAAAATATATTAAAAAATAACTATACTAAAAAATACTATTCGCTTATATAACCACACTATACAAATTCTATTACATGACTTAGAGAGTAAAAATGTCCACATAATTATGCTGAAGAATATACATGATGTATACCTATTTGAAGGCATAAAGAATTATACTAGGAAGAAGACAGTTTCAAAGGCATGTGCTTAGAGAACTCAGCTTTCAGAAATCCGGGTTGCCAGGACACCGCAGAGAATTTGAGGACATGCTCTGGTCTTACAAGCAGAATAGAAGCAGTGCAAGAGAGAACAAATATTTGATGATTTGCTACAGGAACAGAGCTATTTCCTTAAGAAGATGAGATCTTAGATGACAGACTGGACATATACAAAGGGAAGGTGAGATTGTGAAGTCCAGGGTAGAACAATGTGTAAGGAAAAGGGAGATGTGCCTAACTGTTCTTAAAGTGAGCATTACAAAAGTGGGGAGATACTTAGCCAGTCCTTAGTTAGAGAGCGTGACTGGGACCTAAGGAAATCCAGCCGAGGAAGAGAGGTAAAACCACAGAGAACAGAATGCAGAACTTCCCCCAGGGGTCTCAGGCCTGGAAAACAATGAGAGATGCGATTTATAAACTGCAGATAAAGAGTCCGAGTAAGAGGATTTGGGACAACTACACCCAGAGGGATCAGACTTAAAGGAGAGGAAGACCAGAAAGAGGAAAACAATAAAATAAAAAATTCCTGGGTAAATACATATGTATATATTTTTTAACTGATTTCAGAGAGGAAGGGAGAGAGAGAGACAGAAACGTCAATGATGAGAATCATTGATCAGCTGCCTCCTGTACCCCCTCTCCTGGGGGATCGAGCCTGGAACCCGGACATGTGCCCTCGACCAGAATCAAACCCAGGACCCTTCAGTCTGCAGGCTGACGCTCTATCCACTGAGACAAACCGGCTAGGGCCCTGGGTAAATTTTAAAAGGACATAGTTGTTTTTGTTGCCCTGATGGAAGTGGCCTGAGAAATGGGAACGAGGAGGGACAATAATAGGCCAGAACTTGATGTTGGTCTGGTGGCAGGCTATTTCCTGAGTGGAATTAACCAAGTCAGAGGTAGTGGTGGTGGAGATACAATTGAACAATGGATACTTTAGTAAACAGGGGACTCATCGATTCATCTCTTTCACAACGATGGGCTCCACATGACAGAGTCTCGAATAGTTTTTAGAAAAACATATCTACGTCAGAAAGTAAAGGAATAGCAGAAGTAAAAAAGGCACACAGGCTCAGCCAGCAAGGCGAGGAGAGAAAAAAGGGGTCCATCCAAGCAGCAGGTTAAACAGGAACTTGAAGTGAGTCTTCCCAAAAGGAGACAGGTGTGAAACACTAGGGGCATTTCCAATTCCTGCCCAAAAATATGTAGCAGAAAGCAACGCGGCTTGACCCCTGGAACATTCAAAACCCACGGAAGGGCGACTTGCCGAGGAGGGGTGCCAGAGGCATTCGTCTTCACTAGCTCATTCCAGAAGCACGCCTCAGAGTCACCAACAACGGGTCTGTTCATGAATCCACAGAGGGTGTTTCTCGAGCTGAATAAACAGGGGCGAGAGATCGGCTTCCTCCGACCTAAGCCCTTCTATGTCCACAGGCAGTGGACATGGAAAATGTGGCCCAGGACGGAAAATGCCTGCTTCTGAGAATGTGGAAGCTCTCTCCAGGACACCATCCACAACCAATGCGGCACACCACGGTGCCCCATACTTTTGTCTCAAAGTGTGAGTGCAAAGCAAGAAGCTCTTGAGCTCAGCCAGTGTGGCTCAGTGGTTGAGCATCGACCCATGAACCAGGAGGTCACAGTTCTATGTGTGGTCAGGGTACATGCCTGGGTTGTGGGCTAGATCCCTAGAAGAGGGCGTGCAGGGGGCAGCCGATCAATGATCCTCTCTCATCATTGATGTTTCTATCTCTCCCTCTCTCTCTGAAATCAATAAAAACATATTAAAAGAAGAAGAAGAAGAAGAAGCTCTTGAATATAAACGAAAAGCACAGTAAATAGAACTAGGTTGATTCCTCCACCCAGATGGGGAAGATTCCTGCAAGCTGAGTTTAAACTCATAGTCACAGACTCCAAACAACTGCTATAGACCGAGTGGCATCTTTGAGAGAAGAATATTGTCGTCACCGACCCTCCTTTGTTTGACATTACTGAGTGTCTGCTGCAGCCTGTGGGGAGACATCTCTCCAGGCTCTCTCCCATTCCTGTGTCTTGTGAACAGAAGCACAGGCTCTTTGTACTGTGGGTTGTCTATCATTTCCCAGATGTCTGTAGAGTGACAATGTCTCAGGAGAAAGCCGTAGATTTGTATACTGTCCAGGAGGACAAAGATAATGCCCCGCTCTGGAGCAAAGAGCAATCAGGTTTGCTCCCAGCCCATCATAGAAGATTCAGGTTGCCTATGCTCAGGGTCACTCAGCTGTGAAGCAAGTCCACTGTGCGTCCACCTACCTGAGCCCCTCGGCATCACTCCCAAAGGACTTGTGTGTATGTGGGTGGAGGGGGAGGAGACAAGGAGGAGATTATGTAAACATGAAGCTCTAAACTGGATGGAATCTTAGGCTGGGATTGGAGAAAGCAAAAAACGGCTGTGCCATAACAATGCCATTTGTCTCTGACCCAGGAGTCTCATGTCTCCTGCCAGCATCCATTCATCTGCGGAAAAATTTTAGACATTTTACAATTTTTGACATGGCCTTTGGCAAAATTCAGTAAGTTCCTGGGAACAGAATTTTGCCTGGGACCACTGTCCAGGGGCTGGGGATTGTCTCATTTTTCTAAATGTCAAGGGTGTGAGGCCAATGTTTTGATACCATTGTGAGTCTATTTACTCTTTGTCCATTTCCATTTCACTAAACAATAAAGCACACAAGAGACCTGCTGTTTACAAATTCAACTTTCTTGGAGCTGAAAGAGCCATATTTGTTCCAGGGGCAAATGGCCCAGGCTACAAATGCTGAAAACCACTACCTCTCCCCAGCACCCAACATCAAGAATCTCCTTGGTTAATACATCAGCCAGAGAAAGATACATACTGCACCATATGATTTCACTGACATGTGGAAACTAAAGAAATAAATAAACAACAAAACTGAAAGAGACTCATAGATACACAGAGAGACTGATGGTTGCCAGAGGGGGAAAGGGTTAGGGCCCTCGGTGAAAGAGGTAAAGGGACTAAGAAGCACACACTAATAGCTACCAAATAGTCACGGGGAAGAAAGCAAAGCGTAGGGAATATAGTCAATAATATTGATACTATGTGTGGTGCCAGTTGGGGCACTAGAAATATCAAGGGGAGCACTAAAGTATATGATTGTCTAACCACTAAGCTGTATACCCAAAACCAATCTATATATATAAAACCCTAAGCGACTGGTCGCTATGACATGCACTGCAGGGGGCAGGTCGGCCGGCCAACCTCCCATGGCCCCTCCTTCCCCTCCGGCCCCCAGGCGGGGCTAGCTGTACCCCATCTGTGCACGAATTCATGCACCGGGCCTCTAGTACTTAATAAAATTAAAAAATATATATCCTTAGTTAAGATGGAGCAAAATAAGAAATAGGAGAGATTGAAGGAGGCCATGAAGTGCTTTGGTTTTTAACTCAAAAGGTCAAGGGAATTTAAGCTTGGATGTTAATTACCTTAGATTTTAACGTCTCTGGGTTATAATTTGCAAGGGGATTTGACTTGGTTGGCATTTTAACGACCCGAGTGTCTTTACGTTGACATTTTTATCTCAGTGCAGAACCTCTGAAAAGCTGCACTGGACAATGTGGCTGGAAATAATTGTGGACGAGAAACAGCACAGAAATTGAGCTTTAGCTTCTGGCAAGTTTTAGGCTTTGGGGGTGGGGAGCAAACATCATCATCTACTACGAGAGAGGCCCTTTGGTCCACACTGAGAGTCTGGTACTTAGAAATGTGCTGTAACCGCTGTCCAAAGCGCTGATGAGGTCTCCGTGAACACACCGTGACTAACACATTGTCGAACTCTGGGGCGTCATCTGTCTTTCTCAGCTAACTCTTGAAGCCTTGCAAACAAACCATGCAAAGCGTGGCTTTTATCTCCAACCATTTCCATTGCACAAGCACATCTGATCCCAAGGAAAACAGGAGGAGGACTGGTTGCACCCAGTTTTTATGACTTCTAACACTTGAAAAAAAAATAATCTGCAGATGTGACAGAAGACATCCAGGCTCCAAATCCCTAGGAAGCCGTGTTGGCTCCTTCCCTGGTCAGTATCCTCGGGACAGTGGAGCCTGGTGGTTTCCCTTTCATGCTTCGGCCACACCAGGGTTGTTTGCAGGCTGCCAAAGGAAGCTCGTTTTCCAAGTCCCTGGGGCAGATGTTTGAATGGTCAAAGGAGAACCAGAGGCCGAGTCTGGGAATAAATAACTATTCAGAAAAAGGGAATGAGAACAACCATAAATCGGCCCCCAAGTAGCAAGAAGCCCGCGGGCAGGCTGCAGAAATTAAAACACAAATCTACTGTGACCCTAGGCGTGATGTTTTCCAACAGAGAGAGTTCAGGACTGAAGAGGAAAACAGTAAAACCGAACAGTCAAACTCGCCAAGCACCAGCATGCTCGGTACATGCAGAGCCTCAGAGGCAGCTGGGTGGAGCGGTGCTGATGTCCACTGAGGCTCTGGGACTGTGGCTTGGCCAATGAAATAATATTGTCCTTGTTCTAGCTGAGCCCATTTCCAGATTCCTCCCACGTATCATCCCCAAACAATTTGAGCCCACTTTGTGGGTGATTTGGATGATTTTTATTCATGCAAATCAAATAGCTCTCTTGGTCCCTTAGGAAGTCCAGGCAAATAAATAACCTGTAAGAACTAGGCATGTGGTCAGTCATTGGTGCTGTTATCCCCTCCTGTGATGGATCTGCATGTGTCACCTTCCCAAGGAGAGGTCAGTGTCCTCAAGTGACTCTCCGTTCTTCAAAAACTATAGGAGAGGCAGATGGCAAGAAGGAGAATCTGTCCCTTCTTGGTACTGATTTCAAATCGAAGCTAATACAGACTCTACGAAGCTGGAATCTCACGCTTGCCATGTTCCCATGAGTTAGTGGGTAAGAACACTGTGGGGCTGGCATTCTCTGGGTTTGTGGGCTGGCTGCTACAGGCAGACCCCTGGTCACGCAGCAGGAGCTGGCTGCTGGCTCTCAGTGCACACAGCTCTGGGAGCAGGACTAGGATATGCCTTTCCCGAAATTCCAGTGATAAAATTTTGTGGGGTGTGTGTGTGTGTGTGTATACATCTCAAGATATACAAAAAGTTGAGGGAGGAAGGCTATCGAAAAGGTATGTAAAAGAGACCGAAGAAGTAAACAGAAGGAATGGCAGGAAAGAAAATAAGGGGTGGATGTCAGAGGTGGCGGACTACAGCAGCGGAGTCAACTCCAATTCAGCAGCAACGGTAGACACACGCCAGGTTCTCCCGGGGGTTTTTCTTCTACAAATGTTTCAGAGGAAGTTTTACATGATTACGGGGCTTAGTGTAACAGAAAGGGATTGTTTTAATGGGGCACACCACGTAGGCAGGTTTCAGATGAAGAGTAACTGGTCCTGTTGCAGACACCAGTTAAATTTTGGGCGGCTGTTGAAGTACCAGGCAGTCTTCCCTAAGGCCCTCTGCTGCCTTTTCCAGACCAACTCGAGCTGCACTCTGAATTCTGCCTTTTCCAGGAGTGGTGTTGGGTTCATGCCGATTTGCTGAGCGATATTTCTAAAGGCCTCTAGTTGGTGAAGCAAATGCTGGGAAGCTGAGATGAGCCTGTGGAGGCCACATGGACAGCAGTAATAAGAGGCTGTCCCAGGCTCACACATGATCATAGACAGCAGAGATTGGCAAAGGGCTGCCCGGGAGCCAAATCTGGCCCAATACCTGTTTGTGTAAAGTTTTATTAGCACACAGTCATGGCCATTAGTTTACTTATTGCCTGTGGCTGCTTTTGCACAAGGTCCCACATCAGGGAGTTCACAGACGCTGTTCGGCCAGGAGAGCCTGAACTGTTTACAATCTGAGCTTTCAATTGCCAACCTCTCATTTACAGGAATGGCTCATACCCTCATCTACCCACCCATCCCTATCTAAGGTCACTGCAAACAAACGGGAGAGTTTTTAGGAGCCATAATTGAACACGCTGAAGGGAAGGCACTGACAATTACAGACATCTTCAAGGAAGCTGCAACCGGAGGGACGCTTACTGGTCTACCGAGGTATTTCCTCTAAAAACAGCTTTGCCATCCAGGCTTTGAGAATTATACTTTCAATTTCATTTTAAAAAGGTACCCATAAGAAACTCATTTGAAAAGACAAGGATTCTCTTTTTAAAATTCACAGATTTTGCTAAGTGTCCTTGCTTTAATCAGATTGATGTACTCACAAATAGAGGGACTGAGAGAAATGGGAAGGATTTTGTTTGTGTTGCGGTCTTTTTGTTGGTGATGGTACAGGGGGGTCGGGGGAGAAAATGACTTGGAGAAGAAGAGGCTGCTTGGGAACCCAGAACCTTAGGGGATGGAGAGGCTGTGGCTACCACAGCAGGAGTTTAGAACAGTATGAGGACTAGGGTCCAGGCAACCTGTGAAGAGGGCAGCCAGCAAGTGAGGAGGAGCAGATAACTGGAGGCTGGAGGGTTCAAAGGTAAATATTGCTTAAGATCAGCCCCGCCTTCTGAATTTAAAAAAAAGTGAGGAGGAAAGTAATTTCCTCCTTCTCTACCACCACAGAGCCCTTGGCTCACCAAGTGGCAAGCCCAAGGCCCAGCACGCCCACTGGCAGTGGGCCATGCTCCCTTCCTCCACTGACCAGTCACAATGCTGCTTCCCACCTGCCCATCTGCATGGCCCCTCTCCCTCTGTCCAGGCTCTGGCTGCTTTTGGGCTAAAGGCTTCCAAACCCACCTCTCCACCTCCAGTGTAGTCTCCGTCTAGCTCACCACTTCAGGGACCTTAAAACAAAAACTGGGGCCCTCAAAAGCTCTGTCACTCAATGTAAAGCCATCAGTGAGTCACAGTACCTGTAAAATATGTCAGAATTCCTTAGTCTGGAACTAAAAGCATGGGCTAAACATTTGCACTTGATAGACTATTTGTTTACTTTTGAACAGGCTTTAAATTTTTCTACTGGTTGACCACTGTACATGTTATTTTTCTGCTCTAGAATGTTACCCATTTTAGTGGGCGTTCTTGTGGAAACCCCATGGAATAGTCAAACACCCCATCCACTGCACCCTCCCTGATCCCTGGAAGGAA
Organism: Myotis myotis; assembly: GCF_014108235.1. Classification (NCBI taxonomy): domain Eukaryota; kingdom Metazoa; phylum Chordata; class Mammalia; order Chiroptera; family Vespertilionidae; genus Myotis; species Myotis myotis. Next base: position 25,102,402 of record NW_023416357.1, on the reverse strand, counting down.
TAAGATAACCCTCCTTTAGGTTCTAGATAGCAGCGGTGGCCAACCTTTCGAACCTCACGGACCACCAGTTGGCGACCGCTGCTATATAGCATATGGCTCCTAAGAATTTATTGCACAGAACAGGGGAATACAAAAAATACAGAAAGAAATGTAATTCATTATTGAATATAACACATTATTACAAGAGAGGAAGACTGTATTGTGTCTTTGTATCTCCCAAAGCACCTGGCTCACATGGTGGCAAAGTCAAGCTTGCTGAGTTCTGTGTTGATTCATACTGAGCCTGGTTGTGGGTACCTGAATGCCAGCTTATCAACTTCTGAGGGTGTATCTGGTATTAGTGGGAAGAATGTTAGGAAGAATTAGAAATGTTTGCTCTGGTAGCTGAAGGGGTGGGTGGTCGTGGTGGTGTGTGTGTGTGTGAGATGCAGGCCACCTACTTGCCACCACTAGCTTACAAGATAATTTCCCAAATATTCATGAACATATTTGTTTCTAGGGAAAATAAATTTGAAACAACAGTGTTACCAGCACATTTTGAAAAATCTAGCTACCTTACCCATTTATATAAATTAGGAGGTGTCTTTCTGATTTTTAAGTGCTAAAATGGGACGGATGACAAATGAGACTGGCAATCAGAGAAGGTCGAGACGACAGAAGGCTGGGCAATTAGGAAAGTCTCTTTGAGGAATGAGGGGCTTCCGAGTCCCAGTCAGGAGTGGAGGGAAAGTCATTTCAAGTGAAGAAATCCAAGCAAGAGCCAGAAGGGAGAGGCATGGTTTACCTTTTCTGCAAATGTCATTCACTGAGCTAAGTCAGTCACTTATGTAAAAAGCTGAGCAAGGAAAACCAAGCAAACAAACAGCAAACGAAGACCTAGGCAAGCAAACGCTTGGGTGGGGAGAATTCTATTCATTTTAAGCAGCTCTATTTCTTTGAGAAATTTCTGTCCTGGATTCCACAGGGCACCTTCTCTCATCTTGCATTTTGCTTTGTTTTTACTTCTCAGCTGCAGACTACCGTGTTGGGTAAGGTGTGGTGAAAAAGAGAAAGATACCAAAAAACTCCACACCTTCCACTGCTCACGAAGTCTTCAGATGAGGTGTGTGTTGTTTTGTTTTGAGCACTCATTGCCTATTAGTCTACCTGACCTATGCACCATCAGAGGTGACTCCATGCACTGTCATCTGCCTTATAAAAACCAGCACAGTAACTGGAATGGAAACTAAGTGGGGAGATCCTGTTTCTCCTACGAGAGTAAGACTCTGACTGTGTATCAGCGCCATCTCTATTTCAAGTCTCAAGAGACACATACATCTCAACGATTCCTGTTCTCTTAAAGACTGAGCGAAGCTCATGAACGAATTAGCTCTATTACCTCAGATAGAAGTGCATAAATGAGTCACATCTACTGCTTTCCCTGTGTAACTGCCATCATTTTGTCTACGGCAGAAGACATTTTTATTTCAGTTTCATTTCTGAACTGCCACTTTCCTTGAAGTCAATATATCCTACTTTACATTCCTATGTGAGAACTAGAGATTTGAACTCCCCCCCCCCCACAAAAAAAAAACAACACACACAGATAAACTCAACTCGGCGGGGTGATATAGAAGGAGCATTTGTAACAGGGGGCAGTGCTGAAAGGCATCCTGTAATGGACAGGAAGTAACTTCCCTGAAGGGAGAGGTCCCTTCGAGACTTCTACGGTATTATTTGCATAAAATAAATTAATTGGAGGGCAAAGAGATTTTTACATGCTCCAGCAGCCCATGTTTTATTTTCACTGAAATTTGCAGGAATTTTTCAAACCTGAACGACACTAACAAGCTGACTGCTCACTCAGGGGATTTCACAACGCTCCTCGCTGTGAGGCCGGAGGCACTCCCCACACAGGGTCATCAATTTAGCCCAGGATTACCGCACTAATGCACACATGCACGATTAAGCACAAAACAATCTCAGAGGAGATGCACATCTCTATTAAGCGCTAGCACTTTCCTCCCACACTCCAAGGGGCCAGCGAGCTCCCCCCACGTGGAAATGGCCATCCGTCCCCAGGGTGCTCACCCCACTTGGAAGACCACTGGCGCACGAGGCTGAAGAACCGCATTTGCTTTGCTACGCAGATCACATGGGCTGTTTACTTCCTTGAGAAACGCAAACTGCTGGGATGAAAATGCAGCACCGAGCCAGGTAGCGAGTTGGAACAGGCCCCGGAAACTGTGCCATGGAAATAAGCCTAATTCAAACTTCAGCAGTTTCCTGGGCAATTCATCCAGGCCAAATAATTATTCTTATCTTATACTAGTATTCCCTCTCCCACCCATCCAAATAATCACTTCATCTCCTTAAATCTGAAACCAAACCAAACCAAACAAAAGCCACCCCACGCGTACATCTTATTTTCGTTGGCCAGCAGTAATTGCAGCCTGGTCTTTCTTATCTCGCTCTGGCAACGCGACATACGGCACTGAGCTTCAAGCAACATCTTCTATAGGGCCGTGCCCCCGGAAGTGTGGCTCAAGGAATGTCTAAGTGAACCGAGACCTACGTGTGGAAGTCTGGGACTTTGAGGGGAACGAGGAGGAAGTTCACAGTTGGGGGCAGTGGAGAGAAAAAGGTACAATTGGGGAATTGGGGTCAAGTATGTGTGGCTGCCAGCTTCGGGCTAGTGCCGGGATAATACAGCATCTGCATCAACAGCTGCAGTCTGTGCACCAGGGTGTCCGACGAGGTAGTGAGAACCTCGATGTGCAAGCAGGTCTGTGCTCACGAAGACCCAGTGTGGCTGGGAGACCTGTGCCTCCAGGTTTCCTGTGCGCACCGCGCACACCTTGGCCTCACACCCCGATCCTAAATTATAGAAAGGAGGGAGGCAGTCGGGAGCCTAAAACCTCCCCTTATCTCAAAACCACGCACATAGAGGTTTTGGCCTCATCCAGTCCTCGGCCAAGAGGAACCTGTCTCTGCACTGTGTCATGGAAATGGCCATACGGCCAACAGAGGGTGTGCTTGAACCTGCTGCTCCCCCAGCAGCCACCATCTCCCAAAGGTTTGCTTTTCAAAATGTGGGCGAGCATCAGGAGCGCCTGGGATGCTTTTGAAAATAGTCTCCTGGGCCCCACCCCACTCAGACCTGCCAAACAGGCCCCTCCAGTGGGAAAGCTGGGGGTCCGATGGTCAGCTACATCATGGGAATGCTTTTCTTGGTGTGTTCACCTTTCCTTTCCTGTCTCTTTTCTGCTTTTCCCTCGTAGCTGACTAGAGCCATAACGTGACTTGTCCGGGGAACAAGCTTGCTATCGGTAGAGCTCAGAGGCCTCTCTCACCACGGATGTCGAGCCTATAAAATGCAAAGTTTGGACCAGCTAATCCCCAAGGACTTGTAGCTCTGGCACTGTAGCTCGATTTGCCAGAACCCACATCTTAGAGATGGGCAGGCCCATGGTCCTTTCCCTGGTGCCTTCTGCCTGGTCTTTTCACTCACATTCCACTTCACCAGCTCCCTGGGGAAGTTCCATCCTTGGTCGTTATTGTTGATTTGTTAAAAATCAAGCCTGAAATTCTCTTTATAGCTGCTCGCAGGTTTCAAAGTCTAACCAATCAAACAACACAAAATCTACTCATTTGTTCATGAGGTGCTGCCACAAATGTCCTACTTCAAAGGAAGAGACCCTGTCCTTCCAATTCCATACTCAGAGAAACGATTGCTACATCACTGCTATTTGTGTCTGAGATGAAATGCCCAGAAGGGAAAGGCAGACAGACTTTCTAGTTTTCAGACACAAATAATAAGCACCTACTATGTGTCATGCCCATTTTAAACTCATGGTGTGCTGGGGAAGACGGGCAAGTCAGTGGAAGACAACCAAATCTTACGAGGAGTCTGCAGGTGCATTAGGAATGACAGAGGTTATAGCAACCATCTACCTGTCTGCCCACCTGTCCAACCAACCATCCATCCTATAATACATGCTGAGAGCTGACAGTGAGCACTTGGGATACAGGAGTGAGCAAAGCTGATGTGGGCCCTACCCCCATGGATCCTCTACTAATAGAGAAAGATGACATTAACCAAACTGTCACATGAACAAATGTATCACTATAATCTGTGTTAAGAGTCACCTCTTCTAGGAAGTCTTCCCAGATACACACATCCTTCATGCCTAAACCGCATCATGCAATATGTCCTGCCAGTGTCTCTGCATTAGTAGCTTCTCTCTGTGAAGATCAGATTGTCAGTCAGATGCTGGAAGCTTCCTGTTTTAATACTAATCACAAGCTTGCACATTCGGTGCTCACTGGTCTTTGCATTAAGCTCTAAATTCAATTCACCAGAAAAATCTAGCTCACGCCCACTTCCCATCCAGGGCAGCTTGATTTAACCCGAAATGATACTTTCAGATGCTGCAATACAAGTTCTCAACACCCAGACACTTTGGAAACATTTAGAGTGAACACTTGATCAATTATTCAATTCAAACAACACAGGAGCGACTCTCTTTTCTCTTTGCATCTGGATAGGTATCTACCCGAGAAGATGCTGACTTCTCCTGAAGACTGTTACCCGGGCTCTCACACCTCTGGATGCTGCCAACAAGCAAAGACTCAAACCCCAGTGTCAGACTTACAGAGTCGTCAGGTCCAGCTTGCCTCCCCTTTCCTTTCGAGAGATGAGGTCCTTTATTCCTGCTTAAGCCCTGATCACCTCTAAGTTTTCCAAGATTTTCCCAAACTAGTGATTCCAACAACGTTAGCACTGCTTCCCTGATGTCAGAGGAAGCCGGAGACAGGTCTGCTGATGGATGTGCTAAGCAAACCCTTCCTCACTGAGCTTTGACAACAGCAGATTTGCAAAGGCAATCAGTACTTATTTTTTTGTTGTTAAAAATATAAAAAGGGAGACAGGCTCCTAATCACTGAAGAGGCATCACCCATTTCACGCCCTGTTACACTGGACCTCTTCTTCTCTTCATTTTAGAAGCAGCCTCTCCCTCAGAAGGCCAGAGCAGGGATCGTTTCCCCCCTGAAAAAATCTCATTAAAAAAAGAAAAAAAGAACTATAATCATTTACACTTGAGAAAGGATACCCTTTTTGAGTAGCCAATAAGAACACAAGTGCCACAGCCGTTTTATTGGAGGGCTCTAACATTCTCAAATGTTAGCCCGAGTCTAAACCACCTGGAAGGTTTACTGAGAAACAGACTGCTGGATGCCACCCTCAGAGTTCTGACTCAGCAGGTCTTGGGTGGGACCTGAGGATTTGTCATGTTTTTTTAAAAAATATATCTTTCTAAAAATTCAAATACCATTCTGAACACTCATGGTCCAAGAACATTTAACTAATAAACAAAAAAAAGAAAAGAAAAAAAAAGAAAGAGATGTTAGAGATTGATCTTCAAACATTATGCCAGTGATGCCACGCTTGCCTATGATCTCACTGACAGAAAACCACATCCACACCTCAGAGGCCATCAAACCATTCGGAAGAGCTTCCTTAACTGTGAGCTGCTGGATGCTGCCAGTTTGGGCACTGCTATTTTTTTTCAAGCTCTGAGTAGCTGTAGGGATCTCAGCAGGGGTTGGAGGAACCAGCTCCACCTTGGCATAGTGCCCAATGCGGCCAGTTGAAGCTTCGAGGAAGTCACAGCGTGGGGGGGGGGGGGGGTGTCTTTCCTTTGAGGGTACGGACAAACTGGGACACGATTCTAGGATGGAAAGTCTGTGGCCTTGAGCAGCAAGCTGAATGTCACCCCCTCCTCTCTGTAAGGTGAGGATTTGTATTTAACAAGTTTCCAGTTAACACTGCTGCCAGCCCCCCCCCCCCACCCCCCCCCCCCCCCCCCGGCGCCGACCACTGCGAGATGGGTGACAATCACGCAGATGACTGGAATTTCACTGCCCATCCCCATTTCCCTTTTGCCTGCCTCCATTCTTCAAACTTGATATTCACCATATGGTTTTATCCGAAGCATGGCTGGGGCTCTCTGAAAGGAAAGTCTCATTTGCTGCGTATTGTAGCCATGAAAAATAAATCACAGGGGGGCTCCTGGCAGGCCTCGCGGTTGTATTACACGTGCTCAGCCTAAGCGCTTGGAGCGCACCACCACGTACAGGTGCAAAACCAGTCAGTGTCTGAGTAGAATTGGCAGCAGGTTTAATCCCTCTCATCTGTGGAATAAAGGGCTTGGTAACCTAGTTGACTAAACAGCACCAGGTTTCTTTCATTTAAGGTGGTTCATTAGTGCTTAAAAATTCTAAAACAAAGAGCCTTGGATTGTACACATAGAACTAAAAGTATTCATATATATAGTGCCCCTCAAAATGTACACACATACTTTAAATAATTATAAAGGCAGTATTTATTAAAATACATTTCATTTCCAAAATTGAGCTATCAGCCACTAAAGTGTAGATATGTTATTTTGGGACACCCTGTATATATATATTTTTCAGTAGTTCAGCATCTTTATAAGGTCCTGAGGGCAGACTGTGACATCCGGAAGATCTGTTCCAGCTGCCCATCTCCTGGTCTTGCAGGCTCTGTCTCAGGTCTGGTTCTCCTGGTGGAAACCGGACCTCAAAAGAATGGCCCACAAAGGACAGTGTTCAGGCGCAGGGGGTAAGCCAGGGAAGAAGCCCGGTGTCCCTTCCTCTCTGAGTGCTCTACTCCCCTATGGAGCAGAAGCAGAGGGGGGTGAGGTGGCCTCCAAGGTGATTGCGGGTGTGAGACTTAAAGGCCACCTAAAGTTCCCCAAGTAAAGTGTGTTGGGCAGAATGTATTGGAATTCCTTTGGAAAAACCACAATGATCTATAATAATAAAAGCGTAATATGCTAATTAGACCGGTCAGCTGAACGACCTTTTGGACTTCCTTCCGGACAACCTTCTGGACGAAGCCGGGGCTGCGAGGGCTGAGGCAAGCCAGGATTGTGAGGACCGAGGCAAGCAGCGGCTACAAGGGCCAAGCCCCCTTGCACGAATTTCGTGCACCGGGCCTCTAGTAAGCATATAAAACCATATGTGATTGATTGGTAGCTTTTTTAAAAAAAGATAATGACATTGGCAATGATGGGAGCTGGGTACTACCATCATCTATAAATTAGTATAAGCCCCCTGGAGAGAGCCTCTGACCAAGCAATTCTGAGGGGTTCCAGATGGCAGAAAGGGAGCACCCTGCCCGGGGCTGGTTGGATGGGGAATAAGGGCTAACGAGAGTTTAAACAGAAAATGATACAAAGCAGAGACCACGGAGCCACACGGTGGCCACAGTTAACCGAGAGCCCTCCCAACTGTGCTGGGCAGCGCCTGTAGAGTAGACCACATGGGCTCGAGGCTGTGTAAGGAAGAGCTACGCGCCATGGAGAGTTCTGGTTTGATTAAAAATTTAAGACCTATCTATACAACTTTCCATGAACGAGTTATGGTGTTATTTTAACATTCCACTTTCAACCAGGAATCATTCAGTCTCAGTTTAAATTCACAAACAACAGTTTTCAAACACTCTATCAAGAGTAGCAATAAAACCCTTGTATATATACTATTAAGCATCCTACCAATTGATATACTCACTGAACTTAACACCCAGTTGCTCTCTTATTGTGTTCCCAGTTTTAATGTTTTTTCCTAAATGAAAAGCCTTGCCCTCATAGATCTTTCTGGAATATTCTAACATAAAATAAAGAAAGAAAAAAAATGCAACCATGGTCCTTTGCCGTCCTGGTCCCTATCACACCATCTCAGGCTTTAATCCCTGACCCCAGCACTCCATCTCCAGCAGAGCCACCGGGAAACCGCAGGCACTTACAGCTCCTTGGGTGGAGGACGGGCCAGTTCCTTCGTCCTCTTCCCCGTCTGGCTCCTGGTCTTCGTTGTCAGTCCAAGAGGATACGTCCTCTACCGAGCTGGTCAGATCAGGCAAACTCTTAGACGTTAACCTCAGGAGGTCCTCGGCAGAGGTTTCCTATGGGAACACAAAGGTCCATGAATTACACGATGGCACCAGCAGTTCCAGGTCAAGGTCAAAGAAAACCAGCAGAGTCTGCTATGGGTGGTCACATGCTCCCAACCTGAACACTATATGGAACATATATTCCACACTTCCAGGTTTGCAAAGGTTACCTCAAATGTCAGGGGTGTGCACCCAATTTCAACACAAATCATTTTTCCCCCTGAAGAATCTGTGTTTCTTAGATGAATGTTTCTATGGTTAATCTAAGATCCTTGAACTTGTGATCCTCTGATGCCCTCCCCTGTCTTGCTTTCAGGATACAGTTTAAATCCCTCATTGAAGAGGACAACATCTTAGAGATCTGGCCTCTGCCCAGCTCTCCAAACTCATCTCCCACCATCTTTCCTTCCATTCCAGCCACATTTACTTCCAAATGCCCAGGCTGTCCCTGGCCCTATCACTGCCTTTTCTACCAGCAGCCCTCTCTGCCTAGACCACCCATCCTCTCATGACTAAGGCATACTTGGGCAAAGCGTGAGTACCCTTTCCCACAGGCCTTCCTGGATCCCATCAGGAGGCCTTCCATTTCCCCTTTCTTCTCTAATGTCCTTTACTGTTTCTGTTATTGCCTTGCAGTGCATGACTTGTCTATCTCCCCCATTTATCTGAGAGTTCTCCAAACTGAACACCATTTCTGCTCATCACTGTGGCCCCAGGCCTAGCACAGAGCTCAAATACCCACCGTATCCTCCTCTCCCCTCTGCTCATCTCACTGGCATATGTTCATGAGAGAGATCAGATTGTTTATTGAATCACAATGTCAAAGTGGAGACCGATGATGTCTTTGCAATAAATGCAGCCCTTGAACAACTTTTCAAGGTCAATGAAAATAAATGGAACCAGACTCCATTAAGGTCAGACCTATAAGGGGGCTTCATTGCCCACTGTTATCTTGCTTTTGCATTCTCAGTTCTATTCACCCTTTGAAGTTGAATGGGAAAAACTTTCCAAATTTTGGGGGGTTTGCTGGTCTCTAGTTTTTAGAGAGTTATTGTCAGTATTTTCTAAGAAGAAAGAAGGAGAGGTAAAGTTTTTAAAACTCCTCCCTCCCTAGTCACATTTCATAAAACCCTGATGAATTTTGAATATATGAGAGGGCTTAAACATTCCCTAAATATGAATCTGTGGATTCAGTAAATTAACCCCATGGATATATTCCAGCACAGGGAATTTTCTTTTTCTGTTCCTTTTCTTTCACTACAGCCTTGCTCACAGTCCAGGTGTAGCAAGCAAACCCGTTGTTGTTGTTGTTTTTAATTGATTTTTAGAGAGAGGAAGGGAGAGGAATAGAGAGATAGAAACATTGATGAGAGAGAAACATCATTAATCGGCTGCCTCCTGTACCCCCCCCCCCCCCCCCCCCCCGCTTACAGGGGATAGTGCTTGGGGAGGGCTCCAATTTCACACCACCATCAGAAATATCAAAAAAAGCACAAAATTACCTACCTTGCTGGCCACGACCAGCTGAACCATTCCAGTGGCTGAGCGAAGGATGGCCACAGCTTCCTCGTGGGACAGCCCGACCAGTAGGTGACCATTGATGACCAGCAGCTCATCTCCTAAGGACAGTCTGCCATCCCTGAGGAAACGGAGATGGGAGAAAACTCCCTTATCAAGACATCCTGGGCCTGAGAAGGGACACTGTACTGGAGCCGGGAGGGTGGTGACAGGAAACAGTTAAAACCAGGCTAAAAGGAGGCAGGGCAACCAGAAGTATTGGGATGGGAGTGCTTTAGGCTTTGGTCTGGCTCAGTCCAGGTTCCCACTCAAAGGAGTATGCTCCATCATCTTAGGTGGTCACCTCATAACAGGCCCGTTCGGAAGTCACCACCATGTAACCTGGGATTAATGCCAATGAAATGTCCCATTTGGGTGGAGACCATGATAGAGGAAGCCAGCCCTGAAGGTTATAGGATAGTCAAGTCATTCTTAATCCTATTTGCCATCCTTCCCTCGGACTCAGTCCTTAGTGTTTCATTGAGCTGAGCACAAAGAGAGCAAAGGTATCATTCCCTAACCCATGCCCTCTTTCTTCCAGGTGGCATACCCCTGGCCAGATTTCCTCTGTGGCACCTGGGACACCACACTGCATGTGTCTGTCCATCTCCTGCCCACAGGGTTGTAGGACCTTGAGGATAAAGTCTCTTAGCTCCTTTTCATCCTGTGTCCCTAGAGCCAAGCTTCATCAGAAGAATGAACACAAAAATGAAGAAAGAAACTAATCTATTGCTGTTGCAGGTATCAGACTGGTTTACAAACGTAGGTGTACAAATATTCTACTTCTTTCTTTTCTTTCAATTAAATTACAGCTGACTCAGAGCTTTCTTCCCTGGGCTGGCAGGGGCAGAGTTGTCATGGGAACTGGCTCCCCTGGGGTGAGTCAAGGGTCTGGGGAGGCACACTCTGCCAGAGGGTTGGGTAGGCCCCTTCATGGTACATCAACAGTCTCATGGGTTCCAACTGAACCCTCCAAGGGTCTGGTCTCCCAAGATCCTAAAGGAGCCAGACATTTTTCATCTTCATTGCTAAATAAGGGACAGGAAATCTTGTGAGACTGAGAAACTCCCGGATTGACTTAACCACAGCACCACCGAGATCATCCCTGTTCCCATCCCCTTATTCATTTCCCTCTTTCATTCCATCTTGCTCTCCTGTTATTGACCAGAATGCCCACATGTGAACTAAACACCCCAGAAGCAGATAGACAGACAGACACACACACAACTCCCGGCTAAGGGTGAAGAGAAATGAGAAACCCACTATAAACAGCTCACAGAGAAAACAGACAAGAACAGCTCTATGTAAGCTTATCTCTGGGCACAGGAATTTCCTAATTGCCAACTTTCCAAAGACAGACTAGAACCTAAGGCCTAGGATTAGTGGGAAAACGGCTACCCAATGGGAGTTACTTAAAGCATACATCATTTGGGAATTTAATGATGCTCTCCTGGATAAAAAACGAGCTTCATTCTTCAATAATTACTGTCACACAGATAAATGACAAGTGTAGTAAATCTTATCTCTACTTTAGTTATTAGCCTACTTTCTAGTTAGAGGACTGATGAGCAGGAAACACTTTGCTAGTCTGTACCCTGGTTCTCTCGTTAGTTTTGCATTCTTTATACTAAATAACCTTCAGCTCCTTCAACTCCACCTCATGAGATCTACTTCCGAGTGCCCTCTTGGCCTTGGGCAGGCCAATACTGTTCGGGTTTGCCATATCTCCCTCAGTATCAGGGTGCCTGGCCGAACAATATAAATTCCAGAACACTACATTCACCTTCCTCACCGGTGAAACTCTGTATGCCTACTGTATACATGTGGGCATGCAACATGCACATACCCCACTGTGCCTTGCAAACAGTAGATGCCTTATGTACAGCAGGTCCTTGAATAACATTTCATTCAACATCGTTTCATTAAAATGTTTACGAGGTGCTGTAGGAACTTAACTCTTGTCTACATCAATTAGCCTATGGTAAAACTGGCTTTGTTATACATTGTTCTGCTTAAAGTTGCAGCACCTATCGATGTTAAGAGAGGATTTACTGTACAGGGTAGCAATGAGCTAGCATGGCAAGGGTATACCTTAAATTTGGGGACCGCTACATCCCTGTAATTACAACAGGACTTCCTTTTTTGGTACGAGCTCTGCCTAAGCACTGTCCCTCTTCCTATTGCAGATGATTGTTCAGACTGGAAAAGTTTTGAGGTATGAATTTTTTTCAGGTTACAAGGAGAAAGGTTCACATTTACTTTTTCCCCGTCACATTTGCAGGACAGAGATACGAGTATATACGTGTGCGTAGAGTCCTGACACCACATGTGAACTGTGGCCAAATTTAAAACCAATCACTTTCCCAAGTCACTAGCCACTGTCTTCTGGAAATTAGGATGTCAGGATGTGGTATTCTGTTATCTGGCACAGTCTGGATAAGAAACCACATATGACTGGCATCCAAAAGTTAGGATAAGTAACATTCGCTTGGAACTCAAAGTGGACTAGAAAGAAATCCCATTTCTCCTTGATGGTTTGGGGAGCTTACAATATCCCCAGCAATTAGCCACTTCCTGTGCTCAGAGGTAGGTTTAAATAGAACCACTCAGGCCTGAGGTCCCTCTGTGCTCCAGCATAACCCTTGTGAACTGTAAAGGCCAGTGCTTTGACCAAGTGGAAGTCCCAGGGCCCAGGGACAGGGAAGGGAGAGGATAAGAAGGAAGAGAAAGTAAGAGAGTTAACTAGTCACCTGTGAGCGGCACCTCCTTCCTTCACTTGAGTGACAACGATAGCGTGAGGTGAGCGCTTTGATCCTCGGCCTCCACTAACCTGAATTCCCAGCCCATCCGATTCTTTAAGCAGTTCCAGCTTCCATATCCGGCCAACTTCCTCCTTGGAAGAAAAAGTGAGCACACCATGAAGTACACAGACAGATGCACTGCACTGAGGCAGGAGAGGGGAGCTGTTGGATCATGTCTAATACTCATCACTTTTCAACAGGCATCGCAGGTGACCACAGGAGACAAAATGCTGTGGATTGGAACAAGTCTCGCTGGCAGTGCTGTCCAATAGAATGTTCTCTGATGATGGGAATGGCCTATGTTTGCACCATCCAACATGGAGTCCCAGCCACAGGTGGCTATTCAGTGCTTGAAGTGTGAGAGGCAACTGACACAATGAATTTTAAACTTCATTTAATTTAAATTAAATAGCCACCTACTTAGTGGCTAGCGGCTATGATACTGGACAGCACAGCAAGACTGATTATTGAATTCCCTGAGCAGGATCCTGCTAAGTGAAGCTGCTTGTGCCTGAAACCCAGATACCACTGTGTACACAGCTAGTAATTAATAAGGGAAGATGAAAGGGAAACAAGCTAGGTCCTGGCGCCAGAAGACTTCCACTACACTGAGCCCAGTTCTGCCACTTAGTGCTTCTGAAAGTCACCTGATGCCTAAAAACATCAGTTTCCTTGCCTCTAAAGTGGGGAAAATTATTAATATTTCAGGTTTATTATTAAAGTTAAATGAGATATTTATGGAAATAGGTGGCAAAGATCCCAACATCTAGTTCCCCATTCTAGGTACATAATAAATGTTGATAGGTAATCAAATTACTTATAGTAGTGAAATCTGCATATATGTTAAAAATATCACATTGAATTGAATCTAAAACTTCCTTAGAACATACACCAGTAAATGAGATCTTTGGTAGGAGAAACCAAAACAGTAAATTAGTTGATGAATTTGTTATCAACTTCTACAGACATTGGTATATACACTCTTTCAATACATTAAAAAATTCTTCAAGTCACAAAAATTTATCCTCTTAAAAAAACGAATAAATGTCTCTAAGTCCTCTGGACTACTACCTCTGGAACACCTTTCTCTCTTCCCCATTCAGAAAGAGCCTCCCTGGCCCTCAACATCTCACTTACTAGTAGCTCCACTGATTCAAGAAACATCCTTCAGAATCACTTAGCCTTTCTGATTCAGTTCATTCATTCCCCAGGGACTTCTCATTTCACTCCAAGGACACAAACATATTCACACTGCAAAGTGTTTGAGTTCCCTCAGCTACTTAGCTATTCTGAGAAAAGAAAGCAAAACCTGCCCCGGTGGTTTATTCTGAGTCTTATTTGGGCTCACACCTACAGTTCTTTTTAGCTCTAGACACATGGGTATGGGTCCCAATGCATTCTTCATCTGCTTTCTTCATCCATCATGAAGGTCCAATGGAACCATTAAGGACCCCTATGGACAAAGCCATCATCCCCCTAGAAATAGGCAATCTGCCCATTCAAGCTGCTGGCAAAAGAGAAGGAATGTGAAGCATTTAGAAAATCTGAAATACATACTGTCAGAAACTAAAATGAAACTTTATGCAATAGTAAAAAAACAGATGCTGAACGGTCACTGATGTGCAGCAATAGGAATGTCTGGGGAAATTATTACCAGACAGAGACCTGTTGGATCCTAACTTTTTCTAGTGCTGCTCAGTGGGGCTCCATTACCCCGGCAACATGCAAGTGGGTGCCAACTGTCTCCTTCATCGGCTCACCACAGACACACGAAGCCTGTCTGGCCAAATGTAACTTCAGAAGTCACTGGCTTACCACAGCAGTTCATGAACTTGTCAACAATCTCTATATCATCCCATCAGCTCACTTAGGATTCCACAGTTTTTGGTTTGTTGCCTCTGACCTCTGGAACACCTTTCTCTCTCCTTCATTCAGAAACAGCCTCCCTGGCCCTCAACGTCTCACTTAGTTCCAATGATTCAAGAAACATCCTTGAGAATCAGTGCTACCAGAAGGATGGCAACTTTCAACGCTTCCAGGCCATGAGAGCCAGTGGCCTATCAGATGGATGGTCTCAGAGGGAACAAATTCAGGGACACACTGGTTCTCTGTTGTCCTGGCTCGCTGGGCATCCCACACCAGCACATGGGTCAGCCTGTGGCTGCCTCCCTGGGCCTCACGACGCAGTTGAGAAGCTAGAGCAGACAGTGACCTGACTTGCTTTTTCCTTGGAAGATATGCCAATGGCTTCCGGAGTCTTAGAGATGTGGGACAGTGCTCCGCCCTCTCCCAGTAGGAAAAGCCATGGAGCTCTTTCCCAAGAGCCACGGGGGCCCCTATGAGGGTCTAGAAATTTGAAAACCCATTTGGTTTTAGCCCAAATTAGTAAAAGCCTATCCATCCCCACTACTAGTTACACCACCATTTCCCCTGCCCTACTGTTCTTTTGTTAACGTGTCCAAGAACACGTTAGGTATGCCTCATAGGTGGTGTGACAATACTAGATTTTTAAATCCTTTCAGAAATAGGACTTGTGATAAGAAACATGCAAAACTATGATAACTGAGAAAGAATAGCCTCATGTATCCCTGACAGAAAGTTAAACACACTTTTTGTCAAAAGCACCCACACACTCACTTCACACCCTCACTCCATACTCCTGCCCCTGCCCCACACGAGTTAAAAGCAAAATAAAATACATGTCTAATAAAAATGGCTTCAGAGGGCAGAAAAGACCAGTCTGTAATATAGTCTTCAGCTATACCAGTCAAGAAACACACTACCCCTCACCCTTTTATCCAATAACATATTTTGTTTATTTTATTTTAAATTATTTTATTTAAATTATTTTATTTTAAAATATTTAAAAAATATTTTTATTGATTTCAGAGAGGAAAGGAGAGGGAGAGAGAGATAGAAGCATCAATGATGGAGAGTGAATCATTGATCGGCTACCTCCTGCAGGCCCTCCACTGGGCATCGAGCCTGCAACCTGAGCACGTAGCCTTGACCAGAATTGAACCCAGGACCCTTCAGTCCACAGACTGACACTCTATCCACTGAGCAAAAACTGGCGAGGGCTATTTTGTTTTTAAATAATTGAAAGTAGGAACTCTAAGGAGAGAGGTCACAGAAAGCAATGCAAGTTTCCTTGCCTTGGAATTTCTTGGTCATCTAATCAGGAGTTCAGAGGTACACAAAGGAAGGCAGAGACAGGAAGAGGCAGATGTTATCAGTCTCAATTGTACAACTGTCAGTATGGCATTAAATTTATCTGCCTATAGCTGAAAGCAGTGCTCAGTTAAAAATAAAATCAGTGTTTGAAGTTTATTTGGCAAAAGCTGGTACTGGCCAACAACCAACTGGCCAACTTAAATATGATAATATTAAGTATTATTAATGTAATTACTGCCTCCTTACAGTTCCTCTTGGGTATCTTATACACACTTCAGTATGGTCAAAACAGGATTCTCCTCCCCCCACTCCTGACTCACCTATCTCAATGGGAAAAATACTATCATCTCCTCAAGATAAACAGGATACACAACCCAAAAGCCCACGAGTTATCTCTGATTCCTACTTCTACTCCCTGACCCAAACCACGAGCAAGATCTGTAAGCTCTACTAGCAAAAAAAACCCACATCCATCTCCTTCTGCCCCTCTTCCCTGCCACCATCCTGTCAAAGCCAGAGCATCTTTACCTTGGGTTATCACAATAGTCTCCAATCTGGTCCTTCTTTTTTAATTCTTCATCTCTACAACCCACTACTCTCCATTACACCACTAGGGTGAACTTTCAAAAAGTCATGATGCACTCAGCTTAAACCTTTCAACAGCTCCCTGAGAATGAGGCTAGCTCCTGGTGATGGCATACACCGCTCTTTGTAATCTAGCCCTGCCCACATCTCCCGAGCCACCACCTAATGCTCTCCGCATCACTCACTGTGCTTCCGTTCCTCTGCTCCTGGAACATTATCATCCTTGCCTTAGGGCAGCTGCATGTGCTGGCTGCTCACTGGGAACATCCTGCTCCCAGATTTCCTGGGCTACCCTTTCTTGACACTCTTCAGCTCAAACACTGCCTCTTTAATGAGGTCTTTGCTAATATCCAGTATCAGTGAGCCCCCCACCCATGATACTGCCCAGCCACCATTTTTCACTTCACCCTGTTTTGTTTCATTTATAGAATGCGTCACCATCTAACTTTCTCATTTGTTTATTTGCTTATTTATTGCTGTGGCTCCTTCCATGTGATAAATGCCATGGGAACCTTGTCTCTCATTTACCAATGGGTTCTAACAACTCGAACAGTGCCTCACACATAACAATATGCATAAATGCCATGAAATTAACAGTTCTAAGATGTTTATCCACAAATCTTACAGTTCTCCAGAAGTTATTGAGACTGACGTTAAGAGGCTCACTCAGATGCGAGACCTGCGTGTTTGCCAATGTTCAGCGTGTGAACACTGATCCAGCTGTAGACACAATTGAGTTCTGAAACAGATCCTGTCTAGACAGATGGCTCAGGCTGCGGTTCCCTTCACATGGGCTTAAAGGGCAGCGAGACTTTGTCAGTCTGGTGAGAAAAAGCCAAACCACAATACTGGAGCTATGGACTCCTGCATGAATGCCTCCAGAGGCCTACCTATTC
This sequence comes from Myotis myotis, assembly GCF_014108235.1. NCBI lineage: Eukaryota > Metazoa > Chordata > Mammalia > Chiroptera > Vespertilionidae > Myotis > Myotis myotis. The sequence continues at coordinate 25,085,435 of NW_023416357.1, read as the reverse complement.
TATTAAGCGCCAAGGACTGCGTGAGCATACACGTGCACCTCTTCATGGAGGCAAATAAGGGGGTTTGTTTACCAAACAGGTTGGCACATTAAAGGGAGCTGTCTTGGCAGCATTTAAATGACCTCATCTTCTTCTGGAACCCAAAATAAAGTTTTACAACAGCATCTTTGCCCCAAATGTGAGAAGACACATCACCCAACTAGAATTTCACTGCAGTAAATATTCTGGCTCTGATTATAATCCTATTCTGAGACTGCTTGCTTCTCCCTTCTTATTTAGAATAGTCTGTAAGCTATGAAGAAATGTGTGATCATAATGTCAAAGTGGCCATCCCTTAGTCATCAGACCAAAATGCTGAGGTGAGAAGGTGGAAGCTCAGAGAAAGGACATGGCAGCTGGAGAGCAGGGCTGGAACTCGGGTCCATCTCTCAGGCCTGGTGCTCTTGGGCGCCTTTATTAACTAACTAGAGGCCCGGTTAACAAACTTCGTGCGCTGGGGGGCCTGCACCCTCTCCAATCTGGGACCCCACAGGGATCAGGCCTAAACCGGCATTTGGACATCCCTCTCACAATCCGGGACTGTTGGCTCCCAACTGCTTGCCTGCCTGCCTGCCTGATCACCCCCTTAACCATTCCCCTGCCAGCCTGATCAACGCCTAACTGCTCCCCTGCCGGCCTGGTCACCCCCAACTGCCCTCCCCTTCAGGCCTGGTCACCCCAACTGCCCTCCCCTGCAGGCCTGGTTGCCCCAAACTACCCTCCCCTGCTGGCCTGGTCACCCCTAACTGCTCTCTCCTGCCAGCCATTTTGTGAACACATGGGGGCGGCCATCTTGTGTGAGGACATGATGGTCAATTTGCACATCACCTCTTTATTATATAGGATAGCTACAGAGCACCTACAGGTGCAAGGCACTGAGCTAGGACAGAGAGATAAATAAGGTCTTTGCCCTTAAAGTCTATTGGGAACACATAGCCAAATGGTATTTGGAATACGTGGGATTCATGCATTGATGAAGATAAGCAGGGAGTACTGCAGGAGCCCAGAGAGATGTCTGAAGATGGGGGCAGTTAACAGGGATGTTATGGAGCCTCCTTGAGAGGGTGTTATTGTGCTTGGTTTCCAAGAAAGGTAGAAGCTAAGCTACATTGGGGAAGGGAGAAGACAGTATAGCGAGAGTAGCATCTGCAAAGGCTCACAGTCAAGAGTGAGCATAGCCTTTTGGGAAAACAAAAACAAAAACAACAACAACAACGATAACTCACCCAGCCCAAATCAAGGAGGCAGAGAGTTAAGGAGCGATCAGATAATGCTGAGCCTCACGCACTATGCAAGCCAAGGTGCTTGGCTGTTACCCCAAAGGCAAGTGGACCCGTCAGAAGTGTTTAAGCGGTAGTGTACTCGGGCCTGCCAGTGCATGCGCAATGAGATGTGCCCTCTGGTTGCAGTGGGGACAGTGGATGATGCGATGAGAGTGGGGACAATGAGAGGGGTAGGAGACTACTGTGACCGCCCAGATGAGACATGAAAGCAGCCTGACCCGACCTAAGGTTGTGGGAGTGGAGGAAAGAGAAGTGGGGTGAGCAGGGAGATCCTAAAGGAAGCAGAAGTTGACAGGACTCGGTGATTGACTGGACAAGGTGTCAGAAAGAGGGCAGCATTTCAGCTGACTCCAGGCCACCACTGTTCCCAGCTTGGGATAAAGGCATTTTCCAGGACATGGGATTGTCATTGCAAAACCAAGGGAAGTTCTGTGCAAACCAGGATGAGTGGTCACTAGGTGAGGCAGGTTTCTGGTTTGGGCAGCTTGTGGGTGGTGAGGCCTGGAACGCCGGGAGCAGACTTAGCGGTGTGGGAAGGGATGCACTGAGGTTTAGGCATGCTGTGAAATAACCAAGATAGAGACATCTTGCAGGCAATTGGTAGAAACTCGGGGCTCAGGAGAGAGGTGAAGGTGCAGACACGGACTTAGGAGACACTACCATGTAGGAGGACACAAGTTCACTCAGTGACCATAGGGGCTTCCTAGAAGAGGATCATCCTGATGCCGCTTCTGCTTGCTGCAAATACCAGGGACCACCTGGGAGACGTCCTGCATGTCACTCTCCTGAGTTTCCCATCCTGCCCTGAAGAGTAAGGCCTTCCTGAAGTCTCTGCTAAAGGCCTAAGGAAGGTGTGGTGCTGTATAGGGCAGGTTACAAGTACTAGGGGAAGACAAAGGTCCCCAGGGACACATGCGCCAGCGGTAAATAAACTCACCTGTCTGGCAAAGGGTAGGATCGTTTCTGTTAAGTGACTACCTTTGGTTGTACTGGTTTTTATCATGCAGCATTACAAAAATACACATAGGTCTAAACAGGCTTGCAAAAACTGGCACCTTGGGTGAGTAATGATCTCTACTAGACGGAATAAGTCACTGAACACATTTCTAAAACTGCTTATCTATGTCCTAGGAGATTCTTATGTTTTAGATGATGGGCCCAACTTTTGTATTTTTAAAATATATATTTTATTGATTTTTTACAGAGAGGAAGGGAGAGGGAAAGAGAGTTAGAAACATTGACGAGAGAGAAACATCGATCAGCTGCCTCCTGCACATTCCCTACTGGGAATGTGCCTGCAACCAAGGTACACGCCCTTGACCGGAATCAAACCTGGGACCCTTCAGTCCCCAGGCCGACGCTCTATCCAGTGAGCCAAACCGGCTAGGGCTAACTTTTGTATTTTTAAAAATGAAGCTGGTTGTATCCTTATCATTATGTGTTACTTTTTTATAGAACCATATAAAATATGTTTTTTGTTGTTGTTAGAGAAAACATTTTCCTACAGCTCTGGGATACAGGATATAAAAGCATATAAAAATCAGTAACAAATAACAGACTATGAGAAAGAAGCACCTGACAATTAAAAGTGGTCTGAACGATCACTATAAGCCTTCTCTGTAATTTATTAAGTCTTTGTAGATATACTAAATCATTAATAAAGCAGAAACGGAACAGTTCTGACATGTTTAATCTCCCATTATTCAAATGGATGGAATTTTCCCCCTGAAAGGCTTAAGAGGCAAATAGCTAATTTTTGTTTTTTTCTGGAAGTTCCATTTTAGCACGACCTTGGGCTCATTCTGGAGTAAAAAATAAAAATCCACCCAGTCCAAGGACCTAAGTAACCTTCTGTGAAGATCTACTGGTTCCAATTTGGGTACTATCTGAATGGGGGGGGGGGGGGGGAAGGGGGGGGAGGCGCGGGAGGAGCCACTTCTATCAATTTTTTGATAAATGTATCTAATGATGACAATTTTGGGGTTGAAAAGGGTGCTAAAACATTCGTGTCTAAGAATATTTTGACTTTCCAAGACCAAGAGTCAGTAATAAAGTCTATAGATTATGGACAGGGATGAAGAATGCTAATTCCAGCTGGCAACTCTCTCCTTTCTATAGGCATATGGCTTAAAAAAAAAATGCCCCAACGGCAATAGATCAAGTTTGTTTTTCCCCCACCATTTTCTTTATATTTTCTTGGATATAAGACCTTGAGTGCAAAAGTCAGGTACTCTGATAGTTGTACCCTTCAAGTAGTCTAATGTAGAAATTCAATTTTATGTTATTTGCCTTTAATTAAGATGAGCAGAGTGGCTCAGTGGTTGCGTGTTGACCTAGGAACAAAAAGGTCATGGTTTAATTCCGGGTGAGGGCACATGCCTGGTTTGTGGGTTCGATCCCCAGTGAGGGAGGCAGCCGATCAATGATTCCCCCTCATCATCATTGATGTTTCTCTCTCTCTCTCCCTCTCCCTTTCTCTCTCTAAAATCAATATATATATATATATATATATATATATATATATATTTAAAAGATGAGCAGAGGATGGTACTTTCTGAAAAGTTTGGTGTTTTTCTTTCTTTTAGGAGCATTTCAAATTATTTTCACTTATCCTACAACAAATGAAGGCCTGCTCTTTAAATTGTATGAGAGTTGCCGAAACCGGTTTGGCTAAGTGGATGGAGCGTCGGCCTGCGGACTGAGGGGTCCCGGGTTCGATTCCGGTCAAGGGCGTGTGCCTGGGTTGCGGGCACATCCCCAGTGGGAGATGTGCAGGAGGCGGCTGATCGATGTTTCTCTCCCATCGATGTTTCTGACTCTCTGTCTCTCTCCCTTCCTCTCTGTAAAAAATCAATAAAATATATCTAAAAAAAAAAAAAAAAAAAATGTATGAGAGTTGACCTTAAATTTTTGCTACCTTAAGCCTTCAAAATGATTAAAGATATCAATACTCTCTAACTTATTTTTTTCATCTTAGGCTTTCTACATATTTACAATCTAATCATTAAGGGGAAATCCTATCATAATATAGTACATATTGATAAGGAATACACAGATTGTTCCAAAAACGTGTATATACACTTTAACAGCTGATGGCTCCTTTGTTTCGTTAAGGCCAGACTAAGCTTTGAACAAAGGAAATTCATCCTAAAATGCTACTAGAAGTTTGAAAATGCAGTTGAAGTACAAACACTGCCTTTATGATTATTCAAAGTGTGGATACAAGGGTATGCCCCGCCCCCAAAATGTATACACATTTTAATAGCGGATAACTCATTAAATTTTCACATTTAACTGATTTGAAATAATGGGTGAAGCCAGACTAAGCTTTGAACAAAGAAAATTTATCTACTAGATTTTTTTAATGGGGATACATAAAAGATAAAGTTTATCAGACAAAACCGGCAACAGTTGACGAACTGAGGGTGCACAAATACTGAACGAAATGATTCTTGATGTTTGCGATTCCACTGCTACATGGTATCAGCAGTGCCAGGACCAGAACAGGCATCAGTTTGAAAACAGGTGTTGACAAAAAATTATTCATTTCTGTAGATTCTTTTAAATTTTGAAAACGAACTGAATTTATAATCGTTCAAAATATGTATACATTTCTGGGGACACCCTGTATTATAACACAGGCGTTACCTGCTTTTTCTAAAGTTCATGTTATGACACTACGCTATTACAAAAGGCCTACAGCAGACCTGTTTGCACTCACTGAAAGAAATCCAAAGGTAATTTTTGCTTTTATGAAAAAGAGAGAAAATAGTGTCTAGTGCTTGTTTTCCAGGGGCGGTTACAGAGGCAGTGTGCACCCCGAGCAGCGAGAACGGCACTGCTTTTACTATGTTAATGCTATTTTAGATTTTGTGTGTTATTTGTATGATTTGGTAGGTTATTTTGGGGGCCAGGGAATGAAAAAAAAATGTTTCCATATCAATTAGTAGGAATTGCTACTTTGCTTTAGGCCATTTCGGCTTATAAAAGGTTTATAGGAATACTAGAGGCCCGGTGCATGAAATTCATGCACAGGTAGGGTCCCTAGGCCTGGCCAGCGATCAGGGCTGATAGGGGCCTTTCGGCTGCCAGCTGGGACCTTCCTTCCCCGGCTCCTGGCCAGAGCCTTCCTTCATTCCATGCCGCCCCCTGGTGATCAGTGCATGTCATAGTGAGTGATCAAACTCCTGGTCTCCCAGTCGAACTCCCCAGGGGACACTTTGCATATTAACCTTTTATATATATATATATATAGATTCTACTTTTGGATGGGGGAGGGACTGTATGTTTATTGACCTTAATTTTGGGGGAGGGGATTATAATATTTTCTTTGCCCTTCATCCTTTTTTGGGAGAGCATAACTTGGTAGAAAAGTCATTGATAGAAACATTGATTTTTCTTCTAATCTGTTTACACATTCCATCCACAAAGATGCCTCCCTCTGTGCAAGGCTTTAAGACAATCACCTGGATCCTCAAATGAAGGAATGTGGTCCATTAAGAGAGGGTTATTTTGATTATTCTCAACCCATTATACAGATTGGCTACAATTGCAGAAATATACATAAAACAGCCTTTAAATTACATTCATTCATAGGGTTCCACATCCCAACAAAGCTGAACTGGATAGTTCCCTCTGGGCTCATTTTCCACCTTTCCAACTCTTTCTCCCATCTCTAGGGTGCCTCTTGAGTCGGAGAAGACACCAATGAGGAACCACTTAGGATCTTATAGCTTCATTAAGAATCCACAGGAGCCCTATCCAGTTTGGCTCAATGGTAGAGCATTGGTCTGCGGACTAAAGGGTCCCGGGTTCGATTCCGGTCGGGGGCATGTGCCCAGGTTTCGGGCTCAATCCCCAGTAGAGGGGGTGCAGAAGGCAGCTGATCAATGATTCTCATCATTGATGTTTCTATCTTTCTCTCCCTCTCCCTTCCTCTCTCTGAAATCAATAAAAATATATTAAAAAAAAGAATCCACAGGAGCCCTAGCTGGTTTGGCTCAGTGGACAGAGTGTTGACCTTGGAGTGAAGGGTCCCGGGTTTGATTCCAGTCAAGGGCACATGCCCAGGTTGCGGGCTCGATCACCAGAAGGGGGTGTACAAGAGGCAGCTGATGAATGATTCTCTACCATCACTGATGTTTCTATCTTTCTCTCCCTCTCCCTTCCTCTCTAAAATCAATAAAAATGTATTAAAAAAAAAAAAAAGAATCCACAGGAGTATCTGCCAAGAGGATTCTTGGAAAGAGCATGCTCAGCCTACAGAAATGTAACTTAACAAGAGAGAGCTGGATACAACAGGGGAGATCATTTGAGGCTAGAAACAGGCCCTTCAGAATATACCACATCTGCTTTGCCTTTAGGTAGTTAAGACCAGCCCTGACCATCACAGCTGGATATCATAGTATCAGAGATGTTTGTGAAGTTCCTAAACTTCGCTGGAATTCGGCAGTGTAATAACACAATCCCATGAAAACGTCACTGGTTTTGAAGTGTTAAAAATAAAAGCAGATGCTTCCCTGCATGCTGGACATCCTTCCTGTGTAATACCGAGGCTTGGATATTTATGCTATCAACTGCCACCAGGAATTCTTGGCCTCGCAGTGGCAATTCTCCTGGTGACAGCAGTGATAAATAATGATGCAGTTCAAGTACTTCATCTGGGCCTCATATGACTCAAATTATTCCACAGAAGGCTTGCATTTTCCACTTAGGATCACTCAACTTGCTCTCTATTTAAGTGGGATGAAATGACTTGGACTTTTGGTTGTTATTGCTATGTCCGCTGATCATTTATCTTAATAAATGTGTTGGCTTCTAAATGCAAGTTCACCTTAGACATATTTTCTAAGCTTTAAAAAAGCAACTTCTATAAAACATTACTTTTACAATTCAGGCTCTGCAATCAAACCAAACCTTACCTTCGCCAGGCAGTCACTTGATTGGAAGTCCGTTTTCCCTGATTTTGAGAAGTGGCATTTATCATTGCTTGTGGGCAGAGGAGTGTCTGTCTTTGGAACTCTAGGCTCTGTCCCTCTGTCCACTTCAGACCCATCTAGATGGGATGCAGCCACTTCCTTGAGAGAGTCTGGGCCATTTTCTAGCTGAAAGGCATGGCCATTTCCAAGTTCTGGGTCTGGGCCATTGTCCAGCTCAGAGATGGGGCCATTGTCCAGCTCACAGCCAGTGTGGCTCTTGGATTCTTCAGTGGCCTTGTGGATAGAAGGCCTGGAAATGACTCCAAACTTTCTTGTTCTTTTCCCCTTTTTCACGGTTCGGTCACCCAGCTCCAAGGTCGGTGTCTGTCCTGGCTCCGAGCTGTTGCCACTGTTGCTGCTGTAAGGAGAATGGACCTTGTGCTTGAAGCGGCGCAGCATGATCAGGTAGAGAAAGCCGCCATTCCAGCACTGCTCAGCCAGGTAACTGCCACAAACACAAACAAAGGAGCGGTTAGGATCCTCCAAGCGGCCCTCTCCACAGTGCAGTGGTGGGCCCACTCAGTGCCCCACACAGGACCCATGCGATTAAGCAGATGGAGACTTAACACTCATTTCATTCTTTTAATCTATATAATTGTGGATGCTAAAAAGGACTCCAAAACAAAGCAGAAAAACCAAGTGAACTAGAACTTACTAATGAAAGGACCCTAGGATAGGTAATCAGAGAAGGATGTTCCTATTAACAGAGCCAATCCTAACACACCATTAAATTAAAAAGGAATCCTCCACTCAGCAATTTCTTGCATCAGAATTATCCCAGCCGCCCATTCATACAGTTCTGATGTAGTAACACTGCAAGCTCCCGGGGTAAAATAGATTGGGGGAAATGCAAAGCTCTGCTCTTACGATCAAAAAATCAACAGCACAACAACAGGAACCTCTGCCTCACAGCAGTTAAAGGAAAAAGAAGGCGGGGGGTGGAGTGGTGTTGGCTGGTATCGAGATGCAACGGGCAATAAGCACTGGCATGTGTGTCCCGCATTAAAGGGGTGTCAGCTCGTTTCTTGGTAATGTTCTAGTCAGGATTGTCCAAAGCACATGTGGGCCATCGCTCCCAGTCCGGGCATCACATGAAAAGGAACACTGATAAAGTGGACAGCACAGCCGAAACCGGTTTGGCTCAGTGGATAGAGCGTCGGCCTGTGGACTGAAAGGTCCCAGGTTCGATTCCGGTCAGGGGCATGTACCTGGGTTGCGGGCACATCCCCAGTAGGAGATGTGCTGGAGGCAGCTGATCGATGTTTCTCTCTCATCGATGTTTCTAACTCTCTGTCTTTCTCCCTTCCTCTCTGTAAAAAATCAATAAAATATATTTAAAAAAAAAAAAGTGGACAGCACAGACCCAGGGACCAGGACAGAAAGGCTGTGCAAACTGTGTGAACCAGAAATAGTGGGAGGAAAGAGGGACCCTTAGCTTGAAGCAAAGAAGGGCCAGCTCAGTTGCTTTTTCATGTATTTCAGGGCTGCCAAACACAGAGAAGCAGGAAATAATATAAATGAGACAAAGCACATGAAGCCCGACACACAATACTACTCCAGATCTTAAAGGATAATAAGAAAACAGAACATCAGATGAGATGAGTAATTAGCGGTGATCACACCAAGTCATTGAAGCTTCAGCAAAGAAAATACTTGCTCAAAGTCAGGAAACCAGGCTGGGCTGGACCCTCCACCCGTGCCATCCAAGATAAGGAAGCGTGAACCCCAGATGAACCCAGGGACATGCCTTCGCCACTGGAACCTTGCCACATTCTACACATCACCGGTTCCCCTGCAAACAATGTCAACAGCCAACTCCTTAACGAGTCAGACCTGCTGCTGGTCTTCATGCGCCCACCAAGGAAAGGCCTTCATCTTCAATCAGTGAAAAACAGAACTTTCCCAAGTATACCAACCCAGCTACACTCCTTCTAGGCCTGAAGTCAGCCCTGCGAGCTGGGGCAGTTAGTGCATGGGGAGGGGGCCAGGTGGTAAGGAAAGATGACCAGCTGTGTTTAAAATGGCCAGAGGCATATATTCCCCATACCTAATGCAATGACAGTGACTACCTAACTGAAGAAGAGAATAATTCTGAATTTGCCATGGAGTAAAATGAACAAAACAGACGGGCCTTTAAACATCAACCAAAGCTAATAGAAACTCTCTTTGATCCTAGGCTATAAACCATGGCAATGAACTTACACATAAAACCCAGGTAGATAAAAGATATCATACAAGACTCAGGCTGTTCTGTGACATACAGTGGGAGGAAGAGGTATAAAGACCAGTCCACTGGAGTTTAGTAAAGAAAATGAAACCTGGTTTTCAGCATAAATTTTCTACAGTGTTTAGATTTTATTTCCTTGCATTGTCGTGGTCTCTTTTCTCACATTAGAAAAAATTCTTGTAAAGGTATAAAATCCTAACAGCGGTTGGCCAGCTTGCAAGGGTTTCTTTGAGCAAACCACTACTATGAATACAATGCATATACTGTACTCAGATGTTATGGAAAAACAGATGTTAGGCAGTAGTAAAAACAGGACCAGGTTGAGAATTAGATGCCCAAAGTCTTGCCTTTGGCCCAACCGTGTAAAACAATGGTAATTTCCCCCAATTTTTACCAACTGATGAATATATACACAAAATGTGGTACATCCATATAATGGAAAATTACTTGGCGATAAAAAGTAAGAAGTATATGCTACCACTTAGATGAAGCTTGGAAACATGCTGAGTGAAAGATGCCAGACCACCTATATGATTCCACTAATTGCCCATGTCCAGAATAGGCAAACCCATTAAGATGGAAAGTAGATTAGTGGTTGCCAGGAACTAGGGGGAGGGGAAAATTGGGACTGACTGCTAATAGGCACAGGGTTTTTTTTGGGGGGTGGGGAGAGAAGAGATACTGGGAATGTTCTGGAATTAGGTAGTGATGAATTAGATATATCCACTTTAAATAAAGTGGAATTAGATATATCCACTTTAAAATGGTGAATTTTGTATTATTTAAATTATGTTTCAATTAAGAAAACAATAGCAAATAAAATAATATTGGCCAAGTTTTGAGTTCACTTTTGAGTAGGTAAGCCCTAGGAACTGTTTACAGAAGAAGAACCTGAGGCTCAGAAATATTGATTCCCTTGCCCAGGTTCCCATGACTGCTAAGTGGGAGACCCAGGCCTGTCTGATTCCCAAGCCCGTGTGATGTTTGCTATGCAATTCTGCTTCTTCCATTGTTACCTTCCCAGGCGCTGCAGTCGCCTCATCTGTAAAATGAGGCATTACAATGGGTCATCGAAGTTACTTTCACATTCTAACAATTGTGGACACTACTGTCCCAGGAAGAGTTCTGGGGGTTAAAGGAACAAGCCTCCCAATAATCCCGTACATGCCAAGGACAAAACACCACCCTGGAAAAACAGAAATGTTCTTCTTACATCCAAGTTGCCTAGGCCTCTTGGACATTTCCCAACAAACTGAGAGAGATTTCACCTGAGGCGGGGGCGGGGGTGGCGGGGGGGGGGTGTGGTGGGGGGGAAGCAGAGGGGTGGGCAATTCCTTTAAAATTGTTTCTGGTACTCCACCTTTTATACCGAAACTCTGAACAACTTGGTGGGTTGTACATAGGGACCTTCTTTTCAGCATCCAAAAGTCTGGCCCATTGACTCAGAGTATCTTTCCCATCTCTACTCTGTGGAAGCTCTACGAACCTTGGATGGTTCCATGACAGAGTATTTTATTCCTTCTGCAGAGTCCACACTCAGCAACCTTACAAAGCAAGAGGAGTTTATCTGTAGTTCAGCACCATCTCCCTGTCCTCTCCTGGCTTCCTAGCAATAAATAAGACCCTGACACCTTCAGGGAACTGTATGACAGGTTGTTTTATTTCTTCCTGGACACAGAATTTTCTAAGGTCACCCCAAAGACAAAGTGTAGTGAATGAATTATGGGCACTCTAGCAAGTTGGTCAGAAAGAGACTTTTAGGCAGAGGGTCATTTTCTTACAATTGTTTGAGAGTCACCTTAAATACGATGCCCCCACGTTCCCTATTTCCTAACATTTCCAGCACCTTCCTGGCTAATTCATGCTTCCACATCCCCTTTTCTGTTCAGGAGGATTCTTAGCCACTATTAGAATCTGTAAACTTCCAAGTCAACCTTTGAGAAAGAAGAAATGGAATACAATCACATGACTTAGAAAAAGTCTTGCCCAGACCAGTATGGCTCAGGGGTAGAAACATATCCAGAAATGAGATTCCGAATTCTAGCTTAGAACCTTGCCCCTGGAATGTGTGTGGTTCTTCATTTCACTCTACCTTTGCAGGCGTCTTTTCAGAACAGATCCCTTCCTTCTCCCTTCCACTAAAAAAGTGCTTTATACAAAGAAAGTTTTGAGTACCTCCTCTGTTTCTTGAAGCTCTGTCATAATTCCAGAGTCTGGGCTCTCCAGGGATTGGCAGGTGAGATTGGTGCTTGGAAAAGCTGAAGTCTGGAGTTTGAAGAACATGAAAATAGGGAGGTAGGAGGCAAGAGAGGGATTGGAAGGCCAAAGACATGCATTATTTATCCATGCCCTGATTCCATCAAAAGAGGGTTTGAGGGAGCTATAAACGTTTGATATCCTGGACTGTTGGGCCAAAGCCCTTGGAAGGAGCAATCTCCAGGTGTCTTTGAAAACCATTTTGGGCATTCAGGCCTCAATTCCTGATGCCTGGCACACAGTGTGAACCCACAAAGGGGTGCTGCCAAGCTGAACCATTAGTGTCTATCTGTGTGTAATTGAGAGTAACCTGGCACCACCACCGGGCACTGGCTTGTACCACTATGCCATGAAAACATGGTATAACTCAGAGAACACATAAAAGAATTCTGAACTCGGACTTTTCACCAAAGTAGACATTCATCTGACTATGCCAGGTTCCCAGGGGACAGCAGGAGAATGAACACTGACTACAAGAAGATGTTTATAGACAACAATTATGACAGAGCCTGGGTTTTATGGAATGGAACCAGCTGCTCACAGCACCTGGTCTAACACACAGGACAAATGGAGATCAATTTTTCTTGCCTAAGAAGTAACGGAGGCTGAAAAGCTGTTTGTGGTCCTCTGAAAACCTGCTAAACCTAATTAACCCAGAGGGCTGTCTGAGGTGGTGTGTGAATCTGTTGGTTCCCAGAGAACAATGGTTTGAGAGGAAGTGTTAAATACATAGAGATTACTTTCCCAGTGAAGTCTTGGCTGGGAAACAGAGGAAGGCAAGTATGGACAGCTCTGTAAGAGAGGATGGGACGATGATGATCATTATTTCCTGGAGTCATTTAGTAACCACATTCCCCCAGGGCAGTCTCTCTCAGGTGTTGCCTCCCAGCTATGTTGAATCTGGGGCGTACTTCTCCCAGATTCCACAACCCACCCTCCTTAGTAAGAGCCAAACTATCTTTGGAAGACTCTGAAAGTGGTGCTGATAAGAGTGAATGATATCCTGGGTGCTCATAAGGCCTTTTCTGAAAATCAGTCAATGTACTCCTTTCCTAGAGCAGTGAGGGAGAAAGTCAGCCCTCATCAGATGGAGAAAGACGGGCTCAGGAGCCAGTGAGGCTTTGAAACTGGATCAGTCAAGGCTTAGAGTAGAAATAAACTGGGACACTGTTCCAACTGCTGCTTGCGGGAGGGCTACTGATGAAGCCAATTTTTACCACTTCTCACCTCCTCTATTTAGCATGAATGGTTGGGGTTCAGCAACTCTTTCCGTCTCTCCCTTATCTGGAGTCCAGAGTAAAAAATATAAATAAATCAGTTTGTTTTCTTTATTATAAAATATGTATTATTTTTTGCCATAAAATTGAGAGGGGGGAACACAAGTTGAGAGTGAAGCACCAGAGTAACTATTTATTTGATTTTCTCCCCTGACCTATCTATAATAATAAAAGGGTAATATGCTAATTAGACCGAACATCCTTCCGGGCATCATTCCAGATGAAGTGGGGGCCAGCGCGAAGCAGCCTGGGTCCTGGGTGCCTGGTGGCGGTGGCGGCAGCCAGAGAGAAGCAGCCCAGGTACCAGGTGCCAGAGGGAAGTTGGTGCCGGCAGCCAGGGGAAGGAAGGTCTATTCTTGCACAAATTTTTGTGCATCGGGCCTCTAGCCTATAATAATCTATAATAATAAAAGCGTAATATGCAAATCGACCAAACAGCAGAATAACTGTCCAGATGACCTTCCGGACGACCATGCTATGACACATACTGGCGCCAGGCCAGCCAAGGAGGGTGCGATGCAATTGGTCGGGGGGGGGGAGGGGGGGCCCAAGCCATCGCCCCATGATAGCCCCACAGAGGGAGGCCCAGGCCACCAGCCAGCAATGTGATGGGTATGCGGGGCCAGCCAGCAATTGCCCCTCAGAGGGAGGCCCTGGCCAGCCAAGCAATCGCACCCCATGCCTGTCACCTGCAGAGGGAGGCGACTGGTGGCGGGGGTGTGTGGGGGGGTGAGGGGGACAGTGCTGCACAGATGGCAAGCAGTGGCAGTGGCGGGGGTGGGGCCAGCTGCTGGCAGCCAGCGGAAGAAAAGCCCCGATAGACCCTGATGGCCGGCCAGGCCTAGGGACCCTACCCAAGGGGTCCCGGATTGCAAGAGGGCTCAGGCCAGGCTGAGGGACACCCCCCCACACACACGAATTTTGTGCACCAGGCCTCTGGTAGTACAATATTAGCCTTTCAAACCCAAATCAAATATCAGCTACCAAAACTTGTTGCCATCACCACACAACAGTGAAATTTAAATCATACCCATATATACACCAGCTCAGAGGTCCACGTTGCCCTCAGGGAGACGGAGCTTGGGGAAATAGCAAGTACAAATAACACTAATACTCTGGCCACTGCTATTTCCATGAATAATAAGCTGTCTTTTCATCTCTGACCCAAGAATAGTGTGTCTTCTGCCGACACCCATGAAACCATGGCAGGCTAAGCTGTTAGCTTATTAGTAGAGTAAAATCACAGTTCTTGACATATATAGTAGGACAATACACAGAACTGGTTTATAATTGGTCTTGTTCCCCAAAATCAAACTTATAAAAAGAGCTCAATGATATATCGTTCTTGACCCTAGTCACTTTTAAATAAGTATCACTATGCACCCTAAATCAAACCAATACTGAAAATAAATCTTTAAACAGAGGAATGAAGTGAAGAGGAGTAAGAAAGAAGGTGGGTGCTCTACCCTTCAATTCCACAAACACTGATCGAATTTAGTGTGTCAGCCTCGCAGGCAGCAGCTACATTTGTGTCCATCAGCACTAAGTGTACACCCCTCTGGCCTGTCCCTGCTCAGATTCCATCTCCTGCGACCACAGGCTGCGCTATCTGTTCTGTGCTGAAGCAGAGCTATCTCTCTCTGTTTCCTGCTAAGAGCTTCTGGATGTAAAGGGGTGGAGGTGCGGGGAGGACACTGCAGAAAAGCAATGGATAAGAAGCACCTAAATCATATGACCAATGAAAACATTATTTTGATTTCCATGCAAAGAGATGTCACTGATTTTCATGTTTATCTTGAAAGCTCACCTCACAAACTAACGAGACTGGTTTGGATTCACAGCTCTCATCGCAGAGAATCGCCACTCTAGGATGCACTGTGCACGTTCAACTCCAGGACAGCTTCACAGGAAGGAAACAGAATATCCTGGAGCAGTAAGTTCACATGAACTTTCACTTTCCCTCAAAGGTTTTCCTGCACCTCATTTCTGCATCAATCAATAAAAGCTTTTCTAACAGCACCCACTTCCCTTTTGGAAGCAGAAATTCAGAAGCTAAATTAAGTAAAAATGACTGATCAACAATGAAAAAGGACCTCGTAAAACACACTGTGGAGATACTGGCTCTCGAAAGAGAATCCAAGCTTCTACTTGGAAATGATTGCACTTCTGTATTCAATTGCTGTGAGAGAAGCAGGGTTTTTAATAACAATATGAGATCAACCTGCAGTCCATACAGAATCAAGTTAGAACTCCAGCCACATGGATTTGCTAACGCATCCTGGTGATGGTCACATTTTCCCAGGGTAGCGAAGGGAGAGCTGGTCAAGTCAGACTCCTAGGTACACGAGTGAGTCAATCTCACCTCACCGGGAAAATGATGAGCACCAGACTGTACCTGGGAACTCGTTTCACTTTTGTTCTCATGACATAATGCTATTTTCTTATTTATACAATTACTACTTAGTTTTTTCCAATTCATTCATTCATTGATTCACTCAACAAATTGTTACTGAATACCTACTAGATGGCAAACACTGTTTTAGGCACTTGGGGTGCAGCAGTGAGCAAAACGGCTCCTGTCCCTGTGGAGCTTGCAATCTAACAGGGGAGACAGACAGTATGCAGCAGACCTGCTAAAATAAGCATCTGACTCTACAGTGCGTCAGAGGGCGAGACGTGCTGTGGAAAATAGAACACCTTGAACAGGAGAGAGAGGACTGAGCATGCCAGGAGCTGGAAGAGTCGGGCGGAATCTGAAACGCGGTGGCAAAGGCAGCAGCCGCGGGAGAGTGCCTGGAGCAGACACTTGAAGATGAAAGAGTTGGCCATGCAGCCGCCTGGAGGAACGTTCCAGACGGAGGGAAAGCCAGTGCAAAAGTGGTCCATTGGAAGCCGGTCTGTGTCTAGTGTGTTTGAGGAAAATCAAGGAGGCTTTGTGGCTGCAGGGGAGTGAAGCAAGGAGGGCAGGAAGATCAGAGGATAACAGAGACCAGTATATTGTAAGGTCCCATTAGATGTTCCAAGACTTTTGTGCAAAATGGGAGCTGTTGAGTTTTAAGCAGAGGAGTAATGTGATAGACAGTATGTTTTGAAACAACCCTTATGTTCTGTGTTGAGAACTTGGCAAGAGTAGATGGAGGGAGACCAGAGAGACCATCATGTTCGGAAATTCCAGGGAGACAGCTCAGGGGGAGCAGCCGTGGAGATGGTAAGAAATGGCCCGGATTGTGATCTGCTCTGAAGGTCAAGTCAACAACTCTTGCTTTTGGATCACATACAGGGTGTGAGAGAAAGGGAGAGGTCAAGGACGGTGTCCAGGTGTTTGGCTTCAGCAACTGGAAGGATGGGGTCCCATCACCTAGGCTAGTAGAGCATCTCATCCATCCCTACCCCTCACATTATTCCAGCAAATACCCCATTCCTTCCGGTTGAGGCTATGGATACCCAGGTAGCCCAGCTACCTCCAAAGTTCCTCATGTGACCCACTCGGCATTCTTTCCCAGTTGGTCTTCTTGATTCTTCCCACTGGTCCCCTATCATCGAAAACCAATGGCTTCAAAAGGAAGCCTTTCCTCATTAACATCAACCAGGCAACGGTTCCAAATACCAAGTTAAAGTAATAGTGTCATGTAATATGTACTATACACTAATATATTCAAGGCTCTGTGCATTCATATCGACTGCATTTAATTTTTTATTTTCTCCATGTTGTTTCTGTCTAAAACAGAATACTGGGGTCTGCTGGACCCAAAGTCTGTTCTGTACTTTGCATGGATCGATGCTAATGAAGCTCCATTCCTCCCCTATGTCCTGCTCCCTGGCCGGCCAAAGACACTGACTTCATATCACAGAGCTCTTTGCTATGACTTGCCTGAGGCTGAAAAAAGGCCAGGCCCGAGAAACAAAAAGCCCAGGTCAGCCCACCACCCTTGCCTGATATCCTGCTGTCCAGTCCTCCCAGGTATATTTCCTAAAGCAGTGCCTGTGCTTTACCACAAATGGCGTTGCCCTTGTCCTCCCTGTGGGAGAGGCTACTGTCAATGCTCAAGTATAACTGAAGGCAGACCACATCCCACAGATTATGCTCAATTTGGTTTCTAACCTCAGGGCCACCAAGCCCTGAAAAATGTGTCAAAATGTCTCAGACTGCCCTAGCAGGCTTGGCTCAGTGGATAGAGCATTGGCCTGTGGACTATAGAGTCCTGGGTTCGATTCCAGTCAAGGGCACATGTCCGGGTTGCAGACTCAATCCCTAGTAGGGGGCTTGCAGGAGGTAGCCAATCAATGATTCTCATCATTGATGTTTCTCTCTCTCTTTCCCTCTCTGAAATCAGTAAAAATAAAAATAAAAATAAAAAAGTCTCAGACCCAGGGACTGAGTTCCACATGGCCCCTGCCACACCCCCTGATTCCTCCACAGTGAAAGCTGCTGGAAGCTATGGGAGTTAACACACACTCTCTCCCTTCCTGCTCCCATTTTCCCCAAACCAGCCAAACCTGAGAGCTCACAACCAGCCAGCAATCCTCAAGCTCTCACACTGTGCCATTCAAAAGGCGGCCACCTCCTTCCCTTTCCTAAGAGGTGACTGTAAAGAAGGGAGACAGACTCTGGAGGGTCTGTGGCCCCCAGAACGCACAGGATGCTACTCTCACACTAATTCAAACATCGATGAAATGTCTGTACCCTCCAGCTCCCTCCCCTTTCAAGTGGATCCAGCTCCGTCTTGAAGCAATTTCCCCACCTCATTTCAATCCTTCCCGGTCTGGCCCATTGGCTTGGCCACAGCACGCCCCCACCTCGTGCCAAGCCTGGTTTCACTTATGTCAAAACAGCTTCCATCAAAATAGTGGGCTTCTTTTCTGAATTTCTTTCACTGTTTTGAAGTCAACAGAGAAAAGATACTTAAGAAATTGCAAAATGACTACCCCCATCATTGTGTTCTGGCTAATGTCTAACACTGCTTTTCTCCCGAGTCTCCTCTGTACAGTGTACTGAGGATTTTTTAAAATCTGATTTTCCTTTTTCTTTCTTCTCAAAGGCTCTCTGGCAGGCATGGTTGGTTGGCTGAACAGGTCTCATAATCTGTCAAGGTTCATTTCTAAGTTGTGCAACCTTCCTCTCCAAGCAAAGGGTGCTCCCTAAGAAGCTGGCTCTGTGGGATGTTGTCCCTGTGTTCATCCCTCTGCCTGATGCTCTAGGATTCTCATTGGTTTGGAGAACTTCAATTACAAGAAAGCCAGATCAACAGAACTCTAGCCTAAGAAAACAGATGAGCCAGGTCCTTACAGATGTGGTTAGAACACACTTTATATCTTGGCTTCTAATCAGTGCACTTTTCATGTGTCTGTTGACCAGTTGTGACTGTGACATCATCGAGTATCTTTGCGACCCCTGGTTTAGTTATGTTCAGATGAGAAAAATGCAGAGGCATTTATTTGTCTTTATCTCCCAGGATGTTAAAAATAACTTCAAGCGAAGCATTAAAGAAACTGTAAATTATTGCATGCATAAGCATAAATGTTGATATGGAAATGCAAAGCCTGCTTTTAATGGTGTGTGTATATTAGAAGCTTCAAAAACTAACATAAGTTAAAATAGACAAGGGGGACAGGTACCAATATTGATTAAGCTGTAACTACATGCTGTGGACTGAGTTAACTGTGCACACACATCATCTCATTTCAATCTAAATCAACCCCATAAAACGTTGACATTATGATCCATCTTTTAGAAATGTGATAACTACTAGTAAGGCTTAGTTAGAGAGATGAACTTGCCCAAGGTCACAGAGCTCCTATGGGTGGAGCTGGGATTGAAATTCCCACCTGCTTGTAAACAACCCTGGCAATGACCCTGGGACGCACTGTGGTCAAGTCCCGCCCTATTGTTGTTTATTATGACCAGGTTTGGATCCAGAAGGGCTGCAACTTCTCACAGCCAAGAGGCCTCTCCCCACCTTAACACCACTTTAATGTGTGTTAGCACCCAAAATATGTCCCACACCCATTAAAAAAAAATAAGGGGGGGCCTTAGGGAAAACCAGAGGTATTTCAGACAGGCACAGAACATACGTGAGTGTTTGGGAGGGGTGAGGTGGTTTCTAAGGGTGTGGGTGGAAGTGGCCAACTGCCCCATCCATCTCAGCTACGAGCTTGAGACAGCCCTCAACTCTGGAAAAGCAGAGGCAATGCTTGCTCAGATTCCCTAGAATCAGAGGACTAAGGTACCAACTTGGCCCCCAGCCCAGCCAAAGCCAAACCAAATGGCAACAGAAGACGTGCCCCTCCAAGGTTGGCCTTTCCCCTCAAGTGCACTCTCTCCTCCCTCGCCGCACCCCACACAGTGCCCCGACTCCCTAGCAGCGCTTCTCAGGCAGGGCTGTGCATGGGACACCTCTCCCTCCTCAACGAACCGCCTCTCCTGACTGCGGTCAGTCTGCACACCTTCTGGCTATAAGTAAGAGGTGTCTTAATAGGATACCCAGTGTTCCTGTGGATTCTTTTAGAACATATTGTGCTGCCAGGTGGCTATGGGCCAACACAAACCGGAATAATGAAGCAGTCAAACCCCTGGGGCTTAAGTACCATGTAGATGCCCCTTCAAGTAAGGACCTGATGTCCAGTGGTGAAGAGTTAGTAAGCCCATGGCCTCCAGCTGTGAGCCTCATCAGAACTTTCAAGTCAAGGTCGCGCTCTTCTGGAGTGAACCCTGGCCAATGGAGAACAAGACGGGGAGATTAGGCTGGCCATCCCACACCGGGTAGGGGCACATCTCCTGTTAGCCATTTTGTTTGGGCAAGCTTTGCACCAGAGCTCCCCATTGGGCTGCCCCACTTTATCAGGTCAGCAGCACAGACTGCCAGCTCCCCCTGCCCAGTCCTGCTGTCCCCCTTTTCCTTTCACAGGTGTTATCCCAACAGACGCTCTGCACTCTTAGCTCTAACGCGTATCTGCTTCCTGGAGGACCTCAGGTGAGAGAGGACAATATAATGAGAATAACAAAATATTTCCCAAAAGGAGATGATGGGAAATAACAGTAGCCAAAAAAAGGCCTGACAGAAATGAATAGGACTCAGCTTCACTGGGCATAGCAGCAGCCGGCAGAGCATTCTTGAGAAGCCAAGTTGGATGAATTGTGTTCACAAGGAGTTCCTTTGAGTCTGTCGTATGACAGCAGGAAAAACCAATAGCAAAGGCTCAGACTGGGACCCTCTCTACTCAATACCTAAACAGCTTCAACAAAAGTCTCCAAATATATTTGGATATCGTGATACTGAAGTGAGATTACTCCTGGTTCAGGTGTCAGCATTGCCACTTGGTCCCCTTGGGCAGGACACAACTTTAGACTAATCTCTTAGTCTCATGTACTAATGGGGTTGGGGAGGATTAAATGGGATAATGAACTAAACAGGCTGTTTTGCTGGCTGGTTTCCTGTCTGGCACATGGCAATTGCCAATAAACGATCATTCCTTTCAACCCTTTGGAAATTTGCTGGGTAATCATAGGCCAGCTATTGTCCTGGATGGAATCCTGAGAAGGCAAACGTATGGAACAGAGTGGTCAAAGCCGAGTCTGCGGTCACAAGGGGTCAAAGAGAGTCACGGTTAAGGCGGGAAAAGGAATCTCTGGAAAAAGCGAGTTCAGGCAGAGAGTCAGAAACAGATTCGAACACTAAAGATCTGGAGAGGTGGGCCAATGTGCCTTCGACACAGCCTGGCCTGTCCGGCTCCTCTGAGAATCTTGTGGTGCTGTGTGTGCGCGCCCATGTGTTGGAGGATCAGGCTAGTGTCGATACTGAGGAGAGAGAAGGGGAGGGGAGGGGAGGGAAGGAGAGAGAGCTGGGAATCAGGCTAGTGTGGACAACCAGCACAGTGTGTGTGTGCTGGAAGGTTAAGGTTAGTGTAGTCGATCAGCACAGACTCTGACCAACGGCAGGCCTTACTGTCTGCCAGAGAGATGAGACAGATGTCTTTCAAAACACAGATCAGCAATGGCCTCCTGTTTCACCTCCATGTCCATCTGGCCAGGGTCGGACTCCCAGCTCCCAGAGCAATTACAAGCTTTCAGGCCTGCCCTGAACTCCGGATGGTCCCAGCGGTCCTGGAATGGCCCCAGAACTCAGGGTGGAGTCTGGGAGGCTGCCCATCCCACCAAGCTGTGACACGGGCTGACCCCTGAATATTTTGTAAAATATGTGCACTGCTCACACTGATATAAGCAACTGCCATGAATAAATCAGATGCACGTGTGTGCGAGGAGAGAGCCTGCCTCTGCCAGCATCCACTTCTCCCTGACCCACCTTTCCTGCATTTATCCAAATATCTGGATGACAACCCTCCCTTTTGGCTCAGCTATTTCCTTGACAAGGGCGTCTTCCACTTTTCTGAGGCAGGGGTTTCCAAAGCCTGGCTGTTTTAACAGTAAATGTTCCAGCATATTATAGTGCCATGAGGTGGTCAACATGATGATGTTTTTTAAATGTCTAGAGAGGGTCTCTGCAGACACACAATTTCAACTCCAGAGGAAAACCCTGCTGGCATGAGTAGTCGGCTCCTCTGCTTTTGCCAGCAGGTGTGGGCACTGGGGTCGCAAGCATGTTTTAGAATATTAGGAACTCACTTCCTTTCAGGAGTTCTCAACAGGAAATAGCTGGCAGACAGCACACACTAGACTTGGAACTCTCCTACTCAGAGCAAACGGAAAACATCCAAAAACAAAACCAGAGCCATGAGCTGCCTGGAAAAACAAACACCCCAAAAGGTCTTTCTTGAACTGCACACCAGGAAGAGTGTGATCTGGAAGGATCTGCAAACGGGGAGAAACAAGAGCACGGACCCGAGGACCTCCTCAAACCTCCTCAAACCTCCTCAAACCTCTGAGGGGAGAGCACATGCGTTTTCCACGGTGGCACTGCTCCATTTAAACTCAAATATTTCTCACAGATACAGGGACATCTGAGCTCCCCGAGGTGGGTTGCAAACTGCACCCGTTTCACCCCAGCCATTGCTCTATGGGGACAGCAGCAGTCCTGGGTCAGGGGTTGGGCATCGAATTCTCCAGATACTGAAGGGCTGCATACGGGCTGCAGGAAAGACTCAGAACATGTGTTGTCAAGAACAGAGCAACACCCTATTACTAGGGATTTTTGTTGCTCTTAACGAACACTTTGCATCCTGAGTTCTCTTCAGTGACTTCCTCCTAAGGAGACATATTGCAGTCTTTTAAAAGGAGCTCCTTATGGCCTGCTGAGAGCATCAAGGTGAAATTTATTTATTACCTTCCTGGTCTAACTTCCTCAAAGGATTTATGTATTATTGCCACCACCTGCTCTCAAAAGGGCCTCCTCCCAGTACTTTGAGCAAAAGGAGAGGATCCCAGATAGGAGGTGAGGAGAAAAAGTTAAGTGTGAGGAAGCAGATCTGTTTCAATACGACTGTTTCTTAAAGAGCCGGATTTAAATGACCAGGCACAAAGCATATCAGGTCCAGTTTCATTCAAAACATCCTAAAAATATATAAATAAATATGTGACTAAGTCCAAAGTCGCCTCTCACTTGGACCGTTTCAAATGGCTGACAAGTTGCAGCTCAAAGAGTCTACAGATCTCGTCTAAAGAAAACGTTGTTTTTCAAAGTTTAAATAACCCCCATGGGCAGAGGTGAAGGACAGAAGGGTAGAAAGTAACTGGGAGGAAGAATAAATAAGAAAAGTGAATTGTCAGATTTCATTCTTTTCTTAAATCCCAACAGGATCTAATTGAAGCTGCATTTTAATGTCCTACCTTGGATTTCAGACAATACATAGATGTCTCTCAGAGACCAATGAGCCCAGCCACAGACCTCTCGGCAGCTTCCACAGACAGATGTGGGGGCTGAAGAGAGACAGCACTCAACAGCCCCAGCACCCTCAACCCGAAAGGGGAGGTCCCGGGGAGACATTCAATAGCAGATCAAGAAGGCAGTCAGTCAGTCTTGTGCCAAAGAATATTTTTTTTTCTGAAAATTAAGGAGATAATATAAAGAAATAGGCTCAAAAATAAAGTGCATGCCCTAGCTGGTTTGGCTCAGTGGACAGAGAGTTGGCCTGCGGACTGAAGGGTCCCAGGTTTGATTCCCGCCAAGGGCACATGTCCAGGTTGCAGGCTCGATCCCCAGTAGGGGGCATGCAGGAGGCAGCCAATCAATGAGTCGCTCTCATCATTGATGTTTCTATCTCTCTCTCCCTCTCCCTTCCTCTCTGAAATCAATAAATATATATATTTTAAAAAAATAGAGTGTAGGCATTGGGCTCGGCGCCGACAAAGTGGTAAAGAAGGCAGTGGGTCCCTGCACTCATGGGTTTCACAGTCAATCTGAAATTAATTTTAAAAATCAATGTCAATTACATAATTAATTATATAAATAATATTATTGAAATAAAATTTTATATAATAAAAAATAGTAATACATAAAATGATATTAAAATTTACTAGGGATTGGGTAAATATTTAATAAAATAATCAATATACTAATACATAAAAATGAAAATATGTAATATAAATTTTTAAAAATGATACTAAATTATATAAAAAATGTTCCAACAGAAGCATATGTTACTTCAGAAGCTTCTAAAAGTGGAACTGGCCTAACCCTCATGCACTGTTGGTGTTGCCACTGTGGAAAGCATTATGGGAGATCCTCAAAAAATTAAAAATGGAACTGCTTTATGACCCAGCCATTCCACTTCTGGGTATATATCCGAAGAAACCCAAAACAATAATTTGAAAGAATATATGCACCCGTGTTCAATGCTGCATTATTTACAGTAGCCAATCTATGGAAACAACCCAAGTGCCCATCAATAGATGAGTGGATAAAAAAAGGCCAGGAATTTGACATGGAAAGTCTCTGGGCTTAACAGTGAGTATCCCCCTAAAATTGATGTCTACCTAGAACCTCGGAATGCTACCTTATTTGGAAATAGGGTCTTTGCAGATGTAATAGGTTAAGGATTAAGATGAGATCAACTGGATTAGGGTAAGTCCTAAATCCAATGAAAGTGTCCTTATAAGAGACAGAAAAAAACAGACAGAGGCCCAGAGGAGAAGGTGATGTGTAGATGAAGGTAGAGACAGGAGTGATGCATCTACAAGACAAGAAATGCTGGGGATCACCCACAACAAGCTGAGAGAGGCACGGGACACCTTCTCCCTCAGAAGGAACCAACTCTGCCTGCAACTTGATTTTGGACTACCAGCCTTCAGAAACATGAGAAAACACATTTCTGTTGTTTTAAGCCAGGAGTGGGGAACGTATAGGTCATAGGTGATATAACGCCTATGAAATCATTTGTCTGGCCCTGCCAAGACATTAGGGGTGAGTTAATTAAATGTTTAACCAAATATAGCAGGCTGATTTTTAAGTTGATAATTTTGTATGGCCTGTAAATGATGTTATAAATATCCAAATGGCCCTTGGCAGAAAAAAAGTTTGCCATCCCTTTTTAAGCCATTGAATTTGTGGTGCTGTGTTATGGCAGCCCTAGGAAATGAATACAGCCACCTTCCCTCCCCTGAGCTCTTCCAAGACTTTTTGACTCTTTCACAATAAGATGCAATCTTGCAAAATCTCCAAGATCTGCTTAAAATAATTTTTTTTTTTTTAAATATATTTTATTGAGTTTTTACAGAGAGGAAAGGAGAGAGATAGAGAGTTAGAAACATCGATGAGAGAGAAACATCGACCAGCTGCCTCCTGCACACTCCCCACTCGGGATGTGCCCGCAACCCAGGTACATGCCCTTGACCGGAATCGAACCTGGGACCTTCCAGTCCGCAGGCCGACGCTCTATCCACTGAGCCAAACCGGTTTCGGCAAGATCTGCTTAAAATAATTTAATGATATTTTGCATGATTACATAGGCAAGTGATTTTAAATAAATATATTATGTTGATATGCTATCAAAGTACTTTAACACTATCAAGACGAATTTCTGAACCTCACAAGTGTTGCACAC
The DNA here is from genome assembly GCF_014108235.1 of Myotis myotis. Lineage (NCBI taxonomy): Eukaryota > Metazoa > Chordata > Mammalia > Chiroptera > Vespertilionidae > Myotis > Myotis myotis. Next base: position 25,060,381 of record NW_023416357.1, on the reverse strand, counting down.
AGTTCCATTTACTTCAGATTAATCCATTAGAACAAAGATGACGTACCGACTAATACAACATCCAAAAATATTTAAAATATGTATTTTAAAATACAGAGAAAAATTACCTTGTGATACCTTTGGAGTTAATAGAAAAAAACAAACAAAACCCTGCCATCTTAATTTCTGGATGTTAAGAATTTTTGCATTTGAAGCATATAAATTGTCGTCTTGTGTTTTAAAAGTATGATGTTAGGAATCTGGATGACAAGATGAGAGATTTGTAGCTGCAACTTTTAATAACTTCTCAAACAATACATTGCAGGGGTGACTACGTAGTCTTTGCTCCAATAAATAGCAGCTACACTGGCTAGAACAAGACCCAGCTGCTATTTACGGCTCTTGATTAGATGAGTGGGCTGAGATCTGGTGAAGACCATCTTGAGAAGAACCACCCCGTCACGTTCCTCATTAATGTGAGTCACGAGTGTCCCATACTTCTCGTCTTCCATGACTCATTAAAGGCGCAGCAAACAAAGATATCCCCAGGCAGGGAAGGTGATTTCAGGGCAGAACCACTGCTCACGGAGTCATGAGAACACCAAGTGTTTTCCTATTGTTCAGACCCGCTTGAGATTCTTAAACCATTTTGGAGGGAAAATGCTTAGCAATTATTTTATTTTCTGATTTTCAGCCACACATTTGAAGTTGACTCCATGACCATCTTTGACAACAGCAAAGGAGTTCCATGAACCAGGAACACCTTTGCCAGCAGTTGGAAACTACAGGCCTGTGATGATCGACCTCCTGCCTGCAGGTGGGATCTGGTGGTATGGGGAGCTTCACAGAGCTGGAACCACTGGTTGGTTATTTTCCCCTGGGTCAGAGCCAACAGCCATGTCAGCCTCTCTCCTCACTGAACACACTTCAGAGGATTTTTTAAAAAGCAAACAATAAAGTTGTCAACGTATGTTATCCATGTTTCACACAGGTTTCTAAAGGACCCTAAAGTTTGGAACAAACTTAGTTTTCCTCTTAGTACTTGCTCCTATCATCTGACAGTTTATCAGGGCTCACGTTCTAACTTGGCGATAGTTCCTTCCTCTTCCCACAGCACTGGAGATGGACAGCCCTCCTGTCAGCCCATACGGACAGACGTGTCACACAATAGGATAAAAGACTTCTAGACAGGTGGACAAACAAAATGAAACAGAAACTCATAGATACAGAGAACAAATTGATGGTTGCAGGAGGGAAAGAGGGTGGAGGAAGGGGTGGAAAAGGGGAAGGGGATTAAGAGTACAAACTTCCAGTTATAAAACAAGTCACGGGGAAGCTTAGGGAATAGAGTTAATAACATGGTAATAACTATGTATGGTGACAGATGGTTACTAGATTTATTGTATGCCTCAGGTATACAAATATTGAATCACTGTGTTGTACACCTAAAACTAATATAGCACTGTATGTGAATTATAATTACAAATAAGTAGATTAAAAAAAAAAGACAAGTCATTTGCATTGCTCAGACCCCACCTAAAAATTCCTGTGAAGGGAGGAGCCCCCATTCATACCTTCCCTAAGAAATGCCCACGTTTCTAATGGGTGCCTTCATCTCATAGGGCTATTTTCCCTATTTGCTACTTCGAACATCATTGTGTAAGCATTCACCGCCTCGTATGGAAGGGAGAGGTCAAGAGAGCAGTGCTTGGGAAAGTGAATCTGTGGAGGGATAAAGGCCCTCAGGACTGCGGGGTTAACATTAGACAGGACAGTTTAGTGCCCTGTTACTATTATTAACACTACCTCACTTTGGTATATGTCTTTACATCTCATGAGAGTCACTATTAGTAGAAGTATGACCACTATATGACCACTGCAAACTTGAGAGGTGGGGAAGGAAGATGTGACTGGCTCCAGTGTACAAGGGATAACATTTAGGAATGGAGATGAAGAAGCTTCAGGACCCACCTGGACTCCTTCCACCCCTTCCCCGCCCCAAACCATCGGAGAGGCAGGTCCTCTCTGGAAGTTCCACGGGATACAGGTCTTGGGCATCCTCCAGAACCTGGCCACAGACTGATCACACCTACTTGGCACTTGGTGATTAGATTAGCTCAGTGGTTCTCAACCTTCTGGCCCTTTAAATACAGTTCCTCATGTTGTGACCCTACCATAAAATTATTTTCGTTGCTACTTCATAACTGTAATGTTGCTACTATTACGAATCGTAATGTAAATATGTGATATGCAGGATGGTCTTAGGCGACCCCTGAGGAAGGGTCGTTCGACCACCAAAGGGGTAGCGACCCACAGGTTGAGAACCACTGGATTAGCCACTAGTGGTTTTCATGTGTATGCCATGCCAATCAACAAGACCGTGTGTACCTTCAAGCGGGTTCACAGTCCTTCTGCAACCCCTTGTCCCTGCCTCCCCCATGTTCTACCCCAGAGTGTAGCGTGTTTCTAGCCAACAGTCACTATGCATTTAACAACAGAATGGAATCCTGATTTTCAAAACATAAGAGAATTTAAAAAAACAACACACATTTACACATGACGCCACAATGTGAATCACTGTGAGGAAAGGGTTTAAAAGCAATAATAGCTACTATAATTTATATGTGTGTCTGTCATGGCCCACATGCTATGTTAACCACATAGAGAAAACTATGCAATTCGTGACTACATTCTTACAGAAAGCTCGTACGGTGAAGTCTACTGAGTAAACCGTGAAAATCACTTCTTCATACACTTTCAACTTTTACCTGTGTATTGTCTTCTGTAAGTTTACCGTCTCTTTTTCTCCTGACTTCCTGAATTTACAGTGTTGGAGCTTCCCCACCCTAGATAATAGTCTGTTTTCTTTGAATACATTCACAGATTTCAGTTTTATGTTTAGCTCTTTATCCCACCGGAAATATATTTATGTATTTAAGGGCAGGACCTAACTTTATATTCTTCTCTAAAAAGTTTTAGCTATTTTGATAAAATTCACTAAACAGACTGTCATTTATCCTCCAGTTTTGTAATGTCTCCTTTTCATACACCCAATTTCCGGACACGTATGGACCTATTTGGGATTCCCTACTCTGTTCCACTGGTCTACTTGTCAATTCCTGTGCCATACTGGTTGAATTACTATAGCTTTAAAGCACAGTTTGCTAGGTGGTAAACAATGCTCCTCATTGCTCTATTTTTTCCAAAAACCTCTTAGCTATATTTACTCACTTTCATACGAACTTTAGTTCATCTGATGAAGGTTCCAAAATACATTTTTTTCAGATTTTTATGGAAACTGCATTTATTTATAAATAAAGCAGGGAGATACCAGAATCTATTATCTTTAAGGACTGTCTGCAGAGGCCATTTGCTAAGTTCAAGAACTGTGGTTGTGATATAAGTTAAGATCGCCCCCATTAAAAAGCAAACAACTAATTCACCTAGCCAGCCCTAGTGGTCAGCTTTGAAATTTGAGAGAAAAATCTCAACATTGTAATCAGTACCCCACAGTTTCAACTGAGGTTATGAAATTCAAGAAGGTTTTATTTGAAAGTTATGTCTTACCAAATCATAAATCAAAGGTGTACAGAGGTTACAAATTCAGACATTCCTATCACGTAATTATTTCAAATCACCCTCTCCTCCATTCCAACCTGAATTTCAGAGTGCAGTGTTTATGAAATAACTATAGATCTCTTGGCATAGCTATCACAAAATTATTACCGTAGACATTTAGTGGAACAAATCCAATTTTAAACTGAAAACAGTACTTTAAAAGAGATTTTAAAACCCTGGCATCTTAGTTTATGTAATAATTACAATTCACTAGAGAAGTCATAATATTAGGACAGTAACAAAGTTCCTTTAGAGATGCTTGACCAGACTTTTCTTTAAAGAAAAAAAAACAACAACAAACAAAAAACAAGAAATGTTTAAACTTGTTTCAAAGTGCAATAAGAGACAGAAACAAGACCTGTATTCAAAACAGACAAAAATCTAGTGCTGATGCTTGTGGGCAAAAAAAAAAAAAAAAAAGAAAAAAAGAAAATACACATTTTCTGTGCAAATACTCTACTTTGCATATTTTTTCCAGACTTCATGAGATATAAAGATAGCAACAGAGCATGACTAAATGGTAGCGATCATACACAAGAGCACCAATTTCTCTGTCCAACAGACTAAAGCCTCTTTCAAGAGATGATACACAGACCTGTAACATCAGATGTAACAGCACATTCAAGGAGTGAATGGAAAAACAACTGTGCCACATTCATACAATGGAATACTACTCAGCAATGGAAAGGAATGGCCCAGCTGGCGTAGCTCAGTGGTTGAACATCGACCTATGAGCCAGGAGGTCACGGTTCAATTCCAGGTCAGGGCATATGTCCAGTTTGCACGCTTGATCCCCACTGTGGGGTGTGCAGGAGGCAGGTGATCAATGATTCTCTCTCATTGATGTTTCTATCTCTCTCTCCCTCTCCCTTCCTCTCTTAAATCAATAAAAGTATTTTTTTAAAAAGATGTTTCTATCTCTCTCTCCCTCTCCATTCGTATCTGAAATCAATAAAAATATTGTTTTAAAAAGAATGGACTATTGATACATGTAATAACATAGGCTTTCAAATGCAGTATGCTAAGTGAAAGACGTTAGATTAAAATGGCTACACACAATGTGATTCTATTTATATGCCATCTGGAAAAGGCAAAGCAATAGAACATATCAGTGATTGCCAGAAGCTGGAGGTGAGGAGGGGGTTTGACTACAAAAGAGCACTTTTAAGGGGGATGGAATGGTTCTTCATCTTGAGTATGGTGGTAACTCACATGACTTGTGTTTGTCAGAATTTATAGACTGATACAGCTAGAAAGGTCTTTCTTTGGTTTCTTATGTTAGCATAATGTTTCAATTTTGTACTTACAAATATACTCCCTTTAATCTTTTCTTCTGAAATTGCGGGAAATTTATTATGTTAAAGAGTGTAAGCAAATTATACCTCAATAAACTTATCATCATCATTTAATGATAAAATACTCTTGCAAACCAAACCCTCATCCTGTCTTAGCATATCATCCTCCATCCATCAATAGGGAACAAGAAAGATGTGGCCATACGGAAAGATGGTGGAGAAAGAGGGGACCAACTCCACTTCCTTTGCCTGCGTAGAAGGGGAGATGAACGTCTGTGTGGCTATCCAGCAACTGATCATCTTTTGGATTTGGGAGATGCTCCCATTCTATGCGAGGTGGTGAAGAAGGGACATTTATTCTCTGCCCCCACTCCCAGGTACCAGTCCACTGGCACGTGCCTTAGACCTGGCCCACCGAAGGCTCTTGCCTGGTTCTCTGGATCATGAAGAAGTGATGTGAAGACTCAGGGGCAGACAGAGGCTCATCCCAGGAGTCTAGTAATGGTGGTAGTATGCTAAGGAGACTCTGTGCCATGGTCTTGTATGTGTTCTTGGTTCTTGCCCATTCTCTCAAGCTCAGATCTCACTTCCATTGGCTCCGGTGAGCCACCCAATATTATGTCACTAAATTTCTTTTCTTCCTAAATGTGCCAGAATTCTGGTCTTTGCCACTTCAAAATCCTAACTGTTAGGATCACACATATTGGGAAATGGAGGTTTTAAGAGCTACTTTGCATTATCTTCATGTCAAACATGAGGATGAAACTCTAAAAATTACACAGTCCCTAATATTGTATATGGAAAACTGTGTGTGTTTATAAAATAAATAAATAAATTAGGTTCTCTACTCTACTTTTACCCCTACCCTAAGTGCTTCCAAGACTGTGAAAAACTAAGTCAGGGTTGATGGTGGTGGTGATAGAAGCTGACATTTTTTTTTTTTTTTTTTTTTTTTAGCCCTAAAGTTTTCTAGGTAACTCTAATGCAGACTCTTAGTCTGACATTTGGGCTTCTAAGCAAATTAAAATGACTTGAACCACTTAGCACAATTTGTCTATATTACTAAAGTCTTTTCAATTTCCTCTGTTTCAGACCAAATATGACCAACGCACAAGTATCTACAGGGTAAATCTCACCTCTTGCTCTTCTCTTTGTTGGCACATGGCTCCTCCTACAAAACCCACACAGCCCTGTCACACCCCCATACTTCTACTGTGTACTTTCACCCTCTGGGAATGCTCTTCCCATTCTCTCTGCCTACACAGATCCGACTTATGCATCAAGGTCCAATTTAGGAATGGCCTCTCTCATGAACTCTTTCCCATCCATTCCAGCCTAGGATTTTCATAGAATTGTCTGATCTCAGAGTTCTCTAGTAAACACAAGCCATCTATGTCATGTCATTAAATTACATATTTCTTTCATTAGAATTAAGTTCGTATATTTTCTTTCAAATTTCATTGTATTTACACCCTGTCTCTCCAAGTCCATACGTTTTCTTCAAGCAACTCTAGAGAGACATATGTGGTGTTTAATATCATTAGGTTAATTACCATGGACCAAGTTCTCTCATTCTTAAGCAGTGCCATTTCTTGGGGAGAAAAGTGAAGCTCCGTCCATTCTAGGGATAGCTCTCTTTTGGAACAGCTGCAGGGACTTTTTACGAATATTAAAATCTGTCTGTGTTAATCTAGTCTGGAACACAAGGTTGGAACTCATCCTCAAAATGACAAATCTTGAAGCACTTTCACTCCTTGGAGCAGCAGGAAAGACAGTCCTTGCCTTCGAGCAGACGGAAAAACATCCTGCGACTTACATGTACCAACGCGCTCACACAAAAGATTCCTGGCTCTGGAGCACAGCTGGAAAGTGGCCATGAAAAAGGGCATGGGGTGTGAAATGATTCACTAATGGGACATTAGAGCTACTTTAATCAGGAAATTCAGAAGTGATATATTTCTATGGGAATCCTCATTCTTCCTCCCCTCCTCTCCAAAGCAAGCCTTTGATTGGGTTACAACAGAAAATAGCATTTCTTCTATCTATTTGGCACCACTCAGCAGAAATGTAAAGTCTTTGGGGGCAACAGAAAAATACTGGTGATGAGGAGACCACCTTAAGATCATATAATTCTTTGCATTCCCCCCACCCCCCAAAGCCGTCCACATATGTTGTTTTGATTTTCACAACAATTTTGTAAGGGAGGTAGCACAGGCAGAATTATCCTCATTTCCCAGATGGGGAAGATGAGGTACTGAAGGATGAAGAGGTCTAATGAAGAGGTGGGGGGACCCCTGTGCATTCCAGGGGCCTCAACTGTCCACTGTGGAAGCATCAGGATGGCTTCCACAGGATGACATTTTTAGTGCTAGAACTGGGGACAATGTTTGGGTTAAATTTGGTCCACATCCCACATATCTGGGCATTTTATTACTGTTCCTCTAATGTGACACCCCAGAAACAAGGCCCCTGAGCAGCAGCGGGTCTGTATTGGGTGTGGCCTCCATACAGGAACCCAGATGGCATCCCCTGGTGTCAGTTCAGCCATGAAACCTGTTTCCATAAAATGAGGCTCTGGGTCTGAGATAACAGGTCTATAAGGCGGGGGGGGGGGGGGGGGGGGGGGGGGTCAGACTTGGCTGAATATAAGGATAATTTGGGAGCCTTTTATTTGAAAAGGAAGAAGAGAGAGACTACTTTGCAAGGTGACACACCATTATTACATACATAATTTAAGCAACAAAAGGAAAGTATAAATAACAACTAAAACAGGTCCCCAATCACCTCTGCCCACTGGGGACAGTACAGCAGTGACACAAAAGCATTCTGCAGCAGGTGGCGCCCATCAGAGGGATCCCTCAACTCCTGTGGAATGCTGTACACGTACAATGCTAGGCCCTCTCCCGGAACTGGGGCTGGGGGCCCTGCACTCTGCACTTTATGAAATGCCTCTTAGAAACCAGGGGCGTCAGTGATCCGTAGGGAGTCTTCTAGGGGAGACTGGTATGAAACAGCATGTTTTTCAGGAAGAACTCTTCCAGTCCCAAGGTGTCACCTATGTTTTTTCAAAGCTGGGATCACCACGGCTGGGGTTACGGGGAATTGGCCCAGAAAGTAGAAATAGTAAGAAAGAGTTAAAAGAAGAAAAAAAATAATAAAGAGAGTTAGAAATAGTAAGAGAGTCACCCTGTAATGACTTTTCTCCTACAGAAGCCTCACCTGCTACCCCCCCACAACCCGCCCCCCCCCCCCCGCCCCCACACACACATACAGTTCCCCCAGAGACAATGCATGAATGGGCAGGTGGGCAAGGAGACCCAGGAATCACCTGGATCCAGTCCAGGACAGGTGAGGTTTCAGGCTGGAAGGGCCTGGAAATATGGAAGCTAAAACTGAACATCTGGTGGGTCACTTCGGTGGAGGAAGGGATCAGGGAAAAGAAATCGGGATGAGGGCAGGAATGGTCTTGGGGGGCTCTAGTTAAGGCCAAGCCCAGAGCATGAGGGAATGGCATGAAGGAAATCCCCGAGTCTGGGTGTCTGGAACATTCCTGCGACTTGTTCCATATTGAGTCCTCATACTCAACTACCTCTCTCCTGAGAAGCTCAGGCTAAGATGGCAAAAACAAACAACAAACAAAGATGGCAGTCACATATTTAATCACTGGAAGGGTCCTTCCTTCACTAGGAATTAGTAAACTGGCTTTAAAAAAATTTTTTTTTATTGATTTCAGAGAGAGAGAGAGAGAGAGAGAGAGAGAGAGAGAGAGAGAGAGAGAGAGAGAGAGACATAGAAACATCAACGATGCAGGGTAATTATTGATTGACTGTCTCCTGCACATCCCCCACTGGGGATCGAACGCGCAACCCAGGCATGTGCCCGGACCAGGAATCAAACCATGACCTCCTGGTTATAGGTCGATGCTCAACCACTGAGCTATGCAGGTCAGGCAGTAAATGGCTTTTGGATGTCAGTCTCCCGGGAGCAGCACATCAGTCCCCTCTGGTACTTATACAGAATTGGATTTCCGGACCTCTGTGGCGACCCTAGGAAGCCACCAGCTACCTGTGCGGCAGAGGAGGCTGACCAAGGCCCGCAGCACACCCTGCGGAGACAGCAGGTGAGAACTGGGGGCGCTGTGGTCACTGAAGACAGCTGCTTGGGCCTCGGCGGTGCAGTGACGTTTTCCTCTCAGACTCTCTGCCAAGGGCCCTTCCTCTAATTTGCAAATGTGCATGGAAGTCTTACAGTGATACACAACTAGCATCATCTAAAGACACACTTAATAAATCACCCCTGGGGGAAGGAGGGCGCCACACGCTGAGCTCCTCGGAGCAGAGCATATGGTCACGAGGTGTGTGCAGGGATCAGATGGTGAACCCAGGCGGCGGCAGGCGGGCAGCTGTGCCGCGGCTCCCAGTGCACCTGGCCCCAACCAGGGCTGCAGCTGCAACTGCTTCCTGGCAAGGCATTCCCATGACAGAGCCACCCCAGAGGCTGTTACCGTGCCCTTCCCCCTGGCAGCCTCTCCCAGGCCTGGCAGTTACTCCGGGCTCTGCAGCACAGGACACTGAAGCAGGTGAGGTTTGCTTGTCTTTTGAGATTCTCCCCCTTTCCCTCTCCTGGGACATCTCTTGCCACTACCAAGCGTTACCATAGTTAAGCCATTTCCTACAACTAAGATGGATTACAATGACTGGAAGCGAGTTTGGAAAACAGGCATTTACTTGGTTTGCGGTGGGACTACAGCGTGGCCACTGTGAATCTGTTAGAGACACAGAAACCTCAGGCCCCAACCCAGACCCACTGCGTAGGAATCTGCATTTTATCAAGATCCCCAGGTGATGAACAGGTTAGACTAAACGCCACTGTCCTGGATAAATATTTTTCTCTTGGTAAATAAAGATGTAAATAAATGTCAAACGGGTAGCCTTGAAGACAGGTTTTCTCTGTTCCTTGTTAGGTCGAATCATTTCCTTGTCCAAGAGCTACCGCATTTGCCTTTTCGGCTTATGTCAGCTGGCTTCCACACAAGTTCCTACCACAGAGCTAAGCACTTAGATGTTTAATAAGTACTTCTGATCGAATCCCGAAGGCTGGGGTCTAAGTGTTTTGGAAACAGACACGCCAGGCTACATTCTGAATCCCATCACCAAGAGTAACGAAAACAATCCCATTTCGCAGGAAGCTGACTGCTCTGTGTGCACAGGCACTTCCAGATGAGTGTGGGTTTAATATAAATCACTGACTGTGTTCTGAAAGGCTCCCTCTGCCCTGCCAGAGCCTGGGGCAGGCTCCCTGCCTCTTGGATCATAAGCACCTTTTCGAGGTAGTTTTCTTGCCAAGAATAAGCAACAGTTCCCACAGCCATGTCAACTGTGGTTCTCAAAATAAGATCCATTTTCAGAAAAAAGCCAAAATCGATTTGTCCCTGAATTTCAAAACTGTAGATCCAAGGCCCCCACGCTGCTCTGCGGGCTGTTTTCTCCTCACACTCAACCCAAGGGCCCTGAAGGCACAATGGAATCGAGCACACCAGCCTCGGGAGCTCACCTGGCACTTGGTTTGAACTCTGGCTGCAAAGGGGCTACTACACAGCGAGGCACTCCTCTAACGAAAACAGATCAAGGGAGCACGTTTGGGCCACGCATTTACCAAAGAGAAGAAAGACCTACATATGTGAGACACAGTGTTACAGAGAGAGTTTTGCTCAAAAACAGCCACGTCTCCAGGCCCCTGCGAGCACCGCGCATTAATTTCAGCTCGCAACCCTCCTCCCTCACTAACACACGCATCGCTCATGCTTAGCGTTTCCTTACCCAGGTGTGCGCATCGGGAAAGGATGTCCGAACCCTGCAGTCTGAACAGCCTGTGATGAGTTAGTTGCATTATCTGTATCTGGTTCTCCACCTATCCCGGTTCAGGGCCTGGTAATCTAAGCCACGATCGCAAGAAAGAAAATAGGCTGGAAGCCCAGGAAACCTCATCGATTCAAGGGTCAATCTGTGGATAGCAAGAGTCTATCACAGCAAATCCTATCAGAGTAAAATTTATTTTAAAAACCAGCACAGTGTTATTCACTATCACTGGCCCTAAAAGGGGGCTGACTATATGTAATGTTTGATAGCTCTGCTTCAAGACTGTGTAGGTTTTAGACGCCAGTTGCTGCTGAAGATGAAGAACCCACAGTAACAAACAAACAAATAAAAACACTAAAACAGATATCGTCGCCTCTCCCTATTCTGAAATCCTAATGGGAACAATATCATTAAGTCTTCAGAACACCATAGGGACGACTAACGTTCCTTCTAGTGAGACTGGAAATAACTAACTCCACTCACTGTTAAGGTGAGGTGTTCAATTTTTGTTACGGTAAGAAACTTGTTAAGAATGTGTAATTATGCCGAAACCGGTTTGGCTCAGTGGATAGAGCGTCGGCCTGCGGACTGAAGGGTCCCAGGTTCGATTCTGGTCAAGGGCATGTACCTGGGTTGCGAGCATATCCCCAGTAGGAGATGTGCAGGAGGCAGCTGATCGATGTTTCTAACTCTCTATCTCTCTCCCTTCCTCTCTGTAAAAAATCAATAAAATATATTAAAAAAAAAAAAAGAATGTGTAATTAGTTATAGACATAAGAATGTCTGATGCCTCGGCATCAGGAAACCAACACGCTGTCCACCACACAAAGTTTGGCTGGCCACTGGGAACCCAATAAAACCTTCACACACCAGGATGTCTCCAGGTATACCGCTCGGCTCAGCGCTGGCGCTCCATTCTCTTTCACATTCCTTGACTCACTTGAGGGAGAAACTGAAGTCAAGCAAGTTCTAGCCTGTAAAAAGAGTTGTGCAACGGACTCAGCTTTGCAAACCCCAACTGCAGCCTTCATTTCTGCCACTTTCTTCCCTGCAGTGCTCAGAGGTGATTTTCTGTTTCCCTTCCAGGACTGGATTGCTCTCCTGCCAACACTGTCTTGCATCTGTTATAATAAAATACCTGTGATGTTTTCCAAAGCCAGCAGCTTACTGCCAACAGGCAACCCTCTACCCCACAGGCAGCCGTTTGGGAGTTTAAGTCAAAGCGCTACAAGGTGAAGTTGACAGGGGCTCCTTGGAAGACAGACCCTCTCGCTGGTAGAGCCAGCCAGTAGGAGAAAAGAAAAACACTTTGCCAACGGGGCGGAAACAGCAGCAAAGGCAAATTAAAGGGTTTTGTCCCATGGAGAGCACCATGATGAGGCCCGAGACTCATGCCTTTCAAATGAAGGGCAGGGATGGTGCATTTGAGTTCCCCTGACCCCCACCTCCCCACTCAGGGCACTTCCATTTATGTTCTGATTTCGGTGGGAATTCTAAATTGTTCACTGCAGGACCACTTTTTTTGGAGGGGTAGGGAGGAGAGCTCATAAAAATATAAGTAAGGAAGCAATCTGTAACTGTTGTTTTGCACCGAAGTCTGAGGAGTCTCACTGAAATAGAGGCCTTTTAACGGAACTGATTCTCAAGGGCCCCGGTGGCCCTTTCTCAGACTTGCCCTTCACTGCCAACTTCCAACTTGGTTTCCATCTTCTAATGTAGGGAGAAAAATAGTGTGGAAATGAGAAACGCAAAAAACGATGGTCCAAGTGTGTCTTGCTCTAAGCCAACCTGATAGCCTCCAAACCTCAAAATTACAAACAATACAACTGTGGGGTGAGCCTTGTCTTTGACCAAAGGAGTCACTTTTGGTCCCTCAGAGTGTGGATTCCCTCTGGTGCATGCGAAACATAGTTGGGCGCTTCTTCAGGAACGGATGATAAAAAGGGAGGCAGACCCAGAGTCCCAGGTCAATTGCTGTTCTGGTCTGACTCACTGTAGAGGGACCTTATATCTAAGCCAAGACCATACACTCACATCGTGCCCTGTGGAGTCATAGTGTGGCTGCACACAATGCACACCTGGATTTCACAAACCAAGGCCACATGGGGCCGATGTGCCCACAGAGACAGCAAAGCCATGGAAACGTCTACTAGTGGAGCCCAATCAGCTTCTCCTGGTAAGCCGAACAGGTGCATGTCAATGGAGGAGGAATGCTCTCATCTTTTCTAAGGAAGAGACAGAGCTCCAACAGGGACCTCCAGTGTGAGAGGGATTTTGTGCAAAAGCCTCTGATCCCACTGCAGGAAATGTATAGAAACTGGGTCTGGAAGTGAGAGGGTGCGTTGCCTACAGAAGTTCTTAAGAGGGGCAGAAGTTATTGACCCACTTTTATGGAAAAGGTCTCAAGTTTTCTCTTTGTAACTCAGAATCGTAACTTCTTTGTGCTCAGCTGTTCCTCTTCTCTAGGTTTACACACATATGAACACATCTAGCTCAATCTTCTATCCCATTCACCATCAGGACAAAGCTGATACAAGAGGTCAAAGTCCAGCCCTATTCAGATAGCCAAAGGGCAGGGGCAGGTGCTCCAACTCTGAGAACACTCTGCCTTCCCAACATTCTATAAATACGTGGGCTAGTAAGGGCTAAGTTTACAGCTTGTCCTCCACTTTAGCTCATGATAAGACTTTGCCTGCCTGACTGCTCTGTCTTTTCATGAGCCAGCTTGGTCGCATGCTTCAGAAGTGAACAGGTCCCTCTTGCTACCTTGAAATACCAGGTAGTTTGAGAGTAAGTGCATGCAGAGAAAGCACTTACTCATCCTCTGGTCATGGCCTTCTGGGAACCCAACATGACTCTTCACCCCAGAGCCTGCCCATTGAGCTGGGCCACACAGCAGCACCACACCCTCTTGGGCAATCTTGACACTTCCCCTCACATGTTGAGATTTCTAACTGCCCATCACTTGCCGAGTCCAGGCCTCCATTGGCTTGGTTTCCAGTTGGGTTCCAGCAGTTACGCAAATCAGGTTTCTGAGGGTGTCTGAAATTCCAGTGCATACAGGAATAGCAGGTTGCTAATCTCTAAACTCAGAGCCAATCCCCTTTCCAAATACAGACAAAGGTGCTGCCTGGCTCAGGAGGTGGCTGAAAGGACCCGCCCTTACAGCTGACATCGACAGGTCAAGTGCGTTGCTGCCATCTTGTTTCCAGGCGCCAGCTCCCATGGGCACCACGCTGAACATAGCTTCACCCCTCCTCACTTGTTTCCATCCGTCAAACTAGGCCCCACCCCCATTCTTCTCCACTGAAAGCATCTAATTTGCAAATACAGGAGGATAGATGACGGAACTGTCCTGTGGGGGAAAAACTATGCCAGCTATTTTATTTTTCTTCTTAAACTGTAATGTTTTTGTGAAAACTTTCCTGTATTTCCGCAACAGACTATAGCTTCTTACAGAAGCCAGCTCCATGTCCAGGCCAGCATACTGTGCTGGCTCGCAGAGAATGACATGTTCTGGGGGAAGGCTGGCGGGTCTACAGTAAGCTTTCTTAGACAGCAATAAAGAAACTGTTCTAAATATGAGAAAACATGATATCCACTTAACACTCTCTCTCTCTTATTTCTTTTCAAAGTGGCAACACCAAACCACGTAAATTGTAGAAGTCTAGCCAGAGACAGTTCTTAAGAGAAAGAAGGAAGTAAATCACTTTTGTGTGAGTTAGCAGAGTGTTGGTCCCCATCAGGTTCTCTCAGCAGGGAACATGGTCAACTGGGTGTGTCTCATAGGTATCTTCATGAGCAGCTGCACCAATGAGGGGGTGTGGGGGTGGGGTGGGGCGTGGTGAAGATCTAACCATAGACCCAGAGTTCATGTCCATTGTTCAGACCTTGCAGAAAATCTTCAACTTCCCTGCCCCTAAATCTACCCTTCTGGATAATGCTATTTAGCACAGACTGAGTAACTAAAATAATTTTCCAAAATAATAGCCCATTCAACCGTGAAGGACTCAATGAGCTGCATCAGCCCACGGATCCCACAGCTCATGAGTGATGTTAACCAGTGATTGGCAGCTATTGTCTCTAAAGGCTCAGATAGTAAATGTTTTAGGCTTTGCAGGCCATATCTGGCTGTGTCCTGTATTCTTTGTTTCTTCAATGTTTTAAAATGTAAAATGCATTCTTAGCCCTAGATGGTTTGGCTCAATGGATAGAGAGCGTCAGTCTGTGGACTGAAGGGTCCCAGGTTCGATTCCGGTCAGGGGCACATACCCGGGTTGTGGGCTCGATTACCAGTGGGGGCCATGCAGGAGGCAGACAATCAATGATTCTCTCTCATCATTGATGTTTCTCTCTCTCTCTTTCCCTCTACCTTCCTCTCTGAAATCAACAAAGATATATTTTAAAAATAATAAAATAAAATAAAATAAAATGCATTTTTAGCTCCAAGATCTACAAAAACAGGTTGAGACAACCTGGACTTGGCCCACAGGCCATAGTTTTCTGACTTCTGACTGATTTCAGAGTGGACCCTGGAAAGGAGCCTATCCCCCAGCTCAGCTTAATCCAATGCAAACAGCACCTGGGACAGACAGTGTGAAGGATGGGAGACAAAGGGAACCTACCCAACAGGTGGACAGCAGGTGAGAACAAGAGTTTTTTAAAGACCACAGGAGGTGCTGTTGTACCCCCCCTCCCCTCCCCCCCGCGCACACACACACACAGGAGAGAGATTAGCAATCAAGTACACAGGCCTGCCTTGACTAAGCACAGGCATCTCCCAGCCCTCCAGGCCTAAAAGACAAAGCCACGAGATTTGGCCACCATAGCATGAGGACAACAGCCACCCAATGAGCGCCAAGCAAGCAGCTCTCACCTCTGCCTTCTCAGGCACACCCCTGTGGCAAACAGGCATTCTCAAAAGCTCAAATCCAAGAGCGCCAGTATTCAGGCTGGTCTATTTAACTGAAATCAAGTTCTCTACCTAATTCTGATGTTCCTGTCACACATGCCATTTCTGACCTAACCCATGTTAGCTCCATTCAACAACACTCTGACCACTTCATTAGGGGGAAACCCATGCAAAATTATTCAGGCGCCGATCAGAAGCCAGGCCTGGAAATGGCTCAGAAACCCAGGCTTGAGATGGTCTTCATTCTGCTCTGCTTCTCTTATCCTGAGCCCCCACCATGGCAAGGATGCTCTGAGACTCAGCTACAACCACAGGAACCACAGGAACCACAGACCAGCCTGAATTATTCTCGCGTGTGGCTGCAATCCATGGCCCTCCTCGTTTATTTTCTACTGCTGAGTATGACGTGTCACTGTGACCATTTCTGACTCTTTGCCCCTCTTTCCCTCCCCACTCCCCATAACAAATATTCAGGACCCACACTTTCCTTGGCAATTCCCTGCCTTAATGGAGAAAACATTAGTCATTCAGGCTTCACCTTGGACCCGTCAGTTCTGGACATTTTACAGCTGCTATACATCTACTTACAAAAAGTAGCAGAAATGAGCAAAGCACTGTGTTGGCTCTGAATAGGAAAATATAGCAACGGTCAAGCCTCAAATCAGTTTCTGGCTGACTACCTTCAAAGTATTTGCTCTAAAACAATGTCGGCAGTTCCTTTATCACCCCCAAATTTAAAGTCAGTTTCAATTTAAACATGACATGATTTGGGGTGATTTTTTTCTTTTTTAAAAAAGCAACCCCTAGAATGTAACTGTCATTTAGCCAAACTAGTAACAGAGAAACTCCTGCTTGGACCAATAGCACAATTCAGGCTAAGTGTGTTTCCTATGTCAATATCATCTACTCGTTTCTCACACACCTCTTGGAAGACAAGTGGTGTTCAGAGAGATGATTCTCTTCGCCTCTCAGGTCTTCTTCCCTCCTACCTGCTTCACGAGCGGGTCAGATGCGTGTTCTCCTCTGTGCTTCACAGCCTCTTCCTAGGACAGACTCCAAAGTTTGTTGCGGTTCATTTCCCTTCTCCGTTCAGTTCTTTAACGTCCTGGGTTATTAACTATCAACAGCAATGCAAGCCATGCCAGTGTGCGCTCCGACACCCGCCGGCCTCCCATGCTTCTTAACTCAGGAGCCGATTCTCTGTCCCCTCCTCCCGGCTTCACCTCCTGAGCTCGAGGGCCCCACCCACAGCACTCAGATCATTTTTCATTTATGAGTACATCCAGCTAGACTGTGTTTGTAAGAGACTGAGCCAACCCTTGCCCTGCGAGCGGACTGAATCCATGCTGCTAAAGACGACTTTAATTTTCTGGGAGTATGGGGCCAGGGGGGCATTCAGATCCTGGCAGAAGTCATCGGGGGCTTCCTCCTACAGGCATCGGCAGATCACCTCTTCCATCAGCACAGCACGCACACCTTGGTGATGGAATCACAGTAGTTTCATTATACAGACAACCCTACACCCTCTGAGGTGGACTGAAGACTTCAGGCACAAGAAAACAAAAATATAACAAAATGTGCAATTCACATACATAAAAAATGTGAAGCCAGTGCAGGGAAGGCCTGGGGAGGGGATGGGAGCAGGCGGGGAAGGGGGTCAATGGCGGGAGGGTGGGGGAGAGGGGAGATCTGTAATACTCTCAACACTGAAGATAAGTTAAAAAAAAAAAGTGAAGCCAGTATGACAGGCCAAGAAACTTTCTACCCTGAGACCTAACACTTCACAATGAATGAAATATTTTGCACTTATTAACCCTTTTCAGTCCAACCTCGAGGCTGACTCGACAGACCAGGCACTAGGAGCAGGTCCAACGTCGAGCAATAAGAACATTAAAAAGTTCAACATTCAATCCTGTCAATTAATTTGGACCAGACTGTTTGAATTCCAAAAATAACATTGGACCACAAAGGGTTAAAGTGCCACGTTTTTTTATTGCATTCAAATGGGAATCAAAATTGAGACTTTAAATAATTTTAAAGAGAAGCTCATTGGTATATAAGGGCTACTTATCATGATGACTCCAACACATCTACCACATTCCCATCTTGCACCCCAGACCACTACTAGCAAACACAGAAGACCAGTCAGCCCTTGAGAACAAAAAGATAATTTGATTTTTACTCTCTACGATTTTGTCAGGAAACAGAATTTTTAAAAATAGCCTTCTCCAAACCAACACACACATACATCGTGACTTCCACTATGTGTAAAACTCATCTTATTTTGCAGCTGGAGCCAAAGGGGTCTTTCATGATCCATCAACCAGAGACAGTCTCCCAAACTCCAAGGCCTTCATGGTAGATGTGAAAATTTACAGAAACTATTTAAATGAGAAAAACATATTGTCATTATGTCCCCGAGCAGCTACAATCACCAGGAACAAAAGAGGAGCCGTCGGTCTAAGGC
The DNA here is from genome assembly GCF_014108235.1 of Myotis myotis. Lineage (NCBI taxonomy): Eukaryota > Metazoa > Chordata > Mammalia > Chiroptera > Vespertilionidae > Myotis > Myotis myotis. Next base: position 25,042,252 of record NW_023416357.1, on the reverse strand, counting down.
CATGCTCCCCAAAACCGAGGAGGACTGTTAGGTTTTAGGATTAATCTTTGTCTTTTCTAATCTATTCATTTCTTTAGAGTCTCATCACATATGGGTTTCCTCCTTATGTTCCCCATACTGTCATAAGCTGGTCCCAATCACTACGGGAAGTTCTTCAGTCTTCAAATTTGTTTTTTAATTTTTCATACATTTAAAAAAACATGATATATATTTCCACACAGGCTCCAAGTGGATTCTAGTCACCCTTACCTCCCAACACCACATCCTTAGGGAAAAGGACAACAAAAACAGGCAAGTTCTTTTCTTTACAGTTTCCCATTGGCCAGTTTAACAAATGAGGGGAAGGAAAAAAGCCAAGTCCCCGCTAGGTAAACGGTGGTTTAATGGTGGGCAGAGAAAGAACCGACGGGAGGATTAGTGCCCGGTCCCCAAACCCAGCCCAGCAACCAGAGGCCAGTCCAAGTCTTCCTCTGCCATCCAGGGGTCTGAACGTGATCACGCGGGTGACCTCCTGGGACTTAGGCTCCTGGTTTAGGAGAGGGTCTTGCTCTGAGTGTAAGCTAAGGAGAAGGAAGAACTCTGTCCTTTACATTTTTTTAAAGAAATAAGGGAAGAAGGGGGTTAAAACTTTTCTTGGCCCATGACCAAGCTAGTCTTCATCAGAAGTAAAATTTGCCTGTAGAGTGTTTTCTCCAGTTGTCAGTTTGTGACATCTGCCAAAAATCTATGGTGGTGAAACCTGTTATTCCACCTCTCTTTGTCCCATTCTCTCAACAAAGGGTGGATAATATAGATCACATCGTTTTTCTTTAAGGGATATTACGGCTCCATTTACTTATAAAACTAGCCATGCAGCGCATATCAGAAGGCAGCAAGTATGCAAGCCATTGGTCAAAGCACCCAAGTTCCGAGTCTGGAGCTCTGCTTTCCTCTCACCCACCTTGGTTCCTGGGTTTAGGAGGCCACTGTACCTCCCCCTCTGTAATCTGGCAGGGACCCGACAGATTGCTTAGTTCAACCTTGTCACTGTGGGGATGTGGAAACAGAGGCCCAGAGAGAAGTGAGAAAACTTGCCAAGGTTGGCACATGAGTGGAAGTACTGAGATTAGAACTGAAATTAGATCTTCCTGGTGCCAACTCCAGGACGGCATTGGGTCGACAAGATGTAAAACCACAGGCAGGGGCTCAGTAACGGCTCTCCGGGTGGTCAGGAAGCCCGGCCTAGGACACACCTGAGACTCTCCCATGAGCCAAAGCAGAGGAGTAACAAACAAAGGCAGCATCAGAAGGCTGGGGAGATGGCGAGCGGTTCCAGCAATCCCCAGCAGAGAGAGGGATCAGCAATGCCACAGAAGCCAGCAGGCACCTCTGGGTCCACACCCAAAGAACGGAAAACGGGGGCATGAACGGGTATTTATAGCAGCAATGGCCCAAAGGTAGAAGCAACCTAAATTGCCCATGGACTGATGGGTAGATAAACAAAATGTGGTCTATATATATATACAATGAAATATTATTCAGCCTTAAAAGGTTAGAAAATTCTACACACGTTCAAGAGAAAGGAACCTTGAAGACATTGTGTTGAGGGAAAGAAACAGATCACACAAAGATAAATACTGCATGATTCCACTATGGGAGGCACCTAGAACTGTCAGATTCACAGAGATAGATATAGAACGGTGATTGCCAGGGGCTGGGAGAGGGGAGAATGGGTAGTTCTTGTTTAATGGGTACAGAGTTTCAGTTTTGCAAGATGAGAAATGTCCTGAGGATGGATTGGGGTGATGGATGCACAACAATGTCAGCAGATTTAATGCTACAGAATTCTATACTTAGAAATGGTTAAAGTGGGCCCTGGCTGGTTTGGCTCAGTGGATAGAGCGTTGGCCTGCGGACTGAAAGGTCCCAGGTTCGATTCCGGTCAAGGGCATGTACCTTGGTTGCGGGCACATCCCCAGTGGGGAGTGTGCAGGAGGCGGCTGGTCGATGTTTCTCTCTCATCGATGTTTCTAACTCTCTATCTCTCTCCTTTCCTCACTGTAAAAACTCAATAAAATATATTTAAAAAAAAAATGGTTAAAGTGGGCCCTGGCTGGTTTGGCTCAGTGGATAGAGTGTGGCCTACGGACTGCAGGGTCCCAGGTTCGATTCCAGACATGGGCACATCCCCAGTAGGGGGCGTGCAAGAGGCAGCCAATCAATGATTCTCTCATCATTGATGTTTCTATCTCTCTCTCCCTCTCCCTTCCTCTCTGAAATCAATTAAAATAGTAATAATAATAATAATAATACTCAAAATAATTTTTAAAAATGGTTAAAGCGGTAATTTTTACATTTTATGTGTACATACATATATTTCAAAAAGCCAATGCCATCTGGATTTTGTTTCCCTTTGGCCACTTCTGCGGCTCTCACGCTTCGTATTAATTAAAGAGGCAAAGTGCAGATGACCTCTTGTCGTAAGGTAAAGTTCACAAACGACTTGAGAACAGGAAGCATGAAAGTTCCCTTCTCTCTTTTCCTATCTCCTGGTCAAAAATAACTCCCAGAAGTTATGAAAGCAAACAAGGTGCTCGCTTTGTTTCCATGTGCTGTGATGGGAGATGATGATGTCGATGGTGATGGGAACACCCTCCATCCCGTGCACGCTGGGAAAGCCTGGCCTGTAAACTCAGAGAGCCGGCTCCCTTCTGACTCCCGATCAACACGAGGGCTCACACACACCTGCAGAAAGCTCGATGCAGCGGCAGCCTGCTTGTTCCTCTGTAAAGCTCCCTTAGAGCTCACACGTCCCTCACCTCATGCAAATCAGCAGCATAGACTGATGCCAGCATGCTTTTTTGGTCCTCATATGTGCACAGAGCTGTTTCTTAGCTGTTGAATCTGTCCAATTAGACCGTACGGCTAGCTCTCTCAGCCTCCATCCTTGACTTCCCTCCTTCCTCCTGGGTGGCCAGGTGAGACCTGGAGGGGCACTAGCATCTCTCTCTCCCCGTCCTGGCTTTCCCCCTCTGCATCCACAGCAACCACCACCAAGAAAGAGCTGCCAACTCCTCCACCTCCATCTCTTCAGAGCTTCAGCCCAACCGTGGCCCACCTCCTGCCCTGCTCCAGCTGGCTGTCCTACCGGCATCTGAACTCAGCATGCCCTAAAATAAACCCACCAGGCTCTCTCTCAAGCCGGTGCCCCCTCCTATATGTCCCCTTTTAATTAATGTCAATTCCCAGTCACTCAAGCACAAACGAGTCACCCGACTCCTCTCTTCCCTTCACATTCGGTGGTTAGGTCCTGTCAACTCTACTCCCTAAATCTTTCACCCGTCCCCTTTCCTGTACTCTGTCACACTCGTGGGCCTTGGATCCAAGCTAGTCTCTCTTCCTCAGTTGTTCACGCCAATCTATTCTGCACACGGAGATATCTGATAGCAAAGACATGACAACTGCTTGAAATGTTCTAATAACTTCTTATTGTCCAAAGGATAAAGCTCGTTGTCTGGTACCTGAGACCATTGCTGATCCAGCCCCAATGCCCTTATCACGAAACACACTGATGACTGCTCTTTTTCATGTTGTACCTATGCTTCCACATAAACCAGTGTTTCTCAACTGGGGAAGATTTTACCCCTGTGGGGAGAGAAAGGGCTTGCTCCTAGCATAGTGGGTAGAGGCCAGATGCTGCTAACAATGCTCAAGACAGTCCCTTGCAACAAAGAACAAGCCATATAGGTTCTTAGAGAGCTTGCTTATGCTGTATTTATTATTACCACAATGGCTCCCCAAGCCGGGGGCTGCAAACATAAATGTTGTCAGGATGCAGAAAATTAAATGAATGTGAGAAGCAGGTTAGGCAAAAGCAAAGGGTGGTACTGAGGACTGGAGCAGACATGCCCTTCCTAAAGCATTCAGAGCCAAAATTCCAAACACCCTGAGCTGAATCATGCAGTCAGGGGCTGGGTTTGCAGCTTCCATGAGGCTCTTGTGCAGGGTGGAAGTGTTGGATCAATATTTACAGAAAAGTTCCCTCTTGTATTTCCCTCCAGAGCCCTGCCCACTCCTAAGTTCTATTAAATAAATGGAAAGACAGGAAAAAACTTCCTTGTCTCAGGTCCTTGATACAGTTTCAATGTCCTTTTAAATTTTCATTCCCCAAATGTTCTTTCTTTGTAATCCTTCTAATGATCCTACTCTAGTTTTTCCAAAAATGCCCTCTGCAAATTACCAGTTTGAGGACATACATATGGAAGAACTCAAGGTCAAATACGTTTGCCAAGTATTGCATGCTAGTCCTTCCTGTGACCGGTGTGTCCACATCTTACTTTATAAGCAGTTCGCACCCCTGCCTTTTTATAAGGTAGCTTATTTATGGGAAACAAGTGATTTGGGGAAGACTTTTTGGAGCACTGCTAGGCATTCTCCTTGGCCATCGGTCTTATCCACCTTCAATTTTTGGTTTAAATTTCCATTTGTGCCCAGCCGGTGTGACTCAGTGGTTGAGCGTCAACCTATGAACCAGGAGGTCACTGTTCAATTCCTGGTGAGGGCACATGCCCATGTTGTGGGCTCATAATCTCCAGTAGGGGATGTGCAGGAGGAAGTAGATCCATGATTCTCTCTCATCATTGATGTTTTTATCTCTCTCTCCCTTCTCTCTCTCTGAAATCAACAGAAATATATTTTTAAAAGAATTTCCATTTGTGTGCAGGAAAGTGCCAGCTCTCCTAACTCAGCCCATCCATCAGGATGGGACCCTTCTCTCCTTACTATTCACATCTACATAGCCTGTCTCCATATCTGCATGAAGGTGGGCACCTTGAACTTGGCCATTTTGCTTCAGGAAGTGCCATCCTGGGTAATGATGGCGGAGGTGATGAGAGTTACACCAGGTCAGAGAGTACCTGTCACTGAATAGGAAGTGCACATGGGTGAGCCCCAGGGGCTGGGTCCCGGGCAGGGACATGTGTCTCTTAGGGCCATTGGTCACTTCAGCCAGCTTGTCAAGGCCCATCAATGAGGACTGGATCAATCCATTCAATAAGATGAGCATGTTTCTCCTGGTCATAGATGGAGAAAAGGACCAATCACTTTGGGACAAGGAAAATCTAAGTTCAGAGGAACAGAAAAACTTTGAGTTTCACCACCAAGTGCCTCTCTCACAGGCTCCGCACAGAAAGCTGAACCGAACACGCCCAGACTTCAAGGCACTGGCGTCCTTGGCCCCCAGCCGGGGACAAACCACAGACCTACCAGCAGCCGTCTTAGTCATGAGTTAAGTGCCGAGCCCCCACCTTTTAGCCTGGCTTGTCAGTCCAATCAACCCTTTCAATTAGAAGTAGTTTCTTTCTCCAACCCCATTACAACTTGAACTCACTCTCGGGGATCCTGCCACAGAGCTGAGCAACCCTGCCGATCGGGCCCTGAGTGTCAGTGGTAACTCACACTCATCTGGGCAGAGGGAACAAATGATTTCCTTAGCCAATGTCACCAGCCATATGCAGCTTGAGACCTCTCTCGAATGCCTCTCAGGGCCCCGGGCTCTCTAGGAATCAATTTTTGTGAACATCCCTACAGACCATTCCCCAAAACTTCAGTACATGGTCTTGTTGGTGTCAAGAGGTTGGCCATCTTTTAAGACCAGAAACAGACAAGTAATTAGTGAGTGTCTCCTCTAAGCACACGTGCTGTGCAAGCTCAGGGGGCAGGTGGGACCCTGTCCACATGAAAGATTCCCACCTTTGCAGGGCAACGTGCTAAATGGGAAGCAATGGATAAAAGCAGTCAGGGCTCCAGGATTTCCATGGGGAGGTGTCACCATGGGCTGGTAATCAGAAGCAACTTTCCAGGGGAAGTGGGTCTTTAGAGCGGTAAAGGCTGCCTCTAGGTTTTGACATGTCCCACAATTCCACATTTCCCCTTCCCTGGTGGTTTAAAGAAAAGCGGGCAGCTCCTCACGGTCACTGCACCTCGAGACAATGGTATATGGGCCGATGCACCTGACTTGGCACCGCCACAGTATGCAGAACATGCCAAATGGCAGGCTTATTAACAGACATTCTGGGAAGGACATGAACTGGACAAGCGTGACTCAGGCCACCATCACGTCCACTAAGACGTCACACAAGGAAACAAAAACAATGGGCCAGGGTTGGGATTGCCAACCCTTTCTGTTTTATTTTTGCTACAGTGACACTGTCAGATAATGAAAGTGTTGCCATTCACTTGGTTTTCAGGAACTTAGGGTGATATGGATGCTTAACGACCCCACCATGACTCTCATGCGTGACGTGCATAGATTGTAGAGACACACATCAGAAGCAGGAGGCAGAGCTCCGGGCGTGGTTCCCAAGCAGCAGGAGAATAAGCTTGAATTTCAACTCTTGCCGAGGTTTTAAGTGACCAAGGGGACCGATCACCCTATGCCGCTCGGTCACCTGACCAGAGTGCACACGCATCGCTCACTGGGCTGCGCTGCGGTGCGTTTCAGCCCTTTGGTGAAACTTGCGTGAACTGGAAATATGGTTTTCTCAAAGCAGTTTCTGTGACTCACCGCCTCCTTCCCTCCCTGTCTCCTTCTGCTCGCTCGTGCGAGTAACAGTGGCAATGGGATTCCCTGCGGCACTCAGAGTCTTCAAGGTTTTCTGCGCCCAGGCTGCAATTTCCAGATCTCAAAATAGTTCCTCTTAAAATTGAAAACAACAACAAAAACCCACCAAGCTTACCAAGTCTACAATCTGATTAAAAATTATTAGCCTTTCTTATTCAAGTGGGGAAGGGTGGAGTGAACCCTTAGAGGAAGAAATCTATCAAAAACCGTACTCTGCTCAGTGACACGGGCTCGCTGCACTTCTAAAGTGTTTCTCATCTCTACCAGGAAGAATCTTCTCTTGGAGTCATGTGTGGTTCTGTGGGGTAGGAAGGTGCCTTACAAAACCTTGGCTCTCAGAAGCATGGCTGAGGAAGCTGGGTCATGTATGGAAATTTCTTTCTATAAGCCTCCAAACAATCAGTTATTTGTTTCCCCTATTTTTTTTTTTCCCACCAGAAGAATTTCTCTCAATAACTGGAGGAGATTTCCCATGGGACTCAGGCAATGGTGACTTCCAGGTCTTAAACTTATCTAAAACAGTTTAAAAACAAAAGACACAGGAATGTGCCTGGCTGGCCTGCAACAATGCAAATCCTGGCAGTAAGACCAGCAGCCACAGCACGAGGCTTCTAGGCCTTGCAGGAGGGTGGGCATGAGGGTGAAGTCTCCTCGGTTTTTACTCAACCAACTAAGAATACGGGGTCCTCCCAGCAATGACCAATTCAAATTTGATTTTTAAAACTTATGAAGAAAAGTTTGTGCAGGGCTTTCACCATCTAAGTCACACACATAATATCAGGCTCCATAAGAAAATAAACTGGGTTCAAAAGATTCACAAATTTCTGAGATCAGCAGATCAGGCATGATCAGGATGGTATAGTTGCAAGAAGGGAGGGGGACTGGGGGTCTGGGTAAAAAGGGTGAAGGAATTGAGAAGCACAGATCGGCAGTCATGGGGACGTAAAGTACAGCATAGGGAATATCGTCAATAATATTGTAACAACTATGCTTGGTGCCAGGTGGGTACTGGAAATACCAGGAGGACACTTTGTACAGTATATGATTTATCTTAACTACTATGCTACACACCTGAAACTAATACAAAATAATATTAAGTGTAAACTGTAATCTAAAAAAATTATTTTTAATTTTTAAAGGATTGAAAAAAAGCTTCAAAAATTACTTTAGTCACAACCACTGTGTGTCGTTCACACACAGAGTTCAGAGCGCCCGCGGAGGGCAAGAGGCCTCCCGGATCCCTGCAGGTTGATGGCAGAGAGTGTGGAATCTTAGTTTAAGTAACTTCCCTAAGTCACAGAAGGGGAAGATACTCAGGTCTGTCCAGCCCCAAATCCTAGGTTCTTTTCTCCCAACTCCTGTATGTTCTTTCCATTTGTCACAGAGGGTCTAAGCTGGTCCTCGATGAAACCTCTTGGGGGGCAGCATATTTTGTAAAAAGAGAGTGAACTTTGATTAGACAACCATGGATTAAACTCACTGTCCCCCGTTTACTAGCCAGATGAATAGTTCACAGACATTTCTATGCTTCAGCGTCCTCATCTGAAAAAGCATTAGTCACGTGCAGAGTTTTTGCTAAAATAGAGAGATGACATGTTTTAGATGGCCCCTGCGCTGGCCACACACTGGGCATTCAATAGATGGTGGTTATAGAGTCTATTTGCTCCTCCATTTCTTCACTGAAGTTTCCTCTCTGCTCTTTGCCTTGTTTAGCTCACTAGCCGAATCCTACACGGCCTGTCTTGGTTCCCAAGTCTGAGGCTTAACTGAAAGTGCCAAAGCGGAAAGTGGGAAGGAGAGCAGCGAGCTCATGAAGGGCAGTATTAAAAACCCCGGAGTCAGCGCTGTGTGGTCCCCAAAGGGGCTGCCAGCTCCTTCAGGCCAGTGGCCACTTGACAAGAGGACGAAAGGGAACCACAGGCCGCCCAGGGTTCTCCCGAGAAGTCACTCGGAATAGCCGCCCGGAGTTCCACGGACACCATCTTGGCCATCCTTCAGGGTAACTGCTGTCTTCAGCAAGACCAGGGCTTGTAAAGACTATGGCTTCCCTCAAAGGCCGCGGAGAAGCCTGGACCAGCGCCATCAGAGCTGTGCTAGTGAAACAAAGGCTATCCCGGGTCCCGGCACCGCAGGAGACGCTCTTGGAATGCGCCTCGGGGAGACTTCTGCAACACCCCTAGCGATGCCCACGCGTGATTCCAGATGGTTCTCTCTCTGCTTTAACCTCTCGATCCCAGGAGGGCTGTACACCCACGACTGCTGGTTCCACGGTCCACGCAGAGGCTGACATTTGCAGCTGAACCTTTTACCCATCTCAACACCCCTGCTTGCCCTGAGGCACGCCCTTTAGCTCCATGGGCACCTCTGCTCTGAGCTCTGGGCAAAGTCTTCCAGAATGTCTCTTTCCTTCTATACATCCTCCAGTGGAAAGGTTCCCTATTTTGATTTCCTTCCTCGCTCTCCTTGACCACAGGTTAACAATATCCTCCACCCCATCCTGCGACTCTTGAGTTTCTCTGGATCCAATACAAACTCCTCACTGTGGTCGCTGAGCCCTGCACCTGACTGACCCCTCTTCCTCGCCACCCCACGCATCTCCTCTAACCTTCCAAAGGCTGCTGTGCCCCACCTTTGCTCAAGCGGCAGTGCCTGCCTGTCTTCATCAACCTCTTCCTCCCACGCCAGCCACCTCTTTCCCATGTTTGCCAACAGAGCTCCCAAATTCAAAAACTAGTGACACGGACTGTACCGCCCATCACGACAATCAGCACAAGGAGCCTCGGTAAAGACCGACTGATATTGGTAGGAGGTCCACACCTCTATCCTATTTCACACTCAAGGAAACGGCCCCATCCTTCCTGGGCCCCCTTCCCTTCCCAGGCATCTGAATTTGTTTTCCCTCTCTGGCCAAATGAAATGCTCTCACCAAGGAACAGCTGGGCACAAGGCCTCCGGACAGGGATCCTTGAAGGAAACAACCGAACACATGCATGTCAGAGCCTTGCAAAAGCGGTGCTCAAATCAGGGCAAGCCCAGGCTAAAAATAGGCGCCCATGAATGAGGACATCAGACGGTATCAGAAGGCACAGCGGTGCCACACCCAGCTCACGTGGTCTGCTTGCTGGGCTGGGACGGCCGGAGCCCCGGGTTTGAGGCAACATGAAGATGGCACAGGTGGACTCGCTTACATCTGGCTCAGAGGTACTTAGGGAGCCAGTGGGAGCAGAAGTCAGGCCTCCATGCCTGGCTGAGGGCACACAGAGGCCCCTCCCTTCCCACACAACCACAACCCCAGCGGGGAAGCCGACCCTCGGATATGGCCAACTGGCTCTGAAGGACCCCGGAGAGGTGTGCCTGCCCCAGGCAGCAGCCGCCAGCTCAGACACCCATGCCCTGTTCTTGGGATGGACCCATCACAAGAGCTTTTTATTTTGTAAACACAGTGCTCTGCATCTAGAAAATATCTGGAAAAAATAAATTCCAGCATGAAAAAAACCGTTTGCCTTCCAAGGATGCAGTGTTGGGTTTCATGAACATCTGTAAGCCACAGAAGCCTATATGGGGCCCATGCCCTCTTCCCAGAGGCTCTCCTGCACGTGCCCACGGAGATGCCCGCAACCCTTCCAATCCACCTCCCATACAGTCTCCTCAATAGGCTCTGTAGAAAGAGTCCCTAAACAAAGGACTGGTCTGAAGGTGCCCAGTGAGAAAGGAAAATCCCTGCTGACTGTGGGAACAGGACTGTGCCCAGGGAGAGGCCAAGCACTCACTAGCCTGTCTGCAGACTGCTGGCCCTTTTAGCTGCTTTTCAAAAACATGTCTGAGAAGAATAATGTTTGTTTCTACCCTGGGTAAATGATGAAACAAAAAAACCTAATTAACACATGCACGAGCACACAGGCCAATCACAACTCCCTTCCCCTCACATCCTCAGCGCCAGGCATGACACGCTCAACCCTGTACACAGATGAGATGGTGTGCTCAGGGGCCTGCAGCGTGTGCTCACAGGCCTGCAGGGTGCTGCCAGTCAAACCCGAGATGCCATTCTCTCCCCCCCAGGAGTTGTCTGGAGAGTTTGCCTGCCTCTGGGCCGGAATGCCTGGGGATAAGACTTGGACAAAGATGGTTCTCTGGCTAAGCACTGGGAGGACAAGCCGCAGGCTGTGGGAGACCCTGGGCACAGAAGGTCTGTGGCTCGTTAACAGGAGTACAGATGAAATGTAGGGAAGGCCACAAGGTTAAAACTGATCTAGAAAGGGCCACCTCTACCCAGGATCAGCTTTTCTAGGGGGGACTGGATAGCTGCAATCTAAGAAAACCTGGCAATGTCAACTGAGAGATGTTTGCCCAACTAGAGTGCAGGCAACAGGAGGGCAGTTGCCCAGTCTTCCCAATATGCCTTTGCATTAGTGCACAGTTCTGGAAACATCCACCATGGCTTCCACACCTTCTGTTGAATTTATTGGGTTGACACTGTTTAACACAATTCTACAGGTTTCAGGTGCACAATTCCACAACGCATCGCCTGTACACTGTATTGTATGTTCACCACCCCCAGAGTCAATGCCCTCACCCACCCCAGGCAATCACCACACTGTTGTCCTCATCCATGATTTTTTTCCCCCCCTCTCTTTTTTGGGGGGAGGAGGGTGAGGATGGAGGGGTTGAGAAAGTAAAGGTATCCAGTGAAGCCCCTCCTAGGCCTTTTAAAAGAAATAAAAATGTATAGGGTGGGGCAAAAGTAGGTCTACAGTTGTGAGCATGCAAAAGTTTATTCTTATATTATCAATTATTGTATTATTTTCCATACAAACCTGTAAACCTACTTTTGCCCCGTCCTGTATATCTGAAACTTTGCCTCTTCCCCAATGACGACTAGGCACGTTTTCACCACTGAAGTATTTCTCTGTGTCCTACATTTTGCTGAACTCAGCTTCTGCATATGCTCATCCCCGCCAGGCTGACTGTGAATGTTTCATGCCGAGCCCACTTCCCTTACATGCACATGTCAGAATTACTGAGCTCAGGTTTGCCTCCCTGCTTTCTATGTCAATTCCGTGTTATGTACACAGAGCGCCGCCTCGATTTCAACTGAGTTTCCAGCTGGAATAAAGTCAACCTTTGTCACTGAACTGTTGCCTCAGTTTCTTCACTGAAGAAAAGGGCATCGGCCAGGACACCAGACTGCATTGGGTTACCCTCACATCTGTCCTCCGAAAATGTCAAAGTTGTCCCCTGAGACGTGTCCCATCCTCCCAGAAAAATTTCTGTCTCAAAATGCGATCCCTGTGTTAAGAACAGAATCTTTAGCATGAATCTCTGGGAATGGCACTGCCTGCAGCCAGTCTTTTCACTAGTGAGTTTAATTTACAAAACTCCAAGGGTTTCACGTTTTGGAGCTGCATGGGCATGTGCCACTGGAACGGAGAATTCTCCTCGCTTTTCAGTTCTGGGATCACGTGGCCTTGGAGAAGCTCATCGAGGCCTTCTGGGGCTGGGTTGGCCCCACTGAAGACTTACGGACGTTGATGTGTGTGTCACCAAGATGCAGGGAATGACATCTGGCACCAGCTCTCAGCAGTAGTGAGAGAGTGCTGTGGGTGGGGAGAGGGGGAAGGAGAGTGACCCAATTAAAATGCAAATGACTCCTCTTCTTGTTGCTGCCAAATGAACTTTGAAGGGAAATGAATATATAGGGTGCAAGTCCCTGGCCAAATCAGGACTTCAAGATGACCAGGAAAATGCAAACCAAGATCCTTCCTGCCGACTTTCCCTCGAATCCTAGGTAACCTCTAACCAGTCACAGAAAGGAGGGAGTTCAAGACCCCCACTTGGTTTCCTTTCCCCAGCCATCTTGACTTAAACTTTGAACTGCTTATTCACCTGATGACACAAACTAAGACAGACAGAAACCCATGTGGGCAGCGAGAGCCATGGAGGGAATGGCCCCACACAGTGGGATTGTGGCCTCTTAAAACTGGAAAACAGTGTGCTAGACGCTATGTCCAGCATCTGAACCTTCACCTGTTACAATAACTCTTAGGGTCTTAGCATTTGTGTGTTTCCCAATCTTGCGGACTAGGTAAGTAGTCAGAGACATGGATTGCATTTGCCTGAGGTCGCCCAGCGGGGAAGCAGACCATCAGAACTTCCTGGGTTCCTGTTCCTTTCACGTCTACAGTATTCCACCAATCAACACATTTCCGAGTCTCTATTACTGTCAATTACTGTCAGAACTTGGGCCTCCAAGTGATGCTTTTCTCAGGTGGACACCTGAAGCCTAGAAGAAATACACAATGTATTTCTTTTTCTTTTAATTTAAAATTATTTTTTTGATTTGTTGTCAAGAAATTCTTATATTTTGACTACAGCTGTTTGACCAGGAGGGAATGGACTGTCATTAAGCTTATTGTAATGAAATATAAAATATGAGGCAAGTCTTTGCACATCACTCATAGTCATATGTCTTTAAAGAGAGCAGAACAGTGTGTTTCTTATCAAGAAGGACGATGCCACCCTTTTCTCATGTTATCATGCTGCTCAGGAGGAAGGACCCAGCACACAAAGCCGAGAGGCTCCGGGGATGGAGGTTGGGGATGGAGCTTCAGCTCCTGCCGGAGCACCCCACCACCAGATGATCTCCAATGAGCACCCCGACCCCAGAGGAAAGGCTTCCGCTGTAAAACATGACTTGGGAAAGTACCGCCATGCTAGATGGACGCCTCCACGGAGTGGGTTTCCTTTTGGGAGGTGAGTAGTTTTTCCGGAGGACGCGCAGTGTGGCCCCCTGTGGGTTGTACCAGCCACAGTCGGAGCAGCAGAGCAAGGGGAACAAGTCCCAGCGCTAAGACGAACTTGGGACTGTCACTCGTCAGTCTGATGCAGTGCAGCCAGGGTTGGGCTAGAACTGGGTGAGTTAAGTGCGGTGGACACTGTGCATTGATGCATCAACTCCCAGTTAGTGGAAAATCAGAAAAACATACATTTCTCATCTCCCTCGCATCCGGAGAGCAGACAGGGCAGCTTGTTTTCACCGACCAGATCTGGACGCTGAAGTGGGCAGGGCTCGCCCACTGAGCCCCAGCCGGTGGTGCTCACGGTGGAGGGAGGCACAGTTCGGCGGATTCCCCTTCAAGTCCCGGCCTGAGCAGCGAGCCGAGGAACGTGGTTTTCCGCTAGAACAGTCCCACCATGTGGTTTGGCTCTTCTCCCGGCTCCACAACATGCGAGTCTGAGGCCTGGTCCTTCCCAGAAAGTCTGTGAACCACCTAACATCCTTTAACACGTCCCGCTCTGCTTAAAGGAGCTACAGGAATTTCTGTGGTTTGCAGCCAAAGGCCCTGCTGGCTCAGCAAGGGAGAAAGCAGGGAAAGAAGAGGAAGCTGGAAGGGCGGTGGGAGCCCACTGGCTGGGCAGTGCAGGGCCCACATGTGCCAAGTCAGGGCTTCTATGCCAGTGCCCTGTGCCCGGAGGCCACCCCGGGTCACCCACAGCCACAGGCTTGAGTTGGTTGGACAGGGTTGAAATCTCATCTCCACTGCCCAATCTCTGTACTGTGCTGGGCAATTTCTCATACCCTCTGAGCCTCAGTGTATTCATCTACAAAATGGGATAATGCTCTCTACCTCACAGGGTTGTAGAGAGACTTAAAGCTAGGAAATGTGTGTAAGCAGCCTAGCACAGTGCCTAGTAATAAGCTGTTCCAGAAATAATATAGCTACTGCCCCAATCTTCACCAACTGACTTGGCTGACAGGTTAATACACAGAAACATACCAAATACATTTTTTCATCTAAAATTATCCTCATAAAAGAGGACGTTGTCTTATATTTCCGTCTATATAATTATGTTATGAACCACTCTTTCAATTACTTTAATTTGGGCGACAAAGCACTATTTGGAGAAGACACAATTATCTCAGACTCAATCAATGTCAATTTTAGATGCTTCTAAACAGAGGTCAGAATTCATTTAAAATAAAGAGGGTAAAGGAATTCACTGGTGAATTTAACAGTTACTCGTGGGGGAAATGACCTCACGGTTAAATGCTGGACTTCCTTGCAGCAGAGCAGCCTGGTGGTTAAAAGCATGAACTCCGGTCCGTTACAGCTGAGTTTGAGTCCTGGCTCTGCCTTTTGTGGGCCGTGTGACTTTGAGCAAGATACTTGACCTCTCTGGACCTCAGCCTCCTCAGTACAAGGAACTAGAGGTGTCTTTCTCACAAGGCTTGGAGGAGTGCAGGAATGAACACACGTGGAGCATCTTTGAGCGTTGGGCACCAACTAAGTGCATATATAACTATGAGATCTTCTCAATTACAGGGTGAAGGAGCTGGAGAATTGTGCTGGGGTTATGTGAATGGGCCCCTTTGGCCGTGGATAAAAGCCCCAGTGACAGCACTAACATATGGACATCACATTGCCATCACTCACGACAGAAATGAAGGTGATAAGCCCTGAAATACAGACTTAGATGATGTAAAATGTGGCTCTGAGTGTGAATAAATTTACTTCACAAACTATATACATGGGAAAAAGAATATCCAAAATTAATGTTGCATTTAAAATTTAAATGTGTGCAAATTAAATTAATAAAGTTATATTATTTGTACACTGAATAGTATACTTTTAGTAGGCAAAATATACTATTCCGTATATATATTTATGTTGGTCAAAAACCTGTTTATAGAAGATCTTGCTTATGTATGGAGCTTGTATTCCATTATAGATGGTAAAAAAATGTTCTTACTCTCTAATCAGCACAGAAATACAAAGTGATATCAAGGAGCATCTTAAACCACATGTCCCTGCTCCTTTAAATTCATGCTCTTATGACCCCAATTCCTGCTTTCTGCTTAGATTTCAAACAGAAATAAGCAGCATCAACCCAAAATAAAATGGAAGGAATATCTCTTCATGTGTCTTAAATTTATGTATTCTCCAAAATGGATAAGGATGTTACCCAATTGTATGTACCTGGCACCCTCAACATGCCTTCATTTTCTTGGGAGTGGTTTGGGGGTAATAAAATTCAACAAGATTTTCTACATTCATAAAGCATGGACCACAAAAAGTATTATATTTCACAGACTCTTCTTTCATCTCTACTTAGCTGGAAATGGAGGATGAATTCAGCCAGATTTTCCATACCAAGAAGTTTTAGTGGTTCTCTCTTTTTAAAAAATTAATCTTGGTACAGAGGCAGAGCTGCCTCAAACAGATTGTCAAACTGCAGCAGGAAGGCCGGGGAGGGTTGCGGGGCAGGAGGTAGGGGGGTAAGAGATCAACTAAAGGACTTGTATGCATGCATAGAAGCATAACCAGTGGACATAAGACATTGGGGGATAGGGGAGGCTAGGGGACTGTCTAGGGCGGGGGGATAAAAATGGACACATATGTAATACCCTTTGTAATACTTTAAGCAATAAAAAAAAAATAAATAAATTTAAAAAAAAAATTAATCTTGGAGAGAAGAAGGAGAGAGAGGGGGAGAGAGAAACATCCATGTAAGAGAAAAACATGATCGGTTGCCTCCCCTGGGATCAAACCTGAAACCTGGGTATGTATCCTGACCAGGAATTGAACCTACCACCTTTTGGTGAATGGGATGACGTGCCAACCAACTGAGCAACCTGGCCAGGGTGGTGGTTCTCTTGAAGGCAATGAACAGGAAGGCTGGCAGGCGTGCCAGCTGGAACATTTATGTTTGTGATGTAGGCAGGGTAAGGAACGAGGCCACTGAAAACACTAAAAGGCAATCAGAACTAAACTGTCAACAGAGACAGTTGTCCATTCTATCAAAATAAACCCCTGTATGTTGACCTTTTTCTCAGTTCTGTTTATGTGCGATTATAAGCTCATGCTAACCAAGCATTCTTCCCCGAATTATAAAGTTTGTACAGGTCTCAAAACTTATACATAACATTAAATATAATTCCTATTGGATATCAGATTATCCAAATGTGGAAAAGTCCAAAATTCTTTTTTTTTAATATACTTTCATTGATTTCAGAGAGGAAAAGAGAGGGAGAGAGAGATAGAAACATCAATGATGAGAGAAAATCATTGACCAGCTGCCTCCTGCACGCCCCCTATTGGAAATTAAGCCCACAACCCAGGCATGTGCCCTTGACCAGAATCAAACCCAAGACCCTTCAGTCCACAATCTGACGCTCTATCCACTGAGCCAAACCAGGTAGGGCAAAAAGTCCAAAATTCAAAAATATTGTAGGCAACTTAATTATTAGATTTATCAAATCATTGATAAAGCCAAACTACATAGACAGCAGTAACACACAGTATGTTTTACTTCTGTGGAATTTCCGTTAAAATTACCCCCATTTCACACTTAGCAACACACACACACACACACACACACACACACACACACACACACACACGAAGAGCCCCTGAAATTGGCCCAAGTTTGGGGGTGGGGAGATGCTACTGCCGGCAGAGGAGCCATGTGCTCCGGGCTCTGAATGGGCCTTTCCAAGCCTTTTGAGTCACCTGAAATGCTATGAATCAGAGCTGCCAACAATCAGCCACATCAGAAGGCATCCAGTACCCGAATGAAGCTGCTCTGACTCTGGGAAGCTCTCAGTGGGAGGTGTAACTCTGTCTCTAGAAGACACACTGCTGACTAAAAAGAATATTCAGAGAGCCAGCATGAGGTTGTATTTAACAGTGTTTACCTAGTGGTCTGCTGGGTTGGAAAATGCAAGCATCTTTCGATGGTAGACTGAACACAGCCCCCAAAGGCAGAAAATACAGCCAGAAGCATGCAGACTATTCCATCACCTTCAGTTGCAGTGGTTCTCAACCTTCTGGCCCTTTAAATAGTTCCTCATGTCGTGACCCAACCATAAAATTATTTTCGTTGCTACTTCATAACTGTAATGTTGCTACTGTTATGAATCGTAATGTAAATATCTGATATGCAGGATGGTCTTAGGCGACCCCTGTGAAAGGGTCGTTCGATCCCCAAAGGGGTCGCGACCCACAGGTTGAGAACCGCTGAGTTAGAGGAAGGAAAGTAACCCCAGCACCCTCGGGATTTAGGCAGACAGGGAAAGAGATGATCACACCACTGAGGTTTAAGCTTAGGACACCTGCACGACAGTAGAAAGATTTGCTTGCATTCTTTCAGCATTTAGAGGAGAAGGGAGGCTGATCAGACGTAACCCCTTAGGTAAAAACAGACTCTCGTGTATAATTGTATAGGCCGCTAATTGAAAAGACAGGTAGCTACATTTAGCATGTGCTGCTTCTTTTCTGATACTTAACTGTAACCCCAGCTTAATCTGGTGTAATGTAGTGTAACTGTGCCCAGAGTTCTTTACCTGTACCTTTTCTAATAATATTCATCCCCAACCTCCTTGAGTTAAACTCTTCAGGCTCAAGTCCCACATCTCAGCTACTAGGTCAGTGATGGCGAACCTTTTGAGCTCGGCGTGTCAGCATTTTGAAAAACCCTAACTTAACTCTGGTGCCGTGTCACATATAGAAATTTTTTGATATTTGCAACCATAGTAAAAAAAAGATTTATATTTTTGATATTTATTTTATATATTTAAATGCCATTTAACAAAGAAAAATCAACCAAAAAAATGAGTTCGCGTGTCACCGCTGACACACGTGTCATAGGTTCACCATCACTGTACTAGGTGATAATGACAGTACTGACTAGTATTCTTCAGACAACACACTGGCATGTTTACAAATACTGGTTCATTTAAAAGGCCTGAGGAAATTACATTTCCTTGACATCAACCATGACCAAGCCTTGCCCATCGTAAGCACTCCATAAATAAATGTTTGTTAACTGGATGACTGTTGACTAAATAAACTTGTCCTTGATTTTTAACATCTGTGGCTGATTTCATTAACTCTCACCAATTTGTAGTTTACAGAAAGTTAAGGTGCAGTAAGTTCTTATTAATAACTAAGCTTATAAGAAATGACATAAGTCATGAATAGGACTTATTGGTTATTATATTGCTGATTTTTAAATCTGTACTTGGGCTTATTAAAACATACACTCGCAATACACACATTGCTTTAAAATATTCAAAACATATATTTTTAACTTACTGGGAATGACTTTTCCTTTCTTAGTTATTCTCTTTTCACCTCTAACTCACATAATAATATTTAAGTTTTATTTTTGAAATGATTTTTTTTCTGAGTACACAGCCCCTTGTCAGATATCTGATATGCAACTATTTTCTCCCATCCTTTTCAGCAACAGTGCTGGAACAACTGGAAATTCACACACAAAGGAATGAAGTTGGGCCCTTCCTTACACCATACACAAAATTTAACACAAAATGAATCATAGACCTAAATATAAGAGCAGAAACTATTAAAAAAACAAACAAAAACTAACGACTGAGCAATAAACATACAATCCAATTGAAAAATAGGCTCAGGATGTGAACAGATGATTCTCCAAAGAAGTTACACAAGTGGACAATAAGCACATGAAAAGATGCTAACATCATCAGTCACGGGGGAAATGCAAATCAAACCCATAATGAGATACCACTTCACATCCACTGGGATGGCTAATAAAAATGCAGATAATAACAGGTGTTGGTGAGGATGTGGAGAAATTGAAACCCTGATGCCTTGCTGGTGGGAACAGTGTGGCCATTTTGGAAAAGTTGACCAGTTATTCAAAATGTTAAACATGGGATTATATCACCCAGCAATTCTACTCCTAAGTATATAAAAACATATGTCCACACGAAAACTTGTACATGGATGTTCATAGCAGTATTACTCATAATAAACAACAAGTGGAAACCCAAACACCCATCAACTGATAAACAATAGGTAACCTGTGGTATAGTCACACATTGGACTACTGGTGATAAAAAGAAGTAAAGTACTAATACAGGCTACAAAATGGATGAATCTTGACAATATTACACTAAGTAAATGAAGCCAGTCACAAAAGACCATATATTGTACTAGAGCAGCTGTGGGCAAACTACGGCCCGCGGGCCGGATCTGGCCCGTTTGAAATGAATAAAACTAAAAAAAAAAAAAAAGACCGTACCCTTTTATGTAATGATGTTTACTTTGAATTTATATTAGTTCACACAAACACTCCATCCATGCTTTTGTTCCGGCCCTCCGGTCCAGTTTAAGAACCCATTGTGGCCCTCAAGTCAAAAAGTGTGCCCACCCCTGTACTAGAGGCCTGGTGCACAAATTCATGCACAGGTGGGGTCCGGCCAGCCGGTGAGGGGGACCACAAGTAGTTGGTGGGCCGGCCCCATCCCCTGGTCGAACTCCCAGTCGAACTCCCGGTCTAACGGACAATTTGCATATTAACCTTTTATTATATAGGATGATTCCGTTTATATGAAATGTCCAAAATAGGAAATTTATAGAGGTAGAATGTGCATTAGTAGTTGCCAGGGGCTAGGAAGATTGGGGGAATAGGAGGAGTGACTGCTAATGGGTTCAGGGTTTCTTTTTGGGGTAATAGAATGCTGTAAAATTTAGATGAATACGCTAAAAACCATTTAATTGTACACTTTAAATGGGGGAATTGTATGTATGTTAAAAACAAACAGAGCCTAAGAGGACAGAGGACAGTGCATTCCCTAACACTATACTGTCCCTCACAAAGGCACTGAAGATTGAGGCCAAGCATTAAATTCTCCAATTTTAAACAGGCCAAATCAAGATCAACTAGAACTACCTGGGTAACAAAGTCACCTTTTCTTACAGCAGTTGAACTAAATGCACATTTTAAATGCTTGGCAAGTAGAAAGCTCTTAGAAAAGTCAGCTCTCGCCTCTAATGACCTGTCTGTCCCCTTTCCTAACCTAGCTAATGCTTGGGCAAAATTAGAGAAAATTATCAAACTATTTTAAAATAAGAATAGTAAACATCTGTCTAGGGAGATTTATGAAGACACATTTTAGTAAAAAATTAATGAGTAAAATAATCTCTCTAAGCACTCTTGCTGGGTTTCTTCCATCTCTTCACCCGGCATGCCCTCACAAACTTTGGGACCCAGCAAAAAAAAAAAAAAAAAGACACTTGGTTTCCTACAAGCAAGTCCATTATATAGATAAAGAAACAAAAATTTAGGGAAATAAAACTAGTTATCAAAGTCATAATTAAGAGAGAGTGTCAGTGCTCCTGGAGCTCACATACTCTTCTACCTCTGTCCCCCAAGAAACTACTACAGAGCATTTTACAAGTGAAATCACCTAATTATGGTCTCCAATCTCATTTCCTCTTGGCGGGGCCATGCTTCCTCGGGCCAAGGCAGACAGATGCTCAACATCAGGAATACAGTGAAGAGCATGAAAGCGACTAGGCCCCTCTGGAGGCTGTGTCCCTCCTCTCCTTTCTCGGGGAGTAGACCCCACCTCAGAAAACCTGGAGCGGACCCTCCTTCCAGGCCCCACGCCCTTGACCTTTCACCTTCAGGGCAGGGAGGAAGTCTGACCCCAGCAGCAATAAACAGTGAGCTTACAATTCTGTCTCCATGTAGACGGCTTTCTATAGAGGAAGGGAGAGGCAGCACATCCGTGAATGAGTCCAGCTGAGATTGTACATGTTCATGAGCATTTCCTGACTGCCCAACGGAGTCCCGGGACACCTGCCTGGGAGCCGGAACTGAGAGGAGCTACCGAGGACACACACCACCCATCCCAACTGCTGACCCGCTGCCATTCGCAACTACTGGCACCATTTATGACACCATTTGCTGTGCACCATGTGTCAGCATGCTATTGGCTTCAGGTGTATTCTTTCATTTAAGTCCATCAACAAATCTGCGTGGGAAGCATAGCTATGATTGTCAATCTATACTAATAAAAGGGTAATATGCTAATTAGACTGGATAGACTGGACATCTTCTGGACGTCCTTCTGGCAGCTGTGAGGGCTGAGGGCAGGCAGCCACAGTGGTTGTAAGGGTGAAAGGCAGGCAGCCGTAGTGGCTGGCAGTGGCAGCAGTAGCAGGGTGATGGGGGCGGCACCTTCCCCTGATAGGCCTGGTCGCCTCCCGCAGAGAAGCGGGCCTAAGCTGTCAGTAGGACATCCCCTGAGGGCTCCCGGACTGTTAGAAGAGGCAGGCCAGGCTGAGGGACACCCCCACCAGTGCACGAATTTTCATGCACTGGGCCTCTAGTTTCTATATAAACACACACAGGGAAGCTAAATAACTTGCCCAAGGCTCCATCAGACAAGGCAGAGGAGCGATCACAGAGGGCTGAGAGGGCAGCATGAGCATACAGAGTGGATGGGGAAGGATCACAGAGAGAACCAGAGCCGCCGGAGCTGCCCACTGATTCTCCAATGGCAGGAACACGGTTTCCATGTAGGGATGAGGGACACTCGAGACTCATTTTCCCAGGAATATCCTCTGCATCAGCCCAACATGGTCCCGTGGCCCTAAATTCCAAGGTGTGAGTTACGCCAGGTAGTAACATCCCGATATGCCAAGGTTGTGGGTGCAATCCCAGGGTAGGGCACATAGTGGTTTAGGTGTTATTACAGGAAGTATTTTAAAATATAAATATGTTTCTGCAGGAGGGCAAATATTTTAACCCTGCATTTTTCACACAGGACTAATGCATAGGCCCATTTTAAAGAAGAAGAAAAAAATCCTTATCAGAGCCATATATCCTTAGTTTGAGTAATATTGACTTAAAAGATAAAATCTTATTTTAATACTATGTCTTTAATTTGTAAATTATTGCTGCAAAGGGGCATCTTCCCTTAGTAACTGGCAAAAATACTTTTGAAAACATTATTGTAATAATTTTCTTTAAAAAATTATGCATCTAAGGATTTAGAAACCCTTAAGAATCATAGCTTTGATCTATTTAACAGCCTCTATCCAACTACTGTACAGCCCCAGCACAGGGCTTGGCACATAGATGTTCAAGGAACTTTTTTTGAGCTGGGTAAAGTTCAAAGTGGAAATCACTCCAGGTGGGCAGGCCCAGGCACACACCAAGCTGTGACTCTGGTCAGCTGGGTTTAAGAAAGAACCACAAGAGAACATCAAATAAGAATGTGAGGCATTGGTCAGGTACAGCATCAGCCCTGCATGCCAAGGCTGTGGGTGCAATCTCAGGTCAGGGCACATACAAGAATCAACCAATGAATGCATAGATAAGCGGACCAACAATTCCTCCCTCTTTCTCAAATCAATATATTTTTAAAAAATAAGGCTTTAGAATTGGATAAGATAATTAAGTCACCTGGGATGGGCTAACTCTGCCCATGGTCAGCACCAGGAAACTAGCTGATGAGTACTAATGAACCCCTTCCTCACCCCACAAATGCCTCTGTGCCTCGCCTGGTAGAGTAATTTTTACCTTCTGTCACAGTACCTGGGAGTGTCAGAGAGAGAGAGAAAGAGAGAGAGAGAGAGAGAGAGAGAGAGAGAGAGAGAGGGAGAGAGATCAGAGGATAGTAGCCTGGTCCCATGGGAAAATGACAGGAGACGAGGTCAGCTAGTTTTGGATCCTACCAGTTGCAATGTCTGTGTTCTTGGACACATTTCTTAAATTCCAACTTTTCATCTCCTCATTACTGCATTGGAACAAACAGCTATGTAGCCGTGTTGCTGGAAGGAGTGCACGCTGAGAATGTCTGTACAAGCTCCTGGCCCATCACTGGTGGGTAAGGAAGCTAGTTCCCTAATAGGAGCAGGAGGAGAGAGCCATCAGCCACGGTAACTAAGAAGGAAAAAATTCAGGACACGAAAAAAGCCTAAGGCCAGGAATAAACACGACAGTCTTTGGGGTGGGCCTGGGAGAAGACTGGGAGCGAGGAGAGGAAAAGGGGAACTGCCTTCTAGGGGGAGACGGTGTGCTGGTGTCCTGGCTGAGTGAGGAACAGAGGATTTACCACGGGTCATGGAAGCTCCAGGCAGAATTTAACGTCATTCCATTGGCTCAGAAAAATGAGAGGATCCTCTTTCTGACAAATCTCAACAGAAGACATGTTGGTGAGCAAAAAATGACCTGGCAGAGGAAAGAGGGGAGTGGCAGGTACAAAGCATTTGTACTACCAGCAACGTGGACCAAGTTCAGGCGAAGAGGTGGTTTCTGAAAGGCTCCTGCCTGTGTGGTACCCTTTGGTTAGACTCCTGGGATGGTTCCCTCATCTACCTTCAGGGATTCACTCAATTGAGGATAGAACCACACTCAGGACATTGCCATTCAATACTTCAGGTCACTCCCGCTCATCCCAGACTTAATTTCAGGCTATGGTAAAACCAGAATAAAATGAAATCAGCATACACTACAATTATTACTATGTTATTATAAGTATGCATGCAGACAGGGCCTAGAAAGTTTGGAAAAGCAAAATAAAGTCCATATGTACTGGGTGGTAGAATTGAGAAGTTTCCCCTTTAAAATTATTTTTTAAGTTGTTCTGATCTTGTTAGTGTAATACTTAAAAGCTGGGAAGGTAAAAAACAAACAAACAAAAAAACACCCCACACATCAAGTCAGGAACAGCCCAATCTCATCCGTGCCACTTAGCCTACGACAGGAGAATTCAGACTGAGGCCACTGCTGAAACCATACACAACATCACCCTGGCTTCCAAACCATTCCAAGGGGCCAGGTCAGACACAGCTGCAGCCCATCAAGTCCAGAGCTTCAAACTGAAAGGCTCAAGACTTAATTTCTCTTGGTCAAAACATCAATGCAAAATTCACCCACAGACAGCACCCTTATAATGCACTTTGCTGATCTCAAACTAGACCCGAGAATTTTTGGTCTCTACAACCTCATGCTAACAAATAACGAAATCAATGTTTTCCCTTCTACTACTCTGAGACTTTTAGTAGTGCCACAGCACACAGACACAGACACACAGACACACAGACACATAGACATACCCATTTCCCTGAGGAGGAACTAAACAGACCCAGTATAGGGAGGAGACTAGGAGGAGAACCTACACAGCTGGCTTTGACCTTAAGACAGACTTCAGGACACAGCCAATCACTTTACATTTACTCCACTGCAAAGTCACCTACACCCATTCCAACTCATTACCCACATCTCTGAGGTTTTGTTGGTCCAGTTAATGTTGGACTAGACAGGAATCTGGGGATAGGATGATCTCAAGGATATATACAGGCCTTACAATATGTGCCTCAACCAAGGCCTATACAAATAACCCCAAGGGTAAGCTGCAAGGCTCCCCCCTGGTCAATGGGTACATGTTCAATAGTCTCAAGGTTAATTTGACTCTGCTTCCTTCTAAAAAGCCTTTCCTTACCTCCCCTCCAGAGCCTCCTCCCACCTCAATACTTTGCTCATACCCCTGTTTCAACACTTATACCGTGGTATTGCATTTCCTCATACACCTGTCTCCTGGCCAGACTGCGAGTTCCTTGAGAGAAGAAACCAGACCTTCTTTAGCTGTGTGCACCCAACACAAGCGCAGTGCCTGGCACACGGGAGAGGCTCCATGTGCCCTGCGTTCCTTGGAGCATCCTGGTTTAGATGATTGTCCCCGTGTAATGCCTAGTGTCACCTTCACCTTCCCAAAGGGCACGGGTGTATATGATAAAGCCTATGACCACCCTGTCAATAAGCAGCAGATGGATGCTGGCCACTGGTCTTATGAAATTAATGCTTGTTCAGCTTTAAAATCACCTCCCCATTATTTGCTCTGATTATTATAGGTAGATAGGCAGATAGATAGGTGGGTGGGTGGAGGAGTAGGAGATAAACAGGCAGCCTGACTGAGAAGCAGGTAACCCATAAATCAGTTTGGTTAAGAACTGGACAGCATGATGATAGCTTTGACTTGCCTTCTAAATAGCTAGTCAATCGTTTGACAACAGTAGAGGGACCGTACTTTTTCTAGCACATTGGCATGGTCTGGGCACTGGGTGAGCTCAGCAGTGGCTAGAGTGTGCTGGTGGCGATGGGCAAAGCCACGCTGGCTTTAAAGCCACAACAGGATGACGGAGAAGCGATGGTGTTGGCGAGGGTTCACTGCCCCAGGGCCCAGCATCCTGCTCAGGAAGCCACCCCTCTCAACAGGGGCCCCTAAAAATGGAAAAGTCCCTGAGCTTTCCTTACAGCCCTTAAAAATGGACTAGCAAGAACCCTTATAGGCATCTGAGCTGGAACCCGTGAATGGACTCGCAGCAGCAAGGGCCACGTTAACACAGTTGCAGGAAGCACTGGTGAAGTCGGGATTATCCAAGTGTATGCCATTGGTCCTGAGGTCTGGCCTTTTCACAGCCCAGGAAGGACAGAACCACAGCCCCCCGGGGCTCTCCCCACTTGTAATCGGCACAGACAGAGCCACATAAAGAAGGCCGGGGAGAGGGAGGACTCCACCTGTCTGGCCCATTTCCTCTGGTAACGGAGACGCTGCTCCTTGGATTTAAGGACCCAGAGAGATTTCCCAACTCTCGCTGCTCATTACGCCTGTTTGATTGTAAAGGAGAAGATTAAATACACAGCCCACGGCCAAGGTCCAGATGTGAAGCAAGGCCTCCTTTGTGGTGGGATCCCCGCTAAATAGTACTTCTAATTAACATCTAAAGCTGGGCTCCGCGGGGCTGTCAGAGGTGGGAGTCAGGCAGAGGGGCCCTGGCCCAGGCCCAGCTCTGCTCTGTGTAAGTCTGAGCCCCTCCTGTGGCTTTTCTGGGTCTTGGTGTCTTCATTTTTCTGTCCTGGGAGGAGACTGTGCAGCAAACTGCTGAGGTCACAGGGTATTCATTTAGGAGCTCAGGAGCAGCCTAAAGCCTCTGTGCAGCCCGTCCTGTCCAGTGCGAACCCGCCCACCAAGAGCAGCTACTTGAACTTGAGCTAATGAAAATTTAAAGTTCAATTCTTCGGCCACACTGGCCACAGTCCAAGGGCTCCGGAGCCACATGTGGCCAGTGGCTCCCACGCTGGCCTCTCAGAGAGAGGCCACGGCCTTCATCTGGAACGTCCATAAAAACACTGGAGAAAACACCAACCCTGTCACCACTCAGGAGGCTATGGTCCAGGTGTAGTTCTATGCCTACAAGGAGGAAGCTCTTCATACCCACATAGTAGGGCCACAACCAGGCTCCCAACTTCTTCAAAGAAAGCAACAGACCCTCCTCCGAGCCTGCCCCCAGCCCCAATCCACCGCCAGGTGCTGGCAATTGAGGGACTTTTCTCCTGAGAGCTCCCCTGTCTGTTCTACACAGATCACCCTTTCTGATCTAATCTATTATTTACACACTCCTACTTTTAAGAAAATGCGTTTTCAAATATTCTCTCAACAAGAGTGTTAGGTCCGTGCAAACCCAGGGACCAGGGAGACCCAGTCAGTCACTTCCTTCCCCCTGCCTGACAGGCCTTCCCATACAGCACCCCAAAATGGCCCACCCCAACCATTTCACAAAACAGAAGGACACAATCCTCCCCCAGGGCCAAGTGTTAAAAGCATTCCAAAAGAAAATGGCCCCAAACAGAAGCTCCTCCCCTCCAATCTGTTCTTCATCGGCCATGGACTTATTGGCTCTAGCAATAAATCAATTGCCGAGAGAAAGTAAAACCATGGCCCCAGTGTAAATACGTGTTGGTAACAATCCTTCAGTGTGACACTTCGGATTTCAAGTGGCTGGGTGGCCTTCTCAATGCCTCATTAAATGGCAACTTTATAGCATTAAGAGGAAAAGGCTCTGGGATTTTTCTGTAAAAACGTATAAATCAATCTTTTCAAAGACAAACAATAGAACAATTCACAGAATGTGTACGATTGGGGAAGCGGGGAGGAGGGGCAAGCAAACTGAGGAAGGAGAAATTGAGAAGCAGGGAACGGTTGGTCTCTAGTTTTTCCTGGCAGTAGGTTATCTTGACTCTGGACATTTCCATTCTGCCCAATATTTGTTTATCCAACATCAGATGGGACTGCGCTTCCAAATGGTGAGGTCCAGGCCCTGTGTGCCAGCGTGTGTGTGTGTGTGTGTGTGTGAGAGAGAGAGAGAGAGAGAGAGAGAGAGAGAGAGAGAGAGAGAGAGATCTCAAACTAACAATGTCTTTGTTCATCTTCCTATCCTTCACAATATTTATCATAAAGATTTCCAAGAAGTAGACAATTAAAATCAGCCAAGCTTACTGACTCCTCTCAGTGACAGATTTTGTGTTAAGAAAAAGAAAAGCTGTATCATCAAAGTTGTATGCAAGCCACTATAGTAAAGCTTGGAAAAACACTCACCCTTCAGTCCCCCAAATAATTTAACATGCCTTGTGGAGTGTAAATGAGCAAATTAACAGTTAAGCCCACAAGGACATCACAACCTTGCAAATCCTAGCATTTGGTTTTGACCAACCTAACTCCATGTTGTTATTTATGAAAGTTTCCATGAGCATTACTGCTCCATCCAAACCCCACTGCTCTAAATGGCCTGAAACAGCTGCACCTTTGCAACCCAGGCTTGGAAAACAGGGTTGTTTCTGGCTGATGTGCCCCAATCACCAGCGCTTGAGGTCAACCCCACTCTCACTGCCCTTCAGCTAAGCAGCCTTTCAAAGCTATGTGTGGCCCCCAGTAGGCAATCCATTTAGCTTAGAAAAGCTAAAAAACAAACAAACAAAAAAACACCCCACAAATAGAACTAAAGGTTAAAACCAAAGAGAGTTCTTAAATATAGCACACACATGGCCCTCTGCATCAGTGCTGGTGGCAATCTCAACTCTGTCCTCCTAATTGGCAGTTTTCTGTGTAGCTACACTTAATTCTGTCCAATTCTATGGAAAAATCAGCCCCATTGTTCCAAAAGAACAACAGGCAACTGATAATGAGCACAGTGAGACCAAGGAAGAAGACTGCAGATCTCAGGAACGGTGTTTTCTGCTGTTGAACGGGTTTCTCTGGGAAAGGCCGCCATCGTGGTCCCCCTTCTCCATCCTCAGGTCTGTGCTTCTCCACCTCAAAGAGCAAACGAAACCGAGTGTGTGGATTCATGAACTGCTCAGAATCCTAATGTGGTCCCTCCACCAACATCCTGAGTCCCTCCTCCAAAGACTGTGTCTGCAGGGCACAAAGTTCGAGGCAAGCATTTTTCAGGCGAGAGTCATTTTCCTAATACAATTCCCACTTTGTCACTGCCTCCGCCTTCACCCCATATATTGTGTGTGGGGTGTGTGTGTATGTGTGTGTGTGCGTGCGTGCGCGCACACACACAATGTGCTTCAGACTATTTAGAGTCAAACAAGCCCATATTTACAACATCCACCTTTCCCCGGGCCTGTGGAATTGCCAGAACATATCAGAGTGGTCCAAATGCAGAAATCCAAAGTAAGAATGAGTCCAACTACTATCAAAACTTTAAGGACTCAGGCACGGAAGGAATGTGCCCATCCAAACACTCACCAGTAGGCATCCAAGAGACTTTGACAGAATCTAATTGGTGCATTAGTACCTCTGGGCTTGTGTGGGAGTCACTTGGTCCTAATGCAAGCATTGAATTCCACCCCGGTCAGGAGCGCCAGGGACGTGGCAAAGGTCCCGGGCCCTGGCCAGAGGCCCACGCCTCACAGCGTCCTTCACAGAAGCAGCTTCCTGCAGGGAGGCTGCTCGTCCCCTGCCTACCCCCAGTTCTCAGAAGGCTGGAAGGGCAAAGGGAGGAATTCTCCAGCTGGCAGACCCTCAACTCGAGAGCAGAGAGGGAGGGAGTCCCCCCAAGAGGGAGGAAGGAGAGTCAGGGAAGGAAGAGACCCACCGGAGGCACGTCAACAACCTGGCGATGGCAGATCCAACCGGAGCAAACCTCAGAGTTACATGACCAGTCCTAGGGTCCATCTACAGCAGGGACACCCTTTAAACAAGTGGGCTCTTAATTGCTTAAGATAGACATGCATACATTCTTTCTGCGTGTTACTCAAACTACAGAGATAAACTTTCACCTTCTTAATTCCTCACTCCTCCCCACCAGATAACCACTACTTTCTGGTTTTCATCTAGACCTCTTCTGTTTGCAGTATTTACAGTGTTATATTCTCCTAGGAAGCAAGTGTGTATCACTTTACGTAAATCTCCATATATTGTACTTACCATTCTACACTGTGCTTTTCTCCCCATTTAACAGGGTTGCTCTGTCTCCACAAAGAGACCCACTTAGTTCTTTGAAACTGCCACAGAGCAGCCTACAGTATGTGGACTTACCATACTTTATTTACTCACTTTTCTTCTGATGCTTCATGTTCATTCCCTTCCCCTTTTCAAACAGTTCTGGAATAAATACATGCTCAGATGCAAGTAGGTCACTAGAACACAATTCTAGAACTAAAATCACTGGGTCAGGAATATGGATAATGTTAACAGATCCTGACAAAATACCTGGGACAAGTTTGACCCCCAATGACAGTATGTGAAGACAATAGACCACCCTTCGCCAAGATTTTGCTTTCCAAGGTTTCAGTTACCGTTCGTTGGTCAACCACCATTGGAAAATATTAAGTGGAAAATTCCAGAAATAAACAATTCCTAAGTTTTCAATTCCACACTGTTGTGAGTAGCACGGTGAAATCTCGCACTGTCCTGCTCCATCCCACCCAGAATGTGAGTCACCCTTCTGAACAGCTTCTCCACACTGTAGATGCTACTCTCTCCTTAGTCACTCAGTAGCCAACTGGATTATCAGACCGAGTGTCACAGTATCGCAGAGCTTGTGCTTAAGTAACCCTTATTTTATTTAATAATGGCCCCAAAGTACAACAGTAGGGATGCTGGCAATTCAAATATGCCAAAAAGAAGCCCTGAAGTACCCCCTTTCAGTGAGAAGGTATGTATGTACGGGGAAAAACAGATACAGGGTTTGGTACTATCCCAGGGATTCAGGTATCCACTGCGGGGTCTTGGAAAGTATCCCCCACAGAAAAGGGAGGACTATTGTTCTCATTTCCCTAAGTTTACCCACACCTGACTCTATCATCCTTTTCATTTTTGCCCAAGTCTAACCTTAACCCTCATTGTCCAGACAGGACAGTGGACATAGTAGGAAAACCCTACTGCTTGAATTTGCCTGTTCCTGATTAACTGAGAGATCAAGCATTTGGTCTTACTGGCCATTTGCATTTTCTCTTCTATGGGTTGCCTTTTCCTACATTCTGCTCATTTGTCTTTGGGGTCATTTGATTTTTCCCCTCATTAATTTATAGGGTTTTTTTTAAATATATATTTTTATTGATGTTAGAGAGGAAGGGAGAGGGAGAAAGAGAGATAGAAACATCAATGATGAAAGAAAATCTTTGATCGGCTGCCTCCTGCACACCCCCTACTGGGGATCGAGTCTGCAACCTGGGCACGTGCCCTTGACCAGAATCTAACTCGGGACCCTTCAGTCCACAGGCTGATGCTCTATCCACTGAGCTAAACCAGTTAGGGCAATTTATAGGTTTTAATATGTTCTATTAATCCACTGTTCTGTTTGTCTTGTACATTTCTCTCAGTCTTTTTTAAATGTCCAATTACAGGTCTCAATAAATATCTCCAAAACCATTCACTGTAGCTAAAAACAGAGAGTGATCCAATTGGCACTTTCAAAAAACCTCAACTGCATTTATTGATTCTGCTACAATAGCTATCCATCAGTGGGTGGCTCACAAAGTGGGATGCAGGAAGGAACGCCTGGATAATCCAAATGGCATCCCTGAAAGCAACACCACTGAGCACAATCCCACCCTCCGCCTCCCTCCTCTGTGGAGTCCTCTGGCCTCTGGTTGTCATGCCTGTTTCCAGGACATCCGGCACATGAGGGCCCCTCTGCAAATACGGCACCGACATGGAGGCAGCCCGAGTCGGCGGCGTGCTGTCTGAGGTCACTCTCACCTGCTGCAGTGCTGATTGCCACTGTGGGAACTGGAGGAGGTTAGCTGTTGTGGGACCCAAGTTTCAGGTTCCTCCTCTGTGAAGTGGGCACAACAGGAGGCCCTGCACCTCCTAGATTTTCGAGAGGTTTGGGGTGAATGCATGTGTGTTGCTTCACACGATGCTACACAGAGCCACTGGAGTTTGCTTTCTCAGTTACTATGCTGTGCAGAGCTGTCAACGGTTACGATGGGCTTTGCATGCTCCTAACAAGGGGACAGAGTCAAACTAAACATTGTTAAGTATGTGGAAATGGGAGAAGATGAGCCAGCATTGTTAAAAATACATTCCTGAGAGAACAGCACTAATTTACAGAGTAAGTCCAATGCCACCATAATGGCAAACAGTAGACGTAGGTCTTAGAGCTCCTGGACCACAGAGGGAAGGACTGATGGAGAGGGAGCCTTCTGTCAACGCCAACCTGCTGATGACAGATCCCAGTCCCAAACCACAGCCAGAAGCCACCTCTCCAGCTCCGAGTCTGAGGTTAGAGGGGCTCTGTTTACTCCACTTGGCTGCAGGGACTTTTACAGCTTCCATCTGCTCCCCAGGCAATCACAAAGAATGCCTTCTGGCCCAGGCCCACCCGCCCGGGAACAATAACCATCTCATACATTGGTATTTAGTTACAGGGCTCTGAATGCCCGATAGCCAATCAAAATAGGATTCCTGCAGATCAGATTTTGATCTCTGTCCATGACGATACTGGCTGAAGCCACTCTGGAAAAGCAAAAAAGAGCAAACATTCTGTTCATAGAATTCTGAACACGTCTGCTTCCTATCCGTGCTGAGGCGGTAACTGAAGCAGTGACAGAAGGCACTGGGCCGTCGACCCACAGGCAATCCACGTGCCATGGAGTCTGACACATCCTAAAAGATGTAAATAATGATAGGAAAATCTGTGCCTTCAAATTGGCCAAAGCAGGAAAAACCTTCTGGATTTGAAGATATCGTGTAAATAAAAGCACCTATCATCACTTTGGTCTTTGAAAGTCAAGTGTAGTTGGAGAAAGTGGGAGAAGTCTCCTCAGAACCCCTCCCCTCCCGCATTAGCAGCGTTGAAATCAGACCTGGGATTTATCACACACAGTTCAGCTTGGTCTTTTCATCTTTGGGGGCGGGGGGCACTTTCTTTCTTTGACAAAGATACTGAAGATAAAGAGAAATGCTCAGCAGAAAAACCTTTCGAAAATTTGCTTTGAAAGAAAAAATCCCCAATCCTTACAGATCTCTGAATGTTTGCATGCCCAGAACAAGGGGACAGAGTCAAACTAAACATTGTTAAGTATGAGGAAATGGGAGGAGATGAGCCAGCATTGTTAAAGATACATTCCTGAGAGAACAACACTAATTTACAGAGCAAGTCCAATGCCACCATAATGGCAAACAGTAGACGTAGGTCTTAGAGCTCCTGGACCAGAGAGGGAAGGACTGATGGAGAGCCTTCAGTTAATGCCAGAGGGGAGAAGGGAAGGGGATGGCCCCTGAAATGTAGGCATGAAATGCCAACCAGTCAACAAGCCAAGTTTGCCTCTTGCCAAAACAATCTGACATTCTTGAGTGCTGGGCTCTTAATTGCTACAAGAAGAGCCCTAGAAAGAATAACTTTCAGAATAACTCGCGTTGCTCTCAATCCTGCCTTCTATTCTCTTAAAAAAACAAAACAGTGTAAGACAACTTGTTGGGCCATACTTGAGGAGAAATTTCCATTCTTAACACCTGCTCAAGCACACCAGCACCAACAGGACAGACTCTACCAATGGTGGCCGTCCCAAGAATGGTCATGTCAACGTCACAGTCCAGCTACTGTCCACCCTCATCACTGCACAGGGCCATGTCTATGCATCTACAGGCAACCTTTAAACACAGGGTGGACCATTTTCTAAATTTCAAAATAAGCTGAAGCCACTCTACCACCAGAGGCCCAGGAACCTTACAGCAGGCTGTGCCATTCAGGGTCTTGAGATTGGCTATGCTCTTCTGAGAGTCAGAAAAAGAGGAAAACAGTGCTTTCCAGCAAAATTCTGGGAAGCCAGGATGGTTGATGGGGACATTGAGAAGGGATGGTGCTAGTTCAGGATTCCCCTTCTCCCCCCAAAATGAACCCACTGTGGGAGGCATGGACCAGAGACCACTTCCGGAGGATGGAGAAGAGGCCCAGGGAGGCCTCCCAGGCACCTGGGCTGCACACGATTCAGTTCCCACCAGTCCTGAGCGATCTGCATGTGTGAGGTTCTGGGGTGCTTGTTGGGCCCATAAATCAGTCCTAGAATTTTCTCCTCTATCTCATAAAACAAAATGCAAACCACTTCAAATCCCTGGACTCCAGTTTATCCGTCTCTTAGGACAGAGGCTAGAGCCCTAGTTAACATCCTCATTAACAAAAACAGGCCTTTCAGCCAAGTTTGTCAAGCAATTCCTGTGAAACAACTTTCCTTCTGACTTGCCCTGTGATGCTAGGCATGATCTTATCAGACGCGATATGATTACAAAGAACAGGGCACAGCATTTTAAAAGAAATCATGGAAGAGAGAAGGTCAACTTTCTGGCAAAGGACGAATAAGTCTAAACTATTAATAATCCTATGCTTCCCATCAGAAAGATTTCAAAATACCCGACATTTAAAAATACAGTGATGATATTTCATGACAGTTAACACATACTGACAGCTTAAATTAGCAGGTGCATACAATACTTCAATGAAGCCTCACAACCCCCACGAATCGGTATTACTATTACCTCCAGTTTTAAAAAACCTGAGGCCCAGATAGAGTCCAAGGTCGTGCGGATGTGATCGAGTGGGAACCTGGACAGGCTGGCATCAGAAACCAATGGTCTGCTTATACACTGAAAGTTTGTAAGAAATGAATTTGAGGCCATACCTAGCCACCACCCAGAACTGGTGCCCCACTGTCTGTTTTCGTCTTTATCTCCCCTGGCACACAGCCCAACTCGAGTCAACGCCCTCTGCACTCCATTACACTCAGGGCACACTGTGCAATGGTGGATGACAATGTAATTTAACAGTTTATAATTCAAAACATAGTGAAGACCTGCAGTCAGTATTTTACATTTAATTATCAAGACAAACCTCCAAACAATTAGGATTAATAGGAGGATGTTGCAAATTGCTGGAAACCAAAATCCAAAGTCAAAGATCAGTAGTATTCCTTCAACAGCAGGAACCACGTACAGAGAGAGGCAAAAGTCTAAAAGCAGCATCGCCAAGATATTACAAAGCAACATGGAAGGACACAAAAGGTTTGGAATAATGGAGTGACGAAGCTTGTTTATGGACAGGAGAACACAACATTTTAAAGCTGTCAGCATTTCCCAATTCATCAACAACTTTAGGGAAGTTTCAAAAAGATCTTTTCAAGAATTCTGGAAAACTTGAACAAAGTTCTAATACTTATATGGGAGAATATAGGACTAAGAATAATAACCAAGACAACTTTCAATAAGAAGTACAGAGGATGGACTCACCTGATCAGATATTAGAACACCATGGTAGTTCAGACAGTGTGATACTGATGTAGGACTAGATAAATGATCAGAATGGAATAAAGAGCCCTGAAACCAGCCCATCTATTTTTGGGGTCTATATGATACTCCGGGGCAAGGGCAATCTAATCACTGGGCCAGGTCTGCAATCCATTTGAAATTTATTTTTAACCCATTTTAATTTGGTTTTCGCTTCTAAATGAGGTAAAGATCAAATTACGTGTTTTCTACATAAATGCAAAAAACACCTAACCATGAACAATTAGTGGAAGAAAAATACAGGAGAGAGAATTTTCTTAAGACAAAAAGACAGTTAAAATGACTCCATTAACATTTGTTATGCTCCACAATTTTTCTCAAAAAGTAAAAAAATGTAGAGTATAAAATGTAAGAGGCAATATGATATCATTTATGCCAATTAAAACACACACATGATGCATATCTTTATCTCTAAATAGATGAGAGTATTTAACATCCAGCACTTAGTCTGGAAGGATATGCACCAAACTGGAGTGAGAGGGAGAGGGGCTGAAGGGAACTTTAGTTAGGACTAATTATTTTTTTTTTGGTTTAAACAAAACCTAAAATGGAAAAACACTAATGGCTATTAATTCTGAGTGGCAGGAATATAAATGTTTGTTAGATTATTTTTGTATTTTCTATATATTTTATGTTTTTAAAGAAAGAATTCTCAATATTCAAATATTAAATCTAGAATTTCTTTGTTAACTTTCTTATCAGCCCAGAGAGGGTTTTTTTCTTTTTCTTTCTTTTATTTATTCATGAAAGAGAAAGAGAGAAATACCGATTTGTTGTTCCACTTATTTATGCATTCATTGGTCAATTCTTGTATAGGCCCTGACTGGGGATCGAACCCCAAACTGTGGTGCACTGGGACCAACAGAGCTCAGAGTAATTTTTTATCTATAATGTTATTTACTTCAAAAACACAGAATATAAACAGTGAAGACAAATAAATGCAGTTACGGATCCTAACTGTGATGGTTAATTTATGTGTCAACTTGGCTACACTCTGGTGCCTAGATGTTTTAACACCCAGTCTAGATGGTGCTGTGAA
Source organism: Myotis myotis (assembly GCF_014108235.1). Lineage (NCBI taxonomy): Eukaryota > Metazoa > Chordata > Mammalia > Chiroptera > Vespertilionidae > Myotis > Myotis myotis. Next base: position 25,006,204 of record NW_023416357.1, on the reverse strand, counting down.
GGTCATCTTCGATGTGATTAACATTTAAATCAGCAGACTTTTTGTGAAGATGACTCTCCATAATGTGGGTGGGCCTCAGCCAATCAGGTGAGGCCATAAGAGAAAACTGACTGAGGTTTCCTAAAGAAGGAGTTGTCCTTAGGAGGGCAACATAGAAACCCTGTCTGAATTTCCAGCCTTCCTAAATTACAGATGTCGGACTTGCTACCCCACAACTGTGTGAGCCAATTTCTTAAAATAAACCCCCTCCCCCCCCCCCCCCCACACACACACACCTCCAAATACATATATATCTCCCCTCCATTCTGTTTCTCTGGAGAACCCTGACCAATACCAGTGTTGCAAGTTTTGGGATAGCCATGATTTCTCAACAACTAAAATGGTGAAGAATTTTTACATTTGAAAGGATAGAAAAGCATGCTTTGGGGGAGGAAGGGGACAATGATAGGCCCGTTAGCACTGACACACAGATTGTGTTTCTTTTCTAGGAAAATATATATCCTGGGAAGATCAAGTTCTTTGGCTGGTGGCTTCGTGTTGGGGATGTATGTGTTTTTCTGAGAGGAAATTTCCCTATTGGCCTATGATTACTTGTTGTCCAGATGCTGTGTGGGGAGGGCACACATCCACACTCCCATGTGGAGGGTGGAGCAGGGCCAGAGGAGTGAGGCCTGGCCTCCTGTGCCTGTGATTTTTCCTGAGAGAAATTCTCCTTGTTTACTTCACCAAAACCACAAGTTGATGGGCTGCCCGGGATGGATGGTGCTCCACAGACTGCTTCTCCCGACCCTATCAGCAGGGTCAAGGGCTCCACTTGGCACAAGAGCCCACACTGCTCTTACTCTGCTCATGCCACCTCCTCATGCCCGTACATCCGGATGTAAGGACCCCTAAATATAAGATCTACATGTCAGTTTAAATCCCTTCCTGATGGTAGAGAAAATATATTTGAGTCACTTGAATGTCTTGCATTTCGGTTCATTTTACTTTTGGTTTGGCCCTTGCAAACCAGAAAGTTCAAGTGAGAAACAAAAGTGGAGTTACTGAAGCAATGATTCCAGCATTCATTGTATAAATACTTCTTGACATCAGTTTGCATTTTCTATAGAGTTAGAGGTGGGCAAAGGACATCTCAGCTGGATCACCCGGTGACCTCAAGTATAAGTGACCCCTGACTACCCCAATCAGAGAGAGCTGAAAAGATTGGGGGGAATTTGGTTAGATACATTTAAATGATGTAAATGAAAGAATCTATATCCTTAGATGCAAACTTTCCATGTAAGATACTAAAAATGTAAATTTGAAATATTTACCTTAAGCTATTTAAGATATTAATATGGCAATATACATACTTGTATGTGCACAAATATTATGTAAACGCCATGTAAGTGAATGTAAGTGAATGCTAACTTCGAAGTGTTTCTTGCTGCCTCCCACCCCTGACTTGGGAAAACATTTATTGCCAAGTCCTCAGCGGCGCTGGCACTTTTACACCTGCTCCGGGGATTATGGGTATATTTTGAGTTTTCCAGAACATATCCTCTTCACTTCTACTTTAGTTAGTTGGATAAAGTCCTTAACTTGTTCCATTTTTAAACCGTCTTTAAAAGACTTGTTTATAAAGAAATCCAACACTTACAACTATGAGGTCAGACACCCAGGAATATTACTAAATTTTTTTAACCTTTTTTTTTTTAAATACAATTTCCTCAGTTGACCTCTATACACATCCAAAACCAGGCCTGACTAAGGTCCTTTCGGGCTAATGTGTTCCCTAAGTAATACTTGGAGGTTCAAAATAAAATAATTGTGAGGTCCTCTCACAGCATGAGGCGACTTCCTCATTTCTGATATCTGGGTTTTTTTTGGGAGGGGGGGCAGTGGGAGGCTTTGTTTATAACTTTGTTTATTTGGGCATTTGAGGTAAGCTGTGTAACTTCATTTCCCCCTCATCTGCCTTTTTTCCTCAGCAGGTCGCCATGGCAACTCGATACTTAATGACAAGTGGACTTTCTCAGGGTAGAGTTGGGGACTCCAGGGGAATCCAAAACGTTGGGTCTAGAGGCCCCAGAAACAGGTGCCTCTGCCACAGGACAGATGGGTGCTGCCATACGAGCCAGGCCCTGGCTTTCTGTCTTGTATGCCTTCCTTCTTCTTCTAAAAATAATTTACGCTGCTGGGAGGTGGTGCCTGTAGTGATGGCAGGAGAGCATCTGCCATAGGGAGGTCCCCCAGATCCCAGCCCAGCTTCTGGAGAGGGTGCAACTCGCCCTCCCTCTTCCCAAAGATGCCCTAGCAACAAGGTTCTGAGCTCAGCTCTGCACTGCTGGGCACTGCCACTGCAAAAGTAGCCAGGGAGGTGCAGGGGGCAGACAGGGAGTTTTCTGGAACGTTCTGAAAAAGGGAGTTTCCCTGAGGCCTTACCTATTGCGGAAAGGGGGGGAGGGGGATAAGGATGAATACACACCCACAGTGTGATGCTGTGATTTACAATAAGAAATACATATTTGGTCTTTGTCTACTGCTTCTGGCACAGACCTCCTAAATCCTGTAATTCCCTCTAGAAGAGCCATAGGGCATCTTATAATATTTAGTTCCAGAAACAGCTCCAGAGGAATAAAGGTGAAATGGGTATTTTTTTGGTTATTCAATCACATCTGAGTTTATGATAAGGTGGTGACTTTCTGGAAAAGCCTTAAGGAGGGGAGCTAGTTGCCAGGGAACCCAGGCACAAGTAGAGGGTGGAACTTTTAATCCCAGCCCTGGACCTCCAGGAAGGGGAGAGGGGCTGGAGAGGGAGCCCCATCACCAAGGGGGGCCGATGATTTAATCAGCCGCAGCTAAGGGGAAAGCCTCCGGGTTGGTGAACACACGGTGATGCTGTACCCCTCCCCCCACACCTTGCCCCATGCACCTGCCATCTGGCTGTTCTTGAGTTGTATCCTTTCATAATAAACCAGTAATCTAGTAAGTAAATTGTTTTACTGAGCTCTGTGAGCTGCTCTAGCAAATTAATTGAAACTGATTAACAATCCTATTCATTAACAGGAGGAGTCATGGGAACCTATTTACAGCCAGTCAGTCAGAAGTAGAGGTGACACTTGGATTTTGATGGGCATCTGAAGTGTGTTGGAGGGCGGGGGGCGGGCGGTCTTGTGGGACTGAGCCTCACCTGTGGGATCTGACCTCCTCCAGGCAGGCAGTGTCTGGACCGAACTGAACTGGCGCACACCCAGCTGGTGTCCCACAATTGTTTGGGGTGGAAACCTCCCCCAGCACGCACGCTTGGTGACCAGAAGTGCCACAAGTGAAAGAGTACTTTGAGAGTATTGTCTATAATGAAAACGAAAACAATAAACAGAGCTTGCCTTTACAACAGGGACAGTGAGTCATGAGAGAGGAAAAGCAAGCGGCAGGAACTGAGGGAATGTTGCTGGAACTGGGCTGCATTCAGAAAAGCTACCTCCAGGGCAGCTGCCCAAGTCTGGATTCTCACCAGCAGACCTGAATGGGTTATGTCCTAAAGTAACACACACACACCCAGCACTTGTGAAAGGGTGACAGTTCTCACATGAAAGATGGGAATGGGACTTTCTCCTTGGGTTTTCCTCCATTAAAAAGACTTAACCTTTGCCCTGGCCAGGTAGCTCAGTTGGTTAGAGCATCATCCTGATACACCAAGATTGTGGGTTTGATCCCCGGTCAGGGCACATGCAAAGATCAATCAATGAATGCATGAATAAGTAGACCAACAAATCGATGTTTCTTTCTCTTTCTCTCTCCCTTACACTCTCTAAAATCAAACGATAAATTAATTTTTTAAAAAAAGAAAAGAAGACTGGGCTTTAATCCAACCCTTATTTTGTGACTAAGAACAACAACCTAAAGAAATTACCAGTTGACAAAGCACAGCCAGAAAGGAGCAGCAGCAAACCCAGCTCTCAGGGTCCAGGAGCTAAATATCATTAAGGGCTTATGTGCCCAGCACCTTGAGGAGGACTTTACATGCAATATCTCAGTCCTCACCACTGCCCTATGAGGGAGTGACACACTATATTCCCATTTTACAGTTGAGAAAACCAAGGCAGAGAAGCTAGTTAACTTTCCCTGGAGTCATTCATGGCAAGAATGTGAACCAGTTGAGTTTGGAACGTCATTACTTCATTGACAAGGTTTGTTTGTGGAGTCAGACAGAACTGAGAATGTGCTCTACCCCCTTATACCAGCTATGCCATTCTGGGTATATCACAGCCCTTCTGAGCCTCAGTTTCCAGTTCTAGTAAAATGGACATAACATGTAGCTGTCTGGGTGTGAGTACCTTTAGTTAAGCTCCTAGCACCAAGCCTGACAAACAGCAGGCCCTCAATAAAGATACTATCTCCCTTTCTCATTCCCTAGTCTTCCTGAACCTAAGTCTTAGAGGTGAGGGTAACAATTCATCACCACCCCCGGCCCCAGCTGAGGAATACTAATTACTGACATTCACATTATCACGTGCAGACCTGGGCCAATCGGCTCTGCTTCCGTTCACTAAGAAAAGGCTTTTTCTTGTCCATCTCAAACCAACGTGAAGCTGTGGCTTAGAGGAGCCAAAGGTTTTTGGTTTTGTAGGGAACACCTGTCCTCGGGTCCCTGTGCTAAATGAACTCATGCAGGGCCATGGTCACAGGAGCAGTGACCATCGTACACCCCCCCGGGCGAGTCTGCAAGCACACTTGGAGATCGACCTGACCTGGAGATCACACCTCTGCAGAAGAGGCTCGAGACTGGCTCCCGTAACTGCAGCACTTAGTTAACTAACTCACCCAACCCAACCCAACCCCTCACACACCCACATACACCGTTGCTCCAAGTTTAAAGATGGTGAAGGGAGAGGTCCAAGAGTGGCTGTGGGTGGGTTGGTCAAGTCATCCCCCATCAGCAATCAACACGTGGGGCTCATGTTGGAGCCGGGGTTAGAATCCACCGTCTGCATCCTATTAGGAACTTTTATGAGCTCAGAGCATGACTATCTGGTTTGCATTTGCAACACAGAGGGAAGCAATAAGGGGCAACAGAGAGGTTTCCTAAACTTTAGGACCTAAAGGATACCTCGTGGAGGTTAGTTTCACCAGAAAGCACCTATGAGACAACCAACCAGTGCAACATGAGGGAGGTGGGGAAAGGACCCCTAAGCAGAGAGTCAGGGCACCAAGTCTGGCATCATTCATACCACCTACTACCTTTGCAGGACAGAGCAGCGAACCTTTCTGTCGGAGCAGCACCTAAATGATGAATCTCAATTAGACACGCTCCAAGATTCCTTCTAGCTTGAAAATTCTATTATTTCAGTTCTTAATAAACACAGTTTACAGATTCTGAAAAATCGTTAATGCGAACACCTAGCATATTGTGTAACTGGCATTTGGTAATTGTTTACTGCTTAAATTAATGAACCTATGCTGATAAGGATACAAATAAAGATTATTTTTAAAAAATCCAATCACAAATATATCATACCCACATATATTCCACATATACACGTGCCCTCCTAATTTTACGTTATTATCTGACCTCAAGAGTTGCGAATGGCTGTACCTCTGTATGCAAAGCAATGTACAGGCATACCTCATTTTATTGCGCTTCTCTGATATTGTCTTTTTTTACAAATTGAAGACCCTCGACCAGCAAATAGATTACAAGCTGCTGAAGGCTCAGGTGATGGTTAGCATCTTTCAGCAATAAAATATTTTTAAGGTCTTTACATTGTTCTTTGACATAATACTATTTATTATACACTTAACAGACAACAGTATAGTGTAAACATACAGTTAGTGTACAGAGCACCTGGAAACCAAAAGCTTCATGTGACTTGCTTTATGGGGATATTTGCTTTACTGCGAATAGATTACTGGTCTGGAACCAAACCTGCAATATCTCCGGGGTACCCTTGTACTAGATGTTGTAGGGAGAGGGCAGAATAATCCACACCCCTGCCTCCCAAGGCTAGTAATCCAATAGGAAAGACAAAAGACGTAAGCATATGATGACAACTCTCCGACAGGACGAGACATAATTCGAATGCAGATGTACTAAAGGATACGGAACTGGCCTTTCCGAGCCAGACACGACCATCAAGATTTTATATGAAGAAGAGATGGATCCACACAACTCCAACCTGGGTCCCAGCAGGAAACAGGGGCACACTCAAAAGGGCTGAACTGAGAGTTTTCTGCAGGGACTATTCCCAGAGGTGCAGGTAGGATGAAGCACCCAGGGGACCGGAAAGTAGTACTTCCACCAGGTCTGAAAGGCCAGGGGAGGAGGCAGTGCGAGTGGGAGCCACGAAAGGGAGCTTAGAAGAAATCAGTTCTGGTCAGAACCTTCGCAGGTTCCGGGGACAGTGGAGAGGGGGTAAATGCTCCAACACTGTCTCCTGCCTTGTGACCGGCCTGTGCCGCCCATTGGCTGAAGCCAACCACAACCAGGACAAAGGGAGGCCAGATGTTGTTGTTCGCAGAAGTCGGTCTCCTAGTACAGAGAAGGAAGAGGACAAATTGGGGAGTAGGAGGAGGAAGGAGGAAAGCACACCCACACCCACACTTTAAATTACACATACATGTATATACATTAGAGATGTATTTAGAACAAGCATGTCTTTGACTTTTCAAAAAAGATTATTTGTTCCACAAAAGGGTTTTGTGTTGTTGTTGGGTGTTTCTTTTTGTGTGTTGTTTTTGACCATAGGATTAATCAAAATTTAAATATCAAGGTCATCTAGCATATCCCAGATAATTTAATCTACAAAAGTGGAAACTTCTTGAACTGCAAATAACTTCTACAGAATGATCATATTGTTCGAGGCATGGTGTGTTTGTTGACATAGGGCCTAACAAGTGAAACCACTAAGACAACCGCTGGCCAGACAAAATGGTCTCATAAGAGTTTTCCTTAATCCTCTATCCCCAATTTCCAAAGGTAAAACAAACTCCAAACTTTGCACACTAACACATTTTTCCATTTATATTTTCTATCAATTGTCAATTAAGACAAGAATCCCAGAGGTCAGCCAAAAGTCTTAAATAACAAATCAAAGAGTCAGATATATTATCTCTGGATGCAAAAGTGCAAAATGCCATGTTATGAGAAACCACCTGGAAAATGGCACTTGGCAGGCGACATTCCAGGGATCCGCATTTCAGACGGCAATTGCTGGCCAACTAATGCTTAACCTTTAACAGGGACCCTTGGAAAAAGTTCCAAAAGTAGTAAAGCCTTCATAACGCCATCTGTTTTTAAGAGTTCTACTGATGGCAACGGGAACCTGAAACTGGATGAGGGTTAGCATGGCCCTTAAGGATGGGCCCAGCGATGGCAGAGAAGGGGATGGAGGAGAGTTATAAAAATATCTCATGGGCATCCCCCAAATAGCGACCACATATGTGAGGTTTCTCCAGGCCGTCCCAGTCTCAGCTAGACTAGCCCATACTACTTACATGTCCAATCCTAGGGAAATAGTCACACAAATTATGGTTCTTTAACTCAATGAGGAAATACACTGCCATTAAAATTAATGAGTCTGTAATGACATGAAAAATCCCTGTGTTTATTCATTCACAGTAGCATGTGAATCTCTATTGTATACTACAGATGGTGGAAGGGAGTCCAAGCTATGATGATGAATTACATGGCATACATGTCATACAGCACAGAATGGGCTTCTGAACCAGACTGCCAGCATTGGAATCTTCGCTCTGCCACTGCAAAGATGGACAACCTTGAGGAAGTTCCCAAATCCTGTGTGCCTCACGTGATTGCCATCATCAGACAGAGATAACAAGAGCACCTTCTTCCCAGGATCATTATGAGGGTGAGATAAACTCAGACATGTGGAGCTTAAACCTGGCAAGTAGTAAGTGCTCAATAAATCGAAGCTATGTTACAATTTGAAGTGCCCGTCCTTACCGTCTTGGGTTACAGATACAAACAGGAAAACGATGGTATGATGCTAAGTGCAATCAAGGGCTTCCCTTCAGGCTAACATTTTATTGGGAATGGAAGAAATTAGGAGGCCTTCCCATTCATAAAAAGAGTGTGTCATTGCTGAGTGAGTTCACCTGGGGAAAACAGGAATGGACAGACTCCTTTCTCCTGCATCCGGTCTTCCTGACACCACGGAGCCCTTCCGGAGTTTATTTCATCTTCAAAGCTTCCCCAAAGGCTAGGATGCACCAGGACAAAGGGGGGGGACCATGGCGGAAACAATCCCGAGTGTGCAGGCAGACTGGCCAGCCTGCACAATCACAGGCGTGAGAGAGAGCCAGCACTTGGCTTTTCACAGGCTGGAATGCAGGTTTCTTCATAGCGCTCGCATGTTAAGAACCATCTTCATTTTTGTGACCACCCGGGATGTTCTCTCACTGGGATGGAACAAAGAAAGGAATCCCCTTTTCCCAGCTCAATGTCTTCTTTTGAAGTTGGAAGAATAAAATTACTTTCACCTGCCTGGAAAATAGGCAGAGTAGGGAGGAACGAGGAACCAGGCAGCTCAGAACTTCTGTAAGGTGAGCCCATGGTCTGCCTTCACTCTCTTTGGGAATGAAACAGGGCATTAATAAACACCCACCTGTATCAGTTTGGTAGGAAATGACACCAAACCCTGATTCAAAATGGCTGAACTGGGAGGAAATTAATCACCTCCTGGGGTGGGAAGTGCCGAGGAAGGGTAGGGCTCCAGCCACGTGTCCCAGCTACCGGATGGGCTGCTGAGCAACCCCCCACCCCAAGCTGGCTTCACCCTAAGGCAGGAGGCAAGTACTGCTAAGCTGTTCCCCATGGCAATGGGCCAAGGAAGCAATGGAGTCATTTCTTTTTTGTGTCTTTTTCTCAGTAATGAGCAAACCTTCCTTAGAAGCTCCACAGGAGACTTTCCTTCACACCTCATTGCCCAGACTTGGCTCACACACTTTCCTACACTTGTCTCTGGGGTGTGGGATGGAGGCACCAGATCCGAGTGGGCTAATCATCTCAGGGAACGGATACTTCTGAGGCCACAGCAGCACGGAAGCACCTGATGGGCTTCGGGTGGGGACCAAAGAAATGAAGGTGAACAGATTTCAATGACGTCAACGTGCTGCACTGTTATTCTCACAGATAGCATTCTGATAGCGAAGCACCAAACACATTCAGAAACGCCTCTGCCCGATACCCCACACATACAAAGAAGCATAACTAATGACCAGATGGAGAAGGCATCAACATACCTCGTATACACGTCCAATAGCCACTCTATTCACACCCTGGGGACACTTGTAACGACTTTCCGCTGATGTGACAATACAACCCGGCCCATTGGCATTTCTGCCCCAAAGAGGACACTTGCAGGGGTGTAAACACAGAAGAACTGAGAGGAGGGCGAGTTGGGGGCACCAGGCAGGAAGACTCAGTCACCAATACCCAGGATGGAATGAGAGTAAAGGAAAGTTTTAAAGTGTGGGGGAAGGGTTTGCTCAACTCTCAAAGAGAACAGAAGAAACTATGATTGCAACAACATTTTGGAAGCTGGCAAGTAGTCAAACCAGTGGTAACTGACTTAGCAGATGAGAGAAAGCTGAAACCCAGCCCAGCAGTGCGGGAAGCCGGGAAGCAGGCTGGGACTCATACCACAGCGCTCCAGAGAGCCTCCGGAATTGGGGACACGGGCACTGGGGGGTAGAGGGGCCCCCGAAAGCAGGAGGACTGGCTGAAAGTCTGCACTTGAAGCTGTCACACCCCTCGGCCCCCTCCTCTCTCAATCCTAGCACCAAAGCGGCTGCCTGCATTCTGCAACCTGTTTGCTCTGCTGACGCAGAGACACCACGTGTGGCTGAGGGACCCGGTGCAGCTTTACAAAGGGGAATAGGAGAAAGTCTCAGTACCAAATGGACTCCTGGCCTCATTCCCGCATCTGGCTCGCAGATCCCCGCAGCCCAGGGAGTCCCCTCAGTGTGAGGATTTCTCTTCCCCGGGTCAGTTTCTCCTGAAAGGAAAGCCCTTCCACCCACAGGTGGGAGCCCTCCAGGAAAAGCTCTCAGCAGGATAACCCTGCAGCAGAGGTACCCGGGCCAGCTGCACATTCGAATCACCTGGGGAGCTTTTAATGCTCTCTACTGCGTGGGCCCTAGAAAGATCGTGCGCCATTCATTCTGTTACTCAGCAAATACACGTGCAAAGTTCCCGGGGTGCCAGGCATTGCTCCGGATTCTGAAACCCTGTTCTGGTGTTGTTCTTGGTAAGGAGGAACTATTCCCGGGCACAAGCCCCATGCGTGCATGCAGACCTTCCTGTTAGCTTTCCAGGGACCAGGCCAGGGTCAGCAGACATTTGAGGAGAGACTTTAACATTCAAGATTTAAAAACAAAAGCAAAACAAAAATACTAAGAAGGAATCAGGACGAGAACCCACGCGGGGAGTGGAGGGATGCTTCAGAGAAGCAGTCACTGCGCTCCACGGAGGCTGGCAATCTTTTCAGCTGGAAACGGAGGACAGGATGTTATACAAAGAACACTTCAGAGATTTTTCAAGAGTTTTTGACAATTAGAAATTTGATAGTAGACATATGGTTGGAAGGTAAAATGAGGAAATTTCAAAACAAAAAAAAAGGGGGAAATTTCCCAGGAAGTGAACATTTTTTCTTAAAAAGGGGACAGACTAAGAAAAAAAGAAAATTAGAGATTCCATCCAAGAGGCCCCCCCCTTCTAATTTAACAGGTGTTCCAGAAGAGAAGAAGAAATTTTTCATTCCAAAAACCTGGTCTGAGTTTCCAGATTGAGAAGGTTCACTGAACGCCAAGTAAAATGAATGAAGAAAGACACAGCAAGGTGCATTAAAATGAAATCTCATTACAGAGAGAAAGGGCAGGATAAAGGACAAGGATTCAGAGAGGGGGAAATAACTGTATTTGAAAGCAGCAGGAATTAGAATGATGTCTGACATCTCAACAGCAATGCTGACCCTGGAAGAGCAGTGCTTTCCAAACTCTGAGGGAAAGGGATTTCCCATGTAGAGTTACCACCCTTTCAAACGATAAGACTTGAAAAGATGAGAGAGAGAGAGAGAGAGAGAGAGAGAGAGAGAGAGAGAGAGAGAGAGAGAGAGAGAAAGCAAAGAAAGAGGAAGAAACAAAGAAAGAGGAAGAAACAAATAAAGAGGAAAATAAGGGGTGTAGAAAACAGGGGATGCCACCTGAGAAGAGACAACCTGAATCTCAGGGATGACGATGATGAGACAGGATGACGCTGTCCATCAGGCCTCATGAGCAGCAAACCCAGGGAGAGCAGCAGGCCGAGGGCCTGGGGGGCAGGAAGAACCAGGAAGCACATGGAAACATGTGTGAAGATTTTAAAGTAGTTGTCTCTGGAGCATAGCAGCTGAGGTTGGTGAGGCTAGTGATTGATGTTTCCACTTATAAGCCTGGTGGTACTATCTGATATTTCAATGACGTACTGTGTATAGTTTTGATAAAGAAGGAAGGGAAGCTCAGGCTATGAGTCAGATTCCAGAATGAGAACCCAAACAAGGGTCAGAAGAGGTCCCTGAGTAGTGTCCTGGAGAACCCACTTCCAGAAGTCAGCAAAGGTACTTGGTGAACCCTCTGGGCAATGAAAGGGTTGAAGAAGGTAGGAACTGATTTGCGACAGCATGGATGGACCTAGAGGGTATTATGCTAAGTTAAGTAAGTCAGACAGAGAAAAACAAATACCATATGATTTCACTTATATGTGTAATCTAAAGCAAACAAAATAAAACGAACAAACAAAACAAAACAGAAACAATCTCATAGATACAGAGAACAAATTGACGGTCACCAGATGGGAAGGGTTTGGGGGATGGGCAAAAAAGGTGAAGGGGATTAAGAAGTACAAATTGCCAATTATAAAAAGTCACGAGGATGTCAAGTACAGCATAAGGAATATAGTCATTAATACTGTAATAGCTATGCATGGTGCCAGGTGAGTGTACTATATTCATAAGGAATATAAATGTCTAATCACTATGGTGTACCCCTGAAACTAATATTGTATGCCAACTTTAATTAAAAATCAATTTAAAAAACAACAGCAGGGCTGAGCACGTGGCAGAGCAGGTGAGAACGCCATGTCCCAGGAAACAGGCCATAATGGGTCACTATTTCCCTTCAAGGAAAGAGTTCCTAAGTGGGACCTGCACGGAGTTACAGAGATCAGTAGGAACAGGATAAAAGGAAGCTCCATGCCAGGCATGGACAATTTATGGGGTGAGAAGACAAGCAGGCAAGCAGTTTTGGGAAATGTTCCTTGCTCTTTCCACTGTCTTCCTTTCACTCTAGATTAGGGAGAGGTTGGCTCTGTCTCCTCCATTAACCCAGCAGTGCAGGCTCACACAGCTCAAGGCTGAAAGCCCCACCAAGCCTGAAATCCTGAGTCCACATGGGTTCCCCAGTCACCTTCCTTGGTACATCCTATTTGCTTCTTCCATGTGTGGCCCACTCTGAGAACTTTTTTCTTTCTTTTATTTATTCTTTAAAAAAAAATTTTTTTTTTTTTATTGATTTCAGACAGAAAGGGAGAGGGAGAGAGAGAAAGAAACATTAATGATGAGAGAGTATAACTGATCGACTGTCTCCTGCATGCCCCACAGAGGGGATGGAGCCTGCAGCCTAGACATGTGCCCTGCCTGGGAATTGAACCATGACCTCCTGGTTCATTGGTGAAGGTTCAACCATTGAGCCATGCTGGCCAAGCAGACTTTTTTCCTTTCTTTTTTCAAAGCCCACCCTACCTCAGGGCTACACCCTGGAAGCAAGGGCTTTGACTAGAGCAGGGGTGGGCAACCCCTGGCACACATGCCAAACATGGCACGCCAGTAACTTTTGCTGGCATGCGAAATCCTCTCTTATAATCTTCCATTTACAACTTTTGTCTTAATATCGACTTTTTTATTTTTCAGATAAATTCAGTGTAGGTGCATCTTAGATAAATAATTTTACATAACAAGTTATCTTAAAGACCATAGACATGGATTGACGAGAGAGGGGAAGAGCAATTTCTATGCCTCTGCCTTAACTCTCCCTGCCTTCCTAGATCCAACCAGTGTTTTGGTTTCATCCACATAACGCTTGTGAATCCTTGTTCTCAGTGATGAATTTTGTTAAGTCTCATAATAGAAGTAGCCTGATGGATGAAAGTAGTAGCTCGTGCATATCTCTGAAGGTCACGAAATATAAACCTGATGTAAAATCTCTGCCATCAGTGATGCAGCAGCAAAAGTCCCACTGATAATATCAAACGGAGTCATAAAGTTTTCTGTCGGCCTATCAGTGTACATGTACACATTAAAAAATAAATGTATTTTTCATCATCATATACTGTGTTTTTGTCGCTCGAATGAATTTTATTATTTCTTCAAGGTTCTTCACATACATACACCTTAAGAGATATCAAGTAGGCATAACGTGTTCTCAAAAAATTAGGGTTGGCACGCAGAAGAATTTTGAGTCAGAGATTTTGCTGGTTTTGGCACACACTCACAAAAAGGTTGCCCACCCCTGGACTAGAGATTCTGAAGGCAATTAACTGGGTGGGTCCAGTACCTTTTCAACTTCATTAACACCTCAGGGGGTAAAACAGAGCCACTGTACATCTACAGATTAGGGAGTATTTTATGGTCAGAGTAACACTGAAGGGTGGGACCATCCCCTTGTACCTTACTTTTCAACTTATATGCAAAGTGATTTCCAAGTGCAAAGTCAGAAAGTACTGGATTTTTATGTGTATTTAAAGATACTCCTATATTATTTACAGAGGTAATGCCATCGCTCTTTCTTTCTTTTAAATTATTTTTAATATATATTTTTATTGGCTTCAAAGAGGAAGGGAGAGGTAGAGAGAGAAACATCAATGATGAGAATCATTGATCGGCTGCCTCTTGCACCCCTCAATTTCACCCCTGTATTTATTCACTGCCTACCAGAGAGTAGCAACATGACAGAAAGCATCCTTCTCTTACCAAACATCTTTCATCTGGAAAATCGTTGATTTGTGGATACTACAAACGAAACATTGTATGAATCAGTGCGGGGGGTGGGGGGAGCTGCCCAAGCACACTGTTTAGTAGCCCGGGGCTAAGATCCCTCCTCCAAGGGGTTCGTGACCTCCGGAGGGGTCATAAACTGTTCCAGCTGCTGGAAGACGCAGCTCTGCTCTTCCCCAGACCCCTTCCCTGCTAGCCAGCCACCTGAGGGGCAGGGGAGAGGGCACCGAAACAGACGCGGGGTTCCTGGAACCGCGCCCCCACCCCCCATTCCCGTCGTGGGCTTCAACAGCACCTCTCATCGGGTGTCTTGGAGAACCGTGGCCCTGGGGCCCCTCCAGACTTGCCCCGTGAGTCCCCCTTCACACACACCCGGGGAGCCTCCTTCGTCTAGTAATTGACAAACCCGGTCCAGCTCGGCAACTCCTCCCAGGGAACCGTCTCCAAACACGCCAACCCCAGTGAAAACAAGGCGCTTACTCGTCAGTGATCTGTGAGATGCACAGCGGAGGCCCTCGGAGACTGGCTGCTGGCGTTTCTCTGAGGCTGTGGCTCACTTTCCACACTTAGGGATCCAGCCTCAATCTGCACCCCAGCGCGATGGGATGCCCATGCCCGAGGTTTCTGTTTGTTACGCAGATCCCTACCTCCAGTTTTGAAGTCATCTTCGGGGGGGTGTCCCATCCGACGCCTTCCGCGGAGCCCGGGCGGGGGCAGCGGGCGGGAGTAAATCCTCGGGGCTGGGCGGGTGCGCTGGGCGATCCTGACCCTAATCACCTGCGCGGGGCGGGCTCTCCGCCCGGGACGCGGGCCCGCCGTGCGCCCCGGGGCTGCCCTCCCGCACCATGGCTCCTGCAGGATTCTCGGAGGCTGCTCCGTCCGCCGCTGCCCGAGGGAGCACCCCTCCTCCCTGCTGCAGGCCCCGTAGGGGAGGCGGTGGAAAGGCTGTAACGGAATCCCAGCCCGGCTCGTCACTCCCCTGCTCACTTGTCAAAACTCCACAGCATTCCAGACCCTTCCTAGCCACTCCCCTCTCGTGGAAGAGGAAACCGCCCCGGGGAGGGTCTCGGAGGTTTGGGGGTGCAGATGCAAGTGCTCGGAGCTTCCAGGGGTCACTAGGAGCAGGTCTGAAGGAGAAAATGCCCCATCCAGATACCCTCGCGGGTCCCAAGGTCTCCTTCCAGCCGCCGCTAGAAGCTCCGCCCCCACCCCCCGCATCAATTCATTTCTTAACCGCACGGTTTCACGCGCCGCGGCGGCAGCAGCACGGTTCTTACAGAGAGTGGGGCGAGTCCCAAACTCGAATCACAACCTTCACATCGGCAGGATGTCAGGAAACTTTCCAGAAATCCCCCGTTAGATTCTGCTGGAGTAACCAAATTCACCGCTGCTGAATTACAATCGCCGGTGACTGCACGACTTAAGCATTTCCTTTATACCTTCTCGGCTCCGCGCCCCTCCCGTCTTCTGGGGGTTCAGTCAAGTCATCCCCGGAGAGGCATGAACGGGCTTGGGCTGTGCAGCCATCTCTCCAGCTGCAAACTGATGAGGAAGCCCGACCCATGAGGCTCAATTGTTTACATCACACCCACTGAGGGCTTCCTGTTTTAAATTAATGGGAAGACAAATAAGACAGGAAAAGAATGTTTGCTTTTCTTAAAGCTGGGGTGGGGGCCAGGCAGAGAGAGGAGGAATCACCCCACATTTCACTGCGCAAAGAGGTTGTTGCAACTGTATTTCATTCCATTTTTCTACTTTACACTTGTTGAAAACTGAAAGCATTGCTGTGCCAAACCTCAAACCATTAAGGGACTAGGGCTGGAAACATTTTCACCTGGCTTCGGGGAGGGGTCCAGGTTGGAGCTACCAGGGCGGGCTAGAGGCGAGGAGACCTCCTGTGGTGAAATGCACACATTTCTGCCCAAACTGAAGCCCGGAGCCTGCAGGAACCTGGACGGGTGCACACACTCACCCCACTCTTTGGGGTTCATACCAGAATCTTGCCTTGTCCCATTCCCCAACTCTATGCCTCTAAGCAAGGGCCCCCCTCCTGGGCAGCCAGCAGCCCCTGAAAGTACATTAGCTTTGCAACCGACAGATCTGATGGAATTCGAAGCAATTAATTACAAAGGAGTTGGCAAAAGAAGGCTTCCTTCCCAGTTCCATTACTGCCATTGGAATGGGTAATTCCAAAAAGCCTTGGGAGGGCCAACCATGTCAAGACCCGCCTGGACATCTGCCCAAGTCTCAGAAGCAGCCCACAGAGCGCCTGGTAAGTAATCATCGTAATCACCAGTCTGGAATTACCCCCAGTTGCTTCATTCAGGTTGGCACAAGAGCAAAGCGGGAAGCAGGCAGGACTCAAGCCCTGACATTGCCCCTTTGGAACTACTGAGGGGAAACAAACCCTCGATAAAGTGTATCTCAAGGAGGTATGGGTATCGCGGCCAACACTGACACGTGGAGTTAGGAGAACACTACATGTGCCCAGTGAGAACTAGCTTTGCAAGTCTCAAAATATTGCAATTCCTGGGCCAAAGCAAGTTAGGCTGATGATTGTAGAAAAAGCCAAGTGTATCAAAAGTCTCTAACAGAAAGTGTGTGCCTTACGAATATTACAAGAGTCTCAGTGAATGCTAGGTCCTCCCCATTCCCTTGTCCTTTTTTCTGCTCTGAGGTGGTAGCCCTCATGGATTCATTAACATACTTTTTATGAGGCAGCTGGGCGTCTGATAAGTTGTATGGGAGTTAAGTACAAATTGAATGATTTTCTAATAATTTCAGATGTGCTCCTTTTCTTCCTTTCTCGTTGCTTTCTGCACTGATAGTTTCTTCATGCTGTACTTCTAACTTTCTCCTCTTTCAACCTGGTGTGCAATTTATGATGTGCAAACCAATGCTGTTTAAAGTAAATCTATGATCTCAAGCATAATGCAAATCAATATTCCCCCTTCCCCCACCAACTTTGTTGCCTAAGCTCAGTTTAGGGTGTGTATGTGCCGGGAATTAAAATGTAACCACATCTGTAGAAGATCTTAATTTCAGGAAAGCCTTGAATGCATATGACATTCTCATCAGCAAAGGCCAGAAAGATATGATCTGGTCGGTCTTTTCCCTTACGGGGTCTCACTGCTGACTGGAAAAGAGATCAATGGCTCAGTACACAAAGGGGTGATTAAAATGTGGCCTCCAATTTTAAACTGGGTCTGGTTTAAATAATACTTAAACTTGCTATATGCACAGCCCCAGAGTCTAAAGATAAAATTAATTTGAATGGGAACTGTTGATGTGTTAGGAGAATCCAAAGTGGATCCAACGCATGAAGGAAATGCTTCATTAAAACCAGTTCCGAGTTCAGCATGATTACAAAAGCAGTATCCTGATGGGTGAGGATCAAAATGACAGGCACAAATGGGTTTAATATCTACATTGGAGGAAACCTGACAAAGACATGAGGATCACAGCAGACCATGCAGTTAATATGAGTCTGCGCGTTGTACTGATAAGAAATAGGCTGCAAGACACTGGGGTGAATTCACATGGGTGGGAGTCTGACACAAAAGGGAGGTGCCTTTCCCATAATAAAGAATTTGGCAGCAGCCTCTTCTCAGGGTCGTATGTCCAGTCTGAGGCCCCTTATTTTAGGGGAGATGTAGAGACCCTGGAAAGGTTCCAAAGGAGAACCTAAATGATTAAAGAGACAGAAAATAGAACCTATGAGGGAAGGTTAAAGGATTTGGAGTTGTTTAGTCTAGAGTGAAAAAGTGCTTAAAGGCAAATGTAACCGTCTCCCATTTGAAGGGTTATAATAAAGAGGATTCGGACCAGCTGTTCTTCATCTCTACAGAAGACAGAAGAGGTAAGAGGCTCAAAAGCAAGATTAAAATTTAGGTCAGACACAAAAGCACACTTGCTTAATATAATAGTAACTGACGACATGGACATCGCTGTGAGGGAGATCTTTACCCATCTGACTCCACCTGAAAGGATAGTCCTGCATGCTTAGGCAGAAGCCAGGCTAGAGAATTTCTTTCCCTTCTAGAGCTGCAATGTTCTTCATTTCTCCACTGAACGAGGGAGAGAAGGTCCTGAGTGTCCGGGTCCCCTAGTTCACGACAAGGTGCCAGGAGAATACAAGGCTGCCCACAACAGATGCCCACATCTCATTGGATCTTTGTTTATGGGGATGGGCATCTCTAAGAGTGTGTCCAACTTCAGACACTGAATAGATGATAAATATATTTTATAGATCACTCCCCTGTAGAGTTTCTATATAGGCAGCATTGCTTTTCGTTTAGTGGGCATACAATTATTAGTTGATGATAACGATAATAATGATAGCTCTGAACCTTACTATAATTATGTTGGGCACCGTCCTAACTACTTTATGTAAATTATTTCTCTGCCTTGTTGTTGTTTTGCTGTAACCCTGTGAAGTGGTAATAATTAGTAGCCTGAGTCACAATGAGGTTAAGTAACAGCTAGTAAACAGTGTAATCCCAATTCAAACCCATTTAGTGTGACTCAAAGGATGTGCTTAAACATTACACCGCTGCCTCCCATCATTAAGTATTTTTAGCTCTTGGGAGGAAGAAACACTGCAAAAGGAAGCACTGATGCTTGTTGACCCCAAATGATCAAAAACCAAGCCTTCCACGGGTTTACATTGCCCGAGGAATGCAGTAGTTTTCCCCAGCACAACAGAGGAAGGAAGGACTGACTTTGCCTTCTGACCAGAAGCTATCCCCCACAAAGCTGAAGAATCGGATCAGGGTTCACGTGTATTCTATTAATTAGAAACACTTGGCTGCTATAATCTAACCTCTCAGAGAGTAGGCCTTCCATGAATGTTGAATGAATATAAATGCATTATAACGGTGATGCTTTAAGACAAACTGAACTAAATTGAGTTTTTCCAGCATACTGGTGGTCAAGGCTCTGATGGGTCATTCATACAGACCTCTTATCAGATGTTCCTAAAATCTTAAATTCCAACTATTTCCTTTAATTCAGCACCCATGAGAAAGCACATGGATGGGTCACATATTTTCCCAATGTCAACTACTTTCAGATCAAGAAAAGATTTGTAATAGGGTTTATTGAGTGCTGTTGTGTATCAACAATAGATGATTCATGAGAGAAACAGACATCAAAATGATTTTTAGAAAGGCAAACGAACCACACACAAACAAAAAATTAAAAGCCTTGATGCAAATTACTCCAAAGGAAAGATATTTTCCCATTAGGACAATTTATCCTGAGTCTATAAACAGAGAGGGGCATAATTATCCAAGTGTTTGTTAACAGATCTAAACCTTATGTAGCTATAAAAAGCTGGAGAGAGGAAGAAAGAGGAAATTCCCAGGAGATCCCCAACCACATCCAGGGCCTAACAGAGCTCCATAAATACAAAGGCCAGCAGTGATACCAAGGGAAGAAACCTCAGGGTTTTAACCTAAGCCACAGAAATTGTCTTAAATCTAAACAATGACAATTCTATCCAATACACTTCCAGCCTACACATGGGCAGGGTGATGACTTATTGGTGTTCCAGATGTAATGAATAGAAACATGTTGCCCAGAATAAAAAAAGTATTCAATAAACGTTGGTTGAACAAATGGATGAGTGAACGAATGTCTGAACAGATACCCAGGCTGCCTCTTTCTGTCTCTGACTCTCTGTTGGGAAGATGTCTTTGATGCTTCAAACCCAAAGCTCCCACACAAGGGTTGGACCATTGGACACTGGTACTCCGGAAACAGTTCATGGAACCAGAGACAGGTTTTCGACCCAAAGATATCGATCTCTGCAGATGTGTTCCTTGACCTCCTTAATGGAATGAGAAAGTGTAAATGAAGTGTCTAGGACAGTGATGGCGAACCTATGACACGTGTGTCAGAGGTGACACGCGAACTCATTTTTTTTGGTTGATTTTTCTTTGTTAAATGGCATTTAAATATATAAAATAAATATCAAAAATATAAGTCTTTGTTTTACTATGGTTGCAAATATCAAAAAATTTCTATATGTGACACAGCACCAGAGTTAAGTTAGGGTTTTTCAAAATGCTGACGCGCCGAGCTCAAAAGGTTCGCCATCACTGGTCTAGGATGATGCCTGATATTGTAGGCTAGTGGTTCTCAACCACCACCTATTATGACCCCAAGGGACATTTGGCAACGTCTGGAGATATTTTTGGTAGTCACAACTGTGGGGAGGGGAGCTACCAGCATCTAGTGGGTAGAAGGCCAGCAATTTGGCTAAACATTCTAGAAAGCACAGGACAGGTCCCCACAACAAAGGATTATCCAGTCCAAAATGTCCATAACAATAGTGCTAAGGTTAAGAAGCCCTGTTATAATCCATTAGAAATGTATTAAAGCCTGGCCAGTGTGGCTTAGTGGTTGAGCATCAACCCATGAACGAAGAGGTCCCTGGTTCCACTCCCGGTCAGACACATGCCTGAGTTTTGGGCTCGATCCCCAGCGGGGGGCATGCAGAAGGCAGCTGATAGATGTTTCTCCCTCATCGATGTTTGTATCTTTCTATCCCTCTCTCTCTAAAATCAATAAAAACACATTTTTAAAAATAAAAGTTTCCATTTTCTTCCCTTTCCTTATTTTCTACAGTACTGTGCTTATGGTAGGTATCTAGTAAATCTTGGTTGAGTAAATCATTGCACAAATGGGCACATGAATGTATGAGTCCTAAAATATTTTGCTAGTAAACACCTGACATGAGGGTGAAGTCTAGTCAAGGCAGGGGTCTGGGTGGGAGTTAATGAAACTAGAACCAGAACCTTCAAATACCCAGGTCCAATGAAAAGAATTCTGAAATAAATCCAATCTACTACTAGGGGCCTGAGCCCAATGGAAGTGATGTCAGAGTTGGTCCTAGGAGAGCTGAAGACCTGAACGGCAGCTCCTCCCCATTTGTCCTCCTCCCATGTGACTTGCTATTTACTCTGCAACTGTCCCTTCATCTGAATCTAATGCCCACTCCAAAGAATGATACAGTAAAGGAGGCAGAAAGCCATGGAAGAACGTGTTCAATCTCTCCTCTCATGTCCACCAGTCATCTCTGCAACAATCATGCAACTTGGGGCCCAGTCAAATCAATTCTCATCAAGAATGCAAATGAAAAAACACAGTGGGAGCAAAAAGGCTGTGCAGTTATTACTTGAAGGTTTAGTAAGATCAGTTGCAAGAACTGGAAACCCAGGAATAAAACGCCTACATTCCTGGAGATAACATTAATTACTTTAACACAAACCAGAAACAGAGAGATAGAGAACACAATTCCTTCCATCTCCCATTCTCCAGACACGGTGGCAACGTCTACTTCCATTTCCATCCTTTAGAGCAGTGGTTCTCAACCTTCTGGCCCTTTAAATACAGTTCCTCA
Organism: Myotis myotis; assembly: GCF_014108235.1. Classification (NCBI taxonomy): domain Eukaryota; kingdom Metazoa; phylum Chordata; class Mammalia; order Chiroptera; family Vespertilionidae; genus Myotis; species Myotis myotis. The sequence continues at coordinate 24,984,769 of NW_023416357.1, read as the reverse complement.
TGTTGTGACCCAACCATAAAATTATTTTCGTTGCTACTTCATAACTGTAATGTTGCTACTGTTATGAATCGTAATGTAAATATCTGATATGCAGGATGGTCTTAGGCGACCCCTGTGAAAGGGTCGTTCGACCACCAAAGGGGTCGCAACCCACAGGTTGAGAACCGCTGCTTTAGAGTCACAAGAGAGATTTTTGTGTACTTGTATATGAGAAATGTCAAAACTTAACTGTAGTTTCCAGTCATCTTTAAGCACCTGTGGGAGATATCCTGAACTAAATTACCTGTGTAGAACTGTGAGAACAAGGCAGGTACTTGTTTGCCTTGGGTCCCTGAATACATCTAAACTGAATTTATCTCCCCACCTCTCCACTCTACCCACCTTCACCTGGCTAATCCCTTCTCCCATCTCTGGACTAAGTTTAGAGTCCAGGGATAGGTCATCCTTCTCCAGGGATCCCACTTTGGGCCTCCTCTAGAATATATCCAGGCCCTCCTTGGTGCTACCATAGCATCCCAACTGACCATTCACTAATCTGCTTACCCTTCCAGGCTGTAAAATCTTTTCGGGTGAGGTCATGTGGCCTTACTTACTATTTTATTCCCAGGGCCTAGAATTGTGCCTGGCACATATGGGTGCCCCATGAGTATTTGTGGAATGAATGAGTATAAATCAGGAGACTTCCAAATGCATATTCCCACAACTACCTATTGAGTGCCTAGTATGAAACAGATCTTGGTTTAGGTGCTGGGAAAACAACTCTTACTACCTTGATATTAAAAAACAACAACAACTGTAAAAGTAATCATAGCTAATGTTTACTGGATATTTACTATGTACCAGGCATTAGGCCAAGCTCTTGTATATATTCTGTTTTAATCCTCCCCCTAAAACCTATGTGGCAGACACTATTTACTATTCCCATTGTACTAATGAAGAAAACAACAAGCCACTCCTATGGGCCTTAATGTGAAAGAATTTCTGACATTGAGGTCCCCTGGGTCCTATTCACATGGGCTTAACTCACAGCAACTAAGAAAAGGTCACCTGTGAATTCACGCATAAACTTTGCTGATAACTATCCCCTTGCCTGGGAAGTCCCTTTCCACTCCGCATATTATCTGAAATTTATTGTGAAATATTTTGATTTGGACTATCAAGTGATGACAACTGTTGTCTACACTGTAGAGGCCGTGCGCTAATGTGTGAAGGACACCGAGGGCAGCAGAAACACCACTGTCTCGATCTGCAGCAGAAGGCTCTGCAGTTAGCAATGGAGGGGAGAAATAGTGTTTCATCTGTGGAATAAGAGACTTTTAGGTGGGTTAGAAAGGTTCGTACCTCTGTCTTTGTGTGCTGAGCTGTAAGCATCCAGAGAAGCCAGCTCCCTAACACCTCTGAGTGATGCTGCAGCTGTGGAAATCCATAGGTCCAGGGCCCCCCCAGTTACTGGAGGATTCTGTCTGACAATAAGGTCAGGTGATTCTCTGCACAGAGGACTGGTGCATAGCCCTTCAAAGTGAACCTTCTGGGAAGGGGCTCATTGGAGCCCCTACAAGAACAAGCAGCAGAGATGTCACCACATTTATAAAAGCAGGCTGCGGGGCTATTCTGTGCCCGCTTGCTAATACCCACTCTATGCATGGCAGGAGGCAAGGACTGGCTTCCATGGTAAACCACTGCTTTGGTAACCTGCGACCATGTCCATCCACAACCTTAATCCCGTTTAAACACATTCCTGTCAAGCACATTTGATTTGAAGTTTTCTCTTCAAGGACCCCATACGAGAGTATTATAGACCCATGTCCTTGTCTCTGCCTCTTGGGCCTGTGCCATGTACTCAAGCTCCTGTTCCATCCCCCCAAGTCCCTACCCTGTTCCCTGGACCAGAGGAACTCGTTCCAGCCCATAGAGGTCTTCACGTTGACCTCCCCCTGAGAACTGGGCTTGGCCATTGCAGCCACTGCCCGCCTCTAGGCCTGGCCCACACCTCCGCCCTGCCAGCTGGCTTTACAATAGTGAGCACTATGATCCCCAGAAGGGCCTTCCTGGACTCGAAGGAGAGCTAAAGCAGGTTAGGGTCACAGGGACTCTTCCTTTCCCCCAAGGTCTCCATCTACCAGGGGCTGGTGCCCTTCCTTCCACAGGCTTGAACAAACGCTGCCAGAGAAAATACAGGAAACCCAGTTAAATTAGAATTTTAGATTAAAAAAATAATACTTTTTAGCATAAGTATGTCTCAAATATTGCATAGGATTTTTCCCCCTAAATCTCACAACACTAATTTGTACTTGCTACTCAGTTTTTATAAAAATCGCACCAACATTCATGTAAATAATTATACAGAAAACAAAACATTCATACATTGTTAAAACTTGGAACCCTTGAAAATACGCTTTGTGCTCTGTTTCTCACTCTGATAGACGCCTTCTTACAAGGATAGTATTTTTAGAGAATTTTTATAAAAATGTATTTGAGCCAAACAGAGGATACGCTTGGAAGCAAGATCTTAACAGAATGAGAAAAGTGCTTCCAAGGAGAGGTTTTTAATCATCTTTTTTATAGCTCACTTGGAGTCCTTCACCTCTGCCCAACCTTTCTCACTCGGTTTATAATTCTCCCCTGATCAGTCTTTGCTTCACCTTGACTTGCTGTCTTATGATGATATATCAAAACATCCTCTTTACAAATCAGTGAACCACATTAAGGGAATATCGAATGGCTAGTAAGTCGTTTCCCCAATTCTTCCAAATTAGCCTCAAGAATCAGATTTCCCTTCCTGATTGTCCCATGCTCTCTAACTCTAAGAAAGCCTTCCAGAAGAGCAACACCAGGACTCCAACCCCAGTTTTTATCTGGCCCACCACTGCTGCCCGTCAGGTGGAGAAGGTCCTAATTAGGAAAAGCAAAGAACCAGATAAAGCTCCAAACAAAGTTCTCACAAAGGAAAAGACTGGATTCTTCTCTGGGTCCCAGGGGCCACCTCAACCATATGCTTTACAAAAGCTATGCTACTCTCCAGCCAGCATGGCCCAGTGGTTGAGCATTGAGCTATGAACCAGAAGGTCACGGTTCGATTCCCGGTGGGGCATATGCCCAGGCTGCAGCTTGATCCCCATTGTGGGGTGTGCAGGAGGCAGCTGATCAATGGTTCTCTCTCATCATTGATGTTTCTATCTCTCTCTCCCTCTCCCTACCTCTCTGAAATCAATAAAAAAAAAAAATATATATATATATATATATATATATATATATATATATATATATATTTTAAAAAGCCATGCTATTTTAGAGAGCACACCAACACCACCCCAAGAAGTGGAGAGTTTAACCCATTTATAAATGCATGTCTGGAGGGAAAGGGCATGAAAGGGCACCAGCCTTGGAATTACTTTCAGTTTTCACAGAGAGTAACTGGGATTCCAGGAGACTGGGAATAAGACTCAGAGAGGGAAGCAGGGTAACCAGCAAGATCTGACAAGACATGGATGCTCCCTGGGTGGGCTGGTTAGGAAAAAAAGGACATTAGTGAGATGAAGAAAGAGTTGTTCACGTATCAAAGTGGGGGGAGAGGGGGACACTCTGAATGACCTGAGTCTCAAGGAACATCATTAAAAACAGCCATGGTGGCCCTGACCGGTTTTGCTCAGTGGATAGAGCATCGGCCTGTGGACCGAAGGGTCCCCCGGGTTCGATTCCAGTCAAGGGCATGTACCTTGGTTGCGGGCATATCCCCGGTGGGGTGTGTGCAGGAGGCAGCTGATCGATGTTCCTCTCTCATCGATGTTTCTAACTATCCCTCTCCCTTCCTCGCTGTAAAAAAATCAATATTTTTTTTTTTAAAAAGCCATGGTGGTAGAGAGGTAAGTAATGTCATTACTATTTAAAACTTCCACCATACTATTAGTATTATCATCACTTTCAATGAATTATCACTTCATTTTCCATGAGGTAGGTAAGATCATTATCATACTCACTCCATAGAGCAAAACATGTGATGAGAAGGATGTAGGAATGTCTAGGGACCCAGGTTTCCGGCCTTCTGGTCTAGGGTAACTTCTTTGCTTAGCTGATAGTTGTTGCTCTATTAGGAACCAACTGGGCCCTGTCCAGGAAGCTGCTTTCAGACTCATCCTGGGACATCCAGGAGGATGTGCTGGGATTTGGAATGGGGCTGTGTTAGGGTGAGCAGGCCAGTGGGAAGAGGGAGGCGTGGGTTTGGATCTTAGCTCTTCTTTGCCAACCTGGATTTTCTCATCTATAACTGGGGAGGATGACAGTTACCTTGCGGAGGTGCTGTAAGCTGTCAATGAGCTGGCGCATGTAGAGTGCTGGCACAAGACTGCAATAGGCGTAAACGTTATTATTAACAGTGACTCTAATTGCAGGTTCAGGAATCTAAGTTGTGTAGGGGAGCTCAAATATATGCAAATCCCCACTAAAATAGGGATGAAATGAATGAGAACTGGTGGCTTTTCAAAGCTACCAAAAAGCTTGATGAGTTACATGTTTTTTTTAAGTGACTAGGGAGAGTTACAAACTAATAATAGTTCGCATCTGTTGATTGCCTGCAGTGTGCAAGCCGAGGTGATAAGCCTTCACTGGCATATCCTCGTTTAATTTCCTGTCGTCTCATGAGTTTAGGGATTGTTCTTCTTTTCTCCATTTTACAGCAAGGGAAACCTTGGCTTAGAGGGATTAAGAAATTGCCCAACGTTACACATTTCCTAAGCGGCAGGATCAGGTAGCCCAGCGGTTCTCAACCTGTGGTCGAACGACCCTTTCACAGGGGTTGCTTAAGACCATCGGAAAACACATATATAATTACATATTGTTTTTCTGTGATTAATCACTATGCTTTAATTATGTTCAATTTGTAACAATGAAATTGGGGGTCACCACAACATGAGGAACTGTATTAAAGGGTCGCGGCATTAGGAAGGTTGAGAACCACTGAGGTAGCCCAACCAAACCATTCTTGTAGGGGTGTGTGAGTGTGTGTGTATGTGAGTCTGTGTGTGTATATGTGTGAGTTTTGCATGTGAATTCAGAAGAAAATACACCAAATATGAGCAGTGACCACCTTGGGGTAGTGGGATTACAGGTGATGCTCACTCTCTCCTTTAGGCCTTACTGAATAGATGAGTATGTACTGCTTTATCATTCAAAATATTTTCCACTTTGATAGAAAATACTAGCTTTAAAAAATAAATGAGGCTTCATATATATATAATGAAAATGACCACTCCTTGGAAGCATTTGGTGGTGTAGGGGGATGCAAACAGCCATGACATTGTCAAGGTCCACTGCAATTAAACGTTCAAGTTTTCATTTCAATCAAAGAAACCTTCAGAATAAAATGAGCATCTTGAAAATAAAATTAGGTTTCTTCCTGCCACCTAAAAGCTCAGGTTCCATTAGCTCTGTATTTTGGGCAGAAGATCTGAGTTCTAAATCTTAAATCTGCTTATGATTTGAACATCGACATTTATCCAAAAAATTTTTTTTCCAATTATTTGCTCTCTAACACCACAATGAGTTCTTAAAATCTGTTTTGTTTTACTCTTTTTCCCCTTTGCGCAATTATTTATTACTTGCGAGCAAACTCCTTTCTTCTATGGCCATTAGTAAAGAAGATAAAATGATGAAAGATCACCAAACAAACATTCGTCATACTGTTTACTCTGAACTCTGAAGTCTCCTTCAAGGAGAAGAGCGATGATAAATTAAGATTCCCTGTCCCCTGTAAACAGAGCGAGTCTTCAAAGATGACCTCAGTGCGGGGATAACGGAATTGAAAGCAAATAGAAGGAACTAAAAATTGATGGCCTTTCCCTGTTTTTCTACCTTAGGTAACAATGCATGAGGAGCATGAGACGCCATCTCCCTCCAGGACTGGGCCCCTGTGTCTTCCTGGTGAGAGCTCCTAGGGGGCCCCCAGATCATAGGAACTGGAGTGCAGGAGGGAGCTGTGCTCAGAAACCAACAGGGAGGATGGGGGAGGCAGAGGCCATGCCCTCCCTTCCGTCCCATTAGCGATTGCTCGGAAGAGGAGGTTAAGAGGCTCTCCTGTGAGCAAGTGGTTTGGAGCTCAACTAAGCAAAGGGTCCAGGTTGAGTTCACAGACCTCACCACTTGGGAGGCCCACACCTGGGATTATCTGGCTGGGCTAGATGTGCAGGCTGTAACTAGAAGGTGGCAGGGAGCTCTTATAGCCACATTTACATGGACACGAGATCACTAAATTAATGGAGAACCAAGGACTGGGAAGACAACAGAAACGCCTTGTTTGCCTTTATTCTATTTAATTTAATTGCAGAGAGCAATGCCTCCAGGTAAGTTTTAGGAAACTCCCCTGCATAGTCGCATGGCTGTTCACCTGTTGGAATTTTGGTCATTTTCTTTACCGAAGTAGAAAAGTGGGATTTGCTATCAGAGTCTTCCAGACTATGATTCCACAGACCTGGGATGCTGGCTATCGGAGACACATGCTCACTCACGTCAGGCTCTCTGGGTGGCACTTCCAGTTCCACAGGTTTCCAGTTTAAAATATTCCTGGGGTCCATCAAGTCCGGAAACATGGAGTATCATTTTTACTACTGTTTTGTTTATTTTACAGATTGAAGACCTTGACAGAATTTTGTATATTTTACCTAAGTTTCCAGAATTAACAGACGCCATATATTCTCACTCATTCTTTCATTTTATTTTTCAGCTCTTCTTTCTACTTCTCTAGCCTCCCTCATTTTATTCTGAGTCACTCTTTCAGTCAGGGGCTGAGCAGAGAAGCAGAACCACTAGGACTAACACATAATGATACACTTGACCTCACACAAGTGGGAGCCAGATAAAGCGTGTACATAGGCTGCTGCTTGTCTGTCTGGGGTGGGGCCCCAATGTCAGGAAGGCAGGCGACCAGGAAGGAAATACACAAGCGAGGGAGAGCCAGGGCCAGGGAAAGTGTCAGGATGAGCTGGACCCCAAGAGGAAGGACCGGGGCCATCTACCACCCCAGCTTCCACTTGGATGGTTTTGCTGATCAGCAGCAGGAGCTGAGGTCCTTCACCATGGAGCTGAACACACTCTGGCCTGAGGGTCAGGGGAGCTGAGGGAGAGCACCCGGGAGGAGCTGGGACGTGAATTACCAGAGAATGATGCCCAGTGCTCTATACCAACCTTCGGAGTCCACGCCATGCGCACACACAGCTGCTGCTTCACTCGCATATTCCAAAGCTTGCAAATCTTGTGCACAGGCTTCCTCCAGCCCATACACACCCAGCACTGTGCAAGGACGACTTAGGAAACGAAGCTCAAACTGAGTTAGTTCCCTCAACCCAAAGGAAGCTCACCACAGCCTCCACCTCACACTCTGGTCCTCAGGGCAGGGGCCCCAGAGAGAGACCCCAGAGGGAGGCTGTGCACATTTGATCTCCAGTATATAGGGCAGGGATCTGCAAACCCTTTCCGTGAAGGATCAGAGGATACGTATTCAGGGTTTGCAGGCTACATATGGTCTCTGCCTCATTCTCTTTATGACCTTTACAAATGTAAAATCCATTCTCAGTGGGCAGACAGGAGTTTGCTGTTTCCTGGGAAGAAGGCCCCAGACCCAGCTGGGGAGGCTCTTTTTGGGGACCTAGAGGGAGTCCCTTTACCTAGGGGCTTGGATCTTCTCACCTGCAGAATTAGTGTTTTGGAATAGTTGGCATCAAGAATGCACACCAAAGACATAGTGAGTCTGAATTCTGAGGGGAGGGGTCCCAGCATGTGAATTCTGTTTGTAATTTCAATATAGATTCTTACTGGAATATAGATTACAATATAGATGATTATTATTACAATATATTCTTATTATTGAGAATCAACTTAAAATATACCTCTCCTCTTCTTTCAAAAGTAAGTTAATATACATAATTTATTTTTTAAGAGACTAACACATTGCCCTAACTGGTTTGGCTCAGTGGATAGAGTGTTGGCCTGCGGACTGAAAGGTCCCAGGTTCGATTCCAGTCAAGGGCATGTACCTTGGTTGTGGGCACATCCCCAGTAGGGGGTGTGCAGGAGGCAGCTGATCAATGTTTCTCTCGCATTGATGTTTCTAACTCTCTATCCCTCTCCCTTCTTCTCTGTAAAAAAAATCAATTAAAATATATATTTTTTAAAAAGAGACTAACACATTAAAAAAAGTTTTTTCCCCTTTATTGATTTTTAGAGATAGAGGAAGGGAGAGAGATTAGAGAGACAGAAACACTGACGAAAGTGAAACATCATCGATCAGTTGCCTCCCACACATCTCCTACCAGGGATCAAGCCTGAAACCTGGGCATTTGCCCTGACCGGAAATCAAACCAGTGACGTCTTAGTTCCTGGGTCAACGCTCAATGGCTGAGCCACACTGGCCGGGTAAGACTAATACACTTTTAAATTGATGAGAGGGAGAGGGGGGTGTGTGAGGAGGGGAGAGGGGACAGGGGAGAGAGGAGAAAGAAACACCTATCAATTGCTTCCCATACACACCCCTACCAGGGATCGAACCCACAACCTGGGTATGTGCCCTGACTAGGAATCAAACCAGTGAACCTTCAATTCATGGGACAACGCTCAGCCAACTAAGCCACACCAGCCAGGGCCATGATTTATTTTAATAGTCCTGGATAGATGAGATCCTCTTCAAACAGAATTTCTAGAGGTGATCATAAAAGCCTTTGTCTACACCCTCCACACTTACCAGTAGAGCACCGCCATGATAGGAGAGATTTTAGGAGAAAGGATTTAGATTGAGGTGTGAAAATTTGCAAGAATCCTGTTTGTTTGTTTGTTCTTGCAAAAGCAATAAACCTATAACTTGTTTATAGATAAAAAACTGAAACAAGCTTACACAAATACCACCAGTTTGCTATTTTTTTGTAAGGATCCATTTCAATCTATTTCAAAACATACAGAATATGGTAAATTGGGAAACACCAACACAGACTGTCTTTTTGCAAACACAGCAACTGAAAAAGCATATAACCTATTATACTTCTATTTATTTTTAGGTGGACAGTTATGGAAATTCCAAATCTGGATCCACTGGGGTTGAACACTACATTCTCAATGACTGATGCTTCTGCCAGAAATAATGGGGCTGGTGCAGGACCAGTCACAGAAGATACACAAACCCAAGGCTCTCATTTTAAGAAGGAACATTTATTTCACTCAGCAAACATTTATTGAGCTTTCATTGTGTGTTATGTGCTGCTCTGGTTAGAGAGGCCAACCCAACCCGTGACCACGAGGCTGTTTTTTCCCCTGTGCCATGATAAAATGCTAACCATCAGTTTTAGCAATCACTGAGAGGTAAACGGAGCTACTTTCTGTAACTGTCCCTAGATGAATTCTTCATTCTTGGTCAGCAAGGCAGGGTTCCTGAGGCTAAAAGACAACCTTTTAAAAACTTTAAATAGAGAGAAGCTCATCATGGAGAAGAAAGGTGGAGAAGATAGTTGAGGGATATTAATATGCAATGGTCTCACATGATAACAATGAAATCAGTGATGCCCACACATAGTGACCAGCATTCTCCTGCATTGCCCTTGCATTGTGCAAATTAGAAGGAGTCAAGCATAGAAATACTCTGAAATAGCCCTAACCGGTTTGGCTCAGTGGATAGAGCGTCGGCCTGTGGACTGAAGGGTCCCAGGTTCGATTCTGGTCAAGGGCATGTACCTTGGTTGCGGACACATCCCCAGTAGGGGGTGTTCAGGATACAGCTGACGAATGTTTCTCCCTCATTGATGTTTTTGACTCTCTATCTCTCTCCCTTCCTCTCTGTAAGAAATCAATAAAATATATTTTAAAAAAAAGAAGAAAAAAAAAGAAATACTCTGAATTGTCTTGCTCTAGATCATAACATATGGAGTGTTCTTTGCCTCAAAGAGAGTTTGAGTTCACCTGCCTGGGCTATTACAGTTATGAAATACCAGCTGACATTTCTGAAAAGCAAATATTCTGAAGAGTTCTAGTTTGTTCCCTTTTGACCACTCCTTACTTACAGCAACTAGTAACAGAATGTAATGAATCTCTTAAAGATGTATTTCCCAATCACAAAACTTTCTTTTTCTCCACAAGCTGAGGCCACCCACCACCTTTTACATTTGAATACCAAAATGAAAAAAATCACCACAGATAAGGACCACACAATGTTCTGGGGACTAGAAAGATATGCACAAAGATGTCACCATTAAGCCACATCTATTTGGTGTTATTCCTCACCTGAGGCTATTTTTTCATTGATTTTTAGAGAGAGTGGAAAGGAGGGGGGAGTGACAGGGAGGGAGAAACATTGATGTGAGAGAAACATTCTCTTTTTTGAAAAAAAAAAATTTTTTTTATTAATTTCAGAGAGAAAGGGAGAGAGAGATAGAAACATCAATGATGAGAGAGAATCATCAATCGGCTGCCTCCTACATGCCCTGTACTGGGGATCATGCCCGCAATCTGGGCGTGTGCTCTGACTGGGAATCAAACTGACCTCCTAGTTCATAGGTTGACACTCAACCACTGGCCGGGCATGCACTATTCTACTCACATTCAAAAAGAAAAGAAGAGATGTGAAAAAACATGTATGTACATATATTGGTTTGGATTCTGGAAAATTTGCCCTCTGTTCTCTTTTAAAGCACTCTTGTATTCTACTATGATGAAAACTTCCTTATAAAGACAGAATTGCTTTTAATCATTTTTATGAGTTATTTCAAGTCCTTTATCTTTGTTCAACCTTTTCTCTCCACTCACAGGTTTTCTCACCCCTTGGTTATTCTTTATACCATTAAATTCAACCACATTGACCCCTTTTCACTTCCCAAGCAATTACTCTTAAATGTTCTTAACACTGTGACTTAGTACATCTTGTTTCAGTCCCCATCATAACATCTCCTTTTCCACTGGCTGATGATCCATGACAACAAAAAACACTAAAAGGGAGCTGGGTCCCCACACCTCATAAATTGTCCCAAGGAAGGTCTTCATCCCCCTTGCTTTCCCACTGGGGCAATTCCTCAAGAGGAGCCACTTTGGATATAAATATTGAGTCTGAATTATCTGGAAAAACCTTGGTCAGGAAAAGCAAAGAAATCTGCATGAATAGATAATGCTTCTTTCTCTCAAAGGCCTCTGAGAAACTCCCTCAATCTGTACAAATCATAATGTTTGGATATCGTGCAAAAGTCCCACCTCATTTTATCCTGAAGAGATTCCAGCTTTCTACGTTTATGTTGACGATCAAGTGTGTCTGCATGTCTTGAAAAAAGGGATAGAGGAGAATTATAGCCAATCCTCCAGGGCCTGGTTTAGTGATGGGAGAATGGTTGTGATGATAGAAGAATTTTGGGACGCAGGAGGAGTTAGTCAGAAATAAGTGGGTGCCCTAGATAGGTTAATTAATTTAAAAAGTTAACAATTAAAAACAATAAATCTAACAAGTAAAATAAAGAAAAAATGATATTAGATTAAATGTATAAAGGGAGTGGTTTGGGGGTAAATTTGAATAATTATAGTCAAACAGAGAGTTGGAAAAAACCATGATGGAAACTAGACAGTCAAATTATCTTGTAATAATTAATAACACTTTATTTTGATTGAGGTGTGTTAATAACTGGAAAGGTATGAAGGAGGGTTCTTTGGTACTAGTATAATTCTGTTGCTTGATTTAGGTTATAGTTAATATAAAAATTCACTAGCTGAACACTTATGATTTGTGCCTTTTTCTTTATGCATGTACATTTTTAACCCTCACCTGAGTATGTTTTTATTGATTTTTAGAGCGAGAGAGAGAGATCATTGGTTGTCTCCTGTACACACTCTGACCAGGGATCAAATCCTCCACCTCCATCTGTCCATCTGTGCCCTGATCAGAATCCAACCCAAAACTTTCTAGTATACAGGACAATACTCCAACCAACAGAGCCACCTAGCCAGGGCATATGTATGTTATTATTTTTTAAAAAAATATGTATTTTATTGTTTTTTTACAGAGAGGAAGGGAGAGGAATAGAGAGTTATTAACATCGATGAGAGAGAAACATCGATCAGCTGCCTCCTGCACACCCCCAACTGGGGATGTGCCCACAACCAAGGTACATGCCCTTGACCGGAATCAAACCTGGGACCTTGCAGTCCGCAGGCTGACACTCTATCCACTGAGCCAAACTGGTTATGGCTGTAAGATATACTTTTTAAAAACTTTATTGGAAGGGCACTAAATCTGGAATGATAGAATGAGGACTTCCAAAAATCCATTCCATCATAAAAGCAACAAGAACACTGGAAAAAAATGACCAAAAGCAACTTTTTCAGAACTCTGGAAATTAACTAAAGGCTTGAAGTAGTCTAAAAAGCACTTATTCAAGAAAAATGGGGAGGGTTGGGTGGTGGTAAGAGATTAACCAAAGGATTGTATGCATGCATATAAGCATAACCAATGGACACAAGACACTGGGGGGGGGGGGGGGTAGGGAAGGGTGGGGGAAGGTCAAGGGGGAAAATAAAGGAGACAAATGTACTACTCTTTGTAATATTTTAAGCAATAAAAAAAAATGACTGGAGTTTGGTGTTAACTTACACTATTACTATCCATGTCTCCCCAGCTCCACATGGCCTTGAAAACCAACAGCCTCACAACTAAACAAGCAGCCTAGCTGTCACTGGGTCCAAACAAGTTTGGAGGTTCTCAAAAACCCTACTCCCAGAGAACTCAGTTGTCTTGTCTGGTAGCTTTCTGAAAAGCTCCATTTTCAGGACTTATCTTTGTTTGATTTGATTCAGTGCTGACTCTGCAGGAACAGCCCAATCCCTATGTAATTTGTTGAAAACAATCAGTGACAACTGTTTAACATCTCTAGCTACCTGAGAAAATATTTGCAAATCATATATTCAATAAGGGACTTGTATTTAGAATATATAAAGAACTTTTACAACAACAACAAAAGGAACTGACATAATCTTAAAATGTGTAACACATCTAAGTAGACATTTTCCAAAGATACGCAAGTAGCCTAAAGCACATGAAAAGATGCTCAACATCATTGGTCATCAGGACATGCAAATCAAAACCAGAATGAAATACGTCACATCTACTGGATGGCTGTAATAATAAATAAAGATAATAAGTGTTGGTGAGAATGTAGAGAAATTAGAATCTTCATAAACTGGGGTGGGAAAGTAAAATGATACAGCCCTTTTGGAACATAGTTTGGCAGTTCCTCAAAAAGTTATGTATAGAGTTACCATATGACCATCCGTTCTATTCCTAGGCCTACACCCAAGAGAACTGAAAACATATGTCCACACAAAACCTTGTACACCAATGTTCACATTGCTTGTATTAGTAAAAATGTGAAGCCCTAGGGTTTGGCTCAGTGGATAGAGCGTCAGCCTGCAGACTGAAAGATTCCGGGTTTGATTCCGGTGGTCAAGGCATATGCCCAGGTTGTGGGCTTGATCCCCAGTAGGGGGCATGCAGGAGGCAGCCGATCAATGATTCTCTCTCATCGTTGATATTTCTATCTTTCTCTCCCTCACCTTTTCTCTCTGAAATCAATAAAATATATTTTTTTAAAAAAGTGAAAATGACCCAAATGTCTATCAAATGATGGATGGTTAAACAAATGTGGTATATCCATATTATGGAATACTATTTGGCAATTTCTGAAACATGCTACAACATAGGTAAACACTGAAAGCATTATGCTAAGTAAAAGAAGCCAGTCCTAAAAACCTTCATATTGAAATGTCTAGAATGGTCCGATCTCTCTAGTCAGAAAGTAGCTTAGTGGTTGCCAGGGGCTAGGAGAGGGGCAAATGGGGAATGACTGGTGATGGGTATGGGGCTTCTTTCTGGAAGGATGGCCAGGATGGAAGCTTACAGAATTATTCCTGTACACTCCTTACCAGGGAATAGTATGCTGTCTACTTAGGGCAAAGGTGTTCTCTATTGGGACAGACATTCTATTTGTGATATGGTTATGAACTGACAGAGCAGCCTAGCAAAAAGAACTCAGGTCTTGGAGGCAAGTAAACCTGGCCTCAATTCCAGTCTCTGTTCCTTTGCAGGTGTGATTACCTGATCTTTCTCAGCCTAAATTTCCTCATCTCTAAATGGACATAATATGTACCTTTTACATCATAAGGTTGTTGTAAGAATTAACTGAGAAAGGTATGTAATGCACATGGTTCACATGGATGTTTGGTAAGTAATATAATTGATCACATCTAATCCATAGGTTTTTCAAATATCTTGTAAAAATATGTAGATGGGCCAGTAGTTGTTTTCAGACCTCTCAGAAGGCCCTGACAAGGTCTGAAACCTCATTCCTACCCTCTCAACTTGGCAGCACTGTGCTGGCTAGAGAAAAGCAATAACTCCTCCCCCTTCCACAGCTCCCACTCCCTAGCAGCCACCAGCCTGACTGGAAACATAATTACCTGGAGTAACAGGTATGAGACAGGAAATACCCCACTTCGAGGAGAGAAGAGGAAAACAAGTAATTTATACCCATGTCAACCAAACACATTTCCCCCTAACAGTGCCACATTTAATTGTTTTTCCAATTTAAAAGGAGTGCATGCTCATAAGAAAGTAAATTGTGCCCAAGTACAAAAAGTAGAGAAGGGCTGACAGAATTTGAACTGGTTCCCATCCCAATGAGCTGTATCCTCATGAAAAGAGGGAAAAAGTAAAAAGCTTTCATTTTTGTTTGACATCTGTAGAAGAAACAAGTTACAACGCTAGAGAGTAATCTACAATTGCTGGGGAAATTTGTTATTAAGACATAATTTATGTAAAGCAATCAGCATAGTGGCTAGAACACTGTTTATTTCAAACATCCTTTTCGTAACACCTCTCTCCCTGCAGTGTGCCCTAGTGTGGAATCAACTTAACTGAAGAGTGCCCTCCAGAGGTCACTGGGAATTCAATTGTGCCGACAGTTGAAAGTCAAAAAAGACCAGAGACACACAATTTAATTTTCTTTTACGTGACGTGAGTCAGCATTCAAATTTGGGGTCCCAGGATCAGTAGGACCTCACTGATTTGCCACCCACCGGCAGCCTTTGGCCAGCACTTACTTGTTTTTTTTTTGTTTTTGTTTTTTTTAAATATATTTTATTGATTTTTTACAGAGAGGAAGGGAGAGGGATAGAGAGTTAGAAACATCGATGAGAGAGAAACATCGATCAGCCGCCTCCTGCACATCTCCCACTGGGGGTGTGCCCGCAACCCAGGTACATGCCCTTGACCGGAATCGAACGTGGGACCTTTCGGTCCGCAAGCCGACGCTCTATCCACTGAGCCAAACCGGTTTTGGCAGCACTTACTTGTTTTTAAAATATATATATATTTTTATTGATTTCAGAGAGGAAGGGGGGTGGGGGAGAGAGAGAGAGAGAAAAACATTAATGAGAGAGAATCACGGATCGGCTTCCTCCTGCACTCCCACTAGTGATCAAGCCCGCAACCCGGGCATGCACCCTTGATTAGAATCGAAACTGGGACCCTTCAGTCCGCAGGCTGAGACTCAATCCACTGAGCCAAACCAGTCAGGGCTGGCCAGAATATATTTGTTTGCAAGGAATACTTTACGAGAACATGGAAATCTCAAGGAAACAAGCCCAGTTAGGTGCCGTGGGAACTAGGGCTGGGAACTATGGGCCCCCGAGCCCCTGAAAGCTGTTGTCCAGTCCCTCTGTCTCTTGGGACAGTCTCTCAGCCCTGCTCCTCCCTGCATGTCCTCTCTGTGTTCCTAACGGGACCAGCTTCCTCTTGCTGCCTGCCCTCTGTAACTTCAGGCATGTGGCTCTGGCTCTCTGGACATGGTTCCCGACCTTTCAGCTCATCTCAAGCAGCTCCGAAGCCTGGTCTCTCGCTGGCCTGATTCCAAATTCCCAGGAGACAAAACTGATTACCAGTCAAGCCCACTGGCTGGATTTAGTTTATCCATCCCTGGTGGATGGCCGGTGGGTGGAGGTAGAGATGTGTGGGAGTGTGAGTGTAGAGGGAGGGAGCTAGGGTCAGGGTCACATGGTACAAATTTAGCACATATAGAACATACAGAACTGCGGGAAGCACGTCAAAGAGTCTGTTTTATTAACAGCAATATTTATAGTTTGCCATGTGCTAGAGAGTTTTATAACCATCATTTCATTTAATCCTCATAGCCCGATTATCATGTCTCACCTTCAGAAGTAACTAACTGCTGATAACAATGGTTGTGTTTCTTCCAGGAATTAATCTGATGCATTTTATTCCCATTTTAAAAATGAGGGAACCAAGATTTAGAGAGGCTGAGCCAAGATTTAAACCTGCCTGTTAACCATCAACCCCTCCCTGACCCAGCGCAGTCCCTGGGGCAAGGTAGACAATGGTGAGGCAGAAGAAACACCAGATTTGGTCTTATTTTCAGGGAGTTTATAATCAGATCACAGGAGACAAGACTTCCTGTGAAATGACTAGTAAGTGACATGAGAAGGACTAATGTACTAAATTGTATTAGTTTTCTGCTGCTGTGTAACAGATGGCCACCAGTGTAGAGGCTCTGGAGCTTTTAGTCGATCACAGTTCTGTAGGTCAGATGTACAGCACACCGGGAAGGGCTCACTGCTTAGTGTTTCTTAAGACTGACATCAAGCCTGGCTGGTGTGGCTCAGTGGTTGAGCATCGACTTATGAACCAGATCACAGTTGGATTCCCGGTCAGGGCACATGCCTGGGTTTTGGGCTGGTACTCAATAGGGGGCTTGCCAGAGGCAGCTGATCAATGATTCTCTCTCTTCATTGATGTTTCGATCTCTCTCTACCTCTCCCTCATATCTGAAATCAATAAAAATACATTTTTAAAAAAAGATTGATATCAAGGGGTTGGCTGGGGCTGGCGGACCTCTTCCAAGCGCACTAGTTGTTGTCAGAGTTCAGTTCTTTGCTGTCTTAGGGCCGAGCTTCCCATTTTCCTGCCAGATGTCAACTAGAGATGGCTCTCAACTCCTGGGGGTGGCAGCTTTCCATCACCAGTTCACAGTGTGGATGTCTGCTTTCCTCCAGGCCAGCTGACTGCCCCTTCTGCTACCAGCCAGAGAAAACAACACTGCCTTTAAAGGGCTCATGTGGTCAGGCCAGGCCCACCCAGACAATCTCCCTTTCTTAAAGTCAACTGTGTCTGATGACATAGCCTGAAACTGGGGGAAATTTGACAAGTTCACAGTCCTGGGGTTATGAGGACCTGTACAAGGTGGGAATCCTGCTGACCACACTCAAGGAAATAGATGACATGTGTGTGTGTAGGTCAGAGCTGTTCTCAGGAGGGAGAGAAGAAAAGATTTCATGGAAAGGGATTTGAACTGGGCCTTGAAGGATGGACCACACCAGAGAAGACAGTGTTCCCCTGCGATCGCCTCAGAAACTCAACTCCAGGACTCAAGATAATTTGGAAAATTAATGGGTAAGAATTTCAAATAATATTAGAAGAAATTTCAGCGCTGACATGGAGGAGGGAGCTAGTATGATGAGAAGTTACAACATGATCAAAATACTGGTGAGGCACATAAAAATAGACAGAAGAACAAAAATAGAACACCCCGAGATAGAAATGTATGTATGTGTGTATGTATGTATCACAATAAAGCAAGCCTCAAAAATTAATTAAGGAAAATTAGTTATTAATAAATGGTGTTTGGATAATTACATAGCAACTTAGTGGGATGGAAGCTAAGAGGGTGAAAATGGAGGACATCTGTAATATTGTCAGCAATACAAAAATTTAGTTATATATTATCCATTATACTACATCAAAGTAAATGCCAGCTACATTAAAATGTTTGATTTATATAGATCAATTTAAAATATAATCATGGAAATTGGTAGAAAAGTGTTTTTAGGTATGAGAAGATGCCCATCAGTTGGTGACCAATTAAATAAATCATGTTAGAATCCTTGGTGCGCTAAAAAGAATGAGGGAAGTGAAATATTTTTCTGATTTGAAACAGCCTCTAAGATAGGTTCTTAAGTTATTTTTAAAGTTAAGATGCATAATAGTGTGAATAGTGTGTTCCCATCTGTGTAAAAGAGAAATTACACATAGAACTTGATAATGCGTAGAGAATCCTTGGAAAGATACCCCTAAACTAGTAGCAGATTGGGGCCCTGCAGTGCAGTTGGTGGTAGTGACTAGAGAATGGGGTTTGAATTGAGGAGACATATCAGTCACTGTCCTTCTTTCATATTCAGATGCTTTGCCACATGCATGCATTACTTTCCAATGAAAATAATTGTTAAGAAAGGTAGCCTAAGATATACATATTGCAGATGAACAAAGATGAGATGAAATTAAACCTGTTGCATTAGTATAGTGGTTTGCATGGTCATAGATTAGATCTTAACATAGAAAAATTAAATTGGGAATTAGTGTAGAACTGCAAGCCATTCTTTCTTTTAAAATGCTATTTTCAGTGTTGTTGTAGGGCTGCCACTGAAATAAATTAAGATTAGTGTGCGGGTTGGGCCTGGGTGCCTGAGGAATAAACGAATAGCTTTATAAAATGTTGCTCTGGGATAAATAAGTGGAAGAATAATGAGCCAGGGAGCGCTCACTAAATGATCCAGGGAGCAGGCCGCTAGTGACAGGAGTGAGAGGAGGAGCCAATGCGTGTGTTTGGTAGGACGGCCGGGCAGGACACTCCACGGTGGGAACTCAGGGGCCACCTGGAAAACACGTGAGGAGGAACCGAAAGAGCTTAGGAAGAAGGTTCAGCTAGCAGAACCCAAGGACACCAGCCCTCTGGAGAGCCGGTAGCGGGCACAGGGTTGATGAGAAACATCTAGACGAGGGGTGGGCAAACTTTTTGACTCGAGGGCCACAATGGGTTCTTAAACTGGACCGGAGGGCCGGAACAAAAGCATGGATGGAGTGTTTGTGTGAACTAATATAAATTCAAAGTAAACATCATTACATAAAAGGGTACGGTCTTTTTTTTTTTTTTTTAGTTTTATTCATTTCAAATGGGCTGGATCCGGCCCGCGGGCCGTAGTTTGCCCACGGTTGATCTAGACACACAGAATCTCAAGCGAGACATTTCTTTAGGGAGATAAGGCTAACCTCTGTACCTATTGCTGACTACTCTAAAAATGTTAATTTCTCATTCCTCTTAGTAAAAAAAAAAGTGAGCATGCACCTCCATTACATGTACATTTATGTAATGCCTGCATGCATCATTGCACTATACATTATAAAACATATGAAAAAGGTATGTAAAATAGCTATACTTAACCTGAAGTGCTTTAATAAAAAATAATATTCAGTGAACATTATTTTTAGGAAAAGCTATGTTGTTAAATATACATCACGGTTTTTAAAAACTTGGTTTACCTGGTAAGACTTTGGGATTTAATACCACATAAGTATAATTTAAAGTTCAAAATAAATGGATGTTGGTCTTAAGGGCTGCCATTGCTAAAGACATCTCACAAGGATAGGTGGGTCCAAATGGAAGAAGCATGTCAGTGGCAGCATTCAATCAACCATAATACATATTTATTTTCCAACTCCATCCACCCCTTGCGCAAGGTTTTGGTTGAAATTTTGTGTTAACTTTCAACTTGGTTGAGTTTTTCTAGAGAAGGCATTGAAATGTACTGTCTTTTAAAAATGATTTTTAACATAAAAATTCTCAAAAATTCTTTGGAAGATTTAAAAATTGGAAAATTTTGTCCTCAAGGTTCCAAATATTACTGAGAAACTTTTTGTTGGCAAACAGCATATTTGAAAAAAAAAAAAGAAGTCATATACATATAGGAACATTTCCAAAAGTCTGTTTTGAAAATGCTCTTTCCACAGCACGAGTTCCTTTCAAAGAGTAATTACCTTCTTATTTGTTGTTACATCATCTTTACCTGGGAGACACAGGTTATGTATATTGTGTTCTTCTTGATGACCTCCAGAAAGCAGGTCACTGAAAATCACTGGTTTTCATACACAAGGTGGACAAAGGAAACACTTCTCTTTCAGTAGAAGGAAAAAGTGCACTCACCCTCTAAGTTCGATTCCTCTGGTAAGTGCTGGGCTTCAAGATAAACATCAGACCTCCAAACAGTAAAATATTTTCATGATCATGTCCCATCTTATTACATGCCGGGAGCCGGTCCATCCCTGCTGTTTCAAAGGACCTGGCATATATGGCATACTGTTCTTAAAATGTTTTCTCACCTTCTTGGCACTATGTGTTTTAACCAAGGTCTCCTCTCTGAGAAAGGTTGTTTCCCCAGGTAGGGATTTTCCCCTGAGTTAGGGAGGGAATAAAACCCCTCAACTAAGTGCCAGGTGGGTAATTAATCACTTTAACTAGGAACAATCATGCTTAAGCTACATAATCTTTACTCCCTGGAATGGAGATAAGAAACGCCCTAACCTTTGTAATAGAGATTGATAGGATTGAATCAACTGGTATAAATACAGATGTAACAAGCCAGAACTTAGGAGACAGAACCTACACAGAACGTTCTCTAGAGACAGAAGAACTTCGCTGGAGAGAACATGGCAAAAGATCCTGGACAGAAACTGGCCTCAGAACCTAGAGACAGAACCTAGCGAGAGAACATGGCAAAAGATCCTGGACTGAACCTGACTACAGAAATTGGCAAGAGAACCTGACTAGAACCTGGTGACTGAACCTGGCTGGAGAACCTGGACAGAACCTGGCTGGAGAACCTAGCGAGGGAACATGGCTACAGAACCTGGCTGGAGAACCTGGAGAACCTAGCAAGACAACTGGACACAGAACCTGGCTGGAGATCCTGAACCAGAACTTCGCTGGAGATCCTGATCAGAACTTGGCTAGAGATCCTGGCTAGGCTGCTGATCAACTGAATGCTGTCTCCATGTCATTCCTTCTTCGCCAACTCCGTCCACACCTTTGGGGACCCCTGGACCTGCTGGGGCAGGACCCCGGCAATTACATAGTAAAAATTCTACTAATTTTTTTAATTCTTACCCGAGGGTGTGTTTATTGATTTTAGAGAGAGAGGAAAGGGCAGAGAAAGAGAAACATTGATGACAGAAACATTGATAGGTTCCTTCCTGTACACATCCCGACCAGGGATCAAACCTGCAACCTAGGTATGTGCCCTGACTGGGGAATCAAACATGAAACCTTTCAGTGTACAGGACAATGCTCCAATCAACTGAGTCACCTGGCCAGGGCTCTACTAATTGTAAAGGCCTTATTTTTATAAAATTAACCATACTGATGACATTCTTTAGTATTTTTGGCATTTCTGTCTTTAATTTCTTTGCTGTATTATCTTTCATTGGGCCAATACGGTCAATGAATTTCATGTTTGGACTACTTCTGTAAGCTACTCTGAATTCATTTTTATTCTCGTCAAAGCAGCTGTTATCTTGTATAATTTTCCACTAAAGCATTATTTTAAGTAGCCACGTCACTGACTTTTGAAATTATATCTGTTCTGATATCTCTTTCCTTTAGTGACTCACAAATAGGTAGTTGTTCGGTTGCATTATTGAAACAGAATTAAGCAGTGGCCCTGGCTGATATGAAGTTGTTCTGTAAGGTTTGCTATGAACTAATGACTTAGTAATCAAATTGGGTAGTACTTTGTGAATTATGTGGATTTTAAAAGTTTTTTTTTTTTATTATGCATCGTATCAAATCTACCACCGTATTACTGGAAATTGAGACTTTATGTAATTTTTATATGTTGTAATATTTCTTTAAATAAATCATTCCTATAAATAAATAAAAAATCCTCAGCCTGGCCAGCCAGTGTGGCGCAGTGGTTGAGCATTGACTTATGAACCAGGAAGTCACAGTTTTATTCCTGGTCAGGGCACATGCCTAGGTAGGGGGCTCAATCTCCAGTGTGGGGCATGCAGGAGGAGACGATCAATGATTCTCTTCTCTCTCATCATTGATGTTTCTCTCTCTCTCTCCCTCTCTGAAATTAAAAAAAAAAGAAAAAAGTCCTCAGTGAACGTCATCCACAGGTCCTGGGACTTTAAGCAAAATGACGTGTAACAAAACCAATTTAACCAGAGGCTAATGGATGTAACAGGAGGTAAGTTGCTCTGGCATCTCATCCATGTTATAATGAAATGACTTTGAAGGAAACAACATTGTCCAAGGACCTGCTGTACGCTTATTGGGAACATGTGAGAAGCAGCAGTGCTTTCCTCCAATTTCCTAGCAAACCTCCCACACTGCATGCTGTTTCTTTAAAACTCCAACAATGTTTCTATGCATCTTCTAGCAGAATTTGCCGACAAAATTGGGCATTTTATTTTGTAGCTATAGTTTTCCATGCTTCATTTTAGCTGTTTTCACCACAGCAGGAAGAATGAGTGATTTCCTAATGGGATAAGATTTTTTGCCTTAAGCAATTAAGTAAAAAAATTTCCAAATAGGTTCTTAAATATTCAGTTTAGTAAAATTCTGGCCTAAATTTAGTACTGCATAATTTTAAACATTTGCCAAACATTTACAACTATTTGTATTCATGTTCCAAAAGGTTAGATTTTATTTTATTTTTTAATTGATTGATTTTAGAGAGAGAGGAAGGGGGGAGAGAAACATTGTTGTTCCACCTTTATATACACTCATAGGTTGACTCTGTATGTGCCCTGACCCAGAATGGAAACCTTGGCATATCTAGGCTTATGGTAAGGGTTTTCTTTAATGATAGAGGCTGGAAATGCATATTTCACATAGTCTGTTCATAGCTTCAAACTTTGTTTTGTCTGATCTCTTTTCAATCCGAAAAGATTGTCATCATCTTACCTCATAATATGGCTGAGCACATACCAGAAGTAACAAAAGGGTCAACCCAGCCATTTTCTTAAGGTTTGCTTATCTATAATAATAAGAGTGTAATATGCTAATTAGACCGGATGTCCTCCCGGACCTTCCAGACGAAGCCGGGCTGTGAGGGAAGCCCAGGTCCGGGGTGCCAGAGGGAAGCCGGTGCCGGCAGCCGGGAGAAGGAGGGCCTACTCCTGCACAAATTTCATGCATCAGGCCTCTAATTACATGTATAATAATGAATTATATGCTATTATAATTAACTATCACCAAATAAAAAGATAAAATTTTTCAGGGGGAAAAAAAAGAATTGATATATTATTTTATTAATAATACTGGAGGCCCAGTGCACGAATTCGTGCATGGGTGGGGTACAGCCAACCCTCCCCAATTAGGGCCGATTGGGCCGGACCGGCTGAGGGGAGGGGCCATGGGTGGTTGGCTGGCTGGTCCCACCCCTGATCTGTGGGGGAACTGATCAGGGGAAGGGGCCGCAGGCGGTTGGCTGGCTGACCCCGCCCTCAAACAAGAGGGGGACCAATCTGGGGCAGGGCCGACTGGGAGGAGGGGCCTCAGGAGGTTGGCCAGCCAGCCCTGCCCCCTGGTCGAACTCCCGGTTGAACTCCTGGTCGAGAGGACAATTTGCATATTAGCCTTTTACTATTAACTAGAGACCCGGCGCACAAAATTTGTATACAGGCAGGGGCCCTAGGCCTGGCCTGCTATCAGAGCCAATCTTCCCTGGCTGCTGGCAGCTGGCCCCGCCTCCCCCCGCTGCTGTTGCCAGTCACCCTCTGTGTGTGGGACGACCGGCAGGGCAATGGGGGCCCCGGCACCACCTGTGTCCACTGCCACCCACCGTCGGTTCCCGGTTCCCCACTGGCCGATCGGAGCCTGGGCCTGCGGGATGGGGCAGCTCCTGCACTGAGCATCTGCCCCCTGGTGGTCAGTGCACATCATAGCCAGCCAGTCGTTCCACTGTCCAATTTGAATTTTATGCTTTTATATGTATAGGTAATATATTAATTATATATTATATATGACTATAAATATACTATATAACAATATATAACAATTCACATATTATAAACACATAATATAATAACATATAATCTATATATATAAAACCCAAATACACAAAAAGGCCAAAACAGCAGAACAACTGAACAACCTAACAACCAGTCGCTATGATATGTGCTGACCACCAGGGGGCGCACGTGGAAAATGGCTGGCATCGGCAGCAAGTGGCAGAGCAGAGAACATGGCAGGCATTGGCTGTGGCAGGATGGTGGAGATGAACGGGGGTACCAGACCAAGGCGGGGCGCCGATCGTTGTCATCGGGGTGAGCCTCTGGTGGTTACTGAAAATTCTTTGTTCCCGTGTGCCACAGTCCTGCCCAGCACTCGCACCTGCTGTTGGCACCAGCCCCGCTCCCACCTGCTGCTGGTGCCAGAGCTGCCACTCACACCTGCTGCCAGTGCCTGGCACTGGCCCCAATCGCCCCTTAGGGCTTTTTCACCTCCCCTGCTCCTGAGGGGCGATGGAGGCCGGCAGCTGCCTCTCGCACCCGCTGCCGGTGATGTACCCACTCGCACCTGTTGCTGGCACCAGAACCACTGTTCTCACCCACTGCCGGCGCCGGCCCCGCTCACACCCACTGCGGGCGCCCAGCACTGGTCATGATCACCCCTGAGGGCTTCTCCACCTCCCCCTGCTCCTGAGGGGCGATCAGGGCAGCAGCCACTGCTTGCACCTGTTGACAGTGCTAGCCCCAATCTCTCTGAGCCATCAGTGGGTGCAAGCGGGGCTGGCACTGTCAGCACATGGAGCAGTGCGGTGGGAGCAGGGCTGCCGGCAGACAGGGGACCGGGGGCCACAGCGGGAGGGGCTGGGCAGAGGCACGGAGGATGGGTCGAGACTCACCCCTGACCACCGCAGCCTCGTGGCCCACAGTTCCTTTCAAGGTGCACGAATTCGTGCATTGGGCCCCTAGTTAATATATAATTAATACTATTAATACAATAATATATTGATCCTCTTTTATTCCCCTCAAGAATTTTAGTTTATCTGTCCATCTGGTAAAGATCAATTTAGTTAAAATGAAAGAATTTAATCCATAAACCTACTTCACTGAGTAAGGCTACATGAAATAAGTAAAAAACAAATGAACCAGTGA
The DNA here is from genome assembly GCF_014108235.1 of Myotis myotis. Lineage (NCBI taxonomy): Eukaryota > Metazoa > Chordata > Mammalia > Chiroptera > Vespertilionidae > Myotis > Myotis myotis. The sequence continues at coordinate 24,959,754 of NW_023416357.1, read as the reverse complement.
GGGGCCTTGGTGGGTCGCCCCTTCTTCCTGAAGGACACGTCACATACCACACAGGGGATGGGGCACTCTGACATACAGAGTAAGGACACCAGTGTTGATCCATAACTAAAATATTAGTCAAGCTGTTCAGCCGGTGTGGCTCAGTGGTTGAGTGTCGGCCCATGAACCAAGAGGTCACCGGTTAGATTCACTGGTTGCAGGCTCGATCTCCAGTAGAGGGCGTGCAGGAGGCAGCCAACCAATGCTTCTCTCTCATCAACTTTTCTATCTACCTCTCTCCTTCCCTCTCTAAAATAAATAAAAACATATTAAAAATATTAGTCAAACTCAATTTCCTAAATTTTTTTTAAGATTAAAAAATGTCTTGGATGCTAATAATTTTCCCCCCTTACCTTCTGTGTCTTTTTGGGCTTCCTACCTGGACAATGAACTTTCTAGAGCAGCAATTTTTAATACGAATGTAACAGGAATTTTTTAAACATGCAATACCTGACTGCATAGTCAGGGGCACTGACCTCTTTTCCCTTAGATTGTCAAATAAAAAAATGACAACAGCCAACATAATAGCCATCCAGTGTGAATGAATCAAAATTATACCTATTTTTTGTCAGATCAGCAAATACTACAATATATTTTTTGGTGAGCTGCAGAATTTTAGCAATTGGTTTATGTGTGCCATGAGATGGAAAAGGTTGAAAATCACTGTTCTAGAGCATGAACCATTTCCTTTGGCTGCCACTTAAGTCCTCCCTGCCCATTCTGCTGGGTCAGACGAGGACTTCACAGGAATGGAGATCTGGACGAATAAAATCCTCGAGTCAGGGAAAATCCTCAAGACGTGCCATGCAGCTGGACAGAGACCTGTACTTCATGGAGCTTGAATTGTTAAAAAGGACACCACTTCCCTTTGCCCTGTAATAGCTCAGGCCTCCTTCAGGGATATTTGTGAAAATATATCTGTGATCCCCAAATCAAAAAGTTTCTTAATAAACCCCAGCCCATTGAAATGGAATAGCCTTCAAGTCCAGCTTAAAGGGCTGAGCAAACACATTTCAGCTATGGAAATAGCACAGCCCTCCATCTCCGTTCTAGCCCCCAAAAAAGCAATGGCTAAATTAAGTCCAAAAGACATTGTAAGCGATAGAGTCATCCTTTCTGTGGTGAGGAAGGAGCCCTGAATAAGGTAACTGTGGGATGAGTCAGCTACTAGACCACCACTGACCACCCTCTGCACCCAGGTTTCTGTGGCTAAGAGATACAAAAAACCCAGAGATTCACATTTTTGAGTGTTGCTCTGTACATTTCTACATTGCTAAACCCTGTCATCCAAAAAAGCCACTAGTAGTCACACCTCCATTCCCATTTTATATATAGTGTTGCTGAAACTCACACCCTCAAAATCTTTGGAGGAGAATCATATTTCAAAGAAGAGTCCCATGAAGGAATCTAAATATAACTCTTTAAAACCCATTGTAAATTGCACGAGAGATATACACACGTATACATACTTCTGTCCTGAAAATAACAGATTTTATGCCCCTCTAGGAAGAGGCAGCAACCCTTGGTCAAATACCAAAAGACAGAAATTCAAGTATTTTAACCCCTGTGCTTGGCCAACCAGTTCATTGGGGACAGCTGGGGCAGGCGGTGTGGTTATCTGCCTCTGCTTCAGAAGACAGATGGAGTGAGGGCTTGGAACTCAATGGCCTTTTGGGAAAGAAAAACTCAAAAGTCATTTGAGGGCATCTGGTCCTCAAAACAAGAAAGGAAAAATGCTTAGCACTTAATTTAACACCTGGACATAAAAAAATTGAAATACAAATCAAGATTCCTGAAAATGGTCCAGGGGTGCCCCCAGAGAGAAGGGTATGAAGTCAGGCCCATAACGCTATAATCACATTAAGATGCTTTAATCTCTCTTCTTTTAATGGTTTACAATGACAATTCCCAAAAGCAGTGAGAAAAGTTTCAAAGCGAGAGTCTGAAGTGGGATGTTTGGGTTTTGCATCTATCAAGGCTGGTCAGTCACCAGCGGCGGCTCTGGTGGGAGGACCGGAGGTGAGGCAGGCCACCGGGATGAAATTAAAGAGCATCTGCGGATGGACCTCTACAACCTCAACCCCGTTTAAATCCTGGAAAGTGGCTCTTGTCATGTAATCTCTTCCCTCATAGGACGAGTGGACCTTGAGGAGCCACTCTGGAAGTGGCTCTGGACATCGCTTGCAGGCTGGTACTGAGGGTGTGCCAAAGTGGTCAAGTTTCTGAAAGAATGCTCCCACTGGCCAGCAAAGGGTTTGCTATTGCAAACCCTTTTTTTTTTTTAGAGAGAGAGAATGGAAGGTAGGGGAGAGACACAGAGAGAGAAACATTGATGTGAGAGAGACACTTTGATTGGTTGCCTCCCGCATGTGCTCCAACCAGGGCCGAGGATCAGGCCTGCAAACGAGGTACATGCCTTGACTGGGAATCAAACCAGAGACCCTTCAGTCCTCAGGTCAATGCTCTATCCACTGAGCCAAACTGTCTAGGGCAACTCACACTTTCTTAAGGCCTTCTGATTCCGGAGGCCTGAGTTGGGCTGGGGCAGTTGGAACTTCCCTCCACCAACCATCACGAAGATCTTAGCCTGGTGGGTTTACCAGACTAACCACTCCTCTCTCTATAGGGGACCTGAAGGCTGTGAGCGTCAGGGGAGGATGCCCTTGCGGGGAACCGGGATGGGGCACCTCCTGAGGCCATCATGAGGACACCAGGCGCCCAGAGGAGGGGGGTGGTGCCTGAGTGGCTTCCTGCTCAGGGATGGCTCAGGTGTTGCCATTCTATGAGACCTCTGAGGGCCGAAACCATCATCCTAACAGCACAGTTGAGAAACCCATAGAGCCTAATGGGAGATAAACTCGACTCAAGCTCCCAGCACTTTCCTAAACTGTGCTCTGCTTCAACCACAAGAGGGCAGGTGTGGGTGGAAGATCCTCTGAAGAGCTGAGGAGAGAGCAAGCTCCCCTGTCCATGCCAGGGGCCGTCGGTTCATGTTTCGCTGCTATTAGATAAACTCTTGTGGAGGAGAAACGTTCTAGATGTCATCACCATCCATTTAGAGGCTGGCTATAAAAAATATGTATAGAACATGTAGAAAATCTTGATTTTCTATTTGTTTTCACTGTCAACAGTAAGTTGTTAAGAAAACACACAAACTATCCTAATGTCATTGGTTACTGTTTGTAGTGTTGAAGAGAAAGTTTTAAAATTTGAGTCAGAGGCTCTGAATTCTAGTCCCCCCTCTATTCGTAAGAAAGATAACTGAACCCGGGAAACCACCTGCTGGGACCTCCGTTTCCTCCTCAGGACAATGAGAAAACAGGGCTGAGATGAATTCTGGGATGCCACCCAGAAACGAAGACATGAAATGAACTCGCAGTGGGGAGAGCAGGCTGAGCAGCATGCAGTGGGCACATGCATAAGGTCTGCACGCTTCATTTGCACAGCACCCTTGGGGAATGGGCTGTTCCACATGACGAGTTTTCCAGATAATTGAATTTCAAATGCTGAAACTGGTTTTCCTTTAACCTTTTGTAATGGAAATCCTCCTAAAGTGTATTACATGCTTCTCTGGCCTCTTAAACATCATTTAACCTTTCCTGACTGATCTCCAGGTCATCATGATGACCACTTCTTACTACAACTACATGCAGATGACTGGAAATGGGGTAGCCCTTTAACAGCGACAGCAAGACCTCCCCCTGAAGAGAGCGCTGGTGCCTTTGGGCATGTGCAGGTAGGCAGGACCCTCCTGCTAAATGGCCCCAGAGACCATATTAAAAAGCTATAATTGGCAATCCTTCCTTTCTTCCATCTCCTACCTCACCACCTGCAGTCATTTCTCCAAGTAACACCTTCTAGCAGCTTCTTGACACTGGGTTTTAAGTCTGCTATAACCTAGACAGAACTCAAGGTTGCCATGGGTAACCAGGGCCTGAGCTTGTAACAACCCTAAATTTAATTTTACACACAATTTAAAGCCAGTGGGTACTGTGCTGAAGATTGCCTCTGGCCAGGGCTGATCTTCAGCTAGTCCACCCAGTATGCAATGCTTCTAGACCAGTTGGCCAATCACCCTGAGCCCCCAGGCCCTCCAGACAGCCCAGAAACCAGTTCTTGCATGTGCTGACATTCTTTCCAATTGGCTAGTTACCCACGCCATACTGGTTGCTCAATATTGGAACATCAGCCTGGTTTCTGGGTTGAAGATTATTCTCTCCTGCTCAGTGAATTGCCAGGGTTGGAAGCTCTTCTCTGTCCCTCAAACTCAGAGGCCTTTTCTCCATTACATTGCCAACCAGGTTGGGTGTTAAAACCTTTGCCTGGCTGGTGTGGCTCCGTGGTTGAGCATCAACCCATGAACCAGGAGGTCACGGTTTGATTCCAGGCCAGGGCACATACCCGGGTTGCAAGCTTGATCCCCAGTGGGGGACATGCAGGAAGCAGCCAATCAATGATTCTCTCTCATCATTGATGTTTCTCTCTCTTTCTGAAATCAATAAAAACATATATTTTTAAAAAGCTACCTTTGATTGAAAACCTACCATGTGCCAGATGCCTAGTCAGTACATTATCTAAGTCACCTTATCTCATCCACTAAAGGACCCTGTTGGGGAATAGCATCAGCCTCCGTAGCTGAGAAACCTGCCCCTCACACGGCCAGTAAGTGGGTCTGGGAGCCAGGTCCACCCCTCTGAGGCATGCACTTTGCACTGCCCTCGGCCCGAGTTTATGAACACAAGCAAGTCCAGTCAAGGGTCACATCCTGAAAAATATATTTTAAGTGAAACATGGGCCCTCTTACTTTTCAGAAAAGGCTACTTGTTTTTCGTGTGTGGGTTGTTTTAATTAATTCCACATTTTGTTACCAATTTGGAACACTCTGTCCTCTGGGAACAGAGCGGGTATACTTATAGAAAGCTAGCTGAGGGAGGGAGGGACTAGGCTATAAAGTGTTTGTAGGATCTAATTTAAAAAAGCCTTCCCGGTTCTCCCTGCACCAAACAAAAGTAAACAGAGCATTCTAGGAAGGCCAATATTCTCCAGGGTAGGGGTAATAGACCCTCAAACAAAAATTTTGCTCTGTGTGTTACCAACTATGCCTGCAAAACGGAGCATGTGCTATCAAACATAACTAAGACCCCTCCCCCTTCCCAAAAGTTCTCTGTAAGTTCACTCCAGAGCGATGCAGTTCCCACTCGAAAAATGAGGGGCTCTCAGAGCTACTGGCGGACCTGGAAGCAAACTGCAGACCTCAGGAGTCTCAGCCAGTGACAAGGCAGCAATGGCATCGTCTGTGACTTGGGGGCAGGCACAGATTTAACTTTGGAGCTGGCTCTGGGGTACAGAAGGATGCCAAACCCATGGCTATGAATGCTGTTGTCTCCCCTGGGAAGAATTTTTCAAATTGACCCTAAGCTAATTTTTAAAATAAACAAACCATGACCTCATCTTCCACATTTTGCACCTGCTCCACCCACAGCGAACACACACACACACACACACAACAATTTTCAATGTTCTCTTCCAAAAACATTCACAGGGCTCTAGTTTCCAGAGTAACTCTTATGGGGGCCGTGGGGAGACTGACGGAAAAACTGACTAGCCATAGGTGACAGGGTCAAACATCGGGTGTATTAGTTCCCTAGGGCTGCCATAAAAAAGCTCCACAAACTGAGTGGCTTAAGCCACAGAAATGTATTGTCTCACCGTTCTGGAAGCGAAAAGTCCAAGATCAAGGTGTTGGTGGAGCCACGCTCCCTCTGGGGGGACAGGGAATGATACACTCCGGGCCCTGATCCCAGCTTCCGAGGGTTCCTCAGCTTGTGGCAGCGTAACTCCCATCTTCACACATCTTCTCCTGTGAACAGGTCTTTGCCCTTTTTATAAGGACACTGTCCTACTGGATTAGGGGCCCATCCTACTACCACCTGGCCTCATGTTAAGTAATTAAATCTGCAACGGCCTTCTTTCCAAGTAAGGCCATGTGCGGAGGTACCAGGGATTAGGATTTCTTCATAAAAGTTTTGGGGCGACACAGCTCAACCTATAACATCATCTAAGATAGTTCTGAACTCAAAATCGAACTCAAGAGAAGGATCAGAATGAACTGCCCAACGGATCACCTTATATTATGATCGTAAGTAACAGTGTGGATGATTTCTCATGTTGGCAGGATGGGTGGGAAGTTGGTGTGTTGACCCCTGAAATCTGTTAATTGCAAGGGTGAACGGAGGAGAACTGTTGGCTGATGCGGGCTAGCTCCTGCTCACCACATTTCAGGACAACACCTACTAAGGTATGTGCAAACATTTAGCGTTGAAGGAAACCCCGCCACTTACCTGGCCCCACTGACATCAACTCCGACCATCAGCTGCCCATTCAGGGAGAGGATCTCATCGCGAAGTCGGACCTTCCCACTCTTCCCTGCCGGGCTGTTCTTCCTCAGCTCCGTCACCCAGATGCAGCCCACGTCCAGCACGGGGCCCTGGTGGGTCTTCCTCTTCTTGCCCCCCCTGCGCTTGTCTCCATAGTCCCCAAAAACAGGGATGTTCCCGAAACTGAGGCCCACCGTCTCCGTGTCCCCCAGCTCCTTGGTGAGGTACACGGTACAGATCTCCATCCCCGGGGGGCTGCGGTCAGGGGGGACCGAGCTCTCATCCACGGCGAAGTTCAGCTGGATGTACTCGCGCAGCTTCTGGATGGCCGCCTGGCACAGCCGCTGCTCCGGCCCCGCCCCGCCCTCCCGCAGGCTGTTCTCCAGCCACCGGCAGAGCAGGGGCAGGTGCAGCACCGCGTTGTCTTGGGTGATGGGCATGGCGCTCACTCCCAGACACCAGCATCATGAGAGGACCTGCTCCTGGGGGCCGGACCCCGCCGGGGCCCATGTCCCTTGGGGACCCTGGCTGTCATCGGCTGTGTTCATGTTCAGGCTGGCAGACGAGGCGGGGTGCCTGCTCAAGACGGGGCTGTTTGCCGTGGCAAGAGGAGGACAGGACACACACCGACAATGGGACGATCTTTGCAGCTGGAGTGCTCAGCGAGGGACAGAAGGAAGCCTCCGACAGGTCTTCGCTTGGTTCATATCACTGCAGGGCCCGTGCAAATGGCCCAGAAATGGGATAGCCCTTCATCAGCAACAGCATGGCCTCCGCTGGATTCATTCACACCTGGAAGAGGAAAAAACAAAAAATTCCTTCCAGTCACAACAGTGAGCCTTCTCACACAGAACACAGGGCCTCTTGTATGACTGAAGGCAATGTTTGCTTTCTGAGCCAGAAGCCTTAATGCCGCTCCCCATCCCCCAGCTCGGCTCCCTCCGCGCAGTATACACAGACACACAGATAGACAGACAGACAAACAGACAGACACACAAACACACACCCCCCTTCCCTCAAACAGACACCTCTGGAACACTGGCTTTCTCCAGGAAGTTTCCCTGACCAGCGGGGAAATGAGATGACTTTTGCCAGGACAACCCCCATCAAGCTCACATCCAACAGGAGGCTGTGTGACAAGACATAGAAGATTGCAGAGGGGTTCTGGAAACATTTAAGACCTTACATTCCTAGGAAGCTGAAATCTATCTCCATTTGCCTTGATCTATCCAACAGCATACACAGGGAGGCTCTCCATTCCAGAATTATGTTCTTACAATGCTACCGAGAGGAGCAATAACAATCAACCGCACAGAGAGACTCTAGGACAGCACCAGTCCTGAGCTCAGCCACTGACTCCACCTTCATCACGTAGGTCCACAGGACATCCTGTCCCTTGGCATCCTACAGCTCTTAGTCTCCTTGCTTCTTTCCCGTTGGAAAGCTGTTAATACCAACCTACCCAAAGCCTTCTCCTCCAGAGAAATGTTTCCCCATGCTTCTGGGTGAAAAAACTCAGCCCCTTCCTGGCTGGCCCTTGAATACAGGTCTTAGTGCCATGATGCACTCACCAGCCTGCAGGGCTGGCTGCAGCAGAGGGCTGGGCTGTCCTGTCCCCACTGTGAATCCTGCACAGTGCAGGGCACATCACTGCTCCTCCCCACCCACCTCGCCCCGAAGAAAGGTTAATTGAATTTCATCACCAATCCTTCTTCTCCACCAAAGAAAATTTTCACCTTCATCCCCTGTAAATGCAGAAAAATGACCCCTTTCACTCTCTTCTCTGAACCTCACTTTCGCCCGGAGAAAGTCAATATAAACTGTGCCATCAAAGATGGAAAACATTCTTCACCTTCTCAGGAAATGATTTAACAAGAAATAATAATAAATGGGAGAGGTGTCAGAAGCCATGTCAATAATAAATAACCTTATTACTCAGTAACCATAAAGAAATGTCTCATTGATTTTCCAGAGAACTCAAGGGCCAGCTATTAATGGGTTCCAAGTAAATTAAAAGTTTAGCAAATATCATCTACATAAGCACATGCCTACTAAAAAAAAAATGCAAAAATAAAATAAAAGATAATCCACAAACACACAAAAATGGAATGTTCCCTTTGGCCAAAATAAGTAACACCTCTCACTGAAAAGTAATGCCATACAGACATATTAAGATCCTATGAATAAGTCAGAATATTTTCCATCAGGCCTAGCAACCTTTCTAAGTCTCCTTTTCCTCATCTTTAAAATGAGAAAGTTAAGCTAAGTGATCTCTAAGGTCTCTCAAACGCCACAGAGAGATTCTCAAATGCAGTGACCATGTCGTTTTCAACAACATACTCCCTACCCCGGCACAGTGCCTGTCACCTTGCAGACTCTTGATGACTTCAAACAATTTTTTAAAGATCCTTTACATTCAAATTTTAATGGTCTATCAATTCAAGGTGTTAGTCTCAGTTCCAATAGTTCCATACACATGAAAACAGAGTAAATATCTTGGACAAGATACTCTTTAAGTAAATCTGATTGAAGAAAACCGAACTTAAGAGTAATCGAGAATTTTTTCTTCCTGATGTCAACTTGTATTCACTCAATACATATTTATTGAACATCAATTAAGAAGCAGGCCTTGATCTTGGCACTAGGAATATACTGTCAACAAGGCAAATTCGTTGCCCTGAAAGAATTCATAGACTAGTGGGGAGATGCATAAAGAAATGGAAACTAGCATGTAATAAGTCTATGACAACCCTTTTAATAGAATCGACAGACGTGCACTCCTACAGCCATGTTCATGTAATCAGCCCCCAGCCCTGGGGTGGGGCCAGAACTGCCGGGAGCCGGTCCATCCTTGCTGTTTCAAGGGACCTGGCATATATGGCATACTGTTCTTAATATGTTTGCTCACCTTCTTGGCACTATGTGTTTTAACCAATGTTACCTCTTTGAGAAAGGTTGTTTCCCCAGGTAAGGATTTTCCCCTGAAGTTAGGGAGGGAATAAAACCCCTTAACTAAGTGCCAGGCAGGTAATTAATCACTTTAACTACAAACAATCATGCTTAAGCTACATAATCTTTACTCCCTGAAATGGAGATAAGAAACGCCCTAACCTTTGGAATAGAGATTGATAGGATTAGCATCAACTGGTATAAATACAGATGTAACAAGACAACAGGAGACATAACTTAGAAGACAGAACCTACACAGAACTTAGAGACAGAAGAACTTCGCTGGAGAGAACATGGCAAAAGATCCTGGACAGAAACTGGCAACAGAACCTAGAGACAGAATCTAGCGAGAGAACATGGCAAAAGATCCTGGACAGAAACTGGCCACAGAACCTAGAGACAGAACCTAGAGAGAACCTGGCTGAAGAACCTAGAGACAGAACCTGGCTACAGAACCTGGATAGAACATGGCAAGAGAACCTGACTAGAACATGGCTACAGAACCTGGCTGGAGAACCTGGAGAACCTGGCTGGAGAACCTAGCAAGAGAACATGGACACAGAACCTGGCTGGAGATCCTAACCAGAACTTTGCTGGAGATCCTAACCAGAACTCCGCTGGAGATCCTGACCACAACTTCGCTGGAGATCCTGGCTAGAGATCCTGGCTAGGCTGCTGATCAACTGAACGCTGTCTCCGTGTCATTCCTTCTTCGCTGACTCCGTCCATACCTTTGGGGACCCCTGGACCTGCTGGGGTCAGACCCCAGCACAGAACTGGGCATCTCAGCCGAAACCGGTTTGGCTCAGTGGATAGAGCGTCGGCCTGTGGACTGAAAGGTCCTAGGTTCGATTCCGGTCAAGGGCATGTACCTGGGTTGCGGGCACATCCCCAATAGGAGATGTGCAGGAGGCGGCTGATCGATGTTTCTCTCTCATCGATGTTTCTAACTCTCTATCTCTCTCCCTTCCTCTCTGTAAAAAATCAATAAAATATATTAAAAAAAAAAAAAAAAAAAAAAAAAAGAACTGGGCATCTCATGCAGGTGGAATAGAGTATCTGCTCTGAGAACTGAGCCCCAGGGCCTAGAGAACAAGGATCTAGCCAGGGGTGGGCAAACTTTTTGACTCGAGGGCCACAATGGGTTCTTAAACTGGACCAGAGGGCCGGAACAAAAGCATGGATGGAGTGTTTGTGTGAACTAATATAAATTCAAAGTAAACATCATTACATAAAAGGGTACGGTCTTTTTTTTCAATAGTTTTATTCATTTCAAACGGGCCGGATCCGGCCCACGGGCCGTAGTTTACCCACGGCTGACAGTTCTCAAGTGTGTGGTGAGAACTAAAACTTGTGAACTAGGGATTGTGGATGGCAATATCTTACCTGCTGTGTTACTTGAGTAGCAAAAGGGCCATCTTGCCAAGAAATAAAATTGATCAGTAGAAGGCAAAGGTGCAAGGCTAGGGAAAGAGGGCGCTCTGGTTCCCTGCAGCCATCCTGGTCTTAGCTGCAGCCATCCTGGATGGGGGATGCAGTGCTGACCCTCAATCTGAAAGACTGTATCAATCCTTGCAATAAATTCCATTTTTAAAAGTTAACTACTTAAAAGAAAGAAAAATGGTAAAGAAAAACTGAACTAAAAAAAAACAAAAAAAAACCCCATACCTTTTAATGAAAATGAACGCTATGTTGAGTTGTTTTCTATAATTTGAAACTCAAAAGTTGTCAAATGACACATTGGAGGAGCAAAGCTAATTGGCTTAGCTTGGAGCAATTGTCCATCTGTCGTCCAGCCAGTTATGGCCAAGGGGATGGAGTCATGAGTTTCCCATATGGTGCCAGAAGCCCACCCTCTGGCCTTAAGTATGGTGAGGGCAGGGAAGGAGTTTTCAGAAAAATGAAAAATTATTTCAAGTGTACAGACACCCTCAAGGACCACAGCTTTTACTTTTTAAAAAATATATAAATATATATTTTTATTGATTTCAGGGAGGAAGGGAGAAGGAGAGAGATAGAAACATCAATGATGAGAGAGAATCATTGATCGGCTGTCTCCTGCACACCCCCTACTGGGCATCGAGCCCATAATCCAGGCATGTGCCCTTGGCCAGAATCAAACCTGGGACCCTTCAGTCCTCAGGCCAACGCTCTATCCACTGAGCCAAACTGGTCTTACTTTGATGTTCATGGGCTATACAACTTTTCAACTCCATACCTATAATTGGAAATTTTCCGGTAATCCTTCCAGGCCCCTGTTCTATAAATGGCTTTTCCTGGGATTTTCTATAAACAAGGGAAGTAGAGCTATTCCGATCCATCTCAATAATTTGAGATGACTCAGGGTATAAGAAAAGGTGCACAATTTTTCAACAGTATGTAAAGTCTGGTTCTTCCACAATATCCACAAAACATTCCAGTGAACAAAACGTTGACCCAGAGATGATACAGAAGGACAGAACGCTGCAAATGGTTACAGATACCGACATCTCTATTTGGCTGCCCCCCCAACGGTCTCAAAGCCTCTCATCCTGAAGATCAATCCACGTCAACAGCGAGCAGAACTGTGGACGTGGAGGTCCGAGGCCTGGTCCCACTCACTTCTATCATTTATAATTTTCCAGTTAGTCTCATCCCAAGCAAACAGCCATGATAATTTAAATTAATGTTGAGTAGCCTGAAACTGACAGCCTTAGCATTCAAAATAAATGCTTCTGTTACTAAGGTAATTGATACTGTGTTTAATGTCAACCAACTTTCTTGGGTCCCCTTTCAGCTAACTTGTGCACTCACAACAGGGAGATGTTACTCACGAGGGGGTGGAAACTAGTTCGAGGATGGGGGGGCTGAAAAAGTCTTAGCTATTCTAAAGGTCAGTGCCCCACCTCACAAAGCTCAGTCCTATCTGGGGGGGAAAAAATCTTACTCCTTAGTATTTAATTTCTGTGTTCAAGAGAATTCAATTTAATTTTTAATTTTAACTTAAATACATTAAAATCTTTTCCCTGGGGTGAAGAGAGGGAGACAAGAATGAAAATGGCCAGGAAACCCTGAACTAAGTGAAACCAATCATCTGCCCAAAGTCACAGGCTGAATCGCCCAAAATGCAGAGGCTAAGCCTTGAACCTGACCGCAGTTATCCAGACCTCGCTTCAGAGTCAGATGCACAGTAGGCTGTCTTGTTCGAACTCCCTCTTTCGAAGTGTCCTGGATTCTTGCCGCCCTCCTATGCTGACCTCTGCTAAGTTCCTAGTTCCTAAACCTTCATCTCATCTTCCTCCCTTCTGGACTGGATTCCTCTTTTGACTTTTAGAAAATGCTCCACATTTTAAAAGAAAAAAAGTGTTGATTAAATACCTACTAGTCATTTATTCAACAGAGGTTCATTGAATGAGTGCCCATCACTTGTTGGGCCCTGAACAAAACAGACAGCCTTCCTACAAACCTTCATGAAATAATGATGAATTAGTAAAGGTAAAATGCTACAATGTGGGATGGTAATTTGTACGATGAAGAGAACTATGACTGTGGTCATGTCAGAAGCTAGTGAGTGACGGGGGATTTGGAGCAGGGGGTGCAGGGGGGAAAAGGCCCCTCTGAGAAGAGACCTGAATAAATGAGACTGAGAGAGAGTATTTGTGGGAAGGCTGTTCTCTGACAGGGGGCAGATACTCCAAGGTGAGAGCCTGCTTGGCTTCCTGAGGAGGAGAGATGACGGGTGTGGAAATGCCCCCAGTGAGCTGGATTGGATGCTTCCCCACCATCTTATTCTCTCCTCCAACTCTCACAACCACCTTGTAAAACAAGGGCATCTGACTCCATTTCACCAACACTGGCAGGGCTAAATGTTGTTGATTCACAGCTATTATTGAGCTCCTACTTTGATTTGGGGGCACCAAAAACAGCAATAAAAAACAACAACACAACAACCCAGGGCACCTGGTTGGTGTAGCTCAATGATTGAGTGTCAACCTATGAACCAGGAGGTCACGGTTCAATTCCCGGTCAGGGCACATGCCCAGGTTTCGGGCTCAGTCCCCAGTAGGGAGCATGTGGGAAGCAGCCAATTGATGATTCTCTCTGATTATTGATGTTTCTATCTCTCTCCCTCTCCCTTCCTCTCTAAAATCAATACAAATTATATTTTAAAAACAAATCAGGGCATGTTTCTTAAAGGGCTAAAAGCACACATGAATTCATGCAATGGTTTACTAGTACCATTGTGCAGTCCCAGGTGTTACAGACAAAGCCACCACTGCCTGAGAAAGTGTAAATATGAATGACTGACTCCTTTAGGTTGGCTTATGTTTTGGAAAAGCAAGGCACTGGCTAAGTTTTAACTATCTACATGGCTGACTCTAGACTAACCAGATGGCTGTGCATATGAGACAGAAGAATTTGATCCAGCCTTTATGTCATGCAACAAGGGTTAACTGTGCCAGGCACTGCACTAGGCTGGGGAGGAAAAGACGAAGAGCCCATGGGGGCTGGGGGGAGAGAGCGTTAACTAAAGTGTGCGAAGGGCGACGATGTGGTACATTTGGGGGCACATGATGAATTCTGGAATATGCAGCTTTCCAATGTCTATGCTGGGATTTTAGGGGATGAGAAAGGTGTTCCCATACAAATTCCAGAAGGTGAGGACCTCGAAGGGACCTCAGGGATTGCTGCATCCAGCCTTCAATTTTACAGACGAGAGAAATGCACAGTGATATAAGACCAAGATCCTTCCATTTCTGGGTCTGATAACCCTTGAAAAACAGGGGGGAAACCTGAACGAAATGAAAAAGGATGATGTGGCAGCTATTTTGAAAATCTAATACTTGAAGATATTGTATTTGCTAAAACATGAATCATTTATCCAGGTAACAAAAATACGGGAATGAGTAGAAATTAAAAAATTCATGAGACATCATGCATGTTCTTTCTCAAGATGAGTGCAAGAAAACAGATGGAGACCAGAACATCAAAATGAAGATTATACACCATTTGTTTCCTACATTTTTGTAAAATACATTTGCTATGGCTTCAGATACGGAAGCAAGTTTGCATGTGTGCAGTTTAAGATGGTTTACTCCGGATCTGGCCAGTCCTGGACTAATAAGGTTCCTGGAGTTTCGGTATCTTAGTTCTAAAGGAACATAATGTTGGGGAAAGAGGGCATTTATGAGGTACTGTTTATATTGTGAATTTCCAATTTAATACTTTGAAGCAGTTGCTATCTACCAAGTGGGTAATTGGCTGAGACAATCACAGCTTCGGTGTCAGCAGCAAGATAATCATGAGGTCACCGTGGTTGCCCATTTTAATGTGACCTTCCTGTTCACCTTGTATGGACTGGGCAGCCATGATGCCACCAATCTGTCATCCGCAACCCTAGAGATCACGCCCTCAACATACAGCATGCATTACAATAAGTTCTTCTTCAATTAGACTAGAGTTATTGTTTAAAAAATAGTTATTTTACAATATTTTACAAGTGTTCCTTTCAGAGCAATTGTGCTGTTGAGATGCTTCCGGTGTTTAGGCTTTTGGGTAAATAATCCACTTAACTGTATTTGAATTCTCAGCATGTAACTGCATAGGCTCTGACCTCATCCTTAATTAAGAATGACTCAAATATTTCTAATGGCCAGCAGTATACTCTGCTATTACCTAACTGCAGGTCCCCAGGCAAATCATTTAACATCTTTGAGCCTCAGTTTCCTTATCTGCCAAATGAGGTGATTCTACTAAGTTTCCTTCCAGTTCCAGCATTTTCCTGGACTTTGGAGCTGAGTTAGCAAGTCAGGGAGGGAGTCACTAGCCTCATTAAGAAGCATATACACAACACATGGAAGCTTTAAACTGCAGAAGAGATGGGCCAAACTGCTTTATCAGATTTTGAGTATCTGCCAAGACAAGGGAGGAAGGGGGCCCCTGGGGTAGTTTTACATTCACGTGCTTAGAACCAGCGTTTAGCTCGTCCAGAAGCAAGAAGAAATATATCTTACAGAATCAAAGGTCTTTGGTGCAGCAGAAAGAACCAAGGTTTCAAGAAGGGAGGAGGAATCAATAGGAAATCCGGTGTTCCCATTGAGGCCCCACAGATGCTCCGATTTGGCAAGCACCTGAATTGTGCAGAGACCGGCCTCCACTCCCTCACCTCCCCACCACTTGCAGGACCCTGGGCTGGAGCGCCTGGTGCAGAGAGAGTATCCTCAGAGGAAACCAAGGGATCACAGAGCACAAAGGTCCAGCCCTGGGCCTCTCGGAGAAGCATCCCATTTTCCCAGACCTCCCTGTGGGAAAGACCTCAGACAGTGATCCTCAGAAGGCAAGTCCAAGTCCATGGGAGTGAGAGAACAGAGAATCCTCATCTGACCTCTTCCAGGCAGGAAATCAGAATGAAGGAGAAGGGAAGATGGCGAAGGAGTGTGAGATACCAGTCCCCGCACTCTCAATGGCCTCCACAGCTACTCGTGCTCCATCTTAGTTTTAAAAGGGGTGGGAGAGAAATACAGCAGAGAGAAAGTGCGATGAGATGGCAGAGACGGAAAGGAACTAGGCTAGAAATCATCAAATTGAGATTCGACTCCGGACACTGCCATGATGCCCTTGGTGAGAGGTCCCCAGATATGAGGAGGTTGGACCCACTATCTTTTAAGACCCTGCTGGCGCTGTGTCAATGTTAATGTGTGGGGACTGTGTGTAGGTAAAAGGTGTGGCTGAGGAAGGCCACTGGTAGGTCAAGGAGATGCTACAAGGAGACCCTGATCTTGGTTGACTTCCCACCATCCAGGTCTACAGGCTCCCAGGCTCAGAAACATGAATTCTGCCTGCACGTTGAAAGAGCACCTGCCTCTCCAGAGTGAATATACTACTACCAGCAAGAAGGCTCGCTCATTAATTTCCCATTGAAAACACAGTTATTAAGTGGGCAGGATGTTTGCATCGACCTGATCAATGCCTGCTTCTGCAGGCAGGACGCAGAGGAAGGCAAACCTCAGGACAAGGAGAACCAGGTGAGCACAGGGGGGCCCCCGCTGAGGCACAGTCTCTGCCTCTGCAGCCTGGGCTTTGCAAAGGGCACTGCCCACTTAGCCTAGACTCCCCTGCGCTAGACAGCACCCGAAAAGGCATCGCCAACTTCTGGTTCCTGGAGCTTTCCCTTCTTGCTCTCTGCACGAACTCCACCCCGCTTCTGTTCACACCCCTCTCTCCAAACTACATACCACGGCACCAGTGAGTGTCCATTTCTACTCTCTGAATTACGGGCACGATCACATTTTAGCCCCTCGTCCCTAAGATGACTCTAATTCCAGTTTTGGATTCTATTAGTTTTATGGACAATTTCTTAATTTGGTCATTTCTGGGGCTGACTATTCAGCCACGTGTGAGGTATTTCCTAGTTTCATTCTCAACACAGCAATTTGTCTTCTGTGTTTCTAAGTTCAGGGCTGTGGGGAAGGGTCTCACTATTGCCCCCAAGGACCAAGGACACCTTCCAGATTTAACAAAACTGCAGGAACTACAAAGCGGGCACACAGCGGGCCTCTACAGCGCAGCTCGTACCTGCTCAGAACAGTTCCCCGGGGCAGCGTGCGAGAGGCAGGACAGGAGGGGCAGAACCAGAGCCACCAAGGAAAAGCCAGAGGAGTCCATGTTCTCGTGACCACTCTTGGCCCCAGCCCTGCTGAGGAGCCGTATGCCGCTGAAATTGCAGACAGCTCCAGCATTTCCCAGGGCCCTGCGGCCCTGTGGCTGCCCACCCCTTCACTGTGACACAGATGGGGGAACAGATTGAGAGGGGCCCCCGATTCAGTCCACAGAGTGCTAGGTGCCCGTGGTGTCAGTCGGCAAAAACTCACTTCAGATTGGAAGCAGGTTCTCATCCAGCAGGCAAAGCCTCTTGCCAGGAAAATAGGAAATTGGAATTTAAAAAACAAAGAAACAAAAACCTTTAGCGTTCTCTGCATTGGAGATAAGGTAGGCACTAGGGCATGTCTCTATTGGGGGGACATGTAGCCAGTCGGGCCCATTATGGGTTTAAAGGTTTAGGACAGAAATCTAGTCTTTACTTGGCTAAGCCTGCGGAGATAGACGCTGTGGGAAACAGACGCCCCCAGGCACCCTGCTGATCTGGGGAATTACCAACAGGAACAAAAATGGCTATTACCTGCCACCCACCGAGTTCCGCTGAAGCATTTTCAACAGGCTTTAGGCACCCTGGTCTTTTGCCGGCAGGCTCCGCATCACTGCCCCCTGGAAGCTGAGCGCCTGGACGGTGCCAAGTCAGGCTCTACAGGAATCCTGTGAAAAGGACTGAAGACCTGCTCTCAACCTGAATCATAAGTCTCTTTGCCCGAGGAGGTGATTAAAAACTTGGCCTACCTCCCCGTGCGATGCTCCTGCCCCCTGCCTGGCGGGCCCCAGTGCTGGCCCTGTTCTCTCCTGCTCGTCTAGTCATTCTCAACCCACGGCTCTCCAAGTCTCTCCATTACACCTTCCACACGGGCCCTTTCCCACGCGTCTCATGACCAGAAAAGAAAGGAAAGAGAGAGGCGCCTGTGCTTCTGGGGTTCCTGGGTTCTACAAGATAAACACTGGTTACGCCCATATGGATTCCTCAGGGAGGAATAATTCATTCATTCACTCATTCGTTCAACAAATATTTATCGAGTACAATAAACAGTGACGTTCTTACCCTCAGGAACTTAAACCCTGAACCAGTCTTCCCAGGCTGAGCAGAGCCTCGGAATCACTGGAGGCCATTCAGACACCCGCATTTCGGGGAAGGCCGATGTAACAGGGCCTTAGAAACCACTGGCTGGGTGGAAGGAGAGGTGCTGGCCCCTCTATGACTCAGAATGGAGACCCGGGGAGAAAGTCAGCTCTAACATCCTCATGCTAAGGAGACCCTTCATTTCCCACCCCTGCAAGGTTGGTAGATTTAACAAATCAGAACACATAGTGCCCAGTTACATATGAATTTCAGATAAATAATAAGACATGTTTTAGTATAAGTATGTCCCAAATATCGCAGTATGTCTTGGTATGCGTATGTCCCATGCAATATTCGGGATATACTTAGATTAAAATGTTATTGTCTGTGGGGCACGGTTACGGTGTTTTGGCCAGGTTCAAGCCTCGGACTAATGAAAGGACAGGGTCCTCTCACTGCCACGTGCAAGTCCCAGCTGGAGGGCAGGGCCCTCCCAGCACAATCATAACCAACGGCTGTGGTTGTAAGCTTGAACCTATGGTCCGAACACGTAGCCCCACGTGCCTTGTGATAGAGTTCGAGTACATGTAGTTGAGTGAGGTTGAAACTCATGAGAATGCTGTAAACAACGTGATCACGCCCCTACTTTGCCTCGTGACATCTGCTATAAAATAAAGACACGGCTTGTGGGCGTCGTTGTTGTCTCTCATCAGGGAGCAGCGTCCCACCGAGACCCAGCTATTATTCTCTTGTCTGTCTTTCCTTAATCCTTTCACTCGGGATCACCCTTCTTCGTGCTGGCGTGGCACAATTGTCTATCTGATATTTATGTTTAACTAGGTGGCCTATATTTTATGTGGCAACCCTACACCTACCCCATCCAAAAATGAAGCCCTGAGAGCGGTTGACCTGCATGCCGTGTCCGCCCTCTGTGGAGTAATCCACCCAGAATCTCTGGCCCTGCCTCAGCAGGCCTCTCACTCCCTCCTGGATGCAACTCTCAGCCGTGGGCCAGGGCACCCACACTCTGCAGGCGGAGAGGGAATGAGTCAGCCCTGGGACAATAGCTCACCAGCCCACTCAGAGGAACTGCTCTTCCCGGCTCCCTGTCATCGCAGCCTCTGGTCTCATGTGCCCAAACCTGCTGCTCCCAGCCCAGCTGCCTTTCTTGAATGGCCCTGCTTGCCTGGACTCTGTAAATGCTGGTCCTCTCTGGCTGGCTGGCCTCTTGTCCCGCATAACAGAACTGCGTCATTAGGAAGAAAGGAGATAAGGAAGAGAAAAGTGTTTGACGTGAACACAAGAGGTAATCTCTGGGGATTGTCATACCATGATCCTAGGACTGTATCCTCCTGTAGGCTTACAAACAAAGCTGCTCTGATTTTATCAGTTTTGTCTATTCCTCTGGGTAAGATTTTATTTGAACAAAGGTGAGTAGCTGAAACTGATTCAAAATCACTATACAGTTGGCAACCAATTCTACAGCTTATTTTGAGGTGCAGAGGACACTATTGACTGTCTACCCAGCATCCGTTCCCTCTTTTTAACCCCCTAACAGAATTCTTATTTTTGTTCAGGGATTCATCGATCCTCAGCTCTAAAGGTGGGCCTAATTCTGTGGTCAGCACACTGTGGCTTGCGAGGCACATGTGGCTCTTTGGCCCCTTGAGTGTGGCTCTTCCTAAGCCTTAGGAGTACCCTAATTAATAACAATGTACCTACCTATATAGTTTAAGCTTAAAAAATTTGGCTCTAGCCAAAACCGGTTTGGCTCAGTGGATAGAGCCTCGGCCTGCGGACTGAAAGGTCCCAGGTTCGATTCCGGTCAAGGGCATGTACCTGGGTTGCGGGCACATCCCCAGTAGGAGATGTGCAGGGAGGCAGCTGATCGATGTTTCTCTCTCATCGATGTTTCTAACTCTCTATCTCTCTCCCTTCCTCTCTGTAAAAAATCAATAAAATATATTAAAAAAAAATTTGGCTCTAAAAAGAAATTTCAATCATTGTACTATTGATATTTGGCTCTGTTGACTAATGAGTTTGCCGACCACTGGCCTAACTGATCAATGGAAACATCCTTCCCTTGCAAGCAATGGTTTCAGGAGTGGGCAGGTGACCCAGCACTGGCCAGTGAGTCATGAGACTTGCCTCCCAGGGCTCTTCTGGAAAATGCTGCCTCACTCCTAAAAAAAACTGCCAAGACATGATGGTCCCTCATCTTCCTCTGGATGTCACTCAAAGTCAGATGTCTAGCGTCGCTGCTGCCATCTTGACACCAGCCTGATGGTGCATAATGCTGAGGTGGCACAAGCGGAGAGAAAAATGAAGTTGGGACCTTGATGACATGTGAACATCCTTCTGTTGAAGCCAGTTTGGGTTGGATTTTTATTACTTGCATCCAGAGAACAAGCTGTTATAGATGTGGTTTTGTGCTTGGAGTGCCTATTAAAAGCTAATGTAAAGCAGACATGAAAATTTAAACTTCTGAGACTTGTGGCAATAAAGGTGGACATACCTGCCTCTATTTCTACCTGGGGTGAGGGGGTGGGGTGGGGGGGAGAGACATAAATTTGCTCATCCTTATTTCTGTAGAGCTAGTACCCATAGTAGGAGTGAAATTGACTAGCTTCCCTTTTCTACACGTTTTAATAAAAATAACTCTAGTTTAATGTTTGTTGATAAAGTCTAGGTGACCACCTGGAAGTAGATTGGTGGGGAAGGAAAAATAAGTTTAAAATAAACCTATATGTACTCATCCCTCTGGCAAAATCTTCATATTTAAGCATCCCCAGAACCATACGAAACAGCGCCTGGTGTCTGATTGCCTGACGCGGTTTATCTGTGAGCAAAAGGCAAAGGTAGAGAGCTGAGTCCCTCGGGCAGTTTTAAACTGCAGACTCTCAGAGCCCTGGTTCAGGCACACCCCACTCTGTCCTCATGCACTTGACTTTTCCTACCCCCTCCCTCCCCAATGAGTGCTGAGCTAGCCCCCTGGTTTTGAGGGTGGATTCCCACTTTCCACTCACACTGCCTTCTCCTGTTTCATACATTTTCGTAAACCTATAAATTAACTCTTCAGAAAAGGGCTGGAGGCCTGACTCTGGGCTGTCGACTCTGAAAAACTGAGCTCGCTTCTCAGTAAAGCCACCAGCAACTAAGAACATCTTCAACCCACCAGCAAAGGCAAAACTAAAGTCATGGATGGCTTTAGGCCAGAAGCTCTTATTTCAGGACAGCAAGACTGAAACATATAAAGGAGGAAAAGAAAATACAATATGGATGAACCATGGGCACCAACAAAACAAACACGTGAAACTGGCAAGAGGATGAAAACAGACATACCAAATCGAGGCCAATTCATTCCATAAATATTTACTGAGTGCCTACTGCCCCGTGCCAGGCATAACCACGAGTTGCTAAAAATACAAACTGAGTCAGTTCTGTTTCTGCTCTCAAGAGATTCCTAATTTTCCTAGGGATAGACGCATAAATAACCTAGGATAAATCTTAAAGAATGGAAGAATTCACAAAGTGGGAACGGTGGGAGATGGGAGTTATTTACACAAGCCACTTTGTACAGAATTCTCAGAGTAAACATGTAGGTAGTGTGTTTATGCAAAGAGAATGAGAGTGGCAAAGAGGGTGTGCAAGGGTGGTCTGTGTGGGCGGGAGATTAGTGTCAAGAGCACATTTAGCCTTCTCTCCTGCTCCAAGGAGTTTGACCTTCCTCACGTAGGTCATGGGTTTTAATTGGTGGTGGTTTTATTTACTGGATTATTTAAGCAACCAGATTTGGGATTTCATTTTAGAAAATTATCAATATCAGAAAATGTTCACCATAATATGTGAGGAAGCAGGTTATAAAGTGGTTTTGATTATCAATTGTGTTTAAGAATGAAAATAACCTCTGAAGGATATTCACTGAAATAGCTGATTTCATGTCGGGGAATTAAGGCTATGAGTGGGGTTTTTTTGAACCTTTAAATTTCTGGGTTTCCTAAGTGCTTATTAAAACATATTATTTTGCTGATTTAAAACAATTGTATGTGTAGGGATACAGATTGAGTGAGACTAGACCACAGGGAGGCCAGTTGGCAGACTGTTCTCATAGCTCAGGTGGGATATAATGACTGCCTGGACCATGGCAGTGGGATGAGGGAAGGAGGTAGCTTCTTGGGCCATTTCTGAGGCAGAGTTGACCAGTCTAGGTGACCACTTGGAAGCAGATTGGTGGGTAAGGGATAGAGAAGAGCAATCAAAGATGACTCAGGGGATTGGAGAGACTAGGGGGCTTAACCAACTGAGAGGTCCCTTATTCCTGCTGGCTCTGTCCTTTGCCTCTTACACTCCAGGCGTCTGAACTTGACCTTCTTGTCAGGGATCCAAACCAGATTTCTTGCCATTCTCTGTTCACACTGGACATGAGTAGAGGGAAAGGCCATGTCTTTCCTTCTTGCTATGACAATGGATTCCCTACTTCCCTGCGCCCACCCACAGCAACCTGCTTCCCACACCTATGAAGTCTTAGTTGGAAACTCCCTGTCTCCACTCACTGGGCCTGGGAGAGCCAAGTTTGATATCAGAAACTCATAAAGCTCAGCCTCTTTTAAGGCAATTAAAACTCCAGTGTGGGAGACCTTGGCACCCAGCACTTTTTCCACCTAGCCAACTCTTCCCACAGATCCAGCAGTCTACCAGCTTAGGGAGGCCAACACATTACCCCAGAGCCAAGCAGGAGATGACGCCACACACACACTGCTGCTTAGCGAGTGCAGCTCTCACTCCCCCTTCCCCCTGCAATATCCCAAAGCTCCCATTCAACAAGGAAAACATGGATATGATTAGGAGGTTATTTGTGGGCCAAACAGTTGCAGCCTGATTCTCATCAGACAGACAGGAGGGGGGCCAATTTCCATCAGAAACGCCAGGGGAAAAGTGTGACAAGTATAGAAGTGAGCTGGCGGGGCCAGGAGAAGGAGCTGCAAAGGAGAAAATTGCCTCTATTAAGTCAAATCCGTCCTGGGATAATGGACTGCAGACTCAGTTCCTGGCCACCACACTCTTTTGCTTGATCGCATTAATCTGTCTTTTTTTCCAACTACATTTTTATTCCTGCCACCTAATAAAGTATAGGTCCACTCCCTACTCATATAAGGATCTATGGAACAAGAGAAACAGATAAATTCAAACTAGAGGGCAACGTTTACAATCACTGGAACAGGCTAAGACCCAACTCTCGATTCCAAAAGGGAAACAATTTTAATTCAAAAAGTAATTTGACAGTCATATACTTTACAAAGGGCCCCCCTTGACCACAATACTGTACACCTAAAACTAAGACAAAATAATGAATGTAAACCCTACTTGAAAAATAATTTTTTAAATTAATTTGATAAAGACAGCTTTCAAAAGTTTAGGCATAAAGACTTATGCTAGGAGGGAGAAGAGTGAAATAGGATGAAACTTGGTCAATGGTGTACTGGAGCTGGCTCTCGCTGGTTCCTGATGGCTGATTATCACATTTTCAGGAATTTTGCAAGTTGTTGACACAGCGTTGGTAGTTTGAAATCAGCCATGGTGGGAACATTTACACCATGGAAATTGGCAAATGCTGCAAACCAGGACAGCCTCTCCCTGGTTTGTTAAACACTAACCAGCACACCACTGAGTATGACCTTTTCCTTTAAGGGTCTATTTATATACACAATAGTGTGTGTGTGTGTGTGTGTGTGTGT
The DNA here is from genome assembly GCF_014108235.1 of Myotis myotis. Classification (NCBI taxonomy): domain Eukaryota; kingdom Metazoa; phylum Chordata; class Mammalia; order Chiroptera; family Vespertilionidae; genus Myotis; species Myotis myotis. Next base: position 24,935,950 of record NW_023416357.1, on the reverse strand, counting down.
GTGTGTGTGTGTAAAAAGTCAGGAAGTAACCCTTTTGATTCTAGGTGGTGAGACTAACAAGTACTTTTAAATCTTCTTTCTTAATTTTTACAGTGAACATGAATTCAATGTATAAAAACCAACCTTCTTTTCCCTTCTGAGCTGTCTGATTCACCCCTGTACCCTCCTTCCTCTTTTTTAATCTCTTCCTGTCCTGGCCTCCTAGGTTTTTATTCTCTGCAGAGGGTGGTGCTGAAATCCCAAAGTACTCAGATACCCCCAGGTAGACAGAACTCCTGGTAATAAGAACAGACTCCAGGCAACAGGTGGAGAGAGCCCACATGAGGCTCAGCAGTGGCACTGTGGCTTAGGGTCCTCTTCCCTGGGTGCAAAGCTGTTATTACTGGTGGCTTAACAGAGGAGCAATGACCAGCTAGGGACAGCAGGAATTTCAGCTCACGTGATCCTAGGCTCTGTAGAAGGGACAACATCATCTCTCCAGGTGTTCATATCAGGTTTCACTAGCCGCACATTGGCCATTCCTATTGTTTGTTGAACAGGATGACCACTCTCAACCTTTCACATCTTAGTGAAATATCACTGTATCCTTGCCATAGTTGGGTGTTCTCTCAATTTAACAGACATCAACCCAGCACAGAAAGCCCAACTGACTAGCCCAAAATCACATCGAGCAGAACTGGGACAACAACCCCAGAGCAGAGCTGGGACAACAACCCAAGTATTAATATTGAATTTCAGGGGTTTTCCCTCTCAATTATATTGAACAGTTCGTGGGACCCTAAATTTCTAACAGTATTTATATAATAAAACCTAAGCCACCAAAACTTCCCCTACCTGGTGAAAGAAACAGACTTACAAGTCCAGGAAGCACAGAGAACCCCAAGCAAAAGGAATCCCAAGAGGACCACACCAAGACACATCATAATTAAAATGCCAAGAGCAAAAGACAAAGAGAGAATCTTAAAAGCAGCAAGAGAAAAAAAGTCAGTTACCGACAAGGGAGTACCCATACGACTGTCAGCTGATTTCTCAACAGAAACTATGCAGGCCAGAAGAGAGTGGCAAGAAATATTCAAAGTAAAGAATAGCAAGAACCTCCAACCAAGATTACTTTACCCAGCAAAGCTATCATTCAGAATTGAAGGTCAGATAAAGAGCTTCACAGATAAGAAAAAGCTACAGGAGTTCATCACCACCAAACCAGCATTATATGAAATGCTGAAAGGTATTATTTAAGAAGAGGAAGAAGAAAAAGGTAAAGATAAAAATTATGAACAGCAAATACACATCTATCAACAAGTGAATCTAAAAATCAAGTGAATAAAAAATCTGATGAACAGAGTAAACTGGTGAATATAATAGAGCCAGGGGCATGGAAAGGGAGTGGACTGACAATTCTTGGGGGGAAAGGAGTGTGGGAGTGCAGGAAGAGACTGGACAAAAATCATACACCTATGGATGAGGACAGTGGGAGGGGTAACGGCAGAGGGTGGGGTGGGAACTGGGTGGAGGAGAGCTATGGGGGGAAAAAAGAGGAACAACTGTAATAATCTGAACAATAAAGATTTAAAGAAACAAACAAACAAACAAAAAAACCTAAGCCACCGTTATGGCAGAACGACCAGCCGTTATGATATGCTCAACGCAGGAGCTGCCCCCTGGTGGTCTGTGTGCTGTCACAGGGGGAGCGCTACTCACCCAGAAGCCAGGCTCATGGCTGGTGAGTGCAGCTGCATTGGCAAGGGCCTCTCCGGCCTCCGTGGCAGTGCGAAGGAGCAGCAAGTCAAGCTGTAAGGAGCGAGCAGGCGGGCTGAAAGGAGCGAGGGGTCCCAGACTGCGAGAGGGCACAGGCTGGGCTGAGGGACCACCTCACCCCCAGTGCACGAATTCCATGCACTGGGCCTCTAGTAGTTAGAATAAAATTCAAGCTCCCATTTTCTCATGAGTAAAGAAATCCAAGACAGCCTTTTGGAGTAACGGAAAGGGGGCTACTAACCCTAATTTAACTTGGTTTTGGAACCAGTTTATGGTCTCTACAGGAAGGTAAGATTCCACCAGCTTTCCCTACTTCCCACATACTGCCTGTACAGGAAACTTTGTGTAAATGCTGAAATTATTGCAGGTGTTGCCTCTTGACCACTTTCAATTCTTCCTAGTAGTTCCACAGACTGAATCTCAAGGCCCACCTGCTGCCTGCAAAGTCCCCTGCCTCACGGGAAGACGAGAAGGCTAGGTCAGGAAGGGCTGTCTAACATTCCATCGTACCTCCTCAAGCAGACAGTGGACGGCGTGTGTGCCCAGTGTGGTCCAGCTCTGGCCAAGGGCCTCCTTGCTCAGGTTACTCAGCTGGCCTGCAGAAACATCTGGCTGGCCTGTGACTGACAGAGCGGCCTGACCCTGTGCAGATAGGACCCTTCTACAAACAGGAGGGGTTGCCCTCCAGGCAAAAGTATCTGGGAAATCGTGGAGAGCTTTAGAAAAAAGGCAGCTGTTGACCAACCTTCTGAGCTAGAAGAGTTTTAAAATTTTTATCCAATCCAGTATCTTTAGATGCTGTTGTCAGGGGGTCAAGGAACCATCTAGATATGTAAGTAGCTGGGGCTCAAGTGCCCAGTCCGGCTCCTCCCCGCAGTCCCCAGTGCTGACTGGAGCACGCCCACTTTTATTTGATTTGCCCATTGTGCTTTCTTATCAAAATTTTGTTTCAAAAAAGAGTTCACAGTTAGGTGTTCTCTCAATTTAACAGACATCAGCCCAGCACAGAAAACCCAAGTGAGTGGCCCAAAGTCACATGGCCAGGAGCAGATGGCCACTACTTAAAAAAAGTAAGTAAGTTACTCATCCTATCTAACCATGCTATTTAAGAGGTTGAAGAAACTGAGGCCCAAGGAGGAAAAGTTCAGGCAGAAGTGAGTGGAGGAGCCAGGTCATCCCACTACGCCCACATCCCCTCTGGTTTCAACCGTCCTTAAACTTGGCAGGCAGATGACCTTGGCTTCGTGACATACTCCCATTTTTTTGGTCTACCACAGCCCCTGCTTTAACGGTGAGGAAATGATCTAATCGTTTTCAATTTTGGACCTGGCTCCACTACCTGTACCCGCCTCCTAGTTGACTTAGGTTCCTGTCCATGGACTCGGGCCAATCCAGCAACAGGCCTGCCAGACCCTGTGCTACCTCCACAGCCTTTGCCTCTCCACACAACGCAGGGCTGTATCGACTTTGGTGGTCCTGGAAACTGCCAAAAAACCCCTATCCACCTGGGGTGTAACACACTGTAATACTTAATGCCCGCGCACAGTCTGTCTGATTCAGTGTGACTAAAGATGCTGATGAAAAACCTAGGAAGACCAGGTAGCTACACACAAGATAAGCACCAAAGTATACTGCAATATGCACACACACTGAGATCGGCCAAGAGTCCTCAATCTTCCCATGGAGAGACAATGCCTATGTCATTCTCTATGTCCTCTCCTGTCCCATCCAGAGGGGCAGAACTTCACCTATTGTCATGGAGGTTCCCAAGTGGTGAACAGCAAACACATTAGCCTCAAAGCTCATCCCCAAGCAGTTCTATTAAATTGTACTTATTTGCACAACGAAAAAATTCTTCCCTTTACAAACTGCACCACTGTGGTGTTTCCTTCAACAGCAAGCTTCTCTAATAACCGTACACTCTTCTTTACATACACATACACAAAATGCAGATTTTACAACTTCAGCAAAAAAAAAAGGTGCAAATGAAAACTGTAAGTAAACGAAAGTGAAAAAACAGAAGACAAGACCTGGAGCTGAGGCCATTCATGGCTCCTTGACTTTTTTCTGACACTGAGAATCTCAGAAAGCTGGAGCCCTGGGAAACCACCCTGCATTGGTACTTTGCACAGAAGCCTCCCTCTGCAGGCAAGTGTGTAGAGTGCTCCAAGCCACTAGGTTCCTTTGTACCAGGCTATTCTGGGGTGGCCACTGCTATTCGCACCTCTCTCGAGGAATCTGGCCTGGTCCATGACATCCCACAGGCCTATAAATCAGGGGAGTTGCTGACTCCTCTGGACCATCTGAGTATCCAGTCCTGTTTCCAATTCCTAACCCGACAGCAGCCAGTGCACTGGGACCTGGGAGTGCTGTAGTGTTACCTGAGGCTGCAACTCTCAGGATGCATCCCCTCACCCCAGAGATGCCCCCAAAACACTCTCTTCAAGTCTAAATGCCTGCCATTCAGCTGCAAATCAAATGCTCTGAAGCACACACAAGGGACCCATCCAGCGGGCCTTGGCGCCCCTGCTCGCTGAGCCCGCCTGGGGAGACTTTCTTCAAGCCGGTGGGAGCCCCAGGGTGTAAAGATGGTGTCAGACCTGAGCCTCTGACACAGATCGGCTGGCATAAGAAGCTGTGATAAAACTAAATGATCTGACACTTTCTTCTTCATCCTCTTTTCTTTTCCTTTCACAAACAGAACAGGCTGCAAATGTGACCTACTTTCTCTTTCTTTGTGATTATGCAGAACTCACAAAGCTTTTCCTTGAGCCTGACTAATATTTTCAGTGACATGCTTTTCATCTTTCGGGAAAGGAGAGCCCGCCTCGGCCTGCCAGAGCACATGAGTCTTGGTGAAATGACCGACAAGGGCACGGGAGGTACAAAGACTCCGCTGTGGGACTCATGAGAGACTTTCACTGAGCACAAGAAAAAAAAAAAAAACAACAACAATGAAAGAAAAAGCCAGGTCTGGTCCCTGGAAAGGCATTTGCACTCTGTGTGAAAGTTTTCATCAACAGGAATCACGATGTTATTGATGAGCAAAGTGCCTCCCAAGGTCCTCAGCGCAGCCCAGTCCTGGGACCGCAGGCTCCGGGCGGCCTGGAATCTTGCCCGACTCCAAACCCACTCAGGTACATCCAAACTCTGCATTTTTGCATTAAAAATTAATTGCCTTCTTCCAACTCTTCAGTGAATCAGCACACAACAGGGTCTTTTTTACGTATCAGGAGGAACGATTTAGAGATAAAAACCAAGCACCCAGCGAGGGTGGAAACCTGGCTCTATTATTCAAAATTAAGTTGATATTGACTTCTCCCCGCTCTTTTTACCTTGGAGGCTCTGCACTTTTTCATGTCTAATCTGCTGTCCGTTTCTAAGAGTGAAATTCCAAACTACAACTTATAGTTGGTAAACATTTGCTTGGTGACTTTTGAAATGTTGCTGCTGGCCCAACCTCTGGCCCTAGGGTTCTCATCCAAAGCTTCCCTTTCATCCTCAGTGAGGTGAGAAAGTCCGCTCAACACTTACCCAATACAATGTCCAAAACAGAAACAGACTTGCAGCTAGGACCCAACTGTGTTTGCTTCTAACCAGGTTAGTGCAGCTTCAAGCCACATCCAGGCTGTCTGCTCAACACTGACTCAGACATGAGCCGGACTCACGGGGTCCGGAAAGTCACTGTGCCAGAGTATGGAGCACCAGCTGCACGGCCTTCAGCAATGTGAGGGCTGGGTCGGCTCCTGAGTATCACCTCCCGTAATTCCATCTCCACTACTGCTAAATAGTCCTCATTCATTCATTCATTCATTCATTCATTCATTCAGAAAGTAGTTACCAAGCACCTCTGAGGCAGCACTGTGCTCAGGCAACACAAAGGTGAACAAAACGGCCACTGTCCCACCTTTCAGGAATGTGTGAGAGCCTCTGCCTCTCCCTTCCCCTTACATGTGCCCATGTGATTCCCTCTGGCCCCCCATCCTGGTCCCTGCTCAGCACCATGTGTATTTCTCAGTGCAGTTGTGACATTTAGCAGCAAAAACTGGAGGAGAGCTGCTCAGTGGCATCAATTTATCCTCCTTCCTGTTTAAGTTCTGATTACACTCCTAGTTCTACCCACTGAAGCCTCGTCTATCTCTTGCTAGTTTCAGCATCTGGAATCCCGCTCTGTCTCGCACCCGGGCAGGGATGAGCTGCAAGCTGCCAGCCAGCCCGCCACTGAGTTCCACCAGCCTTTGGAGACTCTGGTGCCAGCTGTTTGTCTGCACCACAGCGTGCTGTTGCTGGTCCCCCTGGATATGAAACCTCACCTGGTGGACAGAGACCTAACTCCAGGTCCAGTTCCATGCAGGTGGCACCACCCATCCTCCTGCCATTGGCTGGCCCGGCCTCTGGATGCAATGACAACTCTGGAAGGAAGCGCTGACCTCACAGGTGAAAAGGTAGACTAGCCAGGAAGAAGGTGTTCCAAAGAGTGGATCTAGTTGTTCCCAATTTATTACTCCGCCTTCAGGTATGCTACCAAAAACTATTTGGCAAAGAATCTCTCTCCTCAAAACTGGACAAAGTGAAAATGGCTAAACAACAGTTGGCATAAGGGACCTGGATAAATCCTCTCAGGAAGAATGGATCAAGAGCAAACAGGAGACAAGCCAGGAGCCATGTCCTCAGGATCGAAGGAGAAGGACCCTGAACTAGCAGTCAGGACTACACTGCCCTCCCACACGGCCCTACACTGATTGGCCGAGAGTGAGGTCACCGGCAACTTCTCACTCTCTGAGCCTCGTTTCCTCAGTGTTAAAACAGCAGGTGATATAAGGCTATCTGAAACCTTTATTTTATTTTATTTCATTGGGGGGGGGGGCACTTTTCATATATTTTTATTGATTTCAGAGAGGAAGGGAGAGGGAAAAATAGAAACATCAATGATGAGAGAGAATCATCGGTCAGCTGCCTCCTGCATTCCCCACACTGGGGATGGAGCCCACAAGCTGGGCATATGGCCTGACCAGGAATCGAACCATGAACCTCCAGGTTCATAGGTTATACTCAACCACTGAGCCACGCTGGCTGGGCTGAAATTTTAAATAGTCCTCCTCTTACTTCAAGCTAGCAGATGGATTTTTAAAATAAAACATTGTCAAAATGGGTCAATTTCTTGAAAAAAAAAAAAAAAAACCCAACAAACAAAAACAAAGCACCCCACCCCCAGCACGCAGAAGAGAAATGAATACACAATACTGAGTCATCTAGTGTGAAAAGCCAACTGAGACAGACAAGGCCTTTGACCAGAAGAGCAGGCACTGAGCAGCCACGGTTTTCTACCATAGACGCCTTCGAGAGCCACCCTCCGGAAAAGGGCTTCCCTGATCACATATGTGAAAATCGCTGTCCACGGCACACTCTTCTTAAAGTCATCATCCCTACTGCCGTCTCTCATGAGTCCCGGATCACTGAAACCTGTTTAAGCTTAACCCAGAGCTGTTAAAACTCATCTGACCAAGGAATGAGTTTTTTATATTTATTTATTATCATCTTTCAGATGTAGATATACGAGTTTCACATTACAGGATATAGTACTATAAAATAAAGTTCGGGCTTTAAAAACAACAACAACAAGATAAAGAAAGTGCCCAGCAAAACCCAAGCGGGCATAATCTTAATTTACCCATTCGACTCTTGAGCAACAGCTCATGGCTGGCTATATATTCAAAGTCACAGCCCACTAGGCCTTCTCTTTCTTACTCACTGACCCTTGGTCACTGCAAAGATACGGTCCAGCTGGGCAAAGTGGTGACCTCAGTCTTGGCCAGCCACTTCTTATGGGGCCTCAGGACACACAGCACGCTGTCAGCAAACCAGCCAGCACAGAATTAAATCACGGTGATGTCTTCCTGCCTGGGGACGCGCCTCTGCCTGCACGGAGACTGCTGGGGACAGCTAATTGCCTCTCAGCTCAGGCTGCACAGCTTTCTCACATCCGCCACTCCCCAGGGTCAGATTTTCTCGAGCTGCATTTTTCAGAGAATAGGGGGGAGGAAGGGGAAAAGAGAGACAGCAGCGGTGGGCAGGAAATTGCTCTTTATCTTCATTATAACTTAAATCACCATCTTCAAAATCCTTCACTTAAAACAATAAAAAGTCCTTTCCCAATTTTCGGTTTAGGGTGTAAGGATGAAGGCTGAAACTCTAAATTAGGGGGGGGGGGGGGGGGTTGTTTGGGAGTGAGAAGAGCAGAGTGGCTTCCTCTCTGGGCTGACACTCTGGTCCTCGTCAGCAGAAGTGTTGAAGGAGTGGACAGCAGGTCCCCGCCCTGGACTTCTGTCACTCGTCTCCCTAATGCCCCTCTCCCTAGAATTCCACGGCCAGACCATCCTCCTTTCAGTGAGGTCTCTGCTGCACCTATTACACGTTGGTGTATATTTTACTATCAGTGGGATGTCTCCTTTCCTATAAGTCCAAATTCTCTGAAGACGGACTGCATGCAGTTGGCTATTTCCAACTTGTAGTCAGTCCCATGACAGTTTCAATGGGCTGGTCTCGAGTTACTGGCTTGCAGGAACCTCTTAACTGGATTTCTCACAAAGGACTCCGTCCGCGTACAGTTGTTGAGCCGATGTCCCCGTGGGGACAGGAAGGTCAGAGGCTTCCTAGTCCACCATCACTGACATTACTCCCTCTTGGTCTCCTCAAAGTTCCCATGTTCCTACTTTCAAATTACACTTAAGAGCACACACATGTCATTAACATTCATATGAAGAATTGGCCAGTGGTTGGTTCCCTCTTGGTTCTCTCCCTCCAGGCCAGCTCCTGAACAGCATTCTCTCTGTGGAAAGGGGGTGGTGAGTTTATTTCTTTTTGGTCTGCTCTAATCAAGAAACTGAATAGTGTAAGGGCAGAGCTCCGTGACTGAAGTGGATGGCATGCAGCATGCTGGGGACTGGCCTGGAAGGCTGGGGACTGCTTTCCTTGGGATGTAGGTCAGCCTGATGGCTGGTGGCAGGGCCAGAGGATGGCTGCAGCGCCTGGCATGGGGGGCTCCATGGGGAGGAGCAAGGTCACACTGATGCGGGCAGGGTTCACCCTGACACTAAGAGTTACTGAGGGCTCTTCTCAGAGCCTCTCAACTTCCGAGAACACAGATAAAGACGTCTCAGTCCCTGCCCTCACAGACCACTAACTCTTATTCAAACGAAAAACACATTTCTGATTTCTCATAACTCCTTAAGTGCTTTAAGAAACCACATTCTTAATTATCCACTCTACTGAGCTCCACCTTGATTTTAAGTCAAATTATTCCCAGTTTGCTCGTTGCTGAGGGGAAGTGTGTGGTAGAGGGATAAGGGCCAGCAGGGGGAGGAGGCCTGAAAAATGCCTATAAATGTCAGGCCAAGTTTAAACAGTTGAGGAGAACACCCCAGGTGGGAAGGACACAAGAGACAGCAGACTGCATTATCTCTCAAGTTCAGGACTCCCTCCCCAATCCTGATATTATTTACTGCTTCCATCTAATGAGCTTTGATTTGTGGCCAATGACGGCACACAGCCAGCTGCATTCAGCAACCACATGACACGTGGCTTCCACGGAAGTTGATACACAACTGTGAACTAGTTCAAGTGTTGAACAGTCACACCACAGGGAGGGAAAAGCCGGCATCAGATGGAGTGACTGTGCAGAAGGCGGATCCCCTGTAAGTGTGGAGGTTGTGAATTATAAGTGCAGAGTCATGAATTAAGCTTGAGTAACTGAACTTCATGAAGCTTGCTCTCCTATCAGTCCAACTACCATCATGGTAGTTGTCAGACCAGCATCACAGAGATCTGGGTCTTGAAGACAGTTGAAGGTTGACCCACTGGGGGCAGCCCCTGGTCCTCGAAGAAGCATGTGGCTGTGAAACTCTTACAACAAGAATCAGTCTTGGTCAAACAAACGTTGGTGAAAATGTGGAGAAAATGGAACTCTCTTACATTGCTGGGGGTCATGTAAAATAGTCCATGGCAGTTCCTCAAGAAGTTAAACACAGAGTTATCATATGACCCAGCAATTCCACTCATAGGTATATATCCCAAAGAATGGAAAACAGGTGTGTAAAGAGAATTTGCACACAAATGTTCCTAGCAGCACTGTTCACAACAGCCAAAAGGTAGAAACAATACAAATGCCCATCAACTGATGAATGAATGAACAAAATGCAGAATATCCATACAGTGGAATATTACTCAACCACGAAAAGGAATGACATACGGATACATGGTACAACATGGATGACACTTAAGATGAAAATGCTAAGTAAAAGTAGCCAGTTATAAAAAGCCATATATTGCATGATTCCTCTGATATGAAATATTCAGAATACGCAAATCCATTGAGACAAAGAGCAAATTATTAGTGCCAGGGGTTGGAAAGAAAGGGAACCGGGAGGAACTTCAAAGGTATGGGTTTCCTTTTGGGATGATGAAAAAGTTCTGGAATTAGATAGTGGCGATGGTTGCATTACACTGTCAATGTACTTAATGCCACCGGATTATATTTTAAAATGACGAATTTTATGCTTCATGTATCTTCTGCACACAAGAGAATTAGTCTTGCTCAATTATGTGCCTGCCTTACCCCCAGCACCCTGCCTTGTCCATATGCCTGCTGGTACTGACTTCTAACTTTGGCCCATGGCCTGGGCTTCTTGGACTCTATCTGCCAGGTCTCGCTATTATGTCAGTGATTTCCAAGTGCCAGATCCCCAGTCTGGCCCTGACACTCATATTAGGGCCTTCAGATCACCTCTTACCCCAACATACAATCAAGAGAATGTGGTCATCACTTCAGTATGACATTGCTGCTAAATCACTCTGGTCTTTAAAATATATATGTCAGTACGGTCTATTCTATTATTTTGCTCATGACTTTAAAAATTAAAAATCATCGACTCCCATGACAGATATCCAGCAGCTTGTCTGATATCAGTTGGCCAGGGTGCCTCAACACAACTGCCCAGACCTCTCAGTTAACTGTTGGTACCATGAAAAATTACGATGAGTTAACTAATTTCATCCACCTCCAGAAAGTACAAAAGTGCATATTCAGCCAGAATGCATGAATTGATAGACCACTGATATTTAAGTGGGATTTTTCCTGTAACATTGAACTGATTGGCCTGAGATTGGTCAGCAAAAAGACATGGTCTTCAAGGGATCATGTACATAGAATCCCATCAGATGCCTGTTTGCAATCCAGACGCCCAGGCTCCCAGACATTCTGATTCACAAAGTTTCCATAAGGTCTCTTTGGCTCATATACTTAATCCTTTCATGTCTGCTTCATAGTCTCCACCTTGTGCACAAACTCAGCCTTCCTGCTTTCCCAGAGCTATAGACACCAGCATCCCTCTACTGCCCCTAGTGGAGATAGAATGCCAGAAAGTATCAGGGGCAGTTTTGAGCCCCTAGCTCTCGTTTTTTTCTCTGAGACCTCTCATGCAAACTTCAACATAGCATTTCCAAGTACCTTTAGGACATCTCCAGTGGGAGACTCCGCTGTATCTTCCAACCTAACATATCTAGGAACCACACCGAACTTTGGACGTTTAGGCCTGGCTCCTCCCCCTTTTTCCACTGGACTTTCTATTGCTCTATAAATCATACTCATTCCATTCTTTGACATCCACCTCTAGTCCCACTTTCTCCCAAATGTCTTCATGATAACCCTAGGCACGTCCAATTTCTCTCTTATTTCAGCTATTCATAGCGCTTACTGTTGGCATCATACTCCTTGACTGCCAATCACATACTGCCTGTGTTGCTCCTGATCATCCCTCCAGGCCTGTCTCATGGAAACTCCTAAAGTTATTTCACAGGAACTGTGTTTGGTTCACTATTGTTCAGGCCTAGCATGTTGTCTAAACACTACCTAAGAATTGCAGTGAGTTCACATTAGATGCTCAGTACAAATATTTTTTAATGCAATTGTGCCTGAGGTTCAACATAAGAGCCACTACCCCAGTGGCCACTTTCTCCAGTAAGGGCAACCCTCCTCTACTTCTGGTCTGCTTCCTTAAAAAGATGACATAATGGCCAAGAAACACCCTCCCCATCCCTCCTCCACCTCCCTCACCTAGAGCAGGGTGCCCTCAAGCCTCTCCCAGGGGATGCTTTGCAAATGCAGAGCCCTAAGGTTGGAAGATGCCATAAACCATATCTCTTTTGGGATTTCATGCCACGTATACTCACTTTTGGTCATTTTTAGGCATGGGAATAAACAACAAAGACAGAGTCCCTGCCCTCAGCAAACATAGCCTATGAACGCACCCGAGAAGTCCCTCAGTAGAGATTTCAGGTTTAACTGTCTTTTCACAAACTATACTCTCCCTCCCGCCCTTTTTAAAAGCACCTAACAGTCATACGGGCCACAGGTTGGGCATCAGGAGAGGGCCAGCACATCAGGCTACTCCCAACTGTTGGGTGAGGAATAAAGAGCTGATCTTTTTATTTCCCACTAGAAAGCCCCACGCCCCCCTGAAGCCTCCTGGATGAACCCAGGATGTGTGCACTACCAGCTTTTCAACGCATCCTTTCTAAAACACATGAGTAGGGTGGTCCCAGTACACATCGATCCTGCAGCAGCTAGTTCAGGCTGTTCCCTCCCAGGCACCCAGAAATAACAGCAGTGAGTAAGAAAGTGGGGAGTGGGTGGGCCCCGACAAAGGGAGGTGGGGGCCATGATTAGAAGAGCTGGCGTGGGGGCTCGCCCATCTTGGGTTGTAAGAGTCTTACTAATGGGGTGAGAACTGGGGCAGAGCTAACAGCAGAAAGGGTGAGAAGCTGCTGAAACACTGACATGGAGGAGGAGGAGGAGGAGGAGGAGGAAGGAGTGGGGTACATAGGCAGGCAGGACCAGAACACACTGTAACTAGGGAACACGCGGGAGGGAGAGGTGGGAGGCTGCTGGGGAAGAGCAGAATTCTTTCTCTGATACTTGATGACTCTACCATTTTGCTTTTAAGGCAGGGACCACACACTTACCATACTTTGGGAAGAAATGGGTAGATTCAGAAATGGACACATTTATCCTCCTGGGGGTGCCTTTTCTGCCCTTCTGCCTCTACAGAGAGAAGATGAAGGAGATGGTTAAGATGGGGAGGGGCGGGAGGAAGGAAGACCCTCAACTTAAAGATGACGTGATTATGGGCTTGTACCAAGTAGCCCTGTCCTGGGCACTCCCATCGCCCTCCCATAATGTCCCCGTTCCCCTGTCGGCCCTCCCCAACTCAGGAGTGGTACAACCACACTGATGCCGTGCCCAGGTGTGCCCTCTCCTCCGTGGTTCCTCTCCAGGCTCCCTGTGTCTGCCCAGCTCTGGGACATCCCCTCACTCAGCACCGTCCTGTGCTGAAGGGCTGCCCAACCCTAACCACTTCTACTGGGAAAAGGTTAAGGTGTTGCGCTTCCCAGCGGTGGCCAGGTGTGGTTTAAGGCAGGTAGCCTTCCAAGGTGCTCGAACTGATTAAACAAAATTTGTTGAGCCCTGCTAAGTGGCAGAGAAGATATAAAATAGTTGGGCATTGTCCCATGTACAGAGAGGTGGCCAGTTTGATTCCCAGTTAGGGCATATGCCCGGATTGCAGGCTTGATCCCGCTGTAGGGGCCTGCAGGAGGCAGCTGATTGATGTTCCACTCTCACATAGATGTTTCTCCCTCTTTCTCCCTCTCCCTTCCTTTCTCTCTAAAATCAATCAATCATAATAAGATCTTAAGAAAAAAGAAAAGAAAAAAAGAAGTTGAGGCCCAGGCCCTTGAAAAGTTTAGAATGCAGTGTGATCGAGAGCAGGAGGGGACACCCCCTGGGAGAGGCGCCTGAGAACCTAGAGGGCTCCTGGACAGAGCTGCCAGCAGACTGGCGGACAAGATGCACAAGACAGATGAGCCCCCCGCCGGGCAGTCACTGCTGTGGGCAGAGGGACCAGACATGTGGAATGAATTAGGGAGACAGACAGGAGCTGGAATTAACAGAGCAATAAAAACAAGAGCTAATTCCCCCTCAGAAGCCAGAGCACTTTATAGGGCGCAAGGCTGGCTGACAGGCCCCGCTGATCCCCCACCCTGTGTGGGGCCTGCGGAACACAGCCCAGCACAGCTGGCAGCTCAGCAGGAAAGAAAGGGACTGAGAGCTGATGCCGCCGGTGGGGAATGGCTGCCTGGACATGACTCTCACTGCGGTGTCCTGGCTTGGGCTGAACCCGCAACAAAACCACCTTGACCACTCGCTTTTACTTGGAGACTTTTCCTTGAGACTGTGCAGTGTCAACAATCCGCCAGCAAGCTGTCATAGCCCCTGGGAGCTGCCATTAATATATTCTTAATACCCTATAACCTGCTGGTGCTTGTTGACTCTGATTTGACACAAAATAAAATTCTAAAATATATACAGTGGTGTTTTTATTTGTTCCTTCATGTTTGCTTAATTCACTGGATTATTCATTGCACTAAGGGTTCTTCCAAGTCCTGCCTCAGGGGACATTGTGTCTTTGACTTGGCCACCCGGCATGGCCACGCTCCTCCATCCTAGCCACAGCAGGGACTGCCAGGACTCAAGTTCACGAGGGGGTGGAGGCGTGGTGCTCTCACCCTGGTCTTTGGATCTTGAGGGAGAATATGTAGATGGAGAGCAGTTTAGCAGGATCCCTCCAGGGGGCAGCACTGAGAGACAGAGTAGCAGGATGAAGGCCCTGGATGCTGACTGGGTGCAGTGTCTCCCAGACTTTCCCTGCTAGTGACCGGGGCTGTCGTCCTCCCATCCACCTTGACTCTCCCTTCCTCAGTTCCCCGTTGGCTCTGTGGAGTGCCCAACATCCTTCCAATAAATTATCTTTCTGCTTCAAACATGCAGAGAAACTGTGTTACTCCACCCAGTAGTATTGTATACCCACGGCTGACCCAGCCATAGCCCTGCAGTGGCGACAGGACTCCGTGTGGGCTTTGAGGGAATGGCTGGTCAGCACTGTGTGAGGTCTTCCCAAGCACCTCTCCCCCTTACTTTTATTTGATAATCTACCAAATAGGCAATAATAATGATAATACTGGTCGATGGGTGCTGGGATGTATGAGGACAGAACTGGAAACGGTCCTTGCCCGCAGAGAGCGGCCGGCCAGCCTTTGGCTCTGTCTCAAGAGTGTATACTGGCCGTCAGAAAAATCCAGAGGTTTTCTCAACCCCACCTTCACTCCAGGCTCCCTGTCAAGACCACACCAATGGGAAGCATGCGGCCACGACCTTGAGCTCGGCACAGACGCCTCCCCCAGTCCCCTTCTCTCACCGCTGTCCCTGCCTTCCTCCATCAGAACCAACCTTGTCCCTGCCCCACACCTGGTGAGTCCCGGGCTCACCTGGAGGTCTAAATCACAGCCATTAACATGTGAGTAGCCAGCAATGTAACAGTCAAGATTTTTGAAGAAATTTGAAGGCCATAGTCTTCTGTCGTCAAACTTAGACCCCAACATTTTGACCCTAATTCTCAGAACTGGAGTCGATGTGGGCAGTTGTTTCTGACCACGTCTAACTCTAGCGCAGTAATACGCGGCCTCTCTGCTGTAGCCTCCACGACTCATTCTCCTCCCCTCCCTCCCTGCACTGCCACACCCTCTGTCTTCACCAGCTGCTAACACTGACCACATAGAAACTGCTAGTCCATTGCCCCGAGAGATTGGGAGATTGCGGAAAGGCGGCTCGGTTTCCCTCTCCACTGAATCTATCCTTCCTGTTATGTTCAGTCCTTTTTAAGAATGTGTACTTTGAGCATCAGCCTATGAACCAGGAAGTCATAGTTCAATTCCCTGTCAGGGCACATGCCCGGGTTGCGGGCTCAATTGATCTCCAGGGTGGGTCGTGCAGAAGGCAGCTGATCAATGGTTCTCTTTCATCATTGATGTTTCTCTCTCTCTCTCTCCTTTCCTTTCTGAAATCAAATGTATATTTTTAAAAGTGGGGGGGGGGGGGGAGAATGTTTACTTTGAGAGAACAAAGCCTGTTAACTTCTGTTGTTTATCGCCCCCTGAGAAATATATAGCACACCACCTAAAGATGGGAAGGTGATCCCCCAAGTGTCCTAAGGAAGGTGATCTAGATAGCCAAAGCCTACCGATACACGGGCTTGGAGCCTGCTGGAGCAGAGTGCTCGCGGCAGGGGAGAGGGAAGCAAGAATTCAGCTCTCCGATCAGCTCTTTGTAGGTGACATTTGTACAAAATAGGGTGTCCTCCTTGTGCTGCCTTCAAACTTGGCAAATACCACCTTCCCCAAAACACTGGTCACAGGGCCATCGCAGACTTCCAGGCCCAAAGACACTCCGGGCTCATGTTTCCGCTTTCACCCCCAGGCACTCTTCCCACGTTGTAATTTGCTCCCTGTCTACAACAAAAACAAAAAACTCTCCAGAAACAGTGCTGGGAGCCAAGACAGCCCAGAACCCAGCACAAACGAGGAGCTGCTCGCCATCGATGGTGAACTGACCACAAGGTCTGAGCGTCTGTGGTGTGTCCGCAGGGCGGGCACCAGCGGCGGGGCTGCTGCTACCCTGTCATTGCCTGCGCCGCCTGTAATTTTCCGGCAGGACGCCCCACATCACACAGCACCAGCATCCTTCTCCGCGCTTTTTATAACACTAATGCAGAGTTTCGCTGAACAAGCCCGCCCTTGTCCAAGCCTCAGCTATCTGTTGTCTAACATATGTAGATTGGTATTTTTATTGCCTCCTGAACACACCGGATTTCCCTCAAGGAAGAGGTTAGTGTCACTTCACAGAGACACGTAAATCATCCACTGCAAGCGCTGGCAGGGGCCTTTGTGGTCCTGCCCTCCGACCTCCTCCTCCATCCGCCACGGAAAGGAGAGGTGAGTCCCCTTTTAAGCTCTTACAGACCATTCCAAGGAGAACCCAGGCTCTCTGACTTCAAGCCAGGGCCCTTTTCACTTGAAGAAACCAGCGTACGAGGCTGAATCTTTTCAAGACATGCTCTGATGGCCACGGTAAGAGGACAAGAGGAAAAGTTATTTAAAATACAGAAAGAAGCCAGCAGCCTGGTGATAGCCAATGAAGTTAATACATCCTCCCAATTAAACCTTTGAGGCAGAGCCAAGCAGTGGAATTTGAGTTTCTCTGCTGGTCTTCCAACTGAATTCCTAAAGAGCTGTGGGGTGACCCAAAGGTGAAGAAGAGGGAAAAGAAAACCAAGAGCCTCAAGGGTCCAGCTCAGACCCCTATGCCTGGGCACAAAGGGATGCCCATCAGCCTCCCTGTCCCCCAGTGGCCCATGGCGAGGGGGCACAGGACCCCCTCACCTGCAGTCTGTCAAGGCGGGGCGGGGGGACTCGGTCCCTAACAGCTTTTCCCTCCTGAGGAGAGTGTGCACATCCACCAGTGACTGGCTGCCAGGGCTGCCGGCAGGGGCTGAAAGGCACCACATTAAGCCCAACATCATTATTATTAAACCTGCAATTTAAAACCAATTATGCTTTGCAGAAGACTGCAGCCTCCATTTAAACCACTCCTGGAGGAAAATGAAAAGCTCATTGCACAGAGTTCAAGGCAAGCTCCAGAAGCCCTTCTGCCGCATGAAGCTGGGACTCAAGCACAGATTAATAATAGTAACCCCGGGGTTCCCACTCGGATGGAAAGGGCGATGGAAAGCAAATGCCAGAGAAGAAAAACAAGATGCAAACATCTTCCCTTTACCAAAAAGCAGCTAGAGCTGGAGATTTCAAAAGAAATTTACTTACTTCCCTCAGGGAGGGGAACCTAACATGTAAATAAGTGATACCAAACTGGTAGCCAGGCCCTCCCGTGGCTCGGGGAGGTGGCGGGGGGGGGGGGGGGGGGGGGGGGCGGGGAATCACTTACTAACATCTAGAAATCAGAATTTTCCATGCAAAAAGTCTGACTTTGCAGCTTCTGTTGACAAATCAGAATATCCAGAAATAATACCGTGGCAACAATGTTGAGAGCCAAGGCTCGGTTGTCACCTTTAGCTGAACGGATGGGCACATGCTCTCGTGTTCACCCCAGTCTCCACCACTCCCTACTGCCTCCCCACAGAGAGCCTGCTTCCATTGCCACTTAGTGTCTTACAAAGGGTTACAAAAAAGTTAAATCTTCCTTAGAATGGTGTCTCTATCGAAAATTTTCTTACGCTTGTCCTACTTCATTTATTTACATTCTCTGTCTGACATATCGGTAGACATTTGATTGATTGATTCCTAACCCTAATCTCTGTTCAAAGACAAGTGTCCTGCAGCTGCTGAAACTATCAGTCATACAGGAAGTCAATTTCAACTTGAGTAATATTTATCAAGTGCCTTCAGGGTTCAAGGGACTGAGCTGGGCCTCGGGGGAAGGACTCAAATAAAATTAAGGCCCATCACGTCCCCATGGGCATTTGGGCTCAAAGGACTGGGTAAAACCCTAGAGAAGATGACCTCATAGGAAAGGCAGAAACCACTCTGGGGTTCAGAGGAGGCAGAAACCGCCTCTGGCTGGAACATCAGGAAAAGCTGCATACAAGGAAGAAACAGCATTTGGAATGGGCTTCGAGGAAGGGCTGGGCTTTGCTAAGGGCAGAAGGGAAGCAAGAGATCTGCTCGAGAGAGAGCAAGGTGGGTATCTGCAAAGGCAGAGAAGATCCAGGGTGTGTGGGGACCAGGAGGGACCCCTCCCCCGAAGATGTCTAAACTCGGAAAGAGAAGGGTTGGGCTGTTGAACGGCTGGGTTTGTTCCCACCTCCTCTCCCGGCCCAACTCCTGCAGTGGCAGAGGCAGCATCTTAACTGCACTGAGCATCTGTCCCATGCACAGATGGCAACTGAGTGATGCAGGGGGCCACCCTCACGACGTCCTCTGCCCCTGCACCGGGAACACGCAAACCACCTTCAGATGCAGATACCACAGAATGGGGCTATGTCTGTGTTACCACCCGGCAGTCCTGGCTGCTGTGGACTCCATTATTTAATGCAGTGCCCACTGGGACCCAGGCCCTGCCTAGGGGTGTACCCAGTATATGGCGTGGTCCATGCCCTCATGGAAAGGGAACTGACAAGTAGGAAATTAGCAAAGACGGGGGTTTAGCATCCTCTTTCCACTCAGTTGCTGAGGAATACGTCTTGGAATTCAGATTTAGCTTCCCACCCTAAAACCCACAGTCTCTACCCTCAAAATTCATCCCGAGGCTAATCTCTTCTAATTATCTGCATTGATGCCATCTTAGCCCAAGTCCCCTCCCTAGACCTCTGCGAGAGCCTCCAGACTAGTCACTCTCCCTCTGCCCTAAACCCTGAGTCTATTCTCCACACTGGAGAAAAGTCCATTTTATCATGATACTCTTCCACCAAACAGCATCTATTAAACTTGGAATAAAATCTGAAGTCCTCACAGTGGCTTTGAAAGTGCTAAGTAACCCTGCGCCTGACTACCTCTTCCCCTCACCTGCCTCCCCTCTCTCCACTCCGGAGAGCTGCTGTCATTCGAATACTTACTGAGTGCCTACCAAGCACCCAGCCTCAAGCCCCTTGCACTGGCTGTTCCCTCTCCTGCGCTTCAAGTCCACGTGGATCCCCACACGTCACTCACTCAGGCCTTCCCAAATATCCTACCGAGAACGCCGGCCCTTGCTATTCAGCGCCTCCCCGCTTTGGTTGCCTCCCAGCACCCTCATTAGCAGGAGGGTCTGGGTTATAACTAAACTCGTGCACTGTGTTTTCTGCCTGTCTCCTCCACTAGTCGGCTGGCTCCCTGGGCTCAGGGCCTTTGTTTTGTCCGCGGTAGTGCCCCCCACATTGAGATGAGTGCTGGGCACAGCACAACAGCTCACTAACTACTTGCTGGGTGATTGAAATGAGGGCTGATCTGTAGGAGAGCTAGTGGTCCAGAAAAGGAGGAAGCAAGGGTGAGCGGCCCCAGGACACTCGGGGAGGAACTGGCGCCAGAGGCCACCTGTGATGAAGTGACAGGCAGACAGGAGCAAAGACTTCTTCAAGTGGAAGAAAAGCCATGATCCAAAGTGTACAAGTGGGACTTGGCAAGGCAGGGCTGGAGAGGGCAAACTGGCCCACGTAACCCCAACGGTCAGCTCTTGGGGTTTCCTTGCCGAAGATGAAGTTGGATAGGAAGTGCAGGATTAGCGGCTTTGAACATCACCTGCCCAGGCAGGGCTCATCTACAGAAATCCCGATTCAGGAGGTCTGGGGTGCGAGCCAGGAATCTGTCTTTAACAGGTTTGGGACCACTACGCAGAGAGGCCTGCAGTCTCAAAGATACACAACATCAGAGCAGGGTGCCAATTTCTTACTGAACATTATCTCTTTATCCCCACTGAGAGCCGCTCTGGAGGGGGAGACAGGGAGAGCCAAGAGGGGGAAGGAGCAATGCTAGGGGTGGGAAGCCTGCCGGGCAGCCCAGGGATGCTTAGGGGAGGGCATGAAGGACTAGGTGGGCACCGAGGGGATGGAGACGTTGGAATCACACTCAATGCCTTTATAACTCCCGAATCTGCCGGGTATGACGGAGACAGATGTCTACCCCAGACTTACTGCCAACCTAATTACTTAACCCTCAGTGCTTCATTTTCTCATTCACTCCCTATCCTACTCATAGAAAACAAACGAAAGTCAGAGGGCCTACTATGTGTCCCTGATCTGGGCCAAGGCGCACAGATAAAACATCAGTCCTGCCACTCCAGGCACATGTGATTTCACCGGGTAAACAGGGCAACAACTTCAAAACAGTAAACCCTATGCCAGAGTTGCTGCAAAGATTTAAGAAGGGAGTAGAAATGAAGGGCCCATATAAAATAGAAAGTCGAGGAAGGCACTTCCATCTTGCTGGCTTGCATAGAGCTGCTCCTAAATGTAGTAAGTGATGACAAGGGACTGGTGCACCCCAAGATTAGTCCCTATGTGCTGCTCCAGGCCTGGGAATCACTGTCCTAGAGGAGAGAGAGATAGACGAAGACAGTCAACCCATATAAGACACTTGGGCACGGTGAGAGCCCAGCCCCACGGAAATTGCAATGCACGGAGAACCTAAAACCTTCTCTGTGTCTTTGGTTTCAACCTCCACCCCAACCAAATGTGTGATGAGAGCTGCTGATGGCAGCAAATTGGAGAGATTTAAATTTCATCTTTTAATTCTCCCACCCACCCCCGCCAGGAATGCCTACTTGCAGGAACAGCCTACCCAGAAAGATGGCCAGGAGACAGGCAGCAGGAGCGAAGCATCACATCTCCTGCTAGGGGTAGGTGTAGGGGGTGTCAGGAAGACCCTGAGAAGGAGCCTGTGGGTAGGAACAGGAGTGAGAGGGAGTGAGAGAAAGCTCTGTGAGCTCCGTGGGGCTTATTTGGGTTTCAATCAGCGCAGCTTCGGTGCTCTATGTTGGGGTTATGTTATGTTTTGATAAAATGGCATCATTTCTAAAAGTTTGATGGCCAGTGATCTGCTCTACCCACCCACATTACAGGTGAAGAATGGGGTGCAGAGATGGGAAGTGACATGTCTACAGTCACACAGATCATTTGTGAGGCAGTCAGAACTGGAATCCAAGTCTCTGACTCCAAACTCTCATCTCATATTGTAGCTGAACACCACCACCACCAAAACAAAAACTGGCCGCATTGTAGCAGGCCAAGGACATTGCTTGTCAGATCAAGTATCTTGAAACTCAGCCTGGGAAATGGGGCCAGCTCTCAGGTGGCTTGTCTGAGCCAGGCCAACAAGCTTAGCAGGAAAACAGACAAGCAGACATTTCCAAGAAGGAGTCTCTGCCATCAGGAGTCAGCTGCCCGTTGCACCAGTTTTAATTTGTGATTTCAGTGCCACTCAGCCCGGTTTTATTGATGGCAACCTAGAGAACGAGGGAGGGGAGGAGGGAAGGGGGGGAAACCTTCTTGGAAATAAAAATAGATCCAGAGTTTTAATAAAGAAAAAATGTCTAAATACCTAGGGAATCCCAACTCTCTCATGCACAGTAAACAGACGGCTGCAATCATTCACTCCGGGAGTGTAGACCATGGTGAGAGCACATGGTGGAGAATGGTGGCCAGCAGGTCTCGGGGGCAGGCTCATGGGCTGGGCTTCTGGAAAGCTAGCTCCCTGAGGTCAGGTTGCATAGCCATTCGCACCACAGGGCATGGGGAAGGCAACCCCGGTGCCTGGAAAAACAAAACGCGTAGATGGATTTGATGGTCCTGCCACTGGGGAGCAGAACCAGCACCGAGATGCCCTGGAAGCCAGCCATCGTTGGCAGGAGAGTCTCCACGCCACGAGCTCTCTCTGTGAGCCCCCCTGCACAGTGTGCTGAGGACAAAAGGGGGTGGGTGCTGGGGTCACTCATTGTCATGTTGGGGTGTTAGACAAACATGCCCCAATCAAAGGGCTCCTTGGAAATCGTTTAGAGCACAGTGGGAAGTAAGAGAAAATTTGCCCAAGTGGCTGCTGAAACTCAGGGTGAGGATGTTTCCGGAGAAGGGTTGTTTGCAATGAACAAAGTGACATAGGTCTTTGTTTACTCCTATTGTCCTAGGATCATAGCAACTCTTTTACTCTCAAAAGTATCCTAACTTGATTTAAAAAAAAAAAAAAATCATATGATCCCACGAGTCCCAGGGCCCTTTATAACACAGTTTCCTAAGGGTGATCATTTACTAGTAAAATACCATTTTTGAGCACAATTTCTTGTCTGTACAAAGGATGACAAACCACTGGCAAACCTGTCCCCTTCCCACTCCCATTCCCATGACAGACATTGTTAATGGATCACAGATCGCTTTCCCACTGATCCTAAACAAAGCCATAGAATCTTCTCAAAACAGCTCTCCAGATAATGAGTTGACTCCTGAGTTGATACTGATTTGCCCTCGCTGGTCTGTATCTCATGTGGTCAGGAAGCCACTCAAAAGGGCTGCAACTTCCTGAGGCCACGAACACAAAGGCATGAAGGCCTTGCCCCAGATGCACCTAGACATTGGTCTCGGTCAAAGCCACGACTATGCTCTTGTTTCTTTGGGGACTGGCAGTGACTCCAGCCCAGGATGGCTGGAATCCAACCAACAGTCCCTGACTTTCAAGCAGACCCGACCAGCCGGAGCCCCACAGTTGTAGTTAGAGCCCTATATTTGGTCACGTCGGCTGCCCTGAAGGACAATCTGTTCAGTGGCTTGCTATAATGCAGGCCCTCCACTTGGCTGTATGGATCAAGTTTCACTCGTTTTTGGTTCTTCCCCCCAGATTTTGGTAACGGTAGAGGCACAGTTCAGACAAATGTTGCTACAGTTTAACAGGCTGCCTCGTAGGACATAGCCTGTAGTTCTTGCAGTAGAAAACACACACACACTCATTCACATAAATTAGGGGATACCTTACTTCAGAAGTACATGGAGAACACTGAATATTTTCATTTTCACTACGACAGACAGGACACGAGTGTGACTTGAAACAGAAGAAATGTGACCGTACAAAAACTCTTCTCCTCCAAAGACGCAAGACACTAAGACGGACAGGCTGAAGGCTAATGGCACCCTCCTCCAGGAGTGGTCAAGATGCTAATGAGTGTGGAAACCTGACAGGTAGGTGCTCAGTGAAAATGCTTGTGAAGGTAGCTTTGGCCGCATGTTTACTGAGACCTCAAAGAGTATGTCTCCCCAGGCGCTGTGTGAGAGCTCCTGGGGGCCGGATGGGGGGGTGGGTGGGTGGGTGGGTAGAGAGACTTTAACTTCTTGAATCATTTATTTTTTTCAGCAAATTTATTGACTACCTACTATGTATCAGGCACTATTCTAGGTGCTGGAAATAAAATCATAGACAAAACAGACAGAGATAAAAGTTTCCCTGTATCTCCATCTCTAGCTCTTTCTTCACACACACACACACACACATGGCATGAACAGCATTTTCATCTGCATGGTGGGATTATTGGTCTTTATGCCCCCTTTGGGCCAACCATATTTTCTCATTTTTATACAACAAACATGCAACACTTGCTAAAAGAGGCAAAAATGGCCTTTTAATTTTTTGAAAATATGTTTTTATTGATGTTAGAGAGAAGAAGGGAGAGGGGTAGAGAGATAGAAACGTCGATTGGCTGCCTCCTGCACACCCCCTACTGGGGATCAAGCCTGCAACCCATGCATGTGCCCTGACCAGGAATTGAACCCGTGACCTCTTGGTACATGGGTCAACGCTCAACCACTGAGTCACACCAGCCGGGCCCCTTTATTGTTTTTTAAGGTGTCTGGAGAGACAGAGAACTCAAGATGGCCAGGCCTGAAGGAGAAGTATTCCAGTTGAAAGGGCAGCTGTGGTTTAGAGCTGTGTGGCCCAAATGCCCAAGAGCTGTGTGTCAGGAATATTTTTAGAAAGTGCAGGGCCAGACGGTGTGGAGGATCGGGCTGCAGTGTGGCCGTCTCCCCAGGAAGCAGCCACAGCCTTCAGAAGCCGCCGGGGCCAGCTGTGCTCCCCGCACTGACACACCGCACACCCCCTCCAACAGCATCGAAGGCTCAGCCCAGCAAGGACTCACAGCTGCCCAACAGGCTCCCAAAGATCAGCAAGATTCGCAGTTATTGCAGGCAAATAATTTCTGTTATCAGACTCTACAGGCGGGAGAAAGTGAGAGGTTAAAGCCGAGGGCCGCATCTGTGGTGAGGTGGACTGTCTTTTTTCAGATCTCTGAAACACACAGCTTCTGGGGGAAATCCCGTGATCTACAAATAGTTGCAATCTCACTCACATTCCCAAAGTGTCATTGTCATGCTGTTCTTCAGGTCTGTCGTCTTCCGTTGTGAATGAAGCTTGTGCTTAGGGGTCGGGCAGAACTGGGTGACCCTGAGCAAGTTACTTAACCTCTCTGGACCTGTGTTTTTTTGTCAGAAACATGGGTCAATGTCTGGGGGTTTTGTGAGAATTAAGCAAAAACAATACATATAAAGCATTCAGCAGAATACCTGGTCTGTAACATGCTCCGTACGTGCTAATTGTCATACTAGTTGTCACAGGATAGTTCAAAAGCAGATTTATTCAGATAAAATTATTGGTGCATTTTACTTCTGAAAGCCACTGCTCACTAGCCTACCCACCAGAGGAAGGGAAAGAAAAGAAATGAAACCTAAAGAGTCACATTTGCATTACGTTAGCTACTCCTACCAGCCACATAATGGGAGGAAGAACTGTAACAAGTGCTAAAAATGAAATTATGAAATGACCTGTGGCTATTTCTGTCCCCACTTAGTATCTGTCAAAGGATATGAAGACACACAAAGGATGTACAAGTGTGAACTCTGCCCAGTGTCAGACTTTCCTCTGATTCTACCCACCCCTCTTCTGACCACAAGCTGGCTTCCCCGAAGCTTCATGAAATAAATGGCCGAGGCTCTCCCAGCTCAGGGTGTGAGGGGGCTTACCTTCAGGTTAGGCAGCACCAGGGCCCTGGAATCCAGCCCCATTCTGCCACTGACTAAACAAGTCACTGCCTCTCTCCAAAAAACAAGGCGACTGAACTAGGGATCATCTCTAACCTCTTATTCAGTGACATGAGAGTATGTGGTTCTATTCTCACAAGCAAGGTTAAGGCCTAAACTACCTTTGCCTGTGGATTTTGTAAAAGTCTCATCTCTTTTATGGTGCAGTTGTTCACATCAGGATGAGCAAATGAGTCCAATGTCAAGTTGAAACAAGGTTATATGGCTGCTGGCAGACTTGTGAGAGGCAGTGCAAAACGCCTGTATTGGATTAGGTCAAGTCAACAGGTATTTATTGAACAGCTACTCACAGTCAGGCACTGTAGCAGACTCCCATGCAATATCAAGATATCCACCAGCTCCATAGGGGCGTGAGCAGTGATAGGAAGAGAAGCCAAAAGCAAAAAAAGCCTACAGATTATTTTAATGATAGTTCTTTGTTTAATCACAAAGTTACCATAAATCGTTAAATATTTTATTGAAAAATATTTTTCATCCCATGAATAGCTAAAAATCTATACCTATAGCAAAACACAAACACAGATCACCTCCATTTCAGATTCTGATTTAGTGAATTCCTCTATACCCCAGGTAAAACCATCTTAACAATTTTATTCCTAAAACTGCAACCTTAAATCTCCTTTGTGTACTTTATAATTTGGGATATTTTATTATTTATTTATTTATTTATTTTGTTGCTAATCCTCACCTGTGAATATGTTTCCATTGATTTTTATAGAGAGAGAAATATCGATGTGAGAAACACATCAATTGGTTGTCTTTGCACATGCCCCGACAGGGGATCGAACCTGCAACTGAGGTACATGCCCTTGATCAGAATTGAACCCAGGACCCTTCAGTCCCCAGGCCGATGCTCTTTATACTGAGTCAAGCCAGCTAGGCAATTTGGGATATTTTTAAATACAGAGTTTATGTAAATTGGTAATGGAAGGTCATTAGTGGGCCCTTCTTGGTTATCTCCGTAGGCTCCCATCAAGCTATGTGCTCTCATCTCTTCGGCTTCTGTTTCATAGTGAGAAAAAGACACACTATCAGAGCCAAGTGCCAGGAGGTGGCAGGAAGCAGTGAGCCAGTGACTGCACTAAGTACTCCATGCCCTCCCAAATGCGCACACAAGGCAAAAACAGTGTGTGAGCGATGCCAACACAACTTCAGAACAAGTCCCCATCCTTCCAACCCAAAAGCAACTTCTAAAGTCCCCCCAGTCTCTCCACCTTCACCCCCCACAGTCTGGAGCTGCCACTGTACCCAAGAGGGCCGGCAGAGGGACTGAATGCTCCATTGGAAAGAGTCAAATTTGGACAAGTGTATCTATTGGGTTTGATTGACTCAGAAATGTTTCAATCAGTAAAACCCTTAGAGGAAGGGATGGAAACTCAACCTGAAGAACAGGGCAGAAAAGGAAATTTATCTACACGTATAAATTAAAAATCCACGGGGAATGGAATTAGTTCTCAACATGGTTGGACTCATTCATACCGTCACCAGAAATCTTGATTTTCCTGTCTTCTGTGCTGGCTTCAATTCCAGTTGGTACTGCATATGGGAGCAAAGACGGCCACCAGCAGTGGAAGCTTATGTCCCACCAGTTTAGAAACCCCAGCTGAGAACATGTGGAGTCTTTCTTAGGGGTTCCAGCAAATGGACTCTCCTCATCTGACTTTCATCACCCGCCCATCACTTAACAAGACATGGAGTTACACAGGCTCCTAGAGTCAGAGGGTGGGCAGACCACTTCGGCACATGGATGGGGGTGACAAGGGCATGCTCCAGAGGAAGACAGGGGGAAGGATGCCAGGGAGACAAACCAAGGATACCCCCCAACCCTTCCACAATCAGGAGGCTTAGCAGTCTGACCGTATTAACCCCAGGATTTTTCTATTCTCAGTTCGGTGCATACTAAATACTATTTGAGGTGCTGTTAAAACATGCAGAGTTGTTCCCAACCAAGAAATGGAATGTGATCAGCACCTTGGGGACCCCCTGTGCTCCCTTCAGGCACTAACCCCCTAATTTTAACCAACATCCCAACTTCTAACACAGTAGATACGTTTTACCTGCTATTATACTTCATACAAACAGAATCACATAGGATGTACTGCTTTATGATTGTGCAATTTTCTGTATGTACATTATATACTTCAATCAAAAGTTTCTTTAAAAAAAAATTCTTTAAACAACAAAGAATTTAAATTTAAAGAAAAAAAGAGCCGGTTGGATAGTTCTCCTACCGTATCAACATCATAAACTGTAACTTTCAAGGATTTCCTCAGCTTTTCCAGAAATGGCCTTCTCTCCAAACAAAACAATCTCTTCGATAGCAAATTCTCCCAGCATCTGCAGTAAACCACAGGTGGCCAAGGTCACGGGCAGTGGGGCCCATGTGAGGGACGTGCCATGCTCTTCAGCCTCCCACCTCATCTGCACAGCCTTCCAGCCTGGAGTCTGTCCTCTCACATCAGCCTTTGCTGGCCTTTGCCTCCGGACGGCAGAGGTAAGCAGAGAGTAGCTGTCAATCAACCAAGCGAGGGTCTGCCAGCAAACCTTTGAAAGCTCACGGATAGGAGAGAGAGATGGCTCTATTGGGTCATTCCAGAACAGTGGTCAGGAGCCCCGTGAAGAGGAATGACAGTTACACACTCTTCCCCTGCCTCTCCACACTGAAGCTCATCTGTGGATAAACGACAAAAGTCTGGATTCCAGGTGAAAAACTTCGCTATGGGGCAAGCCAATAGGTGGCACTGGCCCAAAATGGTGGCCATCCTCAGAGGTAGATGTGCGTGCACAGCAGACCAAGAGCTACACCATCCAAACCTAGGCTGGTGTTCCTCAAAAAGCTCTTCCCTATAACTGAGCCATCCCATTCAACCAAATATTCACAGCTGCACTATTCGCAACAGCCAAAACAGAGAAGCAAACCAAATGTCCACCAACAGATAAACGGGTAAATAAATGTGGTACATCCATGCCGTGGAGCATAAGTCAGCTTTGAAAACGAATCCAGTTCTGATATACGCTACAATAGGAATGAACCTCAAAAACATTATGCTGCCCTGACCAGTGTGGCTCAGTTGTTTGGAGCATCGCCCTGTGCATGGAAAGGTGGCGGGTTTGATTGCTGGTCAGGGCACATACCTAGGTTGTAGGTTTGATTCCCAGTCGGGACACGTACGGGAGGCAACTGATCCATCGATGTCTCTCTGTCTCTCTCTCAAAATCAAGGAACATGTCCTCAAGTGAGGATTAAAATAAACAGAAACAAACATTAATGTAAGTGGAAGAAGCCAGATATAGAAGGCCACATAGTGAGTGAATGATTCCGTTGATATGAAATACCTGGAATAGTTGAATCCACAGAGTGCAGATCACTGGTTGCCAGGGGCTGGGGGGAGAGGTACATGGGGAGTGATTCCTAACGGGTACAGAATCCTTCAGAGGGGTGATAAAAAAATTTCGGAACTAGAAAGAGATGATGGTTACACAACATTATAAAGGTATTAAATGTCATCGAACTGCAATTTTATGTTTTGTGAATTTTACCTAATAAAAGATAATAAATAAAACCAATGCTGAGTAACCACCCAGGTTGCCAGGAAAATATGGAGCCCCCTCATTCTAGTTCTATTAATCAGGCATGTCCACCCCACAGCCACCTCCTGGGGTTTGGAAATTTAAAATAAGGCCAAACAACAACAACATCAGCAAAAACACTAGCCACTCTGAATACCACACCTCCAGGCTGGAAACAGGAGAGACAGATACAAATCAACTGCCTGTGTCAAAAGGCCAAGGGCACTCAGCTTGAAAACACCTTGGGAGTTCAAACAGAGGCTGGTAGTAGTGTTTTCCCCTAAACTCAAAACATTGCAAAGGAATTCACCCTAGACCTATTAGGAGACACATGACCTTGAGAAAACCTGGCGGTGCTTGAAGGCCTCAAAATAATCTATTTCATTTAGACAGACCCAGCAACTGGCCTGGCCATGAGAACCATTACCCAAATACCCACCCCCTATTTCTTTCTTTAAACGTTTATTGATTTCAGAGAGAAAGGGAGAGGAAGAGAGTGATAAAAACACCAATGATGAGAGAATCATTGATTGGTTGCCTCCTACATGCCCCACACTGGGATCCAGCCCACAACCCAGGCATGTGCCCTTGACTGGAATCGAACCTGGGACCCTTCAGTCTGCAGGCCTATGCTCTATCCACTGAGCCAAACCCACCAGAGCTACTCCCTTGTTTCTTTATGCTTCTTTTCCTGTTGAGAGCAAGAACACATCAGTAGAACCAGATAACCAAGCCATTCTCAGATTTTAAAGTGTTATAAAATGTAAAAGACTTCATGGTCTACACAATGACAAAGCCGGGCGACTTCCCCATTCATTGTGAGACTCATTCCAGGACACTCCTGAGAACACTGGTCCCCAAGGTCTGTTGTGTGGGAAGGCCCCTTAGCCATTTACTAGGTAGAGATTTCTTTCCCACCCCAATCCTCTCTCTCTCTCTCTCTCTCTCTCTCTCTCACACACACACACACACACACACACACACACACACACACTTAGTGATGGCTTGGCTTCCTGGAAGTCCCTCCTTTCTTAGATGAATTGTCCTTATGACAAAGGGGAGGTTGTGACCCTCACCTGTGGCCCAGCTGAACAGAGGTGCACTTCGTGTCAGAACCACGTGCACCCACGACTCAAGGGTAATACAGTTGGGTCCTGCAGGAACCAGAGGGATGTGCGTGCAAAGGGACAATATTACTCAAGCACTCTTGTCAAAGCTGCTCCGCGTGGTGCCCAGAACCAGAGGGCAACAAGAAATACGTCATCCCCTAGCTAACTGTAAAATAGAAATTCCCATTCCTTTAGAGGCAAGAAGAGTTTTTACTCCTCCTCAACTCAGTCTTTGCTAGCAGTGTGGTAGGCAGTTAGACAGGAGCAGAGCAAGGGCAATGGGCCAGGTACAGAAGGCCACCAGGGCAGGAAGCCTGGGTGCCTAGCAAAGGACAAATGTACGGTGGGACCCTGCCCCCAGAGTGGCCTTTCTTCCCCTAGCACGTTGCTAGTCATGCGGTTTGAACCTCTGGCCTTTCCTCCCTATAGATAACATCTAGGCCTCAGTTGTATTTCAGCTCCAGGACCAGAAAAGCAGCAAAACCAGGCCAGTGACCCCATGGCTGACCTCAGGGTCAGTTGCATTAGATAATAACCCCCTGCCCTGGTGAAACAGTGAAGACCCGGACCCTCAAAGAACACACCTGGAAAGCTGCGGAATATTCCATTGAGATCGTCCCCTAGGACCTCCCCTAAAATCTCCACCTTAAAATCTTTAGGACAGCGGGCCCAGTGCACTCTCCCTCCCAGGAGCACCCCCAAGCCTTCCCCTTCTCCCTCTCCCTTGCCCTCCTCTAGGCTCATTACCATTACCTTCCTCACTCCCAAGCTCCTAGGGCCCTTCCTTTGCCTCGATAACATGTTTCCTAAGCCCATTTCTGCTATGAATTATTTCTTTTACCTCTGTGATTTTCCAAATGAATGTTCTCTTATAGTTTGAATCTTGGCTCTGAATTCTTTCTGAGCCAGAACTTAACTACTGAGATTGCTGACCTCACTGGTCTAACATAGTCTAACACCTGGTGCTGTTTGGACGCCCACAACAAAAGTACATAGGATTTAAGAAAAATCAAACAGTAAGTATTGATGGAACACCAACTCTGAGTATGACACTTGAGATGGGAAGAGTTAGTTACACGACACACTCTTGTTCCTAGAACGTAGACTCACTTTGGGTGGGGAAGCCACATATATTGAAAACAGACATACACATTTTGTCAAAACAACCCTGAGGTAAAGAGATTGTTCTTAACTTGGTGGATGGATGGAAAAAACTGGGGACAGACCTCAAACTCCTAACCTCACATTCCTTCCAGTGTCATGGAAAAAGCAGTCCCTGAAAACAGAACAATCTGAATTTGAATACCATCTTCACCCTCTAGGCTTTGTGACCCTAACAAGATACTAAACCTTCTCAAACCTCACTCTTTCCATCTACAAAATGGGCAGCATGCCACTTGTGTAGACAGGGTGGTTGTCGGCATCAAATGAGATATAAAGGTAACAGACCACAGAAGCTGTGCATCTTATACTAGTTGCAAATTAAATACCGTGTGACAGATAAATTAGTCCATAATAATTCCTAAAATCAGCTATGGATTGGAGCTGAGAATGCTACATGAACTATCTCAATTAATCTTCCCAACAATCCTGTTATCAGTCATTTTACAAATGAAGTTTAAATTTCATGGACTTTGCATTTGTTAAGGCAAACTAATGTTTCAAGAAGCATGCAACTCTTGCCCTGGCCTGTGTTGTTTGGTGGTTAGAGTGTTGGTCCCTGCACCAAAGGGCCTTGTGTTCAATTCCCAGTTAAGGCCACCTCCCTGGGTTGCAGGTTCCACTCCCAGGTGCGTGTAGGAGGCAACCAATTGAAGTGTCTCTCTCAAATAAATGTTTCAATGTCTCTCTCTTTTTCTCTCTCTCTCCTCCCTCCCTTCCATTCTTTCTAAAAATAATCAATGGAAAAAATATCCTCAGGTGAAGAGTAACAAAAAAACCACAACAAAACAAAACAGAAGCATGAGCTCCCCCCCGCCCCCCCTCCCCCATCTCTCTCGAGTTTTCTTAGGCTTGACAGGTGCTATAAAGCAGCATCCTAGGGGGTGTGATCAATTATCATATCCACCCCACCACCATCAGTACTTGACCCACCACCATCAGCACTAGACAAGGAGCATCCAAAAACAAGAGCCCTTAGATACCCAGACTGCTAGGTGACCTGCATCAATGCATTTGTATTTTGTATTCAGCTTACAGTGCATTCCTCTGACGTCTTTATGTCCATCCCGTGCACAGGACAATTACTTCCCTCAAAGAGGGGAAGGGATTCTGCCCCTACAGGTCACTTGGCAATGTCTGGAGATGTGTTTGGCTGTCACAAGAGCATGTGCGGGCAGGGAGGGGTTGTGATGCTACTGGCCTTTGGTGGATAGAGGCCAGAGATGCAGGTGGGCATCCTACACGACCCAGGACAGCCCTCCTCCCTCCACCCCCACAGAGACATATCTGGCCCAACATGTCAGGGGTGCTGAGGTTGAGAAACCCTGACTTAGGGGCAGAGAGAGAAGCTTATTTTATTTCCTTCTAACTATTGCACTTGCCCATAGGTGGTTTGTGACCTTTCCTGGGTGATCCTATAGCAAGAGCCCAGCTTC
This sequence comes from Myotis myotis, assembly GCF_014108235.1. Lineage (NCBI taxonomy): Eukaryota > Metazoa > Chordata > Mammalia > Chiroptera > Vespertilionidae > Myotis > Myotis myotis. The sequence continues at coordinate 24,903,409 of NW_023416357.1, read as the reverse complement.
ATGAAGTGCAGGCTTGCACATTTACAGCAGGAGACAGCACTGGAGGGAGAATGAAATGTGGGTCATCCATATTAGGGGAATCACAGGAGAAGCGCAGAGTCTGGGAATCCATCCCCAGGGTGTGCTGCAGGCGGTGGGGGTGGGGCAGCCTGGGCCAAGTCAGAGACAGCCAGTAACAGGAGCAGAGACAGTGCTCCTCAAAGGTGGAGGGAAGCGGTCTGGCAGAGCGCTCGAAGATGCTCTATTCCCTCGTGAAACATGTGCTGAGCACTTCTGGGCCAGACGCTGTGGCTACTGAGTGAACTAGGAGGACCAGAACCCTGCCTCCTCAGAACTCAGGTTCTAGGAGAGGGGGATGATAAGCAAACAAATGCATGGTTCAGTGCCAGAAGAGAAATAAACAGGAAGCTGCAAGAAGAAAATGCCAGGTTGGGAGAGCACTATTTAGACAGAAGATCATGGAAATGCACGTGGAGGAAGTGCCATTTAAGCTCCAGACCTGAAAGATAAGAAATCAGCTCCTTAGAAGGGAGAGGGTGGGAGGGCACAGGTGCAGGGGCATCCTCTCTGTCCAGGCATAGGGCAGGGGTCCCGAGTCAGGAACCTAAGGGAATGGCTGCTGTGTCTGGCCGATGGCCGGAAGGAGGAGAACGGTGTGCAGTGTAGTCAGGGGCCTTGAATTTGACGTCAGAGCAGTGGGAAGCCGGCCCTGGAAAGCTTTATGCAACAGAGAGATATTTCTGCTCTGAAATATCAGTTGGCCACAGGGAGAAGAGGGACTTGAGCTGACCCAGCCTGGAGCAGAGCGCTGGTCAGCAAGCCTTGGTCCAGGCACGAGATGGAGGGGCCGTGCTTGGGATGGCGCAGGGCACCTGGAGAGGAGACAAATGTGAGGTACATGTGGATGGAGAGCCCACAGTTCTTGCTGGTGGAGGCTGGTGGCCAGGCTTCTGCACTAAGGCAATGGCCAAGGGCTGCCTAACTTACCGAGATGGGAAGATGTAGAAGAGAAACAGATTTAGGGGTAAGTAGGGTCCCATACTCCAACTCTCTAACCAATGTGTCTTAAAAATATCCTTGTTCTTCTCCTCCTCCTTATTAATAAATACTAATTTGTCAAATACAACATTAAAGCACTGCTACTAAGATTCACTTTTTAAGAAATCTAAGGTACGAAATTTGCAAAGCAGGTGTAATTTGATTGCATTTGAGATGTTATAAAAAACAATCTATAATAATAAAAGCATAATATGTTAATTAGACTGGACGTCCTTCTGGATGAAGCCAGGGCGGAGGGAGTGAAGCCTGGGTCCCGGGTGCCAGAGGGAAGCCAGTGCCGGTGGCCGGGGGAAGGAAGACCCACTCTTGCACGAATTTCGTGCATCAGGCCTCTAGTATATCAATAGAAATCATAGTTATCATGGGTCTTGTACTTTATATTTTCATTAATGCTTTTATCATAACATTTTTTAAAGAAAAAAAGGTCACTCCTTTGGAGTCAGGCTTTGTAGTTCCCAACAGCCCCCCTGAAAACACACAGCATGTTTCCTGCTGGAAGCCCTAACCTCTTAGGACATTTGGGGGAGCAGAATTGGGAGGGAAAGGACACGAGCCGAGTGGATTATGCCAGCCCCATTCAGGATGCCCTGAGCACTTTCCAGCCAGCTCCCCCATCAGTCCTCACTAACACATTCAGATTCCAACCTGCCTTTTCTCTTGTTGCATCAGTTTCTGTCTATGAAATCTGGCACACTCACTGCGGAGGCAAGCTTAAAGTCAGACAGTGAGGGTCCCTGTTCTTTAGCTCTGAGCTGCTCCTCTTTTGCCTCAACCACCAAGATGAGCTCAGTCATCAATCAACTCCTCCAGGAAGCCTTCCTGGACCACCCCAAGCTGTTAATACCTTTTCTGATCTCTTATCATGCCATAAGCATGTCTTGATTTTAGAACTTGTCCTGCTACAATTTTTAAAATATACTTCTGTTTCCTCCATTAGACTGGGAGCTTAGAGTGGACACCTGCCATACTTTTTGTCTACCCAATGGAAACTTTCCCATGTTTGCAGAATCTCCCATCCCGTGATCTCATATCTTTAAGGTAGAAGGCAGAAACTTGCTTTCTCAGCTCCCCTTCCCAGCCAGGCATGTGTGACCTGGACTCTGCCAATAAGACTGAAGGAACACAAAGCTGTGGTTCCTCGTGGAAGACATTTGGGCAAAGGCAGCTGCAGACACCCAACTTTCAATGACACCAGGAGCAGATGTCTGTGCTCCATGTCCAGCATTGGTGCCCGGGCACCAATAGGGACAAGGTCTCCACTGGAGCAGGGCTTTGCCTGACTGGCACTTTGCTTCCAAGCCAGTTCTGCCTGCGCTGAAGCTAATGTAATAAATCACCTCTCTGCTTAAACCAGCTGGAGTGGATTCTGTTGTTTGCAGCCAAAATTCTTCACTGATAACTGGGGTCCTCGAGGTAGGGGTGGAATCTCATTCATTTCTCTATCACTGTCCAGCAAAGTGTTATGCACATCCCCCATCCACCTGCCAGATTGAATTTAAGCAAGAATATTGATTTAAGCATTATTGAAGGTGCTCCATCAATTATGTTAAATAAATGAACAAATGGAGGGAGAAGCCAGATTGCAGATGGCTAGCCTCTGGAATCACCTTTCTTTCATTAGAATGTGTTCTTTGTCCTCCAAGTCTTGCGACTAATTAGAGAAGACACACAGGGGCGTTGCTTCCCATCTCGATTCTCAATGTTCCCCTGGAATACGGGTGATGCTTCCTTTCCTAAAAGCAAGTAATAGTGAGTTTTTCCCAATACATACAGAAAATGTATCCAATACGTGGAATTTTGCCAGCTTCAAGTTTTCACAAAGTTTTTAAAGCCCTGGCACCTGCTACTGTTTTGTCAGCAAGTTCAGTAGATGAAAAAATGATTGAGCGAGTAAGCAAATATTATCGCAAAAACTCAAAATTGCTGGTCTGCTTAGTTCAACAGTTTCCGCTGCCACGTGCCCATTTTATTCACTGGGATTTAAGATTCCACACTTACATAGTATCCTAATTTTCTGCTACTAAAGTTGTCCTTCCTTAGCTCATACAATGGAATCTGGCGATTTAGCATGTTACTGAATGGGCACCACTGACTCACAAAATCTTGGCCACCTGACATTTTTGAGAACTGCAGCTCTAGGTCCCCACCACCGTGCAATCCTGTTATGCTGTGTCCTCCCCCGCCCCCCCCGCCCCAGGTCTCAGAATGTGACTGTATCTGGAGCTATGGCCTTTGAGGAGATCACTTAGTTAAAACGAGGCCATCAGAGTGTGGCCCTTATCCTTATAAGAAGAAGAAATATGCCTGGCATCCTCGTGAGAAATGTGGACACACCAGGAGACACCAGGGGCGTGCACACCCAGAGGGAAGGCCACGCGAGGAGGACACAGATGGAAGACATCCATCTGCCAGCCAAGGGGAGAGGCGTCAGGAGAAACTAAACCTGCCGACAGGTTGATCTTGAACCACTGGCCTCCAGAACTGTGGGAAATAAGTTTTTGTTGTTTAATAAGATACCTACCCAGTGTATGGTAGGTATCTCATTAGGGCAGGCCTAGCAAACTAATACAGCGTCCTTGTAGCTTCCTAGCCTCAAATCAGACACACCGGGAGCCTGAACTGGTTTATCCCCCACACTCCAGGCTGGGAAGGTGGAGGAACAACCCGTGACTGTGCTGTGGGACACACACATGGATGTTCTCTGTGAATCACAGCCCCCCCACCTGCGTTCCCCATCAGAAAGTCATCCTCAATGTGCTCTCCTTCCCATCTCTTTTCTAAAAATATATTTTTAATGATTTCAGAGAGGAAGGGAGGAGAGAGAGACAGAAACATCAATGAGAGAGAATCATCGATCGGCTGCCTCCTGCACACCCATTACTGGGGATAGAGCCCGCAACCAGGCATGTGCCCCAACCGGGAATCGAACTGAGACCTCCTGGTTCATAGGTCGATGCTCAACCACTGAGCCACACCGGCTGGGCTCTTTTTTTTTCTTAAAATATATTTTTAATTGATTTCAGAGAGGAAAAGAGAGGGAGAGAGAAATAGAAACATCAAATGATGAGAGAGAATCATTGATTGGCTGCCTCCTGCCTGCCCCCCACTGGGGATTGAGCCCACAACCCCAGCATGTGCCCTGACCTCCTGGTTTATAGGTCAACACTCAACCACTGAGCCTTGCCAGCTGGGCTTCTTCCCATCTCTTTAGAGCACAATTTCATCGGAAGAAGTGACCTTTAAATTCCACTAACGTGACAGTTACCCAGAGGAGCTGACAGCAGCCAGACAGCACTGGCCCCTTGGGAAGGCCCTGAGGCGAATCAGGAGGAGGAAAGACCCACAAGAAGGAGATGGGAAGGGCCTGGGACAAACTGTCTACCTCCCATTGCCTTTGGCATTGTGCTGGCTCCAGGGCCCTGCCAGACACACAGTTTCTAGGGATAAGAGAGCATCTTAAAAGGGACTCCGGGTGGTTAAGCCCCTGGGAGGTGAAGAGGCTCCTGCCTCACCCCACCAGACCCCTCCCAGATGCCCACCAGGGGCTGGTGCACAGCTGCTCTGAGTTAGCGCCCAGAGCTCTGCTGTGTAGACAGAAATGGGGGGGGCGGATCGGGGAGGGGGGGGGCTCTGGCTCTGACTCTAACCAGGCTTCCAGGAGGGGCATGAGGGGAAGCCGGGAGGCAGTGGTTTTCCTTCCGTGAAACCACATGGCGTCTCCTTGCAGTCAGTGGAAATGAAGAAGAGGCGACAAACTTGGTGATAACTTTGGAAGGTGGAATGAGCAGGACTTGAATGCTGAAGGGTAAGGAGTAAGGAGGTGGGGGCAGGGAGAAGCAAGGATCACTCAAGTCCTGGCTTAAATGGCCGGGCACACCAGGAGGTCATCTCTGGCAGAAGGAACTCTAAGAGGAGCAGGTTTAGAGATGACTGTGGCTGTCGGTAATGGCAATCATCGTGTTATAATAAATATATTTATGTGCTTCTTTCTCTACTAGACTGTGTGCTCCTGGAGCGCAGAGGCGGCATTTCGGGCACTTCCATGGACTCCTGGCACAAGTGTGGAGCATTCCTTCAGCACTTTCAGAACAAACATCAACTGAGGGCCTCCGTACCCAGGCCTGTCTGCAGGACTACGCGAGCTCTAGGTCACAAAGGCCAGACACAGAGCTAGCACTCAGTATGTGTTTATTACCTCTTGGGTAAATACTTTAAAGGATGGTGCCTTCCCTATAATTCCTAATTTTCTCTTTTCTTGATGCTCTGGCATCTGGGACTTGCTGACTTGAGAGAGACTCCTCCTCCCAGGGCTACAAAGTGGAAGATAGCAAAACAGCTGGCTTGCACACCTCCCTTTCATATGCAAACCAACCAATCCAGAGTCTGCACCCACAACCAGCTCCTTCAGGAGCTCTTCCAGGCTGTCCCCTGCCCTAATCACCCAGGACCTCAACACTGCAGTTGTACCAGACACCTGGGGCAGTCTGACACCTTGGAGCCCTTCATTCAAATTAGTCTCCGCACCTCACCCATGCCTTCCAGCAAAAATCACAATAAAGGCCTGTACCCCCACTTTCCCTTTGCTCTCCTGCTTCCTGCCTCCTGAGCCACCCTGTTGCTTCCCCATGTGGCCCTGTGCCGTGTGGTGTGCCTCTCGTCTCCAGGGTCTGTGTGTATATGCTTTCATCACGACAGTCATTGCCGTGTCTGCATCTCTCATCAGACATCATTAAAACAAATCCGGGTACATTTTTAAACAGATGGCTAAATGTGAATCAGCATTCAGTAACTATAAATTCACAACTGATCCTTTCCAAGCAGCACAAAGTACATCTTCTTCAAAGGACCGAAGGGAGGTGTTAGCTCTCTCTACCATTATGTTCAAAATGGATGGAAGTGAGAAAGGCAGCTAGTTTGGAGAGATGGACCATATACAGGTAGCCCCAGTCTAATGTGAGGTTTAGGGCCAGAATGAAGAATGGCCCCCACCACACGCCCTGCAGAGCTCTGCACGGGCTGGGACAACAGAACTCAGGTGATCAGTTAACACCAGCTGCACCATGACCAGGAATCTTCCTTTCCAGGTATGATTTGGTCAGAGCCATGCAAACCCACAAAACAAGGTGTGGGAAGCATCCCTTTGATGATATCTCTTTCTTAACAGTGGCATTAGAAACTCCCATTAATCCAGAAAGATGACATGAGCTCATGAATACATAAAGCTTGCTGCACAACATCTGGTAGCAAGTGAACCCTTGAAAAATTATAGTTGTTATTGCGGTTGTTCTTGGCGATTGCTAAAAGGAATTCTCTAAGTGGCTTTTCTAGTAAACAGTATTTAGATGACCAATTATCACAAAGACAGTAAAGTGAAATTCAACCTTATGACTGGGCTGCACATACTTTCACCTTCCTTTGAGGCCTTGATGATTCTGAATGCACTTTAAGATCTGACCCAGCATCCAATATGTTATAAATAACATTAATTGTCTTTGTATCTTAATGATCATAAAATAGACCCTCGTTATATTTGGATGTACATGAGATAATTCAGTGGGGATGCTGGGGATCGCAGAACCACTGGGCCAGGAGGAAGGGTGACTTACCTATGGGGCATATCTGCAGAGCCATGACCTTCCCAGGTACGTCAGGTATGTGTATTAGAGATAAAGTTACATAAATTGTGATGTACGCTTCTTCACATTGGTGTCCAGGGATTTCATATGCCTAGACAGATGAGCTCAGACACAGCAATACACAACTCAAAGGAATTCTGCCAAATCCACTTTCTCAGTTTTGAGCTCCAGATATGGGAGCTGAGTGCCAACACACACAAGCCGTCCAGAGGCAAGAAGGAAGCGGGAGTGGGTGAGGCTGAAAAACAGGGACACTTCATCACTCGTTTCCATTCCCACAAGACCCCCGAGAGCTTCTCCTTTCTCCTCCATCTCACTATTTCCCCTCTAGGGTCTTTAGACATCCCCCTCACCTACCAGAACATTAACTTAAGCATTTTCAGACTGATAATTCAAACCACTGATCCTTTCCAAGCAGTCCAAAGTTCATCTTCTTCAAAAGACAGAAGAGAGGTTTAGTTCTATCTACCATTACATCCAGAATGGATGGAAGTGAGAGAGGCAGCTAGTTTGGGGAGATGGACCAAAGCCATATATAGGTAGCCCTCAGGCTAATGTGAGGTCATGGGTTTGGGGTAGGCATGAAGAATGGCCCCACCACACGCCCTGCAGACCTCTGCACAGGCAACAACAAGGACCATGGGAACCCAGACACATGGAACCCGTGGACACGTTGTCAGGAATTACCTGAGCAGCAGCACAGGCCTCAGCCGGAACTGGCACCTGAGGCTACCTGACCAACAGCTCTGCTTTGGCCCTGGATGGCCACCCCTGATCCAGGCAAACTCTTCTGGCAAAGCCTCCTGAGCCGAGCCTAGGGGTATTAACCCATTTCCACCGCCAATGCCTGCTGGCAGGGAAATAGAGAGTCAATAGTATATTCAAATCCTCTTCTGATGCTCCTCTTAAGTCACGACCATCACGAGACACACCAGCTAAAGGAAGGATACCAAGGTGTATAAGAACCTGACTTGACTTCAATTATCTAATAGCCTCATTAGGAATAATTAGTATGCCGATGTGAAGATAATGAACAATGTATGGCAGTATCTAATGGAAACAATGCATGACAGTATCTAGAGATAAAAACTCCCTCAGCCTAACTTAGAGGAATCCAGAAACTAGGGCGGCCCAGCAAAGGTTGTGGAAGGAGGCAGGCCTTGAAGGCCAGGCAACCACTGAGAAGGCAATGAGCCCTGCAAATGGGGGCAGGTGGGAAAACACATGGCAAATTTAGAGACTAATTAATACACCTGTCTCACTTCCGTTAAGAGCATGGCACCGTCGACTCCGATTTAGAATAAATCTACTCCTCCGTCCCACACAGATGCGACTAATACACCATCGCGGTTGCAGGATCCTTCTCAACACTGCGCTCTAGGAAGCCGCTAAGAGCCAATCAGAGTTAGGGCTCGTGATAAAAACCATTTCACTCTCCCTGAGAGAGGATGCGGTAAACTTAGCTGGGCGAAGAATTGGGGGACTGGGAGTGTCCAGATCACCGAGTCAGGATGGTTTCCTGGAGGTAAGAGCAAAGAGGGCTCATCATGCTGGTTACATCTCACTCCTGGGACCAGAAGGAGGTGTGATCTTGAGGGACCGTTAGGCTGACACTCTCACAACCACAACGGCCGTCTGGGCATCATTACTGCTGATGTGACCCCAGACTCCAAATCCTTCCAAATTCTGCCAAAGGGGCCTGTAGTTAGTTATTCCCAAAAATAGGCACTTCAGTTCCTTCTGCTCCTGTCACACAGGCACGCCCCCCCTGAGAATGAGTCTCTTCCTCCATCCCTCGAATCTAAGCTGCTCCGTGGCCTCTCTATCAGTGGGTGTGCAGGACATGGCTGTACCGGGCCTGGCCCTAGCCTTTAAGAGGATTAGCAAGTCCTGCCTCCTCTCTCTTGGGGGCTCAGAACCGGAACCTGGCAAAATGGCACATGGAGAGACCAGATGGAGAGGAAGAAGCCCTGGGGGAGGGGGGAAGAGGCCCAGCCAGCCATCCCCGTGCCCTGGCTGACCCTAGCCTTCCAGCCCTTCAATGCCAAGGTTCTGACGTGAGAGTAAAGCCTTCCTGGACCCTCGGGACCAGCCCAGCCACTGAATCCCAGTCCATGTGGAGCAGAAATTGCCCAGCTAAATTCTGCCCAAATTCCTGGCCCAAAGAATCACAAACAATAATAAAATGACTGTTCCCGTAAGCCACTAGGTGGGGAATGGGTTGTACTGCAGCAACAGACAACCAGGGTAATTTGTGCACAGGTTCCCCTTCACAGACAACTGCAAGCGCTTTTTGGGGATCCTGGTTCTCGTACTGATCCCTGCCAGCCCCTGGGCCTTACCGTGTCCAAGACAAGTCAGGGACCTGCCGTCTGAGCAAGATGCCACACTTCTGATCACTCACAGCCTTGGTCTCAGCTCACCGCCCACTTTTCTCCTTCGCGTCGCCAGGTACAATTCCTGAAGAGCTCAAGTTAATCACTGACTTCAAGACTCAAAGGTTCCAAGTGTGGTCTATTTGTTATTCTTTTTCTAAAGGATACAAAGGGCAAACCTCTCCTCCTTCTGAGGCTGGTGCCTTGGAGAGCTGCAGCCGGTGCCTGGCCTGGAGGGGTGGTTCAGATCCACCAGGGGAAGCCTGTGAGCCAGCTACAGATAACCCTCACCTGCTCCAGCCACGCGCAATCGCAGACCGGGGATGCACCTGGCCTACCGCAGCTCAGTGTGGCCCGAGAGCTCACAGTGTCCAACCAGCTCATTTGTCAGAGGACGGCACGCAGGCCTGAAGATGGGATGTGGCTTGTTCAGGGTCAAAGACTGTTTCAGCACAGACTATAGCCAGGCCCCCAGGTCACGGTCCAGGAGTGACCCTCCTTGCCGGTACTGACAGCACCGGGGAAGAGGCCAATAGCCCCAGGGAAACACTTTCATTGCACACCCTCTGGTTCATGTGTGTGGTCTTTGCATCATCCATCCTTAAAACCACTCTCGTTTTAAGGCGATGCGCATAGCCAAGCACAGCTTGCTTCTGCTTTCGGGCCTCTCCAAGAGCTCAAGGAAAACTGCACCCAAGGCAAGAGCAAAAAGTCCCTCTCTATCTTTTACTCTCCTTCCTATTCCCCAACACACACACACATACACACACACACACACAGTATCTCTGGGTATAGTACATTTTCTGGCTTAGTAGTGTGCATGTACATCCTCTGCCCTTTAATTAGGATGGGTTGCATATTCTGGTGCAAAGCCACAAGGGTTGAACCTTGCTGATTCCTGTTTTAGCAAAAAATGCAAATCCAGATAGCTTTACCCAGATTTACCTACTGATGACCATTCTGCATGGACCCTGACACCCGCAAATGCCCTTTGCTGCTCTGACCTCAGCTTGAAGACTGAGGCGTGGGGGCATCCCAGAGGGACTTAGAAGGTAGGTCTCCTCGAACAGCAGTTATTTTCTCAAGGCATCGTTGGAAATTGTTGTGACACGTACTTCTGATTACCAACGATGACGCCCTACCTGCCAGACACTCTCCGAGGTGCTTTCCAAATGGGTTATCTCTTTTAATCCCCACAACAAACTGATGAAACAGTAGCCACTAATCTCTATTCTTTATCTATAAAGCAACCTGGGCTCCAAGAAATTTAGAAACAAGCTCAAGGTGACCAGCAAGTAAGCTGCAGAGATGGAATTTGAACAGAAGTCCAGCCAACTCCAAAATCCATAATCTGAACACCATACTACATTGACTTATGTCAATTTATCTCCATATGGTAAAACCATCACCCATATGACAGTCTCAGAGTGGTCCTGGGATTATAGAAATAGTCCACCAACCAAGTGGAAGTTCAAATAGTTCACTCTTCCAAAAATTGAGATATAATTTCTATTTGCTATAGAACATAATATTAGTTTCAGGCATACAACATAATGATTTGATATTTGTATATATTGTGAAGTACAATTCATGTTCTTTACATGCATTTTCCAAACACCACTGAGGCTTTTCGTAGACCACAGCTACGGCTCCTAAATCTCCCGTTCACCTGTAAACCATCTCCTCCACGTGCTGCTTCTGCACTTCTGTCTCCGAGATTTGCCTCAAAGCTTCCCCAGATCAAAACAGAACTCAGAGAGAGCAGCTGTTTCCTTGTGCACACTCTCCCAAAGTGGCGCGTTTCAACCAGCTTTCAAAGGAACGTTTTGACGTTATGGCTTTGGGAAAGGTACTAGAGCAGTGGTTCTCAACCTTGGCTGCACATTAGAATCACCTGGGAATCTTTTTAGAATCCTGATTTCTGGGCCTCCTCCTCCGGAAATTCTGTTTCTTTGTTACTAATGTGGCCCCACCCCATAACAAAGAAACAGAATTTCCAGAGGGTGAGGCCCAGAAATCAGGATTTTAAAGATTCCCAGGTGATTCTAATGTGCAGCCAAGGTTGAGAACCACTGTACTAGAGGAAGCTTGATGGAACAGAGGCATGGAGAGGGTGCTTTTCCTAAATGTGTGTTTCTCAGCCACTCAAGTTATGTTGGCCCCAGGTGTGCATCCTCTGAAGCGAAAACCTGTTCCTGTTCAGACCAACCTGGCTTAGCCCTTACAAAGACCTAACAGAACCAGTCAGGGGAGGCAGGGCCCTCCGAATAGGTGGGCAGGAGAAGAAACGTGTGCCCTCCCTGGGTAGGCAGGGATGCAATGGGAGAGAGGCTGGGAACACAGTCTATTAATACTTTTGTTCTGTCATGTTTCCATCCTGGGTTCGTTTATCTGATTGACTGATTGAGTGAGTGACTGTTTTTTTTCCAGAGTCCATAGTGAGAATGCTCTGAAAAGTTCAGGAGGATATAAACGCACAGAAGCTTGGCATAGGTTTTGTACGCTGGCTTCTCTAAAGGGGAAGATGAAAACATGTAGGCCAGTGGTTCTCAACCTTCTGGCCCTTTAAATACAGTTCCTCACCTTGTGACCCAACCATAAAATTATTTTGGTTGCTACTTCATAACTGTAATGTTGCTACTGTTATTAATTGTAATGTAAATATCTTATATGCAGGATGGTCCTAGGCGACCCCTGTGAAAGGGTCGTTCGACCGCCAAAGGGGTCGCGACCCACAGGTTGAGAACCACTGATCTAGGCGAAAAAGAGCTGCCGTCCATTTAACAGCAGCCCAAGCTAAGAAATGGTTTTCCATCACAAGACTTATTTTTTTCCAGTCACTAAACGCTCTCTTTAAAAGCAAGAGTTGGTATATATAAAAGTTAAGAGAATAAATCCCAAGAGTTCTCATCACAAGAAACTATATTTTTCTTTTTGGTATCTATATGACAGTGATGGCGAACCTATGACACGCGTGTCAGAGGTGACACGCGAACTCATTTTTTTGGTTGATTTTTCTTTGTTAAATGGCATTTAAATATATAAAATAAATATCAAAAATATAAGTCTTTTGTTTTACTATGGTTGCAAATATCAAAAAATTTCTATATGTGACAGGGCACCAGAGTTAAGTTAGGGTTTTTCAAAATGCTGACACGCCGAGCTCAAAAGGTTCACCATCACTGGTCTATGAGATGATGGATGTTGACTACACTTACAGTGGTCGTCATTTTACAACGTACACACGTAAGTGAAATCATTAGGCTGAGCCCCGTAGTGGTATAAGTGCTGCATGTCAATGATATCTCAATAAAAGGTGGGGGGAGCAAAATAGGTAAATTTTTCTTGGTTTTATTACTGCCTACAGGCTCATGATTTTAGACGACAGAATGGAATTAGTACAGTTATTCCTATAGCTTCTTGGAAAACATCGAGAAATCCCTAATTTCATTTTATCAGAATCATTTAGAAATAATCTGTGAAAATGACTAAGGCCATCGGGACTCGAGTTTAGGCAACGAAGGTTGGAAAAAGAAGATCCAAGCTGAAGGCTTTCCTGAAGTCTCATCTAGGAAGCATAGGAGCCATAGTGACCCCCAAATGACCTTGACCTGCTGTCAGGTGAGAGCCCAGCCGTAGGTGCGCCCGGTGCACAGTTCTCTGGGAGTGACTGGTGCTCCCCTGACTCAGTCAATGCACACTCTGTACATGGCAGCCTGACTTTACACATAATGATGTTCAGAGATAGTATTTCCTCTTATGACAAAACAGAAGCAATAATTTTCCCTTAAAAATAGATTTGGGGTCTGCAGAGTCAGTTGAGAAACAATAAACAGAATCCAAGCCCAGAAGAGCTGAAGAAAACCACATGCCCCTAGTCCTGCCACGTGGCCCCTCCCCTAGGACACCAGTTTCCCCTGGGCCGGTTATGGTTTGGACCAGATGCCTTAAATGAGGGGTGTGCAATGACTACTGCTGTCCCCCTACCATCTACCCCGTGATGTGCAATTTCAATTCATAATTGTGGGTGAGTTATATCTGTGCTCACAGTGGGGCAAGGAGGGGCCATGGGGGTCAGGAACATAGATAAATGGGTTGCAAAAGATGGAGTGAAAAATGCCAGACCAAAATTGAAGAGATTGAAGTCCACGGTTCAAACTGTCCCACTGAACATGCCCTTCCCTGCCACCCAGTCTGGGACCATTACATCCCTCAGAACAAGGGCCACCGTGAGCCACCTTCACTCCCAGATATGTGAAGACAAACCGATGATGTTTCATTTCTCTTCTAGCAATGAAAAGCGCTGTGAGGCCTGGGGGGTGTAGTAGCCAGCTTCAGGCTGTCTTAAAAAAACACCAGACCCGGTGGCTAAAACAAAAGAAATGCATTTTCTCACAGTTCTGGAGGCTGGGAGTCCGAGATCAAGGAAGACGCCTGGCCACAGAAGCCCCTTCTCTCTGTGTCCTCTTGGAGAGGGAGATCTCTGGAGTCTCTTCCTCTGTTTGTAAGGACACCAGTCCTGTCAGATTAGGTTCCCACCCTTCCTACCTCATTTCATCTTAGTCGCCTCTTTCAAGACCCATTTTCCAAGTAGTCACGTCAGGCGTGAGGGCTTCAACATATGAATTTGGGGGGATCATCATTCAGTCTATAACAGAGGGTTTAGTTCTGAAGAGCAAATGATGGGAGTATTTTGCTTTTAAATAAATCTGGCTTCTGCTGGGCTCTTACAGCTCTCTCCTGTGCCCTCTGCAAAATCAGGAAGCTGCTCTTCACACCCCCCTCGTCTACCTGAAGAATATGCCTTGCTGTCACGCCCACTTAGCAGCTGGCCCTTCTAACAGCTGCCCACAGCAGTCCTGCTCCACTTTTCAAAGACACAGCCTGGTCACATCCTGCCCCACTGCCTGCTAAACCTCTTCTCTATTTATAAATCGAGGCCATTTCTGAATATGTTACCCTACATGTCTACAAGGAAACTCAGAGTCAAAACTCCTTCTTACCACTAGTAACGTATACAGGACCATATGGCACACATCTTGCCTAGCCTTTTCATTCATTCATTCATACAACAAATATTTACTGAGCATCAACTATATGCAGTCATTAACCCAGTTGTATAGAATCCATCAGTAAACAAAACAGACGAAGTATCCATCCTTCATTCATTCACCCTATCCATATATTTTCCTTTGTCCTGATTTTGCCTGTTTTTAAAACATTTATTACCCTGTGCCTATTTCAATCATATTGTACCTGTAAATATTTCCAATCTTATACTATAGAAGTCTATAGTCTTATTGTACTGTATATTTTTTGCAAGGGTCCAATTGCTTTAACAAGAAATTGCTAGGGACATGATAAGGAAAAGGTCGATGATATGTACAAAGTCCCAAGCACACTGTAAGAGCTCAATACTACATAGCCTTCTATCTTTTTAAATCCCAGATACTCTTAAAGATCAACCTCAAATCCCCTCTCTCTCTCCAAAAGTCTTTAATGGTGCCAGAAAAATGTCAGAATTTTCTCTACTTTTACTGTCTCCCCTTAGTACATATTCATCCACTGTATAGTTGGACACCTTGTTATAGTCTTTCATATGTTATTTTCTAGTTCTTTTCTGTATGCAAAAACAGGCTTCCTTGGGAGTAAATTGTAAACTCACTAATGTGTATTCTTAATCCACACAATACAATCTAGGTTTACACAAGAGAAGCAGTGTATGAACATTTCTCTCGAACATTCTCTCTTGCCTTCTCACTCTCTATTTTATTTGTAAAATCTGGGCCCTCTTTACAAAACAGGACATGGTTCCTTAATTGGGGTGAGGGGAGTTCTTCTGCTAGAACATCCATCATTTAACGTGGGGGAAAAGCAATACTTCAAACAAAAGCAACGTTCATGTAATCAAGAGGAAAGGACAAGAATGTCGCAGTCTGTTCTATAATAGGAAAAATCGGCAGTCAAAACGTTGGAGGAAAAGAGCACTGGCTAAATCCACTGGGGTGCATCCACTGGAAGGAGAATTAGGCATTCACTTAAAAAACACATTTGAAGGCTCTTTAATGAAATGGGAAGAAGCATACAATGTGTGATTGGGTGGAGGGAGAGCAGTATTCAAACCTGTAGCGTATTCTATACACATACCTACAAACACATAGAAAAAAGATGGAAAAGAAATGTCTAGAAAATGACAGTATCTATATGGACGGTTAAATTCTTGATGGAACTTTATGTTTATACAGATATTTCTTTGAGTAAGGGTTGCCAGCTATCCTGTGTGGGGGGGGTCAGGCCCTTGCCCCTGGTCCTGAGTTCAGAAAGTATCCCTTTAAGTAACGAGGGCTACATTCTTTTAAAGCACCCTGTAATTTAGGCTTCCCAAAAAACCAATGGATGCTCTTCACAACTAAGGAAAACGCTTCTCTGGAAATAAACACTTCCATTCAGAAAGGACGAAGCCCACTGCTATCCCACGTATGGGTGGGGCTGACAAGACCAGCAGTGGCAGTGGTCATAGCCAAAGAGAACAGGGAGGGAGGGCCACCCACCTGAAATAAAGTGAATGTGAGGGCACAGGCCACCCTGCCTCCGTTCCTCTTCTCTGTCCCTGTAGCCTGAGAAGAGAATGCATAGCTGCTCTGTGTCATCCCGCCTCATTCCCCCAGCCAGCATCTATGTTGGTATTTTTAACAAGGCATAAAACTTGCAATTCTATTAAAAACACATGTCTCTTGTTTCAAAGCATGGTTAGCGACAGCCACTGATATTCAGTAAACACACCATCCACCAGAGGAACATGCTCATTGAACTCCAACTCTCAAACTCCGAGTCTTATAATTTTACAAAGAAACACAGGATCTTCTGGCTGGAATGAGGTTTGAGATAATCTCTTGGGCCTTCTCCAGAAGGCTGTTCAATCTGCTTGAAAACAGCATTTCTCAAAGAGAAGAGAGAAGTTGAGTAGGGCAGAATTTTAAAGAGTGGGAGAAGGGCAGAAAAGTGATGGCTAATGAACTAGAGTGGAAAAGTGGGATCAGAGAGTTGGGAGGCTAGGTCAGCTCAAAGTCCCAATTCAAGCAAGGGTTTTGGATAGACACTGCATGGAGTGAAGGTGTGTGCCCCCTCAAAATTCACACGTTGAAGCCCTAACCCCCAGGGTGGTATTATTGGAGGTAGGGCCTTTGGGAGGTTATGAAAATTAGGTTAGGTCATGAGGGAAGGGCACTCATGACAGAATTAACGCCCTTATAAAAGGAGGTAGAGGCACAGGGTACCTCTCTCTTTCTCCCCAAATGCATCAAGGAAAGCCATGTGAAGACATAAGGAGAAGATGGCCGTCTGCAACCCAGGAAGAGGGCCCTCACTAGGCACCAAATCCATAGGTACCTTGATCTTAGACTGCCCAGCCTCCAGAACTGTGAGAAATGAATGCTATGTAAGCCACCCAATTTATGGTGTTTATTTGTTTGTTTTTTTATGGCAGCCTGAGCTTACTAAGACAGACACCTTTAATATAAGGGAAGATGTGAGCCCAGCCAGTGCGACCCAGTGGTTGAGCATCGACATCTGATGGTTCAATTCCCAGTCAGGGCACATGCCCAGGTTGCAGGCTCGATCCCCAGTTAGGGGGCTTGCAGGATGCAGCCGATCAATGATTCTCTCTCATCATTGATGTTTCTATATATCTCTCCCTCTCTCTCTCTCTGAATCAATAAAAAAATAAATAAATAAAATGAATAAAAGAAGGGAATATTTTAATTTGCTGCATGCTAAGGTTCATTCATTGGTGAAGGCTTGGATCTTGCCATTAGACAAATTTGACTTCCAATCCGTTTCCCCACTTAACAGGGTAACTTGTCTAAGACTTACTTTTCCCATCTGCACAGTAGGGGTAACAGGGATGCCTCCTTCATGGGATTACTTGAAAACTGATGAAACCAGGAATGGGCCACTAAGAGAGGGCTTGGCGGCTAGTACTCCATAACTCCTCCCCTCCTGCTAATGCCCAGTAATGCTGTGATAAAGTTCATGAGAAAGTCAATGTGAAAAACATATAAACCAAGGCTAGGGTGGGGAGAGACAGACAACCAGCCAGCAAGTCACTGAAGTCAGAACAGCAAGTGTGTCTGAGCTGGAGTTGCTGTAGGAACTCGGGCCATGTGGCTGCTTGGAAGGCAGCTCCATACACGCAGATTACCAGGCACTTAATTGCTTCCCCAAATCCTGATGCCAGGGAGGGTGGGAGAAAAGGGAGGGAACCTCCCGATCAGATATTTTAGACTCCAGGAAAGGAGACAGAAAGCTTTATTTATCTGGGCTCCTCAGCTTGCTAATTAACTTGGGACTGGAAACTATTCTCATGTGTCAGCGCCCGCACATCTTCCCGTTATTAGAAAAACATCTGCTCATTATCCCCATGGTTTCCAAACGTGAGAGAGGGCGAGAGCTGCGTTCCCAGATGCAAATGGGTGACATCAAAGCTGCCTAAGGCACTGGTGGTCCCGGGGTGGGGAGATCAGAACAGGTACTGGGTTTTTCTAAATAAAGCAGGAAGAAGGCTTTCATCTTTAGGCTTCAGAAGGGATTGTGAGCAGCAGATACCTGTGTGTATACCAGAGGCTGCCATTTAACTGGTGAAGATGAAGCCCTTGTCCTCAACTCTGCCCCCTTTCCGTGTATACCCCGGGCTGCAGTCACCGGACAAGTATTTAGAGGATCTACTCTGTGCTCAGTACTGGGTCTGCACCACTCATCCAGGGGCCGGGGACACGGGGCTCAGATGGCAAGTGGCTCTGGCATAAGAAGGAAATCAATCTCGGAGGCAGCCTGTGTGCAACCTGGCTCCTGTGTCCAGGTCCTGAGGCACTGAAAGCCTGTGGACCTGTAGCCCCCCACCCTGGAAGATGGGAGCCCAACCGGAGAGCATGTCTTGCTCCTAACACCGTGGGAAGATTCCCTCCTCTTTCCCCACCCGAACTAAGGTGACCAACCATCTAGGTTTCCCAAGGTCTGGAATGTTTCCTGGGATGTGGGGCTCCCAGGGCGGGGATGTGGGACAACCCTGGCACACTAGAATGAGGTGATCATCCTGCTCTCGTCCCCTCCCCTTTCCCTTCTCCCCCGCTTGGTTGGGCAATGGGTTCACCCTTCCCTCACTGGGAGACTGATATATAGGAGCTTAAAAAAAATTCTTTTGGTGGTGGTAGTGGTGGGGAGGGATTCGGTTTCCTTATATATAAAATGAAAAGAAAATCCCCCTTCTCAGGGATGCTGGGGGTTTTGTCAGGGCTTTGCAGGGAATGCTGCTACCCTGGCTTACATGAAGGGTGCAGAGGAATGAGGTCAGGGGCCTCCAAATACCAGGCCTGACAGCTGGAGGCAGGGTGGGGGTAAAGGGCATAGGAACACAGGGAGGGAGCAAGGGGAGAGGGATCAAAGCAGGGTCTTCAGATCCGAGATTTCCATCCATTGAAAAGCATCTGTTTAACTCATGGGCTTCTCAGCTCTTCTCCTCCCACTGTCTACCCACCCTTTCCTTCCAAACTTGGCCTCCACCTCTCTCTCTGTTTCCGCCTTCCTCCTGAAAGGCCCCACCATCCACCCTGGCCCGAGCCCGACATCAGGCATTATCTTTGCTTTCTCCCTTTCCTCGCCCTGAGAGGAGCTCGTCACCACCTCTTTGTGCGAACTGGAGTCTTCCTCCTGGTCTGCACCTCATCCCCTCCAGTGCAATCCTCTCCTCTGACTTGGGCCAAGTCACTTCCCCCTCCAAGGGACTCTTGTCTCCAGTCTGTCCCTGTTCGGCCTACACTCAGAAGCCAACATCTGGTCTTCCCAAAGCACAGTGCTGATCCTCAAAAACCTTCCAAGTTGGGGGGATTACATTCAGACTTGTTCATGCATCACCCCCTTTCTAACCTGGCAGCTCTGGGCCCTCTGGATTACATCCTTTCCCCCTCACTCCTCACCCTCTATTTTAACCACAACGAACCACGTGTGGTTTCCTGGATACTTCGTGCTATGTGATGCCTCCATGCCTTCAAAATTCAGCTCAAAAATGGCTTCCTCTGGGAAACATCCCTCACTCCCACCCCTCATTCTACAGGGCAGCTTTGTGTTTTGATGCTTTTTCTCTGCCCCCGCCCTCTTTACCACTGCTGCTTCCACAGTACAGGCATTGACTTGTCTGCCTCCCCCACCAGAATATAAACCCACCAAGGGCAGGGACCTCACATGACTTTACTTCCCATCCCTCAGGGCAGGTCGGCACTGGGAGCACACTAGGCACTTATAAAAGCAGTGAATGGAGAACGAAAACAGCAGCCTCGTGCACACAACACAGCAGCAAAGCCCAGAGCCAAGGGGTGTTCCGGAGCAGGTCTTCCCCATCGAGAGACAGAAACTACTCCAAGCCGAGATAAGCCAGCCTGCTGCCATCCCAGCGCTGCACAACCAGGTGGGGGAAGAAGGGAATAGCGAGCGGCTTGGGCTTTGGCCCCAGAGGACCCAGGGCTGCTATCTCTGCAGGTGGTCTTTGTGTGACCCTGGGCCACCTGCTTACCCTCCTGAGCCCTGGGTTCCTCCTTAATCATACAGGGATCATAATAACATTGCGCATGGTTTTGGGGGGGGGGGGGAAGGGGGGTAAATGAAATTAGGCACGTAAAATGGTCAGCACTCGGCAGACACGAGGGCTGACCCGGCCCTTTCAGTGTTACCAAAACAGAGTCTGAGCCTAATAAAATCTGTGTTCCCAACACACACAGACAGCTCCTGCTGGGGAGACACAATCCAAGAAATAGGGAAGGAGGCAAAGGCTCGCTTCCGGACTGTAAACCTGGAGGTGCCGGGCATGGCCCAGAGCACCCCGACATGGGTCAAAGGTCTTCAGGCTCCTTGACTTGGAACACAAGCAGCTCACAGGCTCCATGCCAACGTCCCCCTCCCCTGCCCCCATTGGGTTCGTGCCAGAGGAACAGATTAGAAAGTAAGCCCAGCTGGCATGGCTCAGTGGTGAGTGTTGATCTAGGAACCAGGAGATCACGGTCAAGGCACACGCCCGGGTTGCGGGCTTGATCCTTAGTTGGGGGCATGCAGGAAGCAGCTGATCAGTGATTCTTTCATCATTGATGTTTCTATCTCTCTCTCCCTCTCCCTTCCTCTTTGAAAAAAATAAAAATGTATTTTTTTTAAAAAAGAAAAGAAAACAGGCTCTTCCCTGCCTTCCCCACTTTGAAGATCACCATTTTCTGCAAAGAGAAGCAGAAGAAAGTCTGAAAGAGAACATGAAGAAATGGAAACAATTACCTCCAGGGACAAGACTCCAGGTGATCGTTTTATCTTCTCAATATTCTCTTCTATTTTCCAAACTTTCTACAGTGAATTACTTCTCTAGTCTGCAAACATTGACAATGCCTGTGTTATACTTAATAGAGGACCCATTCCCTGAGCCCAGCAGAGTCATGCCCCTGTGAGCACAATCACACTTACACATCCAGTCTTGCTCTGGAACCTCTGAGGCCCGGGTTCAAGGATCCTTCTGACCATCAAGCAAAATCACTCCAGCCTTTGAGAGGTGAGCTGAATAAAGAGCTCCCCCAACATAAGATGTAGGCTCACTCAGGACCCACAGTTGTCTCTCTCATCAGTGCTTGTGGGTAAGAAGAGCCCAGAACTGGGGACAGATGATGGGAAGGGAGAGGCTGAGGCTAAGACACTTCATAGAACAGGTTTCTAAGGGAAATTTACCCCTTGTTGAAAGAAAGCAGTGAGAGAAACGTTGCAACTTGCCAAAGCCCCCAAGTTTAGTCTTTCGGGCTCAGTTAAGATAAGGTGTGGAAGAACTCTCCTAGTAGAATCTCCTTTCCTGCACCTGGGCTTTGTACATTCACTTGTTCATTCATTTGTTCATTCATTCATTCATTCATTCACTCACTCATTCTTTCATTAGTCACTCACTAAGCCCTTCTAGGTACCAGGCATTGTGTCTATGGGGCAGTATGAACAACTAAAACTATCTTCCCATATTCCCACCACCGCCACTCAAGAGGAAATCTTAAGGAGCAATAATAGTAGCTGGGCATTTGTGTTGATCAGGAATGTGGAAATGAAAAGGACAAGGAAAGATAAGGCATCTGGCAGGAGAGAAGAACTCTGGAGGAGAGAATGAGAAGATGTCTACGTAAGATTTTGAAGATACTAGGTTCCTCTCTCTTCCCCATGATATCTTCAGTAAAACGCACACCCTTCACCAAATGCTTTTGAAGCTGGATTGTGCAGGATCTCAAGATGGGAGGCAGCTGAAAGCAAAGGGTGATCAAAGAGGTCCAACAAGTCCTTATTGCACCCAAATAGAAAGACACTATCCCTGCCCTCAAAGAGTTCATGGTCCAGGGGGAGGGACCCAGCAGAGACATGGGTACCGTAGGTGATGTATGCTCAGGGAGTCGCCAGGGCCTCCAGCACAGCTCTTCAGGGGCTTAAAAAAACTCAGTAATCAAGACTAATGAAGTGTTTCATAACATCGAAATTAGTGCAAAAATGCATGCTAAGAAAAAAAGTCAAATTTTCAAATAAAGACAAGATCTGTGGACAGGGCTGGGACAGGTGAAGGTGACTGAGGCTGAGTCATGTAAGACAGGGTCGGATTTTGTCTTTATTTCCAAATGTTGATATTTTGGTTCAAGGTAGACTTTGTTTCATTACATTTCATTTTTTTTAAACGATTGCACTAAAATATCATTTCTCTTGATTACTGCATATGTTGATGCTCCTTTATTTTGTGCCTAAGGCGAGGGCCTCCCCGTCCTCACCTTAGCCCGGCCCCAGGGAGCAATAGGGAAGGAGGGAAACAACTTGGCCTGAGACCAGAGAATGCTTCTCTGAGAACCCAGCACTCAAGGTGCATTCTGTAAAATAAATGGAATCTAATGTATGCAAAAAAATTAAATAAATAAAGGCACCCTAGCCTGAGGGCACAGCCTACAGGGATGTGAAAGAGCACGGTGTGCTGGAGGGAAGAGCCACCAGCAGCACGTAAGGGAAGTGCCCAGTCTCATTTCATCTCACAGGTACGACAGCAGGCTGAGCAGGCGACCACTGAGTCAGTCAGCACTTACGGAGTAAACCCTATGAGTAATTACGAGAAAATGCAAAAGTTATAAGCTCTCCCCTGTAAGAGCTCATGTCAGCCAAGACACCCTATGTAATTTCCGGCTTTTCAAACACACATTGTTTTTGTTTTTGACATTTTAAATGTAACCGTCATTACAAAAGCATGATTTAGGAGGTGCCCACATATTCCCTAAAAACAATATTCAATCTGACAGTGATGTGGTTTCACTTCCTTTTCAAAAAGGGCCTTCACAAGGGAGGGGAAAGTGAAAATAAATGAATGGGACTACATCAAACTAAAAAGCATCGGCACAACAAAAGAAACTGACAACGAAACAAAGAGGCAGCCAGCCAGAGGGAGATGATATTTGTAAACAGTAGCTCCAACAAAGGTTAAATTTTCAAAATATATATAGAACTCAACACCAAACAAACAACCCAATCAAAAAGTGGGCAAAAGACCTGAAAATACACCTCTCCCAAGAAGACATACGAATAGCCAACGGATGTATGAAAAGAAGTTCAACCTCACGGCAATTAGGGGAATGCAAATCAAAACGACAATATTACACCTATTACAATGGCCACTATTAATAAGATAGGTAATAACAAGTGTTGGAGAGGTTTTGGAGAAAAGGGAACCTTCATTCACTGCTGGTGGGAATGTAGATTGGTGCAACCACTATGGAAAGCAATCTGGCGATTCCTCAAAAAGTTAAGAATAGAGCTATCATACGACCTGGCAATCCCTCTTCTGGGTATATACCCGAAAAACTCGAAAACATATATTCACAAAGATATATGCACCCCTATGTTCATTGCAGCATTATTCATAGTGGCCAAGACATGGAAGCAACCAAAGTGTCCTGCAATAAAGGCCTGGATAAAAAAAATGTGGTACAACCTGGCCGGTGTGGCTCAGTGGTTGAGCTTCGACCCATGAAGCAGGAGGTCACAGTTCGATTCCCAGTCAGGGTACATGCAGGGTTTCCGGCTCAATCCCTTGTAGGGGGTGTGTGAGAGGAAGCTGATCAATGATTCTCTGTCATTGATGTGTCTATCATCTCTCACTCTCTGAAATCAATAACAACAACAACAAAAAGATGTGATACATATACCCAATGGAATACTACTCAGCCATAAGAAAAGATGAAATACTGCCATTTGCAACAACATGGATGGACCTCGAGAATATTGTGCTAAGTGAAATAAGTCAGTCAGAAAAAGCTAAGAACCATATGATTTTACTCATCTGTGGGATATAAAACTGAAACTCGTGAACAGAAACAGCAGTGTGGTGGTTGCCAGCAGGAAGGGAGTGGGGGCAGAAGGAGGCTCTAATATATGATGGCAGGAGAAGATTTGACTTTGGGTGGTGGGCACATGATGCAATATACAGATCTTGTAACATAAAAACCCACGCCTGAGACTTAACCTATATGATCATGTTGACCAATGTCACCCCAATAAATTTAATTTTTTAGAAAGGGGGCCTTCACAGGTGATATCTCATTTGCTCCTCTAACTTGGGCAGCATGTTGGGGTTAGTTTTCCATGTCTCTCATTTTCCAAAAGGAATCGGAAACTCAGAGCATTTAAGCAACTATCTCAAAGTTTTCTGACCAGAAGGGCAAAAGTGGGACTAGCATCCAGGTCCCCTGAACTCCTGTCCCTTCACTGCTTGTGTAGGAGGAATGAGCCAGCAGCCTGAGAGCAATTTCTCTCCAGTTCCATCCGAACTTTGCTAGGAAAGCAACTGCTGGCTTCGAGCTCTCTGCTGGGGGTTGTAAAAGAATGGCCAGGTCCAAAGCTTCTTCAGTGCAGTAGACAGAAAGAAAACAAAGCAAACGCTTTCCCCACTCTCCCCCACCCCCACCTCCATCTCCAGATCCAACCCTCCCCCCAGCCTCCAGCAACCATTAACTCCACAGCAGGCCCCTGTCACTCGAAGCCTCTCAACAGGGATTTCACCTGCACACCAAGGTCCCTGCCAGATCCAAAGGCTGCCTCTTCCCAGCCTGAAGGTAAGAAACAAACAAGCTGTCAAACCTTAGTCGGGCAGGGCCTGGGGAAACAGCAGCATTTCCGGCTGCAAGGGGTGCCATCCCAGCAGCAGCCTGGGGGAAAGGCCTGGGGGAAACGCTGCCTCCCAGCCTGAACATCTGCGGCATAACCTCAAAAGGCTTGGGGGGCAGCCGGTGACTATTTGGATGCAATCACCGGATCCTGCATAGCATCACGGCTCCTCTCAGCCGGGCCTGGATGCCGGCGATGGGCCTGCTGGACATGTCATCATGCTGAGCCCTCACAGAAGGCCCCACGCCTCATGGGGGAGGCGGGCTACTGTGAGGAAGGGCACAGGCCTAATAGACCTGGGGCAGAAGGCCATGGGGGTGTCAGAGCGATGGACCAAGGGGCTGTCCAGAAGGCAGTGAAGGGTAGGAACCAAGTCAGGCCAGAGCCCAGTCCCCTCTTCTGCGCCACCCTAACTGCTCCCCCAAACCCTCAGTCTTGCCTGCACTTCTTTACTGATTTGTATTGTCATTGCATGATCATCATCATCACCACGGGTCCCATTTACTGAGTGGAGTGGGTGGGACTGTGGCTCCCCCCAAAGATATAGCCACATCCTAATCCCAGGAACCTGTGAGTGGGACCTTAGTTGGTAGAACACTGGGTCTTTGCAGGTGTGATGAAGGATCTTAAGATGCACATAGCCTGGGTTATGCAAGCAGGCGGACCCTAAAACGCAATCCCACACATCCTTACAATTGAGAGGCAGGGGGAGATTAGAACGGGACACACAGAGGAGAAGGCAGAGGAGAGGAGGAAGCAATGGGACCACGAGGCAGAGACTGGGATGACGCTGCCCAGCCAAGAACGCATCCAGCAGCCAGAGCTACAAGAAGCGAACGAAGATCCTCCCCCAGAGCCTTCCGAGGCAGCCCAGCTCTGCCAAGGCTTTGATTTTGGACATCTGGCCTCCAGAGCTGGGAGAAAATAAGTATCTGTTGTTTTGAGGCACCCAGTTGTTTTGACAGCCCCGGGAGAGGAATCCACTGGGCACCACTCCTCCACCACCATCCCAGGTGGCACTGTACTGCGCACACACCGAGCCTCCACCACCATACTCCAGGCACCGGGCAGTGTGTTAGGCACTTTGCAAGGTGGTCAACAGCTCCATGAGTTATTTCCATTTAACAGATGAGGAAACTGAGGTGTCATGATATTAAGGAACTTGCCAGGGTCGTTGAGGACTCGGCTGAAAACCCCATCCCATCTGGACTGCTCTTTCCAGCGAGAAGACCACAAATGCAGAGTCTTACTTCGCTGCAACCACCTCAAGAATTGGCACTTAGGAGTCCAACTCATTTTTTATCCCAAATGATGATATTTTTACCAGAGTTATCTCTGATGCTTGCTCTTTCCAAAAGTCAGGGGATGACTCAGTGTGGGGCCGCGGGACGACGTTTCAAATGACCCGAGAGGCATTCTGATGCGTTTGCCAGCACCTCAATAGCTCTGATGGGCCCACGAGAATTTCCTGTTCTCCTTTCTAAGGATGGACTTTGAGTCCAACACCCCCCAAGAAACGCCTCCGCAATGACTACTGGAACTTTTGTCCTCCTTTGGAAGAGATGAAGATTAACCGCACACACAGGAGAGAACATCAGAACCTTCCAGAAGCCTTCTTGGCCCAGAAAACAGAACACCAGAGAAGATCCCTGAGGCTTCTGCAGCCACGGGGAGCAGAAGGGAGGCGCCCACTGAGCAATGCAATCACCACCACAGGGCTCAGCAGACGCAGTCAGGAGGGCGGGGCTGCAGGACTCAATTTCACAGCATTACCTTTAACTCATTTAATTAGACGCACCACATGTATGGGAGGACTGGCTGGCCTGGCCCACAGTTTCGTTTGCACAGCAACATACCTCACGCGGGATGTGGCTGCATTTAGAAATGGGTCTCGACAAGTCCATCCTGAACCCCACAGATGCTGGGCCACGCAGCTCCCAGGCCCCGGCCAGTCCACGCAGACAGAGCAGTGGCCTGATGCTTCCAGGACTGCTGCCTGGGTAACCAGAAATGTTAATGACCCCAGTGAGGCTGTACACTCAGTAGAAACTGCTGAGAGAGTGGCTTTGCCTTGCTGTGACCCAGCTAACTACCTCATTCCCTCAAGTAGAGCAAATATTACGCCAGCTTTGCAGTCTATTCATTCAATCTTCATTGAGAAGAAAGGAAGGGAGGGGCCCTGAGAGGTCATTACCACCTTCCACCTCAGAGGGGTTCCCCTGAGGATCCAGGAGTGAGAAGACAGCTGTCAACCTCTGGATGTCCCAGCACACGGTGCCTGTGGCCTGCTCAGCACCCGCCCTTGTCACCTGGTCGGGAAAAGTGGGCCAGAGGCTCAGCACCAATTCCTTGGGATTTGCTACAAGATTGGGGGGTT
Source organism: Myotis myotis (assembly GCF_014108235.1). NCBI lineage: Eukaryota > Metazoa > Chordata > Mammalia > Chiroptera > Vespertilionidae > Myotis > Myotis myotis. The sequence goes on along the minus strand of NW_023416357.1, from coordinate 24,876,770 downwards.
GGGGGTGGGAGTAGGGTAGTGAGGAGAATAAGGGGCATTAAGAAGCATGGGCTGTTAGCAAGCCTAAGGTTCCGGCATGCTCTATGGAGGTCAACTAAGTCAATGGCAGCCAATCCCATGAGAAGGGGCCAGCACTGCCAATCTCTTTACTGCCTCCCCAGGGGACTTGTTGAGTCTCACCAGGGCCTTTGCTTACATGGGTCCACAGTTCCTATTTGCAACTCCCAAATCCAAAGAACTTGGGCAACTGAGTTTGTTTTGTAAGGCATTCGACAGAAAAACTTTGATGATCTGAACTGTCTTGAGGCCATTTGGAGTCTTCCTTCATCCTACTCTTGTGATATTCCTATATTTTCCTGCTGAGACATCAATTCATTTGATTTTGAGGGGCTACTCCAAACCCTAAAGGAAATGGTATACAACAGATTATATGCACTGCGTGACCTTTCTAAAGATCCATAATAAAGCTGAGTTCTGAAGCACATCTGGTCTGGAGGTCCCAATGAGGAATCGGACGCGCAGGTCCAGGCTGAATGAGCTGCTGTGCTTCTCTCACCCCTGGGAACCCTTTACTGATGAGTCTGACCTTGCTGTGGCCTCCTGTACTCGGAAAGTTTCTTGAAACTGAGTGACTTAGTGTGGACTTGCTGATGGACTTCCGGTGCATTGTCAGTGGGCGTGTATGATTTTGTCTATTTTTACGTCTCAAATGAATTTCCAAATGATCTCTGGGATCTAAAAGCCTGTGTGAGTTCCTTTAGCCTCATGCACCATGTCCACAACCCTGGTCTGGCAGGTGTGCGTGGACTCTGAGTGTACAGGCCCTCACAGCCCAGGTTTAAGAGCCCTGCAACTGCAGGCAGGTGACTAGGAAAGTCTGGAAACAGTAAGAAAATTCAACAAGGTGACAGATTGCAGAATTAATACATGAAAATGGTTAGTTTTAATAAATATCAAAATACCTGTTTGAAAAATACAATGGAAACCAATATCCCCATTTTCAATAGAAACTAAGAATGATTTTTTAAACTTTGATATATTGATATTTAGTAAGAAATATGACTGACCTAATGAAGGATAACTTTAAAATTATCAATAAAGAAATATTGTTAGTTTTTTGGTATAATAATGATATTAATGTATTGAGGCCATTTGGAGTCTTTCTATTAAACAGAGTATGTTTACTTTTGTGGATGTTCAAAATTCTACATATTAAAAGTTTTTTTAAAAAATATAGAGGGACCAGAAGAATATTTTAAGTTAAGGAAAGGCCTCACTTGCGTTTAGACAATGAGGTTCAATGATTTCCCCCCCCCCAATTAATCTATAAATTCAATGTGAACCCAATTAAAATACCAACAAGGAGCACTTTTAGAAAGTTCCTCTGGAAAAACAAACACAAATAGCTAGAAAATTTATGAAAGAGAAGGGGGTGATGGGAGTTAGGGCAGAGAAAGCCTGGTCTTAGGAACATTCAAGCTTATTATTAAGCTACAATAATTAAAACGACTTAGCAATGGTGCAAAATAAAATTCCAGAAACAGGTTCAAGTGCCTACTATGTGCCAAGCACTGGTCAAGATGTTGGAAATCAGCACCTAAAAGAACGAAAATTCTAAACTTTAAACAAGTAAATGAATAAGAAAAGTAACGTAGTGATAAGTGTTGCAGAGAAAATCAAGCAGGACACTGAGGTAAAGAGTGATGAGGGTGATGCTGGAGTTGAGACCCAGGAACTGGCCATGACACAGACCTAGAGGGTGCCCATTCCAGGCAACCAGAAAAGGAAAAGCAAAGCCCCTGAGGCTGAAATGAGCTTCAAGTGGCCAAGAGACAGACAGAAGATCATGGGTGACAGAGAAGACGGCCAGGAAGACAAGCAGGGCCAGAGGAATCAGGATTTTAATCTAATTGAGATGGAAAGCCATTAGAGGGTTTTAGTCTGTAGATCTGATCTGAGAAGCATTTTTTAACAATTTATTCTGCCTACCGTGTAGGGAGAGGACTCTACAAACACCAGAACAGAAATGTAGTTCTGGGTTTTCCCAGCAATGGCCTACCCAAGAGATAATGTTGGCATAAACTAGGTGGAAATGGTAGAAATGTTCACCAGTGGTCTGATGAGGGATACTGTTTTGACATAGTGCCATTTTGCTGATGGGTTAGGAGTGAAGAAGGAAAACAGACAGGAATCCAGGATTACGCCCAGTGTTTTGGTCTGAGTCACTGGGTAGACGATGGTGCCATTTACTGAGAAAGAGTAAATGAGCAGGAACAGATTTGGCAGTGACAGCAGGAAATCAAGGACTCTATTAGCCTGTCTACTCATCACTGGAGATTCCTGTCAGATGTCCGGGAAGAGCTGGTGGTAGGCAGGTGGCTGCCACATGAGGATGGAGCGGAATTCCAAATTCAAACTCAGAGTAATTTCCAAAGGGGTAAAGCAATGTTTTAAATATTGGTGCATGTACATAGAATATGGCCCTTCTTACTGGGAATGTAAATTTGTGCAGCCTTTCTTAGGGACAATATGGCAGTGTTTATCAAATTCACAATACCTGTGTCCTTTGTTCTGGTATAACACTTATCTGTATTAAGTTACCCAACAGATACACACGGAAGAAGTGGTATGTACAAGTATGTGCACTGCATACTCACTGCAGTAAAGAATTAAAAACAAACAGTATATCTCAATGGAGGGCTGGTTAAATAGATGATCAACATCCTTACAATGGACTACTTTGCAGATGATACAAAAGGCAAAGGAAACCTTTATGAGCTGATAGCAAACTATCTCCAAGATACATGCAGGAAAAAACATCGAAGTGCAGAACTCCTTGTGTTTTATTATCTGTCTGGGTACATATGTGTATATCAACATAGAACGGCTCTGGGGTTCATTGTTTTAATTATTCTGCACTATTTGAATTTTGTAAGCATGTACATATTTTCCATTAAGAAAACACCCCAAAAATCTATCTGAACAGTGAAGTCCTCACCTTTTTGTTTTCTTTATACTTCTGTGTATACTTTTTTAAAAGCAACCTAACAAGTGTTATTAGAAACATAAAACTTCACAGAATATGGTCCCACACCCTACCTTCTAAGACTGCAGACAAATCACTTTAAATCAGCATGGAAATCTTATAACCTTGTTTCTAATTCTTTTCCCCCCATGACATCCTGATCTGAGATGTTGCACCTCCAGGCTCTGTTGGAAGCAGCCCGGACCCAAAGCAAAGCTGTACATGTTGCAGGAGCTACAGAGCTGTCAAAGAGGGCGTTTAAGGAGCAAACTTGAGGGTCGATGCAAATTGCTCACAAACACCAGATGGTAGGAGTCAGGCAGGAGATCACCTCAAAGAGATAAAGTCTGGGCTCTGGTCATATCTGGAGAAAGAAAGGACTCGCATCTGATCTGGAGGGAGAGTCTATGGGACTCCTGCAGTCTCAGTGCACACTCACACAAGAGCAGAAGGGGGTCTTTCTACTCAGCTCACGGACAGGACGCCAGGGGAAAGGCAGGAGAGGAGTGAAGGATTCAAGGAGTAAGGCAGCTTTTGGTGAACATGGAATGTCTTGGCCTGTGTGAAATTCACCTGTGGGGCTTCTGAGGCTTAGCTACTTGGAAATCACCAAATGTCCAAGCCATGTACCTGTGTTTTACACACACACACACACACACACACGCACACGCACACGCACACGCACACGCACAGAGCCTAAAGACTGACAATGTGGGTCAAATGGGAGACATATGTAAAACTTTAGACAATTAAAAAAAAAAAAAGACCGACAATGTGCTAGTCCTAGCCATCCATGCAGGAGAGGGAAAAAACTCCAGAACTCAATTAAATGGTTAAGAATTTTAAATGGACAAGGAAAGTACCCAATTAGCCCTTATTTTTACATTTCTCAACCTTTAAAATGACACATCTTATTAAATACAAGTTAAGAGTATCAGTTAGTGCAAAGTCTTCTTTGTTGTAATAAAGCCTTGCTTTTAATAGGAATTCCACCCTCCCAATGAAATGCCTTTATGAGAAGCCAGGCTGCGGGTCACTCAGGCACTGAGACCCTCCAGAGGGGCAGTCTGTCCTGACAGTGGACGTAACACCTTGGCGAGAATACACCTTTTAGCACTGGCCTTGCAGACTCTACTACCTTATAGTGCCCACAGACACGAGAGCATCCTATTCAAAGGTGGACCCCTCTCACGGCCAAGTCTAACCTCCCTGCCTCCGACTCAGCCTGAGTGGTTCTCCCCTCCTCCTCAGACCTGCAGGAAGTGCCTCCATGCCCAACAGTAGCATCAGCCCCTTGTTTCTACCCCTCTCTCTCACCTCCTCAGCCTTCACCAATCCCAGTCCCTTCAAACTTTCCTCTGGGGTCTAATTTTCCAATCGTATAATTATCTCCATGGGACTTAGGGAGAAGAAAGAATGTGGTGTTCCAAAAAAAAATTACACCCTTCCTTCGGTCCTCTATATCTTCTGCCCCAGTAAAGGGATCTAAGCGATACTACTACAATATATTTACTTGGAGTAAGCACATCTCCCGCAGACTTTGAAATTTACTGTTGCCTTCTAGGGAGAAACTGTGGCTCAGGGGAGCTAGGTTTTTCAAATGGAGGTTCTATGTGCACCCAGAGCCTCAGATGCCCCGAGAGCACAGCAGGGCACGGGCTGTGATGTGACTGGTTACCAAGGGGGCATGAGATAAGGTATCCCAGGCCGAGGTTGCAGGAGACCGGGCTGTCCAAACACCAAATAACTCAAGCTTATCCACACTGTCCCAGGGCCAGGACACAGGAGTCAAGGTTTAACTAAGTCCAAATGATCAAGGAAGAAAACATCTACTCCTGGATTCAAACAGTTGCTTAAATCAGCTTATAAATATCTTTTTAAAATGTCTAATTAGCCATATTTTCAGGTACAGTTTTTATTATAAGGACTCATTTTGGAAAGAGTTTTATAGTTTTGAAATTTTTTAACATAGCATTTTGTGATCCAACAAGGTAGGAAAAGCAAGCGGTGATAGGGAGACAGACAGACACATTTACTAGTATTATATACATATACTAGAGGCTCGGTGCACAAAAATTTGTGCACTCCGGAGGGAGGGGGGTCCCTCAGCCAGGCCTGTGCCCTCTCACAGTCTGGGACCCCTCGGGAGATAACAACCTGCTGGCTTAGGCTTGCTCCCAGGTGGCAGAGGGCAGGCCCAATCCCTAGGTGCAGCCCCTGGTCGGGCTCAGAACAGGGCCAATCAGGGGGTTGGGGCACTGCCCCCTGTCACTCACAGAGCAGGGCCCATCAGGGGGGTTGGGGCTCTGTACCCTGTCACCCACAGAGCAGGGCCGATCAGGGGGTTGGGGCACCACCACTCTCACACTCAGGGCAGGGCTGATGGGGAGGTTATGGCTCTACCCCGTCACACACAGAGCAGGGCCTGTGGGGGAGGGGGGGTTGGGGCGCCGCACCCTGTCACACACAGAGCAGGGCCGATCAGGGGGTTGGGGCGCCGCACCCTGTCACACACAGAGCCGCAGGGTGATCAGGGGGTTGGGGAGCTCCCCCCTATCAGGCACAGAGCAGGGCTGATCAGGGGGTTGGGGCGCCTTCCCCTGTCAGGAACAGAGCAGGGTGGATAGGGAGGTTGTGGCCCTGCCCCCTGTCACACACAGAGCCGCAGGGCGATCAGGGGATTTGGGCGCTGCCCCCTGTCACGCTGATCCCGGTGCCGGGAGGCCTCGCGGCTCTGCTGATCCTGGTGCTGGGAGGCATATTACCCTTTTACTATATAGGGTAGACGCCTGGTGCACGGGTGGGTGCTGGCTGGTTTGCCCTGAAGGGTGTCCTGGATTAGGGTGGGGGTTCCCACTGGGGTGCCTGGCCAGCCTGGGTGAGGGGATGGTGGCTGTTTGCAGCTGGTCACACCCCCTTCAGGGTGGGGGTCCACACTGGGGTGCCTGGCCAGTCTGGGTGAGGGGCTGAGGGCTGTTTTCAGGCTGGGGGTGACTGAACCTCCCAACCGCTCCTTTTTTTCTTTTTCTTTTTTTTTATTCTGGGCCAGCTTTAGCTTTGAGGCTTGGCTCCAGCTCTTAGGCCTCTGCTGCTGAAAGTAGGTTTCTGGCCTTTGCTTACAATGTTGCGATCCTGCTGGCTGAAGCCCGGTGGACTAAAGCAGGTTTCTGGGGTTTTGTTTAGCTTCTATATTTGTTACATAGTTGCTTAGAGTTGCAGATCAGAGGCCTGCAGCGGCAGGCGGGGAACGTTGGAATCCTCCGTCACTGAAGCAAGCAAGCCTCATGTTAGTTTCAAGCTACCTGGCTGCCAGCCGCCATCCTGGCTGGCAGTTAATTTGCGTATTGCCCTGATTAGCCAATGGGAAGGGTAGCGGTCGTACGCTAATTACCACGTTTCTCTTTTATTAGATAGGATTATTTTATACATGTTTTATAAGTATACTAGGAGCCCAGTGCGCGATTCGAAATCGCACAGCGCTGCCCACCCTCAAGTCACCAGTCTGGCCCTGCCTCCCTCTCCAGCCCTTGAAGCAGCCACAGCCACTACTGATCAGGCCCTCCCCCAGTGCAGGCACGTGGAGGCCCCTGCTGCCCTGCCCCCAACGCTGAGAGCAACCTCCTCCTGTCCGGTCGAGCCATTGCAGAGTCCCGGTTAATTAGCATATTTCTCTATTTTTATATATAGATTATATGTAGAGATATAGAGAGATAATTTATATATATATATATTACAGGAGGAACATGAAGCTCAGAGAGCATTCATTTCTTTTCTAAATTTTTTCTTTTTGAATTTATTGGGGTGACATTGGTTAATAAAATAATTTAGGTTTCAGATGTACAAGTCATCCGTATATCATATTGTGTGTTCACCACCCCAAGTAGTCTCCTTCCATCACCTTCTATCCCTCCTCTACCCTCTTCTACCTCCTCTAAACCACCTTCCCTCTGGTAATCACCATACTCTTGTCTGTGTCTATGAGTTTTTGTGTTTGTGTTTTTATTTTCTTGATCCCTTCACCTTTTTCACCCAGCCCTGGAGTTTTGATTTCTAGAAGGTATAGCATAAATAGAGGCATACCTCATTTTATTGCACCTCACCTTACTGTACTTCACAGATACCGTGTTTTTACAAATTGAAAGCAAGACCCACCACCAGCAAAAGGATTGTGACTCGCTTTATTGCAGTGGTCTGGAACTGAACCCGCAATATCTCTGAGGTATGCCTGTAGACAGAAGTCCCTGGATTCACACCCAAGCTGGACAACAAGTCCTGTGAAATTTCTATGACAGCTATGATATCAAATGAGTCAATACCATCTGCTGCTCACAACCCAAGATGACAGATGACAGTCAAGTCTTAGTTGTTATTAGAGAGGGAAAATGTACTCCTGTAGGAGAGCCCCACAATCAACAGGATTCACTCTGTCTTGCTTTTTTAATACCCTGAGCTAAGATATTCTGATATTAAACAGCAGTGTTACTAAGTGCACCGTGGTATCCTGGATCGGATTCTGGCACAGACAAAGGCCATTAGTGAAATCGGAATAAAGCCTGTGGCTTAGTTCATAGAAATGTGCACCATGGTTATGGGAGATGTTAACAATAGGGGAAACAGGGTGAAGGGTATATGGGAACTCTTACTATCTTGGCAGTTTTCCTGTTCATCTAAAATTATTCCAGAATTAAAAGTTCATTAAATAGATAAGTATCAAAAAACCAACAGGCTTAAACCTTTCATGTTTATCACGTTAAAGGAAGAAAACCAGTAATTTTCCACCCAAGTGGTAGCTTCATACTCAGAAGCACTTAGTGATAACCCAGCAATGCTATCCATTCGTTTATGGAAAAGGCAAAATCATCTGCATGGATGGTGGCGATTATTTTGCAGGTTTGACCTTGAGGGGGAAATCCTGGGAAAGAGTTCAGAGTTGGCCAGTTCCCCAAATAGACATCAACTATTGTCTCCGAAGCCAAGACGAGCTGGAAAGGCACAGGCTGGACCGGTTGCCTCCGTGATCTCTCCAAACTGCAGGAGACTAACTGGCAGACCGGGCACAGGCTCCCTGCGCCCACAACAGGAGGTATTTACAAACCCAGCAGGGCCTGGCGCCTGGTCAGGGATTTCAAGGACAAGCCGGCAGCATGTGTTTCCAGAGAGCAGCAGAGTCATTAAGCCCTCACGTCCAGATGAGACGCCTGGCAGGCCCAGGCTGCAGAGCCATGGGCTCGCTCCCGTCTGCCTGTGTGCACGCACCACCGGGGTCTGGCCGCAAGAAACAGACGGCATGCCGGTCAATTCCAGGCGGCACAGGAAGACTTATCTTCCCGAGGCTGACATGTATGAGAACTATTTTTAAAAATAGGTCTTCTAAGAGCAAATTTCCTCCCAATCCTCAGGGGGCTGGATCCACAGCCAGCTCACTCTACCTTCTGTTAGCAGTTGGCCTGGAAGGTTTGATTTGGACATTGCACTATTCTGATTTCCTCTCTGATGACATGAATGGGTGGAAGCCTTTCTCTCATATTGTCTGCAAAACAAAGGTTTGCAATATGTAATAATAACATATATAATATATAATGATAAAGCAGATTCCCAACATCTGTTCTAGTCCTTTGATCTGACAAGAAGCTTGGCTATAAAAGGAAGCTGGAGTCACCAACAGACTTGTCCCCTTGGATCGAGGCAAATTCTGCTGACAGGCGGCCAGTGGAAAGTCTTTCCCTCTCCAGGCTCACCCTCCATTCAGCTTTTCCATGACACCTGCTCCAACGGTGAATGAATGGATGAATGAATGAATAGGAACTTGACAAGTCTTCTCCACCATCTCATGAGTGCAAAGCACATCATAAACATAAAACACATGAAATAATTCTCTGTCAGTTACCTAAGAAAGATGCTGTGGAACAGCAGTTACCAACCTTTCGGACTTCATGGACCACCATCCATGTCAGCATGGAAGATATATTTAAAATCTTTAGAGCTGAACAGTTAAGGGTATGATGATAATTGAGGATTTGATAAAATTTTACAAATTTTGGGTGTTTATATAAGTTTAGGCATTCCACAGAGCCCTTGAAGGTGAGTTTAACAATCCTTGGTTGATGTCTTGGTACTATGAGACCTAAGAGACTTAATAAAAAGAGGAAATTTCAAAATTTTCGTATTTATTTATGAGGGGAAATAGTTAAAAAAAAAAAATATGTAGAGCCCTAGCTGGTTTGGCTCAGTGGATAGAGTGTCAGCCTGTGGACTGAAGGGTCCCGGGGTTCCATTCGGGTCAAGGGCATAGGTTGCAGGCTCGATCCCCAGTGGAGGCATGCAGGAGGTAGCTGATAAATGATTCTCTCTCATCATTGATGTTTCTACCTTTCTCTCCCTCTCCCTTCCTCTCTGAAATCAATAAAAATATTTTTTTAAAAAATTAAAAATAAATAAATAAATATATAGATATAAGTGCTTGACTCTCCAAATTTACAGCCCATTAGCTGGAGGTCAAAAATACCTATTTCCTCATCTGTAAAGAGGTTCTGTTTCATAGGGCTGCTAGACAGAGTAAATTAAACAAGCTAATCCTGTATTTATAAACCATGGGGACAATGCCTGGCACATATTAAGCACTGCCTAAGTGCTTGTTACCAAAAAATACAATTCAGCACAACACAATACACTCCCTCACAATACAAGGACATGTGTCGTAACAGGTCACAACACCCCAAGATACTTGTGATGAGTCTCAAGTGCCCTCAGACACAACATCTCTTGAAAGAGCAGCTGTCTCACCCACTTTTTAATACCCTCAGTTTTTAAGAGGGAAACTTTTGAAAGCATAAGCTACTGGAAATGTCTTTAAGCATAAGCGGCTTTGCAAAAGTGAAGAAATGTTTTGCTTTCCAGAAGAAACCTTGGAGTCTGCGCCAAACCAGCAAAGATCTCTCGGGGGTCAAGTGCAATGAAAGCAAGCAGCACCTGTGAAGTCCATGTTAATGGGAAGATAATGCTCTTGTAAGTATGTCTGCACACAAGGCAGAGTCCCTCTCCTTGGTCAGGTCAGTGAACAGTGGCTTTGTAACCGGAGACCACCATTTTGCCCACCTCTCTTCCCCTCAAACAGTCTGGCAGGGCAACATTTTTTTTTTTTTACATCACCAATGAGGAGGAGCGGGAGGAGGAGAAGGAGAAGGAGAAGAAGAGTTACCTAATGAGGCAGGATCCTAGTTAATTTTCCCTGACATAACTTAAAAGCAAAAATAAGAAACAATTTAAAACACCAGGACTACAGGGGGTGCTGTGATGCAGGACTGAAGCCTAGCTTAGGAGGGCCCTCAGCACTCAGCCCTCAGCAGCTGCTTCCAAAGTGGGACAGAGGCCTGGCTCCTGGATCACAACTCAGAGGGGTTGCCTGAGACCCTGGCTGAGAACACATGGCAGCCCAGCTCCACTTCCTGCCTCTCACCGATGGGTTCTGATCATGAGATATGCCCTGGAGTTTCCCAGGGAATCCAACTTGCAACACTCGGTATAAATGGCATACAATAAACTGCACATATTTAAAGCATTCAATTTGAAAACTTTTAACATTATGTATAAATTCATGAAGCCATCATCACAATGAAGATGATTCTCACAGGGATGAGGGTCTCACAGGGATGGGGTCTCACAGGGATGGGGTCTCAGCGATGGGGGTCTCACAGGGATGGGGGTCTCACAGGGATGGGGTCTCACAGGGATGGGGTCTCACAGGGATGGGGTCTCACAGGGATGAGGGTCTCACAGGGATGGGGTCTCACAGGGATGGGGTCTCAGCGATGGGGGTCTCACAGGGATGGGGTCTCACAGGGATGGGGTCTCACAGGGATGGGGGTCTTACAGGGATGGGGTCTCACAGGGATCGGGGTCTCACAGGGATGGGGGGTCTCACAGGGATGGGGGGATCTCACAGAACAGTGATTTGGTTCTTTCTTGGGCTTTAGGCTCCCACAGTCCCAAGTATGAACCCTCCATGTCTTTTGGCTCTGACCAAAGACAGTGTTACTGAACCTCTCTCTGCCCTCATCTGTCCTACTAAGACAACAATAGCATCAACCTCAAAGGGCTGTTGCATTGATTAAATGAAATCATGGATATTAAGCTCCCAGTACTGTGCCCTCAACAAATTACAGTCGTTAATGTTTTATGATTATGACTCCCAAATGTTTCATCTGTCCCAGAACCCTTCCCACTCCAACTTCTGCCTTTCTCTAAAAGGTCCCACCATCACCCTCGAAGTCACCACTATTCAGAGGCATCCAGTCAGCAGCTACGTTTGTCTGATCCTCCTCCCGCTCCCTCCCCCCACCATGGCCACCACCCTAATCCAGGCTCTCATCTCTCAATTTCACTTTTATAATTGTCCAATTCAGTGGTTTCTAGACATCTGGATCTCATAGACAATAAAAATCTTACAAATTATTTTTGGAACCAAAGTATTTCTAACCTGGTGTGTGTGTGTGTGTGCACACACGCGCGTGCGTGCGTGCGTGCGTGCCAATAAAGATACTAAATAAATATCATTGAGAAACACCATAGTTTAATGACAAGACAGTTTAACCTCTTCCAAAGTAGAAAGACCATAAGTGCAGCATAAATCTGTTTTTAAAATGAATACATCTAGCTTTAAGAAAAGCTAGCTGCATTCATCTTATTTTCCTCATTTATCACCCAACTGATAGAAACTCCTGTAACTGACCAGCACCTGTCATTTCAGACTGCATTTGGAATCTGTTAGTCTAAGTCAGGGGTGGGGAACCTTCATTGGGATATTTATAACATCATTCGTAGCCCTAGCGGGTTAGGCTCAGTGGATAGAGCGTCGCCCTGTGAACCGAAGGATCCCAAGTTGGATTCTGGTCAAGGGCACGTATCTGGGTCGCAGGCTTCTGGCCTTGATCAGGGTGCGAGCAGGAGGCAACCAATCGATGTCTCTCTCTCACATCGGTGTTTCTGTCTCTCTCTCTTTCTTCCACTTTCTCTATAAATCAATGGAAAAATATCCTTGGGTGAGGATTTAAATATATATATTAACCTGCTATATTGGCTAAACATTTAGTTAACTCACCCCTAATGCCTTGGTAGGATGAGACCAAATGATTTCCAAGGGCCAGATGTTCCCCATCCCTGGTCTAAGTCATCTTCTCCAATGTCTTAGTCTAGGCTGCTAGAACAAAAATAACGTAGACTAGGTGGCTTAAACCACAGGAGATTTATTTGTCACAGTTCTGAAGGCTGAGAAATCCCAGGTCAAGGTGCCTGCAGATTTAGCTCATGGTGACGGCTCTCTTTGTGGTAATGTCCTCACATAGCAGAGAGAAGGAGAGAGAGAGAGAGGGGCCACTGGCTCTCAGGTCTCTTCTTATAAGGCCACCGATCCCATCCTGAGGGCTCCATTCCGTGACCTAATGACCTCTCCAAAGCCCCATCTCCAAATATGATCACATTAAGGATTAGGGTTTCAACCTATGATTGGGGGTGGGGCACAAGCATTCAGTCCACAGCGCTGACGAATCACCCCCCTTTCCTTCCTACACAAATCTTTCTACAACTCGCCTTATACACACAACCTTCCTGCTGAACAGCCAAGGGTCACATCCTGTTGTCTTGGGTAGGACTCATCTAACACAACATCCCAAACACAGCCAGAGGGAGACATCCACGTAGCAGTTGGCATTTTAGAGCTCAAAGTGCATTCTCCCCTAGAAGCAGGGATGCATGCAGTGGCGACACCCCACCATCACCCCAATAGTCTGTACTGAGGGGAGCACAGTCCTGTCCTCACAAAGAGTGGCTGTGGAGAAGAGCTGGCGTTCCCATCTGAGACACCCCAGCGGGGACCCTGGCCACCCCCATTCAGAGACCAGGGTGGCAGTTCCCTGCTGCCCTCCTTTCCTGACACTGGGACACCTCCTTTGGGCGACTGTCCCAGTACAGCACCCACTCTTCCTTCCCCACACTGTCTCAAACCTCCTCACTAAGGCATGGAGAAAAGGTTGCCTCAGAATTTGTACTGCTGGTACAATAGGAAACAGACAATGGCTAAAAATAACAATGGGCAAGGTGACAGCATTTCTAGAAGTCTACAGAGTTCGTTACCGGAATAATTCCTGGATTCCGTGGTTTGCAAAGGCCCCACCCTAACCCCCCACATCTGCCTTAGGCTTTCCTGCTCCACAATTGCAGCTGCTTCTTGGGCTCTGAGAACCATCCCCTGAACCCCAGCCGCCCTCCTATAAAGCTCCTAGAAGTTCAGGTTGGCACACCTGGGCTTCTTACCTTTCATAAAGCAGGTTCCCTCCTCCTTTCTCCCTTTAAAACACAAAGTTAAAAAACACAAAAGACTCAAAAGTGCAAAGTGGGCTCTTTGGGGACTGAGAAGGCCCTAGTGAGATCCGTGTGTGTATCGAAGGCCCACTCAGATCTGCTGTCACCCACAGAGGAGAGCTAACTCCTCCCTGGACAAGCAGGACAGAGGTCCCAGCACTGCTGGAGGGACTGCTGGGGGAGGGAGAGCAGCCCCCACAGCTTTCATTGACCTGGGGGAATAAGAGGGAACTAGAGGAACCATCCAATGTTATCAGCAATTGTAGGAGACATCTTTGCCCCTTTGGGTCCAGCCAGAGCGCTCCCTCACTGGGGTGAGGACCACTGAGGACCACTGCTACTCAAAGTGTGGTCAGCAGCCAGCGGTATTAGCATTACCTAGGAGCCCAACAGAAATACCGACTCTCAGGCCCCAATGCAGACAGACCTACTGAGTTAGAATCTTCCTCTTAGCACGTTCCCCGGGATGTGTCCGTGCATTAAGATCTGAGAAACTGTTCTAAATCACTACGTTATTCGACCTCAAGCTGGAGTGATTTGCCTTCCAGGGGCCATGTGGCAATGTCTGAAGACACTCTGGGTTGTCACTACTGGGAATTGCTACAGGCATCAAGTGGGAAGAGACCAGGGATGCTGCTAAACCTCCTGCCATGCACAGGGGGGTACCCACAACAAAGAATTATCTGGCCCCAAATGTCACTGGTGCCAACTGAGAAACTAGCTGCAAACAGCCAGGTGAGAGTTGGGTGAAACACCCTAGGACCTCATTCCTCCACGTGTGGGCTGCAGGCCAGCAGCAGCAGAGGGGGTCTCTGATTCAGAACCTGGGGGGGGGCGGGGGGGGGGGGGGCGCGGCAGAAATCTGTTTCTACAAGCTCTCCATGTGAACTGCCTGCATGCTTCTTGCTCCTTAAATTTTGCAGACCATGGGCCCCTGCCCTCGGGATGGCGGTCAGGAAACATGGGCTCAGCCAGGTCAGCCATTCGTCCAAGATTTCACACCAATAGCAACAGCCATTAGAATGGCTGGCTGTAGTGGATGTGGGCGGCATGCGGCTGGCACCAGCCTCTTTGCTACACAACTTCAAGGACAATGGATTAAAGGTTCCCACTGCTGTGAGCACACGTGCCAGGCTCATGACCCTGATGCTGACCACAGGAGTATGCTGGCATGACTGCATGCAAGAAAAAGGGAATTCAAAGCTCTCAGAATCAGCCCGGCCGGCGTGGCTCAGTGGTTGAGCATCAACTTATGAACCAGGAGGTCACGGTTCGATTCCCGATCAGGGCACATGCCTAGGTTGCGGGCTCAATCCCCAGTGTGGGGTGTGCAGGAGGGAGCCGATCCATGATTCTCATCATTGATGTTTCTACCTCTCTCTCCCTCTCCCTTCCTCTCTGAAATCAATAAAAATATAAATAAATAAAAAACGAAAAAACAAACAAACACACAACTTCTCTTTCTTTTTAAAAAAAAAAAAAAAAGCTCTCAGAATCAGAGGCCAGGCAACACTTGATATGGCATTACTGCACTATGTCCTAGCGATGAAAATAAGGAAGATGCTGGTAATAGAGAACTATATTAAATATATCCGCAGCTCTTCAGGGGAAGCCTTCCCAGATTTCCCCTTGTTTTTCTGTTCTCCATTCATTGTGCTCATCTCCCACTGCCTGCTGTACTGTGAATTCTGAGAATCCCCTTGCCCATCGCAGGATGAGTTCCTTGAGGACAGGAACTGTATTGTAGCAGATGTTGTGGTCACAGCCCCTGGCTGGCCCTCCCTGGAGATCAGAACTCTGTTCCCAAACTTACTCTAGGCTTCTTCTCTCTGTGCCTGAAGGAAATGCCAGGGAGTATGAGTCCCCAGAAGCAATCTGCGTACAGGAGGCATAGAGTGGGAATGGGTAGATGAATAACCCCGCATCCACTCACCTCGGTGGGAGAATTCTGAGGTGCATTCTGCATATGGCTCTTAGAGACCCACAGAGGGAATGAGCCGCCATCCTCACAACAGTAGCCTCATTAGCACACCTTTTTATCAGCTCTCCCTTCCCCTCTCACCTCCCCATTTTTCACCAGGATTCCTGCACCCGAAACTAACTGTCTGCATCCAAATCCTTATCTCAGGGTCTGCTTTAGCGGGAACCCAAACTAAGACAAGTATTTTCTTCATTGAATCCCTGGTATTTAGTCACCTCGCTAACACAGTAAGTGCTCACAAAGCTAAGTATTTATGGACGTTTTTTAAAAAGTCTTGATATGTATAGAAAATCCAAAAGCAACAGCAACCAAAAAATTAGCAAAAACCCCACTGGTAGCCTGGCCAATAGAATCTAAAATGTATCTACATTTCTTCTCCTTGAATTTTGGTCAAAATTCTAAAGAGTCTCTTAACTACAGTAACAATGTAATTTGTTACCATCATGTAGGAAAAGAGGGAAGCTCGGTGGCCAGGAGTTGAAGCCCTAGCTACAACTCACATTCCTAGCCCTGATAACTGCCAAGTGACCTGAGCCTCCATGTTGTCACCTGTGAAGGGGGAAATCATAATAGTACCTGTTTGCAGGGTTGTGGGGAGGATTTAATAAGATAAAGGATTATTAAATGACTTCATCCTGGCCCAGCTTAAACCCTCAACCAATGTTCTCAGCATTAGTGTTACTATCCTTGTAACTGTGTCGCCCATGTCAGGTGACAGATGGGAGCAGAGCGCCAGGTACATAACACTCAGCAGACAGTTACTGTGTGAATGAATGAATGAATGAATGAATGAATGATATTCCAGAGTGGAAGGTAAAAAGCCTGCAACCACTCCTTTTGCAAGAGCTCCTAAAATGTTTTCGTGTTCATTAACCCCACCTCTGTTGCTAAAACCGTATGAGCTCAGGACAGTCCCTCAGTCTCCAGTCCTATAGGTACCACCTGTGAAACAGGTTAGCACAGAACTTCACTTAGAGATTAAATAAATCCCAGGAAAGGAAGACAGGAGCCACTCCACAGCTGGAGGCTGAATAGAACAGTACAGGCAGCCACAGGCAGGCAGAAGTGCTCAGCCTGGGCACACTGACAATTAAGGTGGGTAATCCTTTGCAGTGGGGCTGTCCTTTGCATTGTAGCAAGTTTAGTTGCATCCCTGGCCTTACTCACTAGATGCCCCCAGAACCACCAGTCACAACCAAAATGTCTCCAGACATTGCCAGTATCCACTGGGACAAAATCACCCTTGATAGAGAACCCTGTGGTAGAGGTTTACCTCCCTCAGTGAACCAATGTTGCAGGGAGGGGCAACATTGTTCTCTTTCATCAGTTGGCCTGGGTTTTTATTTACTAGAGGCCCAGTGCACGAAATTTGTGCACTGGTAGGGTCCCTAGCGGCTGCCACTGCTGGCCAGGTACTCCCTCCCTTCCCCTGGCTGGCCCCACCCCCTGGTCGAACTCCTGATTAAGGGGACAATTTGCATACTACGCTTTTATTATATAGGATTTTAATCTCCTAGAATGCTATTTCTACCTGTTTCCATCTTATCCTTCATTTTCTACTGCACTTCATTACAAAGCAAGCCCTCTGGAAACAACCAAGCACTCACATAGATTTTGAACTATTTTGTTTTCCCCAGTCTATCATTAGCCTTATTTGCAAATAAGATTGATGTTTTTAAAGCTCATCTGCTTGCAACCCCAGAACACAATCCCCTCCCAGGTTGTTACCATCCATTTATGACACGAGGAACAGCAGGAGACCTAAACTCCAAACCCAAATGATCTTGACATGCAAATGTGTCATAAAAGCCCAACCTCAGCAGAAGATTTCAAAGGATTTATTAGCAACAGAGCTGCTGTTAAGGAGGCTGATCTGAGCGGCTTTCCAGGCGATGGTCAGAGCTGCTCTACAACGGGCAATCAGACCCAAAGTTCTCCACTCAGAGTCGGAACCCTCCCGCGGGGCAGAGCGCTGGCCCGGCTGTGGGCTCTGAGGAACAGTGGTGCTTACCATTCCACTGACTTCCCAATGGCTTTCTCCAACCATGTCGGCTGCATTCATCAGTTCCTTCCTCCACACCAAAAGCAAATCCCTGTGCACTGGAAACTAGGCCTGCATACATGCATGCATTAGACCAGTGGTCTCCAACTGGTGGTCCGCGAGGTCAGAAAGGTTGGCGACCACTACATTAGACTACAGCGATGAGAAATCAAATCCGCAGGGAACTCCAATCTCTCTACAGCCTTCCCCTCCCACCTTCAAGCAGGGGTCACACTTCTCTAATGTAGCCTCACTCCCACACCTCCTGCCCTCCGATGGTCCACTATTGCCTTTCCCTGGGTGAGCCAGCAGCCAGTCCCACTGCCTACGTGCTCCACCCCATGCCACTGGCCCTGCTGGTTTCTCTTCCTCAGGGCCCTTGCACGTGCTGTTCCTTCTCCCCAGATCCCTTATCCTTGGATCAGTGCCTGGCTGACTCTGCCCTTCTCAGGTCTCTGCTTAAATGTCATGTTCTCAGAGCAGCCTTCCTGTGCAAAGTATCTAGCAAGCTCCCTCCATTTTTGTAGCCCGTGAAGTTGCTTTATTTTTCTTCTAGAAGCATGCAGTTCCTGGAGTTATGCTATATATTCATTAGCTTACTTGTGGCATGTTTGTCCTCCCCTCTCCTGCTCCTGGAACACGAGTGCTGTATGGCACCGGGGCTCTGAATGCCCCGCTCATCCCTACAGCCCTGTGCCTAGAAGGGTGTGTGGTGGGTGCTCTGTAAATAGTTGGTCCATGCAATTTACACTTGCTAAGATCTGGAAACAGCCCAAGTGCCCATCAGTAGATGAGTGGATAAAAAAGCTGTGGTACATTTACACCATGGAATACTATGCAGCAGTAAAAAAAGAAGAATCTCCTACCCTAGAGACAGCATGGGAGGACCTGGAGAGTATCATGCTAAGTGAAATAAGTCATTCAGAGAAAGACAAGCATCACATGATTGCATTCATATGTGGACTCTAAGTAACAAAAGAATCTGATGAACATGGAAGCATGGAACAGAGTGCAGAATCTCAGAGGGAAGGTGGGGAAGGGTGGGTGGGAGGCAATCAACCAAGGACCTTGTATGCATATATGCATTAGCCCATGGACACAGACAATGGGGCAGTGAGGATCTGATGGCAGTGGAGGCGGGGGGCCAGCTGGAGGGGGTCAATGGGGGAAAAAGGGGGACATGTGTAATACTTTCAACAATAAAGAATTAGTAAAAATAAAATAAAATAAAATAGCTGGTGCATGAATGAATATCTGCACTTGGACTGACAAATCACAAGACACAGAGCGGACCCCTGGGAGGCAGAATCTGAGGGCTCCTATAGGGCTGCTAGACAGGTACTGCTCCATCGACCTCGGGGACCTCGCCCATACCCTGGGTTCCCTGCCTTCAGTTTCTGTACCTGTGACTATTCTCCCACGGGAGAATCCCTTCCCCCACCCCCCAGCCCCGGCCCCCCAGCTTCAGAAAACCACGCCTTCGGGCCAGTGCGGGGAAGAACAGAGAAGCAAGCAAACGGAATTCTGCGGAGAGCCAGTGGAGTTAATCCTTCCTACAGCATCCTGCCAAGGTTTTTTCCTGAGCACCCAGCTCACCGGTCTATTTTTAGGTCCCTCTATTAGGAACCTAAACAGTAAAAGCAGCCATTGCCTCATAAACGCAGGAACGCAGGATCAGCAGGCCCCTCGCATGTAGGAACTTGTTAGGATAATCACAAAAGGCACTTTTCCTTGAGATCATTAAAAATAATTAGTAAGAAAATATTTTTGAACAAGGAGATGAGTTCCTCTGAAAGACAAGCACGCTCATTTCTTATACCCAAAAAATGAAAATCCCATTTTCCTTCACAAGGTCCCGGGCCTGTTGGAACAGGAAGATGCGTTCCATGATTGCTTCCGCTCTGGAAGGTTCTACATGCCCTCCGGCCTCCACGCGGAGACTGAGGCTGGCTGGGTATCCTTCTCCCCCTCCTGGTCAGAGACGATGCCTCCCCAGAGGCGGCCTCTGCCCTGTTTGGGTGGCCCATCCTTAACCAGCATTTTTCTCATTTATTCTCTAGAAACGCGCCCTGAGAAACAGCTCCTGAAACCTGTTGGAAGAGTAGGTTCCTAAGCCAAGGTGGCCTAGAAGTCCCATGCTGCTGCCCCACCTCCAAAGGGCTGAAGCTCTCACCTCCAAGCCATTGGGAGGTTGTAAAGGTCCCCGCTCCCCTCCACCATCATCCTAGGCCTTCCTTACCTCCCTCGGCTCCCATGGCAAACTTCCTTTCATCAGCAGGAGGGCCTCCTGTGGGTAATCAAATCCAATAAATAGAAATTTTCTTGCTTTGCCTTCCTATGAGGCCAGAACGCATGCGTGCACACTGGAGTTGAGGGTTAAGGAGAGCCTTCTTGGGAGACATGCCCTGCGAGTCGGGAACACTGACTTAGCCCAGAGAAGGGCAAGGTGGGCTGGGAGGAGAGTTCTAGGGGAGGAGAGAGCACGTGTAACGTTGTGAGAGGCAGAGAGAGAGTGGTGCACTGGGAACTGAAATCAAGTTCAGGAGGAAGAGCGGGGAAGGGACGAACAAGAAGTGGCGACTCCCCCACCCCCAAATCCAGATTAGGTGCCTCTCTTCTTTGCCTGTGTATTGTCCTAATTGGCCTCCCCCACCGCCCCCCCCCCACCCTCCCGCCAAAGTACTCATCAGACAATAGCAGAGATGGCCAGCCAAACACCACAGTCCCACGTGGTCCCCTTCCAGATTGCAGACTCTCCGTGGGCTGCTCCTCCCAGTCCTCTGGGCATCCAAGCGGGACTGTGTGCTTAGTTCTTGCCAAGGAAATGTGAGAAGTGACGTGTGCCACTTTCAAACCAAAGCATTTCAGAAATAAATGTACCTTCTTTCCCTTTCCACCAGTTGGACACAGAGTACACTGCAGTCCTAGGAAACTGTGGGGATGCAAGATGGAAGGAGCCCAGAGCCCTGAATCACTGTGTGGAGGAAAGCTACCCGCTGACGGAGAATTCTTGCCCTGGGCTTTTAGGCGAGGGAGGAAGAATTCTGTGGTATAGTAAGCTACGAAAACTTGGGGGGTTAATTGTTACAGCAGCTAATATCACCCTAATACACAGACCAGGTAACCCTTACTTATTTAATTATAGGTAACCTCTAGATGGCAGGAGTCCCCATTGTGCTACCAGCACCTAGGATAGTAAATAAACATTAGTTGAATGGAAATAGTCTATTTGATGAGAAGGAAGACCATCCCAGAATCCCTGAAATCCCAATAAAGAAAACCTTCTTACTTTGTCAAAGGCCACACACACACACACACACACACACCTAAGTTCCTGCACCAAAGCCACATGCAGCTGATGACAAAACCTGCTCCGGCTGTCTTGTGATTCATATGACAGCAGAGACCATCCTAGAAATAACCCTTGCAGGATTCTGTTCCCCAGCATGGGTGTCTATCACATAGAGCCAAATACCGCAAAAGAAAATTGGAATAGGAAAGAAAAAGTCATCAAGGAAAATAGGCCAGATTTCTCATGATCTCACCCGTGAGTCAGATCTGCGTTTGGGATAACAACTAACCAAGTAGACTGGAACAGTCTGTCTGCAAGATGTTGGCCTGCCAACGGCAACAGCACAGAGAAGGCACACTGTTCAAATGGACTTAAAAGGACGAATCTAGTGCCCTTGTTTCTTTCTTTTTCCTTCAAAAAAATATTCCAAAGTGAAGCAGCCTCCTATTTAAAAATAAATCTTTGGCAATTAAACTATAATTACACAAACACACACAAAGCACTGATTGCCTAGGACCTGCATCTTGCCATGTCGGGAGGTAGGAAACAGTCCTACAGAAGAGTGTTTGCTGTGTGGCACTTAGAAAGCTGCCTCACCTCTCTGGGCCTCGATCTGTTCATTTATAAAATATGAGATTATAATCGATGATCTCTGACAGTCTACAGAAGAAATAATTGTCGGTGGAAGGGAAACTGAATTTTTCATGCCTTGCAGGTTTTTTAATATTCATGGAAACGATTCCCAACAGAAACAAGGTATTTTTTTATGGGTAGCTTAATTTAAGGGAATGTATTCACTTAGAACAGAACACGAGGTCCAAGGCATTGCAGACACAGTGGGTCTTGCGTAATGAGAGGCAGAAATAGGATGATTTGTTCGCAAGTAACAGGCAATATGTGGACTGTTGAGCTATGACAGTGTCAGGACATTTCCTTTTAGAGATCAAGGAAACTTTAAGAATCATTAAGCACAACTGCTTCATTCTAAGTGTGGAGAAACGAAGACCTAAAGATGCTACTGCCAACGCTGAACAGTGGAGGTACCTGTGCTCACACCGTGCTGGCTGCTGGTCTGGTCCTCTTTTCGCTCTGCCCCCATCCTCCCTCCCAATCCTGCTTGGTGCCCCGTACAATGACAACATTAACCTCTGCGCCCCTCTGAAAATTCTCCCTGGACAAGGACCCACAGAGGAGCTGGTCATTCTATCTAACGTGAGGCTTGAGGTTGCTTGCTGGATTTTAATACCCGACGCCTCGCCTAACCCTCAAGCCCACAGGCTAAGAGTGCTTTCTGAGAATTCAAACAATAAAGCTGGGATCAGGTGAAGGATGCAGAGGTAATCGCATACCTCAAAGTAAGAGGATAAGTGCTCCTTAGAGTTCTGGGACTGGCAGCTACCTAGGGCTATAAAAATAGCCTCTCGCGGGTTATCGCCAGCCGAGTCTCTATAGCTTGGATTTCAGGTCCTTGACTCAACTGTCCCCTTGGACCCCTTGCTCCCGCCCAGGCACTGTCCTAGACGGATTGCTTCCCATTTTGATACTTACCTGCAGTTTGAACCACATCTCTGGTCCTTCCAGGACAATGCAGTAAAGGCAAAAATGGAAATGAGGTAAATATTTGCTTATCTATTCTTTCTCTACCTCAGCCCACTCTCTCCCTCTCCTTCAAGTTTGTAAAAGAAAGCCCAGGATTGCCCTCTTCAGCATCTGTCACACAGCAGGATCCTATTTTAGGCAACCCAGGGCCTCCGGAGCTGGGACCTGCATTTCATTAAAGGCGGTTCTAAGGAAATGGAAGAGTAAACCCCTTTACATGCGTTCCTTTCCAAGCCTCTGGGAAATGGAAGTGGTGGCCTAGAAAGAAAATTGCATCTGATTATTAGGATTGCTAGTTATAATAATAGAGGGGAAAGGTAATGGGCCAATAAATGTGGGGGCATCGTTAAGAAGAACTTAAGCTCCAAACTTAGTTAAGCTCTGGATTTAAAAAAAAAAAAATTGTTCCTTTCTATTACCTTTAAAGGTCTCCTGTGCCAATGAGGATATAGAGCCGACTAGACTCTACTGAGCTGAAGTCTGTTTCCAATGCCAACTGGAATGCAGTGGCTTCGCAAACACAGTGGGTTTTGGGGGACAGCGGACCTGCCTTGGAAGCCTGGCCCTAACACTGACTACCCAGCTGGGTCGCCTCAGAAACATTGCCTGCCCCTCTGAGCTGCTGGCTCCTCATCCATACAATTGGACCAATCATCTACCAGGAAGCAGAAATGAGATGCTGGGGACAAAGTATACAGGAGGGACTTACTAGCTGTTGAATTAAATCTCCGAGTTGCCAGAGGCATTAGAGGCCCCCCAGCCCAGTCCGGCAAAACCAGTCCTCGGCCTGATGCCTGCAGTGAAGGGCCGCTTGTACCCCTCACGGCAGTCCACACCACTCTGAGACTGTAATGTCAGAAAAGATGCCCAAGCGTGGAGCTGTATCCGCTTCCCCTAAGCCAGTGGTTCTCCACCTCCTGGCCCTTTAAATGCAGTTCCTCACGGTGTGACCCGACCATAAAACTATTTTCATAGCTGCTTCATCGCTGTCATGTTGCTACTGTGATGAATCGTAACGTCAATATCTGATCTGCAGGATGGTCTTAGGCGACCCCTGTGAAAGGGTCGTTCGACCGCCAAAGGGGTCGCGACCCACAGGTTGAGAACCGCTGCCTTAATCTGAATGCTTTGGCTCTAGTTCCAACTTCTGAACCAGAAATGCAAATAAGCCTTAGCAGCCCAGCACAAGGGAGCCATTGAGATGCTTTCCTCGGTCATCCACTGGATCTTCGTGGCAAACCTCCCATGTGCAGGTTGACAGAAGCACAGAGAGGTGAGGGGTGAGTCCAGATTCCTTGTTTGTGGGGCTGGTTCCGAAGGCGTGCCATTGGCCAAGACAGGGAACAGAGGAGAAGGAGCGGGTTTGCATGGGAAAGGTGGTGAGCTTTGGAGTAGCAGAGGGTCACCCAGGTGGAGACGGTAGGTAGACACTGCACATGGGAGTCCAGAGCTCAGGAGGAGGGTTGGGGTAAAGGTACAGATTTCGGAGTGATAAGGACATAGATGGGCTGAAGTTGAAATGTGTCTGAAATGCCCATGGGCGGAATGAGAATATCAATGTGTAAGAGGCAAAGTATAAAACCCAATAAACAGTGGAGGGAGACATACGCTGTTGCAAATAAATTAAAGGGCTCCATGGAGAGGAGCTCAGAGGAAGGTTAAGACAAAGTATGAGTTGAAGAGGTAGGAAGAAAACCGGAAAAGAACTGTCAGAAAAGCGGAGAATGGTGTCTCTTTAAGGAGGACCTGGGCAGCAGCGTCGACTGAATTAGCTACCGAAGAGCTCCCCGTGGATTTGGCTCTGGAGGCCCACTCGTGATCACAGCGAGGGTATTTCAGTGACGGGCTGGGAATGGAACTAGGAATGCAGTCCATCGAGGAACGAATGCGAGATTAGTGAAAACAGCCAATACGGACCACGTTTCCAGGGACCAGGGTTGTTAAGGCGATAAAGGCAAAGGGGTCTTGCAGAGGGGTGAGATTTGCAGATGGCAGAGAGGAACCGCGGAGAGCCAGGGAGAAGTTAAAGACAGAGGGGGGAAACACACGAATCAAGTATGATAGTTAAGCTGAGCCTGGAAATAAAATGTTCGATGAAAAGAGGGACATTTTCTGAGGCAGGAAGGAAAGAGTACAGACTGGATGTGGAAACAGTTGGGAAGGGAGGAAGCTGAACAGAGGGTTGTCCACTGATTCTCTCTGCATAGAAAACATTAAGGTCCCAGCTTGGAGGGAGAGAGGAGAGTTAGAATAGACCCTGGGGGGAGGGGGTGGCATGGGAAGGCAACTGAGATCTTGTGAAGAGACTGTGCACCTGTCTTCCCGTCTGTGGGGCTGATGAGTTTAGAGGCCCTCGTTTTATAAGTTCACCTACCCAAACAGATGAGATTTCACTCACAGAAATGCTTATCAGTCAGGATACAGGGGTAGGAAATGCAGGTGGTTGGACTTATTTGGTGTAGGGATTTTAGGTGGTGGGGAGAGCAAAAGGAAAAAAAAAAAAGATTTAAGGAGTTTAAAATATTAGCAAATGAGCGGATAAAGCCTATAGGGGTGTGGGCTGGAAGGGGACAGCCTTGGAAGGCAGCTATGATCTCTCCTGCAAATCTCTCCCACTACCTTCTCCGTCCTGGACCCCTGCCTCTGAGTATGTTACTTTAGACCAGTGGTTCTCAACCTTCCTAATGCCGCGACCCTTTAATACAGTTCCTCATGTTGTGGTGACCCCCAACCATAAAATTATTTTCGTTGCTACTTCATAACTGTAATTTTACTACTGTTATGAATCGTAACGTAAATATCTGATATGCAGGATGTATTTTCATTGTTACAAATTGAACATAATTAAAGCATAGTGATTAATCACAAAAACAATATGTAATTATATATGTGTTTTCCGATGGTCTTAGGCGACCCCTGTGAAAGGGTCATTCGACCCCCAAAGGGGTCGCGACCCACAAGTTGAGAACTGCTGCTTTAGACCATGCATTGCCTGGAGCAGCACACAGTAGCTAGAGGTGTGGGACTAGGGCAGAGGGTCAGCGCGCTGTTTCGGGGCCCCTGTCTGGAATTTACCTCGATGTAAATCACATCACAGGGTTGTACACACTGATCATATGAACGTCCCACGGTTTACACAAAGATCTCCATGAAAGCAGGTTCCTGATGATCCCGTAATAAACGCCATTGGTTTTTTTCAGACACAAGTGCAGGGCTTTCCTTGAGTCCCTTGGCTGACTCTTGAGCGTCTTGGCCTATCCCGGGAGTCTATTTTGGTTCTGATTCTGGTGTGAAATGAGGTCACTGTGTTTCCCAGATCTGGGTCATGAGCAAATGGGATAAACATGTCACCCACATTTTCATGCAAGTTGATAACAAGGTTGAACAGAAGCAGGATAAATCCAGTGGCAAAACTGTACTGATTGTCACTGCTAGAACCTTCTCTCTGGATGGACACCCACCCATCAACCCCTTCGCCCAGGCATTTAGCCAGCTGGCTACAAATCACCAGGTGCTGCTACTGTCCTGTCCACATTTCTCCATCTAGCCCACAAAGATGTCCCAAGGGGCCATCCAAACACCTTGCTGAAAAGTCCAGATACGCTGTGTCAACAGCTTTCCCATGATCTACGGGTCTGTAACCTTATCCCCATTGGATAAAAACACAATGAGCTTTTCTTTGCTTGTGTCTTGTACACCTACAACCAGATGGAAATCGGTTTATGACATTTTGCAGCTTTATACCATTTCCTGTCTCACCATGACATCACTTTTCCCCAGGCCCAGGCCTTCAAAAGGCCACAAAGGTGCTAAGAACTTAGTTTCTAAACCTTCCTCCTACTCCAGTGGATCAGGTTACCTGATCGCCAGGGCTGCTGAAATGAAGAATGCTAGCTTACTAATGAGACTAGAATAGAAAAACCCCTACAACAGAGAGGAAAGGGCCCTATGAGGTGGACCCACTTTGCCTCATCTTGGAGCTTCCTCCCAGCAGCCCTAAAAGGCAGTTTAAATTATATTTCCTTGAATCTAATTTTGAAAAAAAAAAAAAGCCAAATATGATTGTGTCTGAGCTTTCTTGGGTACATCATTTTCAAACAGGGCGCTGCAATCTTAGGATTTTAAAACTTACAAGATATGTATTCAGTTGCCATTTAAAATGAGAAAGATATAGAGCAACAATGAACCACAGTGAAAAATGCCAGGGTGTTTACGAAGCATATCATCCCGAATTACACCGAGCGCGACACCCCTTTCTATAGGCACTCCTTAGATCCTGCTGAAACATTCAACAAGAACAGTTTAAGCAATTCATCAACATCTGTTTACTGTCTGCTGCTGGGGATACAAAGAGGTGACAGCATGGTCAGGAACCTCAGAGAGTTTGCAGTCTGGGCTGGGTGGGCATCAAGAAAAAGAAGGCACTTTGTGCCCTGGCTGGTGGCTCAGTTGACTGGAAAGTTGTCCTGTACACAAAATGTTATGGCTTTGATTCCCAGTCAGGGCACATACCTAGGTTGTGGGTTCTGGGTTCCATCCCTGGTCGGGGAGTGTACAGGAGACAACCAATCATTGTTTCTCTCTCCTTCTCCTCCCCCCTAAAAGGAAGGAAGGAAGGAAGGAAGGAAGGAAGGAAGGAAGGAAGGAAGGAAGGAAGGAAGGAAGGAAGGAAGGGGAAGGGGGAAAGGGGAAAGGGAAAGGGGAAGGAGAAGGGGAAAAAGGAAGAGGGAAGGGGAAGAAGAGGGGAGGAAGGGAGGGAGAGAAAGAAAGAGGGAGAGAAAGAGAAAGAAAGAAAGAAAGAAAGAAAGAAAGAAGAAAGAAAGAAAGAAAGAAAGAAAGAAAGAAAGAAAGAAAGAGAGAGAGAAAGGGAGGGAGGGAGGGAGGGAGGGAGGGAGGGAGGGAGGGAGGAAGGAAGGAAGGAGGAGGAAGGAAGGAAGGAAGGAAGGAAGGAAGGAAGGAAGAAAAGACACTTTGAGCAAAAGGTTCACCAACCAGAGCAGCATGTGCCGGATGCCAAGTGAATGTGCCAAGCAGTGTGTGCACCAACAGACGTTCCCAGAAGCTGCCTACTGGAGGGGGGAGGGAGCGCGGAGAACACTTTTCAAAGGGAATGAGACTTCTCCTGGATCTTAAGGGACAGACAGAACTTAGGCAATGGGTAGGTGGGCAGTCTGGGTGGAGGGTGTGGAGTAAATTATACTACTCATGTAGATGAAAGGAGTTTAAGCTGTATCCAAATACCCTTTTATTTTTCAAACATCAATATAAAGAGAAAAGCCTTATGATCACCTGGGAAATGAACAAAGAACACACTTGGCTGCAGTATGGGGTCTGTGCCTCCCCACAAAGTCCAGCCAAGCTCATGCAGGAACGAATGTCTACCACATCCCCTCTAATGAGATTCTCCGATGAAACCCTAATATGCTATCATACACAGCAACAAATTTCACTACGTCATCCTCTGCGATTTAAGTCTTGAGACTAATGGATTTTCTAAGAATGCAACAACCTGTGCCACAGAGGTAAAGTGCAAAGGAAGAAAAACAAATAGTGGTTTGCAACCCTGGCTCCACATGAGAACCACCTGGGAGCGTTCAGAAAATACCAAGGCTTGGACTGTACCTCCCACCAATTACATCACAATCCCTGAGGCACCAGCATTTCAATGAAAAACACCAATGATTCTAATTCATTCTCTCATCAAATATTTTGAGCGTCTATTGTATGCCAAGCATTGTTCTAAGTGTTGAAGATACATGAGTGAATCAAAAAGGACCACCCCCGCCCCCTTAAAAAATGCCTTCAGAATTTACATTATAGTGGGGAAAGCAGGCAGGAAAGCAAAGTATGTCACTAAAATGTATGTTAAGAAAGCTGACAGTGTGCTAAGGAGAAAATAAAGCTGAGAGGGAGACAGAAGTCTCAGGCTGAAGTAGACTGACATGGAAGATTTCTCCGAAGGTGACATTTGAACCAAGACTTGAAGGAAGCGAGGGAGCAACTCAGCTACATAAAAGAACCTGCCAGGCACAGGGAATGGTAGGTGCAAAGGCCCTGTGGCAGAAGCATGTCAGTGTGGCTTGAGCTGAGTGGGAAGGAATAGAGGTGAAGTCAGAAAGGGAAGGAGAAGGGGAAGGGGGAGAACACCGGGGCCTGGCAATCTGTGTAATGGGTATGGCTTTACTGGGTGAGATGGAAAGCTACTGGGAAGGTTTGAGCCGAGAAGTGACATGATCTGATTTCCATTTTACTAGAATCATTCTGACTGCTCTGCTGAGAACAGACAGTGAGGGAAGAGGCAAAGCAATAGCAATTGAGTGATTCCTAAAATAGTCCAATTGAGAGATTAGGACAGTTTGGATAAGGGAAGAGGTGATGAGCAATGGTCAGACTGGGTATATTTTAAAGAACTGACCACAGACAAATCATCTGGAAGGGGCAGGGTGGGAACCTGGATTTAGACATTAAAAGCTGACCATCAGACATTCAGTGTTACATTACCTGAATGATGGTTCAGGTTCTCCCCACCCAGACATGCGGGTCTGACACTAGTTTCATTCATTTGAAAAACTTTCATAAAGGATCTACTGTGGTCCAGGCACCGCCATAGGGGCTTGAGTCACAGCATCAAACAGACATTGTCTCTGCCTGGAAGAACCTTCCAGTCCAGTGTTTCTGAACCACAGCTGATACCAACTCAAGGGGCAGCTCTGGCTTCACTGGACTACAGTTCACAGCCCCAGCCAAACCCATAGCACAGGGTGATGTCGCCCAGGTTCACCCGGGCCTCGATCTGTATCCATCAGCCAATATGCCAAGGGGATGCTTAGCCAGTTCCAAGTTTCCATCAGAATTGGGCTCACTATGTTCTTGAAGGAATGCTTTTTCCATTGTTCCTTCCCCGTCCCCGAAGACAGGTAAATAATTTGATACAACTGATAGTTCAAGACAACCAGAATTTTATTTTTATTCTCCATGTACAGAATATGAAATAACATACACATATATACATATGTACACATTTTTTCCTCCCTGCCAAGTGCTAAACAAATATTATTGAATGAAAAAAAGACCAAAAATAGGCAATGAGGACAAAATAAAAGCTCTGAGAGAGACCTGAGCATAACTGATAAGACTACCCTCTTTCAAATGTTGCTGAGCTTTCATATTTTTCAGTGCTTCTGTGGGAAGCTACCTACCTCCTATTCGCAGGACCAATATCATTAGCAAAGTTTACATGCTGTGTCAAAATGAAGATGGGGAAGAAGAAAGAGTCATACAAAATAATCAGTACAACTACCCTAGTTCCGGCATAGATTGTAACCAATGGTAATCCAGAAGCACTTCTTGACTGTGGGGGGAGGGGACAGGGAGAGGGGTGATATTTCACATGAGAGCAGACACACAATTCCACCAGGGCTCCATTGTGACTACTCATCTCTCTGTTAGCAGGAACAATGAGCAGCTCCTCTTTAGTTTGTGCTAAAAATAAAGGAGACTGCCAATGAATGACACTTTACATGCACAACCCTCCAGGTAAAGTTCTGGTTACCATGGCAAACCCCACTCATGACAGCAGAGGCAAAGCGCATGATGGATCAAATGGCCAGGGTCCTGCCTTCCTGCAGGAAAGCAGCTATAGTTGCCAGATACACTCACCAGCCACTATAGCCCTTTCTATGAATAAAAGCCCAACCTATATTTGTGGGTCTTGGCCATTCTCACCATTACTATTTGCCTGAAATAGTAGCCTTTTGTCTGATGTTTACTTCTCAGGATGCTGATGTCATTCTCAAGATGGAACTTATTTTTAAAAAGAGGTTCAACAACAGGGAAGGAAACAAACCGTGGCTGTCTCCTTCTCCCCGGCCTACAACCGTGGCCGCAGTCCCTCTGCACCCCATACCTGGCGAGAACCTGCCCTTTGGTGTCTGCCATGACTGGTGATGGAGAAATGGACCAATCTTTGAGCAAGACCTAATGGTGAGGGTCTTGTACCGACCGATCTAAAAATGTGCTCACCCTAGGTTTCTATCAGCTGGGTTAGGGATGTGGAGGCAGAAAAGACCAAACTACATAAAAGTGCTGGTGTGTAAGGAAAAACCAGGAGGGAAATCTTAGGACTTCTTATGAATGCAAATAAATTCCACGTTTGAATATCAGGAGGCAACCTAGTCATCTCTGCCTTTCCTGTTTAAGGGTTCAAGGAAGAGGGTTTAAACCATGAAGTCTCCAGCTGGACCAGAACAAGTCTTGAGCCTATATGCCCAAGTACAGAAGAAAAAGAAATGAACTTCTTAGCTTCTCAAGCCTAAGCCCCAGGGCCAAGTTTTCAGAGAAACGGTGCATTTAGAACTTAAGTAACTATATTTCTTCAGTGTTTTAACAATCCGTGTCCTGGGTTTATGAGCAGGAAAATGAATTAGAAAACTCAGACTCAAAGCTCTGTAGGGACTTTGGGGATCCTGGGCATTCTGGCTTCTCCAAAGTTCTGTATGGAATAATGGATAAGAACACAAGCCTGTGAGTCAGAGAGATGGGGTTCAAATTCTTGCTCCAACTCTTAATAGATGTGTCACCTCAAGCAAGCAATTTAAACTATCTGAGCCTACTTTCCATCATCTAGTAAGTGCTCAATTTGTTCAACGGCTATTTATCGAGTGCCAGGCACTGGAGAAACAGTGAACAAAACAAGGGCCCTGCTTTGATGGAGCTTACATTCTGACAAATAAATCAAAACTTCATTTTAAACAGAAACAATGTGAGAGCGTGCCTGGGGTGGCCATTTTAGATTACATGGTTGTAGAGAAGGAGGCCTGAGAAGGTCTGGGGAGAGAAGCTTCCCAGCACAGGCAGGGCCCTGCTGAGGGGCAGAGCTTGGCATGTTTCAGACAGAAAGAAGGACGGTGTTTCTGGGCTCAGAGCGTGAGTGCAGTAAGTGTAACTAACAGAGGAAATCACTGGTGATGTGGGCTAGGGCAAGTGGCCTGGGTCGTATTCAAATGGCAAAGAAAAAACCCCAGTTTTAAGCTTGGGAGTGACATGGCTTGATTTGTGTTTTAAAAACTCACCTCTAGGTTTTCTGAGGAGAAAGGAGCAGGGATCAAGAGTGCTATCTGGAGACTCAGTTAGAAGACTACTGCAGGAGGAGTCCAGCCAGGGACAAGGCACTGGTGACTTCGAGTAGGGTGGCTGCCAGGGAAGGGGAGAGGAGGCTGGAGACTGGAGGAAGGGTGAAAAGGACTTACAGATTTAGTTTCGGGGTGTGAGGAAAAGAGAAGAATGAAGGGTGGTTTCCAGGTGCTTGAAATGAGCCTTTGGGTGGATGTGGTGCCATTTATAGAAAGAAGGAGGAAGAGACGGAAAGAACTAGCCTAAGGGAGAAATACCCAGGATTCCATTTGTATCATGCTAGGTCTGAGATGCCAATTACACGCCCACAAGGAGATGCCAAGTTGGCAGTGGTGTATATTATCTGGAACTCAGTGGAGAGGTCAAGGCTGGAGACATAAATTTGGGAGATAACAGTACATAGAGGTAGGTAATGCCTTGAGGCAGGTGAGATTTCCCTAGGCAGGGGAATAGTTAGACAAGAAGACCCAAGGTCAAGTCCTGAGGCAACATCATAAAACAATGACTATTAGTTGTTGTTATTTTCAGTACACTGGGAAGGACAATGTTAGTCAATTGTTGGTATCAGCATCTTTTTATCCATCTATCTGCCCACCTATCCCACCATCCCTTAATACCATAAACAGCCCTAGCTGTTTCGGCTCAGTGGCAGTGGATAGAGTGTCAACCTGTGGACGGAAGGCCCTGGGTTCGATTCAGGTCAAGGACATGTACCTTGGTTGCAGGTTCCCTCCCTGCCCAGGCCCTGTTTAGGGCTCGTCAATCGATGTGTTTCTCTCACATGGATATTTCTCTCTGTCTTTCCCTCTCTCTTCCACTTTCTCTAAAACTCAATGGAAAAATATTCTCAGGTGAGGATTAAAAAAAAATACCATAAACTATCATTGAACACATTTAATTATTGAGAGGCAGGAAAGAGTAGTGGTCACGCATGCAAATTCTAGAGCCAGTCTGCGGTATTTAAATCCAAGCTCCTCCCACTCCTGTTATCTTGGAGAATTTGCTCAACTATATTGCACCACCACTTCTCCATCTACAAAAGGAGATGTAGTAAGTTGAATGGTGGTCCTCCAAGAGATATGTCCATGTCCTGGTACCTCTGAATATGACCTTATTTGGCAAAAGGGTCTTGGCAGATGTAGTTACGTGAAGAATTTGAGGTGAGATCATCCTGGGTTATCTGGGTGGCCCTAAATCCAATGATTTATAAGTGTCCTTATAAAAGACACACAAAATGGTGACACGCAGACATAACAGGAGACACAGATACACAAAAGAGAAGGCAATGTGGCCGAAACCGGTTTGGCTCAGTGGATAGAGCGTCGGCCTGCGGACTGAAGGGTCCCAGGTTCGATTCCGGTCAAGGGCATGTACCTGGGTTGCGGGCATATCCCCAGTGGGAGATGTGCAGGAGGCAGCTGATCGATGTTTCTCTCTCATCGATGTTTCTAACTCTCTATCTCTCTCCCTTCCTCTCTGTAAAAAAATCAATAAAATATATTTAAAAAAAAAAAAAAGAGAGAGAAGGTAATGTGAAGACAGAGACAGAGAGGAACAGCCACAAGGAATGTCCAGTTACCAGAAGCTAGACGAGGCAAGGAAGGATCCTCCCCAAGAACCTCCACAGGGAGCATGGCCCCACCAACACCTGGAATTCAGACTCCTGACCTCCAGAACTGTGAGAGAACAAATTTATGTTGCTTTAAGCCACCAAGTTTGTGGTAATTTGTTATAGGAAAGGCATATGGAGATAATAACAATAGGCATCTCATCGTTATGAGAATTAAATGAGTTAATATATGCGAAGTGTCTAGACTAGTTCCTCCAATTAGGGAACATTCAAACAATGTTAATTTTTGCCCATGTATTGAACATTGTGCTGGATCCTGAAGAGTATGGGGAGGAGGCAGGTCATCTTCAGAGACCCTCAGGATAAAGATGGTACCCAGGCAGCTGAGCAGGGGAGGGACCAGCAGGTGGAAAGGGTGCTCAGGTGCCAAAAATTGCTGAATGCTGCTCCCCAGCAGTCACCAATACAGAAATGAATAAGGCTTCCATCTGCTCAGGTTTTTAAAGACAAGTAGAGGGTCCAGAGAGGGGTTAATGCAACCCTTTACGGTACCTCCCTCTCCTCGCACCATCTCGCCGCCTGCTCTCTCCTGAGGATCCATGCTGCTGAGGACGCTCGCAGCACATTTTCTGGGGACAGCTGGCCCTACTTTGAGCCTAATGATATTGGGAATAACGATGACCAGGACGGGGCAGGGCTGGAGAGTGGGCAGTGACAAACCCTGGAGGAGGGCGATGCAATTTTGTATGCTGAGTGATTTTGTAATAATATTTGCATGGCTACTTTAGCCTTGGAAGTTAATATTCTTCACCAAGAGACCCATATAGCACAATCTAGTTTTACCCAAATATCTATAAAATACACTTTGCCAAAGTGGGTAGGGGGTAGAATCCAACTGAAACACAGCTGAAATCAGACATTTTATAAGTGTCCATTGGCCAACGCACAAAAATGTACAGAGTTTATTGACATCTTGCTTTACTAAACTCAGCTCCATTTTCATCTTCGTAGGTGTAACAAAAAGAATCTTTCAAAAACTTGAAGAGATTGTAATTGCTGTATTTGGTCACCTGCATGCAAATATAAGCAATGTTAGGAACAAGTTAATGTTCCTGGTGATGAAGGGCCTTACTGGGTGTTCAAACTTGTACACAGCAACCTAATGTAGTACAGCTAACCTGAAAAGCTCGGGCCTCGCCACCCTCCAGAAACAGAGGCTTCTGTGATATGGGAATTACAATACTACCTGAGGCCATGCAAGCAGGACAGGCAGGTTCCCATGAGACAGGCATCTGCAAAGTGTTGGCCTTTGGTGAAAAGGACAAAAGAGTGGTGTTTATTCTCTTTCCCTCTAGGTATGGCAATATCTCATTAGGAGTGAAGTAGCTAGACAGGATCCCAGGGGTCCCAAGAAAGCCACACTCCCAGGCAGGTGTCTCCTCCTACCACCTTCCTCTGGATGCCCAGAGGCTGCCCCTGTGAGGCAGCCCAGTCCCCCACCCTCTACTGCATCCACCATGATCCAAAATTACCTCTCTCCCACCCCCTCCCAGCACACTGCTATTCCCTTAGCAGGCTGGTCTCAGCCAAGGACCCGAGTGGATTTCCACTGCACTAAGTGTGGCCTTGCTTGGGATAGGAGTCACATTCTGCATTGTATCACTACGTCTTTATTTTTAGCAAAGCAAGATGACACTCTTTGGAGGCCAGGACAACAGGGCGGGGGGGGGGGGGGGGGCGGGTATTTGAACTCAGATGATTGGGTTGAGATAGCAGAGTTAAAGTCTAGTGTATATACTAGTAAAGCCAAGTACTAGAGGGGTCCAGGTGTTGATAAAAAAAAAGAGTCCATTCCCCCCTCTCTGGCATGGCTCCCTGGTTGAGCATCAACCTGTAGACCAGGAGGTTGGGGTTCGATTCCCAGTCAGGGTATGTGCCCAAGGTTGCGGGCTCGATCCCCAGTGTGGGGCATGCAGGACCCAGCCGATTAATGATTCGCTCTCATCATTTATGTCGTTTTCAACCTCTCTCTCCCTTCCTCTCTGAAATCAATAAAAATAAAAGGAGTCCATAATGTGCTCAGGTCAAGTCCATATCCACTCCTGCTAAAACTTCAAAAGTCCCCACATTCTGTTAAGGGCCACATATACCATGGAAGCCCCAGGTGCCTCAGGAGGCTGTTCCAACACCCCAGGTCCTGCCTGGAATGAGCCAAATTTACTTCAACCTCAAGGCAAGGAATGGACTGGATCCTTCAGGGACTTGCAAATCCTTAAGAGTTTGCAGTTTTTTTACCCTCATGTGGATAGCTAGGCATTTCAGGCTGCTTCAGACAGCAAAACTTCCCCCTTCTCCTTGCTATGATTTCATCTAAAGTTTGAGACAATAGTGTGTGCAAAATTAGTCCTCTTTGCTCTAAGTCAGTTCCCCAAGCCCCACTTCTCCAAAACCTCCTCATGTGTCCTAGAGTGCTTTATGAGCCACAGAAATGCTTTAAAACCTACAAACAAATCATCTGAGAATAACTTCATCAGCCAGATGTTCAATGCTCTCTGGTTTCATGGGATGGCTTCGCCAACAGGAGCTAATTCTTCAGTTTCTGATTTTCTGTTCGCTCAATGTGTTCATGTAGGTAATGCACGGCTCAGGAGGCCAGCAGGAGCTCTCAGAATGGGGACTGTTTCCTGGCCCGATGGAGAATGCCGGGTGGAGAGGATGCTGGGCATGGGCAGGAGGTCACAGCCAGGGGCAGGCGTCTTCCCGGAGCTGGAGAGACTTAAAAGACAAATGTGTCTTTTCCGCACACTTAGTGCCTTAACAAACCATCTCTCGGCTCAGCCGCCTTATCAGACCACAAAGGGCCTCTTCAACTATTGAATTTTCAAACCGTAAATGCTCCCAGTGTTTTCTTGAACACATTTGTAAATAGAATGCAGAGCTCTTTGGATCCCAGGCAATTCAAGTCTGGACCAGCCGACCTACCTGGCTTCAAGTCCTGCCTCTGCCCAGAACTGCAGAACCCATGGGGAATATATGCTTTCTCGATTCTCTCTCCCTCTCTCTCTTTCTCTCTCTCTTATTTCCCCCCAGATCTATAATATGGCTATTATAACATGAATATAACATTTTTAAATGCCATAAAAGGATCTATCATTTTATATGCAACCAAAGGACAACATAATCTAGACATAGACCATCCAGGTGGAAAATAATTTGAGAAGATACTTTTTCCTTAAAAATCTTCTTTTTCTTAAAATAAAACAAAAAAACCTGCACATATTCCCCTGATACCCTTTAATTTGGCACACATCTATTGAATGTTTACTAACTCCAGCTAAGTGCTCCTTTCCTCCCCTCTTCACTAATAAGTGAGAATATTTATTTAATCTTTCTAGGTTTAATCATAAGTGTATTAATGAAACCAATGGGACACACAGATTTTTCATTCTTCTTCACCCACATGCGTCTTGTACAACTGCCATGAAAAGACAACTGAAAATTGTGCTTTTAGCTCCAGCTGAACTGGAATGAGGCAAGTTCTCAGCTTTTCTCGGGCCGCAGCTTCCTAAGTGCAGAAATTAGCAAGTGTGAATGCATCACCTCTTCCAAACCACAGATGAGCCAGGAGACTGGGCAGGCTCTCCCAGCTCTGAGTGCTGGCAACTTGACCTTTGCATAAGAAAGGGAAGTGGAATGCAGATGTATCCACTGAACCAAGCCAATAGATAAAAGGGCAGACATCCTGAAAGATTCCTTAAAGGGGAGGCCAGGCTGCTTAGAGCAGTCCAGTTTTTCACCCAAAACTAAAAGCAAGCATTCCTTGGGTCTACTAAAAAGCCCTGTGTTCAACTGAGCTGTCCCAGACTTCGAGAGAGGCGAATTCATGTCTCAGCACACTGTCAGAGGGACCACCACCACGTACCAGACACTACTATGGAGGTGTGTGCACGTACCTCAGTACCTCTTTTTATTCCTCCTTAAGGACAACCCTATTGTACCAGTTTTGCACATGAGGAAACTGAGTCTGCAGAACTGCGAGTGACCTGGCCAATGAGAAGTTCTCTGCAACTGGGCTAGATTGCAGCCCAAGTCTCTGACCTCAATTCCAGAATCCTTCCTTTCTCTCCTGGCTGCCTCAGCTGGTGCCTGGTGGCCATGCCAGATGCCAGGCTCACCTCCCCTAACTGACAGCTGCACATCCGCCTTTCCCCAACACTCCCCCAGCACGGTGCAGTGACCTCCCCCTCCCAGCAGGTGCTCCTCCCATTCCACCAAGACCAATTCTTCCCTCCCCTCCTCAGCACTGCGGGGCTCCATCCAGGCCTCGCCCAAACCTGGCTTCCCTCCTCCCTTCCAGGGAAGCCAGATGCCAGCTTCTCTTCTCCTGCACCTGCCCTGGCCTCTTCCCTCCCCAATGCTCCTTATCGCATCTCCATTCTCTCCCACTTCTCTTTTGTTTACCACACATGCCTGGGAGGGGGGAATGAACCTTCCCACAACACTACCACCCCCTCCAGCTATCCTCCGATTATGTTTAACTGGCACAGAACTGAGTTCCTCCAAGTCTTTAGCTCAGCCTCTTCTTCCATCACTCTCCTGAGGATCCACCTCTCAGCACGCACCTGATCTACCTGGGTTCTCCTCCACAAAGCCTTTCCGATCTCCTCAGTCAAAAGTGTCTCCTCCCTACTCCCAAAATGTTTTATTGAGACCACTCTTCAGGTGCTTTATTCATTGCATCATCCCGTCATTCCTTCATCCAATAAACACAGGACACAGTCTATGGCACACATGCACTGGTTTGGATCTGAGCCCCCAGTACACTTAGCTCACTTCTCCTGAGAGAGTGGAAGTCTGACAGCAAGGAGGGAGCCCCTTTTATCTCTGTGTGCCCCCAGAACCTTTAGGCCCCTGTACACAGCAAACCACAGGTACTCCCAAAATAAATTGCTTGAAATGAATAGAGAAATGATCATGTTTCCCTAAATAGTAAACTGCCTTAAGTGCATGCAAAATCAATTTCAATGATAGAGATTTAAAGTATAATTCAATATTTTTTTCCAGGAGCACATTAACAATGTCAAGGGAGGTGCATTTATATACTTTACAAGGTTCTGATTCTTCCTCTCTTGGCACCTGCCACGCTTTTACTCCTACAGCTCTCCCTCCTCCCCATACACACACTCCCAGTGGTTCGTGGCCCATTCTAATGGAAGGAGGAATTGATGAAGCTAGAACCACCTACAGCCACAAGTGTGTTCTGAGACATTCTATTGCCCCCACAAGCAGCCCTCCCATAGCGCACCTGCCAACCTGTACCAATTTGACACCCACCCAGAAGTCAGACCAGAAAAGCTGGCGCTGTAGAAATACCAGGGCCCTAGAGCCCAAGTCCAAGGCAGGCCGAGTGTGGGATGCCCCACTGGGGAAGGACCAGCACTGAAGGTCCAGGGGGGCTCTTCTTAAAGCAGATCCAGGTATCCCTTTCTGCAGGCATTCCGCCACCACCTCCAGCAGCCTCATCATGATTGCTTGAGGGGAACACATCCACCCCAGGCACCAAGAGGCAGATGCCAAGCCTTCCTGTCCCCATCACCCCACCTGCAGTCCCAGCGCAGGTCTGCAGCTCTGGAATGCCCTCGCGCCTGCTATTCCACTTTCTGCGCCAGTCCCTGCCAGACCTTGTCCCCTTCACACTCAGGGTCCCTTATCAAGATCTCTGCACCTACCAGAGCCGCTAAGGTCCGGCTTCTGGCAAACTCCAGCCAAGGGCCCTGGACCCTCCTCCTACTCAGTCCAGCATTGCGGGAAGGCAAGCAGCCCCAAGTCCTAAAATGCCAACGCAACCCCAAAGAGAGAGAGAAGGGGAGGCGCCAGGTCTTCGGAGGAACTCCACTTAAGAGAGAGGACAGGATTTCCCCATCAGTGCGTTCCCTATCTCCCTGGCAGATGCCAATAGCCTCCCCAAAGATGCCCTTGCTCTTTTCGAGCTCCCCTCCCCCCGCCCCCCTCCCTGGCCCCGCGCACCCCTTCCCCAGGCAGGAGCGGGCGAGGTCTGAGGAAGCGCGGGAGGTGGACCCCCTGCGGTACCGGAGGCCGGCGCACCTGAGTGCCTCTGCCCCGGAGGAAAGGGCCAGGCGACGGCCCAGGGATGAGGACACGAAGCGCAGGGGCTCCGGGCCCGGCCCTACGGGTGCCAGGCAGTGCGTCTCGGGTGGTCCCGCGGTCCCGACCCGCTCGGTCCGGCCTCCGGCCGCGGCCGCGTCCTCCCCACCCCCGGGCCGACACCAGGGGAGTTCGCGCCGCGCCACCTGGGACCCGGCTTCGGCTCCCCACTGGCCGCCCGGCCGCGGCTGGGACTCCCGCCCCGGCATCTGTCACTAAACTTTCCGGGCGCACGCAGTCTCGGAGGCGGCCCGCGCCCCCACCTCCGAAGCCCAGGTCCCTTCACCTGCTCGCGGCCCGTCGGAGGTTCCCGCTGCTTCTCGCTCGCTCGGACTCAGGCGCCGCCCGGCGGGACCCGCGCCGCTGCTGACGCCGCCGCTGCCACCGCCGGTGCCGCCGCCGCCCGCCCGGAGCTGCAGCGCCGCGGCTCCCCCGCCGCCGTGGGAGGCGCAATCCGGACGCCCGCGGCCCGGCGGGTCCCCGCAGCCGCCGCGCACCGCGTCTCCCCGCCCCGGGCCGCACGCTCGGCGCCGGGAGCCCGCGCCCTGCTCGGCTCTCCCGGCCGCGCGGCGCTGGGGATGCGCGGAGCCCGGAGGATGGGCGGGGATTCCCTCCCACCGGCGGACTCGGGGGGCGGGAACTCCCTTCCCGGAGTGACAGAGGCGGGGGGCGGGGATTCCCCGGCTGGAGTGACAAGGTGGGCGGGGATTCCCCGAGCCCGGCGCCCCGCGGGCCGCGCGTTCCCGGATCAACCCGGAGCCCTGGTGCGCTGCCTTCAGAAGCCGGAGTGTCTGGGCTGGAACGGATCCGGGGAGATGGCAGCTCAGAATTTCCAGATGGCGGGGCTTTGGGCGCCCTCTAGGTGGAGGAGAGCGAGCCAGGGGACTTGGAGTTGCCTTTCCACGGCACCGAGAAAAATGCCAGGTGCTTTAGAAAAGAATGGGGCGGAGGCCAAAGAAGACGGGGTACGACTCACCACTCCCCGCAAGCCACCCTTGGGCTCGGGTCCTTGGGGTGCCAAAGTATATCTGACCCTGGTATGAGAATTTGGGGGGAATCTCTTGACACCTCAGAGCTACTAAACCCCACCCCCACCCCCAGTTAAGCCTCTGAGGGAAATCCTCGGAGGCCCGTTTCGTGGCCCTGGGGGAGGTGTTGGTCCTTGTGCTGAGTGGACTGTGATGCGCACGCCATTAGCCCTTGGCCTTGTTCCAGGTCACCGGAGGACCAGAAACCTCGGGCTTTTCGGACCCTTCATGCCCATGGATTTTCAGGAAGACCTTCAAATATTGTTGGTTCTTTTTTTGTCATCCTTGTCATTCTGCCTACCACAGGGAGAGGATGATAAGAACATAATAGGGAGACTGCACAGCTCTGCAAATTAAGCTCTTAAGAGGAAAAAGCTGGTCTTTTTCAAGTGCTAGCAGATAAGAGTAAAAACATATGAAAAATTACAAAACCCGGGATAATGAATAGTTGAATAATGCTTTTGACATTTTCTGCAGAGCAGTAATTGGAAATCTTTGCTGGGGGGGGGGGGGGGGGGGGGCAGGGATCTGCTGCCGCTTTGCCCAGCAAGGCAATAAGCTCTGGTCTCTTGGAAGAGAGAAAAGCATAAATCACCTGCACAGACTCTGCAGAGCTGGCCGCAGCATCAGGGACCAGGGGGGTCCCAAGGCATTTCGAGATGGTATTTTTGGCAGAGGTTGGGGCGGGAGAATACTTGAATTCAGCTGTTCTTCAGCTTTTATAATTTCCAGGCCACTGAGATCAGTGTCTGCACCAAACCAGGCTGCATGTGTTACACGCTGTGTAGTCTCAGGCACCCAGGGCTTCTCTTCCTCTCTGTAAATAGAGAAAATACTGACCGTGCAGGATTGTTGCAAGGATGGGCGGTAACATAGCTACTCAGCACAGCATGTAGAAGGTATTCGATGAAGTGACACCTATTCTCTGGAAAGGCAGCATTGGGACACCACAGAAGAAAATCCTTCCAGAATCAAACAGTGGTTTCTGTTAGTCCAAGTCCCAGCTCCATTTTCCACCGCTGTCTCCCAGTCACACAAGCCATGAAGGACATATCTCCTGAGCTTCTGTACCCAGCACCTACCTCCAAGCATTGCTACTTCTCACCCAATCCATCCCCAACCCCTTTATTCCAGCCATGTGCTCCTAACCTAGAACTTCTGTTCCCTCTGCCAGGGCATTCTCACCCTCCTGTGTCTGCTGAAATCCCAGAGTTAAATGTCACTGCTGCAGGTTTCTTCTTTCCCATTAATTGTTGCAATGGTAGCACTTTCTACAAGTTGCTAATATAACCCTTGTCATAGGCTGTAGGAATCAGAGTGATATAGCAGGCAGTTAGACAGCCATGAGTAGAGTAGGAACATAGGACCTCGCCCCCAGGGTAACCTTTCCTCCCCAAGCATATTGCTGGTCATGTGGTTCGGACCCTCCTGGGACCTTTCCTCTCCTGGTACATCACTAGTCATTCAATAGACCCCCTTAGAGGAGGAACAAGGGGGCTGGACAATAGCCTCATAGGACTCCCTTGCACGACCACTCCCTTAAGCATTAAACCCTCAGAACAATGAGGTTCTGACCCTCACACATCAAGTAATCTTAGGAACAAAGCCTCCATTCTGTTGACCACAGAATTTTGGTCAAACTAGAGGTAACATCTAGGCCTCAGTTGTGTTTCAGCTCCAGGCCCAGAAAAGCAGTAAGGCCAGGTGGGGTGACTCCATGGCTGACATCAGGACCAGCTGCGATGACTAATGACCCCTGTCCTGGCACCAACCAATCAGTGGAGACCAAGACCCTGAAAGGATACACCTGGAAAGCTGATGAATAGTCTGTTGAAATTCTCCTTTGGGACCTCCCCTAAAACCATGGCCTTTGAAAAGTAAAAAACAAAACAAAACAAAAAACACCTCAGGATAAGAACTAGCACTGGTTCTCTCTCTTTCTCTCTCTCTGGAGCACACCTGAGTCTTCCCCCACAGCCTTCCCCAGGTGCATTACCTTTACCTCTCTTTCTCCTAAGTTCCAAGGGCCCTTCTTTTGCCTCTGTAATTAGTTTCCTGGGCCCACACAGCCCAGTGGACTCACTTCTTTCTACCTCTGCGACTTTGTAAATAAACTTTTTCCTCCAATTTG
Source organism: Myotis myotis (assembly GCF_014108235.1). Classification (NCBI taxonomy): domain Eukaryota; kingdom Metazoa; phylum Chordata; class Mammalia; order Chiroptera; family Vespertilionidae; genus Myotis; species Myotis myotis. The sequence goes on along the minus strand of NW_023416357.1, from coordinate 24,834,450 downwards.
AGTTCCTTGGCTCTGAATTCTTTCTTTGCTGAATTCAAGCACCCAGGTTGCTGAACCAAGATCCAATCTCCAGTAACTCCTGGTGCCATTTCTCCGCTGACAATAGTGTTCCCTCTCACACGTCATCAGCTTATGAGTTCCTGGAGGTAAGAGAACCTAGACGTTGTTATAGAATAGTAAGAAGCTAGGAAGATTCCAGGACAAGTGAAATGGGGAAGCTGAGACATAAGCAGCAGTTTGTATCTACCTAGTAAATCCTTAAACCAAGGACATTTAAGAGTAAATGGTTTGCACTTCTCCTTCCTAACCACAGGGTAAATAGTTTAACCCACCCTACTCAGGGAGACAGATAACAGAAATCCAATTAAGTGCCATTTACCAACCACACCCAAGGACAGACAAATTAAGAGAAGAAAGCACACCTGTGCCATTCCCTTTCCCCTCCGCCACATCTTCCCCCCACACCTATCTCCTAACCAACTAACCTCTTAGGGACCCCATGAGACTTGCAACCAGGAGAGCAATGGACAGTGGCAGCTCGTCCCAGGCTAACCCCCTGAACCTCTCTCCAAGGCCTCCTTTTCCCTCTTTCCTCTGATTTCCCAGTGAGCCAAGGCAGCACAGCCTAGGATCTCCTGTTGCTTCATCCATACTCTTCCTTGTTTCACTGCCCTAAGTATGTTTCTGCTGTGGTCAATAAATTCTTGCTTGCTTGCTTTTCTACACTTTGTCTCTTGACTGAAACGTTACCTTCAAGAATACAAAAACCGAGGTCTCCTTATCTCTTCTCGTCATCTCCCTGGTAACAATATTGTGTCCCCAAAACCTAGTGTGACATTGTATCTAGCCCAATAGCCTCTCAATAAATATTTGCTGAATTAAAATGAATTGTTAAATAAACAGATGTATATGATATATATACAATAGATGCATATGTCATATTTTATTTTCTGTCTCCTTTGGACATGGCTCTGCTTACCAGCTTAAAGTACTTCTAATTTCAATCACTTTTCATCCAATATTTTGCAGCGAGTGTTTGGCAGGTTCAGGTTCTGGCCTGCTAATAATAGCTCACCTCGAAAGGGGTCAATCAAATGCATGAAAATTTGTTTTGCCCTTGCAGTCTTGCCAATTTGAAAAGCTCACCACTGAGGGCATTTATTTCCCAATGTTTAAAGTTCAAAATTAAGTTCTTTCTGCCCCCTTGTTAAATATTTAGTCACAGATAAGTAGTTCCTTCCAAGCTGTCATATTAACTTATTGCTCATCCTATATAATAAAAGCCTAATATGCAAATTGTCACTTCAGGCGGTCGTTCGACTGGGAGTGCGACCAGGAGATCAGGAGTTCGACCGCTCGCTATGAATGACATGCGCTGACCACCACGGGGTGGCATGGAACAAGGCAGGTGGCAGTGGGCAGCAGTGAAGGCGCTGCTGGCCCCGATGGGCCCCGATGAGAGCGGGACTGCAGCGGGATGGTGGAGCAGGTGAGTGGGCAGCGCCAGGTCAAGGCAGAGTGGCAGGTGGGGCTGTGGGGCCTTGAGGCTGGGGGTGCAAGCTGGGGCCCAATCTCCGCAGGCCACCCCGAGGGACCTCCCCACCCCACCACATGAATTTGTGCACCGGGCCTCTAGTGAATACATGATATGGAAAAGGATGTTGGATATAAGAAGTCTAAGGCTTAGTTAAGGACAAGAGAAGATGAAAATAACAAACCAAGAAAGCATATTTTCCTGGGAGACACGATGTCAGTGATAAGTAAAAGAATGCAGCACACTGAGTCCAGGTCAACTCTCAGGGACTGCAGTGGCATTTGGTTTCCCTGTGAGCTTTCCCCTCTATGAAGAGGAATCTAACCACCAGGCAGCTGGAACTAAGTCTCATCACCAACTCAAATGAAATCTTGAAGACTGCTTTCCATCTTTTCTGCTCAGCGGCTTTTCCAAGCATGTTGGGGGGTGGGAGTGTTGGAGAAGGCTTAGTCAATAACTGGCTCAATTCCCTTTCTTATCCCAGCCTCTGTAGCTTCATTTTATCTCCAAAACAGACACAGCTTCCTCTTTACGCAGCTAATTACCCTCCTTTTAAATATATATATATATATATATATATATATATATATATATATATATATATTTGATTTCAGAGGAAGGGAGAGATGGAAACATTAATGTTGAGAGAGAATCAGTGATTAGCTGCATGCCCCACTTTGGGGACTGAGCCCACAACCTGTGCATGTGCTCTGACAGGGAATTGAACCGTGACCTCCTGGTTCAGAGGTTGATGCTCAACCACTGAGCCACGCCGGCCGGGTCCTTCTTTCTTTCTCCTACAAATTCCTGGCCACTAAAACTTCCACTCATGAACTCATATTGGAATGAGCCATCCCCTGGTCAAGGCAGGGCTTAAAAGAAACACATGAGGAACAGTGACAGTAAAACATTAATTCAGTGGATCCTAATCCCGAATGTGGTTAAGGACCCACAGGAGATTTGAAAAAATTCAGATTCCCTGGTGCCTCAACCCCTCACTCTCATTATCACACACTGAATCTTTCTCTAGGCTCTGATTCTACATTTTTCACCAGTGCCCCAGTGATTGTGATTTGGATGGCCTACACATGTAGAAACACCAAAATAGAGTGACATTTAAAACTGAGAGGGAGCCGGGCCTATCGTGAGTCAGTGGTTGAGCGTCAACCTATGAACCAGGAGGTCACGGTTTGATTTCTGGTCAGGGCACATGCCCGGGTTGTGGGCTTGATTCCCAGTGGGGGGGGGGGGGAGGGGGAGGGGGGGGTGCAAGAAGCAGCCAATCAATAATTATCTCTCATCATTGATGTTTCTATCTCCATTTCCCTTCCTCTCTGAAATAAATAAAAATATACTAAAAAACAAACAAAAGAAACTAATAATGCAACTAAAAGAAAGAGAGGAAGAGCAGTTCAGCTCTGATTAACATAACCACTGCTTTGCAATCAGCATATCTAAAGAGCAGCTATTTTAGTTCCACATACACACAGGTTTTGTTTTATAGTTGGCCGGTGTCTTTATTTTGAATTTACACAAGAGACGGCACATGTGGTTCCCCTTGGGACTCAGACCGTCTATAGCACTGGCACAATCCCCAGAGGTTGGGAAGCTTGTGTCTCCCCAATTGCCTGTCCCCACCCTATTGCAATTCAGTCAAATCACCGTGTTTCTAAATTTGTAGACTCTTTAGGTCAGATGCTCCCTAACTCCTCATTTTGTGCACAACACATTCCCATTCCTAACTTCTATCTCCCCTGCTGATTATTCTCCTTGTTGTGTTCTGCTCTACTTACTTACAAAAAGGCATCGTTCTAAGTCAATCATATGCTATTTTTTACTCCATCATCAGATACTTCTACTTCCAGGTATCTTTAATTTATTAACCTTGAAAAAAGCAATTATAAAAATAAACATATTGCTAATCTCTCTTCTATTTTCTTTTTCTAATTGTACAGCTTTGCTTCTCATTGTCTCTTGCTAATCTTAGCACTGGTCTTTACTAGAACACTAAAATGGACATGGAAATAAAAGTCAGGTAATGATACCCAGCCTACAAAAGTAACCGAGAGCCAGAGCTGTGTTCTGTGGCCCATCATCGCTACAACACAATAAAGTGCAGAGCAACCTCAGGCAATCTTCTCTAAAACTGGGATAACTCCTGCCTCTAAAGGTCTCATCAGGATCTTGAGTCCCCAGTGAGATCATAGATGTGAAAGTATTTTGAAAATATTTAAATACCTCTTCAAAGGAAATAGGGTGAGAGCAATAGCAATTTAAATGGCTATTTCAGCCCTGCTGGCGTGGCTCAGTGGTTGAGCGTTGACCTATGAACCAGGATATCACGGTTCAATTCCCAGCCAGGGCACATGCCCAGGTTGTGGGCTCGATCCCCAGTGGGGGGTGTGCAGGAGGCAGCCGATCAATGATTCTCTCTCATCATTGATGTTTCTATGTCTCTCTCTCCCTCTCCCTTCCTCTCTGAAATCAATTAAAAAATATTTTAAAAAATAAGTGGTGATTTCAGTTCATCATATAATGTACATGAATAAGATGACTTACAATGTACAGCAAGATTCACCAAGGGGGGTTGATAAGCAATCGATCAGTTCATCATTAGGGATGTATTTGCAGGATGTATGAATTTGTGGGCCAAGCATCACACATACATTTTGTGTCTCTGCTGCCTTCAGGAGAGATGAACCCGCCAAAGAAGTCCCCAGAACGTAGAACCTTTGGAAGAATAATAGGGTGAAAAAGTCAGATGTGGTGAAAACACAGACATTGTCTGTTGGAAAATATGTAAAAACATCTTATTTTTGTTTGGTTTTGGCAAATGCTAATAGTGACCTCCTTCTGTCTAATTGTCCATTGGAATGGGTTCCTCATAGGGCTGCCTCTTGAAAAACAAATCCAGGGATCAGGCTCTTTCCTGGTTGGCCTTTATTTAAGTCATGGGGTCCTTCTGGTTGATAGAGCACCCTGAAAAATATTTAAATGCCCATTGTTTTCTGTTTCTTAAATTTTACCATGAATCCAGAGAGAAGTGAATCATCTTTTTTGCTTTACCATGTACTTATCAACAAAGCAAACAACCTAAGTTGTTTTTAAGTAATTTGCTTTTGTAACTTAGGCATTCAGACCACCTGGTAACAAAGAGAGAAGAAACAAAAGAATGAAGGTTGACACAAGATGACAAGATCTTACAATTCTAGGGCCCAAAGGGGACTCCTGAGGAATCACCTTGCTTGGCTTGGTTCTGAGACTTGCCTGGAAGTGCTCTTGGTGTGGGGGAAGCACGGCGTCCTTGGAAAGCAGCGGAGAAAGATTCTGTGGTTCAGGGGCCTCTCTTTCTGCCCATGATTTTGGAAATGCTAATTCTATCCAGTGCATAAAATATAATGCCCGGTGTTCATAATCAAGATGCTATGTCTCAGGATTATGGGCTCTGGGATAGACTGACTTCACAGACAGAGGGCATCCACATTCCCTTGTCATTGAAGGGTGCACACATATCTGTCTCATGCCAGAGTAGAAGAAATATTCTCCAGTGAGGGCAGCAGACTTATAAATTAATTCCTTATGATAAATTCCAAATGCTCCTAAAAGAATGATGTTTTTCTTATTAAAGTCTTTTGAGATGTGCATCATCAGTCAGAATGTCATGGGGCTTATCAATATTGTATCTGCTGCAAAGTGTTTTTAGAGATCAAAAAAGTTCATAGAAAGTGTAGCAGTGCAGAACATCGTATCACAGAGTTTCTCAAAGTTGGTTTCTCTGTGCATACATATTGTTTTCTATCAAGGACTCACAACTGACTCCAAAACTGATTCCCCCCTGGAGCTTCTAATGGCAAACATTTTTCTAAAATCATGAGTGATCCCAGAGATACCAGTTCACATTAGAGTTTGCTGCTAGGCCAGAACCAGGGTGAGTTGGGAGAGGTGCCTACCGTTCAAAATGTAAAGGCTGCACACTCACTCTCAGGGATGTGGGCTCACTCTGGGCTGTGCCTGACCCTGAGAGGGAGGACCTTTTTAATGTGCCCTCAGTGCCTCTCTGGCCTCATCCTGGCCCTGGCCCAGGGTCCCTGGCAGAACATCTAGAATGCAGAAGACACCTGACGGTTTTGGACGCTGATTCAGCAGGGGGAAGTGTAGCAATCGTGATTAACAGCACAACTGTTGAAGACCCGTGTAGGCTTTGCTAGTGACCACAGGGGTGACCTGGGGCAAGCTGGGCCCAGACAGCACGTCCCATGATGCAATGCTGCACTCCCTGCTCCAAGCCCCACCTCAAGGATGACCAACACATGCTGCTATGCACAACTGTCAACACTTTGCAGACAATTAGCGGAGGCAGGTCTGACACGCCAACATCCACTTTCCACTTTCTACACCTCAACTGATAAACTTCAGGCCTCAGAAGCCTCTAGGAGACATGGGAGATGAGGTAAATAATACTGACTTCTTTACTTTTTCATTGGTCCATCCCCACTGGACGCCCCTTTTGGTTATTTGACATTGGCGCTGCTCTCAGACCCAGAATATTCTGCCTCCATTCCAACACAGTTTCCTCTCCACACTGCCTCCCACACGGCCCACTCCATCATCAAGCAGCATCCGCATTCCCTCAGCCTCTTCTCTAGACTCTCCTTCCTCCAGACTGGCACCCTCCAATGGTGACAGCTTCGCCTGCCGCTCACTCTAGTGGAGTCTATTTGGTCACAACAAACATTAACTGACAACTCAAGGTCAGGTATGGTGTGAGGGCTCCGTGCTTTTATTGTATGGCCCATCATTGTCATCACTTTCTTATCTAAACTGTCTTGTGCTTTGGTTGTATCTACTCGGAAAACTCCAAGCCAGGGTGAAACTGGCCAATACCTTTCAGTTGAAGTACTGACAGAAACAAATAAACAAACAAACGAACATGGCTGGGTAGATGGTGAATTCCTAGTTGCCCATCTCCACAGGCTCTGAATGGTATCCACTTCTATTTCTCTAGTCAACTCACTCTCCTTCTTATACAACAAGTATTTCAAACATTCTCCACTTTGTTCCAATTTTTTAAAAAAATATATTTTATTGATTTTTTACAGAGAGAGCTAGAAACATTGATGAGAGAGAAACATCAATCAGCCGCCTCCTGCACATCTCCCACTGGGGATGTGCCTGCAACCCAGGTACATGCCCCTGACCGGAACCGAACCCGGGACCTTTCAGTCCGCAGGCCGACACTCTATCCACTGAGCCAAACCAGTTTCGGCTGTTCCAATTTTTGACTTTTCTGGTCTTATCGTTGTCTTGCCATCTGAAGATGATCTTACTTTCTAATTCTCAGATAAAATTTAAATGTTATGACATAGGAGTTCCTTTAACTTCCTACCTCTAGATTAATAGTTCTTTCCTAAATCAGCACACACCTTCCTCTTCCTTCTTGAATATTCCACAGATACCTCAATCTATGTAAGTACAAATTGAATTTATGCTCTTTCCCTCACACTTCTCCTCTATTGTTAACCACCCCAGTATACAGAGCTCTAAATGTTCCTCGCTCCTCATCTCCAAAAAGTATACTTTTTTTATGAGAGAAAGAGAGAGAAACATTGAGTTGTTGTTTCACTTAGTTATGCATTCATTGGTTGCTTCTTATATGTGTCCTGATCTGAGATTGAACCCATAACCTTGATGTATTGAGATGATGCTCTAACCAACTGAGCTTCCAGGCCAGGGCCTATTAACACTTTCTCAAGTACCTGTAGGCTCTGCTCTGGCCCAAACTACCTTTATCTTTTGTCCACACTAGGGGTTGGTAAACAAGTTCATTGGAACACAGCCACGCTCTTCCATTTACAGATAGTCTATGGCTGCTTGCCCTACAAGTGCAGAGTTGAGTAGGTGCCACAGAAACCTTATGATCCACAAAGCAGAAAATATGTGCTTTCTGGTTCTTTACAGTGACAGTTTTCCGTCCTGTCCTTGATCTCCACTATTGCAAGAACCTCCTAAAGGCACCCTGCCTGACACTCTAGTCTCAGGCTCTGCCTGATACTCTAAAGGCACCCTGCCTGACACTCTAGTCTCAGGCTCTGCCTCCCTAGTACAGCTGGTCATCACATCCCCATGCCTGGAAGCCTTCCAAGCTTGAGCTTCATGCTCGGGATGAAATGCGGTGTCCGTAGCCTGGCTACTTGGGTCTTGTGATCGGCCCATCTCCCTCTCTCACCCTCACCTTGTCCCATTCTCCTCCTTGTTCACCATGCTCAGCAGCGCTTTCTACCTCTTGGTCCTGCCAATGCACCCTTTCATGCCTCAGAATTTGGGAAATTCAATTTTCTCAGCCTTGGAGGCCCTTTTTCTCCCTCGATTTCCCCCTCCCCCAATCCCTACTTTTTCTTCAGGACTCTGCTAGGCCTCCCCTCCCCCAGGAAGCCTCTCCTTCCTCCTGGGTGAGGTTAGGTGCCCTGTTTCTTTTAAAGAGTTTATCGCCAACTGCTCTTAATTCTTTGTGAAATCATTTGTGTAATGTTTGCTTTTTTAGATAGACGGCAAGCGTTATGATAGAAAATCTCCTACTATCTGGTTCAGAAATGTTTTCTTTAGGACATGACACAGTGCCTGGCACAACATAGGAACTCAGAAAATATTTTTTAAATAAATGGATGAATAAGATTGTGCTGATGATACAGAGAAATAATATACACATGCCATTTAGTTACTTGCCTGGTACTGGCAAAAGTTAGATAATAGTCATATTTTGGTATTATGCTCTTTTTACTTTGAAATGCTTCTAGACTTCTTGATTCAACAAAAAAGAAGTTACCATGTGTTGGGGGCAGGGGCTTCCTTAGGTCAAGTCCAGTCAGACACTCATCCATGCCTGGCTACAGGGAATGCCTGGACCGAGCCTCTCCTTTTGGTGGTTCATGTTGTTCTGCCTCGGGATGGTCCCTTCCTTGCACCAGGACACTGCAAACAGCAGAGAATGCCGGGCTTTCTGTCAGCAAATGTACCGAGTGCAAGGTGCATAAACTCCAAGTCAACACTTGGACTTCTGCAGGTCTAGCTCTCTCTTTTCTTCCTTCCCCAAAACTTTAGGAGGCTCCCACCTCTTCCGATACACTTTGCCGGCCACTACTGAATCCTCATTGCCCAGAAGCCCCATCTGTTTGCATGGCCCACCTGTCCCTACGCTGCCACTGTAGGTCCCAGCCAGCAGCCTCTGCATTCTGCGTGGGCACAGCCAGGACAACAGCATGTGCTTCATATCTCATGCCTTTATGCAGAAGGTCATACAGAATGAGATCCAAATGCACAGGAAACTCCCCTGCACAGCGGTGTGGAGTCCAGCCACTTTCCATGAGAGAGAGAGCACCCCGTCTGGCTGGAAGAGCCCACGGAGGCTCTGCTGCCTTAGCTACATATGCTTGAACTGACTACAGAAACAATCACCGATAACAAACCGAATACTTCGGAGCAAACCCCAAATTTAAGTGTGAGTGCCCATTTTTGTTTACTGAACAATCTCCTGTGGATTCAAAGATGAGAACTATTTTTTTGTGTCACCAAGGCGATAGATTATGCAGCCTCGCTTCACTACACACAGCACAACAAAGTTTCATCATCTTCATGTTGCTTCCTCCTGTGCAGCATTTCTCTTCTGAAAATGTGATGCTTTTCCCCATTAAATTACCGAGGAAGAGAAACCTATTTTTCCTATTAGGTGACTGCAAGGGATAACAAATACCTCAGTCTATTCTCTATGACACCTTGTGGAAAATCAGTGTTTATCGTATTTTCTCCTTTAAAATGGGAAGGGAGCTGATCAAGAGGCTTCATAACATTCTTGGAGACCATTCGGGCCATACCAGGGAGGATAATGTTTCCTGGTCACTGACTTATCACAGACAGAACACCTCTTCTTGTAAATTAGTAACCCAGGCTTTATTTTTAGCTAACGGGCTTACCTATCTCATAACCCTTCTTCCCAGAAATTATTATTCATAAGACAGGCATCCATGTAAGATAAAGTGAGTCTTACTAGTGCCTCTGATTCCTCTAGAGTTCCTTTTAGCCATGGAGAATCCCAATTTATAGATGCTGTATGTATCTCTTCATAGAGAAATCATGAAAAAATAAAACACTAGCATACACTTGTATCAGAAAAAAAAAAATAAATAAAGAAGTTACCTTAAAAGGCATTTTATTCTTGTAACACATAGCATGAATCGTTTTTATTGATTTCTTCTGTTTGGTTGCCTATAACAAGCATATCTGACTTTTTATAGTGTGAGGCCTCTAAAACACCCCTGTATCCAATCCTAGAAGCCAAAAATCACACCGGTGTGTGTATCCTCGGCTGCATAGTCCTTGCTGCCCTCCAGATCTACATCCCATCACTCTCCCCTTGCTCCATGCCTCAGGAGGCTGACCTCCTGTGAGCTCTGTGCCTTCTGCCTTCTGTTGGGTTTGACCAATGGGCACCACCAACCAGAGACTAAAGGCAGGGCAGCAAGAAAAAGGCACTCTCCACCCCCCCACCCCACCCCAACCCCGCTCCTCTCCTATGCACTGTTCTCTACCCAAGGTTGTAGGTAGCTCCTACTAGGGGACATCTCTAACCTGCCACTCTCACTGGGCCCTCTCTGTAGGTACTGCTTCCTCTTGCTTCTTCTGGCCTAGGGTAGTTACAGCTCCTGCTGCTAGCCTTGGCATGCTTCATTATCCCTTAACTTGTCCACACCTTCGTCAATTAAAATCTCCTCAATTATTCCTGTCTCTGTGTGCAGTCTGTTTTCTGATAGGATCCTGACTCATTCAATTCCATCGCCTAAATCAGGGGTGGGGAACCTTTTTGCTGCCAAGGGCCATTTGGATATTCAGAACATCATTCATGGGCCATACACAATTATCAACTTAAAAAGTAGCCTGCTGTATGTGGTCAAACAGTTAATTATAATTAACTCACCCCTAGTGCCTTGCAGGGCCAGACCAAATGATTTCATGGGCCTTATACAGCCTTCGGGCTGGCCGTTCCCCACCCCTGACCTGAATCAATAGAATGAAAGCATGTCGAGTGTTCTTACGTGCTTCTCTGGGTCTGTCAGCGACCGCTAAGTAGGTCTGCAAGCTTGGCTGATATGGCTTACGTGCTATTACCCCCATTTCTCGGGCGGACAGCAGGATCTGGAAGCCCTCAAAGGAAGGGATGTAGCCACACTTCCAGAGCCTGGAGGTGGCAGAGGCAGAGGCAGAGGCAGAGGCAAAGCTGCACCTCAGCGCTGACACTGGCACATGGAATGCAGAGCTCTATCCCGGCTACTTCCCTCCCAGAGGACTACCTGCCAGAATCTGGACAGCGAGGATCCCAGATCAATCATTCTTGGAGACAGAGCTCCTGCGTGAGTCTGAGCCAGGTGAATTCTGCAGCCGGTGGATGTGCAGCTGGCTCTGTGCCCCCTTCTGGAGCAGGTCTGGGAAGCATTCCCAGATGGCTTCTGAATGCCATGGCTTTTTCTGGCTGCATTCCTGGGGGAGGTGAGAAAACACACATAGGTCTCCTAGCTGCAAACCCAAGCAAAGAGCACACTGTCATATCTTTAGCAAATGATAGCACACAAACACAGAAAGCCAGAACACTGGAGAGAGCCATATCCTCCCAGCTAAGTAATTCGCTCTTTAGAGCCACGGGGCAGCCAGGGTAGAAGATTCTCTGTCCTCTTTGTGGAGCAATTGTCCTTAAAAACGACCACATGGGTCTTTGAACAAATCACAGATTAACCCTTCATTATAGTCTCTTAATTTCCTCTTCTGGGAAGTGGGGTTCTGTCCATTGGTAAGAAGGGGAGCAATTACTCACTAAGGTAAGCAACACTATGGGCCTTGAATTTTAAAATCCTAAAATACAAAACTATTACTGAGTTATCTCCTTTTGTTTAGGTAGAAGGCACCTCCCATAACAAGGCAGCACGAGTCCTAGTTGAGAGTATAGACTCTGGAACCAGACTACCTGGGTTGGAATCCCAGTTCTGCCACTAACTAGCTGTGATTTGGGTAAAGTAACTTAACCTTGCTGTGCCTGTATTCTTACCTGTAACAAAGGGATAATGATAGTATCTACTCCATTGGCTTGACATGAAATTAAATGAGTTATTATATGGAAAGCACTTTGAACAACATCTCTTATGTGATAGACTACCTATAGGAGGTAGTGCGGAGTAAAGTTATTCAGTAATTATATCCATGTATCTTTAGATAGACACCTCTGGAGTATTGATCATTCCATAATTTTATATCTTTTTTATTTGTTTTTTTGCCTGTTGCCCAAATAACTTCCTGGGTGAAACAACAGATCCTAGGGAAGCTTTGCAGCACTGACAATCCTTAGGTCAAGGGGACTTGGCTGTGTCTTAACTGTCATCAGGAAGAGACGCTACCTGGAATGCTAATGTTTGGAAAAGCACATTCTGGCACACAGATTCTGCCTGGCAAATCCATCAGTTATGCCCCAAGAATAAGGGGAGCGCCAGGTGTCTTACCTGTAGGACTGATCTAGGTGATGAGATGCCTTTTCAGCAGACCATCCATCACTGATAACTGAAGGCCTAGTCCAGGACCCCATCCATCACTCACAAAAGCCTTTATTTAAGCTGTCCCATAAGGCAAGCAGAGCTTTGTCCTTCTCAGAGGCTGGAGTAGTGTGTGTTCTTCCCTCTCCTTTTGTCTTTTTCAAATTCCTATTGGAAATCAGTATCCCGCCGGGTTTTCCATAAGCGAGCATTGGCTTCCTCTGCTGGCTTTCAATTAAAACACGAGTCTTCCAGGTCTGAGGAGCAGCTCATTCTCCAGCAGGCTGTCCTCCTCTTGGGGAAATCTCGATTGACTGATGTTCTTAAAGAAAACACTTCAGCTCCCCTGAGAAGACAAGTGACTGTCCTTCAATAACTCAGTAATAATGGCCGTTTCCTATTGAGTACTTACTATATGCTAGGCACTATGCCAAACACTTTATATACCATTCTCACTTAATTCTCACAATCATCCTATGAGATAGGCACAAGAGTTCATTGTCTGAGTCTATAGGGCAGTGGTGTCCTGTAGAAATGTAATATGAGCCATCCATGTGATCACATATATCATTTGAGTTTTCTAGTAGCCACATTATAAAAAGAAACAAGGAAAGCTAATTTTAATAATGTATTTTGTTTAATCTAATATACCTGAAAATAGACATTTCAACATGCAATCAATATAAAAGTTAATAATGAGATATATTACATTTTTTGTATTAGATCTTCAAAATCTTACTTCCAAATAATAAATGTAGAAGGAATAAGGGAAGCGGAAAATCACTATTTGTCAAAATCACAGTAATAATTGTTGCACACAAGATCCTCCTATGCATGCTAAAATTTGAGAATGAGAAGTTGAGGAAAAGTAGAATGTTTTCATACTCTGAAAATCTCTCTCTCGAGGCATTTATTAATATCAAAGGGAGAAACAGTGACTTGACAGGGGAGAAACCCAACAGACACCATCTTAACAAAGAATTAGCATCACCAGTAATAGGACATGTCAACATTGTAGGCACCCAGGTAGGATGCACAGAAGGGTACATCACTTCTGAGATCTTACCCAAAATCTAAACCTCAATCTAATCAGGAACACCTCGAATTGAGAGACAGGATATAAATAACTGTCCAGCACCTTTTCATGAAAGGCAAGGAAAGACTGAGGAACCCTCAGAGATTGGGAGAGACTGAGGAGTTGTAACAACCAAATGTCGTACGCAGAGGATCCTGGATTAGATCCTGAAGCAGAAAAACAATAGTAGTGGAAAAAACTGGTGCAAATTCTTTTCCCCCTGCCTCAGGTTTATTTGAACAAATAGCACAGGAGGACACCTCCATGCAGCCCAGCGGTCCTTCCGTCCTTCCATCGGCAGACAGAGGCCTCTACTGTGGAGCTTTCATGGGGGGCCTGAGCACTATTGGGGGCCTGAGCCAGAGCCAGAGCCTGAGCAGGAGCTGTAGCCATAGCCTGGGGCTTGGTTTGAGTGTTGGCCTTGGACTTTGGCCAGCAGAGCCTGAGGCCCTTGGCTACGCTGCATGAGCATGTTTCTCAAGCTTGAAGTGAGCAATGTAGGCAAGTTGACTGAGCTTGTGGTTGCTGCCCTTTGGGGTCTTGGCCTTGACCTTTTGGGGCTTTACAAGGGCCTTGATAACCTTAACGCGTGCGCTCATGGCCCAGGCATTGTTGGCCTGCATCTTCTCCAGGCTCTTCTTATTGTAAGTGCGTATTCCTCAGGAACGCGGGGTCCATCCCCTTAAGAGATTCACATTTTTGTGATTGGGGTTTCTCGATGCCGTTTCTGTGACATTTCAGGACTGGTTGTGCGTGCTGTGGTTCTTGGCCTTGGCCATATCTGCACCGAAGCCCATGACTCCCCACAACTGGTGCAATTTGAATAGGTCTATCGTTAAAAAAATCATGTGCCAATGTTGATTTCCCGGTTTTGACCATTTACCCTAGTTGTGTAAGTTGCTAACATTAGGGAAATCTGGGTAGAGGTTGTGCAGGAACTCTGTACTAGTTTGGCAATTTTTTCTGTAAGTCTAAAACTATTTCCAATTAAAAAAAAATAAAAGAACACAGTGCAAGGAAAATAAAAAAGCAAATTGCTTACAAAGTATCTTTGCAATTATTTCAAAAGATGCAGGAGTCTATGAAGTTGATGAAAATATGGAAGTATTGCTAAAAATACATGAAAAACCACGGACAAACTAGGTAAAACAGCATTTGGAGAAGAAAAATCAAAGATGGTAACAGGATGTGGGTTCCAAAAAAACAATGATTTAAATGTCAAGGAATTTTGAGAGATCTTTGGGAAAATGAATTAAGCTTTCTAATATGGCTGCCAAAAAATTCTGCTATAAAATCATCCATTGAGAGAAGGCTGTTGTATCCTGCCACAAATCATTTTAGTTCAAAAATTATGCCAAAACCTCCACGTGATATTTACTTGTGTTCATTCTAAGAATGAACACATAGTTGCAATTTTAATTTATGTTCTGTTGCAGAAGATACCATTTTATTTTCATAACTTCATTTTTATGAAATATATATTTTTATTGATTTCAGAGAGGAAGGGAGAAGAGGGAGATAGAAACATCAATGATGAGTGAGAGTCATTGATGGGCTGCCTCCTGCACACCCCTACTGGGGATCGAGCCCACAACCTGGCCATGTGCCCTGTTCAGGAATCAAACCATGAACTCCTGGTTCATAGGCCAATGCTCAACCATTGAGCCATACCAACTGGACTGTAGCTTCATTTTTTAAATTTTAAATAAAAACCTCACTTAAAATTTTAATCATCTTGAATGGCTTGACCTTGATTTATTCCAGCCTCGATTATCCTTGACCTATGTGCATTTCCCATCAGTTAGTGGGAGATCCAGGACCGAATCCCAATGACCTGGCCCTTTAGCCCAGGTTCCACGCTCCACGCTCCTGTCTCATGCAGTGAACACGGGCACTTTCCACCCTGCACTGTGCTCACGTCCCAAAGAGGGGCCACCTCTTTGTTCCCATTACCTGATCAAAGTCACGCAAAACAAGTTCATGTCCTTAGTGAGGAAAAATCGCCCTAGAATGTCTTATTTTTTTTATTACAGTCCAGGAATTTGTTGAGGATGGGCAACTCAATGATGAGAATGGATATGAATGAGGCCATTTGTCTCTGAGGCCATGAAACCTGCAGATGGCATTCATTTTGAAATAAACTCACTGAATCCTAATTGAGAAACAAAACCGATAGCCAATGAAGTCATTCAAAATGTTTATAGTGTCCAACCTGTGCTCTTGAGAAATGAGACTTGAAGAGTCTGGGAGACTGAAGAAGGGGGACACATGTCATCAGAAAGGAACTTCCTACATTTGAAACTCAGTAGCGAATGATACGAACAGAAGACTAATAAGTTACCGTGAGGGGTGAGAGGACGGGTGCAAAACAGGTGGGAGAACCCTGGAGAAGCCAGGTGCGAGAACATTCTCAAATGGCCCCCTGCTATCCAGGAGCAAGCACTGCTTTCCAGGGATACACACACTCACACACTCACGCTGAAAACTTAGGTGATCTCAATGGGTCATTATTAAAGTGCAATGTGTTGGTTTTTCCGGTGGGACCGCGAGGTGGCTGAGGTTCACCATGGCGGCCTCCATGGCCAGGAAGGAGCTCGTGTTTGTCATGGGGAACGCCAAGAAGCTGGAGGAGGGCCGGATTGTGGTACCTCGTGGCTGCCGGGACTTTGGCTGGGACCCCTGCTTTCAACCTGATGGATACTAGCAAACGTGCGCAGAGATGTCCAAAGCTGAGAAGAATGCCATCTCCCATGGCTTCCAGGCCCTGCGCGAGCTGCAGGAATATTTTGGCGGCCTGACTTCTAAGAATGATGATGAGCATGCTCACCGGGGATCTGGGGAGGGCTAGCCTGAAACCTCCATCAGGCAGGCACCCCCCAAGTTTGTCCTTTAGGGTTACCACTTCCTGGGGGTGTTGGGATTGACAGCCCCACCAGACCAGCCTCACCAGTCTGGAGGAGCAGATGGCTCTGTTTCGAGGAGCTTTGGGCAAGGGACACCATTGGTCTTTCCTACAGCTTCCAGGACCTGAAAGGACCTCCGGTATTACATGGGCCTTGACAGAATTGAGGGATCGGGGAAGAAATTCTTAGTGTGTTTTAAATGCGGCAAGTGAAAATTCTGGAAGGCACTCCAAAATAAACTGGATGTGTCTGCTTTGAAAAAAAAATAAAATGCAATGTGCTATCAGTCTGTCCCTAGCCTTGAGGTGGGGAGGTTTGCCTTGGAGAGAAGCTCTCGGTCATAGGAATGAAGCCAGGCATGGCTATTTTCTTTGTGTACACAGGCTGGCATATGGGTTCGTTTAGATGCATCTTTATCCTGAAAAGACCCTCAAGACAATTGGAAAGTGGCCAATCTCCTAGTGCCCTATTGTGCTAACAGTTGGAAAGATTCCATACTGGGGCCAAGCCAATGTCAGGAACCTGTGGTCTGATCTGTTCTTTTTCCTGAAAGTTGCAAGAAGATTGGGACCCTTTCTATTGGCCCCGAGTGGGCTGAAATCCTGGTAGGGCCACTCTCATCCCAACCACAGCGCTACTGCCACAATTACCGAGGAAAAGAAGGGACGGTGGGAATGAGGAGGGTGACAGCGGATCCTTTCTTGTTCTATGCTTGTAGCTCTTTGATAATTCTTCACAGACCTTCTAGTCTGGAGATTTCCTTTTGCTGAGTGTCCCAGCTGTGATTCCTCAGATGGTAGTTTAGTGACACTACCATGCACCACTTGCTATGCTCCCCCTTCAGGGAGAGTTCTCAGCTGGCAGCCCTTTTTGGGAGTTGCCTTCGCTAAAAAGAGCTGCACACCCCCTTCTTGAGTCAGAATCAAGATCTAGGCCACTTGCCCAACTCAGGACAACTCTGAAGAGTTACCCCACTTCTGAGTGTCCCACGGGGGTGGCTCAGGCTTCCAAGAAACTGTCACAGGCCACCTCCTCCCGCTGCCCCACTCGGCTTCCTTCCCTGGGTGTTGATCCCAGCAGCAGCCCTGATCAACTCGCCACACTCAGATCTCCATCTGGGAGTCAGCTTCCTGGAGCTCCCAGCTCACAGCACACCCTCTCCTGCACCTTACTATCCCCCACTGCCTGCCAGGATGGCCCCCTTGTCAGCTGATCCTCGGCCCCTCTTGGCATTTCTTCTCTACTTTGGCTTCTCAGCCTCCCTGCCCTGGGTCCTTGGTCACTTGGGTCTCTGGTTTCCAGGGAATAGTTCCCATCCTTTACGCATGAATATTTACCTCATTCTGCCAAAGGAATACAAAATCAGCCTGCTGTCACCATACATACCCATCCCCCCTCCACCTGCAGCTCCCCAGGAGACTGGCAGCACCAGGTGGGGGCGCAGAAGAGAAATGCCAATGTGAGCCTCTGGCTTCCAGTGGCTCAACCGTCCCAGAAACCCAGCTGACTAGGGGTGGGGTACCCTGACTTTAGTCACTCCTGGGCCTCAGGTTACATGCAGCCTTAGTTGCTCCCATGGTATATCTTTGGCTGAGATGCTCTGCTACCCACCCAGGTAGAGGTGTCAGGTGAGCACAGCAGTGAAGAGCCATGCATCCTCTCCTCTTTTTTTTTTTTTTGGTTAACCCTCACCTCCATTGACTTTTAGAGAGTGGAAGGGACTGGGAGAGACAGAGAGAGAGAGAGAGAGAAACCTCAATATGAGAGAGATACATTGATTGGTTGCCTCCTGCAAGTGCCCCAACAAGGGCTGGGGATTGAGCCTGCGACTGAAGTACGTGCCCTCGACTGGGGAATCGAACCCAGGACCCTCTGTTCTTGCCTTCGTGAAACAGTTGCCTGGAGAGGCAGCAGAGTAGACTTGAAGGGTAACTGTGCTGCCTTTGTGAGGATCAAGTCTAAGGGGTGAGAAGAGAGCAAGCAGGGCCAGAGAGGTGTGCATTCAGAATGACAGTGTGGATGGGAGGAGAAATGAGCTCAGAAACCAAAAGAAGCACCCTAACCGGTTTGGCTCAGTGGATAGAGCATCGGCCTGCGGACTGAAGGGTCCCGGGTTCGATTCCAGTCAAGGGCATGTACCTTGGTTGCGGGCACATCCCCAGTAGGGGGTGTGCAGGAGGCGGCTGATCGATGCTTCTCTCTCATCGATGTTTCTAACTCTCTATCCCTCTCCCTTCCTCGCTGTAAAAAAATCAATAAAATATATATATTAAAAAAAAAAAAAAAAAACAAAAGAAGCTAGGGTGACACTGAACAGAGAGGGGAGGGAGAGGAAGGGAGGGGAGGGGAGGGCAGGCACTGAGCAGAGAGGGGAGGGGAGGGCAGGTACTGAGCAGAGAGGGGTGGGGAGGGGAGGGCAGGCACTGAGCAGAGAGGGGAGGGGAGGGGAGTGGAGGGGAGGGCAGGTACTGAGCAGAGAGGGGAGGAGAAGGGAGGGGAGGGGATGGGAGGGCAGGCACTGAGCAGAGAGGGGGGAAGAAGATGCTGTAGGTAGATGACCCAGGGGGTCAGGGACTCAAAAGGGGGAATACGATAAGACGTGGACTAGGTACGGTGGTTCAGTAAACCAAAGGCACAAACCCTGGACACAAAACAGGGTTTCTCTTTTTTCCAGAGCCTCTGAGGAATTCTGCTAGGTGTGGGCAACACCTCAAAGCTACTCTGAAAACAAAGAGCTGCACAGACTCTTCCAAATTCAAAACAAGGCGCTTGTTATAAACAGCCTCAGCCAAGGTGCCAGCGTCTCATGGCACCGGAGTATAAGCGGTATCAATGATTTGGCCCCAGGAGCTCAGCCCTGACACTCTCCATCCTCACTGCAGGCCATAGGGGCCATCCCACACTCCTCACGGGGGTGGGGGCCCTGTGTATTTTCCTGTGCGATCTACAAGCCCAGCCCCTCTGGCAGCCCTTGCCTACGCCTGGCACAGTGCGCTCCGCCCCACGCGTCTCCCCACACAACCCCGCCAAGACCAGGGAGCACATAGCGCTCAGCTGCAGTTTGTTCTTGACTCTCTCAAGAAAATAACTCTTGGCTCTTGGCTCCTGAGCGTTGGGAGAGCTTCTTAGAGAAAGAGAAATGCAGGATGCCGCCCAGGCTCCAGGCTTCTGGTGCGATTATAAATATAGGAAGCAGCAGCTGCTGGGGCCGCCGTCGCAGTGGCTGTGACCTGGGAACACTGCTGAAGCCACACCGCACTCTGCCCGGGTCGGAAGGCCTGGCTGCTAGGATGCACTTGGGGTCCGGCTTTGTCTCGGGGGCTATGTGCTTTCCAGCATTCACATGACACTGACGTTCAGGAGGTCTCCCCACGGAGGATCATACAGGCACCGAGGGCTGTGGCGGAGGCTCATGCATGTCTATTAATTAAACATTAAGGCTCCCTAAAGGAAAACCACTGACCCAGAAATGAAGATGAGCACTGTGGGGAAATTTGTTTAAAAAGCACATCTTTTCCATCCACTTGTCCATTTTCTAACAGTCCTTCCAAGTGTGTTTCACGCCCATCGTATCTACATAAGAGTTCTGTTGCCTGGATTTTTTTTTTTTTTTTTTTTAAGGAGGAAAAGAGTAACTTATGAGGGAAGATGAAAGTCAATAACTGTATGCCGGTAGTAATTGCTAGGAATGTCACAATGTGAAGACACGAGTATAATGCCTCGGTAACTGAAATAACTTAAAAAGCGTTATCTACGCTGCATAAACGCGGGGAGGGTGCCACCCTGAAGCGGGAGAAAGACTGTCAAACACTCCCAGCGACTTGGAATTGGCCTCCGCACACAGGGTGAAGCTGGGTGATGGCACAGGCACATTTCCTCAAGTCTGCCTGGCAGTCAGTGATCTAGGCTAGGACGCGGTGCCATGCAAGGTAAAAGGAGAAGTCAGGGCGATGGAGGAGGGAGCGTTCTCTCGATGCTGTGAGCTCTTCCATGAAGGAGATGCTTCTTGCTGAGAGGTTGGCAGAAGCAGATGCTGCTGACGCTCCCACGGCCCCCCACATAACTCTCCCATAAAATCAAGCCACTTCCTGGCGGGGCGTCATGCTCTGATCTCATAGTAACAATAAGACCCTTGGGACTGACTAGACAAAGCCAAATTTCTGAATGAATGAAAACGTACTCAATGGATGTCCTTCATTTTCCACGTGGCTGGCAGGACTTGGGGACTGGTGAAACAAGTCAACATTACTCGCCCCTGGTTAAACAGGAACACAAGCCTTCTAGCCCCTATGTACAGGAAGTGAGGCCTCTTGGGTTGACAAAAAGTAGGTCTACCCATGAGTGTTACCATCTGAAGATTGTAATTGTTGCCTCCACCAGTGGGTGAGCTGAGCAGCTGGGCCAGCACTCTATTATGCCCTGGCAACACTCAGGGTCTTCATTCAAACACCTGCAGGGTGCCTTGTACGTGCAGGCATTGAACTAGTAACCAGAGCGTACACCAAGAGGCCCCAAGTCCTGTTTCTGCACCAGGGTAGGTAACAGGCTCATATGCTCAAGTGGGATTTTCCCTTACGGTGGCCAAGCTGGTTGCCATGGTGGCCACAGGCCCAGTATAGAGCCAGCCTTGTTGCCCGATAGGCCTGAGGTCGGGCCTCTCCAGCCTCCACGTCTTTGCTCACTACTGTAGAGCAGTGTAGAACTACTGAGAGCTGAGTGACCTGGGGTATCCTCAGCTCCACCTGGGCAGAATCCCTCAACCTGCCTGAGTCATAGGTTCTTCATCTATAAAAAGCAGGTTAAAAAAAAAGTACCCTGGGTCCCACACTGGGATAGGGTGTGGAAAAGTGTTTTTAATAACTGCCAGCACCGTGTGACTACGCAGTTTTACACAGATCTGGAATCATCACTTGAATAGATCCTGTCATTTAATACATTTCTGGTCTCTGCACAAGCACTTGCCAAACATTTCCCACAAAGATAAATACCAAGGGCAGAAGGTGCGGGAGACTCATTACCAGGCAGAATGTCCCTCTTTTTGCCTCTCTTTTAACCTAAAAGGGGCCCGTGCTTACGTCCCCAGATAGTGAGATGAGTGTGGATCCCCTGGCACAGTTCTGTCTGACACAGCAGAGACCTGACCTTATGGAGTGAATTAGTGTAGCTTCTTATGTTTTTTTCATCAGCCACAAATATGTCTGCCCCTAACACAGAGATATAAAATTACATGCTTTCAGCTCTTCTGGTGTTTTTATTTTGTTTTGTTTTACTGCTTATATTTAGGTGCAACTTAACATTGTCACATTGTGTGACCTATTTTCTATCACTATGGGGTAGGTGGGGGGGGGGGCGGCAAGCTCAAAAGAAAGGTATTTGCATTGCTTAATAACATCATCTGGCCACGAACTAATATGAGGTCTGACACATACACATGCCTTTAGATGTCATGAATAATTTCTTAACAATCAGGCCATAATTTATACATCCACATGAATATTTTTCTTCCAGAAATATCCGAGGGGAAATTTTTTAATGTTGTTTTTAAAATGTTCTGAAGAATACTCTTACAAGAGGGCTATTTGAAGTTTGTCACTTTGAAAGTACCAATTTGAGTGTGTCTAGAAAAGTCAATGGCCTTATTTTATTCTCATACATCATGCACTTATCTTTCTTTTGTTAATATAGCAGGGTTTATATTCAAATTATTCAACAATTGGTACAGTGAGTATACCCACTAGGCAGAAGAGACTGGCTTACATGTGGTGTCAGAGCAGTGATATGGAAAAAAGGATCCACATGCCTTGAGTGGTTTGGGACATTAAAACCCTATGATTACATATGGAGGACACATTCTACCTTCGAGAACTCTTGATCTTAGACTACGTGGTAAACTCGGATGAACTGGGGGAAGGACAAGATCACTCAGGCAACAGATAGTTCCAGCAAGAGTTCTTCCCTCCATCCAGAGAAAACGCAACCAGAGGGCTTAGGATCGCTTCCAATATTAAAGATTTGTTTAAGCTCATTGCCCCACTCATAATGACATATTGCAATAACAGTGATGGCCCTGCTTTTCATAATGGCAATACAAAGGTGACTGACTGCTTGGACACTTCTACCTATCATAAGTGAAGTCACTAAGCCATTTAGCCAAAATCCAAGGTTTCGCTTCTATTGCTCTAAGTAATTACTTTTGGGTAAACTTCATTTAATGGCTCTAGTTGCATTTTGTGCTTTTCCAGATCATCGCTCTTCACAATTAACCAGTTGGCTCCACATTTGCTACTTTGAAAGGAAGTCTACTGCTCTATTCCTGACCTTGAGCCCAGGCTCTCCTTTGCCTAGTGACATTCCATGCAGCCCAATAGCACCCTCTTTTGCTCGGCCAAAAGAACAGACTCACTTCTTTGGTGTGTCATATTCCAGACATTTCTGAGTTGTAAGAATCTATTTTCCATCCACTATTTTGTTCTTTTTTGGCTTCATTCAGGTTCTTTCTTCAGCTGGGTTCAGTCTGGATGTAAGAAGTTTAGAGGCTATTTCAACACAGGAGGGTGACCAAGATTAAAACAATAATATTACAGTCTTAGATCTAACAACAACCAAAATGCTCTTCATCCCTGTTGCTTTTTATCTTTGTTGTAAAGTCAACATCAAATAAAAAGGGACTTATCCATAATCTCTAAACAATCGTCTCTTATATGAATGTATGTCATTCCCTCAATTTTGTATCTCTATCATTGCACTTATTACATCATATTATTTGTTCAACTTCTAGAATATGAGTTCTTCAAGGGTAAGGTCTGTGTTTCATTGATTTTTATGCCTAACACAGGGCCTGGTATATCATATGAATTATAAATATAGGTGCGTGTGTACGTGCACAAATGTGTGTAAGAAAGCAAGAGTCACTGCGATACTCATTTGTAACGGTTACATGTCTCTTATAGTTCTAAGAAGTCATTACCAAGGGACTTTATCCTGAGATCTGTTAGTGTCCTTTCAGGATTAGAAACCCTGGTTATCTCATAGCATGAGTACCTCCTTTATGCAAATGTCAGCCAAACCTATGCATTCCAGAAGCAGCCCTAGCCTTTATTATTATCCTAAGAGCCACATGGAGACTATAAAATACCCAATTAGATGTATACTACAGAAAAATAAAAGTTACCTTGTTGGACCACTTTAAAATCCAATCCATATGTCCCTGGGGGATTCATTAACTGTTCATGACTACAGAAGAGATTTCTGGGCACCAAGCCACGCCTTCTGCAGGGGCACTTTACTCTCATCTTGGACCAGCAATTATTACTCACTCAGCTTGGTCTTACCTTACTCAGGATCTCCATAAACCTGCCTTAGAGTAAACAGTTCTTAACATTACCTACAATGCTTTCTCCTAAATTATTTTATGATCTTTGTACCTAAATGTCTGTTTTGTTTTTTTTTTAAATATTTAGAATGTTCTGAATCCCAAGAGTTCAGATTTTTGTGCAAATTTTAAAATTTGCACTCAATTGCAAGGCCTGAAGCCCATAACCTTAGGGTTCTTTCTGTCTTGTCTCTCTGGGTTTTTATCTCACTGTATGCTGTTTGAATAAGAGTAAGAAGCGTGCAGTGACTGGGGTTGAGTGGCTGTGTAGACTGCTGTCCTAGTTAGATAATGTCACACTGTTGGGCAGAGTGTCATGTCTACACTTAGTCAAGGTCAGATCAAAACTCTTCTACACTTTTAAGCTAAGAGAAAACTTCTCTGCTGTGAGCCATCGCTGCCTTTCTCTTCTTTTAACCATTAAGATACATTACAAATACCAGAGAACATGCTCCAACCTAATGATAATTACTGCATTAAGGGGAATTCCATATAATTAAAAGGGAAAAGTAGACTGCAAACTAGAGATATATTATATATATCTGGGAGGATAATTCTTGAAAGCTGCCTGAGCCAATTTTTTAGCTCCACTTAATTTCATGAATAATTTAAAAACAAAACAGAGGGCTTGCCATATAGGAAAAAGTGGGTAAATATTTGTCCAATGGTTGCATGAATACTTTTACACTCTAAGATCTTCATGGCTACTAATTAATCGCATTAGGTGAACATCTCTCTTTGCAAGTGTATAGACCCATGTGGCCAATTTGGAAATGTTTTATTCTATAAACATTTAACTAATAATTACCACTCCCTCGAAATATCAGAATCCCTCATGAGTGGCTTAAAAGATTCAAAAGTTCTCTGGAACCATGTGACTTTATAGGGTCACCTGGATAATCCAGGCTGCCATCCCCAGACGGGGCTGACCAGTAGAACTCTCAATGATGGAAATGCTCTACATCTGCACCATCCAATGCAGGAACCACAAGCCACATGTGGCCACTTAGCACTTGAAATGTGGCTAGTGCAACTAAGGCACTGAATTTTAAATTTTATTTAATTTTCATTAATTTAAATTTAAGTAGCCACATGTGGCGAGGCTACTATCCTGGAAGGCATGGCTCCATAAAAAGATCATAAAAACAAAATCTGTAACAAGGGAGAACACGTTTAAAGGCGTTCCTAAAAGCCTCACCAAGTTTGCTCCCCCATAGGGACAGTTTGTTCATTTCTCTCCTGCCTTCCTTTATTGTGATCATTTTTGAATTTTGTAGTTTTAAGGATGGTAAATGCTACTCCATCTGCCAATTCTTTGCTCTCGTGGTTCTTAAACTTGGCTGTGCATCAGCATAACCCCCCGAGATGAGATTCAGCAAGTTTGGGAGGAGACTGGGCATCTGTGTTTTTTAAGCTCCATGGATGATTCTGATCTGCAGCCAGGCTTGGGAACGACTGCTTTACACCAGAGATCTCAAACCGGCAGCCCCTGGGCCAAGTACACCCTCAAAACATATGGTCATTCCACATTGTGTTTTAAAATGTTTTGAATTAGTTGCCAACTTCCACAAATTATAATTTTTTATCTAAAAAAAGTGGAGTAGAGTAAAGGCTGCCCCCTTTGGATAGAAAGCATAACATCTGTGGTTCAACACTACTTACCCACCAGGACAACTCCCAATAGGCCCTGAGTTTGAGACCCCTTCCTTACTCCGTATCTATGGAATACTTGCCCCAACAGGCAGCAATTCCTTACATCAATGCTCTTGCTGGCTGGAGCACCAACTACGTTAGCCATGGGCTGCCTGTAATCATCTTGGCAGGCGCAAGAATATTCTCCTACCATCATGTAAAACCCCTGAATAAATGGTGGGAGATTCAGTGAGACAATGGGTCTCAAACTAGGACTGAGGCCAATCCTGTTCAGGGACACATCATTAAATTTAGGGAAAAGATTGTCTTATTTTTTATATTTTATACACCAAAGTCTCTCACCTGATGCACTATAAGGTCAGCCAATAAGACTGCCAGGGAGTGTATTTCTGATATGGATTTTTATCTCTATTTTGAAAAAACTTTTTATAACTCTCATTTTTTACCCAGCTTTCCTTCCAATATATTTGTATTCAGCCATGGTTCTCAACAGGGAAAATAACTGATCAGCCCTGACCAAATAGCTCAGTTGGTTAGAGCACTGTCCTGATATGCCAAGGTGGCAGGTTCAATCCCTGTTCAGGGCACATACAAGAATCAACCAATGAATGCACAAGTAAGTGGAACAATAAATCGATGTTTCTCTCTCCTTCCCCTGTAAAAATCAATCACTAAAAAAATTTAAAACAAAACAATAAAATAGTTGAACATACTTGTTTGCCTTTTCTCTCTTGAGAATCCTCTATAATGAATGAAAGTGTGTAAATCCAAACGATGAGATGAAATGGAGGAGGGCCATCAGTTAGTTGCTGAAAACCTGATAGAGGAGTGCTAATTGATTTAGAAAGGCAGAGGAAGGCATAACTTCAGAGTATTTGTGGCAACAATAGATCTTCCCAGAAAAAAACATATGTATGCCAAGCATCTTGCCATCAGTTTTAGGGATTTCACAGGCCTCTGAATCCCACCCACTGATTCCCAGTAGAAGAAAGCATCAACGTGAAATAAGACATACTATTTGATAAACATTTATACTGGATACAATGCACCAAAATGTCAGCTGCCTGGGACAAACACTATGATTCAAGTCGAATACTATGATTAGGCTTTATTATCACAAGGCACACCTTTAGGCTTTAAGTAAAATGCAAGGAACACAGTCTCACTCCCAGGCTCATGTTAAACTAAGTGTCATCTAGAACTTAGTAGATTTCTCAGCACACGATAAATCTGTGGCATCTGAATTTTTAAACAAATCCTCAGAGACATCCATAAAGAGCTGAGACGCTTCCTGAAACTCACCCATGCACACATTGCAACCAGTCCCTGATGCCTTAGCCTGGTCAGTCTCACTCATTTGGGGCTCTGTTCCTCCTGTTCTTTCCCCCTGAGTGCAGTTGGTGCTGTCATGGAGGTGATGAATTAGGATTCACCCTAAGGCAAGAAACATGCAACATGAAACAATCTTCCTTTCTACCTGGAAATGCCTGCATCTATTTCTACATCTGGCAGGTCTCAGAGGTAAAGTGAAGAAGTTCGTTGTTGTTTTTTCACAAGATGACTTGCAGTTTTCTGTTTCAGCCACTTTCAATCATTGAGAATGTTTAGACTTTTCACACATCTCAATTTCCCTCCAAGTAATGCAACAGATATTCCTTAGAATCTCCCTGTGCTCATCATTCTCCTTTTGCTGCCTGTGGCTGCACTCTCCACCTGCGCTGGGCCCTGGCAGGCTGGCCACTGTGCACT
Organism: Myotis myotis; assembly: GCF_014108235.1. NCBI lineage: Eukaryota > Metazoa > Chordata > Mammalia > Chiroptera > Vespertilionidae > Myotis > Myotis myotis. The sequence goes on along the minus strand of NW_023416357.1, from coordinate 24,807,596 downwards.
GCCCCTTCCAGGCTCCCTTGACAACTGGCTCCCAGTAGCCAAGGGGATGGGAAGGTGGGAGAAGAAAGGAATATTGGGTTATTTCTTTCTCTCTTCCTTCCTGTTTGGCTAAGTCTCAGTAAGTTGTTGCATTCTTCCACAACTAGAGGTTCTGCTAATGGCCCCTCAGTTCTCTTGGGCTTCAGGAATTCTATTTCTCCTCGTGTCCCTCTTGTCCTTGGTGTGGTAATGGCTGCCTGCTATTGCTTACCTGGGTATGCCTCGCTATTCTTTGTTCATTCCCTTATCTATAGCTCTGAAGAAATTCCGTAATTAAAGTCCTATCTCTGGAACAAGTTTAAGTCAAATCAGCTTCCTGCTGAGACCATGGTTGACATACTTCATCTGTCTTCTTCTCGAACAGGTAAGACTGGTGAGGCAGAAAGGAGAGAGGAGAAAATGCTTGAAGAAGAGAAAGAAACTGTATGGTTTTTAAAGATGAGACTTACCGGATAATAGAGAGACTAAAACCCATCAGAAGTGCTCTTTTCTTTGCAATAGATCCCCTAGTAGGATGTCACTAACTTACTTTTCAACTTTGCTTTTAACAAAAACCAGTCTTGATAAACATTTCACTAATTTCCATCTTTTGTTTATTCATTTCAAAGCAAAAATGGAACTTATATTTATTGAGCATATTGTATGTGCTCTTTTAAATATATATATATTTTATTGATTTTTTTTTCCAGAGAGGAAGGGAGAGGGAATGGAGAGTTAGAAACATCGATGAGAGAGAAACATCAATCAGCTGCCTCCTGCACACCCCCTACTGGGGATGTGCCCGCAACCAAGGTATATGCCCTTGACCAGAATTGAACCTGGGATCCTTCAGTCTGCAGGCCAATGCTCTATCCACTGAGCCAATCCGGTTGGGGCTATATGTGCTCTTAACTCTTAATTCTTAAGGTTTTATTAATCCCATTTTAGACAAGAGAAAACGGAGGCTCTGAGAGATAAAATAATTTGCTCCAAATCATATAGCTAGCAGGTAATAAAGCCAGAATTAACAACCTAGCATATATGATTTCATATTGATATTGCTTTCTTACATTGTTGCAAAGTATTTCTCTTTGATCTGACTACAATCTTAAAATATTTTTGACCCTCTGCATAAAGAGCTTATTGTGCCTACATATTTTTCATTAAAAACAGTTGATCCATACTTGTTGATTTTTTTGTCTATCTATTGAGACTTCTCTATGGTCATAGTTAATGAATGAAAAATATGTAAGCCCAAATCATGCCATCAGTTGATGAAAACTAGATAGATGAGTGTTCATTGATTTAGGAAGGCAGAGAAGGGCCAGGGGAAAATTTGGTCAGGAAGGAAGGAAGATAATTGACTGACAGAACCCTAGAGAACTTTGGAACCAAAGATTGAGCACACACTGGGGAGCAAGAATGAGAAATAGGGCTGAAACAGAGCTGATGGAAAACCAGATATCTGTGATCCTTAATGATGTTTATATTTTTATTTTTTATTTTTATTTTTATTTTATTTTATTTTTTTATTTTTTTAAATATATTTTATTGATTTTTTACAGAGAGGAAGGGAGAGAGATAGAGAGTCAGAAACATCGATGAGAGAGAAACATCAATCAGCTGCCTCCTGCACATTTCCCACTGGGGATGTGCCCGCAACCCAGGTACATGCCCTTGACCGGAATCGAACCTGGGACCTTTCAGTCCGCAGGCCGACGCTCCATCCACTGAGCCAAACCAGTCTCGGCAATATTTTTAAATGAGGCACTGAAAAGATGATTGGGAAGTCTGGGTCCGTTATCAGGGCTTATAGTTTTGTCTACTTTGTGTAGGATGATCAAAAAGAAAGATTAATATTTTTCCTCCTGTTCCCAGCCCAACTCACATTCTCTCTGAGAATACCTATACCATGTAGGCAAGAAATCAGAGGTTTCTCCCTGGAGAAAAGGAATGGCCTATAGAACAGAGCTCCAATTCCGTAATATGAGTTTAATAATAAGTCCATAGCTTTATTCATGCAACTCAAAACTGGAAACAACCCAAATGGTCCCACAACAAGATAATTGTTAAATAAATTTCACCATGTTCAGGTGATGGATACTACTCAGAAAAAAAGGAGAGAGAAAAGAAAAAGAGACAAACTACTGATTACTTAACCCAATTCAAAAAATCAAAAGGTTGTGCCAGAGTCCAACCCCAGCAGGTCCAGGGGTCCCCAAAGGTGTGGATGGAGTCGGTGAAGAAGGAATGACACAGAGACAGCGTTCAGTTGATCAGCAGCCTAGCCAGGATCTCTAGCCAGGATCTCCAGCCAAGTTCTGGTCTGGATCTCCAGCGAAGTTCTGCTGTTTATTGTCTTGTTACATCAGTATTTATCCCAGTTGATTTTAATCCTGTCAATTTCTATTACAAAGGTTAGGGCGTTTCTTATCTCCATTCCAGGGAGTAAAGATTATGTAGCTTAAGCATGATTGTTTGTAGTGATTAACTGCCCGCCTGGCACTTAGTTAAGGAGTTTCATCCCCTCCCTGACTTCAGGGAAAAATTCCTACCTGGGGAAACAACCTTTCTCGGAGAGGTGACCTTGGTTAAAACACACAGCGCTAAGGGGAGCAAACATATTAAGAACAGTATGCTATATACGCCAGGTCCCTTGAAACATATGCTGTGCAGATGTTTCTTTCCTGCAGAGACTGTGTCAAGCAGCAAGGATGGACCGGCTTCCGGCAAGGTTGGTTGTCTCAGAGGTAATAGGAATACTTGGAAGGACATAAGCAAATTTTCTAGGGTTAGGAGAACTCTGTAGCTTGAGAGGGGTATGTGGCATATGCATATCAAGGCTCACTAAAGTAGGCCTGGCCAGGGAGCTCAGTTGGTTAGAGCATCCTCCCGATATGTGAAAATTGAGGGTTCAATCTCAGGTCAGAGCACATACAAGAAGCAACCAATGAATGCATCAATAAGTAGAACAACAAATTGATGTTTCTCTCTCTATCTAAAGTCAGCAAATAAAATTTTTAAAAAAAGACATTGGTTAGTAAAATTATATAAGTTTCAGGTGTACAATTCAATAATACATAATCTGTATATTATATTGTGTATTTACCACCACAAATCAAATCTCCTTATATCACCATTTATCCCCCCTTTACCCTCTCCTCAAAGTTAAAAGGCCAAAAAAAAAAAAAAAAAAAAGGATAAAATTCTATTCTCAATCGTGATAAGCTCTCAGCAGTTTAAAGATAGAAGCTAACTTCCTTAATCTGATAAATTAAATATCTCTCTCATGGGTGGGTGAGTGGGAAGAAATCAACTAAAGAACTTGTATGCATATATATGCATAACCCATGGACACAGACAATAGTGTGGTGAAAGCCTGGGGCAGGGGTCAGGGTAGGCTAGAAGGGGTCAATGGGGACAAAAGGGGGACGAAAATCCTATAGAAAACATCACAACTTTAATGACAAAATTTAGAGACATTTTTATCAAAGGCAGCTAAAATACAGGGACATCTGCTAATACCTATATTGGTCAATATTATATTCATCATTGTGATAAGACAAAGAAATGGAGATACAGCAAAACTTTTCACTATATACCTTTTATTATTCCATGAAAAATGTGAATGTAACACCTATCCCCAAATTAAATAAAAATAACATAAAAAATAAATGTTGCTGAGTTAGTGCAGGAAAAGAAACTGAACTATAATAATCTGAAATGGACACAATCCTTTTTGATAATATTACTTATATAAAAAATCCAAGAACACCTACAGACAGGCTATTCGATCTCTTCCATTTATAAGGACACCAATTCTCTCAGATTAGGGCCCCACTCCTATGACCTCATTTAACTATAATTACCTCCCTGAGGCCCTTCCTCCAAATACAAATACACTGAGGGTTAGGGCTTCAAAATACGCTTGTTGAGAGGACACAATTCAGATTCACAAATCATTAATGTCTCAATTATCTTTTATATGACACCATCCCAAAACTTATTCTCTTAATGCAATAATAATTCAATATTTCTCATGATTTTATGTGTTGGCCAGGTGGCTCTTCCGCTTTATGTAGTGTTGGCAAAAGTTTTGCCAATTTGTTTTTAACTAGCACAAAACACGACTTACCATTCTTCCAGACTTCAATAGTAGTTCCCTCACTGCTTTTTCAGCTTCCACTGAACAGTTTCCTTGCTGCCCTTCCAGCCTCTATCCACTAGCCAGTCCCAAGGCCATGCCACATGTATTGGGTTTTTATTATGGAGAACCTCATTTTTAGGTACCATTTTCTCTTTCAACTAGTCTTTATTGGAATAAAACACCCCAAAGTTTAGTGGCTTAAATCAACAAGAATTCACCATCTCATGTAATTCTGGGTTGGCCGAGCAGGTCTCTGCTGCCCTAGGCTCATACACGCAGGTGCATCCAGCTGGCAGGTCTTTTTCCATATGCTCTTTTATCCTGGGCTTCCTTATGCTGTGGTGGTCTCGAGGCAACATTCCAAGAGAATGAAGGCGGGAACTATATCACATCAAGTGTCCCAAACTCTGGAACTTGCAAGACATCCCTTTGGCTGCCTTCTACTGGATAAAGCAAAGAGCAAAGCCAGCCCAGATGCAAGAGGTCAGAACGCAGACTCAGCCCCTTGATAGAGGAGCGGCAAAGACTCTGTGGCCGTATTTAATTTACCACAGAGAATTATGCCATGTTCCTTGATGGAAAGACCCAATGTCATAAAGATGCCAGTTCCTCCTAGTAAGTCCGCACAGATGCCAGTTCCTCCAAGTAAGTCTGCACAGTCAATGTCATACCAATCAAAATCCCAGCAGGGTATTTCAGGAGACGTGATAAGGTGTTCCTAAATTTCCCATGGAGGAGCACGGGGCTCAGAATCACCAACACTGGTCCTCACAGTTATCAAGATTTATTAGGAAACCATGGTAACAGCAATTTGAGGAACAATTCATGTGAGGTCCACACTCTATACAGCAGAAATGGGATGTATCACAAACCCAAGCAGCTTTATGGAGCAATTTACCTTTATGATTTAATAGTTAAAATAGACAAATATTTTAACTATTGTGGAAAGCAATTTCCCCCCAGTTTTATTGAGCTACAATTGACATACACAATATGTATTATATATTTTAATATATATAATTTTATATTGGAAAATGTTTACAACCGTAGCCTTAGCTAACCCCTCTATCCTGTCACATAATTACCATTTCTTTTTTGTGATGAGAACAATTAATGCCTGCTCTCTCAGTAACTCTCAAGTATATAGTACAGTGTTGTTAACTACAATCACCACACTGTACACTAGATCCCAGAACTTACTCATCTTATATCTGAATTTTGTGCTCTTCGACCAACGTCTCCCCATTTACCCCACCCCCAGTCCCTGGCAACCACCACTCTAGTGTCTGTTTCCATGAGTTTGGCTCTTTTAGTGCATCACGTAGTATTTGTCTTTCTCTGCCTGACTTATGTCACTGAGCATAATGCCAGGAAAAGAAATGTTAATGTATGCATCTCTATTGAGCTCTAGCATCAAGTACCCTAATAGTTACAGCCCTTTGCTTCTGGTGAGTTAAAAACTTCGTGTATCAACAATCAAAAATTATTAAAAACAAACAAAAAAACAATAAAACATATTGTGTGTATGATTTCTGCCTTAATTTGTTAAGAATATAGAAAAACTTTTTTCCCTTTTTTATTGAATTTAATGGAGTGAGATTGTTTAATAAAATTATATATGTTTCAGGTGTACAATTCTATAATACATGATCTGTATATTGTATTGTGTTTACCACCACAAATCAAATCTCCTTCTATCACCATTTATACCCCCTTTAACTTCTTTTTCTCTTTTTTTTTTAAAATATATATTTTATTGATTTTTTTTTTTTTTTTTTACAGAGAGGAAGGGAGAGGGATAGAAAGTTAGAAACATCAATGATACATGGAGAAACATGGATCAGCCGCCTCCTGCACACCTCCTACTGGGGATGTGCCCGCAACCAAGGCACATGCCCCTGACCGGAATCGAACCTGGGACCCTTCAGTCCGCAGGCCAACACTCTATCCACTGAGCCAAACCGGTCAGGGCTTCTTTTTCTCTTTTAAAAATATATTCTATTGATTTCAAAGAGGAAGGAAGAGGAAGAGAGAGATAGAAACGGCAATGATGAGAGAGAATCATTGATTGGCTGCCTCCTGCATGCCTCCACTGGGGATGATGTGCCCTGACTGGGAATTGAACTGGGTTCATAGGTCAACCCTCAACCACTGAGCCATGCTGGTCAGGCCCCCCTTTACTCTATTCTACCTCCAAGAATTTGTACTAGATGACAGTTTTAAACTGAGTAGATACTAATGATGTGTATTTGGAACTGAAGGTAGTTTGAAAGTCAGCATTATACAATTCCAAAACCTGCTAGGGTGAGAATGGCAAATGATTTAAACTCAAGAAGGAATGAAGTGCCAACAGGCAGTGAAACTATTTGTCTAGATCTAAAAAGAAACGTCTTACCAGCAGATTCCTGTACACACACACACACACACACGCACGCACACACACACACACAAAAGGAAAAACCACCTATTATGCTGCAAAACAAAAGCCAGCTCTAGTGTGGGAAAGTATAAATTGCAGAAAACCAGAAGTCAATAGCAGAAAAACTACTGGTTTACTTGAGAGGGAGGAGGAGGCTTCCCCCTGGGCAGTTACTTGGTGAAGGCCGCCACCACCGCCCACAGAACCTCGTTGGCGTTGGCCTTCACACATTCCACCTCAGGATCCAAGTCGAGGAGCTGCCGCACTCTCTTGGTGGCTAAATCATACTGCTCATCCAGCAGGGGAGCAAAAGCATTCTCCAGAACATCCGAGGCGTGGGCGAGGTAAATGAGGGCCAGCAGGCGCTTGTCCATGCGGTGAGGGTCATTCACCCATTTGTCAAGAACAGCTTCCTGTACCTTCTTGATGAGGCGCTGCTTAATGTTGTTGTTGGTGAGGGGATGTGTGGTCATGTCAAAAAGTAGGAAGTTCCGCCGAAACCGGTTTGGCTCAGTGGATAGAGCGTCGGCCTGCGGACTGAGAGGTCCCAGGTTCGATTCCGGTCAAGGGCATGTACCTGGGTTGCGGGCACATCCCCAGTGGGGGGGGTGCAGGAGGCAGCTGATCGATGATTCTCTCTCATCGATGTTTCTAACTCTCTATCTCTCTCCCTTCCTCTCTGTAAAAAATCAATAAAATATATTAAAAAAAAAAAAAAGTAGGAAGTTCTGTTTCTCTGTTGTCGATACGCCCTTTTCTACCAGGTTTTTAGTCATTCTTGTATGTTTCATAACTGGTACTGTGGTTCTAGGGGACTCCATGTCTCACCTAAACAAAAGCTTTGAATTTCAGCTGTTATCTTCTTTGTATTCAAAATATGAATAGAACGCAATGTGTTCGTCATAGCTGGTGTGTCTCTAGCCAAGTGGAAAACAAGAAGTGCTCTACGGTGGCCCGTGTTCCCACTAGACTGTGAACCGCTAGTGGGACAGGAGTTCTATTTTATTATTCTCTGTAGTTCTGGCACCAGGTAGTATCCTGAAACACAGTACTTGTTCAGTACATATTTGGAAAAGAGAATGAATACTCTAGTACGTAAATTGGAACAGACTGTGATAGTTTTTGTATGAGGTAGAAATGAGCCAAATTGTAAAATGATTATTTCTGGCACATTTCTATTGACATAAAGGTGTCGATAAAAAGCCAAAGGAGAAACGAGCAGGGTTTATTTATTTTTATTGTTTAATGAACGTTTTCAAAGAATAATTTTAGATTTACAGAAGAGTTGCAAAGATAGCAGAGCTCCCAGTGCACTATACTGATACATTACTACTAACGGAAGTCCACACATTATTCAGGTTTCCTTAGTGTGTTGCCTGAGGTTCTTTTTCTGTTCCCGGACCTCACCCACACCACCTTATTATCTTTATTCATCTTGTCTCTTCAGGTCCTTCCTGGCTGTGATGGTTCTCCAGGCTCTTCTCTTTTCTGATGACTTTGACAGTTTTGAGAAGTACCAGCCAGGTACCTCGTAGGTTGTTCCTCAGTTGGGATTTGTCTTATGTTTTTCTCATGATTAGGCTGAGGTTATACATGTTTGGGAGCAGACCACGAAGGGTCTACCCATGATTCATCGCTGCTGATGTTGACCTTAACCTCCTGCCTGAGGTGTGTCACTGCTAAGCTCTTCCTCCCCACACCTTCCATTCTGTACTCTGGGAAGGAAGTCACACGTTTCAAGGGTGGTGAGTTATGATGCAATTCCTTGAGAGTGAGGTATTCACATAACTTATTTGGAACTGAAAGCTTCCTTTCTTATTAAGAATGAAATCGAGATTCTCATTAAAGATGGCTGGTTGAATAAATACTCTGTTCTTGATGAAAATGCTGTGAAATTGAGAATAAAAGGATTTGTGCAGAAGCACAAATCCATAATGAGACCAGGAAAGAAAACAATGGCAGTAAAATGTTGGATGCTGCAACATAGTTGGAATAGTGGTAGATAGATTAGTGGGTCCAAGAAAGCTAATCCCAAAGTGGCAGTGGGCAGAGCAGAGTGGTAACCCACTTTACACCGCAGGACTCCAAAGGCTCAGAAATTGGCACCAGGTAGCCGTGGGAATGGGGGAGGAGGAGCAGGGGACGGTAGGGCTAAAAATAGATTGTTTGAGAGTCTATGTGAAAAGATCTTCAGATCCCTTCCTGTGCTCTGTGCAGCCACCCCAGTAGAAGAGAATGAGACAGAGGGTCTCTCATCTCAGGGACACAGGCACAGCTGACGGAGGCCAGGATCTCCCACTGGAAATGGGGAGCAAGTAAAAGTTAACGTCCTAAAAGTTGTGACATCTTAGCCTTCTCCTTCCTCTCCACCCTGGGGAAACTGGAAGCTGGGATTATCTCCGCCCCCCCCCCCCCCCCCCCCCCCCCCCCCCGGCCCGGAGAAAACACTGAAGAGTCTTCTATGGAAAATTCCACCAGCCCAAGAGACAAGGATGCACAACACCGATGTGAGGATTTCCCCGAGAATGGCAATCAAGCCCCCCCTTCACCACCTCCCACCAAATACATACAGCTTCCAAATAACTGGTTTGGCTTTGCTTTCTAAACATGAGCGGACTGCCAGAGTGCCATACATTTGGGGGAAACCTTCTAATGTGAAACACAGAGTTCAAAATAAAATATTAAAATAAAAATATCTTCCCTAGCCGGTTTTGCTCCGTGGATAGAGCGTCAACCTGGGGACTGAAGGGTCCCGGCTTCGATTCCAGTCAAGGGCACATGCCTGGATTGCGGGCTTGATCCCCAATAGGGGGCATGCAGGAGGCAGCCAATCAATGATTCTCTCATCATTGATGTTTCTATTTCTCTCTCTTCCTCTCCCTTCCTCTCTGAAATCAATAAAAATATATCTTAAAAAATAAAAATGTTTATAATTTCTCTTAAGTGTAAACAGCCTAAATGTCTAGTCAACTGTTGAATGACGAAGCAAAATAGCCACAATGAAATCCTCTTCAATAATTAAAAAAAAATTAACTCCTGACTTGTGCAATAGGATGACTTTCAAAAACATCACGGGAAGTGAAAGAAAGCAGACACAGAAGAACATATATTGTACGATCCTATTTATATGAAATGTCTAGGCCCAGCAAATGTGTAGCGATAAAAAGCAGATCAGCCCGGCCGCATGGCTCACTGGTTTTGTCAACCAGATTGGGACTAGGGTTGGGAGTGGAGATGACCTACAAATTTGCCCAAGAGATCTTTTTGGGGTGATGAAAATATTCTAAAACTGAATTGCAGGAATGGTGACATGACTCAATAAATATACTAAGCATCAGTGAATTAGACACTAAAATGTGTGAATTGTATGGCATATCAAATATGCTCCCAATAAGCTTTTTTTTTTTTTTTTTTTAAGAAACTCAAACTATGAAGGGAGAAGAAAAATAGAAAGAGTCATTGACACTTCCAAAAATACTGAATATTGAAAACTTCCTAAGCAAATATTCTCAAGGTTTTATTATTATTATTTGCATAACTAATTCACTTCATTGTACTGATGGGGTGGTTATAATAATCTGGCTGGTCATAATAATCTGGCCACTCACTGTATATTATTTAGGAATAAGAAAGTAAAATCTGAGAAAATAGCTAATAAAATTGAAATTGGTTGCTTGGTGGGTAATGGGGGTAGGAAGGTGAACAGAAGGGGCTGCTGTTTTGTAAAAATTACTTTTAGCAATATTTGATGATTTATGCTATTCAACGATAGCACTTTGATATAAATAAAAGTTGGCTAAAATAATAATTGTAGTCAGTTATTGAATGCAGAAATATATAGTTCATATGGTAAGAAATAAGAAACTTTCTAGTATTAATACTCAATTTAATATACATACCATTTCATTTAATCATATGAATTAACACCAGAAGAAGACCTTTTTGCTCTGTATGATTTGCTTTGTATAGCTGGAGTTTTAAAGTTGTGAGAAATGAATTCATGAAAGGTTGAGGATTTGATTTCTGCTTTCTGAGGTTTATTAATAGTTAAAGCCCGAGTCCATATTTGAAGTCTAAAGAGCTTTATCAAATTAAAAAGTGGCAAATTAGTCCTCTTTGAAGAAAAACATTACAATTTACATCCAAATTCCTTCCTTATCTTTTTAAAAGAAAGCAGACAGCATTGATTTTAGGCCTCATTATATTTACTCTCCTAAGAGTTTATAAAAGGAAATTATACCCAGATGACAAATGTAATCCTGATTACTTCTTGCTTCTGGGTTAAACATGTGCACACAGCCATACGTAAACATTAAGAAATCAGTTATATTATCCACCTGCCATCTGAGCCCAACAACGGGGCGCTTCCTGCCTCCAGCAGCACTTACGCTGTTCCCAGTATTGGACGGTTGTTGAGATACAAGAAAAAAGTCCCACAAAAATGAGCCCCACAATATTTTTCTACAGAATAATTAGACAAGCAAAAATAAAACAATGTGAAAAGGGAGAGAACACAGCACTACGAGAGCAGAGAAGAATCAGAATTTGCAGGTGTCTGCGGATGGAGTACACTGGAAGAACTCTCCAAAAGGGACGCTCCCTCACTTGGACTTGGAGAGTCGGACAAGCCCAGGAAGAGGGCCTAATGCCCCAGGGCGGAGGGAGCAGCCGGTGCCAAGCACCCAAGACCAGGGGCAGGTACAGAGAGATAAGCAGGTTACCTAAAACCCTGCCTCCCAAGGCCGTTCTGCCTTAGAACTGGACTCACCTGGTGGAGGGCAGGGAGGGCGTCTAGAACAAGGAATGGCTGTTTCTGTTTCTAGAACAAAGAGGAATGCATTGTAAGCACATTCAAATAAATGAGTGCTCTATGAATAGTGCTAAATTTAAAACTCTTTGGACAAAAAGATTTCCTTCAAGTTCCAGGTTATTCAGGTTAATGTTAGCAAAGACAATTTATATATGCAAATTGGACATGAGATGTTGGATCATTGAACAGTTATTGGGTGCCTGCTATGGGCAACTGTCAGTGTTGTAGGCACTGGGAACAAAAAACATTCTATACTTGTGACATTTATTTTTTAAAATATGTTTTATTGATTCTTTACAGAGAGGAAGGGAGGATAGAGAGTTAGAAACATCGATGAGAGAGAAACATTGATCAGCTGCCTCCCGCACACTCCCCACTGGGGATGTGCCGGCAACCAAGGTACATGCCCTTGACCGGAATCGAACCTGGGACCCTTCAGTCCGCGGGCACATCCCCAGTAGGGGGTGTGCAGGAGGCGGCTGATCGATGTTTCTCTCTCATTGATGTTTCTAACTCTCTATCCTCTCCCTTCCTCTCTGTAAAACATCAATAATATATATTTTAAAAAAATTCTATCATTGCCTTCAGTATCATAAAATTGAAGGGGCTTTTTTTTTTTTTTGGTCTGTGTGTGATAAATCTGATAGTCTATTGCCACCTTGTGCCCAAAATACTTAATTACATGCTTTAACAAAGATTCTGTACAAGTTTTCTACTGAGGCTGCAACAAATTACTACAAATTCAGTGACTCACAAACAACACAGATTTATTATTTTATAATCCTGGAGGTTCTAAGTTAGGAGTGGGTCTCAATAAGGTAAAATGAAGGTGTGGGCAGGGCTGTGTTCCTTCAAGGCCCGGGAGAAGAATGTTTTCTTACCTTTCACACCTTCCCCAGGCTTCTGAATTCCTGAGCGGGCGGTCTCTTCCCATCTTAGACCAGCAAAGGCCAGCGAGTGTTCTCAGACGAATCCCTCTGGTGCTGCCTCCTCGCTTGCACTTACAAGGACCCACATGATTCTATAGGGTCCACCTGGATAATCGAGGCTCCTGTCCCCGCCTCAGCCTCAGGTGACTAGCAAACTCAATTCCAGCTGTAACCTTAATTCTTGCTTGCTGTGAACCAATATAGGCACAGGTTTGGGGGATGAGGATGAGGACATCTTTGAGAAGGGGCATTCTGCCTACCATAGAGTCTATTAGTGTTTTTTTTCCCGGAGTTAAAATATGATACTTTTTAATGTTTCAATCAAATGGTAAAGACATTAAACTGTTTCTCTGACCTTATTTGTATCTTGGAATTGATGAACAGAAAACAAAAAATCTCTTTTGCTAATGTCTGTGAGATAAACTGTTTAAACATCCTCCCAGTGAATCTTTCTTGCTTTACTAATCTTAGCCTAAAAACTCCAAACTACATATAAAAATATTGTTAAAGGAATCTTAAAATGATTTAAGTTCATGAAGCCCAAATGTTGCTTAATAATATGCAAAATATACAAGCTGTGAGAAGGACTGGCCAGTTCTGCTGCAAGTCTTCCCAGGGCCCGTGTAAGGCTTTTGTCCAGCTTGAGGAAAGCTTCATCAAAACAGACAAGTGCCTCCAACACAACCTCCTTACAGAGCATTTTAATAAATAGCAATCAGTCAGTTGCAGCTGATGTCTTGGCGATAATGTGTTACAATTTTCCTCTATTCTGCTATAATTCTTCAAGGTGGATTAGCTAGCATGAGATTGGAAAGCAGGGAAATGAGGTCAGTCTGCCATGGAAACTATCTTGATTCATCTGCAACATTTCCCAGCACGTACTATTTTGTGCCAAGTAGAGCAGCGAGATGCAAGCACATTAGCAGGACTAAATGCAACAGAGTACTGAAACAGTGCCCTTTCCCTCCATGTTCTTTGACTCTCTCAGGCAGGCATGCTTATTTATCAAAAGGCTCCCCCTTTTCTCCTGTGTTTTCTAAAAGTTTTGTTCTTTTCACTTACCTCTGATTCCATTGTAATTTATTTTGTTGTAAGGAGTGGATTGGGAATCCAACTTCATTTTTTTGAGTTCTTCAGCATCATTTATTGTGTAATTCATCTCTCCCCATTAATATAAAATGCCACCTTGATTATACATTCAATTCCAGTAAGAATTTGGGTCTTGTGGGAGAAAATGCTAGGTATTTACCAAAACTGTTCCCTCTTCTTTCTAGACACACACACACACCAGGGCAATTTCCTGGCTTCTGCTGCATTAGGAGTGATGGGCGGGGCCCATAACAGCCTCTGCATGTGACCCCGCCCCCCCCCCCCCCCCCCCCTTTCCGGCCTTGTGGTAGGTGGAGTGGAGATGTCCTCCAGAAAGACTTGGGAAGACACACACTGAGGATGGCGGAGCTGAAGATGCAAGGAGCCTGACCCCAGCATCCTGGCTCCGAGAGCCTGATGAGCAGAAACATGTTTTGTTGGACTTTATGAAAATGAGGTAATCTTTCACTTTATCTAAGCCATTAGTTTTCTAGTTTTCCTTCTTAAACCAGATATCCTTACTCTAACTGACCTAGGTTCATTTCTGGACACTATTATGTTCCATTTACCTATTTGCCTGCTCTCATGCTACTCATGCACTATTTTAACTAATATAATAGTTTTATAATATATTTTGGTATATAGTATAACTAATACCTTAAGTTTTACTTGACATTTTTTTAATGTTTTCTCTTACATAGTTATTTTCCCATATGAACTTTAGAACCAGTGTCACAAGTTAAAGTGAAATCTCATTGGTATGTTTATTGAAATTGCATTATATGTAGTTTGATATAGGAAGGGTTGACATCTTTATAACAAAGAATTTTCTTATATAAACACATCCCTTTCCCCTTCATGTATATTCTTTTTTTTTTAAAGATTTTTTTAAAAATATATTTTACTGATTTTTTACAGAGAGGAAGGGAGAGGGATAGAGAGTCAGAAACATCGATGAGAAACATCGACCAGCTGCCTCCTGCCCACCCCCCACTGGGGATGTGCCTGCAACCAAGGTACATGCCCTTGACCGGAATCAAACCTGGGACCTTTCAGTCCACAGGCCGACGCTCTATCCACTGAGCCAAACCGGCTATGGCTTCATGTATATTCTTCAATAACTTGGTAATGTTTCCTTTAAAGAATAGGTGCTAATTTTTTATTTATTCACAGGTATCTTTTGGGGGCAAAGTTATGCTATTATAAGGTTTATTATACTAGTATTTTGTAACTGGTTGTTGCTTGTATAGGACGTCTACCAGGATGCTGTGTCAAATAAATGTAAACCACCAGTCTGACATCCAAGAAAGACACTTACAAGAAAAATAAGTCTTCAATGACGTTTTAACACGTCTACCTCATAGCAGAACAGACTGTATAATGAGAAGGTATGTGTAGCTTTGTCCAGGATGGTCACAGAATGTCCTCCTTCTTGACTGGAATTCCAAAGAGCTCCCATGTTTATGGAATTCCATGCGAGCACTGTCATGTTGGGTGTGAAGAAGCCCAGGGGACATCACCGTTCTCCACTAAATTCCTAAACATCCTAAAAATAGGCACAGGCATTCGGGCAGATGGAGAAAAAAATGTTATTACCGATAAAACTGGTATTAAGAGAATGTGGCTTAAGTCTGTGGCAACAACTGGCTTCTAACACTGCACCCCAGAGACAGACTCTGCCATCTGCTGGCACCGCTGGACAACTGTAAGCCTCTCCTATAGGATGCATCCTGCAGTTCTCCTCTCACTCCTCCTCGCCTAGGGAGGGGTGGATGAAAGGGAGAGCAAGGCTGGGGCTGTGATGGAAGGTGCTTCCACATGGCAGGGAAATCAGAAGTGAGAAAGTGTTGCTCTTCCAACAGTCAGCAAAGCTATAACCTAAGACTGTGGTCGGCAAACTGCGGCTTGTGAGCCACATGCAGCTCTTTGGCCCCTTGAGTGTGGCTCTTCCTAAGCCTTAGGAGCACCCTAATTAAGTTAATAACAATGTACCTACCTGTATAGTTTAAATTTAAAAAATTTGGCTCTCAAAAGAAATTTTTTTTTAAAAGGTTGCAGGTTTTTTTTTTTGTTTGTTTGTTTTAAAATATATTTTATTGATTTTTTACAGAGAGGAAGGGTGAGGGATAGAGAGTTAGAAACATCGATGAGGGAGAAACATCGATCAGCTGCCTCCTGCACACCTCCCACTGGGGATGTGCCCGCAACCAAGGTACATGCCCTTGACCGGGATCGAACCTGGGACCCTTCAGTCCACAGGCCGACGCTCTATCCACTGAGCCAAACCGGTCAGGCTCAAAAGAAATTTCAATCGTTGTACTGTTGATATTTGGCTCTGTTGACTGAGTTTGCCGACCACTGACCTAAGAGCAATATTTTTAAGGGACCAAAAGTTCATATCCGCAGTTTTTGGCAATAAGGTCAAATGTTAGATGTGACTTTTAGGCAGGAAATCAAACTACCTATGTTTTAAAGTCACGCAGACATAGGCATTGTGGAACATGGTTCTTACAGGTTTTCCCTGGAGAGAACAGATGCCAAAACGTGGAAAACGGACACGATGGCCTTTCTTTTATGACTTACTCGATGGACACAACCATTCGATTACAGGTATTACACTCTTTTGGACTCATGTACGTAACACCTAATCCTTGGTAACTGTTTGTTATTGTGTAATGCCTGTTTGTTATTTGTTCAATTTGATCTCAAAGATAGCATGCTCACGAGAGGATGTATAATGTAGGGCACATGATAAGGTTTTTTACTGCCAAGCCCCAAATGACCACTATTTCCTGTACTCATTATTTGTTCATTAAACATTTTTTGAGGCCCTATGATAGACAGAAACTGTGCCAGAGGCCAGGGCTACGAAGATGTACGATGCCCTTGTTGGGCTCATGTTCCACTGGGGAGATGTAAACATAATGGGCAATGCTGGGGCACAGTACAGACGAGGAACACAGGGCCTCGAACCACCTGAGACAAGGGACTCTGACAAGTTAGTTGCCCACCTTCACAACACTTGTAACTGGCCAAGGAAGTATTTGCGGTCTGATTTCAAAGCCACCAATACCCCCAGTGCCACTTTGTGGTGACGGGCCCACTCCTGCCTGTGCCTGCTCCAGGTGGGGTGATGCTGCAGGCGGGGGTGGTGCTGCTATACAGGCAGATCTCAGGGTAGCTCTGTCCAAAAGCCGGCATCCAAGCCTAGCTCCAAGCCTGACCTCGTCCCTGCCTCTCTCCTGGAGTGATCAGGGTCATGTCTGAAGGGCTGCTACCCTTATTAGGCCAAGCTGACAGGGACAGTCCCACTTTCTGAAATGATCCCACTTTCCCGAACCCTGAACAAGCAGGGGTCGCTCTGTGGTAAGCCCGAGGCCCAGAGGAAGGAAACGCTTGGGAGGGGTTTGGAAATCACAGTGATCTGGCTAGAGATGCCTATTCTCCCCCCACCTCCCTGCCATGCTCTGGCCGATTCACGAGGGACTTCTTTGCTCGAGGTCACCTGTAAATCAGAAATGTCAACAATGATAAGGATAACCCTAGTTCTATGAATGTGAGTTATAGGTTCTGGGGGTGGCAACTTCCAAACATTGTCCACATCAGTTTACAGCAGAAACCCTAGGTTTATCTAAAGGCAGGCAGAAGGGAAGTATAAGAGGAAAACAGATTGGGGTGGGCTTGGATTTCCCTAACTCCTGATTGCACACGAGTGCAAGTTTCAAAATGGTGAATAAATGGGCACTTACACCAATTCCAAGGCAAAAATTTTAAATTATGGCTACTCTGCTTAAAGCCCTGTTACTTCTTTCCTTATGGGCAAGGACCTGCCCTCTTTGAATAAAGCAACTGAAATTCCATTATCAACAGAAATAAATGGAAGCTAATAGGGAGTTAATAAAAATCAGTATTTAGGCGAGGCATGAGGAGAGCAGCTGAGACCTGAAATAGCCACCATAGGATATTCTAATTAGGGCTGAGTTTGGAAATGACAGCCCGTTTACTGAATGGTTCTTGTGTAAGGGCTTTATGTATGTTGTTCCTCACAATATCCTGATGAGTTACATTCTCTCATTATAATAAAAGGGAGCTGGGCATAGAGAAGGGGACACTGGGGCCAGGCGGCAGCCCCCTGAAGTGCACACTTACCACTGTGCTCTACTCTATTCAGTCATGACATGTACCTGTCTCAATCTTGGCGAGACTCATAGTAACTGAGGCACCAAGGCTTCTGAGCAGTGCTTATGGCTCACAGCTGACAGCTTCAGGGATCTGCTGGCTATGGAAGAGCGCTTTGAAGTCAGAGACATGGGAGCTGTCGCTGGTGATGGGCTGAGGACTCAACAAGGAAGGTCTTCGAAGGAAGTGAAACCGGGCAGCCTCAGGACTGCCTCCCCTCTGCAGTGGGTTCCTGCTTCTGAATCACAGGAGCCAAACTTATGACATACTGATGTGAGAAATGCCAACTCCCTAATTTGTGATGGTAAGAGGCAACCTTCCAGCGAGTGGCCAGAATAGTCACTGTCCAGGGAACTCTCTCCTAAGAATCGAGGGTCACAGAAACCTTAGTCACAACTTCATTTGTTGAACTCAGATGGGAGTAAAGAGAGAATGGCCCTGGTGTCTGGAGTCCTGGGAGCGCAGCTGGCAGCAGTGAGCCAAGAGCAGCCAGGACCTGTTAGTTCAAAAGCGCTACAAGAGCACTGCGGCCCAGGATGGCCAGGCAGGGCCCTGCAGGCCAACGATGAAGATGTCCCACAAAAAAATGAGGCAATCTTGTACTAACAAACATGCCACTGACTATAAACTGTTGGCAGTACGATGAGTATGTTGCCAGCAATCTAGGACCACAACTGCTAAAATAAAACCAGTATTCAGAGATAATCCTATATAATAAAAGGGTAACATGCAAATTGACCCTAATGGCAGAATGACCAGTCACTATGAGGCACACTGACCACCTCCTGGTCCCTTTCCTCGGCCTGCAGGCTCCAATCGCCTGATGATGAACAGGGAACTGGGGGTGGGTGGTGGCAGGGGGCAGGGCCGGCTGTGGGCAGCCGGGGAAGATGGCCCTGATCGCAGGCCAGGCCTAGGGACTGTACCTGTGCACGACTTTCGTGCGCCGGGCCTCTAGTATCATACAAAGAATTAAGGACTTTGACCATGAGCTCCTTGAGGATCTAGAACACCTTAAGATATCAAAGCTATGGCCTATGCTTACATTTAAGTCACTTTTTAAAGAAGCCACTCAAAAGCCCATGCTTCAATGATATTCGTGCCTAATCCAAACATTGTACTGTGATGTTCCTCATTGGTACTTAGAATACATATGAAGGATATCTTGATAAATTAAATATTTTCCTATTTGAAATAAGCAAAGACATAATTTGCTGAGTTGGTTTTAGTCAACAAATAGGGACTGAATTTTATTCTTCTAAAAGAATTACAGAGCATGAGAACTAAACAATCCAAGTGTCCCTAGAAGGAAATTGATACCCTCTTGTTCTGCCTGAGTTAAAACAATGATAAATCACATCAGTTCATGGGAATTATAATAAATGACTACTAGCTAACCCAGACCCATAAGATCAATGCTATGAACACAAAGAAATTATAAATAATTAATACTACAGTTTAGTTTAAAATTTCAAAACCTCAATACACGCCTGTTTATTTCTTTTAGTACACAAAATTAATTTACTCGTAAAAGTAACATCTGTTTACAGAACTCTAATAAAAATTTAAAAATAAATAGCACTATTTTACAATTCTGATCTTACAGAGAAATAAAACTTTTTGGCACATAATGTTCTACCAAAATAGAAAGTTAAATCAGTTTGCTTTGCTTTTCACAACAGAAATAAGCATTCACACTATCAGGCTTGGGAAATCAACTTGGTGACAAGAAAACCAGAATCATTGGAAAAATGGGATCTGGTGCCATCTAGTGAGTGGTAATGGTAATGTGACTGTGGCTACCAGCCATTAAGTTAGGTTAACACTATAATTTTAGTGACATGCAACTCAACAGGTACACAAGGCCTGAAAGTTACATGCAAAAATGAAGACAACTACTGTGTTAGGCTTGAGGAATAATGGTTTTTTTTCTTCTATAAATGTCATCCTACTTTTTAAAGAAAAAAAATCAAGCAGGTAAAAATGATTACTGAACATGAGGGATACTAAAGGGGAGACTTTGGCCAATTAAGTAAATGAAAAGCTGTAAGAGCGACTCAGGTAGGCTCTCTTACTCATGGGAGGCTGGTGGAAGGCAGTATTTATGGTAGGTCAGAAGTAAGGACTTAAATTTTTCCCCTATTTTTTACATAAAGAGCTGGTTTATTTATTTATTTAAAAAATATTTTATTGATTTTTTTACAGAGAGGAAGGGAGAGGGATAGAGAGTTAGAAACATCGATGAGAAAGAAACATCAATCAGCTGCCTCCTGCACGCTCCCCACTGGGGATGTGCCCACAACCAAGGTACATGCCCTTGACCAGAATCGAACCTGGGACCCTTGAGTCCGCAGGCCGACGCTCTATCCGCTGAGCCAAACTGGTTAGGGCAAGAGCTGGTTTATTTGAAAAAAGTATCTACCCAGACTGCCAATAAAGTGGCACTTAGGAACTATAATGACAATCAATGCTCACACTTACCTTCATGGAGGCCAAAACTACAGAATGGCTTTTCTGATTAGCAAACTAGAGTTAATTTTTGTTCAGTTGAGTTTACTGAAATAGACCTCCTCAACCAACAATGCTGAGAGCATTTTTAGCAAGAGCTGGGCTACAGAACAAACACTCATAGAGAGGTAGACTTCCTGTAAAATTTTCATGAACTGGCAAGTTTGTTTTATTGTTGTTGTTATTATTTTGGTAGTAGCTTTTGAGAATACTACTTTCCTATAAGGCCATGTTTGTGGCTGTCCTTCCATGATTTGTTTCTTAGCTGTCCCTCAAAAGGGCAGGGCCTTGTCTGTTCTGTTCATCACCATATACCCAGCACGGAATTATGTCTGGCACATGTCTCAATAAATGTCAGCTAGTTGAGTGAATAAATCAATGAATTAATGAATCTCATACTGCCGGGAGCCGGTGCATGCTTGCTGTTTCAAGGGACCTGGCATATATGGCATACTGTTCTTAATATGTTTGCTCACCTTCTTGGCACTATGTGTTTTAACCAAGGTCTCTGAGAAAGGTTGTTTCCCCAGGTAGGGATTTTCCCCTGAAGTTAGGGAGGGAATAAAACCTCTTAACTAAGTGCCAGGCGGGTAATTAATCACTTTAACTATGGACAATCATGCTTAAGCTACATAATCTTTACTCCCTGGAATGGAGATAAGAAACGCCCTAACCTTTGTAATAGAGATTGATAGGATTGAATCAACTGGTATAAATACAGATGTAATAAGACAGCAAGACACAGAACTCAGAACACAGAACTTAGAATACAGAGCTTAGAACACAGAACCTAGGCACAGAACCTACACAGAACGTTCTCTAGAGACAGAAGAACTTCGCTGGAGAGAACATGGCAAAAGATCCTGGACTGAACCTGACTACAGAAATTGGCAAGAGAACCTGACTAGAACCTGGTGACTGAACCTGGCTGGAGAACCTGGACAGAACCTGGCTGGAGAACCTAGCGAGGGAACATGGCTACAGAACCTGGCTGGAGAACATGGAGAACCTAGCAAGAGAACATGGACATAGAACCTGGCTGGAGATCCTAACCAGAACCTCTCTGGAGATCCAGACCAGAACTTGGCTGGAGATCCTGGCTGGAGATCCTGGCTAGGCTGCTGATCAACTGAACACTGTCTCCGTGTCCTTCCTTCTTCGCCGACTCCGTCCACACCTTTGGGGACCCCTGGACCTGCTGGGGTTGGACCCCAGCATCATACAGTCTAACTGACTTACAGGAAAAAAGGGAAAAGAGGAAAAACAAAACGCCCTCACAAAAGTGAGGACAATCACAGAAAGGAAGAAAGGTAAGCAACAGGGGTAGTCTTGATGCCAACAAAATTGCCATCATTCAACAACTGACAATACCTGAAGGATTTTAAGTCAAAGTTAATATAAAGACAAAGTGTTTTCTGGAAGACTCATTTACAAATAAGTTAATGAAAACCTGCTACTACATCGCAATGTAATAGGAGTCCAGTGTTTTGCTGTTTCAAGGTGGAGAGGACTCTGCTGAGTACACCAGGTGGAGGTCTAGAGTCCCATAGAGGGAGCGGAGCACACTGAGGACTTTTTCCTGAATGGCGTCCACTTGCTCAGAAGGACAGTAATCATCCAGACTTGACCTGGAACCAAAAAGAGAAAGAAAAAAACCTCAACCACACAAATAGGATGAGATCACTGTGCAGCGAGGAAAAGCCTGTATGTGTTGATATCAATATAAAATAGGAAGTATGCTAAATTTTGGAATAGCAGTTGAAAGCTACTAAATGTTTATTCACGTCAGGTACATGACACAACTACGTTCTTTAATCTTCTCAGCCACACCAAGAAACAGGTACGTTTACCTTCCCTTGAAAGGAACCTGAAACTGAGAAAGATTAATATGCACAGGGCCCATCTTCAAAGGCCCGGTGCTTCCTCACTGGCCTGCTGCTGCCCTGAGAGGGAGATGTTGCTGGGAACCCTGGGGCTCATTATTGTAGTGACTGGCATCCTTCCCTTCTTCGATGTGTACATTGGGGCTAGAACTCAGGAGGGAAGAGGCTTTCCAACCGATAACAGGGATCTGCTTCTAAAAACAATCTGTTAACTACACGAGTGTATAGGATCGTCCAACATGTAGTGTGGGAATGTGCTGGTGTAGGGATTGATTTCCTAGGTGGTAAGTATTGAGGAAAAGAGCCAAGTGGATGGGACAGAAATTGACATTTTGGGAGTTTTTCTGGAATCACCAAGGACAACTTGAATGGCCAGGCAGTTATGACGTCATTGACAAAGAGAGCTGGACTAAGATCTGAAATGATTTGATCAGTGTCTCCTGGTTCTGACCTGGGTGAGGAAGCCATTTTAGAAGGATGGATTGGGAAGAGCGGTGTAGAAACTTTTATAGATAGAAATGGGATTAGTTATCTAGCCTACTCCCTATCACAAGTATTTAAAACTGAACAAGTAACAGTCTTACTAAATAACCTAACTTGTGATAAACTCATTCCATTCTCTGGTGATTTTTAGGGCTTGATGTAAATATTTAACACATAATAAATGATACACAACAACGTTAAATTATTAAATACTGTCCAACATATACATATGGATAAAGACCTACTGTGACGAAGTATCATATACAAAAGATTAATTTATGACAAATAAGGGGCTGTTAAATGCTTTAAAAAAATTTCTGGCCTCTTTAACACTGTTAGATTGGTTCTTCCCCTCCCACCCCTCCCCCCATTGATTTTTAGAGAGAGAAGAAGGGAGAGAGAAAGAAACATTGATGAAAGAGATACATCGATTGGTTGCCTCCCACAATTGCCCAGACTGGGGCCAGGGAAGGAACCTGCAATCCTGGTACTGCCCTTGACCGGGATAGAAACCAGGACCCTTTGGTGCGGACACTCTAACCACTGAGCACACTGGCCAGGGCTGGAGTGGTTCTTGATGGGAGTACCAAAAGGGAGTTTTGGAATTCTGTAGGTACATTTTTGATTGTCAAATCATAATTAGGGGCCAGAGAAAGAGGACAGGGCTGCAAGAATGCTTACAATATGCAGGATAGTCCTGCAACATAAATATGAATGACCCTCTATGTCCTCAGTACTTTTCCAAGCCCCCAGAGCACTCACAGAGTGCAAAACCGGGTCCTGGTTTTCATTGTTTGAACCCAGAATGTATCATATGAATAAAGTATTTTTGAAAACAGATTCAATATGTACTAAAATTTTCAGAAATGAAACTAACTACTCTGTTAATTGAAGGAAGATTGGACCAAGAGACTGTTTTAACTAGAAAGACTGTCACTTATGGCAGCATCGTTCAAGTTATTTGGCTCATACAACATGTATCTGTCTGCGTTTGTAACTGTTACATTTTGTGACTGTTTTAATATGTATTACTTTTATCAATGACTTTCACTTCTCCTTTATGTTACAATGATATTTCTGTGTATATACATATATGAACATATATTTAAATTAGGTATATAAGTAGGTTACTGCTATAGACTAAGACTAAGTCTTTGTGAACCCCCACCCCCCCTCCATAAAATTCATTATTTGGAACCTAATTCCCAATGTGATCATATCTGGAGGTAAGCCTTTGGGAGGTGATAAGGTCATGAGGGTAGGAATCTCATAAATGAGATTAATGCCTTTACAACCATGATCCCAGAGAGCTCCTTTACCCCTTCCACCACATGAGGTTATAGGGAGAGGATGGCTTCTATGAACCAGGACCCAGGTCCTCACCACAACTCTGAACCTGCTGATGTCTTCATCTTGGACTTCCCAGCCTTAAGGCTGTGAGAAACAAATTTCTGTTGTTTATATAAGAAACAGGTCTATGATATTTTGCTACTGTAGTCTGAATGGACTAAGACAATTCTATTATCTATATATTATGTATAATATCCATATACTTTAAAATTATGCAGTTAGATTACCTATGAATTTTGTTGTAGGGCCATAAAAGATGTTATAAAATGCTTGTCATACAAAACATAAACATTATTTGAGTATTTAAAGCAGTTATTTTAGAATCTAACAGTTCTCTATAAAACCAGCCCAAATATGAACATAGAAAATAAAGTTTTTATTGTTGTAACTATTCAGCACATTAGTATGTTTAAATCTAAAACATGGCAGCACCTAAATATTCCCCTGTAGGACAAAGAAATGGGAATTCCCGTGTTTATCTGAATAATAAACACCAACTTCAAAGACAAGATAACATGTTCTTTGCTAACCATTACTAAGAGGGAAGAGAAAATACAGTATCTGAAATTTGAGCTGAGAACGTAAAAAAAAATAGATTAAAGAATTACTGTATCAGTAATCAGCAGATTCATTTAGGGAGATTTGTATTAATTCATCTAGAAAGGTTGCCACTGCTATAAGAATTTGCCACAAACATAGAGGCTTACAGCAACACAAATTTATTATAGTTTTGTTGGAGGTCAGAAGTCCTGAAATAAAGGTGCCGCGGGACTGCGTTTTTCTTCTCTTGGCTTTTCTTGCCTTCCCACCTTCTATAGCAGCGGTTCTCAACCTGTGGGTCGCGACCCCTTTGGCAGTTGAACGACCCTTTCACAGGGGTCGCCTAAGACCATCTTGCATATCAGATATTTACATTACGATTCATAACAGTGGCAACATTACAGTTATGAAGTAGCAACAAAAAACCGGTTTGGCTCAGTGGATAGAGCGTCGGCCTGCGGACTGAAAGGTCCCAGGTTCGATTCCGGTCAAGGGCATGTACCTGGGTTGCGGGCACATCCCCAGTAGGAGATGTGCAGGAGGCAGCTGATCGATGTTTCTCTCTCATCGATGTTTCTAGCTCTCTATCTCTCTCCCTTCCTCTCTGTAAAAAATCAATAAAATATATTAAAAAAAAATAATAATTTTATGGTTGGGTCACAACATGAGGAACTGTATTTAAAGGGCCAGAAAGTTGAGAACCACTGTTCTATAGGCTGCCTGCAGTCATTCCTGACCGCGTGGCCCCATCTCCATCTTCAAAGCCAACATCCTCGCACCTTCCAATCTCTCTGACTCTGAACCTATCTTCCTTGTAAGGATCCCCGTGATTACATTCCATCCACCGAGATAATCCAGGATAATCACCATATTTTAAGATCCTTGAGTTAATCAACACCTGTAAGGTCCTTTTGCCACTATAAGCCAACATTTTCACAAGTTCTTAAGATCAGGACATGAACATTTTTAATGGGCCTTTATTTAGGCTATCACACTTACCTTGCAATTGTTACAAGAGTAGGTTTTGGTAAATTTTTCAGTAAATAAAATACAGACTGAATAAGATACTCAATTTCTTGTTCTGTGCTGATATGGTGAGGAAGTTCTGAATAATCACAGGTTAGACCAGCCTGATGAACCTGAAAATAAGACAATTAAAAATTACACTGTAAGACTTTATTGTTTTTAGAAGATTCTTTATCCATTAATTGCCTTGCTGACAAATCTTTTAACATTTTTGTGAATTGGGATGATTTTTTTCCTTAATAATTTCTGTGCCACAGAAGTTACTTATTCTCTCAAGTTTGTAAGAACTGGCCTATACTCTTATTTGAGCCTGATGCCTTTTCTAGAAATAGTTCTTTAACTACTCTTTAAGTTTATTTTATGATTATGGATTCATTCAGTTTCTGTATTTACGTGAGGCTTTCTGACAATTCAGTTTCTAGCAAATTATCCATTTCACCTAGATTCTAAAAGCTGATATAAAACTATACATAATATTCTCACCTTTTCTCTCAGTGTATTATTTTCTTTTTAAATAGATGCACTTAGTACTACATTCAAAGCTTTAGGAGAATATAAGGGAGAGTCTTCCTATCTCATTTAACCTACTGTTCCTAGTTTCTTGTGTATCCTTTGTGTATAAGCACATATTACTGATATCTACACATGCATTTTAAATGTAAGCGACTGGCACCAAACTCAATATGCCTGAAAGCTGGAAGTGGCTCACAAGCTGGCATTTTGCAGCTTCTGCTTTAAAGTTCTGGAAAACTGGATCTCAAATATGTCACAGTTTTGCCTAGCGTACATGAGTGCAAAGCATGGGGAAAACACTAATCTGCTATTTTATTGGATTAACATCAAAGATTTAACTGGCAATGATCCGTCAATGTAGTAAAATGACACTCTGCATGATCTTCTCTACTAAATTGATTAAAACACTCGGTGTCCTAACCCTGCAGCTATAGGCATGCCATATTTGATTATATAATCTGTGACTGAGCCCATGACATCCCTTCTCTCAACAATGTATAAAACCCTCCCAACCATCACAAAACCCAGACGCAATGGATGGAACAGTGAAAGTAGATCTGCATGAAGTCACATGCATTAATATCACATGAGCGCAAGCATTTTTAAACCCTAAGTGTCTTCTCTTTCATTCTTTATTTTTTATTTAATCCTCACCCAAGGAGTGAGAATATTTTTCCCATGGATTTTTAGAGAGAGTGGGAGGGAGAGGAGGAGGGAAAGAAAGGGAGCGGAGGGAGAGAGAGAAACATCAATGTGATAGACACACATCAACTGGTTGCTTCCCACATGTTCCCTGTGTTCCCTGACCAGGAGCTGGGGTTGGATCTGCAACCCACGTATGTGCCCTTGACCAGAAATTGAACCTGTGACCTTTCGGTGCACAGGCCGATGCTCTAACCATTGAGCTCTGCTGGTCAGGGCTTCTCTTTCATTCTTAGTAACTGCCATTAAAAAGAAGGATGACTATGTATGGTGCTAGCTGGGTATTAGAAATACTGGGCGAACGCTTTGTAAAGTATATGGTTGTCTCACCACTATGCTGTACACCTGATTGCAATACAAAATAATACTGAATGTACAAAAAAAAGAGATGAGTCTTAGATTAGCCACAATTTAACCAAAATATTCTTTTGCTGGTATTTTTTATTCTCATAAAGTTAGCATTAAGTCAATATGTAAACTTCAGTTCAAATTAGGTGGTTCGATTGCATTCCATGATTAAATAAAATATTAAGAAGCACCAGAAATAAAAGAACACAAGGCTGGGGCTGTGTGTGTGTCTCAGCTCTGGCACAAAATCAGAGAAAAAGCACATGAACTTCAGCTGGGAAAATTTATACTTCAAAGACTGCAGAATGATATCAAAATAAAAGAGATTATCATTAAAGGTTTCTCTTTTGCCACAGAATTCAAGTCTCTGCTGGCAAACAAAGTCAGTTGTACAGCTGATTCAGTTAAGATGCCAGCACCAATTCACCAGAGCGCTTTCTGCGTCTTTGTTTGGTTTTTATAATCAGAAAATTTTACAGAGTCAGGAAACAAAGGAGGAAAGGAGTAAAAAAAAAAAAACTTGTATTCTTTCTTTTCTCTGGAAGAAGAGCTCTGACAGAAACAAAAACAAAACCCCACAGACAAAAAAATACAGCACTTTTACCTCATAGGTAAAATTGGGAAAAATATGTTATTCCTAGAAAAATTAAAAATGTCCCAGCTTCTAAAAAGCATTTATTTCTTTTTCACCACTTAAAAAATATTCATTCACACTTCCCAAGAACACGAATAAAAGTGACCTACTTTAACAAAAAACACAGTTTTCTACCCAGAAATGCCTTTGGAAAGGGCCAACTTTTTACTTCAATATAAAATCATTTACCATTTCATAGTCTGGCACATCCATCCGTTTTTTCAAACTCTGCACAAGTGGAACTAGTGATTCCATTCTGGAAAATAGCCACAGCTCAATTAAACATCACATCACCGCAACCAAAATTACAGTAGCCAGTGATACATTACCCTTAAAATTCACCACTAATAATATGGTTCTTGGGAAATGAAAGATAAAGCTGTTCAAATGTCATCTTAAAAATGTTCCCTGCTGTTTCCTTACCTAAAAAGGTTACAGATTGTGTTCAAGATTGAAAATTAGCACTTGAGAAACCGAGCTTTTCCTTTTCTTTAAAAATGCAAGTTCTACTGTGACTTTAAAAGTCACTTTGATCAGCAAGAAAAGTGCCTTTAGCACAGTGTTGAAAAAAGCCTGAACTGATGTTAAAGTGCCGGGTTACTATTTACTGATGTGATTATGCATAAGTAACACACAGCAAAGGAAGGTATCTCTGTCTCATCATTTAGCCAAATAATTCCTCTCCCCAGAGATAACTGCTTTTCTAGTTTCCTCCTTATTCTCCCAGAGACCTGCTGAATTATCTCTCTCTATAAAAGCCTAAGCGACCATTACGACTGAACGACCAGATCGACCAGTCACTATGATGCTCACTGACCACCAGGGGGCAGACGCTCAACGCTGACGCCCCCTGGTGGTCAGTGCACTCCCACAGCCTGCCTCCCGCGGCCCCTCCCCCCTGCTTGGCCAACCTCCTGGGGTCCCTCCCCGCTGCTGGCTGTCTACTCCCCACCCCATAGGCCTTGATCGCAGGCCAGGCCGAGGGACCCCACCCATGCACGAGTTTGTGCACTGGGCCTCTAGTTTTCAATAACTGTTACATAACAAATCTTAGTGGCTTGAACTACTATGATTCTAACTATATTTTGTTGCTACCTTATGACAGATTTCTCACATTTACATGTGGAGAATAGTCTGTTTGTGGGAGATCAATTTGAAAATAAGCTGGTTCTGGTCTTCTATGCTCATGGGCACACAAAGTTTGTGTCTGACAGTTTTATTTTAGTTACCTGGTCTTATGAGTTTATATAACTTAAAGAATTACTTTAGAGAATGGTAGCTATAATATTTATGTCACTTACTATTCTTTCAAACTAGTATTAATACTAAAGGCATTCTTCACTCTGCCCCCAAATAAACAGATGATCACTTTAAAAGAACTTTTGTCTCCCTATTTTCAGGTTGACACTGAGAGAATTAGCCAAATAAATGACCCAATGACAATCTCAGCTCTCAAATCTTGCTCCTTGATGCTATGGGCAGCTTGAAAACAAACTCTTCTACTCATAGTTGGGCTATCCTTAAAAAGAGGCACATTTTCACATAATTTACTAGTCTAGTAATTTTTTTTTATTTTACTTAGAACAGGGGCTGTCTTACTCATCTTTAATCTTCCATGAAACCCACCACATCTTGTATATAATAGGGGCAGCTGCTGCACAATGACTAAAAGCACACCCACTTGCTATGTGATTTGGGATGACTTAACCTCTGTGCCTTAGTTTCCTCATCTATAAAAAAGAAATGATAATAATGAAGCTGTAAGATTGTTATAAGCAATAAATAAGATAATGCAAGGAAAACCTTAGAATTATACTGGGCACACAGAAAATAATAAATGCTAACTAGTAAATTTGTGTTGAAATTTAATACTAATTTTTAAAAGCAATTTAGTAAATCTAGCCATCTATCTAGGACTGAAATATAGTAGAGTTGGAGAAAAAAATGCCTGAAGGTCTTACCCAGGGTTTGAAGCCCATTTCTGTACAGTTTCTTCATCATCACAATCACACAAATCAGCAAAAGTAGCTTCTAAATCTTCTAGTTGGTGAATTCGAGTATCAACACAATCTACCAAATCTTCCTTTAAATGCACAGAAAAGCCGAGATTATAGTTATTCTTTCAAAAACAAGTAAAGGAGGGTGGGGGAAGTAGAAGTGGGCAAAGGGGGGATAAACGGGAACAGAGACTTGATTTTAGGTGGTGAGTGTACAATGCACTATGCGGATGCTGTTTTATCGGGTTGTACACTTGAAACTTGTATGGTTTTATTAACCAATGTCACCCCAATAAACTTAATTTAAAAATAAATAATTTAAAAAATGCCCTATACTGTAAAACAAACAAAAATCGCAATTCATTTAATTAAAACATGATTTTCAAGTACAAATCATAAACTTCCCCATTAAACACACACACAAAGATTTTGGACAGTTGAGAGCCCTCTAATAAACTGTTAAGATATTATTAAATATGTGACAAATAGATAAGCCCCAAAGAAATAAATGGAGGATACCTCTGTCAGGTTGGTGCCAGGCTTTTTAAATTGGTAGAGCTCTTGTAAGATTTTGTATTCCTCCTAAAAATAACACAAAAAAATCAATATACTAGAAAAAAAATTATTTTTTTCAATGATATGCTTTAAGTGAAAAATGGCTGTGATACAAGAACATCCTACATAATCATTAAAAAATCTATCTGGGAAAATCAGGCAAAATGTACAATTCAGATTTCATTGTAAATATTATAATTTCTTCAGAGTTTACTCTATCCTTCTGGGCATGACAAGTAGAGGTCTATGATTATTTAGATAAATCACAATGGCTTCTGATATGTATACAGAATAAGGATTGTAAAGTACAGCAGCATCATTATAAATCAAAAACTGAACCTAGAAAAAAGACAGTTAATTTGAATCTCCCCAAAATAGATCTGGAACAACTTTCTGAACACGAAGGCAAACAGATACACATGCCCATAAAATGCACCCTTGAATGCTCATTTGGACCATGAACTCATCTGTTTCCCAAATACATAATTCTATTTTAGATCAGTGCATACTGGTATTGTCTGGTGATTTGCATTTAAGATCTGCTGAGATATCCTAAGGATCACAGGACTCAAAAATTAATTATAACAAGTACATGTGTAATTAGGCACCTTATTGTTTACTGAAAAATTTGTCACACAGGGTTTTATAGACATAAAATATCTTTGGGCTCGGCCAGCCTGGCTCAGTGGTTGAGCATTGACCTATGAACCAGCCTGGATGAGGGGATGATGGCTGTTTGCAGTTGGTCACACCCCCTTCAGGGTGGGGGTCCCCACTGGGGTGCCTGGCCAGTCTGGGTGAGGGGCTGAGGGCCGTTTTCAGGCTGGTGGGTGACTGAAGCTCCCAACCTCTTTTTTTTTCTTTCCTTTTTTATTCTGGGATTTATTTACCTTCTATGGCTGTCACTGGAGCTGAGAGCTGGCTTTAGCTCTGAGGCTCGGCTCCAGCTCTGAGACCTTGGCTGCTGAAAACAGGAATCTAGGGTTTGTTTGGGTTCTATAATTGTAACACTGTTGCGGTCCTGCTCGCTCCAGCTCTGACGGCTGAAAGCACGTTTCTGGGGTTTGTTTAGCTTCTATAATTGCAACATAGTTGCTTAGAGTGCAAGCTCAGAGGCCGGCAGCGGCAGGCGGGGAACCTTGGCTTCCTCCGTCACTGGAGCAAGCAAGCCTCCTGTTTGCTTCAGCTGCCTGGCTGCCAGCCGCCATCTTGGCTGGCAGTTAATTTGCATATCTCGCTGATTAGCCAATGGGAAGGGTAGCGAAGTTACAGTTAATTATCATGTTTCTCTATTATTAGATAGGCTATATATCTACATTAATACAAAAGATGCAAATTGACCATACCTTCACGATGCCTACCAGCCAATCAGGAGTGACTATGCAAATCAACCCAAAAAAGATGGCAGGTTAATTTGCATTTGCAGGTGCCGAGCGGCCGGGGGCAGGATGCAGGCATTTTGCACCGCCCCAGCCGCTCCGGGCTTCTGGGCAGTGTGGGAAGGCAGAAAGGCGGCTCCGGCAGGAGCGAAGGCGGTGCTGGTAACCATGGGAAGGAAGGCTCATTCTTGCACAAATCTTCGTGCATCGGGCCTCTAGTATATACATATATATAAATCATCTCTGGGAAGATAGCATAAAAAACTGGCCATAGTATTTGTTTCAAGCTAAGAATCTGAGGGTATGGGAATGGGTAAGAGACTGACATTCTTTAATATACACACTTTCTTCTATTATATCACTTTTGTTTTTCAACCATCCATGCACACATCACCCCAATTACTAGTAATAGATGCAAAATAATAAATACTATCTAGAGCAGGGGTCTGTTTTTGTATGGCCTTCAAGTTATGGATGGTATATATAATTACAAAGGCTCTGAAAGAGCAACAAGGAAGAATATGTGACAGAGGCCATATGATGACCCCAATACAGTCATTACTATCTGGCTGTTTGCAGAAAGTTTGCTGATCCCTGATCTACAGAAATGTCATATAATTCTCAAGATCTACATTTTAAAAATGTTTACCTGAGTGAACATTTCTTTGAAGGGATTCTTGACTGAAAAAAAATCTAAGTCAATATCTAAAACAAATGCATCCCCTTTCTTCAAAATTTCCAGAATTTCTCCAGAGCTGACTGTAGTCTGGCATTCCTGGCTCTCAGAAGAACGTGAACATGAAGGTTCCAGGCTGGTGTGGACCCTTCTCTGGGTCACTGTGTCCTTTTCCAATCCTTCTGAACAAGAGGCACAGTTAGTAGAGGCAGTGTGTTCTGTGTCTTCCCGTGCTAGCTTTGGTTTCTTAGCAGAAGACACTGCATCGTTTTCCTCTTGATTGTTACAGAGTTTATATGGCTTTACCATAATTACATCCAATTGTAAAGGTTTTTGGTTCTCTAGCTGGTCTTCAGTTACATAAAGACCATCACTTAGGAAGTAGTGATCTGTACTTGTTACCCTGGATCAGAGGAAAAAACTATTTTAAAGATGAATAGATAAATTAATTGATATTTCATATAGCATTTCCATGGCATTGCAGATCTATAAGAAAGGACATATTAGACAAAACCTGAGAGCTGTCTTTAATATTTGCACTTCCTATGCTTCTGTAGAAATAGCATTCCCCAAGTTTTTAACTGGGCACACAACTGCCCAGTCACATTTGACTAAGTTCTCGCCTTGCTCTCCCTCCCCAACTACTGGCATATGACATGGAAGTGGCAAGCCCACTTGGAATATGAGGACAAAGGCAACATTCTAGAGATAATGGGGCAAAAAGATAGAAGGAACTGGGGTTACCTAAACGACAGAACTGCCATCTGGGCCCTGGACTGAATGCAGTAAACTAATCTGAGAAAGGAAAATGATGCTATTCAAGCCGGTGCCTTGGCTTTCTCTCATACCAGTTGAAACTCTATCTCCCCCTCCTCAAAAAAGAAAATCACTTAAGAGAAAAATTACACATCTGGAAATAATTCTTATAATAGAAGCTCCCTCTGATGTATTTCAAAGCTTCGTTAAACTTGATATAATCATAATATCTACACTAAATAAAAGAGAAAGATGCAAATTGACTGCACCTTTGTGACGCCCACCAGCCAATCAGGAGTGAGTATGCAAATTAACCCAACAAAATGGAGGGCAAATTAACCCAATAAAGATGGAAGGTTAATTTGCATACACAGACACTGGGTGGCTGGGATGCTTGTGTCATTGCCATGGCGATGACACAGGCGTTCTGCACCGCCCCAGCCGCTCCAGGCCTCTGGGCAGCATGGGAAGGCGGAAAGGCGGCTCTGGGCCGGAGCGAAGGCAGTGCCGGCAGCCAGGGGAAGGAAGGCCCATTCTTGCACGAATCTTCATGCTTCGGGCCTCTAGTTTTAATATAAACAGCAACTTAAAAAAAATCTTGTACATGTGCAGCACGTATTTCACAAGTTGCAGATTTCTGATTTTAGACACATTGGCATGATCTTACCTTTCCAACTATATTATGCCTTGGTAAGTGTTATGAACAGTGAATGCAGGCTCTATCCAACTAAAATAATGGTTAATAATTACTCCCACCCATTCTACTCCAACATATACAGCCTTAAATTGAAAAAGACATAATTGTCCCAAAAAAGATTAATGATGCAATAAAGCTAATGTCCAGGCTTATTAAAAATTGTATCATCCTAAAAAAGACAAAGGCTTAACCTAAATTTGTATTCTTCTTTAATAATGGATATTTTACTTTGTTAGTATCAGTACAAACATACACATTTCAGACTGTATACCTACATGTATGGGAATTTCTTTCATAAATTTTTACTTGTAGGATTACGATCATGAGATAATCAAAATCTTCCTAATATTGTTATTACACTGAGTTTCAAATGTCTATTTCAGATTACTCAAAATTATTTGATTTTGCAGAAATCTGTTATAGGTTAAAGCAGGCCTACTCAATGAAGTATTGATAAAAACCCTACCACTCTTTCACATATGTTAGAATTATGTATAATATTTATTATATGAGGAACCCTATTTATTTAGTATTATATCCTCAATAAATACAATTTCATATATACAAAATTAAGTTATTTGTGTAATTGATAATAATATATAACAAAAGTGAGTTGTATCACGAAGGTAAGCCAGAAGTAAAAACTATCATTTTCAGTGAGAAAGATTTCATTTTCCATGTATGACCATTTAATCCCACTATCCTCCAGGTTATAGAAAGTTATAGTTCCACTACTTAAAACATTCATCTCATCACAAGAGAATTAAGAAGATACACAAAACATTGATTACATAGCTTTACAACAAAAATAGTTGCACATGTAAACTGACAGAGTATTCTGTAATTTAATTTAGATTATCTAAAACTGATCATGTTAATAAAATTAAAACACCAAATCTACTTTATAGCCATTAGATTAAAAAAAAAAAAAAAAAGTGAGCCCAGTGGTTCAGCATTGACCTATGAACCAGGAGGTCACCGTTCTATTCCTGGTAAGGGCACATGCCCAGGTTGCAGGCTCGATTCCTAGTAGGGGGCGTGCAGCCAGCAGCCGATCAATGATTCTCTCTCATCATTGATGTTTCTCTCTCTCCCTCTCCCTTCCTCTGAAATCAAAAATAAAAAAATTAAAAGATAAAATTGAGATAATTCTGCTTTTTCACTACTAATTGCTCCATTCAGCAGATCATAGTTATACTGGAAGAAAATAGTAAATGTATCATTAAATATTTAAATCTAAAAAGTACTTGAACGATTTAATGGAGTTAGTCAACAATGGAGCTAAAATTCTAGATGATGAAGATCATGTTATTCAAAAACCAACTTGGCACCCTGGCCTGGTGACTCAGTTAGAGGGAGTGTCGTCCCATACACCAAAACGTTGAAGGTTCGATCCTGGTATTCCCAGTTGGGGCCCATGAGAGGCAACTTACAGATGTTTTTCTCTTACATCAATGTCTTTCTCTCTCTCCCTTCCTATTTTTTTCTAAAAATCAACAGAAAAACAGCCACCAAACATATCCTCGGGTGAGGACTGGAAAAAAAACACAACAAAAATCTTGACCAGTAACAAAATATAGATGGTGTGTGAAGAAGGTCAAGAGACTTGAAAACCTGTTCCTGGTGTTTGAGAACTCTTTTTGGAAGAGCTGAGGCTAAATCTGACTCTATATATATGTTGAGATACTTATAAATTATTGCAGGAATCCAACATAAGATAGAAGCATTCAACCTTTCATAGTCATAAATATGAGGAAATTACCTGATTGTTGTGGTAGAAGTGTCTTTGCCTACTAAAAAGTTATGTGTACCCTCTCTGATTTGCTGAGCCCATGTGGGATGAAGCCATATTACATTGGAAAAATGGCCAGCATAAACTGCAGGCATAATCCAGTTCTCAATACTTAATTCTCTGGAAGAGAAACAGAAAGGAAGAATGAAACTATTAGTGAGTGATTTTTTTCCAAATGTAATTTCATTCACAATAATATTTTAAGACAGTAGGTCTCAAAGCATGGTCTGAGGGACCCTTGGGAGGTGCCTGAGACCTTTCTTGTGACCACTAGTTAAAAACAGTTTTCCTAAAACACTAAGGCATTCTTTCGTTTTCTTATGGTATTGACATTTGCACAGGTGGTGCAAAGCAATGGAGGGTTGATGTCCTAAGATTAATCAAGGTAACAGAACCAAACTCTACTAGTAGTCACTGTATTCTTCACTACCATGCACTAACGCTCTCCCCACCCCATCACAGTCAGTTTCAGGTAAGAATGTCCTTCATGATTATAACTTGATCTTGAGTATACATTTTAAAATGTGGCTTATATCTATTTTTATATCACAAAATGAGAAGTGCACGGAAAGCACTTCTGCTATATACTTTGAAGTAAGTGGTTGTCTCAAGGAAAAGCACTTTTGATTCAATTGCAGGCTAAATACCAAACTGATTAATAAACCATGGTTATTCAGACTTGAATCTGAATTGTTGGATTCTACAGTCTAGCTAAGCTTTAGGAAACTAACACTTATCAAATGTCTGTATAATATTAAAGAATATTCACAATGATCTGAAAAGGCTATGAAAATTATCTTCCTGAATCTTTTTCCACCAAAACAACATATGGCAACAGACTGGATGCAGAAGCAGATATGAGAATCCATCTGCTTTCTATAAAGGCAAATATAAAAGAGATTTACAAAAATTTAAACAGTATTGCTCTTCTTACTAGATTTTTTTTTTTGCTTTAGAAAATACATTTGCTTTTTTTCCATAAAATTTTTGATGCTAACGTATAAAGCAGTGATGGCGAACCTTTTGAGCTCGGCGTGTCAGCATTTTGAAAAACCCTAACTTAACTCTGGTGCTGTGTCACATGTAGAAATTTTTAGTATTTGCAACCATAGTAAAACAAAGACTTATATTTTTGATATTTATTTTATATATTTAAATGCCATTTAACAAAGAAAAATCAACCAAAAAAAACGAGTTCGCGTGTCACCTCTGTGTCACGCGTGTCACAGGTTCGCCATCACTGGTATAGAGGGCTATTGTTATTTTGAAATTAATATTTTATATACATCTCAGTTTTAATTTCAAACATGGTAAATATCAATAGATATAACCCACATTAAAGAAAAAGCTCAATGATTTTTAAGAGTATTGGAATCCTGAGACTAAAAAGTTTAACAACTATTATTCTATGACTAACTGTACAGTCTGCATCCCTGTTTCATAATTCTTTTCAATTTCTAAGACATAGAACCTCTAAATATAAAAGAGTAAGGACAATGGCAGAGCTACCATGTTTCTTTAGAAACTAGTGCTCTGAATTGGGGTTTTGGAAAAAGCGAAATATAGTAGGGTAAAATTAAATCACACAAGTATCTATCTTTTAATTTTATAAATCAGAAAAATTACTGCTATGTAACTTTTTATATTGTACAAATAGGCTACATGCTACCAAATATGCACTTAAAGAGGCAGGGACAGAATTTCAGGGAACTTTCTTACAGAAGAGAAACTAATAAGTAACTATTTAGAGATACATTAGGTATGATCCTTCATGAAGAATAGAGTTACCATTTCACTTTCATCTCAATGATTCTATATAACTGAAAATCAGCAGGATTTGTGACCTGAAAGTAACAAATTGGGAGGTTGAAAAAACTCAATACTGGAAGACAAGATATACAAATTAAATTACTGCACATTTTCTTGTGCCTCAGTTTTAAAATGGAGAGGAAGGGAGAATTGGCTCAAATAACTTACCAAGTGTCTTCTTTTTCTAAAATTCTGTATTTTATAGCAGAATCTGGCAAACACTGGCTGAGCCACCTGTCTTTGTAAATAAAGTTTTACTGGAACAAAACCACAGCCATTTGTTTACATACTGTCTAGAGCTGCTTTCACACTAGGAGGGCAGGGATAAGCAGTTGCAACAGAGACCATATGGCCAGCAAGCCTAAAATATCTACTACCTGGCTCTTTAAGAAAAAGTCTGTCAACACTAGCTCTAAATAAAATATAAAAGGCAAACAAAGCAAACTTCTAAGCTTAACAAAATCTATATCCCTTAACTGCTTATTATCTATTGCAAATGGTATTTCAAGCACATAAACAATCATTAACAAAACCATATATTACCCAAAAAGAGTTTCCTTATCAAACACGGTGTCAGCTGGCATATTCACAGGAATAAGGAGATCTGGATGTGAATCAAAATGCACAAAACTTATATTACTGTCAGGAAGATGTTTTGAGCCAATGGCGCGGTATATGAACGGCAGAACCTGTGAAAGACACATGCACACATTCAGAATTGGCACTGACATCACGAGCATACACTCATCTGCAGACTGAAAACGTTAAATGTAACTGCACGTAATCTGAAGCACACCACGTTGTTAGCAAGCAGGAAAATACATGTCGGAAAAGGTGCTCATTGTAGATTATTTAGATAACGATCTCAAGCTTTATTTTTCCCCTCAGAACTTCCAACTTGCACCTCCAAAGGCTCTAATGGGTACCTCTGCTGTCATCTTGCCACCACAACAAACTTAACAATGTGAAAAAACAAAGGATGAAGGCTCAGAAAACACCTGCTAGTTCATACATGTTCTGGCACTAAAGATGTGTTCACGCTACTCTGGGTCTCAGGGCCCTTTCCATACTTTAGGAGAGGCAGTTGGGCTAGGCCAGTGGTCGGCAAACTGCGGCTCACGAGCCACATGCGGCTCTTTGGCCCCTTGAGCGTGGCTCTTCCACAAAATACCGACTTCTGCGCATGGGCCACGAAGTTTCAATCGCACTGTACGTGCGTGCCCGCACGTGATATTTTGTGGAAGAGCCACACTCAAGAGGCCAAAGAGCCGCAGTTTGCTGACCACAGGTCTAGGCGGTCTATAGGGCTTGGTCCTGATACAGTCTGTATATTTGTAGGTTTAAGACTGAATTTGACTAAGCAAAGAAAAAACCCCTCATAGACACTGACAAAGAGAAAAGGGAATGGAAGCTAGAAGA
Source organism: Myotis myotis (assembly GCF_014108235.1). Classification (NCBI taxonomy): domain Eukaryota; kingdom Metazoa; phylum Chordata; class Mammalia; order Chiroptera; family Vespertilionidae; genus Myotis; species Myotis myotis. The sequence goes on along the minus strand of NW_023416357.1, from coordinate 24,768,938 downwards.
GAGTCAAGGTGGGATAAAGGACTTAGAGTGGTGAACACACAATACAATGTACAGATGAATTAGAACTGTATACCTGAAACCTATATAATTTTATTAACCAACTGGAGGCTCAGTGCACAAAATTTGTGCAGGCAGGGCGGGTGTGTGTGTGTCCCTCAGCCCGGCCTGCACCCTCTCCAATCCGGGACCCCTTGGGGGATGTCTGATTGCCGGTTTACACCAGCAGTCAGATATCGCTCTTGCAATCTGGGTCTGCTAGCTCCTAACCACTCACCTGCCTGCCTGCCTGATTGCTCCTAACTGCTCTCCCCTGCCGGCCTGATCGCCCCTAACCACCTCTGCCTCGGTAGACACCAAAGCTTTGTCCAGAAGGATGGTGGACCTGGTCTAATTAGCATATTACCATTTTATTAGTACAGTGGGGCCTTGACTTACAAGTGTCCCGACTAATGAGTTTTTTGAGATACCAGCTGTCTCTCGGCCAATTTTTTGCATTGAGTTGACAGAGTAATTTGAGTTAACGAGCTCCTTAATGAGCTCAGTCTCGGAAGGAATTAAAATCGTAGGTTAAGGCCCCACTGTATAGATATCACTCCAATGAATTGATTAAGAAATACCCCACAATGAGTTATGAGAGAGAGAGGAAAGAAAGAAAGAAAAGAAAGAAAAGAAAGAAAGAAAGAAAGAAAGAAAGAAAGAAAGAAACAAAGAAAGAGAGAGACTGAATTTGAAGGCACCGCCTAACCCACACTTGCTCTTTCTCTCAGGTCCACACACACAGTGTGTGTCCAGGTCCTGAGAAGCCAAACTTCCTTCCTCTCCTCTTAACTTTCTCCACCCATAAATCCGGGATCACCCTTTTCCTCTTTCATATCCAGAGAATTCTCAAAGTTTATTAATGCTACTTAATGCTGGGGTCCCACCCCAGCAGGTCCAGGGGTCCCCAAAGGTGTGGACGGAGTCGGCGAAGAAGGAATGACACGGAGGCAGCGTTCAGTTGACCAGCATGGTTGGGTTCTCTCTCCTGGTTCTATCTAGGATCTCCAGTCAGGTTCTGTCGTCAGGTTCTGTCGCTAGGTTCTCCAGACTGGTTCTGTCCAGCCAGGTTCAGTCACCAGGTTCTAGCCAGGTTCTGTCTCTAGAATCTTCAGCCAGGTTCTCTCGCTAGGTTCTGTCTCTAGGTTCTGTGGCCAGTTTCTGTCCAGGATCTTTTGTCATGTTTTCTCCAGTGAAGTTCTTCTGTGTCGGTTCTGTGTCTAGGTTCTGTGTGTAGGTTCTGTGTCCTGTTGTCTTGTTACATCTGTATTTATACCAGTTGATTCCAATCCTATCAATCTCTATTCCAAAGGTTAGGGCGTTTCTTATCTCCATTCCAGGGAGTAAAGATTATGTAGCTTAAGCATGATTGTTCGTAGTTCAAGTGATTAATTACCCGCCTGGCACTTAGTTAAGGGGTTTTATTCCCTCCCTAACTTCAGGGGAAAATCCCTACCTGGGGAAACAACCTTTCTCAGAGAGGTGACCTTGGTTAAAACACATAGTGCCAAGAAGGTGAGCAAACATATTAAGAACAGTATGCCATATATGCCAGGTCCCTTGAAACAGCAAGGATGGACCAGCTCCCGGCAACTTAAAAGTTTCAGATCCATGGACCTCGTTTGTAGGCTTCCAGAAATCTGCATTCAGGCACTGTTTTAGCAACTCTTCATGTATAGAAACTATCTTTAGTGTTTAGAAACGGGGACACCGTGCTAAAAAATGTACGTGCACACTGCACACAATAACACTAACGGCTCCAAGAAGGCTACGGTGACTGTACCCGTCTCACAGATGACAGTGCGCATTCTTAACAAAAAGCCTCCCACCCACACAGCAGGACAGTGCTGGCGACCAGACAGCAGGAAGCTCGCGCTAAGGTGCAGGTAAAGGTAGGGATTCCGGGCTCTGCGGCCAGACTGCCCAAGGTTCGAATCCCGGCACTACCAGTGGTTGGCTGCGGGGTTTTGGGGCAAAGCGTGCGAGTTAAATGAGTTGCCCGTGGCCGACTAAGTGCCCCAGAAACGCCAGCGCCTACTTTTCCAAGGTCCTGGGGTTCTCCCCACCGCAAGGCAACCCGCGCCGGTACCACATTCCGGTTCTGTCCGGCCTCCCAGGCCGGGGCTCCGCCGCGCCCGCTCACCTCCTGGTGATCCTCCACCACCCACACCGGGAGCTCGGGGTAGCGCCGGACGCGAGGGCCTTCTCCCGCCGCGTCGCTCATGTTTCCGCGCTCGGCTGCGTCCCGGGAGCCCGAGGACCTGCAGAAGCCGGAGAGCCGACCCTACCGCCTCCCCGGGCGCACAGCGCGCTCACCCGGTTGCGGTTCCGGATTGGAGGACGCGAAGGGCAGAGGGCGGGCGCCCGAGGGCCCCATGAGGGCGATTGGCTTAGATGCCCAGCGCTGTCGTTGACGCGCCAATCACGGTGCGCGAGGCGCGGCGGCGAGTCCCGCTGTGTCCCGCCCGAGGTCCTGCTTTTTCTCGGGTTTGCTTTTTCATTCCCTCCGTTTCCTGTTCCGGAGGCGCTGGCGGCGCCGTGGTCTCGGCGGCTGCAGCTTAAGCCTGGCTCTACTCTGACGGTGACCTCACGGCCCGGGAGCCTTTTTGCAGGTAAAAGGACCACCTTGCGGGGGTTCGAAGAGGGAGCTTGGCGAGTGTCTGGATTTTCACGGGGCTGGAGGCCTGGGCTGCGGCCAGACGCGCCTGAAAGTTAAGCTCGGACAGCCCCTCTTCAGATCTGCAGCGCAGGGCAAGAAGGCGACCCCGAGGCCCGGGTCCCCTAGGTACAAAGGAGTGACAGATAAGAGCTTTCATTCATTGCTGGGGAGCGTGCGCTGGTCCCCGCCTGGTGTCGTCCGCGTGTCGCCGGGGAGGTGGACCGTGAGCCAGCCCATCCTGGCCGGGTTGGGGTTCACAGTCTGGCGGGAGATGCAAACAGGGAAACACGCAATTCAGCCGGAGGAAGGTGATGGGCCTGCAGATTCATCTGGGGGGAAAAGAGGACGTCTTCATAAAAGCGCAGTCACATTTGCAACTCTTTCTACATAGAACGATGTTCTGCACGTGTTAACTCTTCAAAACAGCTCTCTCACTTTCCCTGCTTCCAAACCAACCTGGAATAGGCAGACGCAGAAAATGATTGCTTTTCCACCTGTAGCAGATTCCTTGGCTTTTGAATTAAAGTTTGCATCCATAACACAGCCTGACTATACCTTTAGGAGGTCAGTTGCATAGTCAGTGTTTTCAGATGTTCTATCTGTAGGAGCATCCCGGAGGATCGCATAATGAATGTTCAGCTGTTGCACAGTGAACGAGCGTGTTAGTGATTCTGGCTGTTGCCCATTCTAGGTCCGTGAGCACGTTCCTTTGTGTTACCCCAGGGCCTAGACCCAGTGCATACCTCTTTTCTTGTGTTTATTGCATTGTGTTATTTTTATTTAAAAATGTGTTTGTATGTGGGTTCTGAGCTCCTTTAGGATTGCAGGCTGTGTCTTACTCATCTTTGTGTTCAGCACACAACCTGCGACAGTGCCCCACACGTATTGGCTCATTCAGTGTTGTATGAATCAGTGGAAAGGTTTTTGTCTGGTTTTGATAATGCATCTCTGTTGTGAATATATGTGAAAGGGAAATGCACAGTAGCAACATAGAGACATAATACTATTGGTGAGACAGTAAACCTTTATTCATCACCTACTGTGTGCAGGATGCTCTGCCAGGGGCTGTGAAGGATCCAGAAATGACTATGAATCAACCCATGTCCTCAAGGAGCTAATAATCTAGTGGAGAAGTTAGACATGTGCACACATGACTGTACTATGAGGCAGTCTCTGGTAAGTGCTATAAAAGAGGTAAGTACAGACTAAGAGGGAAGTCTACAGGGAATGAGATGATGACTTCTTAAGGGAACCAGGGAAGGCTTCACAGAAGAGGTGACATTTGACAGAGGTAGGTGGGTAGAATTCAGTCGGCAAATTCATAGGGTTGTAGATTTCAGAAGAGCAACAGCAAAGAACAATCTGGGGGATATGGTAGAATTTGGTATTTTAGGCAACGGGGAAAATCTGGAGTGATAGGTTATCTTCATGGGGAAGATAACTGAGATTAAGCCTGGAAGGAGTTGGGTTCAGATTGTGGAGGGCCTTAAATAGCAAGCATGGAGTTTGAATTTGATTCTTTTGGCAGCGAGTAGCCCGTAGTGGCAAGATCAGCTGTCTAGGCCTTAGATTTATCTTGAGGGTCTTAGTCTGAAAAATAATCATTATTCAGATGTTACTTGGTGCCTGCTATTTATGAATCCCAGTGATTGATATAGCTAAACACCTGAAACTGTTTTCATGAGCCATTTGAAAATCCACCTTAAGCTCATTGGTATTTAGTTAAAAAGACTTTAGGGAGGTGCTTCCACATTGAAACTTTTTGCATTTAATATTTATTTGAGATTTTTAAACATTTTTTTTTGAAGTTTAAGGATTTGGAAAGTCATTCACTTTCATACCATTCTTCTATGGGAAGAGTGGAGAATGAAAATCAAGGATAACTTATCTCTACAGGATTATAGTTATGTTTGAATTTGAATGCTGGTCTCATTGTGAAAGATACTAGAGTATGGAGAGGGGGAGGAGAAATAGTTATTCTCCCCAAATCTTTTAACAAATTAGAAATGGAGCCCTAACCGGTTTGGCTCAGTGGGTAGAGCGTTGGCCTGTGGACTGAAGGGTCCCAGGTTCGATTCTGGTCAAGGGCATATACCTTGGTTGCGGACACATCCCCATTAAGGGGTGTGCAGGAGACAGCTGATCAATGTTTCTCTCTCATTGATGTTTCTAACTCTCTATCCCTCTCCCTTCCTCCCTGTAAAAAATCAATAAAATATATTTAAAAAAATTAGAGATGGAATATGCCCAAATTTCCAGTCTTTTTAGCTACTGATGGTTTTGAGTCAGCAAGACAAGTATTAAAGACATCTTAAAAGTTAGTTGTAAACTTTAATTCGGTTCAGCATCCTCTTAATTTTGTTAGTTTGCTAAATGCATTGGAAAATTCAAAATTAGTGTTAAAATAATTGCAGAAACATTTTCTAGCATTATCAGTGGAGGAAACTTTTTTACGTCTCTCCTATTCTTTCTGTCCTTTAGAGCTCATAGTCTCTGTGGGAGATGTGACTCTGACCCAGACAGCACCTCATGATGCAAGGCAATACATGGTGAGTGGTGTGATGGGATTGGCAGTGGTTTTGGGAGAACAGAGAGGAGCGAGCACTGTGCTGGGTCATAGACTGGGAGAATTCAGGTATGTGACATGAGGAGGAAATGTGTTCATTTGGGCCATGTACATGGCTAGGAACTCAGCCCATAGCCATTAATGAGACAACCCAGAGCCCTGCAGTGATGGAACTCACAGTTCTCAGGTGCAGGCAGACATTAAGGATGGAATTCGGTAATTGGTTTGTGGGTTGTAATTCTTGTAGGACCTGCTAAGAAGAAGCACAGAGTGTGTGAGAGCAGGAAACCTAACAGGCCTGCAGGGTGTTGATAGTGATAGTAGAAGGTCCTGCAAGGGTGTTATTGTAGCAGCCAGGCCAGAGACAATGGTGTGAAGTGGATGGACTCAAGTATTTACAAACCAAAAATGATAGGAATTTTAAGATATTTAGTTAAAAGGGGTAAAGAAGGCAAAATCATTAGGTAATTTTCTGGTGTATGACTTTAAGACCAATATGTATCTGGTATTTTCACCATAAACCTTCATTTTTGTGGGTGACTAATTGGCTGTAAGGAAATTTTGCTGTCAAAACGATAATAACGTATGAAAGAGGGACATGATGAAACATGATAAAATGAAAAAGACTTTATTGTGAATACATTTAAAATGTGTATAGATTCATGGAAATATACAAATAACTGATTTGGTTTTGTACTTAAGCATTTGTCTTCATTCTATGGGAAATGTGGGTTCAACTCTGCCCTCAAAGAGGGTCCTCAGCCTGTCTTTCTCCTCCCATTGTAGTGTGTTTCAAAATAAGAAATGAACGCTTGGGGCAAATCATTGCCATCTGGAAGAAATGCTAGCTGTTTTAAGACTGTCACCATGAAGTGTTGTGTATTGGTTTCAAATCCTCTTGTTTATGGCCTAAGTAAAGTTGTTTTGATCTAAAGGTGACTTTGCTTATGTTGAGGACACTGTCCTGGGATGTTATTAAAATCCGTTGTCAATAAGCATTTAGCTATCGACGGGCACTGCTGGGGACTCATCGATAGGAGCATATGAAGGAGTGACTAGAGTTGAACCCATATTTCTCGTGGACTGAAGACAAGTGCTTGGTTAGGTACAACCTACACAGTTAAAATAGCTCTCGATGATCTTGAGACACTTGCTGCTGCCGTGGTCAGGTTTGTGTGACCTACTCTTGACTGGCAGTGATGTTACATTGTGCAGCGGTCCCAGGAAGAGAAGGGCCGTGAGCAAACCGTGTGTAATAGTCCCTGGAGTAATAAATAACCTCTGGAGCAGTCACCTTGCCCGCCAAACCCTGGTTCCGTCACCTGCTAGCTACATGCACCAGCAGCTAGGGCTGTAGGCCAGCCATTAATACCCAGCTCTTAGTTGGAAGGACTGACTCGCCAGAGAACCAACTTGTAGAAAGTACGCTAACTTTGGACTACATGTTATCATTTCTGTGGAAAAGTTGCCTTGAGGCCAATGAACTGTGCAGTGAAAATGTTTGTGGCAGAGATATCTATGGCAGAGATGATAAAGGTGAAAGTACCTAGAACCTGAATGGTATCTGTTGAGATAGGAAGTGCATGGGAGGAGCATGTGGTGGTGTCTTGGAGGGGAAGATCATAAATACCTTTCAGGACATGTTGCGTTGAATTTGCAGAGTCTTTGCTGAGTGGGAAAGAAGGTGAAGACAGGAAGATGCTGGTACAGATATAGAAAACGTGGGGTGTGCTGACGGGAGGGCATGGTGAGGTCAAGTATTGGGGGAACTTAAGAAAGGACGTGGTAGCACGTGGTTGAATAGTGGGATGTTGAATTCATCATTTGGAAGTGGAGTGTCTTTAGGGAGTGACATGGCCCAGGGAGTGACCCCGGCAGTGGGTTTGGTGGCTGAGACAGAGGGAGAGAAGTTTACGAGCCATGCGGAGTGTCAGATATTATGGAGAACTCAGTGTTGGTGGGTGGAATATGCCAGTGGCCTAAGGGGCCTGTCAGTTGCTCTTGAAGCTGTTCAGGCATTTGTGCAACCCTGTTTCCATAGTGAGGTGTTTTTTTTTTTTCCCCTTTTCCCCTTTTCTTTCCTCCAACAAGTCATAGAATGTCATTCCACCCAGGACGAGGGTGTCCCCGAGGGCGAGGAGGACATGGAGCCAGACCCTCAGCACCAGCCTTCAGGCCTCAGAATTTAAGGCTGCTTCACCCGCAGCAGCCTCCTGTGCAATATCAATATGAGCCGCCAAGTGCTCCTTCCACCAGCTTCTCAAACTCTCCAGCCCCCAATTTTCTGCCTCCGAGACCGGATTTTGTACCCTTCCCTCCACCCATGCCTCCATCAGCACAAGGTCCCCTTCCCCCCTGCCCCATCCGGCCCCCCTTCCCCAACCACCAGATGAGGCCCCCCTTCCCCGTACCTCCCTGTTTTCCCCCCATGCCGCCTCCGATGCCCTGTCCTAACAACCCCCCAGTCTCCGGAGCACCTCCTGGGCAGGGCACGTACCCCTACATGATGCCCCCTCCTTCCATGCCCCATCCCCCACCCCCTCCGGTCATGCCCCAGCAGGTCAATTATCAGTACCCTCCTGGGTATTCGCACCACAATTTCCCGCCTCCCAACTTTAATAGCTTCCAGAACAGCCCCAGTTCTTTCCCACCCAGTGCTAATAACAACAGCAGCCCACATTTTAGGCATCTCCCTCCATACCCACTCCCAAAGGCCCCCAGTGAGAGGAGGTCCCCGGAAAGGCTCAAGCACTATGATGATCACCGGCACCGGGATCACAGTCACGGGCGAGGGGAGAGGCATCGGTCCCTGGACCGGCGGGAGCGAGGCCGAAGTCCCGACAGGAGAAGAGCAGACAGTCGCTACAGATCCGATTATGACCGCGGCAGAACGCCATCTCGCCACCGCAGCTATGAGCGGAGCAGGTAAAACACGTGCTTTTTAATGAACTGAAGAGGCCCATACAGACGCCGTTTCTGCTTATCGGCAAACCAGACCAAAAAGATCCTGCAGTGCATTTCGATGTATGAAAGGAAATAAAGCTTGTTTTGGGCTGTTTTAAAGAGGAAGGAACAACTGACAAGTAAAGAAATTGATGTCAGAAAAAGCCACTTTTGAAAAGCATTCCAAAATTATTAATGTAGATTCCTTTCAGTGGATGTAAGCTGATTACTCTGCATAATACAGTTGACATTTTAATGATGATCCAATGAGAAACCATATATTTTTTTTGCATTATATTTAGTTATGTTCAAAAGCATCATCTCAGAATACGGTACTTGCATTCCTTCGGAATTGATGATCTGCCTATATTACCAATTAAGAATTAAACTAGTTAACGAGCAGAACTTGCTTTCTGATTTTTAGGGTAAATGGAAGTTTATTGTACCTTGCTGCCTTCTTGATCTGTTTCTTTATAAAATGAGCTTATATTATCCATTATCAAAGTTAGAGTTTTCAGAATAGCTTTAACCCACTTTTGTTGCACTAAAACAAATTCATACTGAAGAAAATTGTATTTAAAAAATACTGTTCCATTCCAGGTTACATTTCCTTTTTTCAAAAGACCAAATACCTGTATATCCAAGAGAATAAGGTTTTCAGCAGGTGTGCTGAAACGGATCCATAGATGGCGTCCTAGAAATGCTCTGAAGTTATATGTAGAATTTTATGTGTATTATTTTTTTTTTTCTGTAAGTAAATCAGTACCTTACACCAGATTCTCAAGAGGTGGTGTGAGTCTGTTATCCCAAAAGTCTGAGAACTCTTGGTTTAGGTGGAAAAATAAAAACAGACAGGTAATGATTGTATTAATGCTTACTTGTACTTTCAGTGAACTCTTTATATCGATAAAGATTTGAGGTTTCCACTTGTCAAGCTGATAACAGTGCTTCTCCCTCTGTCCCCTGTGGCGTGTTTACCTTGGTTGTCTTGTGGACCTTCTGTGCTGCACACGTTTGAGCTCAGCACACCAGTTCACTTCTCGGTATGGGATTGTAGGGAGCTGGTCTCAGCTCCTGGGCCCTCAGTGCACCTCTCGGTTTCCACATTTTTCTCATGGCTGTCGGTGTGATTCTGATTGAACATTTTGCCAGTAAGTGGTGATGTGTTGTTGCTTTTCCCTGATGCCAGTGGGAGGGTGAAGGGAATGTGTTTCCTGTGGAGATGATGGATTTGAGAGTCGGTCGTCTGTTAAGTCTTTTCAGTGTGAGTTACTATTTCTGGTCAATTTTGTTCTTAATTATTCTGTGATGGACTAGTTAGTAGAGGCCTGGGATAGTGTATTTTATAGGTTGTTTTTTAAAAATTCTTTATTGTTTAAAGTATTGCATATGTTTCCTTTTTCCGCCATTGATCTCTCCCTGGCCACTCCCACCCCTCAGTGCATGCCCTCACCCCCTCTACTGTCTGTGTCCATTTGTTATGCTTATATGCATGCATACTGTCCTTTAGTTGATGTCTTACACCCTCCTCTCTCCCTTGCCTTCCCTTCGAGGTTTTATGGTCTGTTTGATGCTTCTCTGTCTCTGGATCTATTTGTTCATCAGTTTATGTTGTTGATTATATTTCATAAATGAGTGAGATCATGTGATATTTATCTTTCTTTGACTGGCTTATTTTGTGTAGCATAATGTTCTCCATGTCCATCCATTGAGAATGTCTATCTGTTGAGAATGGTAAGAGTTCTTTCTTTTTTACGGCAGGGTAGTATTCTATTGTGTAGATGTACCACAGTTTTTTAATCCACTCATCTGCTGATGGGCACTTAGGCTGTTTTCAAATCTTAGCTATTGTAAATTGTGCTTCTATGAACATAGGGGTGCATATATCCTTTCTAATTAGTGTTTCTAGTTTCTTGGGATATATTCCTAGAAGTGGGTTCACTGGGTCAAATGGGAGTTCCATTTTTAACTTTTTAAGGAAACTCATACTGTTCTCCACAGTGGCTGCACCAGTCTGCATTCCCACCAGCAGTACACGAGGGTTCCTTTTTCTCTGCATCCTCACCAGCACTTTTCATTTGTTGATTTGTTGATGATAGCCATTGTAACAGGTGTGAGATGGTACCGCATTGTCTTTTTGATTTGCATCTCTCGGATGATTCGTGACTTTGAGCATGTTTTCATATGTCTCTTGGCCTTCTGTATGTCCCTTTTCCAAAAGTGTCTATTTAGGTCCTTTGCCCATACTTTATCTATACTAATAAAAGGGTAATATGCTAATTAGATTGGGAGACCTTCCAGGAGACCTTCCGGATGTTCTTCTGGACAAAGCCATGTGGAGGGGCTGAGGTAGAGGCAATTAGAGGCCAAGAGGGGAGGGCAAGAGGGCAGTTGTGGGTGATCAGGCTGGTAGGGGGTAGGGCCGTTGGGGGTAAGCAGACCAGCAGGGGGGCCAGTTGGGGGTAAGCAGGCCATCAGTGGGGGTCAATTGGAGGTGATCAGGACAGCAGGAGGGGGCAGTTTGGAGTGAGCAGGCCAGCAGGGGGGCAGTTGGGGGTGAGCAGTCCAGTGGGGAGAGAGGGTGGGGGCAAGCAGGCCAGCAGGGGGGCCAGTTGGGGGTGAGCAGGCTGGCACGGTGGGCAATTGGGGGTGATCAAGCTGGCGGGGGGGCATTTGGGGGCAAGAAGGCTGGCGGCGGGGGGCAGTTGGGGGCGAGCAGGCCAGCAGGCAGAGTGGTTAGGGGCAATCAGGCAGGCAGGCAGGTGAGCGGTTAGGAGCCAGCAGTCCCGGATTGTGAGAGGGATGTCCGACTGCTGGTTTAGGCCCGATCCCTGTAAACTGGCAGTAGGACATCCTTCGAGGGGTCCCAGATTGGAGAGGGTGCAGGCCAGGCTGAGGAACACACCCCTCCTCCGTGCACGAATTTTGTGCACCGGGCCACTAGTAGTTTTATGATACAAATCTAAACTGGAGAGAGTTTGCTTCAGAGTTCAGTATGATTGTTAATAATCCTGTTGCTGTGGAGGCATTTTCCTGCAAACTTCAATATTCTAGGTTGCATTTGTTTTTCTGTTTTGGACTTAAGTTAGATCTGAGTTTTTAGGGCTCTGATGTAAAATCCTAAAATTTTCCATCCAGGCTTAAATTGGAGTCATGTGTTTGAAGAAACTCAGATGTCTTATAAACTGAGGGGTCTATCAATAAGTGAAATGAAGTGCCAAAAGCATACTGTTATTCTACATTATCCTAAACCATAACTCCTTTGCTATGAAGGACTGTTTAGGCGGTTAGCTCATCTTTCTAAATGGCTTTATTTGTATTGGAGTTGTTTTATATGATGTTGTACTTGAGATGTTTGCCCTGGAGCCACCTTGGCGTCACAGTCACATTATAACCGGCTCCCTTTGGGGCTTTCGGCAGGGGATCAGTCATCTGTCTCATATGGGATGCTTCTGTGAAATACACATGGGGCACGTGAAGTCCCAGGGTAACTTCTGGTAGTATACTGGAGAAAACCAAAGCTTCACACATTGATGCATTAGCTTGTGCTCAGTTTATGCAAATTCTATAGCCTGTCCTCTGACCACCTCTCCCCTTACTTCTTGGGGTAAGTGAATCTGTCCCTTTTCAAATTCCACTTTCCTTCTTTTTCTCCTCCGAAATGTGGTTGAACAGTAATTACAAGGTTGTTTTAGGCAAACTATTGCTAGAGAAGGTTTGTGAGGAAGTGAATATATGTACTTGTTGGGAAAGGTCAGGGTGGCTGTGGGGAATGGGAAGAGAAACAGCTGCTGACACGGCACACTGACCTTGCTGGGTGCAGCGTGGTGAGGATGGTGTGTGGCTTCCCATCGTGCGTGGTGCTACAGAGCGGTAACCCCATAGCTGTCCTGTTGCGTGCCGCCGGTGGAGAGTTAGTGTTCTGCACCTAAGGGATACCTTCGTGCTCTCAAACAAGGACGAGTCTTGAGAACAGTAACCTTAACATTGTTTTTCTTGCTTTAAAGGTGTTCATCATATTGTGTTTTCTAAGGTGATTTATATCCAAATCGGTCTTTTCAATTTATACCCACACAGGTAGCAGTCATCAGCAGTGCTGTTCTTGAGTGCAAAATTCTGTTGCCTAGATGTTAAAAAACCAAAAAAAAAAAAAAAAAATTAGGAATATCTTCTAAATAGAGTTTTTATTTGGAAATATAGGTAATTTAAATTATTCTTTTTAGCAGCCATACCACTACAGATTATATCTTTGTCATGTGGTACTGCTCACATGTTGGATTAATTGCCTAAAAATAAACTGGACTTTTAGAAGGGTATCTGATAAAGTATGTAGATTCCCAAGCTCTGGCTACTTTATTTTGGATAGCTGGTGTATACCTGAGTCTTATGTATGCGTCAGAGTACATTATTCAAAGGAGGCTTCCTTGTGGAGGGGGTGATTTAAAAAATATTTTTATTCATTTCAGAGAGAGAGAGAGAGAGAAACATTAGTGATGAGAGAGAATCATTGATTGGCTGCCTCCTGCACGTCTCACACTAGGGATCAAGCCCGCCACTTGGGCATCAAGCCCGCAACCTGGGCATGTGCCCTGATTGGGAATTGAACCGTGATCTCCTGGTTCATAGGTCAACACTCAATCACTGAGCCACACTGGCCAGGCAAGGAGGGGGTGATCTGTAAGTAAAAACACAATTTTAGTTTTTTATATCTAAGTAGTGACCGATCTTTATCAGTTTTATGAGTCTCAGTTTCAAAGTATTTGCACTTCTATTGGCTATTGGGGGATATTTTTTAGTTCAGACATTTTTATAGTCATTTGCTGTATTCAGGCTAACACAGCATTTTTTAAATTATTTATTCTGAGATCATGTGATTAGTTTCCTTCGATTTAGTTCTGATTCAAACACACTAGAGTTCCGATTTTTGTTCCAGATCATTGTACTTATTAAATAGACTCAGAAGTTATTATTATTATTATTAAATTTGTCTAGTTTTACATTGGAAGGTTTTAAAATCCCTCCTATTTTTATATTAAACTCATGGTCTCCATCGAGAGTTTTTTGCTGATGAAAATTGCATTTAAAGGTACAGTGACGTACAGACTCATGGCATTAGTGATCGCTACAAGTACAACTCAGGCTGATAACCTGTAAGGGTTCAGAGCTCTTTCGTCATAGAACCGAGTTCTAATGCTTACTACCAAAGCTTTGATTTACATTTACTTGATGGCTGAAATTGAGAGTTTCCTAGAAATCAATGGGCAGTAGAATTCTTTTAAGTTTTCCCTGTAGGTTAATAACTAAGGATTGGCTGGTTGGAAGGTCTCTAGAGAAGATTATGATGAAATTCCCTTTCTTGCTTTGCGTCAGGGTTGACTTCTTTCTGTAAAGAAAACAGCAAAAAAATGTCCAAGTCAGTTAACTTCTGTAAAGTGAACAGCTCCTTTGTTCTCTAATAAATGAAGGATGAATAAAAATGTCCCATAGAGAATAATGCCTGAAAAATTCTTAGGTAAGGGCCATTGATTTAGAAGATGAATTCAGTGAAAAGAGGTGGTGTTTTTTAGTCTTTCTGTTGAAAACAGCTCTGTGTATTAATTCCTTTAAGAGAGCGGGAACGGGAGAGACCCAGGCACCGGGACAGCCGAAGATCACCATCTCTGGAAAGGTCCTACAAAAAAGAGTATAAGAGACCTGGAAGGTAAGCAAGGAGTTCACGCTGAAAGAAGTCATAGGAGTATCTCCTTGAATTCAGATTTTGTGCTTATGCAAGGTATCAGCCACGTCTCCAAAATAGCCCAAGAGTCTTCCAGAATGCCCTGTGGAAAGCTAACGCAGCCACTGACTTAAAAACTTTACTTTCAAGATGTATTGATTATGCACAAGGGTAATCTTGATAAATTAGTAATTATATGGACCACTTTTTCTGACGTCAATTGCTATAAAACTGTGCATTAATAATGCAGTTTTTTTTAAAAAAACTACACCTTGGAAATTCATAATTATGTTTTAAAATTTACTTGTTACAGAAAAAAGCAAAACTCCACTCACACTTTATTTAGAAAAATGGGATTGAGATGTTATAAACTAAAACTTGCAGAATGTAATTAATTCTATACAGAGAAGTAAAATGCATGGTCTTATATAATGGTAATTAAGAATAACACTGGGGTCCGGCAGATTTGGGGTCAATTATTACTTCTCCCAGCTATGTTAGTGAATTGATTTATCTTTTTAAGCTTCAGTATCTATCTGAAGTAAGGATACTTATAAATGCCTTGAGTGGTGGGGGTCTTTGAGATAATACATGTAAACACTAGAACTGGACCCAAAATTAATGCCAAGTAAATGGTAACTGCGTATTTATATAATTATTGCCTGATCATTTGGCTCTAAAAATTGGTAGAGTACAAGAAAAGTAGAAAAAAAGGATCTATATATACAAAAGCCCAGAGACCAGAACAGCGGAACGACCAGAACGACCAGTGGTTATGATGCGCACTGTGGCAGCCAACCAGCCTGATCTGGGCCCCACCCGCGGCCCCTCCTCCCAGCCTGCCCTGCCCCCTATTGACCCTCCCCACCTCGATTAAATTTGTGCACCAGGCCTCTAGTTTAAAGATAAAAGAGATTATTGAAATAGAAAACAGAACTGTAGCACTATAACTATTTGTAAACAGATGCAAGACTTTGAAAGGTCATACAATTTAAAAAGTGGCAAATCAAGAAAAGAAATACATTGCATTAGGTAAGAGAGAATATATCATGATAGGAATAAAGGAGATTTAAAATTTACAACACATTGACATAAGTTAGAAACTTTATTTGAAAACTTTAGAAACATGGATGTGATGGGTTGATTTCTATGAAAACAAAAATTACAAACTTCACACAAGAAGCAGAAAATTTTAATAGACCAATAACTATGAAAAACATTGAAAGAATGGAATTTGTACCACCTACTAATAAGTTTTAAACTGTTCTAGAACTCGGAAGAATATGGAAAGAAAGCTCAATTCAGGCTGTGATATCAGGAAAACCCAGATGGCAAAACTTAACCAATGAAAAGAAAACTAAAACACAGTCTCACCTATGAATATGGACATGAAAATCTGAGTAGTAGATTAGCAAATTGTTTCCAGTAGTGTGTTAAAATAACTGAGAATGTATTCTGAGATTGCATGGATAGATGGGTTAGTATTAGGAAATCTGTAACTAAATTTTTGTGTCCTAATCAATAGATTTTTTTCAGTACCTGCCTATTAGATATTTCAAATAAAATGAGCATCGATTATGAGTATAAACTTCAGTAAACTAGGAATATAAGCAGACTTATTTAATATGATAGAGGACGTTATTTCATGATGAACATTGTCATCACCATCTCAAAATAACCTTACAGGCTTATTGAAACCTTACAGGCTTTCCCATACAAGTTAGAAAAAAGGCAAGGCTCCAGTGCCTATTGCTGTTGCCTAACATTGTATAACTTAATCCACAAGCAAATGAAATACTTACATTACTGTGTCTCCCGGGTATTGTACTGGTGCAAGTGATATAGTTAACAACAGATCCCACTTTACAGGAATCAGAAGATTAAGTGCTGTGAGAAGTGCTTTTTATAGATCAAGTACATGTTGCTCTGGGAATGCTGTGGTGAAAAACTCAGTCTAGAGTAGTCATAGAGAGATGGACATTTTACTGATACC
Source organism: Myotis myotis (assembly GCF_014108235.1). Classification (NCBI taxonomy): domain Eukaryota; kingdom Metazoa; phylum Chordata; class Mammalia; order Chiroptera; family Vespertilionidae; genus Myotis; species Myotis myotis. The sequence goes on along the minus strand of NW_023416357.1, from coordinate 24,753,025 downwards.
TAAAGCATGCGTAGGGATGTACTATGAAAGGGGGAAGAGAAAAGAGCATGTGTGAAGGTCACAGTGTCGAGAAATGCTCTCTGAAGATCAAGCCTGGAATGAATGACTTTAGAAGGTGTTTGTAGTAATTCAGAAAGAAATAATTGTGCCTAGACCTGGGCAATGACAGTAGTAATGGGGAGCGGTAGAGGTATTTTTGAGATAGAGTCAGTAGGACTTGGTAACTGATCCTGGGGGAAGAAGACTCAGTGAGATCTGATGTTCCCCATTGAGGGTGGGGAATACTAAGAAAGGCAAGAGGATGAGTTCAGTCCTGGATATATGTAGTTAAGAATTTGTGAGACAACCAAATGGAATTGTGTGGTAGTAAATTGGATACATAGGTGTAAAATTCAGAAAAGAGATCCCAGATGGAAAAACTACTTGCCATGGATTAAATGAGATTAACCAGGAAGAGTTTGTTTGGTGAGAAAGGACCTGCAGAACAGATGAGGGAAGAGGTAAGGGTAGAAAAAAGCCAAGATACTGTGTTGGTGGAAACCATTGGGGACCCATTTGAGGTTGATGATTTTTAGTGTCGAGTATGGAAATCTCTTCAGTCTAGTGGTTTCTTCTCCAGTGCCCAGAAACTTGTGGAGACAACAGACATGGATTCTCTTAGTTCTCACCAATGCAGTAGGTGAGAAAAAAAACTAGAGATGTAAATACTGTAAAGGAGGAAAAGTTACCATAGTTTATAATATAATATATTGTTAAGAAACAGTTTCAAATTTGGATTTTGAAATTTGGAATGCCTGAGACACCTAAAAAAGATGTCCTATTAAAAAAAAAAAAAGAAAGAAAAACGAGTCCTAATTGATGTTTATAGTAGTCAACCCTGACCATCCATCATCCAGTATACCTGCCTAAAGGGGAGGGGATGAGGCTGCCTTTTACCTGTGTTTCCTGATCATAGTAAACATTTGGCAGGATTTTTAATACATGTCAAAATGTCTGTGCCAAGCAACCATGTTAGCATTTACTACTTACTAGCTTTGTGATATTGGACAAGTGACATAATTCCTAATTCTGTTTCCTCTGGAGGGATGTGCATATCTGCCTCATAGCTTTCTTGTAAGGATTAAATGTGAGTGTCAGTAAAGTGCTTAGCAGAGTGTCAGGCTCACAGGAAGCACCTAAAACAAACAGAACCACACGACCGGGAGTTACATTGCCATTATTAGCTATTGGTGTATCAGGAAAATTCAAGTGGATCAGTGAAGAAACAATGAGGATTAACGCACTTAGGTTGACAGTTATTTATAAAAAAAAATACTGAAATTAATAGCCTTCCTACATAAACCAGGAAAACCTACTTAGAAAGTAATGAAAAAAATGTAGATTCACTATAGAAACTTTATACTAATTAAAATTAAATATCTTAATAAAACTTTAAAAATTATATAGAACAATGGGAAGGAAACATAAGTAGCTGATGACAAAGAAGTAATATAAAAGAGGGGAGGATATGCCATATTTCCATAGTGGAGGTGGAAGAATACCAGTTTTCTTCAAAATCTATAATTTTAATGTAACCAGTTGAAGTATGGGTTTTAGAACTTTATGAGTCACTAGAGGCCCAATGCACGAAATTCGTGCAAGAGTAGGCCTTCCTTCCCCGGCTGACGGCACTGGCTTCCCTCTGGCACCCGGGACCCGGGCTTCCCTCGCAGCCCTTACTTCATCCGGAAGGACGTCCGGTCAAATTAGCATATTATGCTTTTATTATTATAGATTATTTGGAATAGAAATGAGAATAAGGAAAAAAATGAGAATGTAGCTTTAGTAGTATTAAATGTCCTATAAACACAAAAGCGTAAAAGCAATTTGATGTGGATGTAAATAGATCAATGAAACTAATACTGAGCAACAGTTAAATATATATAAACATTTACATCTATCATAAAATTGTTTTTTCAAATCAGAGGAAAAACTGATGTGGGGACAATTGGCAAGCCATTTGGAGGGAAAAACTGAAATTTATGCCATATATCATAAAAGGATGAAGTTAAAAAATTAAGTGTTATAAGTAACTGAAGAAAATATAAAATATTTACTTAACCTTGAGATGGGAAAGGATTGTAAGCATAACACTAAGGAGGAAGCATAAGTTTAAAAGTCTCTAGATTTGGCCAAATGAAAGTTATAGGTAGCAATAGGCAGTTGGAATTTAAAAGGAAAACAAAAAACTGAGAAAGGTTAATTACATAAGACAGAAGAATGGTGATAATCTTAATAAAAAAGTCAATAAATAAAAGGACTACAATCCTAATTTTAAAAATATTGTCAAAGCATATGACTGGGAGGTTCATGAAAGAAGTGAACAAGTAATGTGTAATTTTAGTAGTGATAAAAATTAGCAAGTTAGGTTTAATGAGATACTTTTGTCATCAGAATGGCAAGATTAAAAACAATCATGTTGACAGGGTGTGTGGAAATGGGAACTCAATACGGTGTTGATGGTGGTCTAACCTGGTACTATCTACCTGTAGAGAAGCCTTGAGAAGAGTGCACACACACTCTTAGTGTGAAGCAATCTGACAAGTGTGCAGAGAACACAAGTGTGTTCATGGTAGCATTGTTTACAATGGCAAAAAAATGGTGACAACCTAAATGATTGTACTCAGATTTGTTAAATTATGGTATATGCATATGAAATAATAATATGCATTTATTAAGTGGTTCAGATGTAGATGTATTGAAATAGAAAGGCTTTGATTTACCAATGAGTGAGAAGGACAGGCTGTAGAGTAGCAGTCGCCCACTGGTGGTCCGCGGACCACTGGTGGTCGGTGGTCTGAAAAGTTGGCGACTGCTGCTATATATAGAGGTCTTTTTTGGTTGAAGCTTGTGTATATTTATATATATTCTTATATCTATACGTTTTAACACAATTGTGAAATATGGTGGTTATCTCTGTGTGGTAGTATGGGTGATTTTAATTTTGTTAATGCTTAATTTTTTTCTTACAGTGAACAAATATACATTTTCCTTTGCAGTTACTTTTTTCTTCTGGTAACAAATGATGTGCATTATAATATTTAGAAGTTATATTAGTAAGTTCAGTATATATTATCTTTCTAATCACCCACCTCTTCCCCCGATGAATACACACCTACATGCTCACACTTTCCCTGTCATAAAATTAGAAGTTAGTGGTAGGGTTGATGGAAGAGTTCATTAGTGGCTTTGATCCAGATGTACACATTCTTGGGTAATAGTGACTTTGTTAGTGGAGCTGCAGAGGCTGCCAGCATAACGCTCACAGAACAGGTCCCACCTAAATTTCTGGGGCTTAAATTAAAATCTATCCTGTAGGTTCTCCCTTCAAGCACATCCGTAAGTTGGGTCTTTGCAAAATTTAAACCCCAGAAATTCAAAGAGATAGAGTTGTTTTTATCCTTTTAACTGAGTTAATATTAGTATTTGTGGGGATCAGAATTAGAGAAAGTGGTGATTCATGAAGTAGTAATACCCACGTGTGGGATTCCGGAGAGACGGTTAGGGATGATGTAACTGGTTCACTTTTAGATTATGGTCCTCAGGCTAACATTATTCCAAGTTCAGACCATGTTTTGCGAAACCTTTTTTCCCTCAGCAGAGCAGGATGTGGAGGACTCAGAACTAGCGTTCTCATGTGGAACTGCCTGTATGTAGACATTTCCAGATATTCCCCAAGTATCTTTCTCTTCTAGGAGTTACGGTTTGCCAGTTGCTCCTGAACCTGCTGGATGCACACCAGAATTACCTGGGGAGATTATTAAAAATACAGATTCTTGGGCCCCACCCCCGGAGACTGTGAATCAGTAAGTAGATCTGGGGTAGGGCCTGGGGATTTGTATTTTTAAACAAGTCACTTCAGGTGATTCTGATGCCACCAGACTGGTGTTTGGGGTTCGCTGGCTTAACGAGAAGTAAATGTGGTGGTTTGGCATGGCATTTTTATTTTATGTGAAAAGTGAACAAAGTGAAGTAGAATAGTTTTACAGCAGAAGAACCTCTTTAATAATTAGCCTCCTTCACCCCCTTTTGAAGTCGCTCCCCCAGTAGGGAGAAGAAGAGAGCTCGTTGGGAGGAAGAAAAAGACAGATGGAGTGACAGCCAGAGCTCTGGCAAAGAAAAGAATTATACCTCCATCAAGGAAAAGGAGCTGGAGGAGGCGCCGCCCGACAAGAACGAGGAGGAGGAGGAGGAGCTCCTTAAGCCTGTGTGGATTCGGTGTACCCACTCGGAAAACTACTACTCCAGTGACCCCATGGATCAGGTGGTAGGTCTGAGGCAGCAGAGAAGCTACAGACCGGCATCTAAACCCCGGCACTATGGGCATTTTGTGCTGGATAGTTCTTTTTGGTGGGGCCTGCCCTGTGCATTGTAGGATGTTGAGCAGCATCTTTGGGCTCCGCACTAGATGCCAGTAGAACCCCTCCCCAGTTGTGCTAACCAAAGCTGTCTTTAGACATTGCCCATCTCATCTGTAACCTTTTCACACCTGCAAAGTCCTTTCTGCCATGTAAGGTAACATATTCAGTTTCCGGGGATTAAAACGGGGACATCTTTGGGGGTGGGGGTATTGTGGCTCAGCCCACCTACCCTGAGATGAGGAGGTCTCTGCCCCAAATCTGAAGGAAATCATGGTTTTATTAGCAAGGAAGAAGGGGACAGTGGCTGCCATAGGGGTTATTCTTAAAGGAAAACAACCAAGTTGTAGGCACTGAGGTTCAGAGAGTTTAAACAGGCAGAACTTTTATTTTTTCTTACATTTTTTAAGGGTGTGTTAAAACTCCAGCATAGAACGATGGCTGGTGGACCAGGAGCCCAGCATTTGCCTTTGCATCTTGTCAGCTGGTGCAGTGAGGTATTGAGAATGCCAGTGTGGTCCCAGCATCACCAATGTCATAATGAGGAAAAGCAATTACCCCCTTTTGGGTATACTGCAGATTGTAGGATTTGTTTTAATTTTCTTTTTACGTCTGAAAGGTCTGGTTCTTACATTTTGAAAATTATGTCCAATAGTATGGACCTTTAAGATGATTTTCAGCCTGGGAAGAGAGTAGGGAAAAGTGGGAAACTTCCTCTAGGATTGTAGTACAGGACCCTGTGTTTGTGGTTTGTGGAGTGTGTGTGTGTGTGTGTGTGTGTGTGTGTGTGTGTGTGTGTGTCTCGGAGTATGTGTGGGATATATAGGATATTTCTCTTTGATCATCGGATTAATGTGGAAGACAGACTTTCAGGTATTATGAAATCAGGGGGTCATGATTTTCTTTGTCATTTCAAAAAGGCAAAGACAAAGAGCCCTCATGTTTGTGAATGTTGGCAGACTGCCCCCTCATGTGACAGCATGGATGTGTGTTTGATTCACAATTCCCAGCATTGGGAATTTTGTTTTTACCTATTTGTTAAATTGAGGGTTGAAAATGGCACGTTGCTGTTACAAATCTTTGATTATTTGTGAGGTCTTACATTTCTTTGGAAAGACTATTTTTTAATATAGATTCTAATATTGATTTTTTAAAATATAGATTCTAAAACTGATCCTTTATTTTTCAAAGGGGGATTCTACTGTAGTTGGAACAAGCAGGCTCCGCGACTTATATGACAAATTTGAGGAAGAGCTGGGGAACCGGCAAGAAAAGGCCAAAGCCGCTAGGCCCCCGTGGGAGCCTCCCAAGACAAAGCTGGATGAAGATTTAGGTGAGTCAGCAGCTACCAGACCAGACCCTGTGCTGTTATTACTGCTTCATCCGGGACTTTTGGGATGTGTCCTTGGGCATCCTACATTAAATTCCTCCCTCTCATTTTATTTTATTGATTTATTTTTATTTTTATTTTTTAAAATACATTTTTATTGATTTCAGAGAGGAGAGAGAAGGAGAGAGAGAGAAAAAAACATCAGTGATGAGAGAGAATCATTGATCTGCTGCCTCCTGCATGCCCCGCACTGGGGATTGAGGCCCGCAACCCGGGCACGTGTCCTTGACCAGAATCAAACCTGGCACCCTTCAGTCCGCAGGCCGATGCTCTATCCACTGAGCCAAACAAGCTAGGGCTCATTTTATTTTCCTTAAATATAGTCAGCAAAATACATACCAATGGAATTTTCTTCTTTTTGTAGTTTTTCCCAGTCACATGCAGCAGAATACATAAGAGATCTCATTTGCAAGTTACACTAATAATTGTGTCCCTTGTAGAACTGTCTAGTATTAGAATCAGAGGGACTGTATAGTCCAGCCTCCTGCCAATCGCGGGGGCCTGTTCTCAGTTCGTGGTGCCTCTGACAGGCATGCCTCCCCTCGGGGCCCTGCCCACTGTCAGCTGCTCCTGAGTTGATGAGCAAGTGCAGCTGCAGCCCAGCTCCGCTGGAAGGCATCTCTCTACTCGCAGAGACACTTTCCATAGCTTTCTCATATGGTGGTCTATTTTATCAAGTGTCTGAGGTTCCAAGTAGATGCTAAGATCTTTGAGGATAGAAATGCTTTTTGCCACTTGGTGTCCTTGGCCCCTAACAGAATGCCATGCTCAGCTGAGATATTCCTTATGCGTTTTCCTTTGTTCTCTGGCTCTCTGTGCCACCTTCACCGTGTCTCCCAGGCTGAGACGCAGTGTCCATGGTGGGTAAAAGCACTCACTGACCCGGCTGGCCTGGGTTCGAGTCCCTTCTCCTCCATCTGACATGCGACCTTCTGCAAGTGATTTAATTCTCTCTGCCTCCCTTTTGTCATCTGTAAAAGAGGGATGACATTGGTCTCATGGTGTACACTTGAAAATACAGCTGTGTAGGGGTTGGGTTATGTTTTTAAAAAATATTTTTATTGATTTCAGAGAGAGGAAGGGAGAGGGAGAGAGAGATAGAAACATCAATGATGGGAGAGAATCATTGGCCAGCTGCCTCCTTCACGCCCCCCAACCAGGGATCAAGCCTGCAACCCGGGCATGTGCCCTGACTAGGAATCTTAACGGTGACCCCCTGCTTCATAGGTTGACGCTCAACTATTGAGCCACACTGCCTGGGTGGGGTTGGGTTTTATTACTGTGCATTAATCTTTTGTAGGATTAATCTAAATTCTAGATCTGTTTTTTATTTTTTTTTTTTATTTTTTTTTTTTTATTTTTTTTAAATATATTTTATTGATTTTTTACAGAGAGGAAGGGAGAGAGATAGAGAGTTAGAAACATCGATGAGAGAGAAACATCGATCAGCTGCCTCCTGCACATCCCCCACTGGGGATATGCCCGCAACCCAGGTACATGCCCTTGACCGGAATCGAACCTGGGACCCTTCAGTCCGCAGGCCGACGCTCTATCCACTGAGCCAAACCGGTTTTGGCTAGATCTGTTTTTTAATTGTGCTAAAATACACATAGCACAAAATCATTTTTAAGTACAGTTCAGTAGTGTTAAGTACATTTCACATATCTCTAGACTCCTTTTATCCTGCTAATCTGAACCTATTCCCATTAAACAGCAACTCCCATCTCCCTCCACCAGCCCCTGGCACTGACCATTCTACTTTCTCTCTATGAATCTGACTACTCTAGGCACCTCCTATAAGAAAAATCACACAGTGTTTGTCTTTTTGGACTGGCGCACTAAGCATAATCCTGGGTCTGTTTTTATCCAGTCACTTTTAAAGTCTAAAATCTTTTATTGCTACTATTGAGAGAAACATTTAAACTTGAGTCTGGCATTCAGAGCCATCAGTCTGGCAGTTATGACCCTTCAACCCTCACCCCCAGGATGTTTCTGCGAGGCCTTTGCTGCAGCCTGTGTCCCTGTGCTCTCGCCTCCATGCTTTTGCGTGCAGTGTTCCCTCTGTTCCTTTCCTCTTGCTGCCTCCTCCTCAGCCACCCACCCCACCTCCGTGCCTGGGTGGTGTGCACCCGTTCTAGAAAACCGCCGGTGACCTTTCCAGATCAGGGACTTGCTCTTGTCTGAATTGCTGCACCTTTTAAAATACATAATCCCATGCTACTGTGGCTTGCATATTCTCTGGCACCAAGCCTTTCTCTGTAAAAATCTTTTGTTTGCTTTCCCAGCTAGATCGTGCCTTAGCATTATGGGCTGTATGACTTTTCATGGTATTGCTGAGCAGAGTGCTTGGCACTCAAATATTTGCTGAAAGGATAAACAACTGTCCTTGCATTGAGAGGTTTGGGTCATTGGGAAGTCTCCGAGTGTAACCATCTTGTGAATTTCTTCAGCCTCTCTCCGTGTTTGCCCCTCACCTCTGTTAGAAAGTTCCAGTGAATCCGAATGTGAGTCTGATGAGGACAGCACCTGTTCTAGCAGCTCCGACTCTGAAGTTTTTGACGTCATAGCAGAAATTAAACGCAAAAAGGCCCATCCCGACCGGCTTCACGATGAACTCTGGTACAATGACCCAGGCCAGGTGCGCATGTGTTTTATGTTCTTGCTGGGAAGGGTGCAAACCACTCGTCACATTTATGACTCCAGGTCCAGAAGATGCATGTCGGCTCGTATCGAAACTGAATTTTCCTCTGGGCGCTGTGAGCCATTCTCCAGAGCTCATTTCCTCCAGCCTCAGAGTTCGGCTCCAAAGCATAAGCACCAGAGCAACTGTGCCTTGAATCATTTTTGACGACGTTGGTAAATCCTGGGTTAGGGAACCGGATAATGGCGCTGCCTCATTAAACTTGCAGTAAACGGAAGGAGACAAATGGTAGAGTGAGGGCGAGAGGACTTGTAGGTCTTTTTAAAAGTAGTTCGTCTGGAAGGCATCTTACAGCAATATAATAAACAATGTCTTCAGTCCTATAAAACTTCATATTTCTTAGTTAGTAATAGTCACAGTTCCATGGAAGCTCCCTTCCTCGTTAAGTATGTTTGAGCTAATGATGTCATTGCTGGACATATTTTTATTTCTACTTAGGGTTTTCTTATGAAGTACTACATAATACAAAATAGTATCTTTATAAGAGATTGGTATTTCACAAATATACAACGCAAGAAAAATAGCATCTAATGCATATAAAGTTATTAAGCATAATAAAACACATACCTATAAGAAGATAATTTACAATTGAAATAAATTCATACCATTCTATATTGAATGTTCTTTTGGCTCTTATTAGAGGATGGCTAACTAAACTGTCTTTCTCAGTAGAATTCATATAGTTAGAATGCCCGCCAGAAATGCACTTTGTGGTGCCTTTTGCTCTCTTGGAATTGAGCAGAAGTGTTTGCAGTTGTCCATGCATTTTGAAACTTACTTTGATATATTAATCATGCATATGATCTCTTAAATAGCTTCAATGAGTTTTAATTCACATACTGTATAGATTATACACTTAAAGTGCACAATTCAATGTTTTTTAGGATATTCACAGGACTGTACAGCCATCATCACAATCCAATTTTAGTGCATTTTCATCTCCCCTGGAAGAAATCCTATGCCCATCAGTAGTCACTTCTCTGCCCCCCAGTGTGTGTGTGTTTTTTTTAACGGCCTATTCTCCTGTCCAGAGCCTGCCCCTTGGTTTCTGAGGGTTCTTAGTCCATCAGAGCACCCTGTGCAGCCTCACCATTCTGTTCACTAGATCTGGTGTTGTGTCCTCGGTACAGCCGAGCCTTAAAAGGGCTGATCTGCGTCAGGGCCCAGCCCCTGGTAGAGGCAGGAATGCGGGGTGTCTGTCTGCTCCCTTGAAAATCAGTGAGCACGAGGTGATCTTCCACATTTTCCCTCATGAGTTGTGACCATCACTGGGCGTGTGCTGTGACTCTTGAGGGCACCCCATCACATCTCTGTTTGCCAGCTGTTACTTGGGATAATTACCCAGTCTTTTTTAAGGTAACAATGTTATTTCTCTGATGTACCACCTGGAGCTTTAGATTTTCCAAAAAGATAAAGAAAGTTATAGTTTTTCACTTTAATATTTTTTTCAAAGTTGTATTGAGATATTGTCATTGGACACAATGAGTCACAAATTTCTAGAACTTTAAAGAAATATGTTTATGTGTTTGTGTAAATATATATGTTATAATGTGTTATATATGTGTGTGTGTGTGTGTGTGTGTGTGTGTGTGTGTGTGTGTGTGTGTATTTATTAATACAAAGAGAGTGAGAAATGGAATTCAGCTTCCTTATTCTCCACACTGATGCTCTGGTCTCCTTTTGATTCCGTGTTGCCGTTTATGTTAAATAAAGTCATGAGATGACTGTTAAGACCCTTTAAGATTTGAACCTCAGTTCTGCTTGTTTGGTCTTCTTGCTCACATAAATGACCCATTCCATCGAGGTGGCTGTCATGTCCCGGGAACATCACCTTGGGTTTCTTCCTTCGCTTTGTTCCTCATGCTGGTGCCTCATGTAGCATAACCGTCTGCTTTTCCTGTCCTGTTCGGCTGTTCAGATAGTTTGTCTCTTTGAAGCCAGTGGTATCTCCATCTGCACTGACAATTTTTCCGTTTTCTTTAAAATTACTAAGCATATTATATGTATGCTATTTCTTACCTAGAATAAATATTCCTTGAGTACATGGACCCTGAGCTGTTTATCACTCTCTCCTCCCCAATGCTTAGCAGTCATCTTTCCACCCAAAAGTCACTCAGGCATTATTCCCTTATTGAATCCTGTGGGTAGAGTCCAGGGCAGTGAAATGAATTCAGGTGAAAAACCAGACATTGGCTTACCTGCTTAGTGTTGAACGTTTTCCTGGTTCTAGCAGGCATTTTCTTCTCTATGCTTCAGATACCTTTATGTTTCTCTTTTGAAAACATTTAATCTGGTTACCTTCAAAGCATTTTATGTGCTTCAAAGTATATAAAATATGCTTTTCTTTTGTGAAGAGCCTTTTTTCCCTGAAATAAGAAATAGAAGGAACATACTAAAAAGTGGTCGGAGAAGATGGGGGCGAGCAATGCGCAGATGCTGATATTTTCTGCTTGGCTGCACAAATCACTTGGGGATCAAGCGTTGCCTTACAGTTTCCTTTTACCAGACAGTGTGGACAGTGTGCAGCTTTATTGGTTTTGGATCATCCGTGTAATTTTCTAACTGTGACAGCCTCTTCAGAGCTTTAGGACTCCTGATGTTAAAACCCACATAATTCCATGGAACGTCAGCTTGCATGGTGGGGACTTGCCCCCAATAAAACTAATTCCTTTCTGTCTCTGACAGATGAATGATGGTCCACTCTGCAAATGCAGCGCAAAAGCCAGACGCACAGGAATTAGACACAGCATCTATCCCGGAGAAGAGGTAACGGCTTTGGGTTGTTACATTTGTATGCACCGAGAAGCCAGCAGTAGACAGTGCCGTTGCTATTCTTTCCCCTGTAAATGAAACAAGACCATTGAAAAGCCTTTTCATATTCCCCAATAGTCTCTGGTACTGATAATTGGAGAAGAAAAGTACTTGGGTTTGGATTTGGAGTGGGGAATATCATCAAGGAAACCATCAAATAGGCCAAGTGTCTTTGAGTTGGTTTTTATTCTTTTAAAACTGGTGTAATATTTTTTCTATGTTCTTATCACAATTGGCTCTGAAGTACCCTGGAGAAACGATCTCTTTAAAGTGTATAAGGTGCATGTCTGCTTTCCTTGGGGGACGTGGGAATGCTGTTGTATTTGTTCATCTGTGTTCCCACTACACTGAGTAGCACATGGACTGTTCTAGCTCTGTGCCCCAGCCCTGGTCCATCAGGGACACTCCAAATATGCTTGACTGATTAAGTTGAATACTTTTAGGCAGTTTCATCAATTCCAGATACATTTGGGGACCAGGGCAATGACCACTGGGTGGATTTTTAAACAGAGTGGACCTATTGTAAGCCGGACCTCAATGAAGATTTTGTTTGCTACCTTGGCCTCATGTCCCCCACTCTACTGGGGAATGAGGACAGTCATTCAGTGTCTGAGAATTAGTGTTGATTCAGATGCTGCGACAGCATCTGAACTGTCAGGATTTCCCCTTTCCCTAGTGTACTGTTACTTGGGTAAATGGCCATAGGTTCTTTGGGGAAGGACAGTGTTGTCATGAACATTTTTGTTTGTAATGGTGTTGCAAGGCTTCCTGGGAACTGGCCACCTCTTTAGTCAATGGATATCAGTTCAAAAACTTGATCAGGTCTGGAACTGGGCAAAGGAACATGACTTATTGGAGCAACCTCCCTTTAGCCACTTGGTTATCACTCTTGATTTCTTCTGTTGGTACAAACTAAGTTGGTATTCTTGTCAGCTACCCATCTGTTTTGTGCCCAAGGACACCATGTTCTGTTGACTCTTGCATGACTGTGTGTCAGATTCCCTGGGCTGCCTCTTCGATCTTGCTGGTCCTGATGATAATTGTGTGACCCTAGCTTGTAACAGCCCCGTCGTCTGTCTGGCCTCCCTTGTTTCAGAGTCCTTTCATATGGTTGCTGTCAGCAAGCTGTGCTCTGTGATAACCTCTCTAGTCAGACCTGGAGAAGGCCCAGACACTCTCAGACACTGAATGACTGCCTGAATGACAGAAGGCCACCCCTGAACCAGCACATTCCTTTTGATCCTGGTAGCTGTCCTGTCCTCTGTACTTCCCATAGAATATGATTATCTGGTATATTTTTTCAGTCAGAGGTATTATGTCCATTCCAAAGTGCCCACTTCTTTGAATCTTTGGATTCATTCCTCCTCTGTCCATCATGGCAGTTTTGGTATTTTGACTTTACTCTGTGTGGGCCATCACTTTTTCATGCTTTTAGGAGACACCCTAGAAAGGAGTTGCCAGCATCTCCTGGCATCCTGGAATCCTGAATGCTCCCACGTCAGTAAAGTCTTCCTTAACCAGTTGTGTGTTCTGGCCCTTTTGGTCGGGCACTGTCAGCCTCCGGTCCTGTGCAGACTCCTGCTGGCACACGCTGGCTAGTGCTTACAGGCCCTCTAGGCATAAACTCCTCCCAGCACCTCTCCAGCTGGGCTGTGCCGGGGAAATGACCCTAATTATAGGTCTGTCAGCCAGGAGGGGAGACTGATTCAGTACTGGGGTGGGGATGTTTTCAGGTCCCTGACTTTGGCATAGCAGACCTATCTTGGTTGGCTGTTAATTGTCTTTTAGGTCCACCCACTCTGACTTTGATAAGCCCTGGGCTCGGTCCTGATTTGCTCTGACCTCTCACTGCAGGTGAGAGCTTCTTTGTGTGTCCCAACACACCCTCTAGTTTTCCCATCTGGCTTTCAGTTTCCTTTCTCCTCTGCTGTTCACTTCTATAGAGCAGGGGTGGGGGACGTCCAGCCTGTGGATCTTATGATGACTATGAAATCATTTGGTCTGGCCCTGCCAAGGCATTAGGGGTGAGTTAATGAAATGTTTGACCAAGTATAGCAGGCTAATGTTTAAGTTGATAATCTTGTATGGCCCGAGAATGATGTTATAAGTATCTAAATGGCCCTTGGCAGAAAGTAGGTTCCCATCCCTGCTGTAGATTAATTCATATACCTGGGAACTTGTTAGAAATGTAGATTCTCAGCTGCTTCAGCTTCTGAGTCAGACTCTGGAGATGGGGAGCAAGCAGTCTGAGATTTAGCAAGCCCTTCAGGTGATTTAACTAAAGTTTGAGGAATATGGTGGAGTAGCCATCTATCCCTTGCCATTAGAGCTACTATCTCTCATAGTCTTAAACACCGGCTTCCATTGGTACAGCCTCCCATTCCATCGTCTTTGAAAGTTTCAGTAGGTGTGCCATCCGGTGCCAGGGGCTGTGTGCTCCGCCTACCCCCATGATGGGGCCTTTATTGCCAGTTGCATGGTAAGTGATTTCTCTCCCAAACCCCATCTTATCTCTCCTGCTTTTTGGGGTCACTCTTGGTACCAACTGTCCCGCACTGGATTTTCCAGAAGCAGATGCTAAAGTGGAGTTTGGGGCGCATGATGTTTCTTTGAAAGGAAGAAGGTATAAGCAGGATTGGACAGAGGGATTAATCAAACTATGAGTCAACCCCAACAAAGCCCCATCAGCCGAGGAATGAGTATTGTCCATTGACTTGAGCTTTGCTGGCTGGGCCTTCATGCTTCTCTCCTTAGTGGGCAGCGGTCCTGCCGTGCATGGTCTGGGGCACGCATCTCTGTGTCCGTCACAGCACACCCACGGTTCAGTCCACTGATGCTGCTTTTGCTTGCTGTCAGTTTTCCTTTTCCTGACTTAAGCTCCATGATATCCTGTCCCACCACCTCTCACCCGTCTTCATTTCTGGTCCCTTCTGTTTTCACCAGCATGTTTAATCTTTTCACTATCTCCCCCACCCCCATTAAAACCTACTGCTAGTCCCCCGGAGGTGATTTTTCCTGCCCTTTTTTTTTCCAGTTTATTGGGAGTTTAGCCAAAGTTCAATTATTGTGTTATTTTACCCCCCAAAAAAGATAAATTTAGATCTATAAAGATCTTTATGTTGTCTCAAACTGTCCTATTGCACATGAAGAAATGAATTGAATACTGGGGACCAGCCAGCCCTTTTTTATTCGTCTAATTAACGGTAAAGTGAATACTATTTTTTCCTGCTAGCCGGTAAAGGAACCTCTTTAGTTAGACATGCAGCTAGAAAATACAGTCTAATTTAAGTAAAAATACTTTGCTTATTTACTTTCAATATCACTTATGTTCCTTCCCTCAGGCCATCAAGCCCTGTCGTCCTATGACCAACAATGCTGGCAGACTTTTCCACTATCGAATTACAGTCTCCCCTCCTACAAACTTCTTAGTAAGTTCCTTACAAAATCAGATTTCCTTTATTTTAAAATGTAAATAGGTTGAATGTGTGCAACTAGGTTAAAATGTGAATAGACTAAATATTGATTCAGTTCTTAAATGTTCTTTCTTTTAAAATATCCTATTTTTATGTTGATAAAATTGGCCTTTATCATAATGACATTTATTTTTACTTTTTTACCAGATTATTTTTGGTACCTTTTTTCATTTATATTGTTGGTACCACATAATAGTCAAAAAATTGTGGCACTGTGGAGTTGGAAGAATGCATAGAACAATTTCACATCTCTTAAAAATCAGCAAATAGATTATATGTTATCTAGTGACCCAAATAAGAACATCTATTGTATCTACCAGTATTTCAGTAATAATAATACTTAATACTTGTTGACTATGGTATTGGGCACCATTCTGAGTATTTGACATGTATTAACTTATCTCTCACAACAAACTGATGAAGCAGACACTGTTATCTCCATTTTATAGGTGGAGCAGTAGAACATACTTTACAGATGAGGTTAAGTAGCTTGCTCAAGATTACTAGTATTCAGGTAGGAAGTGGCAGAGTGCAGATTTGAGCCTATGCAGTCTGACACCATCGTGTATGGCTGTATGCTATTCCACTATGTTATACTGCCTTTCATAGTATAAAATTTTATTAGTTCTGGTTACTTGTATCATCAAGAGATTTCAATTTCAAAGTTAGATATTAATAATTACATATTTTAACAACTTTATTGAGCTATAATTCATATACCTTAAAATGTACCCATTTAAAGTGTATATTTTATATTTCATCTTTTCACTGAATTGTGAAACCATCATCACAGTCTAATTTTAGAACATTTTCATCATTTCGAAAAGAAAGCCTGTACTCAGCAGCAGTCAACTCTTTCCCACCCCCAGCCTTCAGCAACCAATAAGATGCTTTCTATTATTTGCCTGTTCTAGATAGTTAATATGAGTGGGACAATACAATATATCATCTTTTTGGCTTCTGATTTCACTTAGCATAGGGTTTTCAAGATTCACCCATGTTGTAACATGCAACTTCATTCCTTCTTATGACCAAATAATATTCCATTCTATGGATATACTATATTTTATTTATCCATTCATCAGTTGATGAACATTTGGGTGGTCTCCACTTTTTGGCTATTATGAAAAATGCTTCTGTGAATGTTTGTGGACAAGTTTTTGTGTGGATGTATGTTTTCATTTGTCTTGGACATAAACCCAGGACTGGGGTGCTGGATTGTTTGGTAACTCTATCTTTAATATTTGAAGAACTACCAAACTGTTTTTCAGAGTGTTGTACCATGATTATTTCATTAGAAGTTCTTTTCATTATATTTAATTTAGACCAACTTTGTTGAATTATTCAAATAGAAAGTAACAGTAATATTGACAAAACAAATAACGTACATTTGGATATTCTTTAGTTCTCTCCCTGTCAAGTTCTTTGTGTGTGATGTGTGTGTGTGTGTATGAAATGTTCAGTACCTATGTAAAAAACATATCTTTTAGGTTATTAGTCTTGATAATTCCATATTTAGCATTTAGGATTAAAAATGGTGGGTTATAAGAATGGCATAAGGCCGAAACCGGTTTGGCTCAGTGGATAGAGCGTCGGCCTGCGGACTGAAGGGTCCCAGGTTCGATTCTGGTCAAGGGCATGTACCTGGGTTGCGGGCACATCCCCAGTGGGGGGTGTGCAGGAGGCAGCTGATCGATGTTTCTCTCTCATCGATGTTTCTAACTCTCTATCTCTCTCCCTTCCTCTCTGTAAATAATCAATAAAATATATTTAAAAAAAAAAAAAAAAGAATGGCATAAGGAAGAGAGTCTCATGCATAGAGCAACATTTGTATGTTTTAATTACAGATTCAGTTTTCAGTAATTAAGATCTTGGGCATCATGCAGGAATTGATTTGTTGCACATTTGGTGGGTTGCTTCTCCTTGGAAGGCCTGGGAATGGAACTGTGAGGGCTGAGATCTGGCACCTGGCCCTTTCAGAGCCTTCCAGGTGGTTAGTCTTGACCATCATGATGCTGAGTCTTTTTTTCACTTCGAGCTTTGAGTCAGCTGCGTTATTATCTTATTCTTGTTAGGACTTCTGTTAGTTCAGAAATATAGATCAATAAGAACAGGACTGGTAGTATTGTGGGTTAAATAAAGCAAGTTCCTAGAAAATGAAGTCAGATAGCCTTTCCCCCCCTTTCTGGCATCTGTAACAAAATGTCTTGATTGTCTCAGTATATAAATATTACTGAAGCCAGAGAATTCCACCAAGCCAGACAATTTCTCCTAAAATTAAACTTTTAAGTTCTCCCTAGTGTTTGGACAAACATTAAGAAAGTTTGTGGAGTCCTGATATTTTTCCTGGTGGTTGCTTTGTGTCCTGATGAATATCTGCACATGCAAATCATGCTGTTATTTAATTCAAGCGTGTGTTTCTGTTTGCTTTCAGACTGACAGGCCTACTGTTATAGAATATGATGACCATGAGTATATCTTTGAAGGATTTTCTATGTTTGCACACGCCCCTCTAACTAATGTAAGTATGTGCTCATTGACTGGCTTTCCCTGTCCCTGCACCCCCACCTTTCCTGTCCTCCCTTCATTCTTCTAAAAATCAAAATAGATTTCCTTTCTCCTGACTTCTAAGTAACATTTACTTTGTGTCCTCCCTCTGCCTGAGCTGCAGGAAGTCTATGGCAGTCTGTGTCAGGTGGGAGTGTGACATCTGTGCTAATGAGTCACAGGTTTGTTTCCCATGAAATGGTGTAAGTAAACGTGTCAGGATAACATTTTGAGAGTGTGAAAGATTGAAAAAGAAGGATTAACTGTGGAGTAACGTGTCAGAGCTATTTGGGGGTGGGTGTCCTTCAAAGGAAAGTTGGAAAGTTTTAAGAAGAACTTGCTGTTTAGTCTCTGAGCAATAGAAAAAGAAATAGAGCTGGTTTAGGACATCTGGAATCTGAATTAATTTCATACAGTTTTCTGCCTTTGAATACCAGGAATATGTCTTCTTTAAGGGACTTTGCCTGACACACAGATCTATGATGTTTTTATACAGGTATTAAGGCTGCTCTGTTAGTAAGCGGTTCAAATGGAAGTTCTGTATCTATGAGTCAAAAGCTTTGTCTCAGAGCTGGCAGTCTTGGGAATTGTCATGGAGTGAATTTGCTGGCGGCTCAGGGAGAGTGCAGCAGTATACTTCATCCAGCCTAGAGGTCGTTATAGAACTTACTGAGTTATAGCTACGGTGTAGCTACCTTGAAATAGAATGTTCTCTAACCTTTCTGGTTTGCCGGGGTCCAACCCCAGCGGGTCCAGGGGTCCCCAAAGGTGTGGACGGAGTCGGCGAAGAAGGAAGGACATGGAGACAGTGTTCAGTTGATCAGCAGCCTAGCCAGGATCTCCAGCCAGGATCTCCAGCCAAGTTCTGGTCTGGATCTCCAGAGAGGTTCTGCTTCAGATCTCCAGCCAGGTTCTGTGTCCATGTTCTCTTGCTAGGTTCTCCAGCCAGGTTCAGTCCAGGTTCTCCAGCCAGGTTCAGTCACCAGGTTCTAGTCAGGTTCTCTTGCCCATTTCTGTAGTCAGGTTCAGTCCAGGATCTTTTGCCATGTTCTCTCCAGTGAAGTTCTTCTGTCTGTAGATTCTGTGTAGGTTCTGTCTCTTTAGTTCTGTGTTCTAAGCTCTGTATTCTAAGTTCTGTCTCTTGCTGTCTTGTTGCATCTGTATTTATACCAGTTGATTCAATCCTATCAATCTCTATTACAAAGGTTAGGGCGTTTCTTATCTTCATTCCAGGGAGTAAAGATTATGTAGCTTAAGCACGATTGTTCGTAGTTAAAGTGATTAATTACCCGCCTGGCACTTAGTTAAGAGGTTTTATTCCCTCCCTAACTTCAGGGGAAAATCCCTACCTGGGGAAACAACCTTTCTCAGAGAGGAGACCTTGGTTAAAACACATAGTGCCAAGGTGAGCAAACATATTAAGAACAGTATGCCATATATGCCAGGTCCTTTGAAACAGCAAGGATGGACTGGCTCCCGGCACTGGTTTGGTTACAAGAAATTATACAGTTTGAAAAGTTATTTTAGTATTGTTTACTTAAAACTTGAAATTCTGTTCCTCTGGAGAGTAAAGAAAGATTCACATCTTTGCCAAACCTTGTTTCTTTCTATCCTTTCTTTTTTTCTTTATAAGTGGACATGATTCCATAGTAGTGATACTAATTTAAAACAAATTGTCTTTTTATTGTTTTTATTCCACAGTATATTTTATCCTAGACAATTTTCTTTGAGAAGATGAGTACATTGTAAATGTAAAAATAAAATCATTTGATAATACATACCATGTTTACCTCCGGGATGGACCATAGTATACAAAAGAGTATAATATTGGACCATTCTTTCTTTTTTTTAATTAGGTATAATTAATATATAACATTGTATTAGTTTAGGTGTACAACATAATGGTTCAGTATTTGTATATATTGTGAAATGATTACCACAATGAGTCTAGTTAACATTTGTTACCTTACATAGTGACATTATTTTATATTGGACTATTCTTAAACAATCTGAAACAATATGACTATTGGACTATTCTTAAACAATATGAAAAGGCATTAGGAGGTTTTTGAATTTTGATGGTTTTGTTGTCTTTGTAAATATATTTTTTTAAATTATTTTTTTTTTGAAGAGAGAGAGAGAAAGAGAGAGAGAAACAGTGATGTGAGAGGGAAACATTGATCGGTTGCCTCCCGTAAGTACCCCGTCCGGGGACAGAAGCACAGCCTGGGCATGTGCCCTGACCGGGAATGAAACCAGCAACCTTTCTGTGCATGGGACAGTGTTCTAGCAACTGAGCCACACTGGTCAGGGCTGTTGTCTTTTTTTAAATGTCTCAATGAGGCACTCAGACCTTTGTGACATCAAATCTCCTAGTCTTAGAGTGGGAAAGGCTTTTAGAAGTCCTCTAGTCCAACTTCCCCTCCCTATTGCACTTCTCTCTTTTTTGCCCTTCAAAGGATTTGCAAAACAAATAATTTAGTTACCATGAAAATATTTCAAAATATCTATCTTATTTTTTAATTCCCTAGAATAGTGTAGATCTTACTTTAACTTTTAGGATCACCTTCATTAAAGAAGGAAAGCAGTTTGGCTTCAGAGAGACCAAAGTTTTAAACATTGAATTCCTCTTACTATCTGTATGATTTGACATTTCAGTCTTTATAAGCCTTTCTTATCTTAAAATAGAGGTATTAGTTTTAGCAACAGGCTTTTGTAAAAAAAAATGAGATGAAACATGAAAAGTGTTTATCATACAGTGGGTTGGCATCCAACAAATATTGAACTTCTTATTTTGGGAAATATGTCAGAAAGACCTGGGTTTGCATCTTCTAATTCTTTTTTGTTTTTAAAAACTAATTCTTAACATCTGTGTGACTTTGGACAAGTGATTCTATGAGCTTTATTAAAATTCCTCAGGCACTGATAGGCTGTTAATGCTAAATTAATTGCAGTTGTTACTGTTATCATAAAATAAAATGTAGGACTGAAAAATTCCTGGCTTCTGCATATATTTTATATAAAAATATTCAAGTTCTCAAAATTTGAGAACTTAACTCTCTAATGAGAAGATAAGCCCCATCATTTATGTTAGAGATGTTGATAAAATAAATCGAGTATTAAGCCAAGTGTTGTACAGTTCATAGGAATTAGATCCATCAAAGGCCTCTTGAATTTGAAGTAACCTCCCAAGAAAGGGAATTATTAAATCACTGTGCTGATCTGATTCATGTTCTTGCTGGAGAGAGCACATCAGGAAGAATGGCATGCAAATGATCGTAACGTGAGAATCTCAGCCAAATCTAGTTCTGACAGGTTCTCTTCAGAACTTGCAGTGGACGGAAAGCCTTGTTGGCTTAGTGTGGAGCATTCCGGGAGAAATTAATTCTTTTATGTAGTACAGTTACTAGTACTTATAATACCTGATGCTACTAAAGGCTTTGACAATATAACCAAAATTATAAAGATAAACATATTAGGTGCATAATGCTTTATCCTGACCACAAAAGCCCCATGAAGCCCATGACCATTTCCTCCTGCCTTCATGGGCTTCCCATTTCCAGCAGCCGCACTGGGCTGGATTTGGGCATTTAGTGTCTGGAAGTAGTAGAGTTGAGGAAGTTTTCTTTTTTTTTTTTTTTAAACTTATCTTTATTTTTGAAAGGGGTGTTTTCTTTAGGAGTGGTGTTTTTTTTTTTGTTTTTTTTTTGCTTGTTTTTGGTATGGTGAAATAGGAGTTAGTGTTAGCCAGTGTCCAAAGATGTTTTAAGAAATGATGGTAGGTATTTATATTATTTGATTGGCCAGTTAAGCTTCCAATCAGTCGAGATTCCGATTATGTTGGCAAATGACAGTTCTCTCTGTGTCTTAGAGAAGAGGAACGTTTGACTAGCAGAGGAGATCCTGCCTTCCCAGTGGTGTGTCTGAGAAGGGCTCAGGCTGACACTGTGCTCTCTCTCTGCGTGGCTCCCTACTGCTCCCACGGCCTGTGGTCCTTTCTCTTCCGGATACCCTCTCCCTGAGTAAGGGAGGCTCACCCACGGTTTTTCCTCCTATGCGTATCTTGATCCTCGCCAAATTGTTATTTATAGCTGTGACATAGGGCTCCATGCTTCACACGGCAACTTCAGACTGCCTGTTGGGCACACCCACCTGACTGTCCCCTCAGGTACCTCATCCTCACCCTGTGTGAAACCGAACTCGTCATCTTTCCCACAGACTGAGTCTGAGTACGCGGGGAGTACCCCATGAATTTCTTCGTATTAATGCCATTGTGATGTGTACGGTCACGTAGGCCAGAAACCCAGAAATTATTCCCTATTCTTCTTTCTTGCCTCCACATCAGAACGGTCACTGTGTATTTCAGTAACATCTCTTATGTTTAAAAATATTCCCCTTCTTTCCAGTCTTCTCTTCATTTGGCTCCTGGACTGTTTCATTAGACTCTGGTCTTCTAGTTTCCTGCCTCGCTCCCTTCCAGACCATCCCCACACCGTTTACATAGCCACTCATCCGAAGTGTGAACTGTGATGTTCTCTCACTTAAACTGCTTGAATGACTTCTCATTGACAGGATAAGCCCTGAATCCTTTACATTGTTTGTAAAATTTGCATAATACAGTTCAGTGGTCGCCAACCTTTCGGACCTCACGGACCACTGGTTGGCGACCACTGATACAGTTCATACTTTCCTGTCTAGAAATACCTTGCTTCTCTCTCTCCACCCGCTTTATTCCTGAACAGCTAAATCATTTGTAATTCCCCCGGCTCCTTTCGCTCTGTCTTGCTAGAAACTAAATACCTGCTTTTCCCCAGGTTAGTTTTTCTGGATGACCTGGAAAATCCCTGCCCCTCTTTGAAGACTTAACTCAAATGTTACCTCCTTTGGTCCTTTGGAACTTTATACTCTCTGTTTGCATATTTGTTTTTAATTGGACTTACAAGTTACAGTGTACCATGTTCTTCTTTTAGATCCTTGTCTTTTAAAATGGTAGGGGCTGTGACTTCTTCTAGGGTAACTGAACCTAACATCATTGTTAGCAAAGAATAGGTATTTACAAAATATGAATGATGCCCAAATTTGTAGCTCTCACATCATTTTTAAATATAGGACTAAAAAGACCTTAAAATGTTAGTGGCTTTAGCCTGCTGCTTCAGTTGTTTTAGAACTCATTTATTATCACAAGAAGGTTGCATATGGATCTCTTATTAAAATGTGAATTTTACTCAAATTAGCCGTTATCCTTTTAAAAAAATGAAAAAGCACCTAAGAACTAAATTTCATTTCTGAGAAAAAGTTTCCAGTAGATGGCATTATAAGACTATTCTTGTTTTTCTTACCATTCCTTTGGTAGAATTAAAATGTGTTTCTTTCTGATTGCTATGGTTTGTAAAAACGGTTACATTTATATAAAATTGTCTTCTGGACAGACAGATTGAGTGCCTAGAAAAACCAACTTAACACATCTCTGGGGCTTCTGAGTATTATTTTCCTCAGGTAATCAGCCAGACCACTGCGGTAACTCCACACCCTCCCTTTCTCATTCCTCCCTCATTCAAAAGTATACTCAAGGAAAACTGACTATGTCTAGGCACTAGGCTAGTAGTGTCTGATGACACATTGGTAAAACAAGACAGGTGTGGGTTTATTTAACATGAGCCTGCCTTCATTTTCACATGAACCCTGAGTATTACAACAGGTGATGAGAGGTAATATACTCTAGTGGCTTAGAGCTGGCTAGAGCCTAGAGCAACATTTCTGAACTCAACAGCTACCGGTGTACCTTAGGCAAGGTACCTGATGACTCTGCCTCAGTTTCCTCCTCTGTACAAGGGGGATAATAAATTGTGCCTATCTCATAGGGGTGGCTACATGGGTGACCATATGTGAACCATTAGAGCAGCGCCTGGCTCAGGAAATGCTATCTGTTGTTATTCATATCATACTTTATTATGATTATTACCACGGTTGGTTTTGCTCCGGAGCCAGATAGACAGCTGGACTTGTGTGCGTGTAGTGACTTAGGAATCTGTAACCGATGAGCTGTCAGCCTGCTATCCCTGATCTGCCTGAAAAGCCAAAGTTCTGAAAGATTAAAAAAAAAAAAACACATGAGAAAAATAAGTATTTAAGTGGTTTTATTAATTCTCTAGAGGCAATTTGGTTGGATTTAATGGGTTCTTGTCACGTTTGTGTTGTTGCTCGTACAGTTAATTAAGCACCAGCATTATGCAGGTTTCCTGTAGAGGCAGGGCCAGCTGGGCGCCTGCCATGAAAACCCAGCCGTTGTGGTCAAGCTCGCCTGCAGCATTGTGAGCAGCTTAGATGAAGTGGAACTTTCTCGTCTGGGTCATGGCCTTCTGGGTCAGGTTGCCAACACATGCTCATTGTGAGCCTCCGGGATGGTGTTGCAGACTGAACCTCCTCTTATTCTTGCAGATTCCGCTGTGTAAAGTGATCAGATTCAACATAGACTACACGATCCATTTCATCGAAGAGATGATGCCTGAGGTAAGGCAGAAGATGGCTTAGCAGCTTTGTCTTCTGTTTATTCCACACTTACATCTTGAAAGCATTGGACATGGCCAGCTCTGGCTTTGGCCTCAGAAATACCCCTAAAGTTTTGTGGTCACTGTTGCAAGGGTCAGTGAGATGGAGCTCTAGGAACAAGGTTAAAATTCAGGCCATTTTTCAACTTCTGAATCCATTTCTCCTTGTTTTGCATCTACTGATAGTAACTTTACATTCGTTTTTGGTTTGTTTTGGGTAGGGGACAGATTTTGATTACTGGTTGTTATCAGAGGAAATTAGGGTATTGAAACCGAATCTGATAGCTGTTGGAATAATCTTATTCATTATCTCCAATGACAAGATTGCTGCCTGGTTCATTTTTCTTCCCATATATTTACATATTTTTCCTAATTGTTTTTCATTGCCGCTGCTCAGCAGCAGATTTATCTAAATATATGCAAGAGGTTTAAAATTCCAAAGCAAGATTAATGTGAATCTCAGAATGATTCATTGCCTGATCTTGAATTTAGTGATGTCAACAAGTCACACGAAGAAATAACAACTAGACAGCAAACAAGCCTGTGCACTTAACCTTGTGCTGGAGTTGGGGTCGATTTCCTGAGCCCCCGGCTCTCCTTGCAAACCTTGTTTAACAGCGCAGCTCTGTCATGGGCAGCCGGGCACCAGCGGGAATTGATAAGCATGACATACATGCTTAGTTTGCACCTACTTCATTCAAAGCAAGTCCCGGTAATTCTACCTGTCTTTCAAAAAGAATTAAAGAGAAAGGGCCACCCCCCTTATTCTCTAGCTTAAAAGGGCTTTTTGCTTCCTTTCGATTTTTAAGGTCATAAGCCTTCATTTGCTATTGTAAAGGTTTATGTGTCTGGAGTTATCTCACGCAGGGTGATTTATGAACCCTGAGCAAAACAAATAGGAAGGAAGAATTATGAGACATGTCTTAGTTGCAAATATATCATCTGTTAAGCTTGTTTACGGGAGAAATTTTCGTCCAAAGTTTTGTAGTTTTTCGTAGCCCTTTATTTGCCTTCATTAAGAATTTTAACTTTTTGGCATGAAAGACCTCTGTTTATGGTCACTCTAACAGTGATTCTGGGTGTGTTTGGGGGATGGCAGGGAACAGGGGTGGGGTGAGTGGGACAAACCTATCAGAGCCTGCTGGCGTGTGTGTGTGTGTGTGTGTGTGTGTGTGTGTGTGTGTGTGAGAGAGAGAGAGAGAGAGAGAGATTTGAATTAACAAAAAGTCCCCAGGAGAGCCTGATATTATAATTGGGTTAGAAAAATATGACATAAAGACGACTTCATTTTTATTTTATTTTTTAATAATAATTCTTTATTGTTGAAAGTATTACATATGTCCCGCTTTTCCCCCCATTGACCCGCTCCAGTCTGCCTCCCGACCCCAGGCCCTCAACACCCTGTATATGCATGGCTTTATCTGCGTCCATGGGCCATGAATATAAGGTCCTTGGTTGATTACCTCCCACCCACCGTCCCTCTGAGATTCCGTACTCAGTTCCATGCTTCCATGTCTCTGGTTCCGCTCCCTTCATAAGATGACTTAGTGTTTTAATTTCACATCATTTTACTCGTACATTGGGAAGGACTGTGCTCACATTTTCTTGGGAAACCTAAAGCCACGCTTGCCTACTTTGGTCAAACTTTTTAGGAAAGTACATGGTTTTAGGATAGTTTCAACAGACACTTTAAGGCACTTGACTAGAACAAGTTGAACCTTCAGTTAATATATTTTTGCAGTATTATAGTAATTTGATTTTGGTTTATTTTTCAGAATTTTTGTGTGAAGGGACTTGAACTCTTTTCATTATTCCTATTCAGAGATATTTTGGAATTGTATGACTGGAATCTTAAAGGTAAAT
This sequence comes from Myotis myotis, assembly GCF_014108235.1. NCBI lineage: Eukaryota > Metazoa > Chordata > Mammalia > Chiroptera > Vespertilionidae > Myotis > Myotis myotis. Next base: position 24,727,295 of record NW_023416357.1, on the reverse strand, counting down.
AATAGGATTTAAAGAAAAATGTAATGCTGAAAGAACATTGTGGTGTATGGTGGGGAGAACATAATTGAAATTTCTCTTATTTTTTGAAATACCCAGGGAAAAGTGTGATTCATAGGAATGCTTGCTATCATCTGACACGAATAAGTTTTCATGGATCTTTTTTTAATACAATTTGACAGTGTCTATTGCCTAAGATTACCATTATCAGTTACCTATCTGATATGTAAGAAGATGGTATCAGTTATTATAAGTAATTACATTGATTTAGGTGCATTGGGGAAAGTCTCATTAGTTAATATTTTAAATCTAGTGAACTTTACTGTAATATGAACTTCCAAGATAACAGTTTATCAAAACAGAAATTTGCTTTGCCTTCAAAACACAATTCAAAACCTGTGAGCTACATCGAACCGGCACCTGGTCCTTGGATCTTGGATAATAGTTACTCTTAGGAGGTGTCTGCATTCCAGCAGACAGTTACTTATTTATTTGCTAAACCGTGTATTGATGAATGGCTTTTCAAACCAAGTTTTTAGTAGTATTTCTCTCTATTTTTCTCCAGTCCTGTTGATTAAAATGGAAAGGAATTAAAACACAAGCATATTATATCATGCAGTAGTTCAGTTATAACAAAAATCTTTTTATGTTTTGACTTTCTAAAAATAGATTTCCCTTATCCTCCTATATAATAAAAGGCTAATATGCAAGTTGTCCCTCCGACCAGTAGTTCAACCGCTTGTGGCCCCTCCCCCCAGTGGCCTCTCCCTCAGTTGCCCCTCCTCACGCCCATCGGGAGTGGGACTTGCCGACTACCTGCCCATGGCCTCTCCCCCTGGCTGGCCCAGCCCTGGTTGGAGTGGGCTGGCTCCAACCCCACCCATGAACGAATTCGTGCACCAGGCCTCTAGTGTACCATGAAGCACATGTCCTTGGGCTTTCATTCTCCTCTTACATTGGTAGTCTCCTCACTTCAGTGTTTCTGGGATGTTTGTGGTGGTTACCACAGGACTGATGTACAAGAAGAAGACCTTTTTCATTTTTATGCCCCTACTTGTAGGGATGTTTGTCATTATAATGAATCGTAGGAATTAAGTTGCAGTATTTGTTTTCTAAGCCTGTTTTTATTAATTTTTTTTCTTGTATTTCCACTTGTTTGCTTTAGGTCCTCTGTTTGAAGACAGCCCACCCTGCTGCCCAAGATTTCATTTCATGCCACGTTTTGTAAGATTTCTTCCAGGTAAGTCTTTTGGCTTGTCTGTGACCCGTGGAAATAGTGTGTCTGAAAATAAGCCTGCCATTCTCCTTCCAGTCTTTCGGACAACTTTCCCACCACAGACACTGGTAATTTTCTACTCTAAGTCAGGCATAAAATGTAAAATTACACATGCTGCTGTGTACCCTTACGTAAGTATGGTAGCCCCAAACTAGATGAGCAGTGGGAGAATTGATTGATAAAATTTGAAATTTCACTTGATAAAATATCACATAAGTGTTAAAACTAATATGGAAATATGCATGTGGCTTAAAAATGCAAAGAGTTAATGAGAAAACAATAATTACAACATTTTATATACAATCTGACTATATGCTAAAAAATACTGCAATAGTAGTTGTATGAAGGCATTACAGTTGCTTTTTTCTATTTTTTTTGGCATAGACTTCTTATTTTACAGTGAAAAAACTATTTTCTCACTCAATTAAAATAAGTAACTATATGACATGTTTTTTAAGCAACATTTTAACTGGTTTTGAAAATTTTTTTGAGAGTTTAGCTATGAGATATGGCATTATACTTGTTGTTTTTAAAAATGGTTGGGTTTGTAATGAAATCTTTGGGTGCCTTTTTGTTTGCAGAGGCTTCACCACCCTAAAGGAATCATCCCAGGTCTCATTCTGGTTTCTCCTTCACTGGTATTTCCAGTGATATGCTCTTACTTCCAGCCCTTATTTTCTTTGCTTCCACTTGGATCTTCCTTTTGCTCTCTGCATGGTCACCTTCCTTTGCTTCCTCGATTAAGTCCTGTGCTCTGACTTCTGTCCCTCGGCTCTAGGGGCCTCGGTGCCTTATGCTAACCACCACCTTCCATGGAAATGTCAACTCCACCATTTGCCTTTTTCCCCCCTATATGTGTGCTGCTCAGTGATACTGGCGAAAAGGTTTGGCAGCTGCAATAAATCTGTGATCTATAATTTCAGCTGTTTAGCTTTTCAGCATGTAAGCTTTCAGCCCAGGCTACATATCCACAGTTTCAAAAGTTTAGCCTTAGGCTCATGCGCTTCTCCTTATGCCTGCTGTCCTTCTGGGGCAGGAAGCCTTCCTCTCCAGGCCTTGGCACTTACCCTAGAGCCTGTTAGACCCTGGTCCAGCCACACCTGCCTTTGCTATGGCACCTCGCCCCCTTAACCCCATCCCCACCCTGCCACTGCTGCTGCTGTCAGAACCAGCCTCCCAGCCCAGCCAGTGTAGTTCAGTGGTTGAGCGTCAGCCCGTTCACCAAGAGGTCACTGGTTCAATTCCTGGTCAGGGTACATGCCTCGGTTATGGGCTCGATCCCCAGCAGGACGTGTTGTTTCTATCGCTCTCTCCCTCTCACTTCCTCTCTCTAAAATCAATAAAAACATATTTAAAGAAAAAAAGCCAGCCTCCCAAAGACCAAATCCAGGGGACACGCTTGTTTTAGTCTCTTCCCGAAGGTGGTGCCTGGGCCCTTCACCTTGTCTCTCTGCTGAGCTGCCCTTAACTTTCCTCTGAGCTCCGATGTGTCCCTTTGCGGCTTTTGTTTCTTGTCCATTTATTCTAGCTTAGATTGTCCTCAGGATTTTGTCCTTTCCTCGGTCCAGACATTCAGTCACAATGACATTTTTATTTTAGAATAGTGTTGCTCATGTTTTCAGTGTTATCATTAATTTTTTTTGTTGTTTGGAAATGTATTCAAAAGCTTTCCCCCTTTGTGCATCTGGTTTTGTTTTATTGAGGAGTCCTTTTTTTTTTTTTCTCTCAAGTGAGTGTATCTTTGATTTTATAATGGCACCTTAGCAGTGAACTTATTGTAAAATGGTGTTGCAGTGAGTTCGTTGAAAAGTCTTTTCTTTCAGTAACTGTCTGCCAGCTAGGCATTTTATGACCAAGCAAATCTCTAAGACGAAGTAGACAGTTTTAAAAGCATCTTAAAGAAAAATCTTACGTTAGATATTTACTTTGTGGGATTTTAACTCTCACAAAATGTTTTCCATAACTATTTAGGGGTAAAATTTATGTTGTCACTAAAAGAGATCTTTTGATTTATTTTTCAAATAAGATATACTTTTTCGGTAGACTTCCCTTTGAAAATATACTAGAGAAACTTGCAGATTTCAGTATGGAAATCCAATTGATCCAGCATCATTTATTGAAAAGACTGTTGAAGTGTTTTCTCTGCCCTCAATTGGGTTGACTTGGGGTGTGTGTGTGTGGGCACATATGTGTGACAAACAGTACAAATGTGTATACTGTAAAAATGAGCACCCCTCTAGACATGTAAAAATGAGTTGGTGCTATGAGTGGTTTGATTTGTATTTGTTTTTAACCTGTGTAGGGAGAATTAATGCTTTTTTTGTTTCAGTGAGCTAACAACATGTTATGCAACTTGCCTTTATACTCACCTACTTCAGATATCCTCCATGTAAATACATCGCCTCATTCTGTAAAACTTACATAGAATTCCACAGTATGAACTGACATTAATTTTTTTCGACAGTTCTTCTAGTGAAGAATATTTTGGAGATGGCTATTTTCTCCCCATTGCATAAATACTTCAGGAATTGTCTTTTGCATCTAGCCTTTTGCATTTAGGTCAATGTTTCTATAAGGTAGACTCCTAGAAGTGAAATGATTTGTTACAACAATATGCACATTTTAAATTTGGAAAGATACTGGCCAAGTTCTCGCTAAAAAGCACATAATTTGTAGTTGTCACCAACATTTTTAATAGTACCTATTTTCTGTACATCTGCCAACACTGAATAATACTCGTCTTCTATAGTTTGTCTAATAGGCAAAAGGTCATCTGATTGTTATCATTTGCATTTTACTTGCACTACTCTGAGAATGAGCAGCTTGCATATATTTCAGGGATTTCACGGTCCTCTCGTTCTCTTTGCTTTTCATTTATTTCAGTTTATTATCTCTAATAGAAAGTTTTTTAGGCATCATATTTTTTCTTCAGTTTTCCAGTTTACCTGTTTTAAACACAGCTATTTCAGTTGCTTTCTACAGATTTGTTCAAAATTAAACTTATAGTTTAAATCAAGGATTATTCCATGAAGGTCAGTTTTCCAGAGGTTAAACCATAGAACAACCAGTTGATTGAAATTAAAATTTTTTTTTCAAATTTTTGTGTTGTTGTTTTGTTTTGTTTTTCTATCCCTACCTCTACTTGTAGCAGTCAGACAGTTAAAATGAACTCCCCTAGAGCCTGTTTAAGGTTTTATTTGACTATAGCTGGGGCTGGGGCTTGTTGTAATTCAAGATAGGAAGGCTGCATGTACAGGAAAGCCTGTTCATTGCTTGTATCATTGTTGTAGTAAAACTTTGGAAATCCTGAATCAGTTTTGCAAATTGATTATCTAGCAGATTGATTGTTGGAAATTGCCCCACCCTGGAGAAGTAGTTCTCAGTTGTGGCTGACAGAGGCCAGCAGGTGGGAGTGTATCTCAATATTCCCAGGGAGACAAGCGTGGTTTGAAAAAAAATCAAGAGAGAAACCAAGATGGTGGCATAGGTAAACACCGGAAATTGCTGCCTCGCACAACCACTTCAAAAATACAACTAAAAGACAAAATGGACACCATCCAGAACCACAGGAAGGCTGGCTGAGTGGAAATTCTACAACTAGAAGGAAAGAGAAAAGCACACTGGGACTCAGAGGAGGGGCGGAAGTAAAGTGCAGAGGTATGGAGGCTCACACGGAAAGGGCTGGCAACTGAGAACGCGGTTGTCTTTTTCAATAGGGAAGGAGTCTAAAGCTCCCGACTGCTCTGAACTCCAGTTCCGGGCGAGTCTCTGGGGACCCAGACTCATACGGGGTGAAACTGGACTGTCTGGCGTCAGGTGGAACTCGAGGGTGGCTTTCTCTCAGAAGTACTTGCAGCGATTACCACAGGACCCTGGGACCCGGGACCTCTTAGGGCACGGCTGAGGAGCAGCCATAGCTCCACCCTGTTGATATCCCGAGACCCCACTCCACCCAAGCTGTTTTTCCATATGAATGACCTGGCTTTTTGCAATCTAAAATTACCTAACAAACTGCAGCTGAGTCAGAGAGACCCAGAACATCCAAAAGAAGGCCCAAGGCCCCATAGCAGCTTGCATTGCTTCACAGCTGGGCCTCATCTGGGCACCTCCAAACCCCAAACAAGGAAGGGGAATTTGCAGATCTCTTTGTAGCTCCTGCTGGGTAGCCTCAGGCAGAGGCTAAATTAGCATCTCCTTAGAGATCCAAGAGCCAGTGTACCCAGTGGTCAGAGTGGGACCATCCAGATTACAACTCCTCAGATCCATAAGGGACACACTCAGGGGGCAGACTCAGTGAGCACCAAAGCCCCACTGAAGCAAGTCTTGCCCCATAAGGGTGTCTCCAGCACAGAAGTTCTCCCACTGTAGACACAGCTGATTCTCACAGCCAACTGGCCTGGAGGTCAGTTCTTCCCAGTGATACCTACAACAATCAAGGCTTAACTACAACAAGACTGTGCACAAAGCCCACAAAGGGGTGCACCAAGAGTGTCCACCTCAGGTAATTGGGGAGACTGAGCCACTGGGCCCTATAGGACACCTAGCACAGAAAACCACTCTATCAACATGGGGACGCAGCCAAAATGAGGAGACAGAAAAACAGGTCACAAATGAAATAAATGGAGGAAAGCAAACTACTGGATTTAGAGTTAAAAACCACGGTTATAAGGTTACTCAAGAATCTTCTAGAAACCACCGATAAATTTAGTGAGACCCTCCATAAATCTAGTGAGACCCTCGAAGATATGAAAAAGGACCAACTAGAAATTAAGCATACACTGATTGAAATAAAGAATATTACACAGAGATCCAACAGCAGACTAGAGGATCACAAGTATCAAGTCCAAGATTTGAAATACAGAGAAGCAAAAAACACCCAACCGGAAAAACAAAAAGAAAAAATAATCCAAAAATAATGAAGATAGTGTAAGGAGCCTCTGGGACAACTTCAAGCGTACCAACAACCGAATTATGGGGGTGTCAGAAGAAGAGAGAGAGCAAGATATTGAAATCCTATTTGAAGAAATAATGACAGAAAACTTCCCCTACCTGGTTTAAGAAATAGACTTACAAGTTCAGGAAGCGCAGAGAACCCCAAACAAGAGGAATCCAAAGAGGACCACACCAAGACACATCATAATTAAAATGCCAAGAGCAAAAAGACAAAGAGAGAATCTTAAAAGCAGCAAGAGAAAAACAGTTAGTTACCTACAAGGTTGTACCCGTAAGATTGTCAGCTGATTTCTCAACAGAAACTTTGCAGGCCAGAAGGGAGTGGCAAGAAATATTCAAAGTGATGAATGCCAAGAACCTACAACCTAGATTACTTTACCCAGCAAAGCTATCATTCAGAATTGAAGGTCAGATAAAGAGCTTCACAGATAAGAAAAAGCTAAAGGAATTCATCATCACCAAACCAGTATTATATGAAATGCTGAAATGTATTAAGAAGAGGAAGAAGAAGAAAAAGGTAAAGATACAAATTATGAACAACAAATACACATCTATCAACAAGTGAATCTAAAAATCAAGTGAATAAATAATTTGATGAACAGAATACACTGGTGAATATAATAGAACCAGGGGCATAGAAAGGGAGTGGACTGACAATTCTCGGGGGGAAAGGATTTTGGGGGGTGCGGGAAGAGACTGGACAAAAATCGTATACCTATGGATGAGGACAGTGTGTGTGGGGGGGTAAGGGCAGAGGGTGGGGTGGGAACCGGGTGGAGCGGAGCTATGGGGGGAAAAAAGAGGAACAACTGTAATAATCTGAACAGTAAAGATTTAATTAAAAAAAAAACATCAATTGAGATAATATCATACTACTAGAGGCCCGGTGCACGAATTCATGCACGGGTGGGGTCCGGCCGGCCCACCCCAATTGGGCTGGGCCACCTGGGGGGAGGGTCCTTGGGCAGTTGACTGGCTGGCCCGCCCCCAGTTGGGGTGGGAGGGGCCAATCGGGGATGGTGGTGGCCAGTGGAGGGTCCGCAAGCAGTTGGCCGGCTGGCCGCTCCCCCTGTCCCAACTCCCAATCGAACTCCTGGTCAAGGGGACAATTTGCATATTAGCCTTTTATTATATGGGATAACTTTGTATTTGGAAAGCTTAGAGAATACCTGTTAATACAGATTTTTAGACAAGATTATTTAAAGGCATCTTAGCAGGAATACACAGGGGACATAGTAATGCAGCTGTATAGTTATTCCTAGTGTAGGGAAGGAGGAAGGCATGTTTGTGTTTGTTAAAATTGAGTGTTAAACTGTTGAGAAGCACTTGTGTAACCAGCCATATTCTTAACACAAATTCCCTAACAAATTGCCCTCCCCCGCAAATAACGTTATAAATAATCAGACAACATAAATGCAGAGTATTGGGTCTCTAAGAAACAGTTATAAAGTCTGTCAGTTCATTAATGACTGTCCAGATTCATTCCCTGAAACACAAACTCCAGTTCTTTTCGAATAATGACCCGTTGTCACGGCTCCAGTCCCAGTGCTGGCACAGCGCCTGCTAACCTTAGCGTACCCACTCTCACTTCTCATTTGTATCGTGTCCTATTTATCTCAGCCAGGGAGATAAAAATGGCTTCTTAGCCCTCAGTGACACCGTTCCATAAATCCCCAACATAAACATGTAGCAAAGCAGACAAACCAAAAGAGCCAATTCATTAACATTAGTAAATTCATGGCAGTCTGTGAGCAAGTGGCCATGTTATTTATCTGCTTCAGAAAGTCACTTTTCAAATATTTATGAGGGTCTTTTTTGCTGGGCTGGGTATGAGAATACAGCCCTTGCACGGGCTCTGGCAGGATTCTCTTGTCTACCTTCTCTTGTATTTCCATAAGGACTGCACCTCACTGCCCCAGAGCAGTGCCTCAGTCCCCCTCCTTAGGTTATCTGCTCTGGGGTTCTGCATTTTTTCACAGTGGTAAATCTCTGTCTTTTTAGGTTTTAGGTGCTGTTTTAAATATTTAGCAGATTTCAACATGGATTTACACTTTCACCTTCAGCATGACCGACTTTGCACCTGATGTGTGTATTTTTTTTAAGAAAAGTATTTCTAGTTTCTATGCTGCTGTAAAACTCTCCTGCCTCGTTGGCTGCTGTGTGTGTGTGTGTGTGTGTGTGTGTGTGTGTGTGTATGTGTGTTAATCCTCACCCAAGAATATTTTTCCATTGACTTTTAGAGACAGTGGAAGGGATGGGAAGAGACACACAGAGAGAAACATGGATGAGATACATGAATTGGTTGCCTCCCACACGTACCCCGACCAGGGCCGGGGATCCAGCTTGCAATCGAAGTACATGCCCTTGATCAAAATGGAACTCAGGACCTTTCAGTCTGTGGGCCGACACTATCCACTGAGCCAAACCGGCTAGGGCTTGTTGGCAGCTTTGCGCCCAGGCTAGGTAGAAGCATTCTGGTGAGCACGAGGTGACCTTCTTTCTTTATCTTGTGAATATTCTCCTAAATTGGGAAATACCCTTGGCGTGTCAAATAAAAGTGACATAGAGACTCTGTTTCCAGTGTCTAGAAGAGTGCCTGTTTCATAGTAGGTGCTCAGTAACGATTTGTTGGATGAATGGACAAATACTTAGGTTAATGAATGAATGCAGGATGCCTATATATAGTAGCGCTGTAGCAGCAATGTCATCTAGTTTCAGAGTAGCATCTGGGGTTAAAAAACCTCATACACACCAGAGAGAAATCTTGATATTTATTTTCTTCTTTCTCAGATGTGTAGGCCTGTCCAGGCTTTAGCCCATAGCAACGTGTATGAAAATCTTTTATCCTTTTGCATTTTCTGGTAGCCCCAGTTTTGGGTATCTCACTCCTCTAGCACAAATAGGACACTCTCATTTGTGCCCACCTATCCCCACCATCTTGGTTTCCTCATTCTCCATGAAGTGTTGGCCTCATACTGCGGCTCCTAGAGTATTTTTCGACCTGGGGAGGGTACTCATTGTCCTCTAAATGCTCATTGTCCTTTCTTTGGGTAGGCCTAAGTCAAGAAAAGGGGTATAAGGTAGTTACACATTCTGGTCAAGGAGCTAAGTCCAAAGAGAAGCCAGAAACCTGAGCACTGGAAATTAATGCTCACATTAAATGAATCTCTGGTTCATCAAGTACCAGATTAATTGGCTTTTTCCAGAGTACTTTAATTATGTCCTTTGTTGTTTTTACCTTCTGTACTTAGTAATATGTGCTCCATAAGCCTCAGAATACTTGCTATTTTTCCACGTACTAGCTCCATAATGATCTTCATGATATTAGTACAGGCTCTTTAGGACTATTCATCACGGCAGGTGTGGCACATTAGCACCAAAAATTAGACCATCACACAATAAGCTGAAAACATCCATAAATATCTCAAAAGCTTAGAATTTCCTTAAGATAATAACATCCCTGCTAAAGAGCTTTCATCTGTTACCGAGAAAGAATGATAAAATATTTAAGTTCTGTAGATTGTAAGCTGTGGTTCTTCATGCGCGATGGTTTTAAATTTATTTAGATAGACACCTTTTTCTATATTCACACTGTACAAATGGAGCCTTTTATCAGTTAGAATGTTGCTCTTACCATTTTAGTAAATGAGATGGTTTATGAGCACTGTTTATCAATGAAACAAATGGCTTTCGGATTATTTGGCACCTGGTTAAACAATGTAAATTCTAAATTACCTTTTTATGAACGCTCTTTTGTCTCTGTTGTCTTGTTTTTCCTTATTTGGCTGATGACTGGCTGTGCATTGAGTAGCCTCATTCTCCCCTTTCTCTCTGCTCCCACCCCAGATGGAGGGAAGGAAGTGCTGTCCATGCACCAGATTCTCCTTTACTTGTTACGGTGCAGCAAAGCGCTGGTCCCGGAGGAGGAGATCGCCAACATGCTGCAGTGGGAAGAGCTCGAGTGGCAGAAATATGCGGAGGAGTGCAAGGGCATGATTGTCACCAACCCCGGCACGGTAGGCTCTGGTGCTCACACACTCAGACCCAGCCACCTTCCTTCCGGGTGGGAATGTTTCAGAAAAACAGTGACAACATTTTCAAAGCTTTATGTATTCATTCCCTCTCATCCTTGAGTAATTTTTAACTATTGAGTAGATACGAAAAATATTGTAATATAAGTGCGTTTGGTAGTAAGTTCATCTTATTGGTAAATTTATTCTGCTCCTTATGGAGACTTTTAAAGTTCTTAGGTATGTTCAGTTCTGATTTTTTTTTTTTTTTTAGGCATAAAAGTAATATATCTTCACTATAGAAAAATTAGGAAAATCAAAAAGCAGCCCAAAGAAGGCAATAAAAATTACCCATGTTTCCATTCTACAGAGATGATAGTATTCAGTTTTCTGGTCTCTAGGATGTATTTCATATTGTTTTGAAACAAAATTGGCATCATTCTATTAAATAGTATTATTAAATATTTAGACCTCCTTATCCTCCAGAAACAACCACAAAATATCATTTTTTCATAGTCATAAATTTCTTAAGGAGTGTTAAAAAAAAAAGACCCCTAAGTTATAAAATTAACTCCTTATTGTTGGGTACCCAGGTTGCTTCCAGACTTTTGCTAAAGCAAATAATGCTATATTGAATTTGTATATGTGTGTACATATATATGTATATGTATGTGTCTTTGAATATTTATCCATTTAACTCCTTAGGAAGAAGCAGTCTGGCTGTATACACATTTTAAGTCTTTTGATACATAGGACAGATACCTTCCAGAAGGGTTGTAAAATGTGTGCTCTGACTAGGAAGATATGAGGGTACCCATTTCTTCATATTGGTTATACTGTTTAAAAATTAAAAATCTTCATTGTTAAAAGTATTATACTATGTTAACAAACTAACTTTGTCAGTTAATAGGGAAAAATATTATTTAGTTCAGTTTTGTGTTTATTTTAGTTTCTAACAAAAATCGATATTTTAAATGTTTATTGGCCTTTTGATAATGGCCTATCAATATCCTTTGTCAAATTTTCTGTTGTGGTATTTGTCCTTTTTTATTGATCCTTTTATTGCTCTTTTGCCATAATTATTACAAATATTTCCCACTTTTGTTTCTTATTATTTTGTTTTAAAATTAGCTTCTAATGTTAGTTGTTGAAATAAACATGTGAAATTTAAAAGAGAGAATTAAAAGATAACTAGATTTATCTTATAAAGAAAATGTTGTTTTATATATTACATCAATTAAAATTATGTTTTCTTCAAAATATGTTATTTCATAAAATAGTTATATATTGGCATCTTATCAGAATAAGTTTTCCAGAAAGGGAGAATTACAATATTTCCATGTAAAGAAACAAAGTAATCTATTTAAACAAAGCTGTTGTTTTAAAAAGGCTGCCAAATTTGTTCAATAGTCATGATTCATAAAAATAAAAACTCTGGATCAACTTTCTGTAGCATGACAGCAACATCTGCACAAACAAAATGTGGCTATTTGCAAACCAAACACTCCAGCTAATGCCAGTTATTTTAAACAGATCTCGAAAATGAAAGTGTTTAATAAAAATGTTTTTCAACATAAAATTTACTTAACATTAAAAAGTCATACAGTTTTTACTGTTATATTGTTAAGCCACATAAATCATTGTTAAAGTAACTTGAAAAGAAATATACAAGTCATAGCACTATGAGAGTGTGATTGTGAATTTGATTTTTCTCCTTTAAACAGCTGCAGAAATTTACATTTCTTCTGTCGGGTTTATAGCAGGGTCAGAAGTTGGGTTCAGGTGATGGTGGTGGCAGAATGATCTTTTCATCTTGGTGGGTCCACTCCAAGCATCCCATGATTTACAGTGGACACTTTGGGAACACTTTCTCCCTGGAGCTTCCTTCCATGTCCTGGCTAACATTTCCTGATGTCCTAGAATCAGTTGGAGAACTTTTGAAAATATAAGAATGCCATCATTGACCCTATATACTCCAGGCACTCCAGGATCTGTAGTTTAAAAAAAATCCCAGGGACTTCAGATTGTTACTTAGCTGATGGCATGGAGGACATTTAAGTCCATGACCAGGGTCGTCATTCAACTTACTGTTGAGGGACAACCATGTGAGCCAGATGCTAGTGAAGCATATAGATGTGTATGACGCTTGTCCAGGTGCCGTCTCACAGCATATCCACTAAAAGGAGTCTGTGATGAACCCTTGAATCAATGGGCCAGTCAGTAGAAAAGCCAGCCAGGAAAGCCTGTAGTTTTAGGTGAGATCACTCGGCGGGGCTGCCGGGATACTTGATAAACACCACAGGAAGGTCTTTAAGGAATTGGGAAATTGTATAAATTATTGGCATGTTTAAATGCACATACTTGGCATGGTATTTGGCCAGTTTGAAGATAATGAAGAAACCAGGATGAAAGGTTTATGTTGGAAAGTAGGTGGAAATAAGAAAAGGTAAATTTGGATGCCAGGCTTTGGGACATGTTGAAGTTAATTCTTTTTTAGTATTTACCTAAAAATATGTTTAAAGGAGGAACATATTCTGGAAACTCAGTATGATTCAAACATCTTCCATTATATTTTTTTGAGAATAGGGTCGTGTGTACATTTCATACTTGCTTTGAAAGATCACCCAATGGTAAGAATATTGGGGAATTTACTTAATTTTCAAGACATTATGGTCACATTAAGTACTTTATTGTTGCAGAATTTAAAAGAATTAATCTCCCTCTTTGGGCACTTTGCTTCTGCCAGAGAATACTTTGGTCATTAGTGAGAATGTTTTTTTCTTCTGTTTCTACAAAGATGGTAGGATAGCTGTTGTAGAGTGTGGCCAAATTCTAAGACCGATTTCCTTCACCTCCCCACACGTATAAATTTAGAGATACTATAGATATTTTAAGTCAGTATCTCCTTGTGGATTCCATAGCATGGTGTTTAAAATCCTGGGAACACGAATAACTCACTAGCACCTTTCAGTTGTGCAGTTTTCCTGGTGCTTTGATGCACAAAATATTGGAACCAATTCTTAGGCCTAAATAATATGTTGCAACATCTGTAATACTTTCAACAATAAAGATAAATTTTAAAAAAAATATGTTGCTACTGTTGATAAGCACTTACATAATTTTATACTAGGTTACCTGTGACCAACATCTTCTCTAGTTATTAATTTTGAGAGCAGAGGCTAACTTTTTAAGATACTAGTGAAATTTTGATTGTTAAATCACATTTAAATATTCCTTAAAAACCTAAGTGTAAGTTGTTTTTAAACTAATGTGGATGGATTTACACAAACCTATTCCCATTGTCCCCTACTTGGATTTGTCAGATGGCTGCCTGGGGCTACAGCTGTGGGTAGGATAACCGGCTTGTCCCAGTTGTTGGGGGCTGTCCCGCTTTTAGCGTTGAAACCCCTCAGCCCTGGACAGTTCAGACCACCAACCAGACTCTAGTTGTTGGTCATTGCTGGGCGACAGGATGAAGCTCATTGGCCTCCATGTGGGTCAGTTCTGTAGCCTTTGGTTTAAAGCAGCTGAGCCAAAGACTCCACAATCCCCTAGTAAGAGTTTAGTTTGTAATGATAGAGGCCTGCCAGAGAATTGGGCATAAGCAAGAGGGTTGCTAAAACATTCTCTCCATGATTTTACCTTCTTTTCACAAACTTAAGCTTTCAGGATGAAAGGTATTTTATAAATGGTTCCTCATATTTTAGTAACTCAAGAAGGAATTAGCTGTTCACTTTATTTTTATTAGACTTGCATAAAAAATATGAAGCTCTCTATTAAAATTAAAAATGGCCTACATGGACATAATAAGAGGAACTTAACCATTTGGCTTTTGTACTACCATACCTTCTAATTTAAAGATGTGGAATTAAAGGAATACAATAAGGTACAGAGAGAACTAATGGGGAAAATGTATATAGAGGCATCTGTCTGTGCATTCTGAGTAGAAGTAAGCTATTCATTTGAAATGTGAACTTAAAACAGAATAAGCCAGCACATCTCTTCCTCGTGATGTGGAATACTTCCCCGGTGCCTTCGGAGAGGTTAAGGAAAAGTTATATCTGACTAGGTGTCCTTTTAAAAGTTTAATTTTTAAAGGTTTCCATGTGGACTGCAAAAAAGGACAAGATCATTGTTCATTATACCAAATGGCACGGACTCATTTACAGGGGTGACATTATAGTTTTTATATAGTATAGCTGCTATGACTAAAGGGTTCAAGTGACATTTTCCCTTTGGGGATGAGGCTTTCCTAGAAAAAAAATTCGATTAATTTCTTTCCTACTTAGGTTAAAGTCAATACTTACAGACTTCTTATGGGAATAAATGGCTTTGATTTTTCTCTGTAGAAACCAAGCTCTGTCCGCATCGATCAACTGGATCGTGAACAGTTCAACCCCGATGTGATTACTTTTCCAATAATCGTTCACTTTGGGATACGCCCTGCACAGTTGAGTTACGCAGGAGACCCACAGTAAGATATTTCTCGGTGTTTGTCTTAGCCAATTTCACCTTCTACTCACAGCTTCATTAGCAGAGGAATACCTTTTAGCGGATGTTTTTCTTTTTAAAAATTAAGAACTAAAATGAGCCATGTTTCCAAATTTAGGTCACCAAATGAAACAAATTTTTGTAGCTTACAGGAAATTATTATTCAATCTATTATCCTTGGCAATCTTGGTCAACAAGAGTCCTGTATGTATTTAACCTTTAAGGAAGTTTTCATTTATTCATCCTTATAATACTTATTGTTACTATTTTTTCAGTGCCCTCTAGAGGAAAATAGCATCATATTGGTCCCTAGCACTGCTGAATTCAAACAGATTCTATTTTTTTGGAGCACCTTAATAAGAGCTCAAGACCCCATGCAAAGCTAAGGGTTATGTTAGAAGGAGAAGCTGTGGCTTCTGACTTTCAGAATTGATGTTATTTTCCACATTTGGGTTTTTCTAACTGGCATGTTAGTGTTTTTCTGGGAGAAGATGAACATGTGTGGGATTGGAAATATTACCATTATTTTCTTCAGGAATGTTTGAATTTCCTTCCTTGTTAAACAAACGAATAGTTTCCTGAGTTAAATTTTTTTTTAAAGGATTCATAATGAGAGAAAGGGGCATTTGGGCTTTTCAATTCATAAATACAATTCTGACTAATATCTTAGAAGAGGCTAAAGGGTTTTGTTCTTTTTTCCCCCCATTTGGATAAAAGTATGAAGCAGTGAACCAGGCACTGTGTAAGTACTTCTTTCTTTCCTCCATTCTCTAAGAAACTGTTATCAAAAAGAGACCCAGCTGAGGCCGAGAAAGGAGCAGTTTCAATGACAGAACCAGCTTCAAGATGACAGAAAACCCTTTGAAAGTCCCTTCTTGTCAGAAAAATGTTAGTAGAATGTGATTAGGCTCTCGTGGACTCAGGTGGCAGGAGTGTGAATTGATAAAAAAAACTCCCCTTCATTCCCAGGGCACTTTAACAGCATCCTTCAGGCCCATCTAGGTTACCACATATTTGGCTACAAACGTGCTTATTCTTGTCCTGGTATATACAGATGAGTGTACACCATTCATCTTTCCCCCTCCCCACTGGAGAAATGGATACAGCTATGTAGCGAGGGTATTGGCACCGATGTGGCTTTCTTTCTAATACTCTCCAAATTTTACTTTCAATCTAGGCCGTTCAGAGACTGATAGTATCCTTATTGAGGGGTCTTTCTCTTAGCAAACATCAAAAAGTACATGTTTAAATAAAATTTGTCACTTTCAAAGAGGTAACAGTGAGAAACAGCATATGTTTCTATTGGTTTTGTATATCTCCTTTGGAATTCTTTCCAGATAGATTCACCCATGTAGTGACACCTCATTTTTCAACCAAAATAAGCAATAATCAGCTTAATAACTAGGTTCCAGATAGCTCTTGGTCATCCTGACCTTCAACCCCCCCAAACCATATCCTTCCTTAGAATGAAGGTTTGCTGCCATTATGGTATAAAAAAAGAACGCTGTTTATAATTGAACAGGGCTATTGATTGAGACAGCTGGCTTTATCGTGCTTCAGATTGGCCTGCTCTTTGTTTAAGATGTCTGTCTGTCCTTTTCCTTAGGTACCAGAAACTGTGGAAGAGTTATGTGAAACTTCGCCACCTCCTAGCAAATAGTCCCAAAGTCAAACAAACGGACAAACAGAAGCTGGCCCAGAGGGAGGTGGGTATTGAGCTCTCTTCTTCTGTGATTGATGATGTGCTTCAGGTTGATTTCAAGGTTGTCGCATGGCACTACACTTTTGAATAAGATGGGAAAAGACTTTAAAAAAGTCATAGTTTACTCCCTTCCTCACATTAGTAGGCTGATTGATTTTTTTTTCATCTCATTAGTATCTAAGGAACCATTTTTCCTCCTAAAAAGGATACTTTTTTCTTTTTTTATAAAGGAGGATAGTTTCTTAACTAAAGGATTGCTACCATTGGGAATAAACGTATCTTTTATAGAAACTAAAATTTAAAACTGGCTGGATCAGCTTTTTATCGTAATTAGACTGCACATCATATAACTTTGGATCTTATGCAAATTTCTTGCTGTTAAGGTTGTAAAAGATTGTCTTCCATATGCCTGTCAGTTTAGTGGGTGAACTTATTTTGTAAGGTTTTATGCTCTACATTCCACATGTCTTTACTAATGGGTCATACTATCTTTATATTCCAGGAACACTTAATGTTTTAGTTATAATTTTAAGAGTAAATGAATTTGGTATCAAAATAGATTTTGTCTCAGTGAGGTTTATTCTGCTTGGTGGTGTAAGAGCAAGGCTCTGAGGCTGGGAAAGGTGTTTGAATTCTGGCTTCGTCACTTACTGTGACTTGAGCCAGTCAGCTTCGGTAAAGGGGAGGGAAGCAGGGCTGAGAGAGGCTTCTGAGCTGTCCCGCTGTTGGTGCCCCAGGGAAGAAGGTGGTTGTGTGGACTTCTGAAATAGTCCACTGAGCTTTCCTCTCATCAGGGGTGGAGGTGGTGGTGGTGGTGGTGGTGGTGGTTCCTTTGTATTATGAATTCCTATGAGGTTGTTACTGAGTAAGTATACAAATATAAAATTATTTTTATGATTAATTATTTGAAGTGCAGTTAAAGGAAAGAGTTCCTGACTATGTCTTGCAGAAGTTTTAGATTATTGTATTTTTTAAAATAAAATGTATCCTCCCAATAAGAGTTGTTATAATGGGTTGGCAAATTTGAAAGCGACTTTTAGAATTACGTGGGTTGCAGGTTAATTTATTGATTGTATTTCTTAGATGTAAAGGCTTGACATAGGCTTGCTATAATTATAATTTTTACATGCTGATTTCAAAACCCAAACACTACTTTTTAAAAAATCAGTAAAGGTCATTTTTAATTTGAACTTGCCAGAATGGTAGATTTGGCTTAGATCTTTTTCTTATCTAGTTACCCAAGGCTTTGAGCATTCTGGCCATCATTTCAAGTAAATTACTGTAATTTGGCATGAAGAGGTTTGACTGCCTGAATGTAAGGGTGATATTGAATGAATCTAGCTTATTTTCTAATGCTTGATGTTTGGCTTAAAATTGCTCTACAACCATCAGGTGACTCATCATAATGAGTTCTCTTCTAGGAAGCGCTCCAAAAAATACGACAGAAGAATACAATGAGGCGAGAAGTAACAGTGGAGCTCAGTAGCCAAGGATTCTGGAAAACTGGCATCCGTTCTGATGTCTGTCAGGTAACGATGCTTCTGGGAATACAGTCATTCTGTATGCCTCTTCCTTTAAAAATCATTGGTGCTGAAGTTTTCCTAATTCTGAGAAGTTTCTGCGAAACATATTACCTTGTAGCTAAATGGGACACCCATAAATTGTTTTGTGTCCTTTGGGTTTTGTTTTTGTTGTCAGTTTTGCTGTTATCTTGATTAACTGTGTGTGTGTGTGTGTGTGTGTGTGTGTGTGTGTGTGCGCACATACACGCACAGGCACAGTGGTAGGGTGGGGGGGGGGCACTTAGTAACGCTAGACTCTGTCTCTGCATATTGAGTGAAGGCCAGTCCATTCTTCAGATGCACCTGTCTGTTTGCAGCCATGTGCAGGTGCTTGTCCAAAAAGATACACAGCAGCAGCTCTACAGGCAGACTCCCGGAGGCCATGTGTACACACTATGACCCGTGACTCAAGCTTATGCTGCAGAGAACTGAAGGCATTGATGAACGGAATCAGTATAAATTTCATATTTGACCCAAATGATAGTATTTTTTCATTTGATGAACTCAATAGAGGAATATGTCAGATATGTATGCTGACTCACTAATAAGTATTTTTGTTTTCCCTGTGGGAGGAATTTATACCAGATCAGAGAGCCCCAAAACTCACTTGATTTTTTTTTGTTATGATTGATACTGGTTGCGCTGCAGGGAAATTACAGTAAAGGAAAATGACTACCCAGGCTGGGGTCAGGTAATGTAATTAGCTGTGTTCAGCCTTTTGGAAGAATTCTTTCCAGGCTTCCACTTATCTGTTTTGATGGTAGCATATATTGTAATAAGTTCCGATACTCTCAGGTATTCATTTCATCATAATCAGTGTGTTTTTTTTTAAATCAATGTTGGCATTTAATTATTATATTGAACAGTGGGATTTAATCCAATAATTAAAGGTATTACTGTGCAATTCATTTCCCATGTGATGTCCGAAGCTAAATAGTTTTGTTTTAAGATGAACTGCTATTGATGCAGTACTGCTAAATAGTTTGAAAATAATCATCTACAGTGGTAGCCAGCATCCTCCAGGTCCTCAATTATTTTGCCAATTGACCACATTTTTTTTCTCTCTAAGTACTTTCAAAAGTGAATATCTTACTCTGTTGATTCTGAGAGCCACTTGAAGTCATATCACCTAATTGCCCGCTTGCTAGTGTTTCTCCAAATCCATAACATCATCCTAAGGTAGACACCATAAAAACAATGAGTGGAATGTTGAACAGTGAGTGGAGTCTGCCTCAAACCTGGTGATCTCAGTGACAAGTCGGAGTTGATTGTTTGAGAGATCCTAAAATTGTGGAGCATTGAGAACTGGAAAGGACCTTAGAGATCTTCTAGTTTAGTGATTTTTAAACTTGAGTTTTTGGTTAACTCTGAAGTTGTTTTGTTTTTTGACAAAACCCTGTGAGGCCCTAATTTATAAAAAGATAAAGCAATAACTGTCTGATTGTTGGGTGTGGAGGGATTATCCTATTTTACTTGCTTTTCTTACCACCCCAGGTTTCAGTCCCTAAGGCAGTTTTGTTCCACTGAATGCAGTTTTTTAAAAAGTATCGAGTCCTTTCCCCCCTTTCTCTTAGTGAAACAAATAGGGGCGCTCAATAACCTGCTCCACTGCAGTGTGCGTTCTCTGTGTATCACAGATCCTTACTCTGGCTCCTCAGCTAGATTAGACATAGCTTGAGGACTAGGTTATTTTCTCTATATACATATTATATTTTTCATTCTGCTTTGAGGTTGGTAGGCGCACTCAGTGACTTTCTTTGACTGACTGGTCAGAGAAAATGGATCCTGATTAAACTGTATACAAAGGTGAATATTTTTTGATCTGGTCATAGTTCCTTCGTCCGTAGGATTCCCATTCTTCCAAGACAACTGGTAACTGTTTAGAAGCTATGCTTACTGTCAATTGATGGCATTCGCACCAATTCAGTGACAACTGGAGTCCCCATTTTGGGGTGTGGAGAAGAAGGAAACTTTACAGCTCAATTGTGAAACAGCTAGGCTGTGAAAACTGCACAGATGTATAATAGCGGCTCAATTGTGTTACCACAGGGCTGTGAGGCAGTCCTGGGACCAGGCCCCTCTTTTGTTCTGCTCTACTCCTCCACAGTCTGCTCTGCTCCTTGCCAGTCTGCTCTGGCCTGCCCTGGTCTGCTCCCCTTTGCTTCCGCAAGACATCTTTGGTGTTTCAGCTCAGTCAGTTGAAACAGTCTTTGATGGAAAGTGCACTCCAGAGCCAGAGGAGAGCTGGCTTGTATGGACAGAAGTTCCTGCCAATGGTCCCTGATTGGTCTGTTCTCATGCAAATGAGGACTTCAAATCTTTGCAGTTTGATTGGTCCAAAAGGCACTGGCCTGATTGATTGGTCAGAATAGAGCCGCTCTGATTGGATGTGGGGAAAGCCTCAGTCCTATTGGTTGAAATAGGATTCTAGGAACTCCTTTGTAAGGGCTGGCTCAGATGGCAGGAACACAGTGCAGGCAGGCAGTTCATTGCAGAGGCAGGTAATTCAGTGCAGGCTTCTCCCTGAAGAGCATTGTGTGTGAGAGGCCCCTGTGTAGAAATGACTGCTAGGCTCTATTTTTCAGAAATTTGAGCTTAGTTAGCCATCAGGAAGCCTTCTTAGTAGGTGTTTTTTTTTCCTCAGGGTTAACATTACATTCTCCTGTCCTCCTAATGAGGTCTTATTTAATCTTAGTAAAATTATGCTCGCATTTAAATGACTTGATAAAGACGGTAAATTGCTGACTTTGAGTTCATATACTGAATACAGGAATTGCTGTATGGTTTGTAAAAAGGAAAAAATGTCTACATATAAATGAATGAAAGTGTGAGCCAGCCAGCTACCTGAGAAGTTGATAGAAGCAGAAGAGAAAGAAATCTGGGTACAAGAGCAATGATGGGGGAGTGGGGGGAGGGGGTTTGGACTCTTAAAAACAGTGATAAAACCATAAATTCCATGTTTTGGTGAAATAGTTCCTTCTGTACCAAAATCAAATCATCTTGGAGGCATTTTGTAGCTGTCACCCTTAGGTGGAGAGGTGAAGTCTCTATTTATTTACCTTGACATAATAAATATTACTCCACCATCAATGAATTTTCTTGGAGTTGTGAAAGTAAACTGTTACCTGCACTGAGCTTAAAACATCACCATATAGGAATGCCACCTTGAAAGAATTTGGAGGTGTTACTCATCAACTCATTCATTATACAGGAGCAACCCAGTTCAAATTTAAATGCAAATACCTAAAGTAAAGTAAAAATGATTTAGGGGAAAATGACCAAGGTAAATTAACTTAATTGATTTTTGGCTCAAAATGAGTATTTTTGCAATGAATATTTTTATGTTTATTTATACTCTTCCTTGTTCCAGAATGGTCTTTAAAATGTTAATTCTTAAATATAGGAGTAGTTAAACAACATGCCTGTGCAAGTGAGAGGCTCTGTGGTGGAAATGATTAAAGCCATTCCTCTGGTCCGTGCCAGTTACTTGAATCTCTGAGACTTGTCCTCACTTAGCTTTCTGTTAGACTGTCCTCTTGTACTCACCCAGTGACTTGGATTCTGCAGACCCCTCTCTGGTTTTGGGCACATTTCCAGTGAATGCATGATGTTAATTTTTGGGTTCTTTCATTCTCAGGGCCCTCGGATGCCCTGCTGCACTTCCTGTCTTCGCTCTCACAGGTGACGAGACCACACAGGGCTTTGTCCTCACGCACTCTTATTTAGGAGCTCATGGGGATACTTTGTCTTCTAGTTTTTATGTATATATTGTTTGTAGGTCTAGTTTGCTATGCTGGTTGCTCTATATTTATGGGAGAATTTTAATATTCTTAAAGTTACACATGGCCATTTCCTCACACTCTTTTAGGGGAACTTTTTTTTTTTTTTTTTAAATGAAAGCAGTTGCCAGGCATGAATTAGAGGGAGAGCAAAAATATGCCCAGTGATTATGTGCTTTTCAACATTGCAGAGGTTGGTATTTTAAAAAACTGAGCTAGAGATACAACAGTCTCGTAGATAATGTTGAGACTTGTTGCCTGGGATGGACATGGGTCATGCTTTCCTTTCCATGGTATTCACAAGAAACAGACTTTTTTGGAAAGAGAAACTGGCTCTATTTGGAGCAAGTTTAGAAGAAGTGGGGAAGGGACTAAGAGCTGTTTCATGAGTCAAGGTTCAAGGAAATAAGACTTAGGTTAACCAAGGGACGATGTAGGGGCCAGGCCACTTAATGTATCTTTTTATTTTGTCTCTAGGGGTAGAACTAGGTTCCAAGGGATAAGGAGACAGATTTGGGCTTAATGTTCTAAAAATTATCTGGTAATCAGAGTACTCTAGAGAGGGCTTTATTCATTTCTTACTGGAGGTATTAAAAAATAAACAATTCACCAGTTTAAGTTCACACTTTAGAAAGATAGTTGCACTGTATAGTCTTCATGACCTGTCCACCTTGAGTGTTTAGCTTGGACTCCCTTGAGCTCCCTGCAATTTAGATGCCTGTAAAACCATATTATACTTGGGCCGCACACTGCCATATTACTATATTTTTAAATACAGCACTTTTAAAAACTATGTGGACAAAATGCCAATAATTCAAATCATAATCGCACATCTCTGGGAATCCCTTGAGGGCAAAAAGAGTGTCTTCATCTTTTTCTCTTCCACACCCTGGGGAGCCTTGCACATGGAGGTGCTCAGTACGTCTTTATTGAATTGAACTGGAAAGAAAGACATTCTGTTGATCAGAGAGTCTATTTGGGAGAACTAATCATTCTTTTTAAGTTAATAATACAGGGAACTGATTTCTATAGTTCCAAGCAAATCCATTTTCGTGTATTTTTAAATACTGCCAGCTTAAAATACTTCAAAGACTAAAATGGTAGAAAGCATATGTCAGTCATTCTGTGAGCTGTGCCCATCCTCCAGGCTCTGATGAATAAGAATGACTCCTTTATTCTCTTAAGTTCTAGGGAACCATTATTAAAGAACAGAAAAAGACATGCCTTTCATGAAATTATCTCCCAACGAGGTATCTATAGCCAAATGAAAAGTGATTGAAACAAAAAACAAAAGTTCCATGCTCTTGGGTGCCTTAACTATATCGGTGGCTTTATAAAAGTTGTCCTTAAAATGTTAAGCCATTAAGTGTGAAACCTGGAATGGCCTTTGAAGATCACCTGGTTGAGAAGGTCTTACCTAAAGGATAGTGATGGGCTTCAGGGGTTCTGAGCCCATTAAAATGGCATCCAATTTTGCATGCTTGTGTGCAGAGGCATTTTGGGGGGAAAGAATTATTTTCCTTAGATTCACAGAAGTGTCTTGACCATGACAAAGTTTCCAGATTGGTGAGTCCTAATCCATTCCCTCGTAATTAAAGATAGACAAGGAGGCACAGACGTTCTTGTGACCTTGTCAAGGTTATCTTGCTGAGTACTGATTGCACCAGGGCCATTCCTACTTGAATGAGGGCTAATAGGACTTGTTGTAAACCACTTTTGTTGTTGTTGTTGTTCCATTTATTTTTTTTAATTAATAAATCTTTATTGTTCAGATTATTACAGATGTTCCTCTTTTTTCCCCCCATTGCTCCCCTCCACCTGGTTCCCACCCCACCCCCTGCCCTTACTCCTCCCAACTGTCCTTGTCCATAGGGGTAAGATTTTTGCCCAGTCTCTTCCCACACTCCCCACACCCTCTTCCGTCCGAGAATTGTCAGTCCACTCCCTTTCTATGCCCCTGATTCTATTATATTCACCAGTTTATTTTGTTCATCAGATTTTTTATTCACTTGATTTTTAGATTCACTTGTTGATAGATATGTATTTGTTGTCACTTTGTTGTTCATAATTTTTTTATCTTTACCTTTTTCTTCTTCCTCTTCTTAAAGAATACCTTTCAGCATTTCATATAACACTGGTTTGGTGGTGATGAACTCCTTTGGTTTTTCTTGTCTGTGAAGCTCTTTATCTGACCTTCAATTCTAAATGATAGCTTAGCTGGGTAGAGTAATCTTGGTTGTAGGTTCTTGCTATTCATCACTTTGAATATTTCTTGCCACCCCCTTCTGGCCTGCATGGTTTCTGTTGAGAAATCAGCAGACAGTCGTGTGGGTACTCCCTTGTAGGTAACTGATTGTTTTTCTCTTGCTGCTTTTAAGATTCTCTCTTTGTCTTTTGCTCTTGGCATTTTAATTATGATGTGTCTTGGTGTGGTCCTCTTTGGATTCCTCTTGTTTGGGGTTCTCTGCGCTTCCTGGACTTGTAAGTCTATTTCTTTCACCAGGTAGGGGAAGTGTTCTGTCATTTTTTCTTCAAATAGGTTTTCAATATCTTGCTCTCTCTCTCTTTTTCTGACACCCTTATAATTCAGTTGTTGGTACGCTTGAAGTTGTCCCAGAGGCTCCTTACACTGTCTTCATATTTTTGGATTCATTTTGCTTTTCTGGTTGGGTGTTTTTTGCTTCTTCGTATTTCAAATCTTGGACTTGATACTTGTGATCCTCTAGTCTGCTGTTGGATCTCTGTGTAATATTCTTTATTTCAGTCAGTGTATTGCTTAATTTCTGATTGGTCCTTTTTCATATCCTTGAGGGTCTCATTAAATTTCTCCGAGGTTTCTAGAAGATTCTTGAGTAACCTTATAACCGTGGTTTTGAACTCTATATCCAGTATTTTGCTTTCATCCATTTCTTTCATTTGTGACTTGTTTCTTTGTCTCCGCATTTTGGCTGCTTCCTGTGTTGATAGAGTGGCCTTGTGTGGTAGATGTCCTATAGGGCCCAGTGGCTCAGCCTCCCCAATCACCTGAGGTGGACACTCTTGGTGCACCCCTTTGTGGGCTGGGTGCACAGTCCTGTTGTCGTTAAGCCTTGATTGCTGTTGGTATCACTGGGAGGAATTGACCTCCAGATCAATTGGCAGTGAGGACCAGCTGTGTCTACAGTGGAAGAACTGCTGTGCTGGAGACACCCTTATGGGGCAGAACTTGCTTCAGTGGGGCTTTGGTGCTCACTGAGTCTTCCCCTTGAGTGTGTTGCTTATGGATGTGAAGAGTTGTAATCTGGTATGGTCTCACACTGACCACTGGGTACACTGGCTCTTGGATCTCCAAGGAGGTGCTAAGTCAGCCACTGCCTGAGGCCACCCAGCAGGAGCAACAGAGAGATCTGCAGATTCGTCCTCTTTGTTTGGGGTTTGGAGGTGCCCAGATGAGGCCCAGCTGTGAAGCAAGGCCTGTTGCTGTTGCTGAGCCTTGGGGCTTCTTTTGGAAGCTCTGGAGCTCTCTGACCCAGCTGCAGTTTGTTAGGTTTTATGCTGGGAAAGGATGGGCCATTCATATGCAAAAGCCAATGCGCACAGCTTAGGTGGGGTTGTAAATTGGGTGGGGCGGGGTCTCTGGGAATCACCAGGGCAGAGCAGACAGCAATGGCTGCCAGTCAGCTCTTCATTGGAGAGGTCCCCGAGTCTCTTCCATCTGCATCTCCCGCAGGAACAATGATCACTGCTAGCACCTCTGAGAGAAAGCCGCCCTCATGTTCCAGCCCGATGCCAGACAGTCCAGTTTCTCCCCGAATGAGTCTGGGTCTCCAGAGTCGCGCCCGAAACTGGAGTTCAGAGCAATCTGGAGCTTGTATCTCCCTCCCGATTGAAAAAAACAATAGTGCACCCAGTTGCCAGCCCGTTTTGCGCGCGCCTCCGCAACTCCACACCTCTGAACCTCCTACCAGTCTCAGTGCACTTTTTTCTTTCCTTCTAGTTGTGGAACTTCCACTCAGCCAGCTTTCCCATGATTTTGGATGATCGATGTTTTGTCTTTTAGTTGTAGTTTTCATGTGGTTGTGAGAGGCAGCAAGTACATGTTTTTACCTATGCCGCCATTTTGGTTCTCTCCTAAACCGTTTTTTTTTATGTTTGCTTATTTAATCCTTTTAACTGTCCTTGAAAGTAGCTATATTGATTTCCCCCATTTTACAGGTGAGGAAACTGAGGCTGAGAAGTGAAATAACTTGCCCTAAGTCCCACAATGAATGAGTAACAGAGCAGGATTTGGACCCAGGCATTCTGGTTCCAGAGAATATACCCCAAACAACTAAGGTCCCCTACCCCTTGTAGATGGTGCATCAGGATGCCATTCCCCCACTAAACTGTTTCAAGACACTGTGACTTGGAATTTGGGTTGTGAAAATAGTTCTCATTTGTTGCATTTTTAAAAGGTTTTATAGAGTTAAACATACTGATTTTTTTTTTTTAAAGCATGCAATGATGCTACCTGTTTTGACCCATCATATTCGCTACCACCAATGCCTAATGCACCTGGACAAGTTGATAGGATATACTTTCCAAGATCGTTGTCTGTTACAGGTAAGAATTACTCTCCTGTACACTCACATGATAACAGGGTAGCAGTAATTCATCTTGCAGGTTTCAGATGGAGCATTGAGTTCTCTCTTCTGGGAGATGATGACGATGTTTAGAAACCGCTCTCTCCTTTATTTTGGTTGCCCCTTTCAAGCCCTTTTTCTCACCTTTTTTTTTTGAGGCCGTCCCTAAAGAAACAAACTAAAGCAAAAATTTGCCTGTCAAACCAGAGCCCCTTCTTTTAGGTTTTCCTTCTTTATGGCTCTTCTTTCTAAGTGTTGAGTACTCTAATTCTCCTCCAAAAGATGTAGACTTTAGATTTATTTTTAGAAGAAGGCTTGCACCAGTGCTGTGGAAATTGGAGGAGATAGATGGAAAGATCAGGGCTTAAAAGTCGACTGGCTACAGATCTCTTTCCTGTTTCACTGGTGGATAATGTAAAGATGGCATTTCTGTGTTGAGTTTTTAAGGCTGAATTTATTTCACTGAAATTTTAGCTGGCCATGACTCACCCAAGCCATCACTTGAATTTTGGAATGAATCCTGATCATGCCAGGAATTCTTTGTCTAACTGTGGAATTCGCCAGCCCAAATATGGAGACAGAAAAGTTCATCACATGCACATGCGGAAAAAAGGTGTGTTTGGATTCTGCTCTCGTGTTTTGGGTTAAATCTCCTGTGTTCTGGGTTAAATCTCCACTGGGAATGGTTCCCTGGTGACTGTTCCATCCTCTCATTCTTCAGTGCTTCTTGCCCCATACATAATAATAATCATGGTGAGCAGAGCATTAAAATAGGATGGATGACTTTTTTAGAAAAACTTATTCCTCCTATTTAGTGTTTTAAGTAACTAAGTTGATTAAATTTGTACACATGCAGATATTAAACTTTTTAAAGTCATATTGGGATGAGCTAGATAATTTTTTTCCAATATGTCATATCATGGCACTAGAATGCTTCTAACAGTATTTACTTGTGTATTTTTTTTTTAAAAAATAGGAATTAACACCTTAATAAATATTATGTCACGCCTTGGCCAAGATGACCCAACTCCTTCAAGGTAAAGTAGATTTTTTTTATAATAGCTTTACTGCAGTATAATTCACATACTATATAATTCACCCGTTTAAAGTATACAATTCAGTAGTTTTTAGTATGTTCACAACATTGTGCAGCCATGATCATTCCTAATTTTAGAACATTTCATCACTTTTGAAGGAAACCTGGTGCCTCTTACTAGTTACTGCCCTTTCTTTCAGCCTGCTCAGCCTTGGGCAACTAGTACTTTCAATCTTTATGAATTTGTCTATTTTGGACATTTTGTATTAGTGGCAATATAATGTATGTCGTGATCCTTTGTGACTGGCTTATTTTATGTTATAGTATGTATCAGTACTTCATTTCTTATTAATATTCCATGGTATGGTTATGTCACATTTTATTTAATCATATACCAATTGATAGGCATTTGGAGTTGTCTCTACTTTTCTGTTGTCATGAATGATGTTGCTATGAATATTTGTGTATAGATTTTTGTGTTGCCATATGTTTGTGTGTGTTTTTTTTTTTAATCCTCACCCAAGGATATGTTTTTATTTATTTTTTTAAAATATATTTTTTATTGATTTTAGAGAGGAAGGGAGAGGGAGAGAGACCTAGAAACAATAATGATGAGAGAGAATCATTGATTGGCTGCCTCCTGCACGCCCCCCAACTGGGGATTGAGCCCATATCCCAGGAATGTGCCCTTGACTGGAATCGAACCTGGGACCTTTCAGTCCGCAGGCCGACGCTCTATCCACTGAGCCAAACCAGTCAGGGCTTCTCTTTTTTTATTTTAACCATCCTGTCGGGTATGATGTGTTATCTCATTGTGGTTTTGTTTGACTTTTCCTGATGGCTAATGATGTTGAACATCTTTTTCATGTGCTTATTGGCCATTTGTATTTTCTGGAGAAATATTTGTTCAGATCCTTTTCCCATTTTAAATTAGGTTACTTTTTATTATTGAGTTATAATAATTTTTATGTATTCTAGATATAAGTCCCTTACATGACTTGCAAAATTTTTCCTCATTCTGAAGATCATCTTTTCACCCACTTGATGATGACCTTTAAAGCACAAAGTCCAGTTTACTGTTTCTTTTGTTGTTTCTGCTTTTGGTGTCATCTCTAAAAAACTTTGCCTGATCTAAAGTCACAGTTGATATTTTGATAGGGATTGTGTTGAATCTGTAGGTCAATTTATAAACAATTACTTCTTAATAGTAAATCTTCTGATCCTCGAACATTGGGTGTCTTTATATGTATTTGTCTTTTTTAATTTCTTTCAAAAATGTTTTGTATTTTTCAGAGTATACGTTTTGCATATCTTTTGCTAAATTTATTCCTAGGTATTTTATTCTTTTTGATGCTGTTATAAGTGGAATTATTTTTCTTAAGTTCATTTTCAGATTGTTCATTGCAAGTGTATAGAAATACAGTTGATTTTTATATAGTGACCTTGTATCCTGCAACTTTAATGAGCTCCTTTGTTAGCTATAACAGGTTTTTAGTGTATTCCTCATAATATATATATATATGATCATATATCTGCAAATAGAGATAATTTTACTTTTTTATTTCAGTCTGTATGCCTCTTGTTTTATTTTCTTAGCATTGTTACCCTGGCTAGAGCCTCCAGTACAATCTATAATAATAAAAGCATAATATGCTAATTAGACTGGACAGCCGAGCGACCTTCCAGGCGTCATTCCAGATGTCCTTCCAGATGAAGCCGCAGGGGCTGAGGCAGAGGCAGTTAGGGGTGATCAAGCAGGCAGGCAGAGTGGTTAGGGGCAATCAGGCAAGCAAGCAAGTGGTTAGGGGTGATCAGGCAGGCAGGCAAGGGGTTAGGGGTGATCAAGCAGGCAGGCAGAGTGGTTAGGGGCAATCAGGCAAGCAAGCAAGTGGTTAGGGGTGATCAGGCAGGCAGGCAAGGGGTTAGGGGCGATCAGGCAGGCAGGCAGAATGTTTAAGGGTGATCAGGCAGGCAGGTGAGTGGTTAGGAGCCAGCGTCCCAGATTGTGAGAGGGTGCAGGCCGGGCTGAGAGAACCGCCCCACCCCCCTGCCACATGAATTTTGTGCACTGGGTCTCTAGAATTAAATAGAAGTGATGAGAGCAGTTGCTTCTTTTTCCTAATCTTAAGGGGAAAGCATTCAATCTTTCATCATTGAGTCTGATATTAATTCTGGGTTTTTCTTAGATGCCCTTTTTCAGGTTTAAGAAGTTCTCTTCTATTCCTAGTTGCTTAATGTTTCTATTATGATAGTGTGTTGAATTTTGTCAAATGTTTTCTCTGCATTTATTGAGATCATGTGTTTTTCCCTCCATTTATTCTACTCACATGATGAATTAGTAATTGATTTTTAGATGTTAAACTGACTTTGCTTTCCTGGGGGTACATCCCACTTGATCATGGTGTATAGTCCTTTTTGTATGCTGTGAATTCAGTTTGTTAGTGTTGAGGATTCTTGTGTCTATATTCATAAAAGATACAATTCTGTAGTTTTCATTTCTTGTGATGCTTCTGTCAGGTTTCATTGTTAGAATAATACTGGCCTTACATAAGGGGTTGGAAAGTTTAAATGTTAGCTTTCCTTATTTTATTTCTTGATTTTAAAAGATACTTTCATGTATTAATACTCGTATTTTGTGTGGCCTTGAGCCCCTGAAGAATCTGGGAAGAAAGTGGGCTAGGCCTATATAAATTCACCCCCAAAATTGAATGAAAGCAGCCCTGACCAGTTTGGCTCAGTGGATAGAGCGTCGGCCTGTGGACTCAAGGGTCCTGGGTTAGATTTCGGTCAGGGGCATGTACCTTGGTTGCGGGCACATAACCAGTAAGGAGTGTGCAGGAGGCAGCTGATCGATGTTTCTAACTCTCTATCCCTCTCCCTTCCTCTCTGAAAAAAAATCAATAAAATATATTTAAAAAATCTTTTTTTGAATGAAAGCAGATGCCTAATGGCTGATGAGGCCAGGTTTAGATCTTCTTCTTCTCCCCTGCCCCAACTGGAGCTGTTGATATGTAAATTATGCCATCAGTAGTATTTTCAAGCCTCATGATTTATGTTTTCTTTTGTGCTATTACAAAGAGATGCTTACTTATCATGGCAAAAGGAATGATATCTGAGAAATCACGTTCTTTCTGAATTTCCCATTTTGAAAATGATACCATCGACAGAGAATAAACACTTTCTTTTGTCCTTTGACTTCTGGCCTTTAATGCTTGTGTTGAGAGTCTTCAGCCCTGTCAGTGATCTTTCTGCTGATAGAGAGTTGACTGGAGTTTCCGTCCAGGAAGAGCCTCCTGGCCTCCAGGGCCAGGACTGCTGCTGCTCCAATGTTGCTATCCAGCGTTCCCCAGCGGGCACAGCCCTGGGAGCAGTACTTCAGAAGCTTCACACAGATGTAATTCAGCAGACACTGAGCCAGTGCCTTTTGAGTTTGAGGCAGTTTGTAGGTATTTTAGGTGATTCCAAGGCAAGTAAGTCCAAGCTGCACTCACCAGGAGGCCTGGCTACCTGCGGTGGGTAGAGAGTGCTATAAACATAAAGTCCTTACTACAAGGGAGACTCTGCTAGTGCTTCAGTGGAGGTCAGAGCAGAATGTACACACGAGACTGCTGTGGGGCTAAGGACAGCTCTGCTGGCTGCTTAGGGGCCACAGGTCAGTTTTGTACTGTGCACTGAATAATTGAGTTCACTTGCGATGATTTGCCCTCTCCCCGGTTTGTTTCTTAGTTTGCTATTATAAAATGAGGTGCATCTGTTCCTCAGAAGTGTTTGTATATCTTTGAAGCAAACACCATTAAACTGCAAGTGTCAGTGGTTATATCTCCTCCCAAGCAAGCCTGCTCAGAATTAAGGGAAGAGAGAGCGAGCCAGTTAAGTTGTTTGGGAAATCTATTTTTGGCACTAATGGCCGTGGGAAGGTGGACGAGCAGGGCAGGCCGGGGATAGGGCTGAGAGGAGGGGCTCTCAATGGACTTCTAGTTCCCCTGAAAACCACTCCTCCCACCTGCCCACCCTGCAGTTACTGACCGGCTCTGCCAGTTCACCTTCACACTGCAGCCAGCCAGCTTGCTGGTTCTAGAGCTTGATTCTCATTCTTCGTGGCAACCTGCTTGAAAAGCTTTCTGGGACGTCTTGTCACCCACTGAATAAGTTGGAACCTCCCCACCTGGAAGTCCAAACAGCATGGCTTGGCCCCAGGTCACTTTTCCAGGCACATCTTCCTTGTGGCTCACTACACACCAGTGAGACTGAAGTACTTACTGTGCTGCCAAGTGTACTGTCTCCCTTCCCTGAATGCCACAGTCATTGCACAGCCACCTGTGGAATGCCCTGTAACCTGGGACTTCTGCCCACAGCCTGCAGGCATCTGCCTTATGGTCATATTCTGGTTCTCCCATGTATCATAATTAGGTGATGGGCTGATTGTCTATATTGTAAGCATTTCGAAGGGCTATGGTCTTACTCTTTTCTTTTTCTTTTTTTTAAATTCCCTTTCCTTTTGCAACTAGTGTTTTTCACAGCGCAGGGCTTCAGTAAATATGTATTAAAGGAAAGACTGTCATTCATGTTAGTACTTTTACCCAAGGTTATTTACTTGTTGGCTAGCAATAGAGGAGCTGGGGTATTAAGAAGGGTCATGGTAAAAAAATAAAATATATAAGGGTCATGGTCAGAGCCATCAACAGAGGTTTACATGGCTGGTTAGCATTTTACTTAATCTGATTTGGGATCAGCTAGGATTTACAAAAAGTCATGAAGACTTAAAATTAATAGATAAAATCCTGTCTGCCTATCAAAACTACAAAATAATTAACTTTTATGATGGCATCATCTCAAGTGAATACACTACCCGTAATTTTAAAAAGTGTTACTGCTTAGCCACATAAATTTCAGTTATATTTAACTCCTGCAAACTGCAATGAAATGTTACTACAGAAAGGGTCTCTGAAGGATTAGGTATTTCGTGACATTTAAGTAATCCATGTATTATCAGCAAGACCTTTGGGAAAGAGGGGCCAGAAGACTGGTGAGGGAAAAAGGAGAGGATCAAGCGGCCTTGGTTTGTTTGTTTTTATTTGATTGGTAGTGTTATTGCCAGACAGAATGTATAAGAATATATTCAACCAAAAGAGAGATACTTGTGGACTGTTTGTTAATGTCTGTGTATTTAAGGAAATGATCATTGCAAAGTATATTTTAAATCAGTTATACACAGTCTTTTGCCTTAAAAACACAGTAACAATACACATTCAATATATATGAATTCCACTGAGTGGATTTACTGACTTAAAATGCTTCAGGTTAAATCCCAAAGATGTTTAATCTGGGATCCGTGGCTCCAGTGAGTCAGGTCTAGCAGCCTCGTGACCTCCCTTCCCCACAAGTGTCCAGGTACATAGATGTAATGAATAGAAGGGATTCCTGGATTGGGTGGAAGGTTCAACGGAGCTCCAGGGCCCCTTCTAGCTCTACTCTACCAGCCACTGCTTGAGGCTTAGAAGGCAGAGTGAGAAAATGTTGTCCATACTCACTCTAGCAATTCCTCCTGGACTTTGCCCAAATCTAAGATGGTTTTCCATGAAGTAAATGATATCTTACAGTGATTACTGTTACAGGAGACTCTTGTTTTATAAAGTGCTTTGAATTCCTCAGACCAGATGTGCTGTATAAATGTTACAGTTAATCTAGATTTCATGCCCCTGTTGATTCAGTTCTCCAAAACAAATGGAGTGTTTACTGCTCAGTAAACATCTCATGTTGGAGCTTGCTGGTATTTATAATGGGGATGATTAAGAAAGGATAAACAATGGGAGAAGAACAAAAGATTTGCTACTGTTTTAGATTTTTAAAAATTTATTTTAGAGGAAGGGAGAGAGAGAATGAGAGAGAGAGAGAGAGAGAGAGAGAGATCGATCTAGTATATGAGAGAGGAACATTGGTTGCCTCCCGCATGCCCCACCAGGGATCAAAACAAGGTAGGGTGTTCTCATATTAAAAGAGCTAATGCTCATGTGTTCTTTCTTTGAGGGGAGAGGGAGCTTATGTAAATGTGTGCTATTTTCAGTGATTTTAAAAATTTCCTATAGGATTAACCACAATGAGCGGTTGGAGTTCCTGGGTGATGCTGTCGTTGAGTTTCTGACCAGGTAAGGCGGCTCTTCTTCTCTTCCCCATTAGTTGCATTTTATAGGAAACATGCTTGACACATTGCCTTCTTTGTAATTAGCCAAATAAGCCATTGAAGCGCCATGTGTTTTGTCCCTGCTGTGGAGCTTGCCAGCCCCAGGCCTGTGGCTCCTGCCCTGAGAACTTGCCCTTGCTGATGCTGCAGTGAGCAAGATTACGAGGGGGAAGGCGCACTTCTCTGTCCTGTCAAGTTTATGTTCAAGTTGCCACAGCCACAGAGATCAGCTGGCCTTGGTGTAGATGCTTCAGAGATTATATTCAATTTGTAAAGAAAGGAATGATATTTTAAAATGTCATTTCATTTTCTAGGATTTGTCTTTGATCCCTTTCTCACTCTTTCTGATCTCAAGGGAAGTAAAGCTTACGAGTAATTTTAATGTTGAGATTTGGGGATGCGTGTGTTTCCTCCCCAGAAGTGTTTTAGGGTCCTTATTTTGGAGGTAGGGGTAGGAAAGTGTGTATTGTTTTTTCATAGGTAATTTCTCTTTTAAAGAGCAGTAACACATGCTTTTCTTGGAACTATATTGAGCTATTTTTTATTCTCTTTAGGTCATTTCTTTTCCCAAGAAGGATATACTGAGCCCAAGGGGCTGCTGTGTAAGCCTGCTTTCCCTGGACACGTAGGACTGGCCAAGCTCAGTGGGTCTAAAACCCGGTGTGAGATTTAGGAGAGAACAGTTGCTGTTGTGGTCCAAACTGGTGTTCCACGTGGCTCCTCCCAGTTCCTGCGTTTCCTAACCAGCCCCCGTCGGCTCGCTCTTAGAGCACAGCCAGCCACCTGTGCCGATCAGTTCCGTTCCTGTCCGTCCTCGTGAAGAACATGCCTCCGCTGCTGTCCTGCCCGGGGCTGCCCAGGCTTCTCTCTTCAGGGGCTGCCCAAAGCCTAACCCAAGAAAAGCACTGTATCTAGGCCCACTTGTGAGTGTCCCATGGGTTTGCTCTTAGCCACGTGTGACATTGTTCAGGTCTTTGTTGTCATCAGATTCCCGAGGAACCTTTTAACAGAAATAACTGTGAAAACACGAGTGAATGGTGCTGTTCGGGTTTCAGCACATGCAGATATACTGTGCTTTCTGTTAAACTTTCAAACCCTCCAGTTCAGTTCAGTTCAGCCCGTGTCTCCTGTGCAGATCCCTTGCCGGGCCTACTTTTGTGTCTCAGAGCCACAGACAGAATGGTGTGATGCATATTTATATATGTGCTTTTTTTTTTTTTTTTTTTTTTTTGCAGTGTCCACTTGTACTATTTGTTTCCTAGTCTGGAGGAAGGAGGGTTAGCGACTTACCGGACTGCCATCGTCCAGAATCAACACCTCGCCATGCTAGCCAAGGTGTGTCCGACCTCTGAGCCTGGCCTGGAGCCTGGCGTCCTCCTCCTCAGCCCGTGCATAGTTTTGGATTTGAATCAGTACCTCTTTGGCGTGTGTTAGGGCTTAGTATTTTATAGACCAGGAAAGATTTTTTTGTTTGGGTTTTAAGGATTCAGCCTTATTAGTTTGGTTACCTTTGTGAGTTTCTCCAGCAGCTAATGAACTCCACGGTGAGGTAACTTGATAACAGAAGGGGAAAAAATTGACAGTTGTGCAGGAACAGAGTTAAACATTTGGGGAAAAGGAACATGAGAGCAGAGCGAAAGACTTCAATTTTTAAATAATTTTCCTTTGTGTAATATTTCTGTATTATATTTGTTTTTAATTTACTTTAACAAGTAGAATTATAGCTTTGAATAGAATACTCCAGACCATTTATATCCATAGGGAATACTTTACAGATCTTTGAGAATCCCCCAAATTACAAATCTCATTAATTAAGACTTAGGGTTTAGGCCAGTGATGGAGAACCTATGACACGCATGTCAGAGGTGACACACGAACTCATTTTTTTGGTTGATTTTTCTTTGTTAAATGGCAT
Organism: Myotis myotis; assembly: GCF_014108235.1. Lineage (NCBI taxonomy): Eukaryota > Metazoa > Chordata > Mammalia > Chiroptera > Vespertilionidae > Myotis > Myotis myotis. Next base: position 24,691,792 of record NW_023416357.1, on the reverse strand, counting down.
TTAAATATATAAAATAAATATAAAAATATAAATCTTTGTTTTATTATGGTTGCAAATATCAAAAAATTTCTATATGTGACACGGCACCAGAGTTAAGTTAGGGTTTTTCAAAATGCTGACACGCCGAGCTCAAAAGGTTCGCCATCACTGGTTTAGGCTGTCCAGCCAGCCTCCTTTACTGAGCCGAGTGACTAACAGAACCTTTTTTTTTTTTTAATTTATCTTTATACTTGAAAGTGTTACAGATGTCCCTCTTACTTCCCCCATTGGCCCCTTATAGCCCCCCCTCCCCCCTGCCTCAGGCCTTCACCACACTATTGTCCATGGCTTATTCATATATGCATTTAAGTCTTTGGTTAATCTCTTCCCACCCACCAGAACCTTTTCTCAACTTAGATTCATGGCAGGCATGTAGCTTCATTATCTCATTTGATGTTCCTATCTCTGTGCAGTGTCTCATCATAGTAGATCATAACAGACAGAACATGCACTTGCATTGGCCGTAAGGTTCTCGCCCACACCCCTCCTCTTGCAACTGGGGTCCCCGGACGGAGTGTCGGTCTCTTCCCCAGGCCTCTGCTTTCTCAGCTGCACAAGGGAGATGGCATCAGCACCTGCCATGCAGAGTAGCTGTGAGAACTGCATGACATTGTCATTTGAATAGTAATGATTGTGTTTATACAGGGCTCAGCACAATGCCTGTTCATCCTAGCAATCACCCACACATGTAAGTGAGTTAGAAGGAGTTCGTTGTTTCTGTTGCTGCCACTATTCTCATTAGAAATCATTACATTTTATAGACCTGTGGGTTTATTCTATAGCAGGGGGGACAGTGGCCCTCCAATCCCCAGCTGATGATCCACTGAAAAGCTTTTGTGAGTTTACCTTCATTTTTGCCTTAAGTAATTTTTATTGTTTTCTTCATTTCAATATGAATGATGGAATTTGATAGAAATGACTATGTAAAATCCATTCTAGTTTTATGACTGACAAGGCATTAATTACATTCAAATTGTGGTTAATTTTATCCCCTGGTTTTTGTGCAGCAAGAGTGCATTGCTGTGTTTTCTGTAGCAGCGTCATCATCATAGTTACAGGTAGACTTTGACCCAGCTTTAGTGGCATCTGAGAATAGAAATAATGCTGCCTCGAAGAGAAAGTATAGGCAACAGGTGGTTTTTAGCAGCCTCACAATGCACAAAATTCTACAACTCTAAGTAAAACTGCTTCAGTGTTTAGTTGATTAAATTGTTGAGCTGCTTCCTGGTCCACATTAATGTCCACTGGAAATACATGTTAATAAATAGATTGTCACCCTTCCTCCATTGTTTTCTTTCCAGTTTCAGATATAATGAAATTGCATAATTATTTTTCAAATAATTTTAGGGAGGATATTTACAAAGTATGGGAAGGTGCCATATCAGGAAAACAGAAATAGTCATGTAACACTTTGGGTGCTTTACGAAGAGGGGTGGCCAGTTTTTCCCTTCAGGAATTTCGATGTGATCTTCTTCCACACCAACTTCCAACATTCCCATAGCACACAACACCCATCTGCTCCTGCAGAAGGCAGTGGTGGTCTTGCTCTCCTGTCTGTTCCAGTGGATCTTGACCATTTGGGAGGAGGGGACTTGATGGAGGATTGCTGACCTCTTTGAGAATTTAGTGAAAGCTCTAAGTCAGATGAACTCCAGACAGATGAACATTTTCACACATGCAAGTTGAACATTACTCCTTTTTAGAAGTTTCACTAATGCCTGCATGAAAAAAATAAGGATATAGAGCAGGGATTATGAGAAGTTGGAAAATTCATAGGATTCCAAAATAGTTGTTTATAATATAAAATATGGCTTGCAGTCTGTTCTCAAGCAGGGCTCCAGAGATGGCAAACAATTGAGTTTTCCCAGTGAAGTTGTGAAACAGATCAAATTTACATATTTTGGTATAAACTCTTCCACTTGGGGGATCAATGTTTTTAAGTGGTGTTTTCTGCTGTTGCATTTGTGGTAGTCAATATTCTCATTTGAGTTTATTTTATACTCATGAATTCCTAACAGTACAAAATACTGGTAGCATATGTGTCTTGTTTTTATTGTCTCTCTTTTTCCAACATAAGTGGATATGGATATTTTTACATATACTGGTATCCTGAGATATACAAAATCTGAGTCTTTTATCTGAGACTCATACTGGCCTAGGTTGTTCATTGACTTGTGTCTTGTTCCATATTACATGGCATGTTATTGTTTAGTAAGTATTTATTGAATTGAATTACATGGTAATGGAAACAGATTAAGTGCATCCTTATGGAATGCTGCATCTCCTTTTATGGAAAGAATTAATTTCTATTAATTCAATCTCAGGAGTTTTATTTAAAAAGTACATTCTCTGTCTAGTTCTAACAGGGCTTGAATTGATTTGTATATTATAATACAACAGGATAAGAAATAAGTAGGTACTGAACTCAAAGTAAAGAGAAAATATGGATAAGAATAAAATGAAGCCAGAGGTAGAGTTTAATATACACAGATGTATTCATAAGTCCTACACAATTTCTAGGATTGGGCCACAAATTTGGCTTTATACTTTTCTAAGGTCAAGTAAAAAGGGAAACATAATTAATTACAAACAATATTCCCAGAGCCCTTAAAATAAATTCAACCCATTGCTGAGAGGATCTCACTGAGCCTTCAAAAAGGTAAGTATAGAGACCTCATGAAGGGGACACAGATACAAAGATATAGGGACTGCCAAATCCTTACCAAAATCAAAAGAAAAGATTTTGAGATGTAAGGCATTTTGAAGTCTTCTGAGGGTCCTCATTTATTTTGCCACATAAAAATCTAATCTACCAGCATTATAAGTACCGCATATCCTTGGGATCAAAGAGGTTAACTTTGGGTTGGGTTTGTGTCTCCCTGGACATATTGGGTGAACCCAAGAGCCCATGATCTTTTAGCAAAGTATTATTCCAGCTTGAACTAGTGCTTGGTCTGAACTTGGAATAGGGTTTATAGAAAGAAGCCTGCTTGGGGAAAAGTCAAGGTTTGCCAGAGCTGAGCCATAGGTAAGGACTCCTGATGAATAGTAGACTCAGCTTTCTTTCTATACTGACATGGGCCAATTAATTTTTTACCTTTACCCCTAGGAATGTTGAGTTATTACAGTTTGATTTTGCCAAATTCTTTTTGTCATTTTTGAATTTTATAGAAACTTGAACTGGATCGATTTATGCTTTATGCCCATGGACCCGACCTTTGCAGAGAATCAGACCTTCGACATGCAATGGCTAATTGTTTTGAAGCATTAATAGGTAACTTCTTTTTTTATAATCTAGTTTCTTGAATGTCTAAAATGTCTGGAGAGCACATAAAATTCATTGTGGGGACTTGGGACAGAATGACTTTTTCCCGAAGCATGTGAGGCCCTTAGTAAAACTCCCCCCTCATTGTGCTGTCGTTTTTGTGGTTCTTCCGGGGAAGTCATGCTTTCTTTCCTGCATTCCTGGTGCCTGGGATGGTCTTTTGTCATGTACATGCTTAGATGTGTACACTGAGTTGAACTGAAGTGAATTAATATGGAGATGGATTGCTTTCCAGATTTGATTCAGAATCACATCCATAAATAAACAGTAACTCAGTTGCTGGCGAGGCCCTAATATTATTTGCAATCACATTTTAAACTATTTACAAGATTTCTCGGACTTAAACATCTTGAAAACATGGCATTTGTTAAAACCCCAGGGCTTGAGTCTCTACAGCTATTATTTATTCTCTTGAAGCAAGACTGATGCAGACACTCTACTTCCCCGGTTTCCTTTTTACTGTAACCAAAGTACAGTCAGTCACTGCTACAGGAAAGTTGTGAAGCATTAATTAGCTGGTGATTGCAAGTATGCTTTACAATGAAACGTTACAGTAGATTGACAACTTCTTGATTTTTTTTTAGATGAATGATTGAATACGTTTTATTTTTCAAAGGCCTTTGTACTGCCTTATCAATTTTGCCCTCTTCCTTTGAAAATGCATATAAAAGCTTATAGTTTTGTGCTGATGATGGTGGCAAGGGAATGTTTAATTATTATCCAGTCTTCTCACAGCTATGTCTTTTTTGCACAAATGTATCCTATTTTCAGGGTTTGTCGGGTGGAATTACTGTTCCCTATATACATAATATTTTTGACAGTGTTAGAGCTGGCTCCAGAACCAGGCAGACATGGTTCAAGTTCTTCTTGCATCGTTTCCCACCTTTGTGTCTTCACCAAGTTACTGAATCTTTTTAAGCTCCAGTTTCCTCATCTATGACGTGGAGATGGTATTACTTACCTCACAGAGTTATTATAAGGATCTTAATATCCATTCCTGGATGCATCCAACCCACAGCAAAGTTGCATTCACCCTACCCCAAATCACCTACTATGAGCCCAAATCCTGTAATTCTTTTTAAAATAGTTATCATTCTTGTTGAAACTATTACACATGTCCCCCTTTTTTTGGTAACACCCTCTTACTGAGGTTCCCATGAAAGTGTAGATAAGCATGTGGAAATGGTTTGCACAGTGCCCAGGGCAGAAGTACCCCCAAACCCTTCCATGTAAAAATCTATTCTCTATACAAGACAGTTATTAGGAATCTTACTCTTTAATGATCTGGAATTTTTTTTTTTTTCAGCAGGCTAAAAGCATGCTTTGTTATTCCGGCAAATCTGGTGTTCATACACTGTACACTTCCAGTTAGGGTAAAACGGAGAGAGTGCGTCTGATACTGATTTGAAATCCATTGTTAAAATATAAATAGAGACAGTCCCAGGTCTCCACAAATGCTGGTTTCAGTCCAGATCCGTTTGCCTGGCAATGGAGTCACTTAGATCCAAGCCCGTCTTCCCTGCTCTTGTCATCCCCCTGAGATCAGAGATCTGGCAGGGTCTGGCCTGTCAGTAGGATCATTACTGTTATTGTTATTATTATTATTACTGTAAATATCAATAGATAATTAATGTATTTAGTCACCAAAAGCTCTAATGACTAAGTGTCTCAGTATTTTACATGAAAAGTGGCCTTTCTGATGACAGATATAAAAATATGATTTCAAGAATATATGGCTACCCTACTCCAGAGTTATCTGATACGCAATTAAAATGTTACTATAGTACTTTCTGGTAATGATTAATGGTAAATGTGTGTACAGTGCTTAATTATTTAAAAACTTTTAAATAATTATTTTAAATTAAAGATAGAGGTTGTCCTGGTTTTTATTTGCAGAAACATTCATTGATCTGAACTCAGGTTTTATTGTGGTCTGAAATAAAAACTATAAATATAGAAAATAAAACATAACATTTTTGTAAAGTCAAGTTTTTGTATGTACCTTTTATGATAGTTCGTATTTGTCCTCTTTTACTTATAATATTAGATTTTAGTCAGTTGAATTTTGTATTTCATTCTCATTTTTAACACAAAGCATTGCCGAAAGCGGAAAAATGTTACTTTTAAGCAATGGCTTCTGATCTCGTCGGTTATTTCTGTGAGTGGGTTCTGGCTTGCCTTTTTGCTTTTTATAGAGATATGTAATTTTCTGTGAATATTAATGCAGCCTTCCTATGGGCATTCTCTTCCTTTTATCTAGGAGCTGTTTACTTGGAGGGAAGCCTGGAGGAAGCCAAACAGTTATTTGGACGCTTGCTCTTTAATGATCCGGTATTTATCTCGACTCATTTGATTTTTCTCAGTTACATATCATTACAGAAAATTTTATATCAATTAGTCTTTGTGTTTTAAAGAGGGTGTAGAAGTAAGTACCAAAAATAGCTTATTCACTCTGTTGCAGATGGGAGAGGGTCTGTGGACATTTACATGAGGAGTTTGTCTTCTGTGTTTATTTTGAAGTGTCTTGGAGTTAATTATGATTTTGTGTTTCATCATCGTTGAGTACCTACCCCATGCAGGCTTAGTTGAAGTTCTAGCCTTTTGGCTTTTCTGTTTATGTTTTGTTATCATGTAAATTATGTAGACTAGATAAATGTATATTTAAGAAAGTCAGTTCATAGGGAGTTTCTGATAGGGCTCTGAATAAAGAGTATGGAAGTACTTTTTAAAAAAAGTAAATTATAGTTTAAGAAAAATGATAGATTCTGAAATAGTGTCTGTTGTTACTAAAGTATTAAGCTATGAATATTGCTAGAGCTACCTTTTTAATCCTGCATGTAATAGAGCATACTGGATGCTTTCTGTACCAAAACAAGTCAATTTAACATTTAAAGGGAGAGGCAGCTCTGTATTCCAAATTGAAATGTCATTATAATTGAATGAAATGGCCTTCATGGAGCAATAAAGAACATAGGAAGCCAGTGTTTTAAGCTTTTGTGCAACCTTCAGCTTAAGTGGCTGTCAGATGTTATTACTGTATTACTTAGGGTAGTTAAAAAAAAAAAAAATCAATAGTTTTGAAATATGGGACCTGGATACTAACTATTCCTATTTGAGGATATGATTTTTTTAAAATCTGTTTTTATAGATATGTGATGATTTTATGTGTTTGAATTTCCTTCTGATGGGAAAATTATCTACAGATGTCCCATGTCCCCCGTTTTGTCCTGCACCCATAAACAAGTGTGCATCTTGATTTATGTCCATAGCAGGCCAAATACATTTGAAGTCCTTTTCTCAAATATGAAAATACCCTTGTTCTGGCCTTTCTCTTTTGTTGGCAATTTCAGCCACCTCTGTATTTTGTTTCCTCCCTCCAGTCTCACGCCTGTGTGCCTCCTCACTCCTTAAACTCCTCCCCCGCCCCCACCTACTCCCTGCCCCTTTCTCCCATCTTATCTGCATTCCCCATCCACTCCATTCCCGTTTTCCTGAATTAAATGCAGCTTTACACCTTGTGTGCTTAATTGCATCAGTTTTGTTTAGATTCCTTTCCCCCTTTAAACTGCTTCTCTCCCCCTCGTCTACTTAGCAAGCTTATCTTCTCTTTCCAGTACCCAGTGCAGTGCTGGCGTGTGCAGCGTGTAATAAATATTTGTTAAAGAAATGAAAGGAATAAGTAACAAAATGAAAAAGCAGGGTCTGAGCATTATCTTACAAACGGTACGGCTGAGATTCAGAAGGCCTCCTCGTGCGCCTTTTATGACACAGACCAGGGCTCGGTAGTATATGGTCTTCCCACCTCAGCATGTTCAGGTGCTCACACCCGAGCGTTCTGACTCATTTGGCATCTGCATATTGGTTTACATTTATTAGTTGTAGTATGTGAGAGACGATGGTGAACCTTTGTATTTTATTGATTGATTGATTGATTGATTGATTAATGGTATTGTGAAATCTAATCGGCCCAAGACAGCCAGGGACAGACCTGTACGCCGACAAAGTCTGAAATTTTGACTCCACGCGAGGTGGGCGGGCGCTCACAGAGGGAAGCGGCCGTCCGTGCTGCACTGGGCTGGTGCCCCCTGATGCTGAGGCGGGTCAGGGAGCAGGGATCCGTTCTTGGTTGGCGGCCTTGTCAGAGGCCGGCTTAGAAGAAGCAAGGGATTACTTTGAGGTTGGGTACTGTCAAGAGGACAGTTTAGCAGTTGAGTGTCGCCAGTAATCTTTATTTAGGGGGTGAGACGAGGCCCAGTAGGTCAGAGGGCAGCACTGGCAGGAAAGCAGTAGCCCCGAAAGAAGGGTGGTCTGGCGTTTTACAGCTGCTGCTGGGCCTGGAGGGAAACGTGGTTAACCTCGCAGCTGGCCTTCTCTGTGTCGTCCTCCAGCCGGTAATAGCAGGGCTGTTTTCTCTCTCAGCCTGAACTGATGGTTACTCTCTCAGCCCAGTTTTTGTTGGTTTTGTGTTTTCCGGTGTGTGTAACTCTTCCCAGTTTACCCCGTACATTCAGAGCCATTCTTTGAATTTGATCATCCCACTGGCCCTCTTAGAAAGATAGGGGGCGATGACCGTAAACTTTCCGGTTCTCGCTCTCCCATCCTCCTCTGTCTCTACACATCTGTCCCAGTTTCTAGGAACTAGAAAGACTGTCTTCAGATTGCCGCTGGGCAGATTTATATACGTTTCATAGACGCCTCATTTCAACAGGTTCAGTGAGTGAACTCATCATCTTAGCCCCAAAACATCCTTCTCCTCCTTTATTTTTATGATCTAAACCAGAAACCTTAGGATCTCCTTCTACCCTGAAGCTTTTCTCTCTGTCAGTTCGGACTCCTCTCAGTTCTGTTCCTAATATCTCTTCAGTTGGTTCACTCCTGGCCGTCGTGCTGCTCTGGGGTCTGTCCTCATTGCTCACCTGAACATCGAACTGCCTGTCATCCCCACACGCCAGGCCATCGTCCATGCCGCAGGCAGTGGTGTCTTCTTTTTAATGCACTGCCTGCCCAAGTCTGTACTACACAGCATGGCATTGAATAGTTCTCATAATTCGACTCCCACCTATTTTTTCATTCTCCTTGCTTTTTACTCCCTCTGTGCCATTCTAGGAATTACCTTTGTTTAATTTTAATTTAAAAATTTTATCTTGAGATTGTTGAAAATATTACAGATGCCCCTCTTCTCCCCCATTGATCCCCTCCAAACCCCCATCCCCCACCCTCAATTTTAAATTTTTTTAAAGAGTGGTTTTATGTTCACAGTAAAATTGAGAGGCACTGAAATTCACTGTATATTCTTTGCCCCCACACATACATAGCCTCCCCCATTTTATCAAGATCCCCACCAGAGTGGTACATTTGTTACAGTCAGGGAACATTGACACACATAATCCTGCAAACTCCATCCATAGTTCACATTAGGGTTCACTCTTGGTGTTCTACATTCTGTGGGTTTTGACAAATGTAGAATGACAGGTATCCTTCATTATAGTGTCATACAGACTGTTTTCACTGTCCTAAATTCCTCTGTGCTCTGCCGATTAGGAGTGACCCTTTTGGGCCTGTATCCTTGGAGACTTATTTGTGCATTTATGGTGCCCTGGCTCTAATTCCGTCCCTCTGCTACTTGATTCCTCATGTTCTTCTGGATACATCTGAAGAGTCACCTTCTCTGAGGCTTTATTTGACGCCCTCAGGCAGCATTTTCCTAGCACTTAGTGTATATCCCTGTTATAGAACTTATCAGAGTTTATTAAATTGTACATATTTACCTTTATTCTTCTCCACCAGGCTTCTTTGAGGACAGGGATTGTGTCTTATCTTAATGAGCTAATATATAACAGCTATTCAATAAAAATATACACAAATAGATGTCCCAAGAGTCAATGGACATTTTCCATGAGGGCAAACTGAAGGTAGAGGCTTTGCCTAAAAGTTGATGAAGGGTAGAACTGGGATTCCAATCTGGACCTTTTCCCTGACACCCAGGAGCAGCAGAACCTCGTCTCCGGGTGCAGAGAGGATGAAAGGAGACGGACACAGTGGAAATAGTCTTGTTGTGAGTGAGGTGTTATGCTGTTACACCGCGCCAGCCATCAAATAGAAACAGTGTTTTTGAGTGTAAAACACATAGGAGAAAGGAGGAAGATGAATCAGGAAGTCTAAGAATTTTGAGCTTTGGAAACGGGAGGTAGTCCGAAGAGAGCTGTTCGTTGTTGCGGTTTAATGCTTCTTGGCAGTAGCGTTTCCTTTGCCAGCACTGGGTTGTGCTTTGAGTTAATGCTCATGAGGCATCAGAGAGCACTTCGTGCAGGTACTGAGATGCTGTTTTGTGCTTGAGGAAAGGGAGGCTCAGAGAGGTTAAGCAGTGGCCAACGTGGCATCAGGGTTGCACCCAGGCTGCCTGCCTCCAGGCTTCCCTAACACCTTACTCCCTGGTTAAGGAAAGGTGGAAGGTGATCATTTGGTCATTTGGGTGTGAGGTGAAAGATGCTCATTAAGGCACTTGTAGCTTGGATGAGAGGTCAGAACTGCAGCAGAGATGAACAAGGCATCCAGACGGAGGAGGTGGCTGAAGTGGGAGTAGAGAGCTCTCTGGAGGTAGTGATGAAGTCTGCAGGGAGGCTGAGGTCTGGTGGATGTTCCTGTGGGTGTGGGAGGAGGGAGAGAAGCACTGAGAGAACAGGAGAAAGTTGTAAGAAGGGAATGGCATTCAGTATAATTCATGCCACTGAGAATTCAAGGGAAAGATTGGTTGTTAAGTTGGTTAAGAGAAGTCCTTTCAAATGCCTTAAAAGAATAGTTTGATGTTTAAGGTTTTGTTTTTTTTAACACTGGCAAAAAACCCCACCCCAAGTGTATTTTATTAAGGTGCAAGTTGTACAAAAGTATGAGGTATTTTTTCCCCCTTGTCATCATGTGTCACGAGTGATAATAAATTTTCCATACTTCACCCCATCCTTAAATTTTTGAAAAATATTTTTCCCTCTTAAAAATACCCTCTCGTTATTTATTTCAAAAACCTAACATCAAGGCCAGGAAGTAGATTCAGCCAGAGCTTCCCTAGGGTCTAAAATGGCAAGAAAACCACTTTGATCCTGAGGAAGTTCTGATTATAACTCTCTCTAGATTTAAGTCAATGGCTTAAATAATGTACTGGGCTTTTCCACAAAATTCATTCATTCCCATTTTTTAAGTAAACATTTGTAGTGACACCCAGTACAAGTGTGGTCTTATCGACCTCAGAGTTTAGGAACTAGATGTGGGATGTCTTCACTCTGTCTTCAAGCAGCGCATATGATAATGAACGACTACCTAAAATTAGGGACATTTGAATGAGTTTTGGTTACAAAAGGCACAGCTGATGCACATTTCTGGGGAATGGTAAACTAAAAATAGGATTAAGGTAGCACTTTACCCAGTGGTATTAGGTTAAGCAAACAGTAGCTTCGTTTTAAAAGGTGTCTTTCACTCCTGGGGATGGCGTGGCTCTTTGCCTCCCCTGCTCAATAGGCTAATTGGAGTCACTATAGGCAGTTTGAGCGGTGAGTACACTTAGAAAAAATTAGTTGCTAGCACTATTGAATTTTCAATAAGTGGAGTCAGCATCTGAAACAGTTCAGGATTCCACATAACGGCGTTTTATTTAGTACTCTAGAGCGTGTTAAATGGCTCCCTTGAGCACTAAAGGCATCACTCCATTTTCCAGGACCTGCGAGAAGTCTGGCTCAATTATCCTCTCCACCCACTCCAGGTAAGTGTGGCCTCTGCTCTGCAGTGAGCTTTATAGCTCCTGGTATTCGTGTTACTTTAGTTTGCTTTTTTTTTTTCCTGTCCTGCTTTTATCCTTAGATTCCCTTCAGTTTCATTATGACTTTAAGCTGGGGTGTCAGAACTGGAAAACTTCAGAACAGATAGTAAAATGACCCCATACATTGCATTTTCATGGTCTGGGGTGGGGTGGGGTGGGGTGGGTCTGGGATGTGTCTTCCCTTACAGGGCAGGAATAACTATTTGTGTGGTTGAGATCTGCTTCCCCCAAAAAGCGATATTCAAAGCTTATGCTGACTGCAGTATAGCTACATGCCTGCTGTTAAAGAGAAACTATGCAAGCAGGTCTGGGCTTATTACAAAGCAGAACAAAAATTAAATTAACATTGCTGACATGTAACCTAATTCGGACCTTAGAAATTGAAGGCTTTGACTCAGATTGCATAAAACATATTATAAATTAAAACTTTAGTACATTGTGAAAACTTATTACTCAGATTTTAGAATTTAAAAGATCCACACGTTGTGAAATCTTTTCCCCAGTTGGTTTAAAAGTTCTTACTATTCTTTGTTTAATTTCCATTTTACTTTGGAGATATACATATATGTGTACATATGTATACATATATATACTCATATACATGTTGCATATGCATATATGCATATTGTGTATATAATAAAAATAATCATTAGTGACTGAACTCTCATGAGAGCCTTTAAAGAAATAAATGGCATTAATTCAAAGTACTTTAGAAATATTTCCTTAGGATGAAATTGCCCAAAGTTGTTGGAGATGTTCATTTGAATTACACTTTTCATATTTGCTCTCTGCCAGTTGTCAAAAGCTCATTATTACGTTGAGCACCTGCCTGGTGACATAATGCTCTCCATTGCAAGCCAAATCCAGTTTCAGTGATGCTCATTTGCCCAAATAGGATGGTCCCTAGAAGACACACAGCAGTCAAGTTACTCTAATGCAGTGGTTCTCAAAGGGCAGTACCCGGACCAGCAGGGAACTTATCAGAAAGGCCAGTTCTTGGTCCTCACCCCAGTCCACTGAATCAGAACCTCAGGGGGTAGGACCTGACCACGGGCATTTAACAAGCCCTGCAAGGTTCTGCTGAACACTAAAGTTTAAGAACCTCTGCTTTACTAGATACACATATTCTCTACCGGCAATTCTTCAGCGGGGCCTCCTCCATGGAGAGTTAGTTTAATGCTTGGGATTTTGAACTATCTGTGTACAGAACTTGGCCTTGAAATTTGATAGAAAATTGGAAAATATTATTTGAACCCTCTTTAAATATTAGGTTTGTTTGCCATTCGAAAGGATGAGAAAGAAGCCTTCCATGTTCATTTGCCTTTCAGAAATTTCCACCCAGGGGAGGAGGAATTTGCAAAACACTCTTCTAGAATTGGTAATTACTCTTGCAACCAAAAACTATACGTAATTTTTACTTATTTCTCTTTCCCTGTAGCTGCAAGAGCCAAATACTGATAGACAACTTATTGAGACTTCTCCAGTCCTACAGAAACTTACCGAGTTTGAGGAAGCAATTGGAGTAATTTTTACTCATGTTCGGCTTCTGGCAAGAGCATTCACGTTGAGAACTGTGGGATTTAACCATCTAACCCTGTGAGTTAAAAGTACCCATGTCGTACCATTGTGACCATTTAAAGTGACAGTCCCAAACCATTGGGACTTCATCCATATTTCTAGGAAATTGTGAGATGGATACTAGCCAGACAGTGGCGTGGACCAGGGGATATGCTCCAATCCAGTTACTTTTGGTTTCATGTCATGCATCTGATTTTTCCATTAAGTATAAGAGAAGTGTGAAGGGAGTAAACATTTTTTCTGTAAAGGAACAGATATTAAATATTTGGGGCTTTAGAGGCCATGTGGTCTCTGTGTCGGTGATTCGATTCTGCCATAGTAGCATAAAAGCAGCCATAGAAAAAATATAAATGGGTGAACATGCTGGGTCTCAGTTAACTTTATTTACAGAAACAGGCTATGGTCTGAATTAGGCCCTCCAACCCTTGCTCTACATGAGTGATTTAAAGATGAGCTAGGATAATAAAGAGCATAACCAAAATGTTATTTCTTTGCATGCTCTTTTATATTCAATTTTTTTGTCAAATCAAATATTCGCAACTCTCTTTAAACTGTAAAGATTAAAGAATCTTGTCATAGTTTTTTTAGCATTCTTAAACTAGATTCCAGATTTGATTAATGGAGTATATACAGGGGTGGGCAAAAAGTAGGCCAGCTGTTCATATGGGAAAATACAAAATAATAAATAATAATATAACAATAAACTCTGTTTTGCATACTCACAACTCTAAACCTACTTTTGCCACCCCATATTTCAATTAAAGAGATAAATTTTAGTAAAGAAAATTCTTGGACCTTTTTGCTTTGTTTTGTCTATATAGAAATTGTGCAAGATTGTTGTCTGTACTATACTTTATCTTCCAATTGATACTCCCCAGCTTCTGATCAGGCACTATATACCATTCTTTATGTGAGCAGTTGTTCAATCTTTAGGTAGTGCTCACTTTACTCTTTTTTGAAACTCAACCTATATAGACTTAGATCTCTTCTCAATTTCAGGTCTTAGGAAATTGTATTTAGTTTTGTGCTTTAAAGCAAGATAAACAAATACATTGGCTTTTAAAATATTGTCGTTTGAAAAAAATTCTGGTTGTTTTGAAATCCGTAAATACTAATTGACCCCTTTACATTGATGTTTCTTTATTCAGAGGCCACAACCAGAGGATGGAATTCCTAGGCGACTCCATAATGCAGCTGGTAGCCACAGAGTACTTATTCATTCATTTCCCAGATCATCATGAAGGACACTTAACTGTGAGTTTGTATTAAGTCATTCCCTCCAATAAGATTGCTTTAACAGAAGGTTAGAAGAGCCAAATATCTAGTTATGTAATTGATGACTTAGTTCTTGGTGGCTTTAGCATGCATACATATGTTTTTATTCATTTCTTAATGCAAATTGTGTACAAAGCAATATTTGGTAAGAACTTACTTTATACTTTTTCATTTAGTGATTACTTTGTGAAAGACATTGAGCTAGGCTTCATGGGGGGAGCAAATATTAGTTGACACCTAGTCCACCCATAAAGAGTTTAAAAACTATTAGAAGTTAAAAATGTAAGCAGATAACTACAAATTCCATCTATCTATCTATCAATCAATCATCTGTCTATTGTGTGTATGTGTTAACACATACATAAAGTGTAAGTTATATAAATACAAGGGAGAACCATCTTAAATGTTATAAAGAGGCATAGGCAAGCTGCTAGCTTGTCCTCTTTAGGAAAAGATCAGGTTTTTTTTGAGTATGGAGTTCTAAGAAAGCTTCATTGATAAGGTGATGTTTGAGCCTTTAAAGTTAGCTCGTATTTGGCCTTTGGAAGTTAGTGGGAAAAAATTTCTATACAAAGTCATTCCATACATTGGGAATGCCAGAACAAGTGCACAGCATGACAAATCAGAAGACAGAGAGGCAACAGGGGCTCAGCAGTTTGCTAGACCATGGTGGAATTGAAAGGGACTGACAGAAACAAGTTTTGATTGATGAGCAAAGTGAAACAGTTCTCGTTCCTCTCACTTTTGTCTCATTTTATAATGTTTTATTGAGCTTTTTTTTATTTGCTGTGTACTTTTACTCTGTAAAACTGATCAATAATATAGCTGGAATGGTGAACAAACGTATCTGGAAGCCAGTCATGATAGTCTCCCAGGCATAAGAAATAACTCTGGAATAGTCCCTCTAGAATTGGGCATTGAGAAAGCAAATACTTTATTGGGCAAAAGAAAAAGACAGTAGTCCCACCTTATCTGCGGTTTCACTTTTGCAGTTTCCGTTTACCTGTGATCAGATTCCAATAAACTATTTATAAATTTTAAGTTGTGTGCAGTTCTGAGTAGTGTGATGAAATCCTGTGTCGTTCCACTCTTGCCCGTGAATCATTGCAAGCATGTCAGATATGCGACCCGCTGGCGTGAGTTTGACATGCTAGCAGATTCCTGCTGTGTATGCTACCTGTTTGTTAGTTTCTTAGTAGATTGACTGTGATGGTGTCGCAGGGCTTGTGTTCAAGTTACTCTTATTTTACTTAATAATGACCCCAGAGCTGGCAATTTGGAAATGCCAAAGGGAAGCCATAAAGTGCTTTAAGTGGGAAGGTGAGTAGAATACAGTAAGATATTTTGAGAGAGAGAGAGAGAGAGAGAGAGAGAGAGAGAGAGAGAGAGAGAGGAAGAGAGGAAGAGAGGACACATTCATATAATTTTTATTATAGTATATTGTTATAATTTTTCTATTTTATTATTAGTCATTATTGTTAGTTTCTTCTATGCCTACTGTATAAACTCAACTTTGTATAGGAAAACATAGTATATGTAGGTTTTGGTATTTTTGCAGTTTGAGGCATCCAGTGGGGATCTTGGAAAGTATCCCCCTTGGAAGAGGGAGGCTTGCAGTAGTAGTGCACTATAATGCAGTTTGTTAGTGCACACTCTCTTTTTTATTATGCTTGAAGCAGATAACAAGTCTTTTGTACTTTGCATTCCTACAAATTTTATGCATGTTTTGCTTTGAATAGAATTGGATCTTATCTCTGCAACCATGAACCCTGGAAATATTTTATATGAGACACAAATATTAGAATTAGAGAGAATATGGTGATTTGCTATGTTTAAATGTGATTTTTCTCAGCAGAATTTCTAAGCCCAACAAAATACGGTCCTTTCACTCACTCGCTTGATGAATATTTATTGTGCTTCGACCATACCCCTTGAATCATATGAGAAATACGCAGTACTGTTATTTTAAATTTAATTTAAAAGGAACAGTTTGATTACCAGAGTTAACTGCTTTTGGATGGAAAAGAAATTGTTTTCCTCTTGAGTTAATATTAAAACCTTAAGAACATGTAAGCATATATCAGAAATAAATTAGTGTCTAGAATCTTGCTCTGTGTTAGGGAATCAATAAGTGCTCCTTCAGTATATTCCATTAGGGAATAGACTTTGTGGCTGTCAGACTATCTGGTTGGTCTGAGAAATGGCCGAACCAAACCAAATGGCTTGAAGTAGTAATTCATTTTATGGCCATATAGAGACCACTGTTGAAAATGTGTGAGTTAAGTATACACTTTCACCGCTGTATTCACACAAGTTATTTATGAACTCTAGGACTTTGTGGAGGTGGGATATTGTAGATCAGTAAGTTCACTGCTTCCCATCTTAGTCACTGCATACACACCTCCATCCCCCTACCCCAGCATTGAAACCAAAACTCAGAAAGTTGTTCTGTCCAAGGCCTGGATAAAAATAAAACCAGGACTATGATAGTAACTCTGGTTTTGTATTTTTTCCAAAATCATTTCAATACCATAACTGTAGTTTTATTCAAAATGTGTTCATCAGCCTTGCTGTCTTAAAATGACAGTTTTTGGATAGCTTATTAGAAAGATGTTAACAAATGGCAAAATTATTATATAATGGTTTTAATTAACTATATTCACAGAAAGCATTGGTAAAAGTCAATAGGACCAACAGATCTGCTGGCAAAACAAAGATGATCTATCACCAGTTAAACACATATTTCACTAACTCTCAGTGGTGAGAGCGCTTGCGTCCTCCCTCGGGAAGCACTGTCTCGCATTGGCTTCTGTCACACTGCACTTTCTTGGGTTTCCTCTCACCTCTTTAGCTACTGTTTCTTAGCCTGTTCTTCTGCCTGCAGCCCGTTCTGCTTCCAGCCCTCGCTTCAGTTTCATCAGATGCCAGTTCTGACGGGAGTTCTGGATTCCGGGGACGCTTTCCCCGGTGGCCCCCAGTCAAAACCTCACGTGCTTTCCTTCCAGTTTGCCTGTCCCACTAACCTGCAAGTTCCGCAAGAGCATGTTTTTATTTACTACTGTGTGCCCAGCAGGGCCTGACATATGGTTGGTCCCTGTACATATTTGATAAAGACGTGATAAAGAAGGAAGTGGAAGTGGCAGTGGAGGGAAGTGGCCGTTGTTTCATATTTCAGAAAAGAAGCTGAAAACTTATTTAAGAATGTCTAAAGGTTAAAATTAATTAAAAATTGTGGGGGATTATTTGTTACAGTTGAATTTCTTGGAGGGTGATGGCAAATTATTCATTATTGTGATTAAAGAACACACAGCCAGTAATTCGCACTGAGAGGCATTAGTTAGCCTTGAGCCGTTGCCTTGCACACTGGTTTTACGGTGAATAAGGACAGTTGAGCAAATGAAATCATGGTTTTCAGGTTTTGAATGCTGATGGGGAAAAACATAGTGTTTTACAAGTTCAAGTCAAAATGGCCTCTTGGGGAGGAACGTTGGGCTTATGTAATTGTTCTAGGGTGACCGAATTTGATTGGAATATAGAAGGAAGTGGTTCTAATTCATAGACTGAAGTTTTTGTTTTTTTGGGTAGAACCTACCCAGTAGAGTAAGGGTAAGTATAGTAAGAGGGACACAAAGAGCATTTACTCAGACCGAAATGCCTGTCTTCCCACATTTTCAGGTTTTAAGTTTTCAAGTTTTAATTCTTTCATTCTTCTCAACCTTTACTCTAAGATACTGAGCTAAAAATAGTTGCTAACCCCATGCCTACTATGGTGGTGTGCACTAGCAAGGTGAACTTGCAGAATTTTTTCTTTTCAGTGAAATAATTTGGGAGAATGAGAAAGCAAGGATTACAAATAAAAAGTTTGAAAACCGGTGATCTAATCCCCTCCTGCCACCTCCAGAGCACTAAGCATAAATCATTCAGACAAACGGTACCCTATCCACAAGATCTCCTTGAGAGGATAGATTCCACAGCCTCCTGGGTGAAAATTTCTGTCACTGGTATAATTTGCCTTCTGCATCCTGCCTGCTCGCATTTGTGTACCTTTTCTTTAGTTACCACGGGAAATGAAGAGCATCTGGCGACACTCCTAGTGTAATAGACCTGTGCGGCACATCCCTGTCACTTCTAATGATACATTCGGCTTTCACCCCATGCTCTCGTATTAAAGTCCTCCAAATAGTAATCACAGTCTACTTATTTCACACCAGGTGGCCCTCTGGTAGCTTGTGTCCCACAGCTGTGGGTTCCTCTCCAGCATCGAGAACGGAGAGAGTGGTTGAAGGAGGAATGCCAATATGTTTTTTTATTTGTTTTAAACCAATAAACCTTTTCCTCATTAAAATTTAAGGTTTAAACTAATTATAAAAGACTGCTGTGCTGAGATAATAGAAAACATCCTGAATTCTCAGAAACAGAGTTTGAGATTTGGGATATTTATTTGGGTCTCTGCCAGTGCATCAGGAACTCAGCAGTTTTTTTCTCAGCTTTACAGAGAGCCCGGACTACGGCTTTCTTCATGTTTTCTGGTGATTTCAAATAAAAATAATTGGGGGCGGGGGGGAGGGGAGCGGCGGTTGGTTAAAAAGGAAGACAGCTTAGCATTTGGTAAAATGGAGAGCTTTGGAGACAGTGAGTGGATAGGTATATAGAATGTTCTACAGAAGACAAATTCACAAGGATTCCTACAACTTCCTGTAACCTTTTTGCTATAACCAGAGAGGAAGCATATCTTACCTAATGATGATGCTATTATGGATAACAGTGGCAGCAAACATTGCTGGGTGTTTATTATGTGCTGGTCCTTGTACTTGGATTGTATATTCGTTCACTCGAATCCTCATTACCACCCCGTGTGGCAGGTGCTACTTCCCCCATTAAATAGATGCAGAAACCGAGCCTTAGAGAGAGATGGGAACTTACACTGGGTCACTTAGCCAGGAAGCAGTAAGTTTGAACCCAGGCAGCCTGGCGCCAAGTCTTTTACTTTTTACTACATATCTAACAGGAGGCAATGTTTGCAAAATAGTCTTGATAGCTATCGCATGCCCAATTGGGTGCTTAATGTTTGTTTTCTAAACTACTAAAAAGTAAAAAACAGATATTTATAGCATCAACATCTGCAGGCTTTCTAACCTCATGTCTTGCCCCTTCCTATTCATCCACCCCTTCAAAAATCATCTCTCTGAAATAAAAAAAGTCTTTGCCACTGCCCCCTTTTGACACCTTTTGGGATTCCTCCCCAGAGCAGGAAAGTACAGAGTTCTCTATATCACCCACAAGGCCCTCTCTGCCCAGAGGCTGGCCAGCCTCACCTGTGTTAGCTCTCCTGCACTCGGCTCTGGCTTCTCCTCCACTTCCACCCAGTAATCACCGTGCTGTGTCATGGTCCCCAGAGCGGTTCCCTCTTCCTGGAAAACCCTTCCCCACCGTCTCGTCCATCCAGGCTGCTGTAACAAAATACCACAGGCTGGGTGGCTCATGAACAGTAATTGGTTGCTCACAGTTCTGGAGGCTGGAAGTCCAAGGTCACAGTACCCACATGGTCAGGTGAGGGCCCTCTCGCGAGTGCAGACTTTCATTGTATACTAACATGGAGGAAGCGGCTGGAGAGCTCTCTGGGGCTTCGTTGATAAGGGCATTAATCCCATTCATGAGGCCTGCACCCTCATGACCTAATCACCTCCTAAAGGCCCCGAAACCATCATCTTTAGGGGTTAGGATTTCAACATACGCATTTTAGGGGGACACAGAGATTCAGACCACAGCATCCACTCTCCTGGCAGACTCATTCTTTTTCAGTTCTCACTCAATATTAGTCAGAATCCAACTACATGAAAAAAATTTTAAATGCATATGTTCAGGTCCCATCCCCAGAAATTCGAATTCCTTGGTCCTTGGAAGAGGTCTGAGCACCATGTCTCAAAAGTGCCTGAGGTAACAGTCAGTGAGCCTCTGAAACGTTTGTACTCGGGCAGGTCCTCCAGGGCTGGCGCTGTCACCGCAGCTTCCCCGGCGTGTCGCAGTGGCCGGTCTGTGTGTGGATTCCTCAGAGGTTAGCATTCCCCAGAGGGCAGCCTGGGATGCTGATCGTCTCGTGGGCCTCAGCTCTCAGCACAGGGCGTAGCCCAGCCTCGGCCTCCACACAGCACGCTGCGCTGCCACGACCTCGGGGTGTCCTGCCTTGCGGTCCCCTTGATCCCACTGGTTGGCAAGCAGCACGGTTCCTTAGGAAGCAGAGTCCAGCAAAGGCCAAGGGTGCAAGTTGTCATTTAAAGTATTGCCATTCAGACTTTTTGTGTAGGTAAAGCGTGAGGTCTTACCTCTTTTCAACTCATCTAAATTTGTACTGACTCTAAAAATATGGGTGACTTACAGCTTCCTCCCTCCCCCACCCCCCCCAATGACTTAGTTCAGGCTCTGAGTCTTGACAGAAGACCTCACTTTCTGCTGGCCATCCTGCTGCTTGGAGACCTGTCAGGGTGTATTTTAAATAAAACCCGAGCATTCCTGTGTCATCTTCACTGCTTTCTTCCTTCCCTGCAGACGGCGTTGCTGCACAGCACGGGGTGGGCCCTGCGCTGGCGGGTGGCCGTGGGGGCCCGGTGGTCGGTGCTCACGTGTGCATCAGGCTTGTTGATTCTGAGGCATGGCACCTCCCTATTGCAGCCTAAGTAAGAGGTTTCTCCTCTCAGCAGACTCACATATTGAGAGAGAACCCGACTTGCTCAGCGTAGCCATATTTTCAAAATAGCCCTCCTATTCCCCCAGGGCCTCTGCTTGGAGAACCTGCCCCTGCCAGCAGAAATCCAAACCAAAAAGGATGTCTCCCTTC
Source organism: Myotis myotis (assembly GCF_014108235.1). Lineage (NCBI taxonomy): Eukaryota > Metazoa > Chordata > Mammalia > Chiroptera > Vespertilionidae > Myotis > Myotis myotis. The sequence continues at coordinate 24,670,933 of NW_023416357.1, read as the reverse complement.
CGGCTCAGTTATTCTACAATTACAAGATATTAGGCTGGTGGACTCCCTTCTTGGTTGGGTCTCCTGTTAATGTTATGTGCTAGGCCTTTTTAATTTTGAGCTTCTCCGTGGATATTAGTTTTAATGAAACACTATATTGAAGAAAAGAGTTGGGAGAAATAGGAGAAGGATGGGAGCAAATACAAGCGAAGAATAAATAGTCTGTAACTCAACAGCAAGCATGGCTTATGAAGATCAAGTTGTAATTCTGCTTCATGAATCATTGTCAGACAAATTAAGAACATATTGTTTCTTATTTATCTATTGTCAAGGATGCAATCTCAAGCATTGAGAATAAATCCAGATTTTCATAAGCTTAGTTGACACGATGGAGCCACAGAGCATAAAACTTGCATCTAATAAAGTGGGATTTGGAGCGGCGGGGGAATGATATAAAACCAGGCCCGCTCGCAGCTGCTTCCTGCTGGCTCCTTGGCCCTGGTGCCAGGGGTGTTTCTAAACAGCGAGGAGTTGTAACAGACGAAGAATTTGTTATATCTGTTGATAGAAAAGTCCTAGCTATTGATACATTATTCCCCCATATCTGAGAGATTGGGGACGCTTATTTTCAGATTTGCTGGGCGAGTCCCATCTGTGTATCTACCCCTCCTGCCATGTGTCTCCCTTCTCTCCCTCTAGTATGAGTGGTTAGTGAGTGTTAAAATCCCAAACCAGGCATGTTTTATGGGCACCTCTCCCATGGGTTAATTGCGTAATTTTCACGCACTGCTTAGTGTTACTACTTGGATAGTAATAGAGGACTCTAGTTCACTGAAATTCTTCATAGAAATTTTTGTTTTGAGTTCCTGAAGTTAAACTATGAAAATTATATTTTCACCTGATTACAGATAAAGGGTCTCAGTGTGAAAAACTGTAACTCAGGATATGTAGTAGTAACCTTTAAAATAATAAAAGTAAAATGTAGTAAATAATTTAAATATTTCAAGTGGTACTTACTAAATCATCACTTCCCCAAATACTGTAATATCAAAATTAGCATTAGTGCCACAAAACTCGAGGCTTACTTTAGACTTTTTAACAATGCCCTTTTAAAACTAATGCTCCGTGGTAGAAAGCAAGTGGAGTTTGCTGGGTGGGAGGCGGGTTGTATTACTTGATTGCAAAGAACCACAGGGAACTTGTTTGGGGTGATGGAACCATAGAAGGTTGTCAAAACTCATCTGACTGTACTTAAATGGTGAGTTTTATTGTATGTAAATTATACTTCAGTAAAGTTGATTTTAAATAATTTTAATGCTCCTTTGTTTAATAGCATTACACTTAATGGAAGCTATGACCTTTAAAATAGTACAGCATACCCAGCAACACTGGCCACTGCAACTAAACAACCAAATGAGCTATTTAAATGTCAGTCAGGTAAAGTCCTGGAGTAGAGGGAGCCATTAGGGAGAAGTTCGGAGTGTATGGAGTTTGTCACTGCTGCTGGGGTGTGTGTGTGGGGGGTGGGGGTGGGGGGGCCTGAAGACTTAAATAGTCGCTTCCTCTGTCGGTCTCAGGCTGCTTGGTCCCGACACCAGGAGCAAGAGAGACACCAGAAGTGAAATGGTTTCTAACTGCACCCCCGTTCCTTTGGCCAGTTGCTGCGAAGCTCTCTGGTGAATAACAGGACCCAGGCCAAGGTGGCGGAGGAGCTGGGCATGCAGGAGTACGCCATCACCAACGACAAGACCAAGAGGCCCGTGGCCCTGAGGACCAAGACGCTGGCAGACCTTCTGGAATGTGAGTCCTACAGCAGGAAGCTGTTTGAGCCTGCAGATTCAAAGTTGAAATCAAAAGGACCAACATTCATCTTCCTTTTTCTCATTATTATTATGTTCTGACTAAAGACACCTCTTTCCTATTTTAATTTGTATTTATGATTTCCTCCAAAGCTTATTTGAAGGAGAATAATTTGAAATTAAGACATTTGAATAATGTATTTTATGTTCAGTCTGTGTTCACTGGTGCACCCCGCACCCCCTTCCACACCCCTCCACACCCCTCCACCCTAATGCTCAACCACCACATCCCTGTGGGAAACAGTAACAGAATATGAAGATTGTAATAGTGAATCAGATTTTTTTTTGCCGCCCAGTAGCCTTTATATAGGGTCATAGAAGAAAGAAAGATAATTTACTCACTAAATACTAAAACTAATAACTATTGTTTTGAATGAGCTCAAAGCTCTATGGACAAATGTCATATTTTACACTTCCTGATATGGTCTGTTGGCATTATGAATAATCCTGTTATAGCTAACTAAAGGATTATACATATAACTTATTGTTTCTGATAATACTTAAAAATAAGTGGGCCATACCCCGAGCCTTGAAACTTTTTAATGTTAGTGTATATTTGACAATTGGAATTATATACAGATATTAAAGTCTACTATTCAAAAGCTGCTCATTTACAAACAGGCGGTCTGACTAATTAACCTAAAAAAACTTGTTTTTCAATTCAAATAAAGTATCTTAAAGATTAAAATTATTAAACAATTAAGTTTAGAGAACATTCCCACTGGCTTTATTTTTTATTTTTTTTAAGCTCAATGAAAGCTATTTTTATTCTTTTAAAAACTTGCCATTTGGCCCTAATCAGTTTGGCTCAGTGGATAGAGCGTCGGCCTGCGGACTCAAGGGTCCCAGGTTCGATTCTGGTCAAGGGCATGTACCTTGGTTGCGGGCACATCCCCAGTAGGGAGTGTGCAGGAGGCATCTGATTGATGTTTCTCTCTCATCAGTGTTTCCAACTCTCTATCTCTCTCCCTTCCTCTCTCTAAAAAATCAATAAAATATATTAAAAAAGATAAAATAAAAACTCGCCATTTGTTTACTTGTTTAAGTAACTTTTAATGAAATTATCTTTGAGATCACCCTTTATTAATGGAAAGTTAGATATATTGTTATAGTCATTAAGTCCAGTATTACATTTCTCTGTGTTTGAGCAGATTGAATCTATAAACAGTCTCATTTCTGTTCCTGAAATGTAGCTCAGACCTTTGTAAATGGGTGACCTCCTCAAGATTGGTGTTGAGAATGGCAGGCCGCAAGGATGTGCTCATTCTGCTGTCAGATCTGGTCTTCAAGTTTTATTTGATGTTAACACAGTTGTGTTTCCAGATATCATTCTTCCCCTGATGTACAATAGCATTTAGTCTATCATCTTAACTAACATAATTTAGTCCTTAGCCAAACTTAATTTGGTCTTTGTACCTCATGACTTTGCATCTTAATCACACACCTATATTGTTGCTTCTGATATTAGTGATAAAGAGTTCTTGTTTAAAGAAAGATGAAATGGTAATTTCATCTTCCTGGTAGATGGCAGTGCATTGTATTTATTTTTAAATCTTCTCTTTTTCAGCATTTATTGCAGCATTATACATTGACAAGGATTTGGAATATGTTCATACTTTCATGAATGTTTGTTTCTTCCCACGATTAAAAGTAAGCTCATATAAAATTTATATTGCTTGTATGTGTTACACATGGTGATCCCAAAACCATTACTAAATGCTCTTTGGGGACTTGCTACAGGAGTTCATTTTGAATCAGGATTGGAATGACCCCAAATCCCAGCTTCAGCAGTGTTGTCTGACACTTAGGACGGAAGGAAAAGAACCAGACATTCCTCTGTACAAGTGAGTACTCGCGGCCCACAGGCCATCCGTTCCGGGAGCTTAGAGATGATGCTCTGGTTGTGTGGAGGGAAAACTAGTCACTGTGGGTGACTGTGATCAGGGCCCCAGATTGAGACTTCTTAACTCACACTCGGCCCAACACGGAAACTCTTTGGGCCTCTCAGTCTTACCGCCCGAAGTAAGTGGGTCACATTTGATTATCTAAGCTTTTCCCATCTCTATAATGTGTTAGAACTACTCCCTGTGAGGAAGACATATGAAGGTTAGGAGACCGAGATGAGAGCAGTGAGAAACATCAATGATGAGACAATCATTGATTGGCTGCCTCCTGCATGCCCCCTACTGGGGATTGAACCCGCAACCTGGGCATGTGCCCTGACCAGGAATCGAACCATGACCTCCTGGTTCATAGGTCAATGGTCAACCACAGGCCGGGCTGTCTTCTTATTTCTTGTAACCTCTGCTGTGTGTCTGGATTGGAAGATTGTGTCTGCTTAATTAGTAACAGGACTTGAGTGTCCCTGTCCACCTCCTTGCAGCCTGTCAGCCTCTCCCTGTGGCCTGACAGATTCGCTCTCTCAGGCCGTCACTGTAAGAAGCGGGCAGTTCTCATTGCTGCTGTTATTCAAATATTTGGAACTTTTCTTCTCAGAATGTGTATCAAAAGCAGCCTTGTACTTTAGAGTATCGTTAGTGACAAATCTTTATTCTTTGTGTGATAACCAGAAATTCAATAGGAATGCAGGGCACTATACACATAACCCCAGCTTTGATGAAAACAGCAGGTTTGACTCAGAAGCCGAGTAATTATCTTGAGGCGCTCACACGTTGATTCAGAAGGTGATTTCAAAGAGGAATTACAAAAAGGAAGAATTATCCAAATAGGTGGGGTGCCTCCCAAAGCGTTATCTGGATGTGCGTTTTTGAGAATATAAAAACCCAGTCCCAGTACTGGTTCACCGCTTGTCTATACACACAAGGTTGCGGGCACACACACTTGTGTGATTATTCCATATGGAATAGAAGCCCCCGTGCCTCCGACCTTTACCAACTTCCGAAAACTCAAGAAAAAACACCGAGTGGCAACAGGGAATTTTAAATCCTTTTATATGTTGTTATTTAACAGTCACAACACAATACAGGCTTTCTCCCTAAAAGAAAAAATGAGGCCAGGAGAAATTTTTGTCACCCACAGAAAGCTTCTATACAGTGTCCCAAGAAACTGTCACTGCTAAACAATGTTTCCTTTACTGGAGAAAAAAACTCCTAGTGTTTAGAAATAGTACCTTCATATGTGCCTAATAAGCATAATGAGTATCCCAACTGTATTACATGAAAGGCTCCGAGTCTTTCCTCATCAAAGTGATAATTAAAGTTGACGAAACAAACTGGGGAAGATAAACTTCCAGTGGCGCAGGCATGATTACTGTAATAAGTGCTACCTTACAGCCGCCGCGTGCTTTCATCCCACGGAGATGTAAACACACAGGAAATGACGGCTCCCTTCTCATAAATCCCCAGTGAAAGCCCAGGTGAGCTTGTCCCTCATCGAGATGAAGGGCTTGTTTAACATAGTTTTTCCAAGATTAACGGGCCCGTTCCATTTTCTTTTGTCGGCTACTTTTAATTTCCCTTTTCCACGAAGTTATCAGTTTCCCCACATTTGAGATCTGCACCACGTCATTAAAATGCAGAGTACCTAGAGTTTTGTTTTTTGGCACTTGTGTGCTCAGCATTATAGCATGCCTCTGAAACGATCTCGGATGTTTCAGAAATTAAATACATTTTCCGATCTTTCAGATAGGATAAGAGACATCAGGAGGAGTCCATAAAGGATGTGAAACCATTCAGACGTGGCTCGAGGTGTATTACCCAGATAATTATTGTTTTAGCTGTGCTGAGCACTGAACAATGAACAGACCAATATGGTTCCCTTTTCACTGAGAAAAGTTCATTTTATGATACTTGGGATATGCAGGCTTCGACATTGCTTAAAACTATTTTCCGACTCACTGTTAGCCTTCAGATACTATGTATGTCTTATACTATTTATACTTTAGGGGGAAATGCATACAAATCCGTGTTAGAATTTTTTAAATTTCCTATTTCAAAAAAAGCTCTCTATATTTGTCAGGCTTAGCAAATACAAAATTTACTCCTTTAATTTTCGAATTACTTTTTCCTTTCTCTGTCTAAGCAATAAGGACATGTTTTTCTTGGAGTTACATATTAGCAATAACAACTAAATAACACTTTCCCATAATTGATCTTCTTCCCTTTACTTCTCAGGACTCTGCAAACGGTGGGGCCATCCCACGCTAGAACCTACACGGTGGCTGTTTACTTCAAGGGAGAAAGAATAGGCTGTGGGAAGGGACCAAGGTAGGAGAAATTGCCTTTAATCTCTTCACATGAGAAGTCCCTGCTTGGCATTTTCAAACTCTGCAGTCTGTCTTGTTTAAATTAGAGTATATCTCAGTGATGGCGAACCTATGACATGCTTGTCAGAGGTGACACGCAAACTCATTTTTTTGGTTGATTTTTCTTTGTTAAATGGCATTTAAATATATAAAATAAATATCAAAAATATAAGTCTTTGTTTTACTATGGTTGCAAATATTAAAAAAATTTCTATATGTGACACGGCACCAGAGTTAAGTTAGGGTTTTTCAAAATGCTGACACGCCGAGCTCAAAAGGTTCGCCATCACTGGTATAGAACGTTCCAGGGTAATAAAGTGAATCTCAAGGATTAATGTCTCCACCACGCCCAGCCCCCAAACTTGAGCATCTGCCTTGGATGTTGGAAATGCCATTGCTGAAGGGGCTTTGGCTACCTTGAGAAAACCACATTATCTGGTGCACAGGTCGGGGCTGTCCTGTTTTAGTTGCCCAACAGAGAACCCCACGTTGCTGCAAGCACTTTAAGAAATGTCCTGTGTGACGCCATTAGGCATTTGACCTCTTAGTGCCACTTGAGCTTTGTGGAAATGCTAATATCTTCAGGTGAAAAGAATTTTGTGTATTATCACCTTTCTTTGAACCCTTAATCTATGTGTTAAACTGAGAAGTGATTAGAAGTCTGTCTATACCTATATTTTTTACTCTTTGCCTCTTTAAGCTTTACACTGAGGATATTCAAATTTAAGTAGGAAATACTTCAAATGTAATATAAATGGAAGGCATTTTACTGCGGTATTAAAAGTGTGGAACGAGTAACTGAAACAGGCTTGAGCAAATAAATGACATTTCTGCATGCCCTTGTGTATATTCCTCTCTGCAGTTCAGTATGTGACAGTAGAAGTAATCAGATAAATTTTATGTGCCAAACATGAAAATCAGCCTGTATAATGTGTAGACATACCATTTGTTTTTGAAAAAAACCTCTTTAAATTAAAATGTACCTTACCTATATTTGATTTAACAGTATCCAGCAGGCAGAAATGGGAGCAGCAATGGATGCACTTGAAAAATGTAAGCCTATCTCTTTTTCTATAATTATATGTTCATAATGTAATGAGTGTTTTATGGGAGGAAAATGGGAAAATAGAAAAATGGTAAGTACTGATAAAATGTGATCTTCTTTTCTTCATAATTAGTCTTCACAGAGAGTGCAGTAGAATGTGAGATATGTATAAATGGGCTTATAATTTTATAAAAGTGCCCCGGAATGCCTTTTGATGTTCATTTTCCTTTTTTGCATAGAGTCACACTCTCAGCCCAGGTACCCCATGTCAACAACCTAATGTATTTCTTTCCATAGATTTCTAAAATCTTACACATGCAAAGGATTTTTTCATTTTAGTTTTTGGCCATTGTTTTATGGAAATGGGATATCTACATACTTACGTGCATCGCTCTTTCCTTGCTCATTTTGGGCAGCCTTGCCGGGTATAGTGGCTTCAGTTTGTGTTACAGTTCATGCTGTAAATGAGCTGTAGTTTATTCAGGTTTTCTTTATTTTGTTATTGGTGGACACTTTGTTTCTGGTTTTTCACCGCTGTCGACAGTAAATATGTATACACTCGTGCTTTTAGTTCTGTGGGAGAGATCTCCCAGAGTGGGATGGCTGGATTGAAGAAACTTCAGTTACATAATTGGCCATGTAGGGAACTGCATAGTCTTTTGTAAATTGAAGGTTTAAGTACAAGAAATTTTTCTTCTGAGGTGTATTGTGCTGCACAGCAGAACCTGTGGCAAAACATGACAAAGCTATTCGATTATGCTTCAAGCTCGATTATGCTTCAAGTACCAGCTGAAGGTGGGAGAAAGCAGAGTGCAGGAAGCTGACAGTGAAGAGCCCAGATTCTCAGCCATGGGGGATTCCAGGAAGAGCAGGGGGCCAGCAGCGTGGGAATCCAGCAGACCACAGCTCCCTAGGCAAGGGGAGCAGGGAGGAGGCAGTGGGGTGGAAGCTGGTGTTACCGTGTCCAGGGATCATGGGATCTTCACTCTGAGTTTCAGTTGACTGGTGGAGAACTTTTACATCTAACCTATATTGTACAACCCTAATATGCAAATTGACCCAACAGTGGAACAACTGGTTGCTATGACATGCACTGACCACCAGAGGGCAGACACTCAACACAGGAACTGCCCCCTGGTGGTCAGTGCTCTCCCATAGGTAGAGTGCCGCTCAGCCAGAAGCTGCCAAAAGCCGGGCTCACGGCTGGCAAGCACAGCTGTGGTACTGGGAGCCTTTCCCGCCACAGCAAAAGACTCTTCCCCGCCACCGCCCCCCCCCCCCCCCCCCCCCCCCCCCCGTGCATGAATGTCGTGCACCAGGCCTCTAGTTATATATAATGCACAATCATGTATTGAAATACAAGTGAGGTTCCTTTTTCTACAACAAGATTGTTAAGTGCTTCCCAGCCATTGAAGCACTTCACTCCAACCATCATGTGTGGGGCAGTCTCAGAATAGGCTTTTCCTCCAGCACTGTTTTACCACTGAAAGCTAACAAAAAATTCTAAGAATAACCTGCAACAATCTTACTGTGGAAAAGGGGTGTACAGTTGTGAGTACCCGAAACAGAGTTTCTTCTTGTATTATTATTTATTAACACATTGTATGCGGGAAACGTATTTATATGTTTTACGTTGACTGGTAGCGTTGACTGGTAGTAGAGCGCAGGACACGTATTAATATGTTTTTTATAGACTAGCGGTAGAATGCGGGTAACGTATAAATACATAAACTAAAGTTATCGTAATTTTACTGAACGTTGCCATTTGCGCAAAAAATTAGCAAAAATGGCCCACGCCACCTGTTAGTGCGTGATAAAAACTACCCATAAACAATGTGTTAATTACTATATTACTTTCCATACAAACAACTGTAAAACTACTGTTGCCCCACCCTGTGTTTTTCTAAGGCTAATAACACAAGAAAATGCTTACCCTATATAATAAAAGGGTAATATGCAAATTGACCCTAACAGCAGAATGACTGGTCACTATGACATACACTGACCACCAGGGGGCAGACGCTCAATGCAGGAGCTGCCCTCTGGTGGTCAGTGACTTCCCACAGGCGGAGCTCTGCTCAGCCACAAGCCAGAGGATGTCCGACTGCAGCTTAGGCCTGCTCCCTGCTGGCAAGTGGACATCCCCCGAGGGCTCCTGGGCTGCCAGAGGGATGTCTGACTGCCAGCTTAGGCCCGCCCCCCCCCCCCGGGATCGGGCCTAAGCCAGCAGGTGGGCATCCCCCGAGGGGGTCCCAGACTGTGAGAGGGCACAGGCCGGGCTGAGGGACCCCACCCCCCGAGTGCACAAATTTTTGTGCACCAGGCCTCTAGTAGTAGAATAAGTGGAAACCAGCGTATCCATAAAACATACGTACACTGTACTCTGGTAGTGGAAGGGAGGAAGGGGGCATACTTTTATGTGTTTGTGTGTCTGTGTAACACATAACACACTTTTACAGTGTGCATGTATGTGTGTAGTATAACCGGACTTCATAGGAAAAGGGGCTATAAGGACATATTCTAAAAGCTTATCAATAATTAGATCAGAGTAAGAGGATTTTGTTCTAGCCATGGATTAAGTTTTACAATAGAAGTTACTGAGGAAGTAGAAACTTGCTCAACAGCTGACTTTTTGGGATTTGTTTGAATTATACCTTTAAAAATACTTATAGTATTTGAAACCTGTTTTATAGAACACAAAAAGAATCAGTTAAAAAAAAAAAAAAAGACACCTATGAAATGCCAGAACTCTATCATCAAAAAAAAAAAAAAAATCAGTTTAATATCATTTGGGAGGTAGGATTTTATTACTGTTTTATTTCTAAAATACGGATGCCATTATGTTCCTTTTTTGTTTAAAATCAATCACTGACTCTCAGATAGTCAAGATCTCGACTGATTCACCACCTGCCTTTCAGGTGCTTTTCCTGCCACCCTGTCCCTGTCCCTTCTCTCATCTGGGGAGAGGATGGGATGCTGTATAGACTGTGGGGACTTAGGAATATGATATATACTTGTACCCACTTTTATTATGCTTCAACCATAACAGAAACAAAAATGCTTTTCCCCAGGCATGCTGTGTGCTCCCACACCTCTGATTCTTCATACTTTATATGTGAAATATACCTGTGTGTCTCACAGTGCCTTGCCCGGGCAGGACAGCGCCCTCTTTCCCAGTGACTGCATAGCTGTGTGGCTCCCATCACGCTTATCTCCTATTGTGATGTTTGTTGTTGAAGTGTGTGTTGACCAGGAGTGTAAAGTGACTATTTCTCATCCCATACTTGATTTCTTACCTATTGCTGCACTCGCCACAGACCACAAGTGAATTGTAAGATTTTAAAATCTTACTTAGGGTTTCGACTGTGTCAGCACCCTTGCATGGGGTCAAATATCAACCTAAATCTGGCTTCAGCTCTGCCCCTGAGCGCTGTGTCTCCTTTCACGGATACAAGTGCTTTCCTTGAGTTTCTGTTGCTGATGCAGCTCTGGGCTTCTCATGGTGAACTTGATAAATAGAATGACCAGAAATAGGGACTTAGAATGTAGTCTCCCTTTGCCCATCTGATCTTTTCTTGCTCTTTTCAGAAACTTTAATTCTTGGTAAATAATGGTGTGATGATATCATTGTTTGATGTTTTTGCCTCGAGCTTTGCGAAAATATACAACTCCATTTTGCTATATCCTTTACTCTCTTCCTGAAAATCACTGCTTGCTAAGAGAACTGTGCTAAGACGCCCACCCGGAGTCATTCTGACGCCGCATGTCTGTGTTTTAACATTGCTGTATGTCTCCGCGCTTTTTATACTCCAGTTCACGTCAGACATTGTGATCTAGAATCGGGGGTGCTGATCCAGACCTCCATGTATTTCTGAGTAATAAAAGAATAGGGGAAGAAAAGGAACAACATTTTTATCTCTTGCCTTACAAAAGACAGCTGTCTATATTTCACATGAATATGTGTTTGTGTGTGTTTAGTTTGCACTAGTGGCTACGTTTATTAAGTATAAAATATATCTCCTCGTGTCAGATAACTTTCCCCAGATGGCCCATCAGAAGCGGTTCATTGAACGGAAATACAGACAAGAGTTAAAAGAAATGAGGTGGGAAAGAGAACATCAAGAGAAAGAGCCAGATGAGACCGAAGACATAAAGAAATAAAGGAGGACACGGACATCATGGCGTATTTAGTTGCTTAATAACTGTGACTGTTGCCCATTGAGATGTACCCCAGTTTTTCTACAGACAATGAATGAAGTGTGTGGTTGAAATAAAACCCAGTCAAATCACTATTGTTGTTTTACTGGTTTTATATTCTGTTTTTAGCTGGGTGGTCTTTATTACCAGGTATTTGATTTCTTTTTAATGGAAACCTTCACTTTAGCAGATATGTGTATTCCCTTATATTTTTTCTTTACACAATAAAATTTTAAAAGTTTATTCTGTGTGGGTAGATCCTGTTTTTCTATCTCTGAGATTATTACCCGAGACTTTGAGCTGACAAGTGAAAAATTCACTTTACCAGATATTTGGATTACTCTCTACTAACATGTATACTTTTTAAAAAATCTCTGGATTATTAACTATATTTTTTAGCTTGCATGTGGATGTTTATCAAGCTCTCAGCTGCAAATATTGAACTTCACCTTCTCTAAGCAGTGAATCCTTTGTAGATGGAATCTCTTTAATGTTTAACTGGCTAACAGGAGAGGGAAAGACATATTTGAGTCACATATATTCTTTGAGTCATTAGAATAGGGATGAAGTCATGATTCTAAGCCAGACCCTTTAAGAAGTTTATAGATGGACTTCAGGGAAGTTTCAGAACCTCCTGAAATTTTATGTGTGTCTTTGGGTTTGGGTGAGTGGGTGGGAAGATGGAAGAGAGGGTTCATGGCTCTCATCAGTTCAAAGTGGTCCCTGCAACAAAGGGTTAACATTATATTAAAAGATATGACATTTTAAAAAATGTTATTTTATACTGAACATCACTGGTTTCTTATTAATAAAGGCAAAACTTTCTTTTGAATGAGTTTTCATCCGTTATTTTAGCAAATATATAGTGAGTGCCTACTATATTTCAGGCACTGTTCTAGGCTCTGGGGCTACAACAGCAATGAACAAAACACGCGCACACGCACACGCACACACACATCAGAAGGAAGCATGAGAGAGACGACCTCGATAGGGTTTTTAATTTGTTAATCATAACAATGTAAGATGGTGCCTGTAAGAAAAGGTTGCCCTGCCCACCTTCTTCCACAGACAGCAGTACTGGGAGGGAGAGAAGACTGGATTCATCAGATGTTCCTGAAAATGTATGAGCAAACGCAGGGAAAACATGACTTCTTTTTAAACATACACTTTCACTAGTCCTGCATGTGCATCAAAATAATGCCAAAGCCAACGTGCAGTTCACGACTTTTTCTTGGACTCTGGCATTTCCTCTGTTGAGTATTCTGGCCCCGTTAGGGTTCTCTCTCCATGTTAATATCTCTTGAAACCTGAAGAAGTTAAGTCCACAAGACAGGAGAGTCTGTGGTGCATTAAAATCTAACAAACGCCATCAGCACAGATTAGCCCTGCTGGCTCTATAGAGTAATTGTGAGGCCAGCAACCAGCTCTGTACCTATCCTCATGGACAACTCAGCAGGCCCCCGTGACCACAGTTCCCACCCTGCCTCCTGCCCAACACAACCCAGTCCTCTCACCTTCCAGTTCTGATCACGAGAAGTGCCAGTGAGAGTGTAAGATCATACATTAATTCACCCGTGTTAAGTGCAGTTATTCGTAGAGGCCCGAGGTCTCTTTGGGGAGACCTTAAATGATGAGGCATCTGCAGACCAAGGGCCTTTAAGTGGGACTGGGAGGCGGAGGAGGAGGAGGAGGAGGAGGAGGAGTGGGCCAGACAGGGAAGGCTTCACAATATTTAATATTTGAGATAATGTGACTTTGAAGATGAGAGGGAGCATGTAAGGTAGGGGAGGACATTTCCTCCCAAGGGAGCAACAGGATTAGGTAGAAGACTATGGTTTAGGAGCCTATTGTGTTATTCCATGGGAAATGCGAAGGCCTGATTCAAAGCTTAGGAGAGCTGGGGCAGGACAGATTTGAAAGATATATAGGAGGTGGAACCTATAGATCATGGAGCAGGGCAAGGTATCACAACCTGACATTGTTGACAATTTGGGCCCAATCATGCTTTGCTGGGGCAGGAGGGACTGTCCCTTGCAGGTAGGATGCCTAGTTGCATTCCTGGCCTCTAACCACTAATGCAGTAGCATCCCTTCCCCCAGTTGTGACAACTGGAAGTACCTCCAGATACTGCCAGATGTCCTCTGGGGGCAAAATCACCCCTGGTTGAGAATCCCTAGTTTAGGACAGCTGTTAAAATATAACAGTCATGAAATAAAGCAAATACTTATGAATTAGGGGTTTGGAGAACACCCTAAGATTTATTTGTATTTGTAGCATGGAAGATTAAGCATCCTTGTCCTCAAGGAGCTTACTATTCAGAAAAGGAAGTACTTATACTCATTCATAAAGTGCCACATGAAGGATCAGAGAGGGGGTGACTCATTCTTTCTGAAGGAAGGGTGGGGGTCAGAGGAGGTCCAACCTCCTTGAGAGCTGATTTCAGTGCCCCTGGCTATTGACTCTGTTCCTCATGACAAAGAGCCTTTCTTCAGGTCAGACATACAAGTGTATTTTTTAACCACAATATCATTATGACACCTAGCAAAATTATCAAAAACTCAATTTATAATTATCAGTCTTATCTTCAAATGGACTGCTGGTTTGTCCAAGTAATGATGCATATATTACCTGTGGTTTTTATGTCCCTTAAGTCTCTTTATATCTAGAACATTTATCCACTGCCCCTTTTTTTCCTAATTTAGTTAAAGAAACCCAGTCAGCTGTGCCTTAGGTTTCCCACATTCTGGATGTGATGCATTGCTTTCTTGTGGCGCCCTTCACTTTTTCCTCTGTATTAGGTCTGAAGACTTGATTTTAGGTTTGGGGTCACAATTTGTGGCAAATGTATATTTCAGGGTTTCTCCTTCTCCCCAGCAATTATTTCAATAGTGTCAGTCCTCACATTCTTTTGGATGGCTGTGATGGCTAATTGTACGTGCAAACTTGGCTAGGCAAGCGATGCTGTTTTAAGTAGCTAGGTTTGTGGTCATTCTTATGCATCAATAGAAAACATACATTCACATTTTTTTCTAAACAGTTGCTTCATGTTACTATCCTGTTTAAAATATTCCATGAGTTGCCCATTGCCTATAGGATAAAGCCCAAATTCCTTATCACAGTGCGAAATTCCCTCACGACCAGCATCCGCCTCTTCTGCTGGCATCACCCCCTCACACCACACTCCACCGTACAGAGCAGGTTGCAGACATTTAAACACATTTTACTTTTTCTCAGCAGAGGACTTTGCATTGCCTGAAATAGGCCACCTCCTTGCTAATGATCTCTTACTCATGTTTGGGGCCTCAGCTCAGGAATGAGCTCCTGCAAGCCTTTCCTTGGACTTACATTGGGGTTAGATGTACATTCTTGGACTCTTTCCCGAGTCACATTTGTCTCACTGTGTTATTACTATCTCTTCACTCACCCATCTTCCCCAGCTAGACCTTGAGCCCCGGCAGACAGGACCATCCCTAACCCACTTCTGCACCATGGGCTCTCCTTCACTGCTGGCTGAATTAAAAACACCAGACTGCTCTTTGCCATCCTTCCACAATTCTCAACGACCTTAAAGCAAAACAACTTGCTCTAAGCTACCTTCCTGCAGGAATTCTGAGGCTACAGTGCAGAGAATGACCCATTGGAGGCCAGAGCATCCACACCCTCTCTGTTCTGCACTTGGACTTGGTCAAGAACAAAGTGCAAGAATGGGACAGCACAAGCCGGGAGCTCATCCTCTCTTGTGCTCCTGGAAGCTGTGGCTCTCAAGTCTCTCTGAGGTGGAGATTGGGAGCTCACATAAAGGGATGAGCAGACAATAGCTCCAGGAGCTTCATTAGATGATGACACAGCCACAGTAGCCCGAGGGGAGGCTTGGTCATCAGTGCCGTCACCAATGGTCGGCTTGGGACAGGCTTTAGTCAGGTGACCCCATAATCTTCAGCAGCATCTCCCTCTCCAATATTCTTTGCTATGGACAAATGATCTTTGTTCAATTTCATATCATTGTATTACATAAACACGGCTCTGAGTTGCCACCTCCAACTAGACTGCTGCTTCTATTTAGAAATTCGGGAGTTGCTGTTAGCAAATGAGGACAGAACGCTCAGTCTTCTCACAAGACTACCCCAACTGGATTCCCCATCATTGCCTTGCACCGCCAATGGCCCCGGAGACACCCCCATCGATCTCTGCTAATACCCCAGTGATGACAGCACAGCTGTCCCATCTCCCATAGAGTTGCTTCTGAATGTTTCTTTCATTTCTGCTGGAATATTGGTCAGGTTAAGGGGAAAGTTTTAAATGAAGCTTTAGAAGAGAAGAAAAAGAAAGCATGGCCAGCTAATCGTTTGTATGCTGACTATTAGCCCATCAGGATCGGAAACTCTCAGATAAAACAACTCCTAATGCAAATGCAGCAAGGCCATTCACTGTAGTGATTCTAAAGCTCACCTCTATTATTATAATAATAGGGGTCTCAAATGGAGCTGTTGAGAACAGTGGCTGCCCCTGACTAGAATTCAACCAGAAAGATCAAGAGAGAGCCCTAATTGCCTTTCTTCTCAGATCAAACAATTGACTTAATTCTCCAGGCCTACACACCGCAATGTGTTTGAGGAGATTCAAATAGGTTACTATGGAGGATTAAGGTTTTCTCGGCAGATTATACTTTTATGCCCTGTAGTTCATTGCTTGAAGTGTTAAGTAGCTTTGTCAAAATAAGCAGGGCTGGATGGATTTTTAGAAACTTGCAAATCACACACTCGTGCTGAAGAACACAAGGGAGGTGCGTGCCCCCCTCTCCTTTTAAAAATAAATTTAATGGTTGGAAGTGGGGAGAAATTAACCACAGTAAAGATTAGTTGGAAATTTCATGAGCTATCTCAGATAAGGGAAATAAAAGTGTGGGTGTTTATTGTGTTTCGCCTCTTAAAAATTGTTTCAGAAAATGATGCAGCTGAAGAAGCCCCATAAAGAGAAGGGATTTTCTTGCGAATGCGTAACCGCCTGAGGAGGAAGTCCAGGGGGGCTGTGAAATCAGACCCTTGAGGCGTCTCTGTAGTGCTGTGCTAATCAGGGTTATTTTACTCACAAAGATTTCATTTTTGCTTAAAGGAGCCGGTGGCAAAATAAGCTTTCATTGCCTTACAATTGGTGTTCCCAGGAAAGGGCACTTGCCGGAAAGTCTTCGGTGACATTCTGTCCTTGGCTCCACAGGGGGCTCCGTTGTCCTCCTAGGTCCCCCAGGAATGCGTTCCTCTTTAATCAAAGAGTGTTCTGTGTGTTTACCTGGTCACTAACTGAACGGAACTCTGGTCCTGTGCACACCGCCCTCCACTTCTTCTGATCTCCTGGGTCCATCGCTCTTAGCAAAGCCACGTTAAGTAGCTTAATTGATGTTGCCACATTGCACGACCTACCTATCAAATGTAAACTGCAGGCTAGAGAACTCCCTGGCAATGACTGCACGACCTCGGTGTGCAAACATCCCCCGGAACCATAGCAAGTGTGTTTTCTCTAACCTGACGCAGTCACAGCTACGTCTGAGACCGCCCTTCCCCATGCACTAGGTCTTGGCAAGTGCGAGGAAATATCTCCCTCTTGCTTTGATCTCTCATCCCCTCTGGTGTGGGCCTGGCTCCGCGTTCCTCAGCCATGCCTGTCTTCCCAGGTGTGAGAAAGCCATGGAGACAGCAGCCCTTGCCAATACTTCCAAATTGCAGCAGAGGCGCTCAGCACCACCACACTCCCCGAGGTCCCCGGGGCCCAGGAAAGCTCCTGGGTCATTTGTGGCCTTCTCCCCCAGGAGGGAGCTTGCTGGTAGACCTCAAGGCAGGTAAGCGGTGAGTGTGGGGATGTGAGATTGGCCCGGACAAAGCTAAACACACAGGAAGGTAGAGAAGCCAGAGGCCTAGGGGGAAGGCAAGAAAGCAAGAATGAAGTGGCCTGCCTGTTTCAGAGGCCGGGCACCACTAGGGTGGTGAGAGAGGGAGGTGGGCCGTTGAGCAGAGGAGAGGCAGGGAGGGGTGGGGATGGGGAAGTGGAGAAAAGTGCAGCACAGCTTCAGGGGCACCAAGCACTGTGTGGTCAGCATCACAAACTCCCTTCTGTCTCTGAGAGAGCATATGTACAACACCATTGCTCAGTCATGGAGGAGAGCGGCAGAACAGACAGTGCTGAGTCCAGTGCCCAGGCTGCCCACGGGGAGGAGACTGAGATTGCACAGGTTCTCATCGCGTCACCTGGCCAAGGGGCTTGGGGAGCTGGTTTTGGCACCGCCAGCTGTTCCATCTCTCTCTCCTCTCCGCCATGTTTCCTTTTTTGGGTCATTCTCATCCTGAGTCCTCCATGGAGCCCTCTGCCCTTCGGCTCCTAGCTTCAGCCCCCTCGGTGTGTAGAACGTCTTTCCTCAGAATTCCCTCAGATTAAGTCCCCGGTGGCGGGGCAGCATCCAGTGAATGAGGACCTCCGATGCCTGGGGTTCGAGTGCAGCGTGAATGGTTTCATACAGGGCTCGGCAGACTTCTGTGTAAAGGGCCACGAACTGTGGGCTTTGTGGGCCCACAAACAAAACTGAGACTCTTATGTAGGTACTTCTAGAACAAGAGAGAAAGCAAATTTTTGCATAATTTTTATTGGTAAAATCCAAAGCTCTGTAGACACCGAAATCTGGATTTCATATAATTTTCACATGCCACAAAATATTCATCTTTCGATCTTTTTTCAATTATTTAAAAGAGTAGGAAGCTTGCTTAGCTTGTGGGATGTAGAATGACTGGGTGGGCTGGATTTGGCCCGCCGGCTGGAGTTTGCCCCCACGTCCCCTTCTGTCCTTCTCCCCCCCCCCCCCCCCCAGGTATAAAGAAGAATGAGAAATGTCACTATACTAGTAAACAAAGCTGCACTCACAACTCTGTTCTTCCCATGGCTCTGCAGACTTGCTCGTAATGGATGACAGAAATGCTAGTCATCCAAACCTCAGCTCCCGAGATCAGTGCCTGTGGTTCATGGAGGTAGGCAAGATGAGGTTGCAGAGTTTTGTTTACTCTTCTTCCAGGTAATTAGGCCACGGGCCCAAATGCCTTTGTAATTACTGCCAGCATATCCCTTCAGCACACGCCCTTTATCTGAAGTCTGCGCCTGGGACCCTGGTGGCAACCTTAAATTTTTATGGCAAACAGTTTTCAGAACATTTAAACATACAATATTTCCTTAGATCTGCTTAACAACCAGAGAGGTTGAAAGTGTAATTATTATCCTCATTTTATGATGGAAAAGAACCTAAACAAAAGCAAGGCTTCCAGGGGTTGTGGTGCTAAGATGAGGCATCTGGGAGTGGACAGAGACGGAGCGCAGGTGTTGTAGGAGCTGGGGCTATAGCGACAAAGGTAGAGCTGGAGCTACATTGGAGAGGCGTGACAGCCGATGGAAGGTAAAATAGTCCCCTGACATTAAAAGAATCGGTACATGAATGAAGATGTAAAAACACTCCCTCTTTGAATATTTCAAAAAAATATTTAGCTTTTTTATTGTAACTTAGAAGCATATCTTAAGGTAAAAGGCTCCAATGTTGAGTAAATCCAAAAGATAAAAAGAATAGACTTCAAGGTAATAATTATACTTCGAAAAACAGCCCCAGGATGCTCCAAAGGCCCATCCCAAGAATGCAAGCTTTGTTGGTACCATCTAGGTTATGGTCTTAAAGCGGGCAGCAGAGAATATTAAGAAGATCACAGAGCACAGGTTGGCCCTGAAGGAAAGCATGAATGGGACACAAAGGCAGCGGTGGTAACCCTTTCCCACTGATCCCAGTGAGATCACAGAGGCTGCGACTTTCATGAGCCACAGCAGGTTAGTGGCTGGGCCATCCGACTACCTGCTTATCACTGGCTTCCTTCTGGGGAGAGGTCAGGGAAGCAGGGGCAGCCCGCTGCTGCTGTCTGCTTCTATCCCGGCCACACGGGGACATCACACAAGCCCGGAGTCCTTTGAACACTGCCCTCAGGAAGTGCCACTTGGTGACAGAACTGATGCACTGAAGGGTAGTGGTTAAGAGCGAGATAGCTCCGGAGTCACACTAACCCGGGCTCACACCCCAAGTCTCCCCTCACTGGCCTTGACCTTGGGGAGCCTGCCTTCACCTAGTTCATGGAGTGTAAGGGAGGATGATGCTGTAGCTGTAGCACCGCTTGTGGGGAGCACTAAATGAGACACTGCATGTAAAATGAGTGGCAAGTAGCAGCTGCACAATAAATGTGCACTGTTGTTCTGGGTGTTATTTATTAAGCCCCTTAGCAAACCTGAAACGGCTAATGACTCTGGAGAGGCAGCTCTGTGGCCGAAGAAAAAGCGGTGGGCTGGGATTCAAAAGACTGGGGTTGCAGGTCAAATTCTGACCCTTGGGGAGAGGTTAAGTAATCTGAAGGAAGCCCCTCTTAACAGCCTGAGTTGTCTCATCTCAAAAACAGTGATAATAATGTCTCTTTACAAGGTCATTGGGAGGATTAAGTAAGACGGTGTAAGATTGCTTGATATATTGTATTATTACATTGTGCCACAAACTGCTCACAGCAACATCTCTAAACGCGGCAATATATACATATTTACATGCACACCGCATCTCATTCTAGAAAAGATTTGAGGCATTCTTTAAACCTCAAGCAAAGCTCAATAAATGAAAAGAATCCACCCATGTAAATAAAAAGAATGCACACAAAATAATGGGCTATAAATATGATTTAAAAATGAGGACCCTGGAATAGGTAAAAGTAGGAACAAAAGATCTAGGAGAAATAAACATTCAAAATTGTGGGTCAGAAGATTTTTCTGCTGTTCAAACTGATATCTAATTTATCTTTTAGTTATCTTGAGAGTCAAAGGAAAAACAGGGAGATGTGATTTTTCATTCTTATTGAAAAAAAAAAAGTACTTCTATTTTTCCCTCTCCTCTCCTCTTTTACTCTCCTCTCCTCTCCTCTCCTCTCCTCTCCTCTCCTCTCCTCTCCTCTCCTCTCCTCTCCTCTCCTCTCCTTCCTTGCCCCCTCCATTCTTCAGGAGAAACATTCATGTGCAACCCTTACTACAACCTTGCCAAGTTAAGTAATTTAGAAAAACCACGAACCAGCGAGGTTGCTTTGCTTGCCTGAGATCACACAGCTAATAGAAGGCAAGGCTGGCTGGGATTCAAATTTATGTCCAAGGCACTAAAGCCCTTCTCTTGAGTAAAATTATTCAGCAGGAGCCTCCTGCGCTACAGGAGCCGGGAAAGCTATTTCCTAGAGAGTTAGTCAGGGACGGTCTTGGTGCCCCAAATCTCTGCCCAATGTGTGACTCAGCAGAAAATTACTTTTTCAAGACAAAAGAAGAAGAAGGAAACCCTCCCATTGGCTCAATGACTGGCAAGTAGAATCAGCCTTCAGGGAGGGCATCTGGGGACACAGGAAGGAAAGGTGGTTGGCTGCCCTGAGACTGGTAAGTGAATTTAGCAGAGGGCCCTTGCAGAGGTGTCCTGCTCAGCCAACAATGGCTGCAGGAACAACAGAAGCCCACAGAGAGTGCTCTAAACAAGAGAGAGAATCTCAGCTCAGCCCTGGGCGGGGAGCACATTCATCGGCTGGAATGGACCAGGCGAGAAGAGGAGGAAAACGAAATGATCCTCATAGCCCCAACCAGCCAGGCCTGTACTTCAGGCCCAGTAACTGATACCACAGTTCCACTGCCCAGAATTCCCAGGCATCGTAACTAAGAGGGGATCAAGTTTACTGTGTGGGTAGCATATAGTTCCCCCTGGCCTTTTTAATAGATCCATAAAGTCCTAGTTAAGGAGCTCCTCCAGGCACCATCATAGTAATATCTGGTCTGGAGGAGCCTTCCTGTGATTGCAGCCCACAGTCAGGGACACCTATGATTTCAGCAAGGTTATGTCTCTTCGGGCGGCTGTAGATTACGTTAGCCTGGATCGCAAAATGCATTTCACGGTGGGTTCATAAAAGGGACACCGAGTGACTGAGAGGGCCGTGTCTTCAAGCGATAGTCTCGCAGCCAGTGTGGCATCTCGTCTCATAAAGCTTTTTCCTCTAGTGTCTCTTGATCAAAGCCAAGGGCTTGACCCCTACAGTGCAGCTCAGGGCAGACAATTCTGCAGAGGCTGAGACGCTCGGTTCAGCTCTGTGCCTTCTGCTGTGGACTGTGATCAAAGGAAAGGCTTTATGTGGCATTGGGTCGAGTATATCATTACAATAACTGTCCATCAATATGACTTTTTTAAACCTGAGGTTTTGATAAAAATTGGACAGTTGACAGTTTGGTGCTATATTTTTGGACAGTGTGTCAGTTGAGGCTAGAACAATGTCCTTTGGTCATAGTAAGTAAACAGAGGAGAATGTGGTACTATTTTATGAAATGGGAGTAGGCAAAAGATGCTCTGTACTTGGATTGATAGCCATTCGACCACGGCCTGGAGGCCAGCAGCAGAAAACTGGAGTTGTTCTTAGGAAATGGTTCTGGGGCTTTTCTGGGACTTGAGAAAAATGACTAATGAAGTCCTGAAAATGTTACTCGGCTGAACATGAGAAGAAGCTCTGGGTGTGTAACTGTCAGAGCAGTTGTTACTGGTTCCCCTCAGTGACCATATACAGCCTGGAGGACGTGCCCACAGATAACACAGTTTTGATCGAAGCAATGTTCTGATGCAACTGCCAGGATGCATTAATTGAAAGATGTACTTGTTTCAGTTTCTAAATAAATGACCGTGTTTTATGAGATAATTGGATATGAGCCAATTACATTTTGGGAGACGTTTGCCAAAAATGGTTTTAGTTGGGCCTTATAATTAATTAACTGGAGGTCCTCTGAATCAGAAAGGTTTGCTTGCTATCAGATGTAATTTGGAGGAATTTGGGCCATAAATCCTTGTCTGTGGGGATTATTCAACTTGAGTCATGGTACTTTAGAGAGGACCCGAAATGGAATCCTTGCCTCTAGCTTGAGTGACAAACATTCATGGACAGGACCAGTGAAGGCAGACAAAATATAAGAGATGACCAACACACAAAAAAATATATGTGAGGGAACATTTCCCAGGCCCAACATTACCCAGAGGAAGTGGAATGCCATGTTAGTAAGTCCAGAAGCATCCCGGAGTCACAGATAAATCCAAACTAGAGCAGAATCTAGTTTGGGGAATCAAATAGTAAGGGCTACATATTGTATTTCTATCCATCTTGTTTGCACATTTTTACTCATTCAAGGCTATCTATAACATAGCCTGGGATGGGAGAGTCTTTTCAAGGAAAGGCCTCAGGTAGATGATGGCCTTCCAGAGTTCCAGGCTGTGGTCAACACCCAAAAGGCCATCTTTGTGCTTTGGGATGCTTCCAGGTTCCCCTCTTCCCTGCCTTACATCTTCAGCTCTCCACAGTATAGCTCTGACTCAGAAGGAAGTATTAAGCCTCATGTAAGAAACTTCCCCATGTAAAGCCAGGTGCTTACTTCCTTAGTTCTGCTCGCTGATCTACTGGCTCTCCTGGCCCAGGCTTCTTGTCTGAGTCTAGTTTCCAATGGGAAGCAGTGGGCTGAGAAAGGGAGAGCAAGAGAATGACTCAGAGCCAGGGAAATGTTAAGTGCAGAGACATAAAAAAAAATTATGGACATGGAACCATATTTTATATAAAAATTAACACATTAAGCGCCCTGTTAGTCACCCGTGAATGACACTATATTTTCCGTCCAGAAGACAAAACAGGCTGGGCGCTTAATGTGTTAAATATTGTGTATTCATGGTAAATCCGAATCAAGAACTGGCAAAAAATGGTGCCCTGACCGGGAATCAAACCATGACCTCCTGGTTCATAGGTTGATGCTCAACCACTGAGCTATACTGGCTAGGCCCTCTTTCTTTAGCTTGAGAAGTTGTTGTTACCTTCACCCCACAACATAAAAAACTAAACATGGTGTGTTAAATATTATAGGCCTAATGCATATTTGTTTTCAAAAGCTTACCATAGCAGTTTTTTTAAATTGGTATCATGCTTTATTAAATTCTCTTTTGAAAACAAATTTTCTAGGGTACAGGTATTTTTTCCTGTCTAATGGGGGGACTAGAAACCTGTGCTGTTATCTGATCATTCAGAAATGCTTCTCAGTGCCAATTATTGATCTCTGTTGTTTGATGACCAAGACTTTACTGCCTATAAAGCATAAGTATACAGAGGATCGATCCAAGCGTTGTCCATCAGAAGAGCATGTCTTGTCTGTTGCAAAATGGTCGGTGTGACCATTTTATCACTAGGTTCCTCAATGCCTTTCTATTAGGATCCACATGACTCATCCACTTGATTTTTGTTTTGGGGAATATTTTATTTCTGATGTGAAATTTGAAGTTTTAACTTATTAGAAAATCCTAACTTTGTAATATAATGTATTTCCCTTTCCCCCTTATTACCAGAGCATCACTCAAAACTTAATTATAATAATGGGGTAATCTCGGCCCTGGTAAGATGATTTCTAGAGAGGAACCTGGTTTGAATATGTACTTGCTGAATCCCTGAATGAATGGATTAGTTCCTTTGGACCAACTCAATTCCATTTCTGATATAAATGTCATATTTTATATTGTGTTTCAACTTATAAATTACTTTGGGTTATCTCAGAAGTAGACTGAGAATTAATCTTGAATTCAATCTATAAAACAAAGAAGCACACCGTACTCACTGAAACATAGAAGAATAGGGACAATGAGTTTCTTTGATTTTCGTGGCTTAATGTAATAATGTAATCTACAAGAGCACAATCAATGTGGGTTTCATCTCTAAGGTAGAGCAAGGAGAAAAATCACCATTTCACCATTTTTAATTCAGGGAAATAAGGTCATTGGAGGAACATGGTCTTTGAAGTCAGATTATATAAAAGGCACTAATGTTGTGACCTTGGAAAGCTAAATAGTTTTGAATCTCAGTTCTGTTGTCTATAAAACTGAAGGAACAATGCCAGGTACCTCCGAGGGTATCATATGAGTTAAATGAGATAAAAGATGTGAAGTCCTGCACATACGATATGACAGAGCTAAGTGTTCAGGGGAATTCAGATCCCTCCCTTTCCTGTGAACAACATCACAAACAGAAATTCAATTATGGAAGAAGAAAGGCCATCAAGGAGCACTCAATTTTCCTTGCCTTTATAAATCAAGAGCAGATTTATGAGCTATATTTTGGTGTGCTTACTGGCAAAAACAAAAACAACAAGCACAAAAATCAGAGACAGAACCTCATGGTTGTGCTGTGCTATCATGCCTGTAAAAGGTCCCTGGGCAGTTTTCGTTTGGCATTTACGATCCGGAGTTCCTGAGTCCCGTGAGGAAGACCACAAACCACTCACTCTGCTTCAGGTATTGACATTCCTCTGAGGAGCTGATATCGTCTCTAGGATTATTACTCATCATGACTGAAGTTCAATAGATAAATGAGAAGCAGCCAGTCTTCAGCCCTGGAAGTGACTCACTTCTCAAGTAATGCTCTCCCTTCCCTCCAGATCGGCTCAGAGACGCCCTGAAGCAGAGATGCGCATTGTCAGAGTGCCTCTGGGTCTGTCCCAGAAGCCTTTGTGGGTTATCTAATAGTACTGCACGGGCATTTGGCCCAGTGCTTTCTGGAGCTTGTCCTGCAAATTCCTGTAATTTGCACCAGGTCACTTGTTACCCATTTGTGCTGACTGAACAGTTTGAATCACGGGTGTGAAAAGGCAACTGAAGTAATAGTTAGCAGAGACCTTCCAGGAATGTGCGATTGTCATCCTGACCACGTGTAAGCAGGGTCATGAACTACATCAGTTCTTCACTTTGCAGTGAAGAACACTGCACACACACACACACACACACACACACACACACACATAGAAAATATGTTTAAGAATAATTGGTCACTGTGAAAACTGCCTTACAATGAGAATCTGCAAAAAAGCAAAAAAAGCAATAAATAAATAAATAAATCTCGAATGGGTCTCCAGCCTTGTTTGTGGATATTTTTGGTGTTCTTTTTAGACTGATTAGAGCTTCCATGGTTCAGTGTTGTCCTCTACGGATGTTATGTTGCAAGTGTGGCATTCAGGTGCTTATTTTCCAGTTTAGCATTTCACTAATAGTCTGTTATTTTCC
This sequence comes from Myotis myotis, assembly GCF_014108235.1. Taxonomy (NCBI): domain Eukaryota; kingdom Metazoa; phylum Chordata; class Mammalia; order Chiroptera; family Vespertilionidae; genus Myotis; species Myotis myotis. The sequence continues at coordinate 24,645,443 of NW_023416357.1, read as the reverse complement.
GCCTAGGTTGCTTTGTGACAATCTCATGCAGAATTTCCTCCCATGTGGCCTTTTCTCTTTTAGATTCGTCCTATTATCCACTAAAGAGTGATGAGATAAATAGGTGCCATCAAGTGACTATAGGGAAGTAAGTGCCCAGCACAACCTTGCAAATACGCAGTTGTTTTCTCACCTGGGGAGCTTTGAAATGTGTCCACACTGGAAACTTTTTAAAGGGCCTGTTAAAAAAAACACTACTTGGTGTTGCATCTATACAGTTCCCACAGGAGTTTGGTTAAAACTCTACTTGCATGAATATACATGGGTATTTATAGAAGCAAGAAAGTGAACAGGAAATGGTTTTCCCCTTGGGCATGTCTCATGCAGGGTATGAAGCACAGAAGTGACCAGAAATGCTAGGTTTCTGCAGGGAAGCCGGCCAAGGAGCTCAGAGCTAGAACACCTGGCTGCTGTCTTCACCAGAGGCCGCAGCCACTTCCTGGGCGTTCATTGCCGGGAGAAGGAACTGGAAGCCTCACAGGGACCTGGCCCTCTGGAACAGGAGGAGTGACTCTGTGGCTCCCTGGGCAGTATTTAGCATGAGGAACGAGGCAGGTTGCCAGTCTGGACGTGGGAAGGTTCTTACGTGGAGTAGCTCGGCAGTGTCATCAAGAGCGTGGGGTGTTCCTCTTTCTGTTTCACTGTCCCCAGCACATCAGCAATGTCTTTTCCTACAGATGGCAGCGGGGATGACATGAGGAAGACTGCTTTTTAAATTTTTACTTTTTACCACGTGTCTATTATTAGTGTGAGTGCTTTCCAGATACCTGTCTCAGGAGATTTTCCCTAGAGTCATGTTGGAGCTCCTGAATTGGGCTCATGGGCGTGCCTATAAAATCACTAGAAATGGGAATGAGACCATTGTGATCTGCTGAGACCAGGGTTTCCCAGCCTTGGCACTATTGACTTCTGGACCAGATAATTCTTTGCTGTCGGGGTGACTGTCCTTTCACTGTAGAATGTTTAGCAGCATCTCTGGCCTCCACCCACTAGATTCTAGTAGCACCAATACCCTGTTGTGACAACCCACAATGCTTCCAGACATTGCCAAATGTCCCCGGGGTGTGAAGTCACTCCCATGTGAGAACTACCATCCTAGAGTAACTCTGAGACCCCTGGTTTTGCACCAGTAGGAAAGGGACTACAAACCCATACATCAGTCTGGAGGGCATCCTCTTCATCAGTCTCAAGAGGAACCTGAAAGACAATGGTCAGCACTGAGTGTTCCGGAGAGCAGAGCGGGGGCAGAGGACTCTGGGAGCTGCATGCAGGGAGCAGAATGGGAGGCAGGCTTGGCTCTGCTGGGATTTGATAGATGCAGTGCAGCTCTGACCTCTGTACACTTCCCATCCTGCTATTCCCCAAATGGCTGGCGTTTGTCCTGTTTTGGTTTGCTGGTTTTATTTTTATTTATTTATTTATTTTTAAATGTTTTTTAAAAATATATTTTATTGGTTTTTTACAGAGAGGAAGGGAGAGGGATAGAGAGTTAGAAACATCGACGAGAGAGAAACATCGATCAGCTGCCTCCTGCATACCCCCTACTGGGCATGTGCCCGCAACCAAGGCACATGCCCTTGACCAGAATCGAACCTGGGACCCTTCAGTCCGCAGGCCGACGCTCTATCCCTGAGCCAAACTGGTTAGAGCTGCTGGTTTTATTTTTGTTTTTTCAGTTATTCTGTTTCTTTTCCTCCACTGTACATCAGATGGAGTGTTTCTTAGCTTAGCTCATCTGGCCCCAAGGAGAAGTAGCACACCAGTCAGGGGATAATCTCTTAGAGATGGTGGACCTCAATCTTGATGTAGCATTTGAATGAGACTGTGGGTGTCCTCCTTGGGGAAGGGATGAGTGTATTCTGCTAGTATATATGGATATTGAGGGAGGCCGTTGGCAGACACTATAAATTGAATTACTGAACATGTATTTCCAACTCCCTTCTCTGTTCCCTGTCTTTACTATAGAGGTTGTAAATGCCCACACTCACCTGCACGGCTAGTGGTAGCCACATAACACAGTCTAGCCAGTGAAGCATAAACAGACGTTAGGGAGGACACTGCTCTAAGAAAGCATTCGCTTTATTCCTAAAGGAAACAGAGGTAGCCGGCCCCAGACCTTTCTTCCTTTTCCACTTCCTCCTTCCTGGACCACAGATGCAATTCCTGGAACTACAGTCATCCTGCAGCCATGAGACAACAGGCCGACATGCTAAGCATGACATAGTGGGAAAATAGATGGTAGGTCTGCCATAACCTCATTATTCACTTGATCACTTCTGGATTGCCTGCCTCGGGACTTATCAATAATTGAGTAATTTGTAAGTCAGGTATTTGAGTCATTATAAGTCAGGTATTCTTTCATTTGAAACTGAACACCAACTGATTTATAACATAAAGAAGGTAGAATGAAGGGGAAAGAGTGAAGTGAAAGATAGGGATGCTATTAGCCTTACATTCAGTGGGGTTGAGATTGTGACTTCAGCCTTTGCAATATGGTCTTCAATAGTATCTGATAAGTTCCCACCTACCCTCACTTTTTTAAATCCCAAGATCATTCCCTGACTAAGTATACTGTATTCGGCTGATAAATTGTGGGTTTTTACCTAGAGGAGGGCTGACAGAGCCACAAGCATCAATCAAGTGCACAGCTTTTGAGATTCTAAGTATGCTTTTGAAATTCATTGTCTTGAAATTCAAAGACTTAATTCGCAAGAACCAGCTTTTTGAGAAAGAATATGTCATTGAATTCCAAAAGCTGGGTTTTGAGTATTCAAAGAAAAATCTCTGAAGGAATCAAGGCATAAAAGTAGGTTCCTCTGAAGTGAGGAAAGAGAATTAGAGGTTTAGTGGGAAATCCAGTACTTGGCAATGTGCCTGTGTGGCAGGATAGTAAAAAGCTAGGAAAATGCCTTGGCGAGTAGAATGGGGAAACAGAGAGATAGCTGAACATCCTGCCGAGCATTTACAGTCAGACACAGAAGGTCACCTCCCTAGGGATGGCATCTGGGCCTCCATTATATTCAGCTCCAGGCCCAGAAAAGCAGCAAAACCAGGTGAGCGATGCCAGTACCAGCGGCAATGACTAATGATCCCCTGCCCTGGTGATGACCAATCAGTAGAGACCACAACCCTGAAAGGGCACACCTGGAAAACTGATGAATATTCTGCTGAAATAATCTCCCGAGACCTCCCCTTAATTCTGCCTGCAAGAGAGAGATAAAAACCCTCAAGACAAAAACCCAGTGCCCACTCCCCCTCCCACCCCTTCTTCCCCCATAGGCACGCATCTCCTAACCTCTAAGGGACTTGCACTTAGGGGAGCAATGGGCAGTGGCAGCTGCTCCTGGCCTAAACCCCCCTCCCCTGAACCCCTCTCCAAGGCCCCCTTTTTTTCTGACTTCCCAGTGAGCTAAAACAGCCCTCCTTGGCTCATTTCTTTCCTATGACATTTTTAGAGAAACGAAGCAGCCCAGCCTAGGTCCCTCTCCTAGCTTCTATGCTAAGCCCTTCCTCGTTTCACTGTCCCAGCTTTAATAAATCTACCCGCACAATTACCTCAACTTGTATTGTGAAATCTTTCCTGCATGAAGTCCAGAGCCCCCACACTACTTGCTGGCCCTATGCAGACCCATTCAGGGCCAGGTCTCTTGTCCGGTAACACCTGTGCTCTGCCCACCACTCTCCACCGCAGTCCTGGGTTGGGAGGGGGCAGGTTGGAAAATGTAAGAGTAGAAAGGACATGCACTCCTCTTTTTAAACAGCAAGCCTCACAGAAGGCCCCTCAACACCTAACATGGTGTCATAGCCATAAAATGGGAATGGCTAATGACTAAGGACAGGCCAAGGCAGAGAGGGCCCAAGACAGCTCTGCTGAGTTTCCTGTAACCCATAGTCATAGAAGAGAATCAGAAAACTGTTCACGTGCCTAGAGAGTCTCAGAATGGTTGCAATGGCTAGTGGATCTTACCAGAGCATGGATGATACAAACCAGGTGAAGTAGGATCCAGGAGATCATGGTGGTATCTCAATCAGCTTGTTGGGAGTCAACGGAGATGCTGATGACCAGAGATCCGGAGATGTGAAGGAGGACAGAGTTTAAACATAGATAGATGCCTACCTATCCCCAATTCTCCAGCACCACACAACTCCCCCAGAAATGACCTGCCCTCCCAGGAAAATGGATGGGAATGGAGGGATTAAATCTGACTTTATAGAGTTTAAATATGAAATGACCGAGTTTGCCTAATTGACAATCATAAAGATTCTGCTGGCTTATAAATGGGGTCTTTTAGTTACAGAAAATAAAATTAATCCTTTTTATGCCCAACAAGATGGCTTGAGAAAATGGAACCTGCTGCATAAAAAATTGAGGCATAAGTATATTATTTAAAGTAATTAAAAATAAACAAGCAAAGAAATAAAAATGGCAATAATCAAATACTCTAAAGAAGAAGAGGTGGGAGAGGAGAGGATGGTTACAAAAAAAGTTAATTAAATCCTCGTTTTTCATTTCTGGAAGACAATAGGCTAAATATAAAATTTGATACATTCAGAAATCTCATATTCATGCTACTTAGTATTTTGAAGGTAAAAATATAAGACAAAAAAACATTTAAGAGGTTGTTGCTTAGGAGAGGGATTGGGAATAGGTAGGAGACTTTCTTTTTATCATAAACTAGAGGCCTGATGCAAGAAATTTGTGCATGAGGCTAGGCCCTCGAAGCCTCGGCTGCCTCGTGACCCCACAGCCCCGCCCACTGCTTGTAACAGAAGGTCATTCTGCCATCGAGTCTAATTAGCATATTAACTCTTAATTATATAGGATTGTTCTTTACTATTTGATTTTTTTCTTACAACATACTGGTGTTACTTTGATATAAATTAAACTAGAAAGAGGATCACTATGAACCTGTGTGTGTTTGTGCTATGTGCTGTAGCCATAAACACTAATAGAATATGTATACTAAGATAAAAGTACCCCTAAGTGTTCTAAGAATATGGAATACCTTGCTCCAGAGGGTAGCTTTGCAGAGCTCTGTAAGAATTCCCGGGCTTTATGGGCAACTGTGGCAACCACCAGACCAATAGGAAGTGGAAACTATGGGGCAAGAGACAGACCGAGGATAAATAACCCATGAAGCTTAGATAGATTTGTCAATATAGTTATTGTGAGAGGCATTTGGATTTTCTTTAGTGAAATGTACCCAGAGTTTACAGTTTTTACACACACACACATACACACACACTGGGTTTAGCTTGCACTCTAGCCCACTAATCATCATTTTTTTCACTTAGCCCTTGAGTCTCCAGAGCCCATTGAGATCTCCCTACCTTGCCCATGTTCTCTCATAGGCAGAGGCTGACGGCAGGGGGTAGAGGGCTTATGACTGAAACTGATGGTCATTTGACTGTGACTTCCGATGGGCGTAAGAAACAGCCCAGCAAATCTTTGTAATGTCGAGCATACCCCTATGCAACAACACTGAGCCCACTTGTTTTGTTTTGTTTGTTTTTAGTCAAAATGACTTTTGTACTGGCTCTGGCCAACAGGGCCGATGGAGCTGTAAGAGGAGAGATACATTCGGGAGCAGGTGAATTAGTGATATGGATCTGCATCCCCTAATTGCTTCTTTAGGCAACACATACAAAATAGCATTTTCAGGATGCTACCAATTCATTGTCATAGAGTCTGAAGAGGCAATTAAGGGTTTTATATATTCTATTTAAAAAAATGTTTCTTTATTGATTTCAGAGAGGGAGGGAGAGAAAGAGAATGAATGAGAGAGAAGCATTGATTGGCTGCCTCCTGCAGGATTGGGGACGGAGCCAGCAACCCGGCCATATGCCCCAACCTGAAATCGAACTGTGACCTCCTGGTTCATAGGTTGCTGCTCAACCACTGAGCCACTGTGACTGGGCGGGTTTTATATATTCTTGATCCAAAATCAATTCAAGCTGGTTTATGACTGGTAACAACAATCAGTGGGATTAGTTAAAATTTCCAGGCTGGCAAATTTCCTGAAGTTATTTCATAAACTCTTGAAAACCAGAGAATGAGCTGAGATTTATTTTTTAAAAGTGATTTCAACCCATGACACCAAGGGTATAATCACACTCTTCCATAACTACATCATGGTTCCACCAAAGAAAAGTCTCTTCATGCGGCCACAGGTAGGTGAATGGGAGCTCCTGACCTCCAACGGCACTATTTCACTTTCCCAGCAGCAGCATCTGGGAAGCACTGGGGGTAGGTATGTTGCTTTTGCGAGATCACAACACCTGAAAACTGGCATTTGCTTTCTGGCCACTCATCTGGCCAACCCGGAAAGGGCTTACAGTTGGGGACAATACAGATAGAGGTTTAATCAAAATCAAGCTCCATACAGCCCTAGCCAGTTTGGCTCAGTGGATAGAGTGTCAGTCTGTGGACCGAAGGGTCCCGGTTCGATTCAGGTCAAGGTCAAGGGCACGGGTATGCGGGAGGCACCCAATCGATGTGTGTCTCTCACATCTGTGTTTCTTCTGTCCCTTCTTCTCCCTTCTATTCTCTCTAAATATCAATGGGAAAAATATCCTCAGGTGAGGATTAAAGAAATCAAGCTCCATACACATTTTATACCTACGACAGGGTCATTTCGTTGTAATTCAACATTAGGATGTTTGAGGTGTTGATAGGTAGGAGTTGGAAAATCTGTCATTTAAAAACCACCAGCAGTTGTCTAGTTCAGTGGAGGCCTCCTTTCTGAACAAGATGGTTCTTTTGTTCTGGGTGAACTGCCCAAATGGGCTGCTTAGTTGACTGAACACAAACACACCTAACCCTCTTCTATCAATCTGAATTTTTTCCTGAAACTCCTGCCATTTAGTGAAAAGCTGTTTCATGAAAAATATTTCCATTAGTTGTAATGAATTTTGTCCTCATCTAAGACTTTCAGTTATCTCAGAGAGAAATATATCAATTGGATAATGAAAATATGGTTAAATAGTTAGTAAACAATAATTGTAAAATACATAGAACTTGCATATAAAATGTAATGTAATGAAGGTTTATCACCCGTTTTTTTCTCTGCACCATTTTCTTTACCAGTTTTTCAATGATTTTAGGCCTCATGGTTATCTTGTACGCAAACTATATTTAAAAATAAATTGAAGCACAGGAAAATAATATCTTTCAGGAAAAATGAAGGCTTAACAGGAGAGCACTTTGTGAGACATGGAAATGGGGCGAAGTACAACAGCATGAGGATTAGTGGAAAAGGCCACTGTTTCATTTCTCTTGCTCGGTATAGGTGCACCAAGCAAAACATCCACACACGTGCATGCTTCAGTTTGTTCTGGATGATATTCTCAACTGGAAGCTGTTGGCCTGAAAGTTGGTATGTCTTTGCCTGAAGGTATAATTTCAGAATATCACTCCTGTAGCTCATTTTTTAGTGTGTTTTGGGACACAAAAGTTATCATACTGACAAAAAGGAGTGGTAGGCATCCCAAAGATGTCCATGTCCTAATCCCCCAAACCTGTAACTATGTCACTTTACATGGCAAAATCAACTTTGCAGATGTGATTAAGGATCTTCAGATAAGAGGATTCTTTGGGATTATGGGTGGGGGTTGGGGGTGAGGGCAGAGGGGCAACGTAATCACAATGGTCCATAAGAGAGTGAGGCAGGAGGGTTGGAGAGAGCCTGTGATGATGGTAGCAGAGGTCAGGGTGATGCAAGGGAGAACTTACTGGACAAGGAAGCAGACAGATGGTCTCTAGAAGCTGGGACAGGCAAGGAGATGGATTCTCTCAGAGCCCCTGAAGGAACATGGTCCGGCTGTTCCATTTTAGATTTCTCACCTTAAAATTGTTACATAGCCTGGCCTGTGTTGCTCAGTGGTTGAGTGTCAACCCATGCACCAAGAAGTCACCGGTTCAATTCCTGGTCAGGGCACATGCCTGGGTTTCTGGCTCAGTCCCCAGTAGGGGGTGTGCAGGAGGCAACCTATCAAAGATTCTCACCTCTGATGTTTCTATCTCTCTCTTCCTCTCTCTTTCTCTGAAATAAATAAAAGAATTAAAAAATTTGTTAGATAAATTTGTGTTGTTTTAAGCCACTGAGTTTGTGGTAATTCATTACAGGAGCAATAGAAAACTAGTGCAAGTCATTAGTTTTGAAAAGAGTCATTGCAAAGCAGTGCAATTTTCAAGAGCCAGTAGGGCAAACTTGTTGATTTGACAATCTCTATGAGGTGTAAGTCTGTGCCTACCCTTTGTTCTATGCAGTCTCTTCATCATTGGCTAACATCAGCATCCACCACTTGGTTTTGTGATTCACTGAATGTTGTATTTTATTTTTAATTGTGATATAATTGATATATAATGTATTAGTTTTAGGTACACAGCATAATGATTTGATATATGCATATAATGCAAAATGATTGCCACAAGTTTAGTTAACATCCAAAATTTTTTTTTTCTTGTGATAAGAACTTTTAAGATAGACTCTTACAACAGTTTTCAGATGCACAATACAGTATTTTAACTATAGAAATTTATTGACTTCACTGAAAAGTATAAAATTAGGCCTGGCTCCAAGTACCATCTTACCCAGAAGTTTAAAATGCTACATTTCCCCATGATTGTTTTATTTTCCCTCCTCTTTATGCTAGATTTATCTTCAGGGTGGCTCCCCTCATGTGAACAAAATAACCCCAGGCAATTCCAGACCTGACACCCTCACCACCACCTGAAAAGGAAAGAATTTGCTTTCTTGGAGTTCATGTGGAAGATAAGGAAGATTTCTTTCCTCAAAGCAAATATCTCTATGCCTCATGAGCCGTAACTAGATCATGTCTTCTTCTCTAAACAAAATATCAAAACTCAGGGATGGGGAGGAGGGGAGAAGGTGAGGTAGTAGATTGGTTTATGTTCTACATGAAAACAGAAGAGGAATAAATTCCACCCAAATCACTGGCTGAGAATAGGAAAGGAGAAATTGTCTAATGAAAGATTTGGGTGCTGTTGGAGAGATGAGGTGAATCAATACATGTCCTCAATAATAGAGTACAATAAATACATTAAGATAAGCACCAAATACTATGGTGCTATAGTATCAAAAAGGAGAAAGGTTCAACCTTTTGTCAGGAGATAAGAAAAGGTTGTGTTAGCTAGTTGTGGCTTGCCTATTTTCTACTTATCCTTAAAAGACCCACCTTAGAGAGGGGAAAAGATTTCCTTCGAAGTAGGAACAGAACAACAAGAGCAAGGAGTCAGAAAACTGTGGAGTGGTATTATGGTGACACTAATTAATGTAGCATGACTGCAATACAACATGTTGGAGGACAGAGCTGAAAAGGGAAGTTGGAACCTTATGGTGAAGGACTTTCCTTGAATTCCAGCAGGAGTCATATTTAATTTAGAAGCCAGTGGGGAGCCATTGACAAGTTTTGAATAGGGGAAAGATATAATGAAATATGCCCATTGGAAATGTTACTCTGTCAGCAATGCATTGGATGAGTTGCAGCAGAGAGAGACACAAGTTAGGGAGACCAGTTTGGGAGCTGTTGTAGTATTCCGATGAAAAGCCACAGAGTAGGTGGCAGATAAGAAGTGGAAGGGAATGTTGGACGTGAGAGACTCAAGATGGTAGAATCTTCCTGGCTTGCTAATAAATTAGTTGTAAAGGGTTAAAGGAGGGGGATCAGTGGTGACATAGAGTTCTGATATCACCACCATGAGTAAGAAAATGGTATCATTCATGAGAATGGAGAACTCAAAAACAGAAGGTGTTTTATAGAGGGACAAGCTCCACAAGTAGGGAGCAGTAAAGACTGCCCGTCTTCGTGGCAGCTGATCTCTAGTTGCATGAAAAGCAAAGGGGCCCCTCATCTAGAATTCACCTCTTTTATGAGCAAAAGTTAGCTATGACCTTTTTCTACGGTGTCAGTTCATTAGTTCTTAACATCTCAGAGTCATAATCCAGGGGCAGAATCATGAGCCTTCCAAAGTATTGGGGATGGAGTGGGTTAGAATAACTTCCACTTTCCCCTAAGTAGGTTCATAATTGAAACTCTAGAGCAGTGGTTCTCAACCCTCTGGCCCTTTAAATACAGTTCCTCATGTTGTGACCCAACCATAAAATTATTTTCGTTGCTACTTCATAACTGTAATGTTGCTACTGTTATGAATTGTAATGTAAATATCTGATATGCAGATTGGTCTTAGGTGACCCCTGTGAAAGGGTCGTTCGACCGCCAAAGGGGTCGCGACCCACAGGTTGAGAACCGCTGCTCTAGCGACAGGTAGATGGAGATCCAGATATTATCTTTAGTGCTGATACAACCGAAGGAGAATGAGGCTTACTGTGAGGGTCAGATGAACATACTTAGATAGCCCCTGAGAATTAAAACAACTCACGATTTACAGTCAGTGCTTGGGATACAGAGTTTCTCCTGCAGGGATAGAGCCTTTACATGAAAAACTGACACTGTGCCCTAAAAGAACGGCACTTTCTCTATGTGCAGTCAGGTCCCAGAGAGAAGAGGACCATCGTGGCCCATTTCTTTCATTTACCAATACGTCTTCCTCTTTCCCCAGGGAGGGCAGAGATGGGCTTGAGGTTTTGTTCCTCATGCAGAACTTGTCTCCCCTTCCTTCAAAGCCTGGTGTCCCTGATCCATGATGACCCTGAACTCTGGTTCTCTCCCACTCTGGCAAGACAGAGCAGCAGAGGAAGCCAGACCAGGCAGATTCCCTGGCTGCTCACATAAGGAGCTTGAACTATTTTAATTTATGACATGCTGTGGTCCGATTGGGGTTTTAGAAGGTTCACTTTTGTGACAACGTGGAGAGTGGCATGTGGCTAAGTGTCAGACCTATTTTTGATAAAACAGATTTGAGACTGTGGCTTTAGGTCAGCAGTCATTAGGGCTTTCATGAACATCAAACCAGCAGGCCTTCCCTGGAAGCATATCAGGTGGGGGAGCTGAGGAAGCGCTCTCTGGGTGAGCAGACATCTGAAAGAAAGAGTGCCCAGAGCCAGTTGGAAATATGGCTGACACTTTGCTTCCATTTCTCCATGTTGTTGTTTTTTTTTTTTTGTCTCTTATTTATCAGTTAGTTCAGAACTCTGGAGGAGAGCGTATTGGTTTGCTAGGGCTGTTGTAACAAAGCATCACAGACTGGGTGGCTCACACAACACAAATTTATTTTCTTACACTTTGGAGGCTAGAAATCTAGATCAAGGCGTCATCAGGACTGGTTTCTTCAGAGGCCTCTCTCCTTGGCTTGTGGAGGGCCGGCTTCTCCCCCTGCCTTTACATGGGCTTCCCTCTGTAGCTGCCTGTGTCCAAATTTCCTCTTCTTATAAGGATACCATTGATACTGGATTAGGTCCCACTGCTTAATTTTAATTAATCAACCCATAAAAAGCTCTATCTCCAAATACATTGTGAAGTATTGTGGGTTAGGGCTTCAACATATGATTTTTTTTTTGGTGGGGGTGGGGGTGGGGGGAGGTATCACAATTCAACTTGTAACAGAGCGAATGGTACTTACTGATCCGCTAAAACTCCATCAACAGCCCCTGTCCCGTCTTCCTTCTTAAATTCATTCTCATACACCATTTTGAGACAGATTTTTTCCCCCTCACTGTATTTATTTCAATTTCAAGAACCAAGAACATTTTAATCAGGGCACTGTTTAGTTTCATTGGAGAAAAAGCAGGGCAGTGACACTCAAAGGCTGGATCCCAGTAGGGGCAGGGCTGCTAGGCTATGCATCACCCGGATCTGGAGAGGTTTTAGACAGGCCTGGTGAGAACCTGACCCCCTGACAGTCAAGATGTCTGTAAGTCTCCCTTCAGAAACAGTGGGGAGCAATGAGGTCATCATTTCTCCATTCCTACGGAATGTGGGATTTGCCAAAATATCCAAGGTCAACACTGTGTGTATATTTAGGTTCACAACTAACTATAAGGCCATAATCCAGGCTTATGTTTCTTCATTAATTTTGTTGTCTGATATTTCACCCACCAAGTTTGAGCTTGAATGGTTTTTTCCAAGGAAATGATGCATCTGGAATGATGGCTGATTTTATGGAATTCTGTTACTATCCAACCCGACTGAAGACTGTCATTCAAAGCTTTGTTCTGGGACATAAAACCTTTAGTATCTCCCACAGTGAAAGGAAGAACTGACAGATCCGAGGCAATGAACTACTTTTCTTGATCAGTGTGATGATATTAGGATGCTTAACTTGGATATATTGATTTGTCTTTGAGAGTGCTTTGTGCCACATAAATCTCAGAGAAATATCTGTAAGGAGCTGCCCGAGAAGGCCACTGCTTCCCTCTTCAGCAAAGAGAAGCAAAGCCAGGGAGTCATTTGTCAAAGTTTCCAACAGAATGGTCCATTTATGAACTGACACTGCATGGTTTCCTCTTCTGACATTCATGGGATTTTTAAACAAAGATGCATTTTATGATTAACCTCGGCAGATAGAAGCAAAGATATTTTGTCTCTTTTGACGTACTTCAGCTACCTGAATTTTAAAAAAATCACCTTCAAGGAGAATCATATTTATTCTCCCTCAAAAATTCAGTTTACATGCACCATTGTTCAGAGCAATTTCTTCCCCCCTGCGTCTAATAGCCAAATGACCACATTTGTTTTGAAGATGTGGTCATGCTTTGGGAGATTTGGCCACCAATGGAAAAGAACATTCTGGAGAGCGTGTTTTTACCCACTGCCTTAGTTCATGGAAATCAGGTCTTAAAAATGATAGATGAATTTTACAATATTGATGAAAAGTTTCATCCTTGTTCTGTATTTTGGAACAGATAACCTTGGTTTTCTCATTTTTAAGAGCTATAGTGAAAAGAGAATCTTTTCTCTCTTTTGAATTGACTGACCTTGAGCAAATTATTGAATTGAAACTTAAATGTTTTCTTCTGTGAAAGGAGTCTGTGATGTTCATGTTACTAAGTAGGCAGTGTTAGAGGAAGAGGGGAGGTGGTTGAGCACATTGTTTATTTGGGAGCATGGGTTTGGAGACAGTTGCTTGGTAAATCTGTTACTTGCTGGTTGGGTGATGCTCAGTGTGTGACTTAATCCCCTAATCCTCAGTTTTCTTTTCTGTGAAGGAGACATAAGACATAATACTCCTTTCTCAAGAAATTGTTTGAAAAGGAAATGAAATAATTTACAACATAGTGTCTAGCATACCATAAATGTGAGATCATGTTGATGATCTCATCATGATGAAAATAACAAATAACCATTAACTATTTAATTATTTTACTTCCTTCAATATACTAAGACTCAGACAAAAAAAAAAAAAAAGGGAAGGTGAAATCCAGAAAATTCAAACTCTGTCCTGGGCAAAATGGATTGAAATCAGACTCATGTAATTTGAAATATATCTTTTGAATATTCATATTCATATCTACACATACATATATACATACAGATACATATATCGATACTTATATAGAAACTAGAGGCCCAGTGCATGAAATTTGTGCACAAGTAGGGTCCCTAGTGGCTGTCGGCCAGGGGCACCTCCCTTCCCCCAGCCACCTGCCACCACCACTGGCTCCATCCCCTGGTGGAACTCCTGGTCGAACTCCCAGTGGAGGGGACAATTTGCATATTAGGCTTTTATTATATCGGATATAAAATATATCTATTTATACTCAGTTGAAGTTTCATGGAAGTTTTTAGTAACATCTTCAAATGTATTCACCAAGATTTTATAACTATGCTTCCATTTCTAATGCAAAACTATTTTCTAAATAAAAATTTATTTAGTCACAAGTACAAAATTGGAATAAGATTTAATAATCTCCCTTAGCAACTTATTTTAAGATTAAACTGTCCTTTCATGACTGCATTAACTCTTAAATCCTTCCTATAATGTCTTTATGTTTAGGCTTCAGTGGAGAGTTGGGCTCACCATTCTCGCATTTATTTAAAAGTATTTCTGGATTTAAAAATATTAAGAGCCTCTGCTTGGAGTTAAAGATAATTGTATTAAGCGCCACTCTCTAATATTGACTGAAAGCAACACAGATTCTAACAAAAGAAACCATTTTTAATGAAGCCCAGAGGCAGACACAACCCCAAACTATGAAGAATTGCTTCTAAATATAGAGACATTTGGCCCCAATTCCAGGAGGATGCCCGAAGGAGATTCAGACTCCACAATCTACGCACATACTGCAGCGTCTTCCAGTAGTGGGTGAGCAGCTCGGGAGGGCTTCACCGGCTATCCCTTCCTAGAAACCATTCATTCCACATCCCACACGGAGGAACTGCAGACAAGATGGTATTGGAAGGAGAAAAACCCAGTAACTTTGTGGGAAACATCCTGGAGCCATGTAATGATGGGAATATAATAATACCACTCACAACAATATCAATAATAACACTGGCCGATATCTATTGAGTGCTTACTATGTGCTCAACACTGTTTTAAATGGTCTACATGTACCTACCCAGCTGATTCTCAGAGCAACCCTATGATGAGGGTACTATTATTATCCCAATCTTTTTAAAAAATATATATTTCCTTATTGATTTCAGAGAGGAAAGGAGAAGGAGACAGAGATAGAAACATCAGTGATGAGGGAGAATCATTGATCGGCTGCCTCCTGAACGCTCCCTACTGGGGATCAAGCCCGCAACCCAGGCATGTCGCTTGGCTGGAATCAAACCTGGGACCCTTCAGGCCGCAGGCTGATGCTCCATCCACTGAGCCAATCCCAATCTTTCTGCTCAGTTGTAAACCCTGTACTCTTAACCTCCATGCCCGCCTGTGCCTCTATGGTGTGCACAGAGTCAGCTTTGATGAGGGGCTCAGTGTCAGTTGAGGAGAGTGAAGATACATGGCCAGTCACTCCACTGAGCCTGTGGGGCTTAACCACGAGCCACCGAAACTTCTGCTCAGGTCCCGAAGGAATGTGGGCCACTGCAAAGGCCCCGCCGAGCTGGTGAGGAAGTTGTCTGAAATGAACTGCTGGAACTTGGCTCCTGCGACCTTGGCTCTCTCCCCTTTCCTTCCTCCTGTGACTCCTGAGCAGAAAGCGGAACAAGATGGAGCTGCCCTCATTGAAAAATGAGCCACAATTAGAAAAAAAATAGCAGAGACTAATGTCTAAATATTTAAAAGACAGAAGAAACAGGTGGTGTGAGTGGAGGGAAAAAAAAAGCAGTAAAAAAGGCAAATGGATAATACATGTCAGAAGATGAATTAAATGGCAAAGTGAATAAAATTTCAAACACGTTTCCACCCAGATAAGAACAGAATTTATGGGAGCTCCATAATATTTTAAAGGTTAAGAAGAAAAACTCACAGCCATCAAAGAAGATTCAAATCTGTGGGTTGAAAGCACATACCATGTCCTTAGGTCATAGGACAGTTATAGTGGTAAAGCTGCTGGACATAAAGAATCCAGAAGCTCATATGGACCCAGCAGTTACAGTGGTACCTCTTGCACAGTAGACAGTCAACTAATATGAATAAACCAAGCCAGAAAATAAAGCAATTCAGCTATATCAGGGGAAAACCAAGTTGGCATTAAATTTCACAGCAACTGTACTAAAAAAGGTTGAGGCAATTACTCCAAAATCTTCAGGGAAAGAAAGTGTGTTCTGAGATTTTTATATTCAGTTATGTCGTTCAAGTATATAGAAAACAAACATTATTTTGACACACAAAAGAACTCAGGAAATATAATACTCTTCAGCTTTCGTTGGCAAAAATATATACTTGATTATGAAATCTAGCCCAGAGGTAAGAGATAAATAAAAATAAAGAGTTCAGGTATAGAAAACTGAGAATACTGATGTGAGGACTGAGACCATTTAAATATAGCAGCGAGACTAAACTCCAGGGAAGGAAGGCATTAGAAGAGAATGCAAAGGTTATAAATTGCAACAACATAGAAATGATGATCTTAGTACAATAATCAGGAGGTCAGAAGGAAGTAGAGATGGGAGGACGTGTTCATCTCATTTCCTCTTCTTTCATTATAGAGCTTAAGAGATTCTAACACATGCTGATAATTCGAATTATGAAGGTTTAAGTGTATTATTTTAAAGCATAAAGATAACAGCAGAATAATTTGAAGTAGCAATTTAACCAACCAAATCTGTATGTGGAGGGGTATGTAAATTTGGGAGGAGAGGTTTATATGATAATTTCCTCATCTTCCTCAGTGGAAGTTTGTATATATAGTTTTTTTGTGACATCAGAACTCTACTGTAGGCACAAGCCTTGGAGTCTTTTTTTCCCCCTGACATTCTCTTTGGAGACCCTTTGACTTCTCCATTTGACTCTCTGATTCTGGGTTTTTATTCAACTCACTGATCTTAAAATTCTTCTTGACATGATCTTAAAGGAGAATCACTTCTTTAAGTCTGTTCTTGTAAGATGTGTAGGCAGGTTTTTAAAATGGCTCTCATGACCTTTGCGCCCCTTATACTGCTCTCACGATTATGCGACGTCAGATGGCAAAAGGGAGAATATCTGAACGTGCCTAATCACATGAGCCCTGTAAAAGCAGAGTTTCTCTGGCTGGTGGCAGAAGAGAGATCCATGGCATGAGGACTCACGGCACCATGGGTAGCTTTGAAGATGGGAGGGGCCACATGCCAAGGAATGCAGGTGGTCTCTAGAAGCTGACAGTAGCCTTTGGCTGACAGCCAGCAAGTAATCAGGACTCCAGTCCTACAGCTGCAAGGAACTGGATTCTGCCAACAGCCTGAATGAATGTTTAAGCAGAGCCTCCACATAAGAGCTCAACCCAGCTGACACCTGATTTCAGTCTCAGGAGACCCTGAGCAGAGAGAACGTAGACACACCATGCCAGACTTCTGACCTACAGAGCTAATGAGTGGTGTTGTTTTAATTCACCCAGGCTGTAGTAATTTTTACACCACAACGGAAAACTAATGCATAGACATTGCTCAGTAGCTTAATTTTCCAGAGAAATATCTGATATAAATTCTGGCTGGGAAGAGGCCAGGGACTACTACAGCACTTTTGCAAACAGTGGCTAAACCAAAATATAATATTAACTCTTTACTCCACATCTGCTAATCATCCTTGTAGTCACAGAAAGAGCTGGTATCCACCGTAGCCTCTACTTTCCCCTCTCCCTTATCCTCACATTCTGTTACATGGCCATCCAAACTATCTCTCTTATTTTTTCTCCTTGAATTGTCTGATTTAGAAAACTCCGTTACTTCTTGATTAAATTAGTGTAATAGCCTCCTAACTCAGGGTTTTACTCAATTCCCTACATTGCTCTTGTTTTGAAGTTTCTGAATCTCTAATTTGATTATGTCACTCTTTTATTTCAACTCCTTCAAGTACATCCTCTAGACCTCAGCAGAAAATTAAAACTCCTTGGCATAGTATTTCCAGCTTGAAGTTCTCCCACACTTATCATTGGCTCATCATACTGAATTACTTGTCTTTGCTACAATGAAGCATATTTTTTCATCACTCTGTGCTTGGAAGACTACTGCCAATTCTGTCTGGAAAGTTGCTATTCATCCTTAAAACTCAATTCAAACATCTTGCCTTCCAGAAAGTGTTTTATGAGTTAGATACAGACACTTCTCCCACATGGTCTCTTCGTACTTAGATAGCTGGGTGTCTTAGTAGCGGCTTTCTTCCCTACATCACTGACAGACCACTTTCCCAACAACACAGACTTTAGGTTTAGTCTGATGCAGATGTTCAGGTTCAAATGCATAACTCAATATTTATCACTGTATTAGTTGCTTGACCAGCTATGGAGCAGAGATGGGGCAATTTGCATAGGAAACTCAGAGTTGTCTGGGAAAGACGGTTAATCACTCCTCTATCTCTTCTCACTGGAATTTGAGTTTTTGGAGGACTTGGAATTTACAGGCTTGACCCGATGAACGTAATGGGAGGGAAGAACAACAGGATTTTGATATAATGCTGGTTTGAGTCAGAGAGAGATGTGAAAGTCTATTAGGTGCTGCTGAAATGGCCATGAACTGGTTAATCTGGGGTCTGCTCTTGCCCTGAGACGTGGCAATTTGGGAATGGAAAGGGCTGGTAACTCAGGCCTAGAACAGCATGGCCTGCGCTCATTTGGGACCCGATTGTTTCTCTAACCAGCTAATAAACATTTTACAGTCATTCATTTTTTCCTATTTCTAGTGAGTATCTGACAAAATAGATAATTCCATAACATTAAACCAATCTTTAAAAATTCAGGGTTTTATGGGTGAACCTTGAGAACATTATGCTAAGTGAAATAAGTCAGACAGAAAAAGCTAAGAGCCATATGATTTCACTCATACGTGGGGTATAAAACTGAACCTTATGAACACAAACAGCAGTGTGCCGGGGGGTGGGCAGGGAAGGGGGTCCTAATATGAGGTGACAGGAGAAGACTTGACTTTGGGTGGTGCACACATGGTGCTATATACAAACGTTGTAACTTAGAAATCCACACATGAAACCTACATGTTCATATTGACCAATGTCACCCCAGTAAAATTTAGTTTAAAAAATTCAGGATCTTATATACTGTATTTCTGTTCATATGTTTTATCATACTTGGTTTTACAGATATAATGTGCATTCTCAAAGGATGATGAACTCTGATAATTAAATATGCTCCTTAATTACAAGTTATTTTGATACTTGAGAAAAATATTTGATACAGATCTGTTGGTAACGTAATTTTGTCTAATCAAATGAACACTCTGAAAGTTATAATAAAACACTGCTTTATCAACACATTTAAGGTATATTGTTTCCCTCCAAATTTGAAAATTATCGAAAAAATAGTCTTTCTCCATAGGAAATATATAAATAAGAAGTAAATATTAAAAAAGCACATTATCAGCCTGGCCGGAGTGGCTCAGTTGATTGAGCATCATCCTGTGCACCAAAAGGTTGCTGGTTTGAATCCCGGCCAGAGCACATGCCTGGGTTGAGGATTCGGTCCCTGGTCAGGCTTTGTACAGAAGGCAACTGATCTATGTTTCTTTCCCACATAGATGTTTCTCTCTCTCTCTCTCTCTCTCTCTCTCTCTCTCTCTCTCTCTCCCCCTCTCTCTCCCTTCCTGTCTCTAAGCATGTCCTCGGGTGAGGATTTAAAAAAACACAAATAATCCCCCAAACAAACAAAAAGCACATATCAAATAATAATTATGCATATTTAGCTATATCAAATACTATTTTACACCAATAAAATACTTGAATATTTATTTTTTATAATTTTTATTTTTTACTCATTTTATGAATTAATAATTCATATGATAAAGGAAGGACACTAGTAATTTGAACTATTATTCTAGTTTTAAATTTTTACTACAAATGGGAAGAACACCTTTATTTTTTCAAAAGTTCCCAAGTGGATAGAAAAAGATAATAAATATCTAAGTCATTATTTTTTCTTTGAAATTTTTAAAAAATATTTTCTTGATTTTGGAGAGAGAGGGGAAGGAAGAGAGAGAGAGAGAGAGAGAGAGAGAGAGAGAGAGAGAGAGAGAGAGAGGAGAGAAAGAGAGAGAGAGAGAACGAAACATTGATGTGAGAGAGCAACATTGATCCACCGCCTCCTGCACATCCTGACTGGGGATTGATCCTGCCACCCGGGCATATGGACTTCACTGGGCATCTAACCTCCTGGTGCATGGGATGAAGCCCAACCAACTGAGCCACTCGGGCCGGGCTAGACAACCATTTTTAACGAACAATGCTCAGCCATCCTCAGCCTGAAAATATTTAACAACTCTTCCAGGATAAATAACGGTTCCATTCTCTTTTTATCTCTAACATGGCTTTGCAAAGAACTTTGTTTGGAATAGGTGCATGACAAATGCTTTTAGAAACAATTAAATAATGGATGCAGAAACAAAGAGAAGTTAGTACACAGAGAAGTTAAGACTGTGCTGAAAGCAAAACCCACATTAAATGTCTTGAATGGTTGGGATATTGAGAGTAAACTTAAAAACATAGTTTTTATATGTAAAAAGTTATCCATTTCATTAACCTTCATTTGGAAAATCATTTTTTTTTAATTTAAACCAGTGATTTAAAATTTTTGTCCTGGCCTGAAGTTTCTGGTGCTATGCCTCAATTATCTCTCCTTGTCATAATCCCCCTCCCAACCCCAAACAATGGACCAATAGATATAAGTAGCCAAATTCAGAAAACAATGTTTTCTGTCTTTCTTTTTTTACAAAGAGCTACAAATTCAGAAAGCAATCTTAATCCAAAATCTTTTTTTAAAAATAACCTAACTTTTGAAATTAAAATACATATTTTCAAAGCTGCTGGATGAAACTTTCCCTCATCAGTTTTGATTGTGCAGCATTTCCCATGGTCCGCACTCTTCTCCTGAACGTTGTGCTTGTTCAGCACCATTCTCCTCTCCATTATCATGTATTCAGGAGAGATGAGCATTGCCTTTCAGTGTTTATATAACACTTGTCCCCCAGGTATTCAGGCTCTTTTCTCCTGATTAAGAAGCTCAGCTGCAATATTCAACACTTTAAAAAAAATTAATGTCTTTTCCTGAGTCACCATCTAATATTGTACTTTGGGATTTCAAGGTCAATGTGTGTGATAGCTCAACACTGAGCATCTTAACTCTGTGGGATCATTGCAAACATGAAAAGGATGCTTTATGTACTTGCTATCTGAAAGTGAATGTGAAAGCATGTAAAATTTAATATACAAAAAGCTTAGGAAAATATTACAATTGATTACTCTTAGACACAGCTTGACATTCCTGAAGAATAAATATTAAAGAGTAACTCTTCTTCAAAGATATGAAAATTCACTCATTCAGGTATTCAATAATTATTCATTGGGAACCTACTGGGTACATAACGCAACTGGTACACTGATGGGTAGCAAAGATGTATATCATATCATGTTGTCCATTTCCTAGAGGACTTGACCAACAAAGCAGAAAGAAAGAGGACTGATTATTGTAAATGATGTTGAAAGTTAATCTTTTTTTAAAAAATATATTTTATTGATTTTTCACAGAGAGGAACGGAGAGGGATAGAGAGCCAGAAACATCGATGAGAGAGAAATATCGATCAGCTGCCTCTTGCACACCCCCTACTGGGGATGTGCCGGTAACCAAGGCACATGCCCTTGACCGGAATCGAACCTGGGAACCTTCAGTCCCCAGGCCGACGCTCTATCCACTGAGCAGAACCAGCTACGGCTGAAAGTTAATTTTTACGTACAGTAACATGACCAGGAAAACCTTTAACAACCTTATCCCCCAACGATACATTATATATTACTCACCAATAGCCAAGGATAATTTTAAAAAGACTCTTCAGTGGAGGAAGTAGACCTAGACTGTATTTGATTGAGGACAGATAATCTGAACACCAATGGTTTAAAAAATTTCCAAGTGAAATGAGATCAGCCTGACTTGATAATAAAGGGTATGTTTTCTGAGATAATTACACAAATTTAAAGCAAAAGGTGTCAGTACAATGCAACATTGTGATCCCATGATTAGAGGGGGGATTTTGTACATATGGAGCTACTCATTCTCTAAGGACATAACGAATAGCCCTTGAAACTAAGGGAACTAGAATAATCCAATTGGTTACGGAAGAAAATCATTTAAAAGCTTTTTTCTATGAAGACACGATCTTTCAAGTTGTGAGCTAGATTGTAAAGAGACTGAAATTTTAACACTGCTGAATTATGTCACGGAATTGTTCTGTAAAGTACAGTATTATTATTTTCCCTAAATTTTCTATGTAGCTTACAAGTTTGATGGAAAGGTGCATGGCTTTATATCACATTATATCTTTTAGTATTTGAACAAAAAGATGATTCAAACTTTAATCACAGGGTAGAGATTGGAGCTACTACAAGTTCATGGTCTTGAACATCAGCCTGGACCTTAATGTTACCTGGAGGATGCCTGGCAGGTGTGGTTCAGCGGTTGAGCATTGATCCAGGAACCAAAAAGTCACCGGTCAGGGCACATGCCTGGGTTTCGGGCTTGATCCCCAGTAGGTTACATACAGGAGGCAGCCGATGGATGATGTGTTTCTATCTCTCTATCCCTATCCCTTCCTCTCTCTCTCAATAAAAATATATTTTAAAAAAAATGCTATCTGGAGGTGACTGGAGAAATCCTCTTGGTTGAAACTTACTGACTGAAGACAAAAGATACACAAATGCCGACATTTGGGTGCTCCCATGAAACTATTAGTTTCCTTCACCCTATGCTGAGGCCCATTAGCTGACCAAAGAGCTTCTAATTAGCTTTTCAGGACCTCACCATTAGCTATGAACAGACAGCTCATGATCATTAGACATCTGAGGAAGACTTGTAATGTGGCAACAAAGACCAAAGCAAACAGAGAAAATAAATTCAGAAAAGATAGAAGTAAGCATTGGGGAGTGGTAGAAAAAGTTTTTAAAAATTATCTATGACATCAGAGTGATGGAGAGTTTCTATCGTGATATCGAAAAAAAAAGAAGAGAAAGCTTACAGATATTACTTTACACAGCAGAGAGGAATTTAAGAATCATGTCAGGAAATCTGTGGCTGAATTATGACAGGTATACAGGAAACTAAGCAAATAAACACACACACACACACACACACACACACACACACACACACTAGGCAATTATTCATTTCAGGAAAAAACAGAGTTGAACAAGAAAGGAAACAAAATTATATACATTATGAGGCTCAACTATGAGCAATATTTACATAAGGTAATAATGTAAACTCAATTAATAATTGTGCTATAACTATATTGGAAGAACAAGGGAGAAATGAGTGTGTGTGTGTGTGTTGGTGTTGCAGTAAATCCTTACTCTCCATATTGGGAAGTCAGTAGATAATGTTCAAAACTGTAAACCCAAGGAAGAGTAGTGTTAAGTTGAACCATCTGCAATTCTTGATATTAACCACTTTTTACCTACAAAAATGGCAATTTCTTATGATTCAACCTAATATAAGTATTACTTACAAATATGGAAGAACTACCTGGAAGAGTTAAAGGGTGAGTGAATGAGGGTAGAGTGGAAAGTTTTTGCTATAAGCTTTATAGAACTATTTGGTATCTATCTATCGATCTATCTATCTATCTATCTATCTATCATCATCATCATCTATCTAATCTCTGTATATAAAGAGTAAGGGTCCATAACATCCAAAATGACAAAATGACCAAATTACTGCTGCTGCTGCAGGTGCCCAGACCCAGAACTGACTGCCAAAGGGGCTGCGAATCAGGCCCGAAGAGAGGCCTGCAGAGAGAAGCAGGGTCTGATCCGTAGCCTCCGTGGCAGCTGTTGCCTCTCTCTTTCACTCCGAGCCTAGCCAGTAGCCATGCCTCTCTTTCTTTCCGGCCTCTGTTGGGGCTGCTGATCAGGCCTGCCTCTCTGATCAGGCCTGTTGATAGGCCCGGAGATGGTGACTGGCATAGGGACCGACCAATCAGAACCAAATCTGGGTGACGTGTGAGGAGCCAATTGCTGCCTAGGAGACAGAGCTTTTGACACTGTCATAGAAACCAACCAATCAGAACCAAGTCTGGGTGAAGTGTGAGGAGCCAGTGGCTGCCTAGGAGGTAGAGCTTTTGACACTGACTGGCATAGAAACCCCAAATCTGGGTGAAGTGGGAGGAGCCAATGGCTGCTTAGGAGGCAGAGCTTTTGATGCTGATTGGCATAGAAACTGACCAATCAGAACCTAATCTGGGTAAACTGTGAAGGCAGAACCTAAGGTAGGGGCTGAGGAGGGGTTTAAGGGCAACAGCTCTTTGGCATAAGGTGTAAGAAAGCGGTTCAATTTTTCAGTGACCAATTTGGCAGTATAGTGCATATGGCTGGCTATCAGTCCAGATATAGGGATTATGTATTTTTGTCTATCAAGAGCATCTCCTCCAGATGAAAAAGGCTCCCCCCCTGCCCCATTTAAGCAATCCTATCCTATATAATCTATCTATACTACTAAAAGAGTAATATGCTAATTAGACTGGGTCGAATGGCCATCTTCCGGATGTTTGATTTCCCTTTGGACAAAGCCATGGTAGTGGGGGCTGAGGCAGAGGCCATTAGGGGCAATCAGGCCAGCAGGGGAGGGCAGTTGGGGGCAAGATCAGGCCGGCAGGAAAGGGCAGTTGGGGGCGAGATCAGGCTGGCAGGGGAGGGCTGTTGGGGGCGAGAATTGGCTGGCAGGGGAGGGTAGTTGGGGAGAGATCAGGCTGGCAGGGGAGGGCAGTTGGGGGCGAGAATTGGCTGGCAGGGGAGGGTAGTTGGGGAGAGATCAGGCTGGCAGGGGAGGGCAGTTAGAGGCAACCAAGCTGGCAGGGGAGGGCAGTTGGGGGTGAAATCAGGCCGGCAGGGGAGAGTAGTTGGGGGTGAGATCAGGCTGCCAAGGGAAGGCAGTTAGGGGCTATCAGGTAGGCAGGCAGAGGGGTTAGGAGCAATCAGGCAGTCAGGCAAAGGCAGTTAGGAGTGATCAGGCAGGCAGGCACATGTGCGGTTAGGAGTCAGTGGTCCCAGATTGCGAAGGGGATGTCCGACCATTGGAGAGGGTGCAGGCTAGTCTGAGGGACCCCCCCATGCATAAATTTTGTGCACTGGGCCACTAGTCTATAATAATAAAAGTGTAATATGCTAATTAGACAGGACATCCTTCCAGACGACCTTCCAGACGAAGCCAGGGCTGTGAGGGAAGCCTGGGTCCTGGGTGCCAGAGGGAAGCCAGTGCTGGCAGCTGGGGGAAGGAAGGCCTACTCTTGCACAAATTTTGTGCATTGGGCCTCTAGTTTTAGTTAATATGCATATATTAATTTAATAAGTATTAAATTAATAAAAGAATGAATAAGTGGCTAATTTCCAAATTACCTATGTGAAAAGAGCCAACTTTACTTTAGGGATGATTAGTAGCAGTAATTGATCTGATTGTGCTCACCTTTTCTCCTTTAAGGATTTCTACCTTTTTTAAAAAATGACTTTTAGGAGAACTTTCCCTGAAAAGACAAAAATAGTCTGTTCTAATAGCTCATTTGGAACTCTAATTGGAAATTCGGTTGTGTCTTCTTCCAATTAAGCTAATTAAAGTGGAACTCTGATTGGGCCCTGGGAGAGGAGAGGTTCCCTAGCTGAGACTCATAGAATAACAGCTGACTTTAAAAAGAGAAAAATAGAAGCAAATGCTTAGGAAGCCTGGTGAATCAACTCTAGAGAGATTTTAATGATTTACTTATTGATTGACACATGCAGGGAAAGTAGCCAGAAAAGTTTTGAAAAACAGGTGGGAGAGTGGAGAGCTTCACCTGAGGTTTTAAATTAATGTGTATGAACCACTCCTGGTACTTTAATTGGAAACCTCTATTCCTTTCTAGGGAGAGCACCCGTTTTAATCCCCTTATCATTGGATAGACAAGCCCATGCTTTGAATACAACAGGTAAAGGACGGTGGAAAACGTGTAAAATATTAGAACTTTCATCTCTCCTGGTCTCTTCCAGAACCTTCCTTGCTAATCTGACTGGCCTCTCCACAGCTCCGTGAGCATGCCTTTGTCTGGTTACCTCAATAATTTCACTTCTATCTCAAATTCTGGTGTGCATACAAATCACAAGGAAATCTTCCATAAATGCAGATTCCCAAACCCTGCCCTTATTTTCTTTGTAATGTCTTTGAATTCATTATGCACAGCACACATCAGTACCTATTTGCTCTCAGATGACCTACAGGTGAAAAAAGCCAAAATAAAAAAAAGGAGGGTTTCAGATTATGTTTTCCCCTGAAAATGGTGGCAGAGTAAGTGGAAGCTTACTCAGGACCGAACTGGAATTACAGCTAAAATATAGGAAAACCACCCTGAATAAGCAACTGAAAATTAGCTGGAGAGAACCCTGATAGCCAAGGATGGAAAGTGAGGACTGCATATAGACTGGCAGGAAGTGCGGAGGCGTGAGAGGGCGGGCCAGGCTCTCTCAGCAACTGAAGCTCCAGAAAGATATCTCAGATGTGGGGGTTCCCACTGAGGACTCCGGGGTCTAAAAAACTAGCTGGACTCTTCAACCCAGAGCACCAGAAAAGGAGGGCTTCAAAATACAGAAGGAAAATTGCAAAAATAAAATCAACAAGAGTCTAAGGGCTCATATAATGATGTAATGTAAACCAGCAAACTGCAACTTGACTCACGTCTATAAGGTAAAGTGTGGGTATATTTTCATGGTTTAATATACTGAAGGTGGAGCCTCCAACTTTGGAATGCTACAGCCCTGATTGTTTCTGGGATCTGGGGATTTGCATTTTAGAGAAACATCCAGGGACTTTGCTGTGGGTTCTAACACTCTTCTGAGGCCCAGCTCAAGTCTCAATGCCCAAATCAACCTGCCCCTCACCTTTTCTGACTTGAGAGCTATCATTTGAATCTTGATGTCATTTTTACCAAATTCCAGTCAGGTAGATATGTTTCTTTGGATCCAAAGGGACCTAAACAGTCTAGAGTTCATATGTTTATTGTTTTTCAATACAACTTAATGGTTAAATATATATTCAATTTGATTTAATTTTTGTAACTTTGCAAGATTTTTCATATAAATGTATTCACAAACCAGAAAACACTTTGTCACAATCCTCTTGATTTACGATAAAGAAAAATGTATCTTATGCATAAAATAGGAAAGTTCTCAACACATAAGAGAGGTTCAAAGGTCGAAGACTGGCTCAACCTTAGTATGTTTATTTTATATGTTTTCATACTATAAATGAGCACTTGTATAATGCTTGACATAGTAAAGCATAAGAAGACTGTTATAAATTAGCATTACATTGGAAATAGTGACATTCTGAGGTAACTTTCAGCTCTTTTTGAATCTCTGCGAAAGCCGTAAGTCAGGAATGAAGCAGGTGTCTCTCCTAAGCTTTTGATCCTGATACTCTGAGGATGAGACATAATGACAATAACATAAAATATTTCAGATCAATAACCTTCAGCCTCCCCATTTTGTAATGGCTGAAAGGATGGACAGGGAAGGTGAAAAGAATTATTGTGTTTTCTTCCGGAATCCATCTGCTCTTCTGGCTCCCTCCGCAGCTCAGCTGTAAACTCAGACATGCCTCATCTTCCTTCAAACCCTAACTCTTCATGTTACCTCAGCCCCTGAGAACCGAGCTGGAATATCTGTGAAAGGTTGTAGAAGGAAACCCTAAAGTTGTGTTTCTGTTGCTCATAGGAATCAGGGTTTAAAACAGAAATTATGTTAAGTTATAGAAAAATACAGAAAATACATTAGTTTATTAACAAAGATTTGTAGCTACTGCTCTGCCATACCACCTAACTGGACAGTAGGGTTTTCCAGGGATAATACAGACACCATGTCATGGGGTGGGCACCTGGATTCAGTGGGAGCTCATGGCCAGAGCAGGTCTCCCTTCCTCCTCCTCCTTTAATCACGGAGTCTGAATTGCCTGTAGAGCAACCGGAAGTTCTAATTCCTTTCCTTTCTCTCTCCACCCTACAAAGGGCTTACCACAGTTTGATATTTGAAATATCAATGTTGTCAATATTATTACATAATTGATTAGAGCTTTTGCAGTTTTGGGTGGAGTTTCATACTTCTTGGGAATAATTTTCCTTGTGACACTGTTCCAATTTTATAATAGGAATCAGTTGGGTAATTAGGGTTAATAGGCAGAATTTTGCTTTTCAGATTCTTTTTTTTTTTTTTTTAATTCATGGAACATTTGGCCTAATCTTATAGAGAGGAATATCTTAGTGCCTGCAGCCATCAGCAGAGTCCAACCTCATCTAAATTTGTATAAAGGAAAAAAGAATCCTTTTTCCCCTTCTAATATTTCTCTCAAACGGATGAGATAGGATGGTGCATACACAGGGGGAAATGTGGGGATCAGTGGCAAGACTAAATTAGAAGAAGTGAGTTTAATTCTAATTCCTGTGATGGGATCTAAGGATAAATGACCTCACTTGGTGAGATGGGAATGCTACAGCCTATTGCATGGGTCTTCTGTGAGAGTTATATGAAGTTGTATATATGATGGTTATTTCAACAGTGCTGTATAAAAGTAAGGCATTATTATCAGGTGGCCAAGCAAAATTAAAAGCTTTGATAAAACCCATCCTTTACTCACTGCAAGGAGACATTTTCTTACCAATGTGCAAACAAGACATATTTGCCATTGAAAGTGAAGTTTCTGAGACTAGATGGCTCAGGAAGCAATAAAGATGATCAAATATGTCAAGGGAGACATTTTAAAAAAGGGATAAGTATATTATAGCAGAAGTGGGAGACAATCTACTTCTTTTAAAGAGCCATATCTATTCACAGCATATTTGGAAAAGTATTGAATTCAGGAATATGAGACCTAGAAAAGTGATCTAAAGAGTCAGGGTGTCGTTCAGTATAAAATGTTTAGTCAGGCAAACTAAGATTAATAACAGGAGATTAAATCATGGCCGTCCTTGAGGGAAGGATATGCACAGTGAAGGGTGCATGTCTGTGTATTCCTATCACCTTGATCCATGCCTGGCCCATAGTAGTTTCTCAAATGACTTTTGCAGAATGAATGTAAAGGCTCAGGAGTATGCCTGAGAAGAGATACATCAGCCAAGCTGATATTATATCTGAATTGTTCAAACAGAGATACGTGCTGGTTGGTTCTGATTTATGAAATAAAAGTGTGAGCTAATTACAATGGCAGACAGAGCCTTTTAGCTTTCTTAATTATTCCAAATTTTTGACAATCTCAGGATCAGAATGCTCTCCCCAAATATCGGTGGTGAGTAGTCAACGACACTTAGAATGAAAGAAAACAGGTTTCACAGGAGAATGGAATCTCTTTGGTTTGGGATGGCAAATAGGTCAGCATTATTCTGTTGTGATGGCTGCTGGGATTCTAAGGCTAGGGGATCTGTGAGTCAATTGATTAGCAATATCAGCCGTGGGTGCTGGAGTCAGGGATGGTACACAAACACTTTCTCAAAGGGGTTCTGATTTGAACGTTGAATTTGTAAATGACCTCCTACGTCCTCTTCTGATAACAGCCTCATGATTATTATGCGACCTGGCTTACTATGGTGACTAAAATTGGGAGGAATTGGGAAAGGTATTGCAAGATTGACAGACTGAAACTATGCTCACCAGACACAATGTGTTTGTGTGTGAATATCTCCCAGCCCACGTCCAGTTAGTTTGGGCCACATGACTGAGTTCTGGCCAATGAGATGTGAGCAGAAGTGGTATAAACCATGTATGGGCCTGCCCCTTAGAAACATCCCATATGATCAGCATCAGCTCTCCTTCGCTGCCACAATAAACCTTGGGGCATTGTGCTCCGAATGCAAAGCTGCAAGGGGAGAAAGGCCCACAACCACCCTGAACTTCAAAGGATCGAGGCACAAGCTTCATGGAGATGCTAGATTTTGTACTGTTGCAGCAGTAGAGCGAATGACCGTAATACATACCAATAATTACTATGGGTAGTGGTTTGTTATCATGATGGGAAATGTTTGCAGCAATCTGCTTCCTGAACTGCGCCTTTGAGACAGTGCATTGCACTGCCTGCCTATGTCACCATTAGGTCAGGGAGGTTTCCTAGATCCTGTGGGCTCTGCTTGCCCTGGGCTGGTGCAGAGCAGGGGGTGGGGTGGGACCATGTACTTATCCTTCAGAAATTGTATTTCTAATAGCATCCTTCCTTTCCATGGATTTCTGTACATGACCAAGTTAACTTTAAACCAAACAGCAGAAAACAAAAGTAAAAACAAAACAACATCAAAACCTAGCTGCTCGCCCTAACCGGTTTAGCTCAATGGATAGAGCGTCGGCCTGTGGACTGAAAGGTCCCAGGTTCGATTCCAGTCAAGGGCATGTACCTTGGTTGCGGGCACATCCCCAGCAGGAGGTGTACAGGAGGCAGCTGATCAATGTTTCTCTCTCACTGATGTTTCTAACTCTCTATCCTGTCTCTTCCTCTCTGTAAAAAATCAATAAAATATATTAACAACAACAACAACGAAAACCTAGCTGCTCTGGCATTGGTGAGCCTCTGTTTCTGGTGCTACGTGATTTTCCAAGCTGAGACGCCTCCAGGGACCTCAGCTGAGATCAATGGCATTGCTTAAACATTCCTCTCTTTTCTGTCTTTCCCCAGCTATTCTTCTTGATTTCTAATCTTCCTTTATCTCAATTTTGCTAATTCCTAATCCTCCCATACAGCCCTCCACTGGGGCAGACATAGTTTCTCTAACCTATCCACACTGTCATCTGTACCTCTCTGAAGACACCCCCAGGCCACCTCCTGAAGGTTACTATAGTTATGTAATCACAGTATTTACAGTACACTTATGGTGGCCCTTCCTCCTAGACTAGTGGTCGGCAAACTTCGGCCCCTTGAGTGTGGCTCTTCCACAAAATACCACGTGCAGGTGAGCACGTACAGTGCGATTGAAACTTCGTGGCCACACTCAAGGGGCCAAAGAGCTGCACATGGCTCGCGAGCCGCAGTTTGCCGACCATTGAGACCATGAGCTTTTGGAGAGGAGGGAAAATACAGCTATCTGGCTCCTGTGGAATATTCTACAGCACACAGCAAAGTGCCTACGCTGTATTGAACACATGAATGAATAAACGAAAATCTCCTTTGCAAAACTATGAATTCTCCCAGTTTAAAAATTATGAAATAGCCTCTGTAGAAATAGGAGGCAGCTTAAAAAAAGGCCAAGCATGTAAAATATTATAGCTCTGAATATACAAAAACATTGTATTTACTCATAGTATCAGAATGCTGGATGGATTTTATTATTTCCCTCTGGTCTGGTTCTTGCTTTTCCTTTTCCTTTTTTAAATCTGAGGTCCATAGACAATTGCTTTTATGGGAGTAAAATAAAGGATGGAGATTTGGGATTGACAAAAATATAGAACTGTTCCCCCCCTCCTTTTTTTAAAATATAAAGCAGTTACCATGAGGATAAACGGGTTTCTTTTCAATGCAGCAATTCCATAAATAATAGAGGAGTTTTTGTCCCACCAGTGAGAAGTTTGCAGGGCAGTGCCCACGACATATATATTTCTGGCTGGGAGAAGCTATGGTTTTACAAGCTAATTATTATACAACAAGTTGGCTTTCGTTAGCTATCTGGGAAGTTAAAACAGCAGGTTCAGAAAGATAAAGTGTGCATCCACGTGTACATTTTAAAAACTCTGATTACAAACAACAGTTTGAGAGAATGGAAAAAAAAACAAGTTAGAAAAAAACAGTTTATTAAGTAATATCATATAAATAACTTGTTACAAAAATTGATCTGCAAAAGGCATATTTACTCTGTGAGAAATCACTTTTTAAATTGCATTCTTTGCAAATGTATACGTCTAAGAGAACAAAGGGAAATCAGAGAAGCCGTTTCAAGGAGCGTGTACTTGCCACTGGATTACAAGAGGCCCGGCCACAGTGAGCTGGAAGGTAGTGGTCTCACCCCTTCCTTCTGATACAGAAAACTTGCTCATGTAACCTGTGACGCCTGAACCTCTCCCTAACTAGGAATGTTGATGAGAGCTGAGCAGCGATTGTTTCCATCCGGTGTTCTCACTGCCGAAGACACGAGCAATACTGAGAAAAATGATATGAACCGAGCACTCCAGCCAGTAAATCTTCAAGGGTGGCATCGGCTTCACTTTGTACTTGGGAGTGTTTTTAATTAAAAACAATCAATACCCGAAAGCTTTGATTTTTCTGGGTTGAAAAATCACAAATCACAGTAGGAGAAAGCCAAATTGCCTTAGCTCGATACTACCGAAGACGCATGTAGCATTTATTATAAGGCCTATTCTTATGCAGTGTACTTTCAAAGCAATGAAAATAATCACAAACAAAAGAGTACAGTGGTTTGGAAGCGTTCCTATGTTTCTTCCGAGAAGATCAGTTTTACGTTTGCTACACGGCATTCCCCCTGGATGCCTAGTAATTCTGTACATTTGATTCCTTAATAAACACTAAACTAACAGATCATAGAAAACTAAAAGCTCATCGAAGGTGCCTCTAGACATATTTACATGAATAGCACAGTCTCGCAGGAAAGACCAAGATCTCATTATAGTGGAAAGCTTTTTCCACAACGCTGGGTCCATGCCTCATTTGTCAAATTAACCCCATTTGAAGAGAAATTTGAGTTTGTGGTCCATGGGTTTTCAAAAAAAGAAAAAAGGAAAAGAAAAAGAATTAAGTAATTCATAAAAGCTCTTTTGAAATTAATCTAATAACCCAGTGGCTCTTCAGCTAAGTGCCTGGGTCCTGACTGAGACAGTGGGTAAAAGGCTCTGTTTCCATCTGACCTCCTTTCGGCACTTTCATCTATCTGCTGGCTCTGGTCTGGCTAATGTTCCCCCCAAATTAAAAAATGAAAATGCATCATAAATAAGGTATTACAAAATGGGGAGTAGATTAAAGATTGTCTCAGCAATGCTTAAATTAAATTGACGATGCAGAGACCGTAAACGTGTGGCTTTAAAAATGAGCTATTTCTTTATTAACTTTTAACAAGCGTGCAAGTCATTGTATTTCTTTTCTAAGAGGGTATTAAATATGGTCAGGGTCTGATATATTTTAGTAGAGAATTATCCCTTCAGAAAATTATTCCATAAAGATGCCAGAGGGAGATTCAAAATGCTGCACTGTAATAGCACTGAACTTTTCAGGAGACCATATGGGGATCCTGTATTCTCTGGAAAAGAAAGCTGCCTGTCAGACCTTACAACATAGTTCATCCTCTGGAAGATCCACACACAACGCCTTGATCTTTCCTCTCTTACAATCTGATAAAGAAGGCTGACTTGTAGTGTTAATGTAAAGGCAGTAGATTTTTCATCCCTTGTCACAATTCAAAAAAGATTTCATCTAGATAAAAACATAAAAGACAAAATTACACTAAAATGATCCTTTTCAGAGGATGCCTTGCAAAATAGTGGGGTCATGACTTTCTAGAGTGTTCTTCCAAAGTAATTACACTACTTCAAAATTAGTGACTAAGATATAGTAATTTATTCGGTGGTGAATTTCCTGGGGAAAATACATTTAGCTATACCTGATTTAAATATTTGGTTTGTTCTCAGGATTCCACTCTGTTCTTTCCTTTCAACTGCATAGTCTTTTTGGTCCTTAAGTATATAGAACTGAGGAATGCCCAATCATAGTGTATACATTATTATCTCCAATAAAATATGCATTTCAAGACAAAACATTTGATATAAGGCCTTGTTCAGCAAGGATAACTAAAATTTATGTACTTGACAATGAAAATAATGGAAACATTCTGAAGTTAATTTGGATCCAAAAAGTTGAGATGCTTCTAGGATAAAGACTCAACTTTAAGAACTTTTTCATAACTTTTTGGGAGCTGAAAATGAAAACTCAACCACAAGTTTTTATACTGTGTTAAAATTGAATAGAAAATAGAGTTGCCCTACCTGGATAGAGCATTGGCCTATGGCCTGAAGGGTCTTGGGTTTGATTCTGGTCAAGGGCACATGCCTGGGTTGTGGGCTAGATCCCCAGGGCAGGAGGCAGTCAATCAATGATTCTCTCTCATCATTGATATTTCTATCTTTCTCTCCCTTCCTCTCTGAAATCAATAAAAAAACATATAAAAAACAAGCAAACAAAAAAGAAAATAAAATCAATTTAAATCTGAACCTCCCTTTAAGCACCTAAACTGTAAAGCTAAAAAAAGCTCTGTAAAAAAAATATTTACTGTGCCTAGATCCCCTCTCTTATGGTTCTATGGAGCCATCTTTTCTTCTCCCCCATTAGATTTAGTTTTTTTATTTGGGGACAAATATATTCTAAGCCTTTCAGGAGGAAGTGGCCATGAAGTGAAGGGGCTTTAAATGTATGCACAATGGCTGAATGTATTTAAACTGTCAGCTTACTCCAGTGAACATCTTTGTGGTTTAAAGAAATTCTTGGGGGTGGGGGGCTCAGAAAGACCTCAAAGTTCCTGAAACAACCCATAAAAGCAACCTGCTTATATTAACTGAATTTTAGTTTCTTAGTAATTAAAGCAAATATTAAAATTTTATCTCTTTCTACTTTCATACTTCTCATCACCAACATCTAATATCAGGACAGAGACAATGTGAAAAGTGAGCTGAAAAATCTTAATTTTCTTTCTCCAGTGATCAGTTGTGTTGCCCCTGGTCCTTGACCTGATGCTTTGGTGGGAAGGAAGTTAGACCTGGGTGAAATAATGGAATGGTGATTCTTATTGTTTCCATGATGTCAAAGAGTCTTAATGGTAGGATAATAGTACTCTGCCTTGATGCTAACAGGACCCTACTGCTAAATATTCAGCTCCAGTCTCAAATTATCCAATTTCTTAGACATTCACTTCATCATCAGCTTCTGTGGTAAGAGATTAAATAGTTATTTCAATATTTAGTCATATTCACCTGATCTTGGTACACTGACTGTATCATCTTTAGGATGGGATAAAATATCTGGCCAATTACATCTCAAAGACTCTCACTTATGAGGAAAGAGTAAACCTTACCCTTCAATATTGGAAGTTGCTAGTGTCAGCCCTCAGACTTTCCAATTAATGCCAAAAGTTCAAAAGAAAGACTTCTGCTGATAGGTTTCTTTTTATAGAACTTTCTTGATTCAATTTGTTACATGACATAAAACATTATGATAGGAACTCTTTAATTTTACAGTAAGTCATGTGATTAAGGTGCTGGTCTATTGCTATAGATAACTAATTCTTATTAACTTTACTAAGCTACCTTTTTCCCAGTGCTTACCTATGACTATGATATGTGTCACTTCATTACAAGGAAACCCTCCTGTAGTATTTTGTTTGCATCCCTATGTGTGTGTAACTAGGAAAAGAAAACCATAAAAGCAGGAAATAACCTAAGCGTGAAATACTTGTTAGTATACAGGGAAGTACTTTACAAAATAGGAAAACATTCAGGAAACACAAGGAATAACATGGTTGTAAAAAATTTTCCCTCTAAATGGGTAATCCAAAACACTACAATTCTCTAATTTTAAAGGTGCCATCTTTACTTCCTGGGTAATATCTCTATTTAAAACTTAACTAAATGACAGTGTGTTTCCAAATAAAAATTATGTGCTGATATGACATTATCCCCAAATGGATATGACACTAAGGTTATCTGTAGAAAATTAGCATTAATTGAAAATAAATCTCTAAGATTAATAATTGAAGTCAGCATATTCTTAAGATATATGTGTATATATATATATATATATATATACAGAGCCTGTTTTGTTTTTAAGCTTTCAAAATAAGGATGTTTTTATTACAGTACTTTGGAAATTTTTGATGACTGCCCATGAAGATTCTAATGATAAAAGTCATTAGAACAGCCACATGAAATAAATGATTTGAACCTGCCAAAAGGAATAGTTCAGTTCGGTTAGGTCTTCTGGATAATAACTATGATGCTAATTGCATAATTAGAGAAATAATAGATTTGGATGGATTGTACATTATCTTCTGTCATCATTTGAGACCATTACTTTATCATTGTTCAAAGACAAAGAGAGCAGAGTTGCCATGGAAATAAAGTTAAAAACAATGAAAAAATATTAATGCTTTTGAAAGCCAACTATCATTTTAATTATAATCTTAAACACTCTTGTTGTAGGGAATCCAACTTTTCCCTTTGTAAGCATTTTCCAAGCATGTCATATGTAGGTTTTCACCATGATTTCAACGTTCATCTACATCTATCACGTTATATAAATATATAGGTGTTTCTGGATGTGAAGGACAGGGTGTCAGGTTCAAGTGTGACTAGCTCTTACCACCCCATTAAACTCTGAGAGTGGGATTTAAGTTTTATTTAATCTACCTTTACTAATGCAACTTAATTTAGTAAGACGTATCTGGAGAACATGAATTATTGTACCTCACACTGCTACTTTCAAGTATATATTAGGATAATACTGACAACAACTACAGACAAGAAGTTAAAATTTATCTCAGAAAAGTTCCTTCAAGAACTTTTTAAACAATTAGACTTACTTGTAATTAACCTACTGACGGTTGGAAAAAATTCAAGTGATCTGTGGTACATTTGGTGGCCCAGATTTTAAAATATGCTAAATATCTCCTTTGTTAATATTATTAGCTATTTTCAATTTTCCCTTCTATGGTACAAGGGCAAACTTTTACATGGCTAATATATAACAAATTATGAGTTAGTGGTAAGGAATGAGGTCTTACTTATTTTTATTTTTTTGGTTGTTTTTGAATGTCGCTATTTAATTTGCTCCTATTCCTTCAGAGGAATGAGAATCTCAAAACATTGGTGGATATCATGCTTAGAATAGTCACAGGTGTCAGAAAAAGTTCTTGAAGAACAAACAGGATGGGCAAATGTCATCTTAAATTCATTGCGACAGAAATACACACCCATATATATATAGTTCGTTGTCTCCTTGTGAGCTGATATACCGGGAACTACTTCACGGTCGTTCCTCCCTTATTTCTTTTACTAAAACTATATTTTATCCTTAAAGAACAGTCCTTCATCCCGTTAGCATCGAAAGGTGGAGTCAGAGCAGTCAGCTGACCTGAGTCGACGGGTGGAGTACAAAAGGCCAGGCCGGTGGGATGAACATGGTCCAAACTTCCCCCAGGGGACGCGGGGGCACGTCCTGCTCTCCATCCTCTCCTCCAGCACGGCGCCTGCGGGGCCGACGTGGTTAACTGGATGCACTAAAAAATAAACATTTGCCTCTTGGAAGCTCATAAAAGTGTACTAGAAAAGGGTCTCTGCCATCGGAGCCACACGCCTGCAGCCATGGACTTGTTGAACCGGGCGGGACAGGGCACCCTCCAGGGAGCAGCGGGTCCCTGGGAAGAAACAGCCAGGTCACACAGTTCAGCATCCTACCCTCCAATGGAAAAGGCAACGGATTAGGAGTCCTTGTCGCTGTCGGCCCCTCCGTACAGGTCTGCGAGCTTTTTGAAGCGAGGGCCCCAGTCACTAAGGTAATCGTAGTCCTGGTCTCCATCCGTGGTCACGGACTCCAGCGAGCTCAGGGAGTCGGCCACCGAGCCGGTGCCCTCGTAGGCGTAGGTGGCCAAGGAGTCGTAGGGCGGGGCCGTGGGGTCCGTGTCATTTTCCTTCAACCTTTGGTTAATGAAATCGCGGACGTCGGTGTTGTCTCGGGCAGCCGGAGTCCGTCGGGGTAGGAAAAGGGCTTCGGGCACAATGTCCCGGCGCAATTTGCTGTCCTCGATGGCCTCGGGGTTCCGCAGGGTGCCGATATCGAAGGCCTGGGTGTCCTCCTCGCCGCCCCCCTCGTCGTTGTAACTGACAACATTGTCTCTGATGTCCTCTTTGGAAATGATCAGGGGCTCCTTTTTCCGCTGCCGCCGCAGAGCTGCGAACAGCGCCACGGTCACTGGAAGCAGAAACAAAACAGCAAGGGAAGGGGAGGTTAATGTGCCACCCAGTGCCAGCCCGCAGGGAAGCCTGGGCGCCCAGGGCAAGTTTTAAAAGTCCTCTAGGCAAGTGCAGACTCAACTTCTACCTCTTTATGCGCGCATTTGCCTTCGTGCAGGATCAAAGCAGGACCCCAGAGAAACGGAGGAAATATTTGAAAGAAGGGCACCATTTAAGCAGAGGATAAAACATTGCCAGGTTTTGTCAGTAGGTCCTTTTTGCTTTGAAATTACGAACTGGTTTCAAGGGAAGGGAATAGAGAAAATGCTAATAGAAAAAGAAAGCTCAGCCGGAGTGAGAGTACGGCAGGGAGAGTGCAAATTATGCTGAACACCCAAAACGCTCCGAGGCTGCTTAGAAGCACAAGGCTGGCACCTTCCCTACGTGTGGAAGGGCTTGCATAACTCCACATCTAAAATAACTTTTGCACTGTGCTTTCTTTTTTGTTTTCCTGAGAAGAGTGTAAAATTAGTTTCAAACCCAAAGTAGAGATGTGACTATTTGCATACCTCTCCCACATCTGAGGCAACATTACAGATAATACCTGGAGAGACCCAGATACAATTCCGAAAGCCACTTTGGATTTCAGCCCATTCGAAGGGGTCAGGTCATACACATGCCAGATTATTTCTGTTCAAGCTAAACAAAATGCACACGTTTAAGTGGGGATGAAAAAGAAAATCTTTTAAAGATTCATGTTCTGCAAGCTTATTGCCTGGATATTCAGTCTTTTGATTTTTTTTCCTCCTAAGTCAAATTAGAGATGAAGGAAGATTTGTGTTTAAATAGCTCCTGATGTTTCTTCCCAGCTGGCTGGCTAGAACACAGCTGGTTACCTGTAGAGACACACATCTGTGAATGGACATATGGGTGGGAAAATAAAAACATAGCAACAGCGTAGAGAGACAACAGCTACCCAGGGCAGAACATGCCTTGTTAAACTGGGTTTGTGCGGGGGACTTTATTACAGGAAGTACCAGTAACATCTCTTTATTCTGTCATCCATAACATGGTCCCATTTTTAAATAAGCCATGAAAATTGAATTATCACATTAAGAACACAAACAGCAGTGTGGTGGTTGCCAGAGGGCAGGGGGTGGGGGAAGAAAGGTGTCCTAATATGAGGTGACAGGAGAAGATTTGACTTTGGGTAGTGAGCACATGGTCCTATATGCAGATTTTGTAAATTAGTAATCCACACATGAAACCTATATGTTCATGTTGGCTAATGTCACCCCAATAAAATAAAATAAAAATAAAATAAAAATAAAATAAAAATAAAATAAAAATAAAATAAAAATAAAATAAAAATAAAATAAAAGAAGGATTGATGAATATTTGTATCTACCTATATAATAATGGATACATGCACACATTGTGTCTATACATTAACATTTTAGATGTTAGTAGTATTGATAATTGGTTACCTATTGAGAGGGTTCTATGTGTCCAGCACTGGGCTAAGTGTTTTACATACTGATCTCATTTAATTATCATAATAGCCTACAAAATAGGTACCATCATTATTAATTCCATTTTACATAGAGGAAGTTACATAGAGATGTTACATGTACAAGCAGTTGAAATCCAGGTCAGCCAGACTACAAAGCCCATACTGAACCATGCTTTGACACATGTTTGGATTATAGACCATTTCTCAAGGCTATACAATTTTGCCTTTTTCAAATGCGTGGTTGTATACATTGTCTTTTGCTGCCAGAGTATTCTGATGCCTCATTTGTCATGTCCATTCAGGGTATTTATTTATTCATTCATTCAATAAATATTTATGTAGTGCCTACTCTGTGTCAGGTTCAGGTTTTGGCACTATCAATAAAAAAATTGATCAGGGCCTAATAAGGTGGGCAGGTGGTGGTGGTAGAGGAGACAGAAAATAAACAATGTGCATAACAAATATGGAAAGTACTAAAAAGGTGATAAGTAGAGTCAGGAGGATGGGAGTGCTTCCATGCATGTTTGAGGGGCTATTTATTTTGGGGGCAGATTGCATCATTGAGAAAGTGACATTCGAGCAAAGACATGAGGAGTTATCCAAGGAGCTCTCTGGTGAAGAGGTAGAGGTAGAAGGCCCTGGAGAGAGAGTGTGCTTGGAGTGTTTGAGGAACAGCTAGGAGACCCTGTGGCTGGAGCAGCGGGAGCCAGGAGAGGAGAGCAGTAGGGAAGGGCCACCTCATGTGGGGTGATGGGTGCTTCTGTATGCCTTCACTTTACTCTGGAGTCTGGGTAGGTAGAAATTGCAGGGCTGTGGGCAAAGGGATGCTCACAATCTACCTTTCTATACTGCCTTGCAGTGTGACCAGTGACATGGATTTGCAAAACAGAGGTTGTGAGTAAGAGCAGCCATTGGGATTAGAGAATAGCATCAAGCTAACCTACTCTCAAAAAATTAAACTCTGATATCCATGGGTTTGTTCCATTATTGAAGGCAGGCATTTATCACTTCCTAATTCTCCCCCAGCTTAAGCTACCTACATCTTTTATTTTAGTCCTATGTGTACCTAAAAGTGCAGCTGTCTAGGAGAGAGAGGGCATATCCAGTCATTCAAAGGCATTTATTCACTGCCTAATTCTCCTACAGCTACCACTGCCTAGATCTTTTCTTAGTAGCCTGAGGCACATCTGAACAGAATTTCTTGATAGTATAACTGTCAAGAAGAGAGAGCTTTCCAAAGCTAACTTTTATAAATGGAAAACGTGTGATCTAAGCACACGGAGCAAAAAAGTTCTGAGAGAGTAATTGACCAAGGACATGCCCTTCCCAGTCACTGAGCCTCCCCCTTCCCTTACTCCTGTGGGCAGAAGACAGCAATAAAATTATTTTTGAGGAGGAGACCTGTGGACAAAATTGTGCTCAAACCCCACCATATAACTTAGAAAGTAGCAAGGCATTGGGATCAGGTTTACTTAAAGGATTTGACTTGTCTAACTCTGTTTCCTTCTCTGAAAAGAGAAGCAATATCATAACGCCCAATGTTGTTGTCAGGAATGAGTTAATTTATGTGAATGTTTTGCAAACTCTAAAGGACCATAGAGACACGAAATGTAGCGGTTGTTTTACTGTTTGTTTGTTTTTGTAAATAAAACAATAGTTGCCCCCTGACCCACTTTCTTGACTGCAGATCCCCTCCTATTTGGCTTTCCTTCTCTTATAAACTCTCAGGTTTACTTCCACTTTCTTCCTCTGTCGCTTCACTTCCGGCTCTCTTTCAGCTACAGTGGTTGGCAAACTGCGGCTCGCGAGCCACATGCGGCTCTTTGGCCCCTTGAGTGTGGCTCTTCCACAAAATAGCACGTGCGGGCGCGCATGTACAGT
This sequence comes from Myotis myotis, assembly GCF_014108235.1. Lineage (NCBI taxonomy): Eukaryota > Metazoa > Chordata > Mammalia > Chiroptera > Vespertilionidae > Myotis > Myotis myotis. Next base: position 24,604,577 of record NW_023416357.1, on the reverse strand, counting down.
GCGATTAAAACTTTGTGGCCCAACTTCGTGGCCCATGCGCAGAAGTCGGTATTTTGTGGAAGAGCCACACTCAAGGGGCCAAAGAGCTGCGTGTGGCTCACGAGCCGCAGTTTGCTGACCGCTGGCCTAGAAGTTACCTTGCATTCCGTAACTTCACAAAGAAAGCAGAGTGCCACGTGGAAGCACAAGGCTCATGGAGACAAGACCTGAGTTTGGAACTTGGTTCTGTTACCTGTTAGCTGTGTGACTGCACATCTTGGAGCTTCAGTTTTCACATTGGAGATGCAGATGAATATATTGCCAGATGGGGCAGAGGTTTAAGTGAGAGAAAAAGCATTTGGAAAGTATCTTGCTCAGTGTCTAGCTCATGAAGTGAGCCTAGTTAAAGGTTAAATCCCATTTTTCTTCTTTTTTAATGAGTATAGAGTGCTGAAGAGATTAGACAAGATGTGGGAGGCACTGAGGCAAATTAGAAGTAATGAGGAGAGAGCGAATTTAGTGGAGGGAAGGGATGGAAAGGGAGGGTAAAGGGGGCTGGTCAGGAGGAAGAAAGGGGAGGAGAAAATGGGTAGGTGATGAGGGAAAGGAAGAATCACCTCTAGAGATGAGAATCGCTCTCCTTCCATAGGCCATAATAGAGTCCGTGCCCATCCAGTCTACCTGCCCATCCAGCCCTTCTAAGAATAACTTCTTTTAAGAAATAAAAAATTAGAACTATTCATATTCTTCTCTTCCAAAACAGTTTTTACAGGCTCACCATTAGGAGCGCTGATTTGTCTTTGCATACTGTCGTTTTTATTTATCCTCATATCTTAAAATACTTTCCCCAAAGATTAGATGACAAAGAGAATCACAGCACAGTTCTGTAGCTGAGTTTCAAGGCTTCTGTTATAATTAGCAAAGCTGATCTGGAATGTGAAGCTCTTGAGCAGAGATCCCTAGGCATTCTCATTCTCTTCTCGGAGAAATGTAGATCTTACTTTGCTCTTCTCAAAGTCACTGTACTGTTCCCCCCCCCCCCCCCGTCCCGCCCCCCCGCCACTCCCCTGGGTAATCCAGGTTAACTCTAAGTTCTTACTTTTCTTTTCCCATTGTGTCGCAAGCTATACAAATCTAAGTTTTATTTTTGGAAGTGTTGCATTAGCTAATATTTTATTTCTTAGTTCACAACAGTCAAGGTGCTGCTGGATCACTTTGAGCTCAGCTCATGTGCTTAATCTGTTGGTCGGGGGTAAAAAATTTCATTTGAATTATTGTTACACCTTGATTTTTGCTTTTCTTACATTTATATCTTTTAGGTCCCAGGTTTATTTCCTTGGTCACAGAAGTTCTTTATTATCAAGATTCTGAGAAATAATAGATATTATGCATGGCAATTATAGAGCAATACTAAGAAGGTTGTTATTTAAGTGAGTTTAGGTTTGCTGTGTTAGAGAAAATTTATTTGCTTTTTGTTTTCCTGTATGAGAGAGAAAAAGTCATTGCATTCTTCTTTCCAGTTTCCCATTGATTTTTACACTTGACCTTCATAGAATGGGCCTTCATCAGATACTCCGTGTCAAATGACTTTCATTCTTTAAAATTTAACAATGTTTGTCAGGTTAAATATTAACCAACAAATGAAACGAAGAGGGTATATTTATGCTGCCCTCATATCCCCCTGAGATTCAGTCCCAGTCTGATAGGTAAGAGATTCTTTGGTGCAGTGGTTCCCTAGGTAGGTAAAAACATGGGTAAGTTCCACATCTGCTCATTCCCCAAAGCCATAGTCAAGCAAAAGCTAGTTCATGGTGGAACAACACAGATTCTCAGCATATAACTCTACTCACCTAGATTAGGCTGTATGCCTTAAGTGGGGAGGTGGCTAGAGTGTCACAGTAAGAGAGTGTGCCCCTCAGCATGGGGAGAGAGGATGCAGGGAGAAGCAGTTTACCTAGTAGGATCACGATGCATAGCAGGATGGCCACCAGAGCCCCCGTGCTCAGGCCCGTGGGGTGGACGAGGGCCTCCGCGTGGCAGGACTGCATGTTCCCATGGTGGTCACATGCACAGACCCGGACAGTCACTGTCCCCGTGCTGCTTTGCACTGGGTGGTCGTTGTCTGAAATGACCACAGGCAGGAGATAGGTGCTCATCTCGTGTCTATTGTAACCATTTTTCCGCGTTAAGATTCCCGCTGTGTTGTCTGCAACAGGAAAGCAAATTGGTGACTGCATGTGGATACCGCCTCATGTGGTGGATCAATTGGGAGGGGAATAGAGGGATATAGGTACTGGGGTAAGTATAGAGATAGAGAAAGTCACGTGGCCTCATTTACCTTTGTTGTCATGGATGGTAAAGTTGGAGCCACTGGCTGCTTCCGGGGCCAAATAGAAGGAGAATTGGTGCCCGCTCTGAGGGTCATCCTTGTCAACAGCTCGGAGGGTCTGAATCAACTAAAACCCAAACCACAAAGCTGTCAGAAAGTTTTGTAACTTAACGTGTTTCCTACAGTGTTGCAGTAAATTGCTCAAGTTTTAATTTAAAAAATGATAGCCTCTATAAAGTTTACAATGAGTCCACTCTATGCAAAGAACTGATGGGTTGGAAATAGCTATAGCTAATCCTGGCGGTGAGGCTGTCCTGTAGGAAGTTAGCAGCAAGCCTGGCCTTCTCCCACTAGATACCAGTAGCTCCCTCTTCCTTGTGATGTCAAAAATGTCCCAGACATTGCTAAATGCTCCCTGAGGGACAAAAGTCACCTGGGTGGAGAAACATCAGCTCTAGGGTGATACAAAGCTATACAATATCACAGTGATCTGTGACAACATTGTAAGTTAAGAACATGGAGGCAACCGGTGGCCAGCCTGCTGAGAAATGCAATCTGGGCATATACAAAAGCCATCAACTTGCAAAAAAGTTGAAAAGAAAATTGGTACATAAAACACATAACTTCAGCTGCCCACGTTAGCATGCATTTTAAAAGTGCACTTCTATTTTGACAAACTGAAACATAATTTCTATATCACTGGCAGAAAAGACCTATTTCAGATGGGGACATGTGTAAAGCACTCATGAATGTGTATTACTTGTACAGATGGGCAATGTAAGTGAGTGGAACTATGCATCATAGGAGTTTATAAAATATGTTCTAGCGATTACTTTCCAATATGTATGGTAATTAAAACTATCTGCTTACCAATAAAGATTTTTCCAATAAAGCTGTGACTAATCTACTTTAATGAAACCTTAAGGCTGATTTGGAATCAGCATCAGACTTTGAGACTGATGAACTTCCAGTTCTTAAAAAGTGTTTGTTCTCTTTGCAAGTTAAACATTCATCCTGGTTCTTACCTATAGTATTAATTTTGTTAGCATTCGCTTCATAGATAATTCAAAACTGGCCCTTGGTTCTGTTTATCATCTGAATTATTAGAGGATCTAAATTAACCCAACTAAATTAATTTACTTTCGTATGAAACTCACCTGATCTGCTTTTGCCTTTTCACAGACAAAGGTTTCATAGAATTCAGCAAATTCTGGGGCGTTGTCATTGACATCTAGAACTTTAATATAGAGAGGTACTCGGCTGCTCTGCTTTGGATTATCTGCAACATGCCAAAATGAAAGGAAGAGACATTTATATGTTGGTCACCAGTCCCTTTTAGACAATAGTCACTCACTCCTTCTTCCTCATTCATGCACAGACTCCCCAAGGCTGCTGTGAGTACCAGAGAGCATTCAGTACCAATGTAGTCACAAAAAAGTAGAATTAGATCGTTTGGTACTTCTGGTCCATTAGGTACACCTGAGGGAGATACCTGGGAGACACAGGTACATGGTTGATGGAGTATAACTGGGTAATAAACATCAGAGTACAGAGAAAAGCCACCCTACAGAGGCCCTTTAGAGCCAGATTTTAAAGGAAGCCAAGGAAGCAGGCAGGTGTGGAAATGTGGACAAGGGGTCATGGCGAGGGTGGGGTGGGGGGATGAGTGATTGTTATTATCTTAGTTTTTTAGTGTGAGTGCTAAATAAGAGCTGAGCATTGTGCTAAGCACTTGGCTACATTATCTTCCTTAATCCGTGCAAATTTCTGAGACTACTGCCCCCCTTCTATAGGTGAGGAAACGGAGGCACAGAGAGGTTAGGTAATTTGCCCAGAGACAGTAAGGAGTAGAGCTTAGATTCTGATTGGGGTCTGTCTGACTCCAACGCCCAGGCTGTTCATAGTGTACGATAGAGCAGCAAAGCACTCTGGTGATCTTCCATGACAATCTCCTGGGCAGTGTAGTAGACAGGTTCCTGGTCTACGAATCAGAAGTCGGAGTCTCTAACCTCAGCTTTCTTCTTTCACTTTGCTCATATGTCTATTTGTTCACTTGCTTGATAAATATTTAGGGAGCATCTAATATCGAATTTGTGCCAGCCACTATTTGGAGTGCTGGAACACATGGGGAACCCAACAAAGATCCTGCTTCCTGAAGCTCTATTCTAGTGCGGGTAGCAAACTGTGAACGTATAAAAATATAATGTGTCAGATGGTAAATGCTATGGAGAAATTAAACAGGGAAAAGGAGTTGGAGAGAGATGGATGTGTTACTTTGAATGGCTTGACCAGGGATGGTTTCTCTGATGAGATGCCATTTGTACCGACATGAATGAATAAAAGGATTAAATCATGTGAATATTTCTGGCTCTCTGGACAGAGGACATAGCAGGTGCAAAGGCCTTGGAGTAGGAGTAAGTGACCTGGACTTAAGCTCTTGGTTTTGCATAAACAAAGGTAGTTAAGAAGGGAAATTTTTAAGCTCCTTTGTGTCTAACATTTTGCTCTCACTATTCTTCCAAAGTTAGAGATGCTGAAGATAAAGTTTTGAAAGGTCTTTATTACTAGTGATTTCAAATATATCGTAGAAACTGTAAATCTTAAAAACAGAACATTTTAGGCACAAAGCTTAAAAAATTCCTGATGTTATAGAAAAATGGTACTTTCTGGTGGGAAATGATTTCATAATTTCAAAGCTTTAAATGTGCCCTATCATTGATATCCACATTATTCCCTCCACATAAATTCTGAAGAGCAAATACTGCCATAACAAACTGATACTGAGGAGTTTTCATTGCTATCAAAAAACAATGCTTCATTTTACCCATATTGGTTATTTATTTTTCTACTCAATATCCTTCAGCCACTCAAATCTCATAAGTTATGCTGACAAAGAATGCTACTGTAATATACCATTCGATATGGAATGTTTCACACCAGACACCCAACTGAGTTAAATTTTTTAAAATAAAATTTTTATACAAAGTGAAAATCCAAAAACTAAAAAATATGCCATAATTTAGTAGAAGCCTATTTTTAAACATTTAAGTAATATTTTTCAAGATCATTTTTTTCATGCACTTAGTCCTACACATTGTGTTTACATTGCGCAATGTTCACTGTGTATAATCATTTTATTTGAAGCCTTCTTTTGGCACTGATTTTCTTTGCCTTAAATTTCATAGCGACTGCCATAAAATTCATCCTAAACACTTTATTGTGCTGCTCATTTGGTGTACCATGGGAAAGTTAAAATTTATATCTCTTAATTCTGTAACAATTGAAAAATAGAAAATTAGAGGATGAATATCCAAGAAATTTTCAAACAGTGCCTACTTTTTAGAATGTATTTGATCCCTCTATCCCCTGCCCCCTCTCCCCCCCACACACAATGTCTAACCATTTTAAGCAGCTCATTTTTTTTCAGCTGTTTCTGCAATATTCTGGTTTATAAGCTTTTTGAAGTCGAATCCAACATGTACCAGTTCAACCCCAGCTGACACAGATGCTTTCCCATTTTATTGTTTCTAACCTGCTGAATTTCCACAGTTGCATTTGTGAATGAACCAACATATGTCTAGAGGAAACATTATTGCAAATCATTTCAGGGCTCTTTCCTTCAATATGTATTGAGCAGGGCATGCTTCACCAGCCCTTGCTGGGACGTTCAGTCAATCGAGGACAGCATGGTATGGGGTTGGACTTACTGATCTCCGTTGCTATCACTGTAATGTTGTGCCACAGCAATGTTTCTCGGTCAAGAAGTTTCGATGTAAAAACGGAACCATTTCCAGAATGAATGTTGAATATTCTGTCCAGATCTGTGTGTCGATCGACAGAATACCTGGAAATGCAGAATAGAATTTATAAAGGCTTTTTTCTTTGTATTTGTTATTCTCACATCCTAAAACTGTTCCCAGAAATCTGTTACATGAAATTTTTTTTTCTAACAGTAGCATATATTTGAATATCTATAGCTTAACATTAAGCAAAATATTCTGAAAAATTAGTTGTTGACAACTGAAGTCTTAATAGTAAACCCACTAGATAAGCTGCATGGTTTTGAATATCATCACTGAAGTTTCTTTTTAAAAATATAATTTGGGCCAAGTTTGTATAGTAATTGTTATAATAACTCAAGTTTTTAGAACCTCAGAACTTTAATGTGTGTGTGTGTTTGTATGAATAATTGGGATTATTGGCTATTTGTTTAATATTTATTTTATTTTGAAAGTTATGTTAAAAGAAGCAAAAGATGGGTAGTGTGGCTGAGGTTAGTGAGGCAGGGTAGGGGTTGAGCTTGGGAAGAGATCCACAGTTGGACTGTGGAAGGATGGGCTGGCCATGTTAAGAAGCTGTGACTTCTTCTAAGAGCGATGTAGCTCTACCAACGGATTTTAAGCAGGAGTGTCATAATCTAAAACACAGTTAGCCAAGATCTCTGGTTGAATCGAGGAGAATTGAGGAAATTGGTTGGACGGTTCTGACACAAACTGACAGGAATTTGTGAAGAACAGGATTTGGGGAAGATCATAAGTGCCAGTTGTGACATGTTGAGGAATAAACCCTGAGAAAAGTCTGGATTGAGGTTTCTAGTCTGATGCTCAAGGTGAAAATCTGGACTGAAAATCTAGATTCCCTATTCAACTCTTCAGGAAGAGAGTGTCCTGGGAAGGGAGAATAACAGCGATGACATAATCACTCAGAGGAAGAACTCTAAAACAGAGATGTGCCAGACTAGGACAGGGCCCACAGCAGTGAGAAACTTGATAGATGTTTAAGGAGAGTTTGGAGAATTCAAAGAAATCCAAGAGTGTGTCTTAGAAACCAAAGAAGGAAGAGTCTTCAACACGGAAACTGACAGAAGACTAGTAGATTTTGAGAACTGTTATCATCTTTATAAATTGATCACTAGTTTTTGGAATAGCTGTGTAAGGGGGAAAAGTAGTACATTCTGTTTTATGGGGGGGATGTTAAAGAGAAAACTCAGAAGAAAGTTGATATGTTAAGGTCATTAGGAACAAAAACTGCCCATTTTAGCTGGATTCTCAACATTTTTATCATGTTGGGTGATTTAAAAATGTTGGCTCAGAAGAAATACAATTTAAGTAAATGATCTAATTAGTCATACACATGTGAATTTATTATAAATACTCTAAGAAAAATAAACCCTTGTTACTAATGTGTATAATGTCCAATATTCTCTTTCAGTTAATTATTTTGTTTTAAAATATAACTAGTGAATTATAATAAACAAGGTATTTTAGCTTAATAAAATCTATTTTTTTCATTTAGCAGGAGTTAAAATAAAACATACATCCAATTATTGCAGGCTGCGCAAGCCTGGTTTTAAAGAGAATGAGTGGCCCGTCCAGTGTGGCTCTGTGGTTGAGCATCTGACCTATGAATCAGGAGGTCACGGGTTCAATTCTCTTGTGGGTTAGATCCCCAGTGTGGGGCATGCAGAAAGAAACCAATCAATGACTCTCTCTCATCATTGATGTTTCTATCTCTCTCTCTCCTTTCCTCTCTGAAATTAATAAAAAAATATTTTTTAAAAAAGAGAATGAATAAAGATTACAATGGATCTATATTTATCAAGTTGGGTTAGAATTTTCATTTCAATTTATAGAAACCTAATGTTTTATTATCAAAAGGATTGAAACAGATGAAATAGGTCTTATTTTTCATTTATGTCATGAATCAACATTTATTAAGAATTTAGGCAATCGCATTGAACTTGCTCGATCACCTTCATTTTTAATCTGAGAATGATAAATATTTACATACTTAATTAAAAATAATTAATAATAAACCAATAAAAAAGAAAATCTCAATATTCATAGATTGTAAGAAATTTAATAATTATTTAAAAATATATATTTTTCCTCGTGAAATACATCAAGCTTAAGATGTGTTGCCTATTGCCTTTATAAGCTGTTACAGCAATAATCTTTTCTTGTTCTTTGCCTCTTTTTATCTTGCTATAGTTTTAAGTTTTACAAGCAATCATATTTTCCCATCAAGCCTTGACATAAAGGGTACAAGGTGAGGAACTTCTAGTCGAAGGCAGCTTTAAGTTTTAAAGAAAAATAACTTCTTTTCTTTAAAAGTAAATACCAAAATGTATATATTTTTTCTTTAATTGGGAGATCTAAAAATTAATAGAAAACCTAAAATGTTTGTATTGTTTAGAAAAGATGGTTGCATGCAAAGCCTTATTTATTTGTTGTTTTTCTTTCCAAATATTTCCAGTTTATATCCAGGCCATTTACTATCCAGTCCCATTAATTCTAATTATAACTTGATGAGGAACAAGGTAATCAATCCCCCCATGATGGTAGCAGATCATTCTGCTAGATAGTTCTTTTTTTTTCTTTCTAAAACTTTATTGTATTCTGTGATAATTCAATAATTTGTCTTCTAATGCATCTTCAAGTCAGGAAGATTTGAGGGTTAGGAAGGAAGTGTGCATGCATGTAACTTTTCACAATATGGATTCACAGTGACATTTTATAAGGCTCTTTCATGGAAATCAAAGGTCATTTGTGATGGTTATTGGATGAAAATTATTTTATGTTATTGAAGAGTTAAAGATTTGTGCCTGCATAATGATATATTAATGTTTGGGGGAAGGATTCTCTAGCATTAGTTGTAGACCTAGCAGTTCAATATATATGGATGTACTTTCCTAATATAAGAATCAATTTTATGCTATAAAAGGAATCAATGGCATATGTACTTATATACCAATATATTTATGTGTATTTCTATCCTTAAATCTATATTTATACATCAAATCCATATCTAGCAAGGGAGGGCTAGCAGAAGGAAACTTCAAAATTAGCTGTCAGCCAACCTAGTTTGGCAATCTCCTTATTTTCACAAAACATAATATAATACAGTGAGTAAAAATGATATTTGGTATAAAAAGAAAATTAGACATAAAAATTCAGCCTAAATTTCCAGAAGACATTATCTCTTCCAGTGAAAAACAAGTTGACCTTGTCAAGGAGGTAAGCGATGCTCGTATTTGTCAACCTCAGTATTAGCACTTTTAAATTGGTCTCGACATTGACTTGCTAAGGTTTTTTCCTCACACAGTTAGAACAAACTTCAAGTGAGAGAATAGTTGTTCAAGTACTTAAAATTATTTTTGTTATAAGGTGAAAGCCATCATTCATTTTCCTTATTAATAACCCTAATGTAAATGGAGGAGCACTTGGTCCATGGAGCTCTCATGCAGCTACTTTGGGTTGACCACAGTCCAATTCAAGGAGTCTAGATATTCCAATAGAACGATGAAACAACAGGATTTAAAATTATTCTCTGAAAGTAAGCCAGGCATTTTTGTGTTTTAGATTTGGGACTTGCCACAGGTTTCATGTAAACAAAGGGTTCAAAGGCAATAAAGTTAGAAAATGACTGCCTTAGAGTCTCAAACTCTTATCTGCAACAATATTTTTCCTGCACAGCCAGTGTGATTCTTTTAAAAAGTACTTTTGGATTAGGTAACGCTTCAACTCAAAGCTCTCCAATGGCTTCTTACCTCAATCAGAATAAAATCCAGTCTTTTTTTTTTTTTTAAATATATTTTATTGATTTTTCACAGAGCGGAAGGGAGAGGTATAGAGAGCCAGAAACATCAATGAGAGAGGAACATCGATCAGCTGCCTCCTGCACACCTCCCACTGGGGATGTGCCCGCAACCAAGGTACATGCCCTTAGCCAGAATCGAACCTGGGACCTTTCAGTCCGCAGGCCGACACTCTACCCACTGAGCCAAACCGGTCAGGGCAAAATCCAGTCTTTACTAGGGCTACAAACCCCTGTAGGACTCCACCAGCCATCCAACCTCCTGTGGCCCCACTCCTATCACTCTCGGCTTCACTCACACTCTTCCCTCTTATAGGCCTCCTTGCTATTCCTTCTGCGGGCCCAGCATTCAGACCTTACCCTTGCTTTTTTCTCTTCTTGGAATGTTCTTCCCCTAGATATCAGCATGGTTCATCCCTTCATTTCGTTCAAATATTTACTCAAATTATTTCCTACCAAGGCCAAGCCTGATCACACTATCTAAAATAGTTTCCTGTATACCTGCTGTCTCCATACTGTCTTATTTTACTGCTCACAATTTATTTTTACCTGACATATGACAATATTTAGCGGTTGCTTATTTCTGTCTGCCCCAGTTAGAATGTAAGCTCCATGAGATCGGGACTTGGTATCATTCTGTTTCCCTGATGCCTCGAACATGCCTGGCACATGGCAGGTGCCCTGACTAGGATTTATTCGGGGACACACTGGCAAGACGTCCTCTAGCTTCTCAGTCTGCTTGCTTTCTTTATGGGGAATCATTTACAAAATGATATTCTGGTATAGCACTTTTCTCATGTAGTCAACTAAGCTACTGGGTAAAGGCTGGAGGTTGGTTTACTTCCACGCTTTCATGCTAAGGGTCCAGAATCCGGAAGCATCAATGTCTCAAAGAACAATGAGGCTTTTCTTGAAACATGGTCTACAACTAAGGTGTAAAGGAAGCACAGGGAAAATAGAGCTTACACAGTATAAATTGGATTCAGCTCTATTCATTTCCCCAGGATTTCACAGACATATATCATGAAATGGTTCTCATTCTTATCCGCTTCTGCAGAAGAAAAAAAATTATGCATTGAAATGGAGCAGAATTCTGTCTCAAAGTGTTACACAACAGGTCTTCCACACTTGGAAAAACGCTTCTACAATGCTTTCTCCACACTACTCTGGAGCAAATGTAAGATCTTAAAAAAAAATCCCAGGCCATTCGGGGGTGTTACCTTATACCACTTTAATCCTCCTTATAGCTCATTTTATGCCCCCCAATTTTGTTTTTAAAGTTATGCTGCTGATAAAATAATATTTATATTGAGTAAGGAGATGAAAGGTGCTGTTTAGAATAGTTTTTCAAGAAGATGCTACTGTCAACTTGGATAAAAAGGATTCATCTTTTCCAACTTGCAGACATATTTGACTATAAATCCACTGAACCTTATGAAAGATGTGTCTCATAAGTGCTCTTACCTGACAGGGTTCCGGGCAGCATCTGGGTCTTGGGCTGTGACCGAGCCTATTGCCGTGTTTATCTGAGCGTCTTCTCTTATTTGCAAGGTGTAGGCTAATTTGCTGAAGACAGGCGGCTCATCTACATCTTCCACCATAATTCTCACCATGGCTGAGTCTTTGAATGGACCCAGGTAGAGAAAGCGGGGTTCAACGTGAGGGTTGGAGGCTTCCACTTTGAGGGTGTACACTTTCTTCTTTTCAAAGTCCAGCAGCTTGGGTGGGAGGGAGAGGGAAAGGGACATATTTAAAGCAGCCAAGACACAGAAAGGCAAGATATGAACTATTTTTTGTGTGAAAATCACTGATGAATGAAGGGGATCATATTGCTTACAGACGTCACTACACAGTGTGATGCTGGGCTAAAGCCATGGGAGTTCACAGGGCTCACAGTCCTGATGAAAGTGGGAGCAGGGTGCAAGGTGCAATGGTCAGGAAAGGGGACCTGGAAGCAGGAGTATGTTAGTCACCCTTTAAAATAAATCCTTCTGTGTGACTAGAGGGAGCCATACCAGGGACAATTTGGTGAATATGTGGTAGATTATTCTAGGTCAGGGGTTGTCACATCTAACTTTAACCAAACACCAAATGAGTGTTTAAAATTTGCCAATATCTGGGCCCCACCCTGGATCATTAAACCACAATGTCTAGGGTGTGGGGTGTGTGTGGAATGGGAATTTATACTATTACACATCTGCCCTAGTGATTCTAATGTGCAGCCAGAATTGAGAACCACAGGCTTGTATCACGATTCCCTATTCCTCATTCAGATAAAATAGATTAAAAATGTTGGTGGTTTTTTTCTTTTTTCTTGTTGCATGAGGCGATAACATATTCCAAGTGTTATCTTGATAAGGGCATTGGGCTAATTACTTGCCAAAGAAAGTAATGATCAGTGTTGTCAGAGGTCTTTAGGAAAAGCCTCTCTGCTTCTGGAGACACAGTGAACCCGAATGCTTCTTGCTGACTTTTGGTTTTGGATAATAATATGACAAGGCTCACTAGGAACACAATTAATCAAGACGTTCGAGAATGTGATTTAGTCGGCTAGGCAAAATTTCAGTTTGAATCTGATAAGGCACCAGAAAAATTAAAAAGGTTAATGGACACTAATGGGCTTCCTAATTATATTATAGTGTACAACATTGGTCTGAGTGTCACTTAAACATGCTTTATTGTGTTTCCAGTTATTAAGACCTGTACTCCAAAGCTTAAGAAGAAAACATATTCTTGTTATTTACCTTTCCCTATACTTCATTATGCCTGCACATATAACAGTGTGCTAAAGGAGAGAGAAGACATTGATGAAAGAGAAATCAGTAAAATAAATAACCAGAATTAATATTATTTTTAGCTTCAAAGCAAAAAGTTATGGATTTTAATTTTTGTCACACTTCTGTATAGTACTCTGTAGTACTAGACAAATGATGCGGGGATAAATGGTGAATAAATACATAGGGGACAAACAGGAATTCAGAATATACAAGATTTATTATTGTGTTCCAGAGAGTAGCTAAAGAGCGCATAGGAAATTTGTGTTACTTAATTTATTTTTGTGGTCTTTATATCTCCTCTCAATCTAATGAAGTTCATTGTTACCATTGCTTGTATTCCTTTTCTTCAAAGCATGTATCAGAAATCAGAGTCATGCACGTTTTATTCATTTATTTGCTTCCTTGCCTCTTTTCTCCCTATACTAGAAGTTCCATGAGAGCAGAGACCAGCCTGTTAAGTGGACCATTAAACCTTATGTATCTAGAACAGTGTCTGCCACTGTTTTTTCACATATTGGTTCATTTCTATTATTTATTTTAGATACTTTTTTGTGTATCATTTATTTAGATTATCTAGTTCTTTAGGAGGCCCTTCATAAAATTTATTGAAAGTATAAATGAATGAATCCATAAGGTTATTGAGGACCCCTAAAGGCCAATCAAAGAGATCTCAACGTACTTAGACTTGGTGTTTTAGAAAACTGATTAGTGAAAGGAAAATCCAGAGGAATGTTTATGTGAGATGCGATTGCCCCCAGTTACTTGGGGCGCAGAGAAACGTAAATGCATTCAGTTGCAGGGAATTTACCCACTGGCATTACCTTTTTGACAGTGATAATCCCCTCCTGGGTGTCCTGGTCAGTGATGACATCAAACATGTCCAGCCCCTCCCCCTCGGTAATGCTGTACTGAATCGCAGCATTTTCTCCCACGTCGGCGTCGGTGGCTTTGATCCTGCCAATTGATGTACCCGGTGGAGAAGACTCAGGGGTGGTAAACTGGTATGTACCTATTAATCACCAGAAAAATATAAGTCAGACGCAGACTAAGTGTACGCTATCAGAATAGAAACGAACCCATTTCCCGACAGTTCTTTCAGGCATCACTGTGGATGCAGGCTGATTTGTGCTTTTCTTAAAATAATGAATGGTGCCCTATACCTCTCCATCTTTACTTTCATGATGGTTAAGAATATTTCTTTTTTTCCATCCCTGTCTCTTTGCAAATGGAGAACACTTTTCTCGTTCTGTACATAGGCTCCCAAGTTTACGGTGTGATTGTGAGAAAGACTGAGCTGTTAGGGGTGGCTGCACATTTCCAAGCCTCCTGTGAATGTAAACCCAGCAGAAAGAGTAGAAAAGAATTTAACCTGAACTGTGACTTTAAGCCAATTACTAGGGCTAGGGTGTTTTTTTTTTTTTTTTTTTTCTTGCTGTCATTGCTAATAATAACTGAAGGTGAAAGTAAATTATAGCAATTTGGAGAATGTATCCTAGCAGACATTTACTCAAACATGGAACTGGTCTAGTCGCAGTTAGGCATACAGATCAATACACTGAGAGATAAAGCTCTTCATTTTTTCTTTTGACTAAATTTTTCGTTTAAGTTTTGTTTACATTATTTTTTTCTATGCATAGATTTTACCCATTCTTGAATTTATATTCCTAATTCAAAACCCATATTTCATAGACAGGCACTTTGTTTATGTTCTCATGTTGCAAAATTGGTTTAAGGAGACTCTACGTGAATTTCAGTCTAGATCTGCTAGGCCAGCATGCACTAAGGCCCCAAAAGTCAAACAAATGTATTCTCTCATCCAATACATTTTGCCAAGCATTCATGCAAATTGTTTTGAAAAAGAAATTGGACTATGACACACCTAGAATATTGTCCTTGAATAATATTAATCCACTAAGTAATGGGCTCATCCTTGGTAAGATGATAACAGTCCACAGTTTTCTCTGGTGTATTCAACTTCCATTTGGGGTGCCTCCTACCCCTTTCTCTATTCTCCCCTCTCTTGCCTCTGTACATTATTCACTAATGATCACAGGCTATCCAAGGAGAGAGGAGGATGACATAAGGTACCTGTGGCATCAAAGTGCCCATCAGTCCTTTTGTTATCCTTCCCCAGGGCATTTCCATATGGAAAAGGGGTTGTTTGGGTTAAGTTGTTGGTGATCCTGATTTTTTTAAAAAAAAGTATTTTATTGATTTTTTACAGAGAGTTAGAAACATCAATGAGAGAGAAACATCGATCAGCTTCCTCCTGCACACCTCCTACTGGGGATGTGCCGGCAACCAAGGTACATGCCCTTGACCGGAATTGAACCTGGGACCTTTCAGTCTGCAGTCTGAGGCTCTCTCCACTGAGCCAAACCTGTTAGGGTGATCCTGATATTTTTACTTCAGGCTTCTGGGGGATATTTTAGGATTCCTAAAATTTTTCTCCTACTCATTAAATCAGAAATTATTTAGCTACTCTGTTTTTGCATTTAGCTAACTGTGATTAATTAGTGAACAAAAGTAAAGAAAACAGAAAGATTTCCTGTTGATCCCTGTGGATCTCCATTATATAAGAAGCCCCTATTAGCTGACTGGCTTTTTAAAATGCCATGATTGAGTACGTGGGTTTTCTGTTTAATAATGGGCAGCTGATTTCTCCTGGAAGACAAGAGTCAGGTAATTTTCTGAGGAGACCATAGTCAGAAAGGAATTTTGTTCCTGGGAGAAAAATTACATTATAACCAGTACCCACTGAGGTGCTACTGCTCTGCTGGATACAAGGTGGGCATTTGTGAAGGCTGGTTTTCCTTCTTCTTCCTTCCTACATAATCATGAGAGTTAATAGTTTTGGAGATGGTTTTCGGGATCTCAATTAACCATAATGTAGAAAACTATTTATGAGTATAAATGGATTAAGTGCACAGTTATTTCCACAGATGTATTTTTAGAAACAGTAAAATGATAAATCCTCCTCTTATGAGGCTTCGTGAGGATTTAAAAGAGATTACATGGCTGATTAAATTCACAAAATATAAAGTCAAATTTTTCCTAACAAATAGCAGCATGCTTGAATGCGTATGTTCTGAGCAAGCAAATTTATGTCTGTGGTTGTCTTTTTAATAAGGAAAAAGGAAACAATGATGTTGCACTTGCAATGACAGCCATATCAGAAATCGCTCGGCTAATTTCCGATTCAGGAACATAAATGTTCACATCTACTGAGTGTAAGCATTGTCAACTCATTCTTAATAAAAGCGTCAGTTCTCACTAAGTTCATTAATTCTGATAATTAATAGCAACAATCGAAAATAAATATCATCCTTCAATTTAGAGTTTTACAAAAGTGCCCTGAAGAAAGTCATCATTCAAATGCTCCTACTCTGGGGAAACCGGGGAGGATTGTCGTTGACATCGGTCAGTGTGATGTTCACTGTGGTGGTCCCAGATAATCCCCCCATCTGGCCGGCCATGTCCTTGGCTTGAATCACCACTTGGTACTGCTCCTTGTTTTCTCGATCCATGTTGAATAAAGCTGTCTTGATGATACCTATGGATATGAAATTCAGAAGTGGAAAGGAATATATTAAAAATACTTTATGGAGTCATTTATTTATGCAAACACACAGATTTTTCACCCACAATATGCATAGCACTATGCAGATGTCATCGGTGACATAAAAATGATTATAGGTAGCCTTTATACTGAAGGAAGTGAAAACCACATAGGGGAGAGAGATGCATTTAAAAGAATCACCTACAATACAAGAAGAATAAGTCAAATCCTGCAACCATGGAGAATGTAAGTAGTATAAATATTAAGTGTTATAAGATGACACAGCGAAGTGTAACTTGGCGTGTGGCCCAATAGTATACCACCGAAGTTGCTTGATATATTTAGGTGCATTAGGAGGAGATTGTTAAAAGAAAGCCATATACATGAACTGTCTCCTGAGTTTCACTTTACTGAATTGGCTAATTGCTCAACAAATATACCCACCATAATGAATGTTCTCAGGATTTTCTAAACCATGAAACTATGGTTAACTCCCCCCCTCCCCCAGCATCAGTTCTTTCATAATCATCATATTGTGTGATCCAAAAGATTTTAAGATTTCCTAAAGCTGATGTGAACATTAGTTCAGCTGGCCCCAGCAGTGACCAAGATTCTCAAGTTAGGTGAAGTTTACCTCATTGTTAAGTAGTTATAAAATAATGAGTTGGAAGAACTTGTGAAAGTTTGCCTAATTTCTTAGGTAGGGTTCATGCTTAAATTAACAACATTCTTTCAAAAATCACTGGAGAAGGCTTTTAACTCTCTCTGGTAGCACATTCCAGTGCTGAACAGCCATGAAACTGAAAAAAAAAAAAAAATCTTTCTTGTTTTTAACAATACCTCAGAAAACAGGTCAGCTTCATTCCTGCAGTCCTGGCTTCATTGAAAGTGGAGCTGTTATTTCTGTTCTCCAAACAACAGTATTTCTATCTAAATACCTTAGCCTTGTGTTCTTTAAGTTGAATAATTCTAATTTTTTCATCTTCATTGTTTTTAAACTCGACATTTTCTTTCTCCTTGGGCTTCTTTCCAAGTTTATTGCCCCTCTTAACCCATCGATTTCCAACTGGATGTAATAACCTAGGAGGGTTTTGATTTCTACTAAGAATAATGGAAGCTTGAAAAATGTTTCTAAGAAACTCCACTCTTATTATGACAACAAAAATAAGTGTAGAATTTAAAGACAGTACAAATGATGTTCACTAAAATGATTCATTATAAGATAGGACGTTATTTTGTGGAGAAAGTGCAGAAAAAGGAGGTGTTGAAAAAAAGAATTCCATTAAAGCAATCCACTTTATTAGGGCTATCTCAGTCTGGATGGGGTAGACAATGAGGTAACAACATGCAAAACAAAATCTCAGTGGCTTAATGCAATCGAAGTTTGTTTTCTCATGCTCTGAGCAGGCCAGCAGGTAACTATACTCATCATAATACTCAGATTTCTGGGCTGGAGAAGCATCTCAGCATTGGCTCCCATCTGGGGTCACTCTGGCAAATGGAAGGGCACATGCTGGAGTGTACACCAGGTCAAAAGATCCACTTGGAAGTAACTCACATCACTGCCACATTTTATTGGCCCAAATAAATCATATGGCTACATCTAGCTTCAGAGCATGGTAGAGAAATGCAAACCTACCAAATACCTAGAAAAAGAAGAATTGGAATATTTATAAACAGCCAAATAGCTATCAGAAGGGCTTGATCTTTTAGCTTCATCCATCCCAAACTGGAAGAAAAAAAATAAAGCAATGTGTAATTGTTTCTGAATATGCCATATATAAAAATAGTGGATGAAAGACCCATTGTCATATTTCTTGATTAAAAGAATCTGTGTGTTATGTTTATATCACTGGTATTTGGCAGGCAAATCTAAAAAAATTCAATCACGTGGATTGTTTTTATTACAAAATATGCTAGCTTAGCCAAGCATGTCAATTAAAATTACAGATTGTAAAAAGGAGATAAAAATAGAATTCTAACCTGTTTCCGATTCAACTGAGAAATAGGGCTGCCCCTGCAGGATGCTGTAGACAACTTTAGCACTGTTCCCGTATGTTGGGTCATCAGCATCGGTGGCAGTGACTTGGACAACAACTGTGCCTGTAATGACAGAACATGAATTGAAAACACAGTAAGGGCCCACTTCAGATCCCAGATAGGCACACATAAGAGAAAGCATGATCTTGCTTTTGTCCAAAACTATCATGGCAAGTCAGTGGGGAACTTCAATAATATGCTAGGTTAAAAAGGCTTGGATCCCTCACTCTGAAGGAAAGTGAGCGCCATTTATAAATACTGTAAGGATTAGGTTAAAGGGAAGCATGGGAATGATCATGACTTTGGATGGAACTGATCGCAATCCATCTCCAAAGGTGGGATTTGATTGGATTCTTGCTATGGCACTTCTTTTAAGTTATCCAGGTCCTAGTCAATCCGAATCTGGCATTACTTTGTCCATAGGGATTTGTTTAGGAGTTGTCCAATCAGGGGGCCACTCATGATTTTGCTGGAAATTCTGTCATTTCTACTGGACTAGAATGTGCTGAAGAGGAGCCTGAAAATGCAGTCGCTATTTAGTGACATTAGAGATGGCAGCCTGAGAACAAAGCTGAGCAGAACAGAGAATTTAGGGTAAACAGAACTCCAATCAAACCATGTCTAAAGCCTACTTCATTTCTGGCCTTAAGTAATGTGACCAGTAAGTACTTATGTTGTTTAAAGTAGTTTGAATTGAGTTTTCTGTTACTTGCAAATAAAAGCATCCTTAAGTAACAAATCTACCTGTTAATTCTAAGAGATTGAAAGGCTTTGAACCTTAATCGAGGTAGTTTTGGATTAAATAAAGAATTAATTGAATCAACAGAGGATACACATCTGGTACCTGTAATACCCAAAAATGATCATAATTAAATGTACAAAGAAAACTGTGGTGTTTTAGATCAGCACTCTTATTTTAGGAAGACAGAGTTGCCTAATAACCTTTGAAGTATCCTTAACTTCCATAAAATTCCATGCAAATGGTTATGTATATGCTTGCATGCATATTTCACTGAAGTTCCATAGATTTTTATCTGATCGCAAAGAGGTCTGTGACTTCCAAAAAGGAAAAGATCCTCTGATTAAGATCATTTTTGTGGCCGACTTTTAGAATTCCTGGTAGATAAATAGTAAGCACACCACTAAGGTTCTCCTGTCTATGAACAGGGCAGGGAAGCTACATTTAGGGAATACTAGCATTTTTCCATTGCGTGGGTACTATCTAACTACATGTATTGAACAAATATGCTGCACTGCTAAGGTTGGCTGCTCTGGATGCAGCATGTTGGTGCCTGAGATAGAACACACACCCTTTTAATTCAATGAGGGACTTGGGGAGAATGAGAACATCATGATTTTAGAGTGAGAGCTAATAGCAGAAGTCAACAAACACGCTCTTATTTGACATCAATACAAATTTAATAGCTTTTAGAATACGACTGTCTGGACGTTTTGAGCACTTGTGAGTAGCCAGATGTTGTACTGGGGCTGTGCACTTGTTTTCTCTTTTTGTCTTCACCTTAGAAGTTGACATCTATTATTTATTTGTTAGAGAATATGAAATTGGAGGGTGAGAGAAATCAAGTCATTTACCTAAACCATACTGCTGTTTGTTAGTAGAGGTAACTTCAAACTTAGGTCTGTTTGATACCAGAGTTCATTTTTTACTATTTTGCTGTTGTTTCTTTATGTAATTTCTTTAAAATGTTTTTATATATCAGAATAATGACATGTTAATTTATGATAATGATGAATATCAAGATACCCATGCCAGTGTGCAAGTTAGAAAAAGACCTCCCTTTCTCAAAATATGTTTCTGTTAGCCATTCCCAAATATTTGTACTACATATTTAACTCTATAATGGCTTCAAATGAAACAGAAACAGACTCACAGATACAGAGAACAGACTGACAGCTTTCAGAAGGGAGAGGGGAAGGGGTCTAAATGGAAAAGGTGAAAGGATTATCCCACAAACCTTATAGACAGATAACAGTATGGTGATTACCAGAGGGAAAACAGGGTAGGGGGAGGCAGAGGAGGGTAAAGGGGGATAAATGGTGATGGAAGGAGATTTGACTTGGGTGGTGAACACACAATACAATATACAGATGATGTATTACAGAATTATACTCCTGAAACTTATATAATCTTATTATCCAATCTCACCCCAATAAAGTCAATTAAAAATTATCTCTCTGTACAAAAAAGTCAATGGTACCCTGAGAGTTGTTCAGTGACAACTTGCACATCTGGTTACGGTTGTTCTTGGTGGTATTGATGATAAGACTATCCTTTATTAATTCTTTCTGTCTTTTACCACCAAATGGAAAAATATTCTTCCTAACAAATCTTCCCTTTAAAAAGAATTCTAATTCTCCTCTTTGCTTGGTGATAATCTGTGATTTTTTTTTGAACAAAACAAAGTGGCTTTAAGTAATGGGATGAGCAACTTCTTCGTGAGAAAAATTTAGATGTTTTACAAGCATTTCCATGGATTAAATATTTTTAAAGTCTCGGAACTTTGGACTGAAACAGCTGTGATATATGACTCAGAATTGTAGAAACATTTTTATTATGTAATTCAGCTCTTCTGAATTTGAGACTGAGTGAAAATTAAAATAACCTTACATGAGTAGTTTAATATGTCATTGTCTCCCACGAAGTATATTAATGTGGCTAAGAATGATGTCAGTAGGATTTTTTTTCTTAGTTGAAATTCTGTTTACCTTCTCCCAGTCTAAGCAAATTAAATGCACAAATATTAACTTTAAAATTGGTAGAATTGTGCACAAAATATTAATTTACCATATTAATGTAATTTACTAATTTCCACCAATTAGTAAAAGATCTCCCTTAGACATCCTCTGCATATTTTTTATGGATTGAAAATAAGTTTTCTTTGAGTCTCTTCTTTAAATATACAGTCACTTAAAGCAACAGTCATTACTCTTTAGTCTGGACTGTAAATACAGGCTTTTGTTTTCCACTGGGGAGATTCTTACTTGGAGCCTTAATGCCAGTAAGTGCTAAGAGAAACAGAGAAGGCTGCTGTTTTCCAGCCCAGGAAATAGAGCAGGAATTTAGGGTGGGAGAAGTAGATGAGATGGCTCTCTTTCTTTTTCCTATTCTCACTCTACCCTCATCTTTAGAGGAAATGCAGTTTTCTTTAAAAGGATAATAAAGTGAGACTAGAATAGTATTAGGAAACACGGGGGTACTTACAAAAGGGACATAAGTAGATTGTTTAAAATTGGTACTTTAGAATTTAGCATCTATATTTATTCAATCAGTAAGTTTCACTCATAGGATTCTTTGTTTAGTTGATGAACTGGAGGAGAAGCATTGCCTGGTTGAGATCATGTCCCACTCACCCACGTCAGACATTTCTGGAACGGTGGCTGTGTAGACCTCCTTGGTGAAGATTGGTTCGTTGTCGTTGATATCATGGATCTTGATGACGAATTCAGACTCTGGCTCTACAGGAATCCCTGTCTTTTTGTTTACAGCTTGAGCTCGAAGGATGTAAGTAGGTTTTTCTTCCCTGTCTAACCTTCTGGTGGCTTGTATATCCCCTGTGTTTTCATTGATAATGAAGAGATCTCCTGCTCCATCTCCTGAAAGGATATATTTAAGTGATCCATCTCCTTTATCCTGGTCTGAATGTAACTAGTATAGAAAAAAAAATTAAAGAAAGTAAAAAATCAAACGTGATTCTAAACTGTTTGTCTTTATGATGCATGCTTTCATTCAATCCTTTCTAAGGGATGCAGTTCTTTTCTTCTACTGTGACTTCAGTCCCCCATAGTAAATACCATTCATTAATGAACATGTTTCCTTATAATCATAGAAATTTCCAGAACTGAAACAGAGCTTAGAGAAAATGTAGTAATCCTTATTTTGAAGAAGGGAAAAACTAAGAGCCAGAGTAATCACAAGACTGGCTGGAATGAAACTATTTTTTTCTACAGCTTTTAGATTCTATTAATACACTCTCCTCCTCACTTTTATGTATGCGGACACACTAAAGAAGCAATATATTATTAAGAAAAGGATTTTGGGTTTTGAATCAGAGAGACCAGGGTACACTCTGCTTCTATACTGAATTTAGGAGAGCTAGCAAATCTCTTTGAATCTAATATAATGGAGACTATAATCGATTTTCTATATGAAATTTATGTATTTATTTATGAATCAATGAATGAAATCCAACTTGAAGCATTTGAAAAACATCTTAAGTACCGCTATGGACATTGCCTTGAAAACCGCGGACTAGATCATTTACAAGGTCACTTGGAATAAGAACATTTAACACTTAGATTTTAGTTTAATATGGGAAAGGACCACTTACAAAGCAGAGCCGCCTAAAATTGCATAATCTGCCTTAGGAAGTAGTGGGTTCCTGCTCCTGAAGGTAATCAAACAGTGACTCTAATATGGTTAAAGTCATGGCAATGGGTCAGGTAAAGGGTTGAATTAAATGAATGTGAAGAGACCTTTGACTTGGAAGAGGATGATTGTAACTTGGAAAGTAGCCCATGTTACCTAATCCCAAAGAGTATTTCCAAAGAGTTGACTTCCTGTTATTTCCCATGTTCCCTTTTTACCACCTTAGCAAGAGTATCCCATAGGTCTTCTAATACAGCCCTTATTTATAGATTTCCCAAAAGTGCTCTTTACTGAGAACTATTTTCAAACCCCAGTTATAATATCAGCTACATACAGACAAGTTAGTTTCAGTGGAAAGGCTGCTAATCGCTACCTTATTTCAACTTCATCTAACCAGGGTATGGGCCATGTTACAACAGTTATGGCAACAATAGCAAAAGGTAAACCAGCTCTGTGCCCTCCTGATTAATGCTGTATGGAATGCTCACAGTCTAGACACAAATCTAAAAATAGAATTTCAGGGTAATAAAGGGATCCTAAGAATAATGTAACCCTGCCTTTCTAAAAGTGTATCACATGGAATGTAATTTATATAAAATGCTGACTCAAAAGGGTTCTGTGGTCCAATAAGTTTGGGAAATACTTTATAGTCTGCCTCTTTCTTGCCGTCATCCATTGCCCATTAACATATGAAAGACTGAACACAGTTCAAAATTATATTTGACTTTATTTCATCTAGCTTTCCTGAGCTCTTTTATGTAAAGAAGCCTTTTTGGGTGTGATCCATAGTGATATTCCCCAAAACAGTTTTCCAAGAAGCAAAGTTTGGGAAACATGAGCTAATTGAATCCATCATCACAGAGTCAAGAAAACTGAAGTTCCCTTTTATGTAGTGTTTCCCAAATCACACAGCTCCCGTGAAAGCGTCAGAAGTATAGAACTAAAGTGCAAGAAGAGGCCTTCTAGACTATTGGGTGCAACCTCCCGGTTTTTAGAGATGGGAAATTGTGTCCAATGCCACACAGCTAACGCTGGTTAATAGCAGGGTTTGAGGAAGAGAATATTATTCATACAATTAGTGGCCTTGAAAGCAGTTTGACAGAAATAATGGAAGATAAATGCGCATGGGGAGGAAATTGCTTAGAAGTGAGACAAACGCAATAAGAAATGTAAAACAAGAGCACTCCATGATTTGTGTAATGTGATATGCTAAGAAAACGTTGAAACCATGATTACACAGAAAGAGCCACTGGGGAACATTTAACTCTCCACCATCAAACTCTAATGACTGAAGTGAGCTCTTAAAAAGCTATTTCATTAGCTCATGAGGAACGCAACCAACATCACTGCCCATTGGGTCCTGGCTCCAGGGCAGCCATGGTTAGCGCCCTGGCACAGTGCTGGGGCCCTGCAGCCGCAGCCCTAAGTATAGGTCTTGCTCATTCGATTTCCTCCCCAAATATAGGATCCTAGCAGTCAATTAACCTCCCTGTGCCAGATTCCTTATCAGTAACATGATGATGATAAGAGCTACAGGACAAGGCTGTCATGAGCATCTAATTAAAGCCTGTATATAAATACCACATTAAATGCTATGTAAATGTGATAAAAGCACATATGAGTTTATAAATTACAAAGCTCCTTCCAAATTTAAGAAATCATTACTATTTTAAACTCTCAGTTCATCATAAGCATGTTTCTGCTCTGCTTTTGACTTTGAGAACTTTGTTGTAAGGACTTTGAAAACCCAATTTTGCAAATACACAGTGTCTCTAAGGTGAAATCTGTTATCAACACCCAGTATTCTTCTACCAGGTGGCAATTGCCAGTTTCCCATGTGATTTATTATATTCTGCATTCCACTAGATTATAGACTCCCCTTGGCCTGTTCTCGCAGCCCTCTCGATGGTAATTGTTGCACACTTAGTAGGTGAATACCACATCTGGTCACAAGATTGATTCAGGTAAAAGTAATCAGAAGCTTATTTTTAGCTGTCGGGAGAGACCATTTCGATGACTTATAGAACAAACACCCGAGACGGTTCGGAAGAGCAGCAGAGACACCAAGTAAGAGGGTGAACAGGGATTGCTCTGCCGATCCCAATTCCTGCTTTACCAATATTTGAAACCCAGTGGGAAAATGCACCTCTTCACTCAGGCGTATGTGATAAAACAATTTAACCTCATCCCCTCCACCTGCAGGGTGTGTGTCTGACAGGGTGCAAGGCAACAGGAACCTCAGAAGCTTTTGTATAATTCTTTCCCTACTTCCCCCAACCCCCCTTACCTTGAACTCCCCCGGGGCCCAGTTCTTTTTTCTCTTCTTGAGGAAAAAAGGAAACATAAGACATCGGTGATAGTGAAAGGGGTGGTGACAAGCAGACATTAGGGGTTTATTGAGCACTTAGATTTTAATTGGATTTTTTCTTTTGTGATGTCATTCATCACGGCCACTGTAAAGGCAGAAGTTAAACAACAACAAATAAAAGGTTGTAGGCTGCCGGAGGCATGTTCTTACTAATTTCAGTTGAATGTGGCTGTTCTATTAAGCTTAATCATCTGGTTCACTTTTAACGATTCACCATCAAGTAAAAATTATCCGCTTCCCTCAGAAAGGCACATCTCATCTGACGCCGGCGGGACTTTTACTACATACCTGTGGCATTTGGTTTTAGAAGGAGCTCTTGGTCTTATTTGTTTTTCGGTTGATTTATTATTATTATTTTTTTAAGTGCATCACCTTGACAAATTTGGGTTGGGGACGTGGCCTCATGGAGAGTATCACCAAAGCAAATCTTAGTGTCCTCCATCCCCTTTCTCACTTGATTTTAAGATAATTCCATGTATCAAGAATATATGTTCCTAAAGTTGCCAGATAATTTAGCAATTATTACCAAACATTAGGCACATGGTCCAATCTGAGCATTATGAGGGAGGAATACAACTTATTGTCTCAGTTCTTAAATAAATTTCTTTAATAACCAATGAAACCTCAATACAATTATGTCACTTGTATTTGCTGAAAAGAGCAAAGAAGTTATAAGCATATTAAGTACACTGACCATTGTAATTACACTAGGGACTGGGACAGAAGACACCTGTTAAGGGTGAAGAAGCTACAAGATTTTACTGAATCATATTTCAAGTATCATCCCTTTTGCAGAAAGTAATGAATAATGTATGGAAAATGATCCATTTTATGGAAATGTTGTTCCATAACAAACATGATTTAACTGTCAACCAAGACCATTTAAAAACACTTATTGTCTTGAAGAGGCAACAAATAAAAAACAATACCTATCTTCTACAAACTTGCAATTTAGGCTCATAAATACTCATATGTAAAAGATACCGAATAAAAGCAGAAATTAGGTTGTTAAGTACTTTAAGTATTAGGAATAAAATAATAAATGAAAAGATGGAGAACAGCATGGAAGGAAGTTATAAGTTGGACAAGGTGGGGTCAGGGAACATGTTAGATCTTTGATGGTTTATGAAGAGTTCTTGGAGGAGTTTAGATTTACTAATGGGAGAAAAATGATTTAGCAACCAGATGAGTGCATGGCATGGTTTCAAGGTTCAGTGTGGGAGAAAGTCAAAGGATGCCTTGAGTAGGTGCCTGGGCTAATAAAAGTAATAATGTCAGCTAAAATAGAAATACTCTTTCCCTTGAGTTGCAGGATCCCATATTTTCTCACACTGCACTCAGATATGTAAGGTTAGATGCAGCTTCCTTATTATTATTATTATTATTATTATTAATCTTCACCTGAGGATATTTTCCCATTCACTTTTGGAGAGAGTAGAAGGGAGAGGGAAAGACACAGAGAGAAAAACATTGATGTGAGAGAGATACATCAATTGTTGGCGCGAGGGTGGGGTGGGGGTGGAGGATCGAACCTGCAACTGAAGTATGTGCCCTTGACCAGAAATGAACCCATGACCCTTCAGTCCATGGGCCAATGCTATCCACTGAGCCAAACCCGCTAGGGCCTTTTTTTTTTTTTTTTTTTTTTTTTTTTTTTTTTTTTTAATAGCTTATCCCTCAAGCTCTAATCCTATTGAATATTAGGAACTCTATGTTAGGTTGAATATTGAGTCAATAATTTAGTGCAATTCAATAAAGTCTGTCTGATTCAATAATATAGTCTCTTTAGATAACTCTTTTAAATAAATCCTAGTCTTTCTGGTTTCAGCTTTCTTTGTTTGCCTCTGATCTAGTCTAAGATGACATCTGGGTGTATGAAAAAGAGAGCCACATGGCCTGAACCGGAGGGAAATTTGGGGCGTTTGGAACCAAAGGTAGTCCTTGCACTGTCCTTTGGCCTGCTAGTCTCTAGCCTGCTAGTCTCTCATCCATTACTTTCCTTAGTGGTGTCTGTGGTTCTGGCAGGTGGAATCATGACCTCAGCTCCTTAAGGTCCCAGGTGACCTGCTCTATTCTCTTCTCCATAGGCCCTCATGTCTGACTATGACTCCTTCATTGTCCTTGGTTGTAGCTAACAAGTTGCTTTGTCCTTGGTAGGGACCATCTATAGGACCATCCACCTTTTTCTTGCCCTGGAGAAGCTTTGGAAGGCTCTGGGGAGCTAAAATGAGCTTCTTCCTCACTACATGATTTCCCCAAAGGGAAAGGAAAAGCCGACTCCCCATTCACCTGTACCCACAAACTTGCCCCTGCTCCCTGGCCCCCTTTAAGGACTTCAGAGACATTGTCTCAGGGCAGTAAAATGATTTCAAATACGCACAGGGTTGTGTGTCTGCACGTATTTAGGAGCCAGAAATGTGAAATGCCTCCCTTGGCTGCAGGAGTACCCCACCATATGAGTTTGGTGATGAGAAGAGCTGATTCCCATTATAAAATCTGAGAGGAAAGCTGGGATGGAAGCGTGGCCTGCAGCCCTGAGCCTGGCACCAATAATTTTTGGTGATGACATTTATACATGACTAGAGGCCTGGTGCATGAAAATTCATGCACTGGAGTGGGGGGTCCCTCAGCCTGGCCTGGCCCCATCCACAGTCTGGGAGCCCTCAGGGGCGGGAGGCGACCTGGCAATCAGGAGAAGGCAGCACCCCATCACACCTCTGCTGCTGCCACTTCCGGAAGTGCAAGCCTCAGCCGGCCCTGGGCAGCTGCCATCTGAGGTTTGCCTGTGCCTTGGGCCGGCCCTGGGTGGCTGGGGGGCTGAGGAGGCTGGGGGACTCTGGAGGCAGGCGTATGGAGGGGCCTGGCCTTGCCGCGTGCCTGCCACCCCGGCAGGGCTGAGGGGACTGGGCGCCGCCATCTTGTGGCTGTGGGTGCTGCCATCTCTGAGCATGTGGCAGTCAATTAGCATGTTCCCTCCTTATTGGCTGTGGGTGCTGCCATCTTTGCAACGGTGTTGAGGGTCAATTAGCATAGTCCCTCTTTATTAGATAGAATCAGTGAGTTTAATTCTAGCTGGCCAGACCCATCTTTTGATTCATTGAAAGGGCTCTAAAAGAATCTGGAAAATCTCCTTTTCTCTGACAAAACCTAGGATTGGGCTATCTCTATATCCTATGTTATTTTTCTAGTTATACTATGTTGCCTCTTGTAATGACCTGAAAAAATTAATTTCTTCTATACAACGTAAATAATTTTGTGGAAATTTTCCACTTTATAACAGTGGGAATATTTTATCTTTAAAGTGTTCTTTTATATTATTGACTAGAGGCCTGGTGCACAGATTTGTGCACTGGTGTGGCCCCTTGGCCTGGCCTGCGGGGATCGGGCCAAAACTGGCTCTTGGACATTCCCCAAGGGGTTCTGAATTGCGAGAGGGTGGTTGTAGAGCAGCCGTGGGCAAACTACGGCCCGCGGGCCGAATCCAGCCCGTTTGAAATGAATAAAACTAAAAAAAAAAAAAAAAAAGACCGTACCCTTTTATGTAATGATGTTTACTTTGAATTTATATTAGTTCACACAAACACTCCATCCATGCTTTTGTTCCGGCCCTCCGGTCCAGTTTAAGAACCCATTGTGGCCCTCGAGTCAAAAAGTTTGCCCACCCCTGTTCTAGGGTAACATACCGGGATTGCGCTCCCTCCTCTCTGGTTCTGGGTTTGTCACCTGAGAACTACAGCTGCCAAGTCACCACAGCTCGGCAGCACCTGTGTTGAGCATCTGCCCTTGGTGGTCAGTGTGCATCATAGCTACCGGTCGGACTGTCTGCCCTCTGGTGGTCATTGCATGTCATAGCTACTGGTCGGACAGTCGGACAGTTGGACAGTTACTTAGGCTTTTATATATATAGATCATTTGGGAATTGGTTTGGCTGGGATTTGGGAAAATAGTAATAGCAGGCATTTATTAAGCCTGTAATATGGGCTAGAAAATGTGCTAAATTTATTATATAGATTAGATAATTTTTTACTCATTATGAATCTCTTCCTATCCCCTCTACACTGAAGAGGAAACTGAGGCAAGATAAAAGTTAAGAAACTTTTCAGTATCATACACCCACCGGCAGCAGAATTTGAGTTCAGGCAGTCTGACATTCTAATCTAGTCTGTTAACTACAACACAAGTATTTTTCTCTCAATGTTTACATCCACTTTTATGAATATTCATTAAAGGCATACTCTGTACCAAACAATATTTTAAGTGCCGAGTTATAGAGATCTAATGCAGAATTTTCCAACCTCTACACCATTGACAGTTTGGGCTGGGTAACTCTTTGTAGAGGTACCTGTCCTACTTATCGGCATTCTTGACCTCTACCCACTAGATACCTGTAGCAGCTTTCAAGTTGTGACAATAAAAAACGTCTCCGTATATTGCCAAATGTCCTTTGAGAGAACAAAATTGTCTCCACTGAGAGCCACTGATGGAATTCTCTATCTATCTACTATCTATCATCTTTCTCTCCTCCCATCTTTTTTTTTTTTTCTCATTATGTACCTTATAACTTTAAAAATTCATTCAAATTATATCATAAAGAGTTCTGCATTTATAGAGATAACACATGACCCCACTCAATTCCATCTTTTATGTTTTGTTAGATTTAATAGCCACTGAAAAAGACGTGTTATGTGGAGGAGAATTTTTTGAAAAAGTTCTAAAAGTGAAAAAAATTTCAATCTAAACTCAAGAAAAATTTATTCACATCCTTGACATTTATCTTTTACACTCAGTACTTTGAATTTAATGTCAAAAGTACCAAAGTAACTAGTAAGTGAACAAAACTTTAGGTTGTAGTAGATGTAGTAGGCAGAATAATGGCTCTCCCAAAGAGGTTCCTGTACTACTTCTCAGAACCAGGGACTATGATCCCTTAAAGGTAAAAAGGATATACAGGTGTGATTAAGATAAAGCTCTTCAGATCGGGACATTATCCTGGATTGTCCTGACAGAGGCCAGCATAATCACCAGAGTCCTTTTAAGGGAAGGCAGGGAGTCAGAGAAGGAAATGTTCAATGAAGCAGAGAGAGTGATTTGAAGATGCTACACTTCCGGCTTCGAACGGGAAGGATGGGCCCACGAATCAAGGAATGCAGGCTCAAAAGGCAAGGGGAGGGATTCTCCTAGTGCCTCCAGAAGGACACCTTGCAGACACCTTGGTTTTGGGCCAGTGACACCCATGTTAGACTTTTGACTTCTTGAATTGCAAGATCATAAATTTGTACTGTTCTAATTCATTAAATTTGTGTAACTTGTTAACAGCAGAAATAGAAAACCGTTGTTTCTTATCTCTGGGATTCAAGGTGAACTGAAACTGTATATGGTTTCAGTTCAAGAATCCCAGTGAAGAGGGAAGAAAACTAACCTTTGGTGACACTATGTGTCTGGTACTGCTTAAGTGCCTTGTGTGATACATCAACTAAGTCTCATAACAACTCCAGGAGACAAGCATTACTTTCTCCTATTTTTTTTTTTTTTCAGAGAACCTGAGGTCAGGGAGGTTAAGTAACTGACTGAAAGTTAAGGGCAGAGCCAGGAAGGATACCAAGATCGGCCTGACTCCAAAGTCTATGTTCGCTCACGTGAGCACATACTGTCGAACAACACTTTCCAGGATGATTACAAAAGTTTCCCGATTCCTTGTATTTATTATATTAGGCCCCAGGCTAAGTTATTTGTAAATTCTATTGGCACAAATGATACAAACTGTCATAGAGGTTATTGTTCATTTTGGACTTATCAATTAAACAAATGCCTTTTGGTTTATTCACTGCATGTAGTTATTTCCCCCAAAAGGCATTGTTTACTCTTGCCTTGTGCTTGGCTCTGGATGTCCAAGGTCTTCGGCAGATGAAGATATTAGTCTCAACTCTTGCTTAGTCTAACATTTCCATTTTCAAAATGCCAGCGGTAAATCAAGTTGAGAGCCAGATACCCAGTCAAAAATTGATTTAGCAAGGCACTGTAACTCACCAGTTTTAATCCTGCTTTTTTGCCTCATACTGTAATCTTTTCAGCAATTGACAAAGCTAAGGATACACACACACACACACACACACACACACACACACACACACTCCCCTCTTTCTCTCCCTTTCTCTGAAAGGGTTAGCTAGCTAGCTTAATTAGGCAGGTTTAGGTTAGGAATAAAAAGGGGCCTATGGGGGAAGGAATACAGAATGGAGACTTGAAGATGCCAGGGTGTTTATCTTACTTATACAGAGAGTAGAGAAATGGAATAGGCAAATAGAAATATATCTGACCCCTGCAATTAAAAACAGCCATAAACCAAAAGGCATCTCGAGCCTGAACCATTAGAGTTACCGTAAGTTAGGCCAAAAGTAGCCCTGACCTGAGTAGCTGGGAGGGCCATGAGATAAGGCTTTCTCTGCCAACACAACTGGGAGAGCTATAAGATAAATCAACAGTGACTCCAACCAACAAGATAAGGGGGAGAGAAGGTGGGGGACAGCACGTGGGCTTTGAGCTTTGAAAACTAACTCTATGTAGCACAATGACCAATAAGAAGGGGCAGGTTCAGACAAAGAACTGCAGCCTATGTAATGCCTCAAGACAAAGAGAGCAGCGGTCACCCTTCTCAGGGGCCCCTCTGTCCGTCCAGGAGGGACAGAGTCTCAGGCTTAGAATTTAGAATTAGGTTTTAGAGGTAGCGTCTGCCTGCAATAAAGTTTCTGTACTTTTCACCTATCACCTTTCATCCGTGGCTTCATTCTTCAAAACCATTGAGACAAGAACCCGGGAACTCAGGGCATTCCAGTTCAATTTTCGCCTTTCATCTCTCTCTATCTCTGACACTACACTTGGAAGAAAATATTTATAGATAAATGCAGACATTTAAGACACAAGAAATCAAGCAGCAGAGATTTAAAAAATTATGTTTCTCACTAGCTAATGGACTTTTCCTCAAATATGTTTTTCTTCAAAGATAAAAATCATATTAGATATAATAATCTTATGTTGACTCTTACTTGGGATTTAAAAAGTTAAAGCCATATCTTCATAAAACAAGTAGTTTACTTGAGGGAGAGACTATTTTTTATTCAAATTCAAAGCTCTCAAGCATCCCATATGTGCTCAGGAAATGATGATTAAATTGAATTCTGTAACTGACTCATACAGTCAAGGAAATAATGGTGAGCATTTCTAGGAGAGAAGATTATGAGTTCATTTATTAGATTTCCTTGCTTGGGAACTAGCATATAAATTCTTAAATGATTTGAACAACTCTTTTTTTTTCTTTAAGGGAACTAACTGTGAAACAATCAGTGAAGAGAAATGTGAACGGTCCCAACGGCCAAACTGGGTAAGTGAACTCACAATGACGTTAGAGTCATGAACTTTAGCGCTCCAACTCCTAAGCCTGTGTGCTGTTATTTCATGTGCCCACCATCTCTGAAATGGCTCTCTGCTATGTTAATATCTTAATAATGTGGTTTTAGGGAAGAGTATCTGATGTAACCATATCAGAAAAGCTGGATTCTGGCTTCCTCAAGTGGAGGCATGCTCCCGTGAATCTCTCTTACATGTGAGAGAGCATGCCCTAAACTGTAGTGCCTGATACAACGTGAGATAACACCATCACTGCTCCTTATCTCATGACCAGTTGTCTGCAGTGAAACTGCTAAAAACGATCCATGCTGCCTCCACCTGCTAGGGGATGTCTTCCCTTGTGTTGTGTGTCCTGTTCTATCCCCCCTTAGAAGTTGCTTGATGGTTTGCTTCACACTGCCACATTATCACTGTAAAACTTAAGTCAGTGATGTGTAGACTGCTGAAAAGGAGATAAAACTGAACAAAGTACTGCCACTCAAGTTTGCCCAAGTCACCTAATTTCTTTAATTTTAAAACTACATTTCACTTTAAGAGGCCGGTGGATCGGTAATCACCAAGATCATAGCTTTAACACAGGGTAAATAGTCCCCCCTTTTATTCTTTTTACATAATACACATAGGTGGGAGGATGGATAGAACACTCAAAATACAAATAGGATCAGAAAGTAATTTCTTATAATCCATTCTTCCTTGCTTTTTATTTTTTAATTTTTAAAAAATCTTTTATTTGGAAATAATCTCAAACTTAGAGAAGATGCAAAAAAAAAAAAAAAAAGCTTTAATTGATTTTCAAAAGGGATGCTCTCTTCCTGGAGGGTATTTGGAAGGGGGGCGGAGGGGGGGGTGGTGGTGGTGGTGGGGTGGGGATGTAGCTCCAGGCTATAGATTAAGGACGGCAATGAGCCAGATTCTTATGCTTTCCAATTTATGAAAAGAAAACAATAAAAGCATGCTACAGTTTTACATGTCTGTATTTTAAAGCAAATTTTCTTTGCATCTCCTCTTTTATGTTTCTCTTCTGAATTGTACTTAACATAAATAGTAGAAAGAATAAAGATGAGATTATTCTCCAGAGATGATGATTTTTCCTGTGAGAATTAAAATATGTTGATTAGAAGAAAATATAGTTGGTAAAAAAAGAATTAGTCATTATATAGAATTTTTCTCTCCCTGTATTATCACATTTGTCTTGATCGTTGATCTATTGTGAATCATTGCAATCATCGTTCTCAGGCCTTAAATGATTTCTCTTTTACTGAGCACTCTGTACTTTCTTAAGAATTTTAAGAGAAAGAAGTTTGTTTTCTATTGGTTAACTCTGGCTTTTTCTCATTTTGTTTCAAACTTTCTTCTACTGAGACCCCAAATAATGTTTGGTTTTCATTTGTAAAAGTCTTAAAGGAGCCAACTTTTATGATATGATACTATTTGCTATATATTTCCTTTTTGTCTTTCTTGTTAGTTCATGCACATACAACTGTGTTGTCTTTAGTTTCTCTGGTTTGCACTAAGGAAGCTTGAGTTTTATCCTATTGTATTGTAAATTTTTGTGTCACTTTGATGGGAAAAT
Source organism: Myotis myotis (assembly GCF_014108235.1). Lineage (NCBI taxonomy): Eukaryota > Metazoa > Chordata > Mammalia > Chiroptera > Vespertilionidae > Myotis > Myotis myotis. The sequence continues at coordinate 24,570,565 of NW_023416357.1, read as the reverse complement.
TTCAGAGGTAGTTTCCATGGAAAGACTTTCATAATAAATTTGGTTTATATGTTTACTGTTTATATATTCTTGAACTTTAAAGACTAGATTTTCAGTTGTCAATTCAATGACACAAAGCACCACCAATGATATCCATATCAAACCATTCATGCCAATAAAGTGGGAGGCAGTTTTCAGACAGTATAGCAGATTTTCATCTTTTGTGGTCATTGCAGCTTAATTAAGGAATACTTGACCGTTTCCAATGTGCGAAATCTGTGCCAGGCACCTTGGAGGATACAAAGATGAGCAAGATGTGTAGCCTAGGGCCTTGCAGAGTTTACAAAGATATAAGTATTCAAAGGTATAAATTTAATATCTAAAGTACCAATCGAAAGAGCAGTGCTGGGATCCAATATAAAACACTACCCAATTATTGAAGGTCAAAAATTCAACCTTAAACAAGAAATTCATTATTTTGCTCTAAAATGTGAAGCATTCAGGGTAATTAAACAAGTAAATCAAGAGTAGTTTTCCCACAATAAAACTTTGATTCAATAATATAAGGAGATTGTAATGTCATTCCAACTTAATTATGATAACTCCAACTTGAGATATTAGGATGCCTGAAGTACTATAGTCATATTTTGAATTACCGGGACACTTAACATTTCACAGTAATTTAAATAATATAAACTCTAAATTGTGGTGCAAACTGATGCTTTAAAATGAAATAAATGATAAGTAGCCTTAATAGGAGGATGAAGAAAAGTTACCAAGATTGAACACAAATGCACACTAATGTGATCGTAGTGTGCGTTTTATTTTTTGTTCGGTGGGGATAATAAAGAAAACTTGGTATTTTTATGTATGCTTAGCCTTCAGAATTGCGGTTGATTAATCAATCATATTTGCAGATGCCTTAGCTGCTTTGACACCATCTCCTGACCCATGATGCTTGGCTTCCCTGAAGGAGGCAGAACCTTAGTGGGATGTTCTGGGCACCTTCGGTTCTTCCTTCCCTTCACCTTTTCTTTCTTTGAAGCGCACTTGGTAGCAGGGAGCCATCCTGCCTGGTATTGGTTTTCCCTTAGTTTCCTATGATATACCAGGCCCATTCTAAGCCCTTTCTGTGTATTAACTATTTAAGCCTCACCTCAATGACTTTATTACCCCCCTCATTTAACAGTTAAAGAAACTGAGGGCAGAGAGGGGTTAAGTAACTTGCTCAACATACCTAGATAGTCAGTGTAGCTGTGGCTCAAACATAGGCAGGCTGCCTCTGCTATTAACTTTGCACTCTGGTGAGAAATTGTTGAATGAATGAAAAGCATTTTCTTTCCAAAGCTATTCGAAAATGCCATAGCTGAGATAACTTCTTCAATTGCCTTCTTAACTCCAATCTCTGTTCCCTCTAGTCAGCATTCAATCCCACATCCAGAGTGATATTTCAAGCTTTTTGTTATGCTTTTATTACTGCCCTCAGGTCTGCTGAAATACACCAATGCACCTAAAATATTTATTCATATATTTCACACATGTATACGTTTTAATCTTTTAAAGTGCCTCTCTTTTCTTGTGTACATGCATTCTCTGTGAATGGAAAACTGGAAGAAACTATAAATATTTTTCCAGTGAGATATCTTGGCATGCTGCTTTTCTTCTTATTGCAGGTTGCATAATTTCAAATTTGATGCCTCATATTCCCTTTGAGAATACATGTTACTTTTACTTATTTATCAATAATGGCAATAAGAAAAAAAATCTCTTATTCTCTTCTGGGGAATTCTGTACTTTCCTTCAGCCCCTTCTTCAATTCCCGAGGGAAAGATAGGTTCGGAAAGAATACTGGCATACTTAGCATGCTCATTGGGATTATATTGCATTGTCGTCTTAATAACTGACTGCATGAAGGCTTATAGGAAGGGGGAGTTGCTACCAGCAGTCTACATCTACACAAAAAGAGATGCCTTCTTGAGTTTCCAATGACACATTAAGATCTAAACATAATCCCTAAATTTGATGAAGGTTATAAAAGGCAGAACCCCTATCAAAAACCTGTTTATTTTTGGTAAAAAAAAAAAAAAAGGAACATTAGGAAGATATATTTAATTTTGACTAGAGAGGTACTGCCCTCTAATAGTTAAATTTCTAATTCTGGTTATAATATATACTTGTCTTGTCATATTTAAAATAATGTTCTAATGCTGTCATTCATATCAATGGAAATGAAAAAGATTGTGGTTTAAGAACCTATTGACTGTTAATTACACACATATGTTAGGGATTTTTAATCTAATTTTTTGCAATAAAATTCAGTCAAAATTATAATTAGGGATTTTGATTTTAAAAGAAATATAAACTAGATGTGGACGCTCTGAATATTTGCTATGGCAGATCCATAATATGATAAAAAAAAATGAAGGACTCTGGTGCAAATCAAGAATTACACAGTTCAACAGTAGTACAAACAAGTTAAGGCAATCAGTGAAGAACTACTTAACAATGTCCATGGGCTAGATTCTGGGGGATTTGTTATAATGAGCATGTAGAGTCTCTATAACCTTCCAACAACCTCTAGCTCTGTTTGACTGGTAGAGCGTGGAAGTAAAATAGCTCAGTGGGGACAAAAAGAATCTAAACCCTTAACTCTCTTTTATTCACCTTCATCCCTTTATTTTTTTGAACAAATTGAATTATAAGTAGAAGGATATAGGATTCCACAGGCATAATGACTTGGAAGTTGGAGGATTCTGGATTGAGTCATTGTTGGCTTTCTGTACTTTACTCTGTGTGACCCAGGAAGCTGAAAGTTGCCTTTGGGTTTGTGACCAAGGTCAGACATTTTAACTGTTTTGCTCTCTACATGAGCAACTGTGCAGAGAGGGGAGTTCGAGACTCGGGGAATTGCTATTAAACGGGACATTTTCTTAGCATCAGATGGCAAACTGAAGCTTTTGTCATTAAGGAATTGAAATTAGTTGGCTGGTAGTAGAAACAAAATGAGGATTACTACCAATATTAGCAGTTGGGAAGTTACTTCTTGAGACATTTTTAAAAAGGACATCCAACAAGCAAGTGAATGCACGTTCTCTGAAATATACCATCAGTTGAAATATAAAAGTGTTAAATGGCTGAACATTAAATTTAAATGATGAAGAAGAAAGATGTGCTCAAGGCACTTGTCCTGCCTCAGGGAGAAAAGATTGCAGGTCATTGAAGTTTAGAGAAGGTTATCAAGAGAAATAAAAAAAAAAAGAGACTTTTCATCATGATGACCCAAAAGACCAATAAGTACATATCTAATTTTAAAATCCTCACATGTAACTATTTTGAATGTCACTGATGTGTTCTGGAAATTAAAATCAAGCAAAAATAAAAGGAAGACACAAAATATTCACGCAAACATATTTGCGTAGCTCTTTAAAAGCAGTCTTTAAAAAAAATTCTTTCTCTCTCTCCTCATGGCCGCCCCACAACAGGTTCTCAGTAGGTATTTGTGACATTGAATTGAATTCTATCATTGAACACCAAAGTATGTTGTGTGTCTGTTTTTTCCTTGGTGCCTTGCCCTGGCTCTGCGAAGCAGTGGTGTGTGCGAGGGGGGAGATAACTGAACAGACAGAGGCCAACTGCCAAGTTCCGGCAGTGTGAGACTTTGGATTAAAATACCTGACTGCTCTGAGCCTTGGTTTACTCATCTATAAAACAGGGATATAACTAACATGTGGGCATTAAGGCTGCTGTGAGGGTTCAATGAGATAATACACCTGAAGCACTTGGCAGCGTGTCTGGAACAAAGTGATGCTCAGTAAAGGCTACTGTGATGAGGCTTTCACTGATGATGCTGTTTGAAGTAACAGGGGGTTAAATGAGTCTCTGAATCACCCATCCAATTAGCACCAGGAGGTTTCTATTCTTAAGTTTATGCTCTTTTCAGAAAAAAAGGAATATAATAAAGCAATATTTTAATTACAGCATCTTTTAAATGGTCTTTCAGAATGTATATAATATGTTGCTTTATGTTGACTGATTTTTGGATCATGTAATTATAGGAACAAATAATTATTCATCCCTCATTATAAAGGTGTATTTGGCTGACAACTTTTATTTTTATGGGCCATTAAAACATTACTGTCCAATCATCCTAGGAATATTGGCTTCGTTGAACTGGGTAAATACTAATTTTAAAGACTCAAGAGAAAGACTTATTAAGAAGACGTGTACATCAGAGTTTCAAATAGAAGCCACATTTCCCTGATATTTTAAAAAGCACAGTTACCAGTTTTGGGGAAAGCTCTGCCAAAGAAGACCATCACCAACTTCCAAAAAACTAGCATCAGAAAATATCTATGAAAATATACAGTTCACCAAAGTCCATGAAAACAGATCTCCTGGTAGGTTACCAAAAATAGGAGCATCTCGAATGCTTCTAATGGAGATTAGTTTTAGGTACACATTGTGTGGAAGAGAACAAAGAACATTGTGAAGGATCAAGTGGAGGAGACAAGGAAATTAAGCTTCGCTGGGGTCTGTTTAATGACAATATGTGAATCTTTTGCCTCATATTGTGCATAGTTGTGAGGTTTAAAAATATATTTATCTATGTTTTAATGCCTGTGCCTCGAACATCTAATCAATATCTGCCTCTGTTCTTCTTTCTTATTGAGCTTAATCTCACACTATAGACTGATTGTCACCAAGGAATTGCTACATTACCTAAAGCTGGCAGGAAGGCGTGGTGTTTTTCTGAAAGTGTGAAATTATGATGCTTTCTTCTTATTTTTCTATAAGCCAAAAATAACCTAAGTAGATTTTGTATTAAATCGTACACTCTTCCCTGAAAACCTGGACGAGAAAATATGCACCTCTTTCTGTTTCCTGTGCCGGCATTAGTGATTCTAATAGAATCACGGTCTGATTCTGAATAGAAATCTCTGAACCTTTGGCTTTCTCTCCTTTGGCGTCCAATTATTTGGGAAGTCCTGGTAATTCTCCCTCTGCTGTGCGAGCTGACACCTTGAAGTGGTTCTTCAACATCATCACCTCCTTCAGGAAGCTCTGCTGAACCCCGCTCCCAGTTGGCCCTCTCTCTTATATTTCCATCAGACGTTTATCACTGAACTTGCCATGTTGTGTTATAATTATTGCTGATAATATTCTCCTAGGGCAACGATTCTCAAATTTTGTCACATGTTGGAATCATAAATTCATAAATACTTAATTAAAAACCAAGTCAATCAGAATCTCTGGGGAGGGGAGACCCAGGCAAAGTATTTGTAAAAGCAGCACTTGTCAAATTTGAATGTGCATACAGTTCACCGGGGGCTCTTGTTGAAATGCAGCTTCTCAGGTGGGGCCCAAGAATCTGCATCTCTAATGAGTGCCCAGGAGACATAGATGCTACTTATGGTAAATCAGCATCCAAATATTCATGTATTTTAGAAAAAAATCTCATTCCTTATCTGTATCTATCTATCTTAAGCTCACAAACTCTTACCCAGTACAGGACCACTTCTACCTACCTGGTTACCCCTACCTGCCACCACCATTCTAGGTGAGTCAGGTGTTGAAATGTCACCATATGTCAGAGTTTGGGTTGTTAATATCTCAGCTGTTCGCAGTAAGTGCCTCCCTACCTAACCTGCAGAGTCCATGTTTGTGTCTCTGTTCATCTTATGGCCATGAGGGAAATGCTGAGGAGTATTAAGACAAGAAAAGGAGGAAGGTCTTACTGCTCTCGCTTGCACTTCAAGTTTTAAGTATGATCTTGTCTATTCACTTTGCTGTCATCCAGCCTCCAACTCTGTCTTCTCCTGCTTCTTGGATGCTCATGTGACCCTATCTTTTTTTCTCTTTGGACTCTCGACAGCCCTTTGCTCCCACACCAATTCTCAAATTTTCCTTGCTTCACAATTGTCACTGTCATCTCTATTGACTTAAACCCAGAATAACTGGAACCAATGAACACAAATACAAATATAAACAAATGTTTATCATGTAAAAACACTTTTCTTCTACTTTAAGTGTTATTTGCTCAACTGCACTACTTTTCCTCAGTTAACGCTTCTATCCATTACCTGTACTATTTTTTTTAAATATTTTTTATTGGTTTTTTACAGAGAGGAAGGGAGAGAGATAGAGAGTTAGAAACATCGATGAGAGAGAAACATCGATCAGCCGCCTCCCGCACATCTCCCACTGGGGATGTGCCCGCAACCCAGGTACATGCCCTTGACCGGAATCGAACCCGGGACCCTTCAGTCCGCAGGCCGACGCTCTATCCACTGAGCCAAACCGGTTTCGGCCATTACCTGTACTATTAATCTTTTCAGTTTTAGGCCTCAAGAAGAGGCTCTAAGTAACTATTTTTTACTAGGGATAAGGTTCAGTTAGCCTTTGTACACCTTTACATGGGAATCTGACTATTGTCTAATGGTTCCCAGAGTGTTCACTGAGGTACCTTGGGGTGTAGCAATGAACTCACTGTGGCACCAGAAAAACATTTAAAAATTTCCAGGGAAATAATGCAACAAACCCTGTCTCTGTCAGACATCTTGTGAAGCACTAGCTCAGAGTAGTTCACAGTTTCAACAGTAGGTGGTGCTACATTTCTTTTGATGATGTTATGTATTTATGAAGCTGCCTTGCCCCCAGCACTGTAGCAGAAGGCAGGTATATGCAAAAATCAATGTGGAAAAGGAAATGTCCAGTCTGAGAAGTTGTGCAGTGCCCGGAAGGCACACACCTTCCATTAGTAAGTAACTGTGGTTATTTAAGAATGAAATACAATTTTTTTTTCTGTTAACTGATGCGTATTTTTGTCAAACAGTTATTTGTTTTTAGAACATAAATACTTAGTAAATTGTTTGGACCTAACTATTTCTTTTGACCGAAGGACACCGTAAAAAAAAATGATTGAGACATTAAGGACATTGTGAATTGAGAAAATTTGGAAACTTTGCTATTGCCTGATCTTGAAAAAAAATTTTGTTTTCAAAAGTTTCTTGACCCTATGGATCTGGATAATCTCATCGGTTTCTGTTTTATTCTATATTTATTAAAAGTGGACCAACTTGTTCCCAACCCGTTTTTCTAAAAAAATTTTATTTATTTATTTTTGTCTATTTTTTTTTTTTTATTGTGGTACAAAGCACATTATAGTCTTCCTTTTGTCTATTGATGATACATAACTCCAAAGACAGATTCGGGAAAATGCCCTATGAATAGTGCACGAATACCTCTCACACACATATCAGATGAAGCAAGGCTGCCCACTACTCAATCCCTGCCCTTGACTTTCTTCTCCAGCTAGTGCTCTCTTCTGTGTTACAGCTTCCTGGAGGTGGGGGAGGGGCAGGCGAAGGCAAGGCAGGGAAATTTATCTTGCTGCTAATAAAATATCCCAATCCAACCAATCAGATTGAAGCTGTGACTGTAAAGGGATTTCTCCTCTCTCCTTTACATTTCCCACCCATTGAGAGATCCATCAGTTACCTCATTTTACTTTTGCAATGATATAAAAATCAACATTCCACTTCTATGCATTATCAATAAATGTAATAGAGAGAATAGAGAGCATAGAGTGGGTTTTTCACCAATAATAACAACTTCTTCATGCCCCTACTATGTGCCAGCCACTAGTTCTCATCTCACTTAAACTACACGGCAACTCCAGGAAGCAAGGCATTGCTGTTTTCTAGATGAGAAGCTGAAGCCTGGAAGGTTAATCGCTGGCCCTGGGCCACAGCTCAGGACTTTTCCCTGAGGCAATACTACTTCCCGCAATTATAATCCTAGAGCAGATTCCTAGCCGGTTCTGTTCACTGCTGCTCCTAGTGTCCTGAAATAGCCTGCCTTTCTTTAAAAATACATGGTATTTTTGTTGTACAAGGGCATCACCATTTGAGAGGAAAAAGCAGAAAAGAGAAAGAGGAGGGTCAATTAGACAAAATACTTGAAAAACTTCTATGACAGTAGTTATTTGTATTCTAGAAAGTGCTTTAAAGATGATAGGATTATTAATGTTTCTACAACCATTACCCTAAATTTTAATGCAGCGCTATTCAAATTTCACAAGAGAAACAGAGAGAAGTACAGGCACTCGGACTGTCTTCAGCAGCCGCACAGCGTGTGAATTTCACAGCAAATACAAGGCTAGGCCCTTGGGGATCTGTGTTGATGTTCACCCCTTCACCGAATACTTCCTCTCCTACTTTATTCATATTAATAATTCACTTCATTGGAACTAAGCCTGGTTACCTCAGCCCAGGCCATGGCTGGCTCTCCCTCACTGATAGTGGTAAATACTTAAAGAGACTGCTCTGCACATGGCTCTTCGGGGCTATTTGACAACAGATTGAAGTGTGACCACACAGCCCGTGGAATCTGCAAAATTTATGCAATTTGCAGACACTACTATTGATGTCTGAAATCGTAGCTGCAATCATAAACGAAGATGTTTATCATCTCTGTTACACACTCATCCCCAGTTTGTTTGCGTACAGGACGTGTGACGATGATTTTTCTTACCAACACCATATGATGAAACACAGAACTCACAAAGTTCAAACCCTTATCCCTGGCTTCTTATTTTTCACATCTTTACAGTATGCAACACGAATGGAGCTGATGATAAAATGTCAGGGAAACTCAGGCTGACAGCGTAACCAAGCTGTTTCCCTGACTCAGCGCCAGCCCTGGCTCGGGGCGATCAGAAGCGATGCCTCCTCATCCCACTTTCTGGAGTCAGTAAAATGGTCAGATGATATTTGGAAATAGCACCGCCCCATAACCATTTGTCTCTTCTGTGCACCTCGCCATGGCTAAACCACAAGTCTTTGAAATGCCTAGTTCTTGCCAATGAGCTGAGACAAGACAAACTGGCAGCAGCAGTCCCAACAGCCAACCTAAGGCGGTGGAGGGTTTTGAGGGCAAAGGGCTCCATTAGGTCAGAGAATGGCCGGCACTGTAGATATCAGAGTTAAGAAATAGTTAACTTGAACCCGGCCAAAGAACAAAAGCTCAGAATGTTTGCTTTCAGACGGAGAAAAAGGGACCTGCCTTTCCTTACGGCTTAATCGCTCTGTTCCTATTTTTAATACCTCCAGCTTCGTAGAATAAGCTGGGCCATATTTTTCCAGCTAAAGTAAAAATTAAAGGATTTATGATAATCCTGTGCGGATGGTTGTGGGCGTTTCATTTCCCACCGGGGCATTTCTCTCTCTTTGTAAGAGTGCTAACATTTCTCAGCTTCTTGCTACAGTCCTCTACCTGAAACGACTCGAGTGGGAAAAGAACTCTTACCAGATAAGCAACAGTTCTTACTGCATTGGGGACTAGTGCACATCCTCCCCGTCTGTCTGCTAGCAGTTAACTTCTTCAGGCTTTTAAAACCACAATGTCAGAGCACCCCATGGAATCCTACCTTGCCCACATACTGATTACCGGATCCCGTGTATTCCTCCAGGAGAAAGAACTGATTCCACATCCAGCTCCTTTTCGAACGGTTCAGCTCATGCCTGCTGTTTCCAGAGAGCTCCAGGGCCCTTTTCTTTGCTGGGAAACCACTAGTCCTCTTAGATAATGGAGTTGAGAAAGTTGGGTAGGGCTGACCAACCCAAAAGAGTAGCAAGAAGTACCGGTAAGTTCTCATTCTGAGACACGGTCCAGGCTCTGGGCAGCGGGGCGCCTCTCCTTGAAGCTCCTTTTGTTCACTGCACTGTATTCAGCGTCATTCCTCCTTTCTTCCTGAACGTTCTTTGTGTGCCTCTCAGAGGCTATCTGGAAAGCATAATAACATATCAAGTGTTTTTAGAGATGCTTAAAATTCAGTGTTAGAGTAAATAAGCTCTGGCAAAAGAAGACAGACATTTAAATAGCAAGACAACAAGAATAAGTTGGCTATCAGTTTTGAAATGAGGAAAAATGGTCCTTTAGATGTGCTAAATGGAAGGCACAGGGCCAGTAGGAAGCGGCTTGTTTTCCTTTCTCCTCTTCTATCACTTAAAAATCCTAATTTAAGTGATAGCGTTGCTGTAGGTCAACCTGCCAGAGTGGCTGATTTCAGTACTCTGGGCACCTGGGCTGAGATCTAGTGAGAAGAAATGAGTTTGTGTTTCTGATTCTACAGGGTGTCCCCCCAAAATGTATACACACTTTAACGGCCGATGGCTCAATTTTGAAAATGGAATGTATTTTAATAAACAATGTCTTTATAATTATTCAAAATGTGTGTATACATTTTTTGGGACACCCTGTATTTGCATATTTACCCTCATGAACAAGTCTAAGGCAAAGAATATTACAGACAGTTTCAATTCAATGGAGAGTGGATAGTGTTGAAATTTTGCTAGAATGTAGTGAGTGTCTGTGATGTGTGGACAAGTCCAGGTAGAGCCTGTTCTACAGTCTCTTGGCTTTGGAGATGAGCTGATAGAACAGTCTGGGCCAAATAAGTTTGAAAAGGCCATACACCTTCTCTTCAGGGTGCATATTAGCATATTGAAGTTTCTGAAGTGAAATTTTGTAATGATGATGGTAAGTCTATATTTAATTCAATATTTCCCATATTTAACCAGGAAGGTGCATAGAAGAAGCAACAGGAGAGCCTAGGCTAGGCTGCTTTGGCTCACTGAGAAGTCAGAGCGAAGAGGGCCGTGGAGACAGGTTTAAGGGGGTTAGCCCGGTCTGAGCTGCCGCTGCTCATTGCTCCCCTAGTTACAAGTCTTGTGGGGTCCCTTAGAGGAAAGAAGTGGGAAGGAAATGGAGTGGGCATGTTCCCCTGGGGGAGAGTGTGTGCCGGGTCCTTCATCCTGAGCATATCCATCTCTCTCTTGCAGGTGGAATCATAGGGGTGCTCTCAATAAAATTTTTATCAGCTTTCTAAATGTGCTTTTTCAGGGTTGTGGTCTCCACTGACTGATTGGCTGGTGCCAGAGCAGGGGGCATTAGTCACTGCAGTTGGTCCTGAGGCAGCCACAGAGACACTTTTCTGAGCTTGCCGCTTTTCTGGGTCTGGAGCTGAAATACAACTGAGGCCTAGATGTTATCTTTTTGGCTTTAAAGTCAATCTTCAGCCCTAGCCAGTTTGGCTCAGTAGGTAGAGCGTCCACCTGCAGACCAAAGGGTCCCAGGTTCTATTCCGGTCAAGGGCACATACTTTGGTCACAAGCTCCTCCCTGGCCCAGGCCCTAGTCAGGGCGCATACAGGAGGCAACCAATCGATGTGTTTCTCTCACATCGATGTTTCTCTCTGTCTTTCCCTCTCTCTTCCACTCTCTCTAAAAGACTAATGGAAAAATGTCTTCAGGTGAGGATTAACAAAAAACAAAACAAAAGTCAATATTCATTCCTTAAGGCTTTCCAGTGATATGCAGTGTTCAGGCATATCTCTCTTAGGCATGACATTCCAGTCAAAGTCGTGGCTAATAAAACCACAATTGGAAGTTGGTCTTATTGAATTCATGCAAAGAAGTGTATTGCCATGAAAATAATAACACTCACTCATTAAGAGTTGCCAAATCTGGAGGGATTAGGTAGGGAGGAAAATATAAATGCTTCAATATTGTTTATGAGGGTGTAATTTTTTTGTTTTGTTTTGTTAATCCTCACCCAAGGATATCCCCCTACCCCCATTGATTTTTAGAGAGAGTGGAGGGAGGGGCCACACAGAGGAAGAGAAACATCAATGTAAGAGAGACACATTGATTAGTTGCCTGCTGCACACACCCCAACTGGGCATGCACCACCCAGGCTGAGGATTGAGCCTGGATTGAGCCTGCAACTGAGATATATGCCCTTGACCAAAATTGAACTTGAGACCCTTCAGTCTGAGGGCCGATGCTCTAACCACTGAGAAAACCATCTAGAGCTATGAGGATATAATTTACCAAATTGCTGTAGGGTAAAAACAAGTTTTCTTATATATGGAAAACAAAAGATTTTAAAATCAGCAATATTTTGAACAAAATAATAGAATTATAATTATGCTCAGTCCATTCATTCCCACAAAACCAATTTTTGTTTATTCTGATTATTTGCCAGTATTTTTATTAATCCAGTTATTTCTTAGCGTTCTATAAATCATCTAGTTTAAAGATATGACTTGTTTAGAAACCTGTAATTTAGAGGAAGTCAGAGTCCCTTTCATGGACCTTTCCAAGGATGTAACGAACATATTTGCAAATGCATCAGAGCAAAACAATGACTGTCTGTAAATGACACAACTTAGAATGATGTGGTTATAGACCTGATTATTATGCAATTGATAAAGAACTCTGTTTTTCTTTATAAGATAAAACTCTTCAAGATAACAATTTCTTGGTAAATAATAATTACTGTGAAATGACTCAAAACCCACATTTTTAGGTTTTATACACAATTTCAATATATAAAGAACAAATAGTATGTAAGATTTAAAAACACTACATGTGCGCTCTGAACATCGAAAACAATTCATAGGCTTCCAATGCGTGGGCCACAAACACATGGAATACGATGCTGGATGCCTCCACAGGGCCATCACTCTTAGCTTGCCCGGTGTCACTGACAGGGCACCTGAGAGTTTTTTTGTTTGAACTTGGCTTTGAATTTTGCAAGTTCCTTCTTAAGGCAGGCTGAAAATTTTAGGACATCCATTTTAATAAAAATATATGTATAGAATATAGCATAGTTATTATTACTATTACTATTGTTATTTTATTTGGCAAAGCTTTCCATGTAATTTTAAGCATACTAAATAGCCCCAATTAGCTCAAAAACTTCTCTTTATAAGGAGAGAGAACTAATTTTTGAAGCATTCCAGGGGCCCATTGGAATAACTCAAAGTCATTTCTCAGTTAAAAAATGTTTCTTAAAATTTAAACAACCAACCAAACAACCAACCAAAAGATTATAATATACATTTTTTATAAACCCAGGTAAAACAAATACATATTTTATAATAATGACTTTAAAAGATGTTAATACAACTTAAACTTATTTTAACATTAAACATTTTTTCAAGAACACAGGATCCTGATTAATCTATATAAATATTTCATTTCTTAACCAATAAATTTTATACCCTAGTTATGCCATGTGGAGACAGAAAACACACCACATATAATACAGATGAACACATATCACATAAAGACCATACGCATACTCAAAATCATCCAAATTACTAATTTCTGTAGAAAAGGAACAAAATCTTTTTCGTTTGCTTTTGACAACTTTTAAGAAGACTGTAGAAGGGGCTATGATCACAAATCTTTTTCCCGTTTAGAAATAACCAGCTTTAGAACAACTTTTTCTTTCTTTTCTTTTTAAAAAAATTCTTTTATTGTTTAAAATATTACATATATCTCCTTTTTCCCCCATTGACCTCTCCCTGGCTACCCCCATCCCCCCCCAGCACATGCCCTCGCCCCCCCTGGTGTCTCTGTCCATTGGTTATGCTTATATGCATGCATACAAGTCCTTTGGTTGATCTCTACTAGCCTGCCCCCGCCCCCCGCCTTCCCTCTGCGGTTCGACGGTCTAGAACAGTGGTTCTCAACCTTCCTAATGCTAATGCCGCAACCCTTTAATACAGTTCTTCATGTTGTGGTGACCCCCAACCATAAAATTATTTTCGTTGCTACTTCATAACTGTAATTTTGCTACTGTTATGAATTGTAATGTAAATATCTGATATGCAGGATGTATTTTCATTGTTACAAATTGAACATAATTAAAGCATAGTGATGAATCACAAAAACAATATGTAATTATATATGTGTTTTCCGATGGTCTTAGGCGACCCCTGTGAAAGGGTCGTTCGACCCCCAAAGGGGTCGCGACCCACAGGTTGAGAACCGCTGGTCTAGACCAACTCATTTTCAATCCTTGTCCTTCAAAACTGCATTGCCATATTTTATAACTTCTATTACCAAACCATACAGTTTCTTTTCAATTTTATTTGAATTCTTAACTTTTAGAAAAGTTATTTTTTTTAGTGACAACTAAAAGTAAGCAATTAGCATTGTTTAGATTGGCAAATACATTTTATGGCTTCTAGAAACATAGGCTCTTTTATTGGCAAACACTCATATCTGTAAGAGACATCTAACAAAGTATAACACATTTATTGATAGCTCTAAAGCTATTTTCTAGCTTTTTTAGTAATAAAAGGCCAAAAGTAGGTGAACTTAAGACTTAGCTAGCAATCAGTATTTACCAGCTGAAAAAAGTTAATTTGTTGCTCAGTTGACTAAGGTTTTTTTTTTTCCCCTTTAAAATAAGAATTACCTCTTAGAAACTTGCATTTAAAAAAAAGGTACCAGTAAGATTTGGTGGCCTTTGAATTGTTTTTGGAACCACACCTCTGGCCCTGTGAAGATTTCATTTGTAAAACCAGGACAGTGGTTTTCTAATATCTCAAGAATTGGGTTGCCACCCAAATGTAGGCAAAGAACTGACAAATTTATTCACTCATTTTTTGGAATGCCTCCCCCCCCTCCCCCCCAATCTGGGTATATTTTTCTTCCAGGTTCTGTAGCAATTACAGAGAGATATAGTTTACAGGTAGTACATAGCTTAGGGTCATCCCTAGAGCAAGAGAGACTTGGGTATATGGGACCTCTGTCCATTTCCCTGGGAGTGGCAAAACTGGTCTAGCTGCAAATCTTACAAAGGGCTGGATTGTTCCTTAAGGCCATAAAGATTTGGACATATGGTACTTCAGTCCATTTTCCTTGATGATGGCAGAAAAGACCTAGCTGGAGAATGGTGTTATATTAAGGTTTCCATTTTCTGGCCAGGCCTCCTGGTTCCCTGGTTTGTATCGGGGCCATGCTGTATTGCAAAACAAGACTAATCTTTTTTTCTTTAAGGTTTGGGAGTCACATTTTTGACCAGTGCTTGAGGATGCATTCTAGGGGAGAGTCCTGAGGAATGGAGGGTTGGTTTCCCGTCTGGAAGAGAAGGGAGAAGACTATAGAAGAAACAGACAACCCCATTTTACATCCCCTGCCTATAGTGGGCTTGAAGGAGTGTCCCCTGCTTCGTGCCCAGGGTTCCAGACTCAGCTAACCTGCCCCCAGTCCTGTGCGAGAGACCAAGTCCCTAAACTCACTGATGGGATCTTTCTCTTCTCAGACCCCTTGCTGCTGGGGTTTGGGTACACACCCTACTCTTGAGCAAATGAGCTTGCCAGTGCATCTCTTATCTTTCCCACTCCTCAAGATGTATAAGGAAGCCTAGCCGGGCAGTGCCTGACATCAGGGACAAGGATCTGACTCCTTGTTGTCTTTTCATTAACTTTGGAAACTCCCAGAAAAGGTGGGGGATCCACTAGAGACAACAGTATGCAGAAAAAGTTGCCACTTTCTGCTCTGGGGCCCTCTTTTGTCCCATTTCAGTTTTCTATGACCCTTCTCTACAATAGGTGACTCTGCTTTCTACAATAAAAACAGACCCCCTACAGGAGTTTCCCAGCATACCCTATTTAGTAATTGTGTGGTTTTGCTCCCCAAAACCAGTAGGTAGATTAATTGGAATAGGTTAGAAAGGCCAGGACCATGTTCTCTTAACAGTTAAATTAAATTCCGTTGCAAACCCATCAGGACTTTTATCTCTCGAGTCATCTCAAACCCTCCTCTGTGCCTCAGTTTCTCTCCCCAGCTTTCTAAGACAGCTGTGAGGACTTGGAGTGCTAGGTAACCAACCTTTATGGGCACTCACTGGTTGAGTCAAATAATTAAAAGCAGTTGAGTTGGGATTCCCTGTGGGGCTCCTGCATGTCCTGAGGTCTATCCTCTGACACCTCCACAGAGCTTCTTAGTTGCCTAAGAATGTCTACGATTTGGGCTGGAGAGAGGATGTGTCCCTCAGCTTCAGAGTGAACAAGTTCAGCCCTCATTTATGTGGTAAAAGGTTTTATTCAGATCCTCAGAAATTCCAATTGAAAAGCCAAAGTTAGAAACCAGCCATCCATTTTTTTTTCCTGTCCTTAGATATCTTGACCCTTATCTATAGCCTAGGTTCTTCTCAACCCTTAATCTTTAGATCTATCTTGAGGATTTCAAAAAAAAAAAAAAAAAAAAAAGTTAAAAAGCCCAAAGAATTTAACTTGACACAAAGGAAGGAAGAGAAAGGGAAGAAAAGAACATCTTTCCAGCCAAAGGGCAAGATCTCTCTCTCTCTCTCTCTCTCTCTCTCTCTCTCTCTCTCTCTCTCTCTCTCTCTCTCTCTCTCCTGTTAGAGCTAGTACCTGACAGGGAAAAGCCATGGGGAAGGGCTTTGTGTGATTTTACAGTGTCCCTGGGTGCATGGACATTGGCTGGCGGTCAGTGGGGTGCCTTTTCCTGGTCCATGACCAACTCATCCCGTCATAGGAGTCTTCTAGCAGTGAGTGGCCTAATGGCTTTTAAATGCTCATCCTGTGCCCACACAGCATGGTAAGAGAGAGAGAGAGAGAGAGAGAGAGAGAGAGAGAGAGAGAGAGAGAGAGAGAGAGAGAGAGAACCCATGGCCAGAGGAGAAGATGCAGGGAAGAAAGAGAAACACAGTGAGTCATGTCCTTCAAGCCAAGGTGGCGAGGACGACTGGCTTACCAGTGATAAAACAATCTGAGTTACAGTAAGAGCAATTTGGGTAGCGGCACCAAATATGTTACCAACAAAGCAATGAGATCTCAGGTCTTGTCTTCTTGAAGGAAAGATTTCAATCAAGAGACAAAGTGTAGCAAAGTAAGTATTTATTTGCCACAGCAAAAATAAACTTAGGATAGTGAAGCAAGGAAGGTGCATAGGAGAAGTAACAGGAGAGCCTAGGCTGGGCTGCTTTGGCTCACTGAGAAGTCAGAGAAAAGGGGGCCTTGGAGAAGGTTAGGGGCTTAGCCTGGATGAGCTGCTGCTGCCCATTGCTCCCCTAGTTGCAAGCCTTGTGGGGTCCCTTAGAGGAAAGAAGTGGGAAAGGAGTGGTGTGGGCATGTTCCTCTGGGGGAGAGTGTGTGCTGGATCCTTCACCCTGAGCATATGTATCTCTCCCTTGTAGGTAGAAATCTTAGGGGAGGTCTCAGGGGAGGGGCTCAATGGAATACGCATGAGTTTTCCAGGTGCTCTTTTTCAGAGGCCTCGTCTCCACTGATTGGTTGGTGCCAGGGCTGGGGGTCATTAGTCAATGTAGTTGGTCCTGAGGCAGTCATTGCATCACTTGTGTGGTTTTCCTGCTTTTCTGGACCGAACAATTGCATTCCCAGTCAGGACACAAGCTCGGGTCCCAGGCTTGATCCCCAGTGTAGGGTGTGCAGGAGGTAGCTGATCGGTGGTGATTCCCTCTTATCACTGATGTTTCTGTCTCTCTGTCCCTCTCCCTTCCTCTCTTAAACCAATATAAATGTATTTAAAATAAAAAAAAATTATTGGGCCAGATTGTTTGGCAAAAATGTCACAAATTGGTTTACTATTTTTATAATTAAAGTAATACCTGCTTCTAGCTCCTTCTTAAACTTTTCCATATTTCTTGAAAAAAAAATCTAACAAATTATTCCTTCACCTTACGGTTTGCTATAGGAAAAATATTTTTGGAAATAATATTAACAAAAAATAAAGTGCTTTATAATGTAGAGCATAATAGCAATGAAACTGGTACTGTCGGTGGTGGCAGGAACCATACCAGGTGTTAGACCGGTGGGGTCAGACCAGAGCTGTGTTCAGCAACCTTGGTACTTGAGTTCTGGCTAGGAAGGAATTCAGAGCCAAGACCAAAGCTCTGAGAGAACATTTATTTGGATAATCACACAGGTAGAAGAAGTAATTTGTAGATGAAATTGGCTTAGGAAACCAGTTATAGAGGCAAAGTAAGGGTCCTTGGAGCTTAGATATGAAGAAGGTAAAGGTGACAGGCTCAGGGGGATGCAGAGGAGAAGGGGAGGAAGGTATGGGGAAGAGGAATGTGCTCCCGGGAGAGACAGTTCGGTCCTCCCTCCTAAGGGTTTTAAGGTGGAGATTTTAGGGGAGGTCTCACGTGAACATCTCAATAGAATATTCAGCAGCTTTCCAGGTGTGTCCTGTGAGGATCTGAGTCTCCACTGATTGATTGGTTGGTGCCAGGGTCACTATCGATTGCGGCTGGTCCTGAGATCCACCATGGCATCACTTGTTTTTGCTGATTTTCTGCGCTGGGAGCTGAAATACAACTGAGACCTAGGTGTTATCTCTTTAGGGAGAAAAAGTCAGGGCATCCAAACTACCTGACCAGTGATAGGCTAGGGGAGGGAAGGCCACCTTGGGTATGAGGTTCTACCCTACAATTACTCATTGCTAGGCACCTGGGGATTTCTAGCATAGCGACCTTCTGTACCTGGCCACCGTCCTAGCCCGGCTCGTATCTGTCTAACTTTGGAGTACACTCACTCTAAATAAATGCAGATAAATAAACGTTTTAGGTAATCTGGTCAGTAATTTTGTTCTCTTTGTCAGAAAAGATTTGTTCACTTGTCTCCTATTATTCTACCAGGTAAATGTGTATGTGACCAGTTTTTCCCCGGCTCAGCAACAAGTAATTATAGCCACTTAAGGCTTTGTGAAAGCTTTCTGTTGGAATATAAGTAAAATATTTCATAGGGTTCAGCATTTTAAAACCTTTATTCCATTATTATGCATCTTCCTGACAGCAGGCTGGGGAAGTTGAAGATTCCACAGATGAGTAAATTAGCACTGTGACAATTAGTCACCCTGGAAAAATGCCAGGCAACAGAATACTTGCCGGCACATGGCCTTGGTACAGGTGTGGAATGACTGATGCTCAATTAGGTAACAAGGACTCTTCTCTCCTCGTGTGGATGGTGAATAGAGGGGACTGAGAGAGCATCTGGAGAAACGCCTTCCTAAGACATCTATTGATTCATTAACAGGAGAGACTGAACTGAGGTTGTGTCAGTGGGAATCACATTTTTCTTAATTTCCCACATTCCTCATTATTTGCAGACAAATCCTGCGGTAGAGAATTCCCCGGCCGCAGCAGCACTCCGAGAGCCCCATGGTGCTGGCAGGAAAGAGGGGTACAGAGAATGGAGGTGTCAGCTGTTTAAAAGGCAGACTCCTAAAGGCCATTTTAAAGCAAAATCTATCCCTGTGGGTGTTGTGTGCCAACTCTACAAGCTGTTGCCACTTGAATATTAAATATTAGTTGTTTTTAATATCACAGATACCAAAATTCAAGTATTTCATATATATATATATATATATATATATGTACATATATATATATATTTTGCTTAATTGGTAATGAGCTTTGAAAGTGGTGCAGATTTAAGTAGTGTTTCTAAGTGTGCTAGAGCTAGAACATCTAGTTTGGCTATATCCCACCTCTTTTTGGATCAGCTTGGCAGGGTGTGTCCGTGTTAAAAACTGCATATGCAGAATTACTAAAATTAGCACGGTCCACTCATATTTGGTGTTAGCTATTTAGAAGGATATGTTTCCCTGTGAAAGTCTATGGTTAAAAAAATACCCAACAAACTTGAAACGGTTGAGTATATAACTGCACAATTCTCATTTAATACTCCTTAATCGGCAGGATTGCACAGTGGTTGAGATTATCAATGCTGGAGCCGGACTACCTGGGTTTAAATCCACACTCTGCCTATTTGTTTCTGTGAACTTGGGAAAATTGCTTAATCTCATGTACCTTAGTTTCTTCTTCTGTAAGTGGGGATAATTACAGTAACTACCTCATAGGGTTTGTAAAGATTAAATAAGTGATTATAGGCAAAGCACGTAGTAAGATATTAATAAGCATTAGCTGTTGCTATTATTAATCCTATTGTCATTGCTACTATTATTTGCATGGCATGCATGGATTCCATCTACAGCACAATGCAGATGTCTGCAAAAGATGGAATAATTTCCCTGGAGGCTTAGTTTTTTATTTTTATTTTTCAGGAAGCATTTCCAAGCAAGTCAAATTCTTTTAAAACTAAAGAATGGAAGCACTTTTAAAATTAGAATTAGTCCACTTGCTAATTGTTTTCCTTGTGTGGACTTCAGTTGAGGATTTCACAGGGATGGTGCATCAGAGAAGGCAGAAGCTCTGTGCCCCGCGCCTGCATGCAGAAAAATGTGGGCAAAAAGGAAAGTTCGCTGGAGGACAGACTCATTTATAGAATCTCTGTGTTTTTTTCCCTTTCTGTTTTGCTATGTTATGGTTTTCACAACCATCTTTATTCAGAGCTAGCTTCACTTTGTCATTTTGTCCTGGTGAAATGGTACTGGGCAAACACTTCCTATAATGAACAGGTTGACATTATTCTAATGTTGTATTGGATAAAAATTTGATATTGTTAAAATGAATGATATACATATATTAGATTTTACTTAATCTAAAAGCATGGGATATAAAACAAAAAAGCATACTGCAAGCATGAGCTTAGATAGGAAAAAAACAGGATGCTTTAGGTGAATGGCTGTAAGTTTCAACAGAAGAAGCCAACTTCTAGAAATACAGGAAAGTTGCTAACTGTTGAGCAGTCAAGATAACAGTGTTTCTAAGTGTGCTAGAGCTAGAACATCTAGTTTGGCTATATCCCACCTCTTTTGGGATCAGCTTGGTAAATAGTAATCAGATGGGCTCACTCATTTTAAAGATGCCAAGGCGTAAACCAAGAGGACAAAGACCTGAGAGCACATATAGACACCTAACTTAAGAATAGCAGGCAAGGTTACTCCATCAGGAAAGGTTACTAGTAGATAGTGGAAGAGGAAGGAATGCCAAACAAAGTAGGTATTGTACTTTTTGCCTCCACCCCCCTCATGGGCAAATCAGTTAGAAATATCAAAAACTCTATAAAAATAGGGCTCAAACTGCCCAGTGACAACCTAATGACAGTTTACAATGGGCTAAAAGATTACTTAATAGACCACTGGATCTGTTTTTTATTTTTTTTAACTTTCTATTTCTTCTAGGCTATTGTTTGTATTTTCTCAACTTTGATGTGCAAAGTGGTTAATCCAGAAAAATAGTTAAAATCTTTGCAGAAGCCTTTTTTTAGTGACATGTAGAAGGTAATTAGGATATTCCTGGGTAGCAGGCAAGGCTCACACTTTGAAAATTTATTTGCCTGACAGTCAATATGCATATAGACTTCAATCTTCACAGGAGTATATAGTCCAATCCAACTTTTATTTAATGCATTCCACTTAGGTGGAGCCTGGGCCTCATTAATTCAGGTTCTACTAATTTAGAATATGTGCTAGTTAATGCAGAAGCTGGGCTGAAGTTTTCCTTTGATTAGCAAAAGCTTTTCCCCTAGATTTTTGGAAATTAATAATGCAAAAATATTTCATAGAGATAAATAAAATGAGAAGATACACTACAATGTCTTCAAGTTCCCTAAAGTACTTTGGAATCATCTTTTATTTGCAAATAATTATTACGCTAATTAGAAAACTTCTCTATTGATTGAATTGCTTCCCTAGTGACTTATGTTTGATAACAGTCTGAATGACTCACTGTATTATCTAGTTTTGAGATAGTGATTCTATTATACTATTTACAGGCAAACAAATAAGTAAATATTAAACAGATTTCAAAGCTATAATTACTTTAAAGTTGTAGAATTCAGACTTCACATGCATTTATTCTGGTGTTCTTGATTAATTCTAATCAGTACAATATTATTATAATGCTATCTGGGCATACAAATTAAACCAAACACATTCATTCTTCGGTGTGCACAGCCTTAACTTTGGTATTGAAAGAACAGTAAACATTCAATAAGGCAACATTATTAATATACTTTAACCATTTACCATAGAGAGAGAATGTTTTAAAATCTGTTATGAAATCATTTCTTCAAATAAATAATGTTGTATATAAATATTATAGCATAATATTTTGTATGATGCTACTCACAGAAAACATTTCTGAAAATATTGTCTACACATAAGTCATCCTAACCTATTGGCATAACCTATTAGCAATGCTTTTAGCATATGTATCGTAAATCCCGTATTAAGTTCTGGTATATTTTACCATATTATCTCATTAATGAAGTAGAAAACAGCTTGTTATTTACAACTATGTAACATTTCTCCTGACTCTATTGTATTCCAACTTAGCCTGAAATCCCTCAAGTCCCACACTGTGTTTGGGTGCAATGGGGCGAGGATGGTATTTACTCCATTGAGACCTAGCAAATGAAAGAAACAGGATTGTGATATCAGGATGAATTAAACAGAGTGAGGCCAAAGGGACATGTCTATCTACAAGTAAATCTTTAAAAAATATGTATGTTCTTTATTCTGAAAGAAGAGTTTTACAGCCAATTAAGTGAGTTCAAGATCAATTTTCTGACCACCTAAGACACTTTGTTTTGAATAGGTTGCCACCTGGTATAAATAAAAATAAGTCTGCAGAACGCGTTGATCGTCTAGAAGTGGTGACATAGGGATAGAACCAATTTACAATTTTTGGTAGAGATTTCACATGAAGTCTTCATTTCTAAACCTCCATTTCATTTTTCTGTAAACGTCAAAGTCACTGTTGAGGAAAATTGGTTCCGTTTCGTGTGTGTAATGAACTCCACTGAAATGTGTCAAACAGCTTTGGCATCGCTCATCATGTAGCATTTCTCTGGTGCCAGTGAATCATTATGGCAACTACCATCAAGTGATGCCTGATATATGTTTTTTGTAAATGTTTATATTTGTGGATAATTTGTGAATCTGTTTGCAAACTGATGTGTTTCCAAATGATGCTATGCAATGGTATTACCCTCATTCTAAAATCATCTTCCACACATTGCATTAATGAAGATAAAGTCAAATGTGTTACAGCACATAAAATGGTGTTTCATATGTAGCTGAAGCTCAAGGCATATTGGTTGATTTGAAATACTCACTTGGGACAAAAACCCCCAAAACTTAAATCAGAGGATAAAGACAAAGTTCTTTTTCCACATGAGGGGAAATGACCAAACACTTTATCATGAGAGAAGGGATTAGAATATGGTTAAGAACAGACTCTGGCTTATGAAAGTCAATCCTGGGTTAGAAGCTCAATCCTGTCCAACCCTGGCTGGGCAAGTAGGGGACCAATGTATGTGTCAATTTTTTTTATCTATAAATGGGATGATGCTGACAGTACCTATCTCACAGTTTGATTGTAAGGATGAAATGAATAAACTCATGTGAGGTGTTAGCTGTTAAGATGGCCACAACTACCTAAGCTGTCAAAGAATGTCTTAGGAGAGGACACGCATTGGCTGTCCTAAGGCTAGTTTACCTCTTGTGCATTTCTTGTTTGGCCTCTTACGGCTAAGAAATTAAGCCAGTCACTAATCCTGAAAGATAAAGATGCCCATTTGTGGATTAATTTGCAACCTCAGAAGATCTGGTGACATTTTTATTTGTGGAGCGGAGGGAGTTGCCTTCGGACGCAGTGCATGCAGGCCCTGCCCCACAGCAGACCTCATTGACCTCTCCCCACCACCTCTGTTTATTTGCCATTTGTCACCTCACTTTCACTGTGCCTGCTTCATGCCTTTGTCCGCACCGCCTGGCTCCTGAGGACCTCTGGGCTTGTGGATGCTGTCTTTTCCTAAAAGGTTTACTTATGAGACCCAAGGAGGAGAGAAAGCATTTTATACCTTTAATTGCTATTCATGGCATGCATTTTAAACATTTCGGTAGCAAACTTTAGGTCTAAGTTGCCAAAATGTATGAAAGACTTGGTTTCATATTACACCTTGTTTGTAAGCTGGTCTCTCTGGCAGGCAGCTACGGTAATCCTCTTGGACATATTGCCATTTAAGACAAAGAAGCCTGAGCAAGCCTGTAAGATGTTCAAACCCACTGGCACATCAGTGAATGGTTTCTATGAGTTTGTTCTTCCTTCAATAGATGGAGGAAAGGGCAGCCTGAGAGTACTGTGTGTGTGTGTGTGTGTGTGTGTGTGTGGGAGGGGGTTGCTCTTTCTGGGACAGCTGGGGACAAGGACGCCTTAGTGGGTGTGAGGAGTTCAAATAGATTTACCTTCATTAACTTGCAAAATGAGTCCCATGGCCGAGTTTACCATTAAGTCGTTGTGAAACTTGGCCTGTCACAGGTGGTTTCTAAAGGCTCATACCTGTGTACAGTGTTATGAAGAGTAGTTACTTTTGCTGATGTGATGTCTAAGCCTCTTACCAATGACGTGAAGTCTGACTCATAAATAATATTAAGAGTTAATTTTGCTGTGTTCCAGCCCTGCACTCACTAGGTGCTAGCTCTGCGCTAATCACATCACAAACATATTTTCACTTAATTCTCACGGCAGTCCTGGGAGGTGGGTAATATTCTTAAAATTTCTGCAGAGGAGGAGGAACCAAGATGGCGGCATAGGTTAACGCCGGAGTTTGCTGCCTTGAACAACTACTTCAAAAGTGAAACTAAAAAACAGAATGGACATCACCCAGAACCACAGGAACGCTGGCTGAGTGGAAGTCCTGCAACTAGGAGGAAAGAGAAATGCATACGGACACTCAGAGGAGGCGCAGTGCTGAAGTCAAATTCTGAGGTGCGGAGTGCGTGGAGCGGGCTGGCGGCGGAGGGCGTGGTTGGCGTTTTCAATTGGGAGGGAGTTGCAGACTCTGAGCTCCAGATACAGGCGAGTCTTTAGGGACCCAGACTCAAACGGGAGAAGCGGGACTGTCTGGCTTCGGTCAGAGCGAGTGCAGCTTTCTCTCTGAGCTTTGCAGCGGGTGCTGGGACTCAGAGAGGCAGAGCCCTTGGGGACAGGACTGAGAGCCGCCATAACTGCTCTCTCCGGCCCACCCTGTTGATCCTGTGCGACCCGCCCTGCCCAAGCCCTGCACAGAGGCATTTGCCGGATAGCCTCAGGCAAAGGCTAGATTAGCACCTCCCTAGAAGACAGAAGTTCTCTCACTGCAGACACAGCTGATTCTCATAGCCACTTGGCCTGGAGGTCAAACCCTCCCTGGTATTAGCTACAACAATCAAGGCTTAACTATAAGCCTGCGCACAAAGACCACTAGGGGGTGCACCAAGGAAGCATAACAAAATGCGGAGACAAAGAAACAGGACAAAATTGTCAATGGAAGATATAGAGTTCAGAACCACACTTTTAAGGTCTCTCAAGAACTGTTTAGAAGCCGCTGATAAACTTAATGAGATCTACAAGAAAACTAATGAGACCCTCGATGTTATATTGGGGAACCAACTAGAAATTAAGCATACACGGGCTGAAATAACGAATATTATACAGACTCCCGATAGCAGACCAGAGGAGCGCAAGAATCAAGTCAATGATTTGAAATGTGAGGAAGCAAAAAACACCCAATCGGAGGGGCGGAATGAAAAAAGAATCCAAAAATGCGAGGATAGTGTAAGGAGCCTCTGGGACAGCTTCAAGCGTACCAACATCAGAATTATAGGGGTGCCAGAAGATGAGAGAGAGCAAGATATTGAAAACCTATTTGAAGAAATAATGACAGAAAACTTCCCCCACCTGGTGAAAGAAATGGACTTACAGGTCCAAGAAGCGCAGAGAACCCCAAACAAAAGGAATCCAAAGAGGACCACACCAAGACACATCATAATTAAAATGCCAAGAGCAAAAGATAAAGAGAGAATCTTAAAAACAGCAAGAGAAAGAAACTCAGTTACCTACAAGGGAATACCCATACGACTGTCAGCTGATTTCTCCACAGAAACTTTGCAGGCCAGAAGGGAGTGGCAAGAAATATTCAAAGTGATGAATACCAAGAACCTACAACCAAGATTACTTTATCCAGCAAAGCTATCATTCAGAATTGAAGGTCAGATAAAGAGCTTCACAGATAAGGAAAAGCTAAAGGAGTTCATCACCACCAAACCAGGATTATATGAAATGCTGAAAGGTATCCTTTAAGAAGAGTAAGAGGAAGAAAAAGGTAAAGATACAAATTATGAACAACAAATATGCATCTATCAACAAGTGAATCTAAGAATCAAGTGAATAAATAATCTGATGAACAGAATGAACTGGTGATTATAATAGAATCAGGGACATAGAAAGGGAATGGACTGACTATTCTTGGGGGGGAAAGGGGTGTGGGAGATGCGGGAAGAGACTGGACAAAAATCGTGCACCTATGGATGAGGACAGTGGGTGGGGAGTGAGGGCGGAGGGTGGGGCGGGAACTGGGAGGAGGGGAGTTATGGGGGGGAAAAAAGAGGAACAAATGTAATAATCTGAACAATAAAGATTTAATTAAAAAAAAAAAATTTCTGCAGAGGAGAAACTGAAGCTAGGAGAGAGAAACTTGTCCAAGGTCAACGCACGTAATGAGTATGAAACGAAGCCAGATCCTAGCCCTGACATCAGGCCGCGGAGTTCTCACCCCCAACCCACTCTGAGGAGTCACAGGCCAGGCTGCTGCTCACGATAAGCACCCAATATAGCTGTGACCTTAGAATTGAGTCCTCACAACTCCCTAAAAATATAACAGCAATACAGGTCTCTGCGAGGTAAAAATAGTCATCACAAAGCATACGAGCAAAATAAGAACAGCAAACAGACGTTTGCTCTGTGCCAGGTAATGGAATAAATGCTCTATAAATAAACATGTAAACCTTAAACAGCAATCCTTGGAGAGGCAGACCATCATTCTTATGCTCCACTTTAGAGACGAGAAACACAGGCTTAGAAGGACTGGATACTTGGCCCAAGGATGCACAGCGAGTGGTTGGCAGGACTTGGATAAAATCCAGCTAATAGAGAGGCTCCAAGACATTCACTACAGCATTTGTATTTTGCTCATGGAAACAGCACCTAGCTTTTATTTACTTTCGTTTCAGACAAAATTTGAACAGATCTATCATCAGGTTTCTAAATCCTCAGCCAATTAGAGGGATGAGGTAAGGGGTGCTGGAGGCGGGAGTCCCGTTAGTGGGCGGGGGCAGCTGAAAGGCAGCAGATAGAACAGAGGGAGTTGAGACTGGCCTTGGGGAGTGACGACGTGCTATGTGCCTATGTCAAGAACCGTGCCTGCACATAGTGACGCCAGCTACACATTTGTGAAATAAGTGAGCGTGTGGATGAATGCATGAGCGACTGAATGCAAGAATGATTAAACACATGCATTGATGATGGTAATGACTAATGATCGTAAGAGTGGACATATCAATACTGCACAGCACTGGAGGAAATCCAGCACATGAATATTTATAATGATGACCCTGCACCATTAAGAAAAGATCCAGTTCTTTCGAATGCTTGGTTTGAGAAGGCATGGAAATGGAGAGTAAGTACAAGCAAAATGACTGCCGATGTTGCTATAGTGGCGTTGAGAGGAGCTGGGTTTGAGGCCTGACTGTCTTTCTCTCTCTCTCTTCCCATGTTATCCACATCTCTGAGCTTTTGTTTCTCATTTGTGAGATTAGGATTGGTGTGCTAATGCCCAGGGATAGGACAGCACCATGGTTAGATGCATAGAGCCAGTTTGCCCATTCGTATCCCAGCACATAAATACTTATTAGTCTTGAGAAGTTGACAGGCGGCTTGATACTATGGGCTTCAATTTCCTTCAAGTTTTGGGTCATAGTGGAGCACCTGACAAACAGCATCCCTCTATTTCTTCCAAACTCCAAAGACATTAAGAAATAAAACAAAGGAGCTTTAGATGGAGACCAAAATATCACCTTTATTACTACAATTAAAAACCACCAGGTTGGAAAGGTAGCTTATTTTGAGAGCCCAGCGGGCTTGCTAAGTAAGCCCCATTTTAGACAGACTCTTTCTGGAGTCGGGGTTACATTTTACTTTGCTACTCAGGATAGCAGGCTTCACTTCTATAGTTCAGAGCCAGAGGGACGGACTTTCTGCTCCCACCTCTGGCCAGCGCAGGTACAGAGCATGGAGGTCTGAAGAAAGCCATTGGGAGGATTTGTTTTTTTTTTTTTTTTTTTTTTTAATATATTTTATTGATTTTTTACAGAGAGGAAGGGAGAGAGACAGAGAGCTAGAAACATCGATGAGAGAGAAACATCGATCAGCTGCCTCCTGCACATCTCCTACTGGGGATATGCCCGCAACCCAG
The DNA here is from genome assembly GCF_014108235.1 of Myotis myotis. Taxonomy (NCBI): domain Eukaryota; kingdom Metazoa; phylum Chordata; class Mammalia; order Chiroptera; family Vespertilionidae; genus Myotis; species Myotis myotis. The sequence goes on along the minus strand of NW_023416357.1, from coordinate 24,542,541 downwards.
GTACATGCCCTTGACCGGAATCGAACCTGGGACCTTTCAGTCCACAGGCCGACGCTCTATCCACTGAGCCAAACCGGTTTCAGCGGGAGGAATCGGTTTTAATTCCCATGAATTAAAAATGCTCATTAGAGAGATCAGTGATCCTGGGGGCCAGTAAATCACCTGGGAATTACCAACAATTCTTGTATTGAAAGCTTTGCTTTCTGGAGTTGTTTACGGTCTCACTAAAAGGGAAAAGTATGAATAATTTAAAGATGGAGAGTTTGAAGCTTCCCTTAAAATATTTTTCACTTCAGGTCAATCAATGAATTACAGACAAAATGAATTCCTTTTCATCTCTCTTAACCTTTCCCACTACACACACACATGCACACCCACATCCACATCCACACCCACAACCACCCAAGCACAGAGAGAGATATGGCAAAGGGGTAATTATCCAGATATTTAATGTGCTGTGGACATTTGTCAGTTAACATTGAAAAGCTACAATGGCGATTCTCACCCAAAAGGCTAGAACTATTTACAGAGGTGTAACCCTTTACACCAAGTTATGATGGGAAACAATAATCAAAGCCCACTTGCTATTTTGATAGTTTCATTCATACAATGTGTTTTATCTAACACTTTATTTGCAGAGGCTTCCTAACCTAAATTAGAAACTTCTCATAATATCCTGTTGAAATTTAATTGAAGAAATGTTATATAACAATTTGAAGGGGCACTGCAACTTTTATTGATTGATTGGTTGATTTGAGGGAGAAGGGAAAAGAGAGAGAGAGAGAGAGAGAGAGAGAGAGAGAGAGAGAGAGAGAGAGAGAGATTTGTTGTTCCACTATTCATGCATTCATTGGTTGATTCTTATATGGGCCCGACCTGAGATCGAACCTGCAACCTTGGCTTATCGGGATGATGCTTTAACCAACTGAGTAACCCAGCCAGGGCTGGTACTGCACCATCTAAAGGTTTATTCCCAGAGACTAACTAAAGTAGAAGGGGCCTGTGAAGGTGGGGACACTTAACTAATTCAGGCTAATGTTAACTGACCATCAAATTAAACTTGCACTAGACAGAAAGAAAACGTGTTTGAAAGGGCTGCTGGATGTTTCATCAACTTTGATTGCCTTCATTTAAAAACTTTAATTAGAACCTCTGTTTACTTGAGTCAAATTGCGCATAAAATATCATGCAAAACATTTTAAAAGGGAGTTTTAATTATACCACTAAAGAAATGCCCTTGTTCAATGTTTACTAAACACCAGCCAGAACAAGTTAATTAATACATGTTTAAATAAGTGCAAGAAGAAGGGAAACAAAAATAATCACATTCATCTTTTGTCAAGTTTTACTGCAGTTGTCAGAGAAGTTCAGTTTCTAATTTCATGACGGCGCTGTCACAGTGGACGTGTGTAATTATAAACCATGGGCGCCAGAATGCAGGGAGAGCAAATTCCCTCTGCCCATTGTTGTTCAACATAATCGTGCATTGTTGCTTCATGTTCTACAGTCATCGAATCAAGTGCTTTTCATCTATTCATTTACTCCATGGTAGAAAATCAGGAAGTTGGGATGCTACTTTTCAAATAGGTCAGGATATGGCCTTTTGATTACTTAAAGCTACAGAAAAATACTTTTCAATAGAAAAAGTATAATGTGTACAAAAAGAAAAATGCTCATGATGCTCAGTTTTAGTTCTAATTTTAATATGCTACCAACTTTTTGACTTTATTTATCTGTTTTAGAATCCCCATTTCCCCATTTATTAATGTAAACTGTAATTGCCTGTTAGTAAAGATTAACATCAGAAAGCAACTGATAGTTTACTAAAAAACAACATGAAATAAATCTTTCTGTATGTGCCCTGCTATCTCAGTAGCTTTATGAAAAGATCAGGAGAACAAGTATTCAAAGTAATTTTGAAATCTGTTGGAGACAGAAACTTGCACGTATCCCATCAAAGATCACTACCATTATTTTATTTATTTATTTATTTATTTATTTATTTATTTATTTATTTATTAAATTTGTTGTGGTGACATTGGTCAACATGAACATATAGGTTTCAGGTGTGGGTTTCCATATTACAGAATCTGGATATTGCACCGTGTGCCCATCACCCAAAGTCAAATCTTCTGTCACCTTATATTAGGACCCCACTATCATTATGAGAAAATTATTCTCTTTAGCATTCCTCTTATAGTTTGTTCCTGCATTGCCGAAATTGGTTGCCAAATTCTCAAATCCTCTATGAGCTACAATCTGTGCAAGTCTGGGAAATGACAATGACTTAGGAGTAGGCCTCCTTTGGGTGTTCTATTTGAAATTCCACTGATGGGCCTGGCCAGGCCAGTTGAGACAGTTAAGTCTCCACTGGTTTGTTATAAAAATTAAATATGATGCCTTATGTAAAACACTAACTGCATTATTATGTAAGCAGGCAATACATATTAGCTAGTGTTGCTTTTGTTATCATTTCTTACCAAGAGCTGATCCTATGCTGTGAACCAATAGCTCTTATAAAAATCTGCAGCCCTTGGGCCAGGTAATATTATAGTACAAAACACTTAAGTCAAAATATCACAAAAGACATCCTACTTACAAAACAAAAAAACAGAAAACACTTTTCTTCTCCATATTATTTTTCTTTAAAGAGGAAAACTTTATACCCAGAAAAAGGCATGTTTGATACTTAAGCATGCCACTGACTGCTCTGTAATTTCAGCTGGCGAGGGAAATAGAATTTCCTAATGTATTTTTTCTAATAAAATGAGAACCTGAAGTGCTGGTATTTTTGCACACCTACCAATTACGAAATGAGTTTCTCTGGATATGAAAATTAAGCCAAAATATAATTTAGTCCTATGAACTACTGTCAAACTCAGCTGTAGTTCCATTTGGAGAATTAGGAATTATTATTTGATTAGTGATTGATTAATGGACTTTAAAGTAACTGCTTATTTTTTTTCGCTGTACAAAAGAACAATTCTGTAAAATTAGCATTTTTCTTCATATGAAGAAAAAAATATCTGTACATACATTTATGTATATACATAGTCTAAAACAAGTCCTAAATATATCTATATCTATGTCTATGTCTATGTCTATGTCTATATCTATCTATATCTATATCTATGTCTATGTCTATGTCTATGTCTATGTCTATGTCTATGTCTATGTCTATATCTATCTATATCTATATCTATGTCTATGTCTATGTCTATGTCTATGTCTATGTCTATGTCTATGTCTATGTCTATCTATGTCTATGTCTATGTCTATGTCTATGTCTATGTCTATGTCTATGTCTATCTATATCTATGTCTATGTCTATGTCTATGTCTCTGTCTATGTCTATGTCTATGTCTATGTCTATGTCTATGTCTATGTCTATGTCTATATCTATCTACATCTATCTATCATCTATTCTCAACACCTTAAGAGCACCTTTGAGAGGCAAGTGTTTGGCATCCTGACTGTAGGATGCTGCGGCATTGTCACTGATGCAGATTTCTTTCAGGTGACTGTAAATAAAAATCAGGTTCTGTGGTTATAAATACCCCATTTCACATTTTCTCTAGCAACAGCAAAAAATTTCAATTAATTGAACCTCAGCCAACTACAAATAATGCCAGAAGTGCAATACTCGGTGCTCCAGGTCATGGACAACCATTAATTAAGATGCAAAGGATCAGCATTAAAGGACCAAGTACAGATTTTTTTTCCCCCCAGAATTTTTTTTTGATGGGTATGGACTGAAATATCTATAAAATGCAGACTCCGCTATATGGGAAAAGAGGGAATTGGGTATAGTCTTTATTTTGCTTGCTCTGGAATTTTTGATAAAGTTCTGAATTGTCATTTTTGAAAATGAAAAAAAGAATCTTACTTCAGGATTTTTATTTATAGAAAAAAACCCCATTTGCATCCCATGATACTTTTATTTTAAGAGAACACCAATTTAATGCTTTTCCACTGGAGAGATAGAGGAGAAGACTAAGATCTGTTTGAAATAATTAAAGCCTCCACATGTGAAATTTGCAACTATGATATACCTTATTTAGACATTTCCTCCAAATTGCTGAGCCTAATAGAAATGAATTATTTTCAAGAGACAGTTCACAATCTTTAACACTATCTAGATTTTTGGGGCAGTATAAGTGTGTGTGTGTGTGTGTGTGTGTGTGTGTGTGTGTGTGTGTGTGTGTGTTTTACTGTCTGGAATGTAGATATTTCTTCATGTTGCTTTATAGTGATTACGTTCAAACAAGAAGGACTCTGGGAAAAAGATCAGTACAACTTGTTAGCCTCCAATTTATCACCCACCTGTACAAGATTTAATGGTTGTGTTAACCCAGAGTCTCAAGAATAATTATAGTCTAAAACAAGCCCTTAATGTAAAGAGATGAAAAGAACTATATAAAAGGAAGGCTGTCATGAAATAGAAATTGCACAAGCAGGGAGCTTTCATCGTGTTGAGTAAGTACTTTAGTATGGGATTTTTTTAAAAAAAATGAAGATGTCTAGTAAGTTGGATGAAAATAAAATATGTATGATTAGCAGGGAATACTTTGGACCAGAGTAGTTGGATATGCGTCAAAAAAGGACATAGAGGTGTGTTTTTTTCCCTCTCTCAAGTCATTAACCAGCTTTAGTTCACAGGAAAGTTATTTCAAACACTTGCTTTGAAAGACTGCTTTGAGGTCTGCTTTTAATTTGAACAGTTGAATAGTATGGTATTCATGCCAATAAATCTTTTTTTCTTGTTTTAATATCATTAGGAAGAAAGCCTCCTAGACCAAAATGAATCATGTAATTGTTTAAAAGGAGAAATATATAACATACATAATTAATAGAAACTTTGAAAACAATTTCCCTATGTGGGCTAACCACCTTTGTTTATATATGATGGACTTTTCATTTTAAAAAAATGAAACTACATGGAACCATATGGAAAAATCTCTAGAATAAGATTTTAGCAAATAACCGTCCCCTAGGCCCCCCCCCCCCCCCCCCCCCCCCGCCCTGCCACCAGCTCTTTCTCTGGTTATATCTGTCTTCTCTCGTTATATCTGCTCCGGGTGCAGGCCAGTTTTACAGGGTCCTTAATTTGCTAATACAGTTAGAGTAAGCCATGCTCCCTAAATCTGAAAATCTCCCAAGAACAAGATGGGGGGCATCATAAAACATGAGTCATATATTCTCTAAGTGCTTTGAAATTCTTCTTATCTTTAAATGCTCCCACCCCGAAAATACTTGTTTTCATGAAAAGTTTTTTTAAAAATAGAACACCACTTTTCATAGCTCAACAGATTGCTGTCTGTGTGCACAGCCATGCCTAATGCTTATAACCAAAGAGAAATGACTTTGGCACTATCTGTTTGATGAGAGATTGTTATTGCATTTGCCCTGTGAGACATCACGCCACCTGCCACAGCATCGCTGGATGTTTTTTGTCCAATCACCTCCAGTCAGTGTGGAGATAGGACACCAATGTGCCACTAGACAGAAGTAGCTGAAAGATTCTGGCTAAGAGAATGGGCTTTGGAATTGGCCAAGATATAGGTTGAAAATTTTATTTCCTTGTGTGATTTTGGACATAACCTTTTTAAGTTTTAGGCTTTTCACCTTAAATTGAGGATGGTCATATTCGAGTCTCAGGGTATATTATTGTGAAGAATGAATGACAGGGTGTACAGAAGGAGTAGATGGGTAGATACTAGAGGCCCAATGCATGAAATTCATGCAAGAGTAGGCCTTCCTTACCCTGGCTGCCAGCACTGGCCTCCCTCTGGCACCTGGGACCCAGGCTTTCCTCACAGCCCTGGCTTTGTCCGGTCTAATTAGCATATTACACTTTTATTATTGTAGATATATATATTGGTAAAGATCTGATGAATTGGGGACTTTTGAGATACTTTTCTATAATAGCTTTTCAGATATGGTAGCTATCTGATCTTCAAACTTGTCTGTAGGGATTTCCTGAGTAAAAATCCCTCTGAGCAATAAAGGCAGGACCCAACCTGCGAAATTTACTGTAGTCTTCCTTTTTATTGTCAACATGTCTACATATTTTGCATTCTACTCAGTAATAAGTCTAAATTACCTTACTGTTAAAATAATCTTTACCCCTCAAGTCTTCTTGTAAATCAGATCCTCCAGTGTTACCCTCATGCTGTGACCTCTAGCACTGTCAGGCATAAGAATAGCCAGACTGGGGCTCACTGGAGAAGGACCAGATAACCTAGATTTCCATAAACTCTGCTTTTTACTACCTTTGTACAGATGATGGCTGACCACCCCATCTCTTTCAAAAATGAAATATAGGCAGGGTGGATTATGGATTGTCCTTATTCCTTTATGGATGATATTCCCCATTTTTATTTACATTTTTAGTTGATTTGGCTGAGAAATGGAGTACAATAGGTAGAGAATGGAGAAAACAAATTTCTATTCCTTAGTAAAAAAAAAAGATGTTAAATGGTAAAGCATATGCCAGTTTATGTTGCCCCCTACACATCCCTATTTTGTAGTCCATTAAAAAAATATTAACCAAGAGGTTACTGTTTGACTCCTGGTCAGGGCACATGCTCAGATTGTGGTCTTGATCCCAGTGTTGGGTGTGCAGGGGGCATCTGATCAATGATTTTCTCTCTTTCCCTCTCCCTTCCTCTCTGAAATCAATGAAAATACTAAGATAACCTTAGATTCACGAAGGCTGCTATAGAAATTATGGCATATGCTCAGTAGAGTTTGAATTTCATTCTATGAGTCATGGGAAAATTGTGAGTGACTTTGTAGATTGAGGAGGAAGATTAAAAACATGCTTTGGCCCTAGCTGGTTTGGCTCAGTGGATAGAGTGTTGGCCTGCAGACTGAAGGGTGCCAGGTTTGATTGTGGTCAGGGGCACATACCCAGGTTGTGGGCTCGATCCCCAGTAGGGGGTATGCAGGAGGCAGCCGATCAATGATTCTCTCTCATCATTGATGTTTCTATCTCTCCCTCTCTTTTCCTCTCTGAAATCAATAAAAATATACTTAAAAAAAACATGCGTTGGATGGCTGGCTAAGCAGACAACTGGGTGCTTTGCTTAGACTTGAAAACATTTCTTGTAAGTGAAAATCCATTATAGTAAATCATTGTTATAAGTAAAGAAATAATCAATCCATGATATAAATAATAAAATCATTGTATGTATCAGTTCTCAACCTTCTGTCACTCTGATAGGTTAAACAACTACTCAGCTTAAAAATAAAACCTCATAAGGTTCCCTGTTCACCATTAGCCCTTCCAATTCTGTGAATGGGGATACAAAGGCTGAGGAAATCACAGAGGGAGGATGGTGCTTGTTAATATTTCATCCTGGATGAAGAACCGAAGGTAGATGAGAGCGACCCGGCAGTGGTTCTCAACCTTCCTAATGCTGCGACCCTTTAATACAGTTCCTCATGTTGTGGTGACCCCCAATTTCATTGTTACAAATTGAACATAATTAAAGCATAGTGATTAATCACAAAAACAATATGTAATTATATATGTGTTTTCCAATGGTCTTAGGCGACCCCTGTGAAAGGGTCGCGACCCACAGGTTGAGAACCGCTGGGAGAGAGGGAGGGAAAGAGAGAGAGGGAGAGGAAGAATAAGGACAAACTCTGTGATGGTCCATTGATCATTATAACTGGGGAAAGGGTCAAGATTAAAATGTAAATTTATCTCCGGCTGTCTGGTGACATTTCATGCAATGGAAGTCATGTTTACTTGTTCCTGGGGTCCATGCTTGGCCTTCCTTAACTCATAGATGGGCTGTCATCCCGATGCAGTGGTTGGACGTGTTGGACACAGGCCATGATCAAATCAAACCTGGCTCAGTGTAAATGCCCCTCCTCAGCTAGAGCTTGCTTTCTGCTGGGAAGGGATGTAGCTCTTCTGCTTCCTCTCTCGAAGCCCCAGCCCCCAATTCATTAGCTTTACTTGCTGTCCCCTGTCCATGTGAAGCTTTTAGGAGGGGTAGGGATAAGGTAATGGGACAGTTCTTTATTCTTTCTTGGCCAGTCAGATTGTTCAAGCTGATGTTGTTGGGCGGCTCAGGTATACTATACAAATAGACTTTCCTCTTCTGGGGCTCTTTGATGGGCTCCTCAAAGGTTCCCTACCTCTAACTCCTCTTCTACAGTTCCCTCCCTCCAGGCATATCTGATTCCATTCAGGATGGCCTAAGGGAATCCTTCCCCAGCACCTGGACACTGAGATTCTTTCCTCTGAGGTCAGCCTTTGCTTCCAGGCAGCACTATTATATAGAGTCCAAGATAACCCCCTGACATTTCTTTCCCATTTGGCCCACAGGTGTCCTTAGCAAGCAGGAACACATCCATAGCCTGACAAACTCCGGACCAGAGAAGTAGAATTCCCTTGGCTCTGTCACCTAAGTAGTAGTTAGCCCCTCTCTCTGACCCCATTCCACTGCCTACTTTCTCTCCCTCAGTGTGAGTCAGGAACTAGTCCCCATCTGTGTCTCCCACAGCAGGGAACACATCTCACAACTCCCAGGGTGGTCCCATTGACCTGCCCTTCATATTGACGTCTCCCTTGATTAGTATTGGAGGCTAGCTGCTCCTCTTACAAAGAAGGGTGGGGACTTAGCAAGGACAGAGCCCTTCAGGTATCTCATCTGAAAATCCTCACTCTGACCCTTTTCATCTCTGTCTGGTGAGGTTTACCTTCACACCTTTTATAAACTGTGCAAGTGATGGGAGTGGAAGCCACACCCTTGTAGCCACATTATCTTGGTAACTCAGTTTCAACTGAGTTAGGAAGCGTCTTCAGCCTTATCATACTCAGATCTGGCTCAATTCAGTTAGGAAAAATAAGCAGAACCTCCATGATAACTAAAATAAAAAAATATGAACATGTCACCAACATTAAGTCACTGCAACACGTTTAACTTCTCTGGCAGGTAATCCAGCACTTAGTTAGATTTGACCATAAAAACAAGTCTGCACAAAATCAGTCTGAAACTGTCATAAAAAGAAATGAACTTTAAAACTGTATCCAATTCACACCATGAACTTTTCCTTTAAAAGTGATATTTATAGGCTTGGTGCCAACCCTGTAAGTGAAATGTGAAGCAAACATTGCCTTTGCACATTTTCAGGCGATGCCTTTGATTATGTTGAACAGAGACTGGATAACATACTGGTTTGTTTTAAAGATATGGAGCAGGGTCCCAGGTTTGGGCGTGACTGCGTTTACCTCTGGGATTCCAGCAGGTCTAGATGTGCCTGGCAGACTCCTGGGATCAGCCAGCCCAGAGTCTGTGAGTGTAAGACACCGCGATGCCTCCCAGGAGAGGAATCGTCCTCAGGGAGGGAAGCGTCAAGCAGACAAGTTTGAACCCGTGATGAAGCCTCAGTCATCACATGAGAAGGACAATTCTGAGCACAGTATGATGCTGCCATTTGGTTTTTTGTCGCTTAGGGATTCAGACCTGAGTCCTAGGGAGGGTAGGACTGCAAATAGAAACTGAAAGAGTTATTTTCACTAAAATCTTCTGAGACACTGAGGATTCAGCTGACCTGATAGCCTCAAACCTCAATCCCTCCCTGTGCCTCCTTGGCTGGAAAAAGCAGCCCCTTCTCTGTGTTGAGACTGATGCAGTCTGGCTTGAGACTGCCTAGGAACCCAAATTGGGATAGTTACCTTGCAAGGGGATGCTCTCATGTCCCCCACAGTATCAAACCTCTTTGCCTCTGGACCTGTACCCAGCAGCAGACCTCAGCAGGCTACATGGGCCAGTTACAACAGCAGACCCCGGAGAAGAAGTTTCTCACTTGAAAAGAACTACAAGATTTTGAGGACTCTGTTTTGGAGTGTATTCTAAGGGTGTTATACCAGGTAGGGAGGAACACAATTATAGATTGGGCATGTGTTCACGTGTCAAAGAGTTGTTCTTTTTAGGCTGGTGATGAATATGGCAGCGCTACCTTGAAATGGGCTTCTTAGATGCTGTAGTGACTAGAGACTGTCAGGTAAGACCTTAAGAGGCAAGGTAGACGTGGCGTCATCACAGATACCGGCCAGAGTGGTGATCAAAGAAGGGTGACCTGCAGAAATTCTTTTGGGGTGGCTAATGGATCATAGTGATTTTAGGACTGAAATAATCTATTAAGATCTCCCTTGATCTGTAGAGCTGAAAAAACTCCAGATTGAGCTAGCAGAGTCACTCCATATGGCCATCAAGCTACTTAAGCAAATTCGAAGACTTGAGGCAATTCCTCGATCTAGAAACTGTGAATGAAGAAGTTTGGAATCTTTGAGATCTGATCCTTATGGACCCCAGCCTTCCCTGAGGGACTTGTAGCCATTTACATGAGCTATTGTGTGTAGGGAGAGGGAGTGACTTCCTATTCTTCACACTGTCGATGGTAACAGATCTCTGAAACTCCACTGCATTGGTATTGCTTTTGGTTTACTTTTTAGAGAGAGGGATCGTCATTTACTTCCACTTGACTCTTCCCATTACAATGCTGGCATTCCAGGAAGCAGGGAGCTAATGTCAGGATTCGGTTCCTGGGTTTACCTATCCCAATTGTGTACTCAGTAACGGAGTTGGGGTGGGCTGTGGACCCTGGGTCTGAGCTGAGGAAAATCCTGGGGCCCAGACACTTCTGTGGTCCACTGGTCACAATGGGGGTATGGGGAAGTGCAGGGGAATATGGAATTTGGGGTCAAGTCTACCTTTCAGTGGGGCCAATGGGTCCATAGGTCTTGGAACACAAACTGTGTTTTTTTGTTTTTTTTCTCAGTGGAGGTAGTAAAATTGAGTTGCTCTATAAACTGATTAGAATTAGGGAGGCTTTGCTTGCCTGGGACTTCTTCAAAACCTTGCAGCTTAAGCAGAGAATGAATTGGGGCATCATGCACAGATTGCTACACTGTCTACAAATTCCAAAGAAATTCTTACCATTCTGTAGGGAGGACCAGGCAGCAACTAGGTTTTAGGTCAATTCTATCAGACCTCGTCCCTCCTGGGTACAGATTTGCTTTCCCTGCAGCCATGATTCTGCCATGGATTTACATTGTGATATTCGCTGTCATAGCAAGCCACTCAACATCGCTCTGAATAAGAAACTTCTTTTACAGGGAAAAAAAGAGCAAAGCACTGGATGAAAGACCATGGGATTTTCTGATTTTTACTATGTACCCTATTACCTTGAAGCAGCTGGACTTAAAGAAGAGTGGATTGGTCTACTAAATCTCAGTTGTAACAACAGTTGAGAGACCACATTGTGGAATCCAGTTACTGTCCTAGAGGATGTGCTGATCTAGTGAATAACGTGGTGCGGTTTCTCCAGAAACACAATACCTGGGGGGAGGATGGCAGCTCTCATTATTTCATCTAAATTTCACTTGTAAATATTTTATTTCCCAGCCCCACTGATTTGAGGTTGGCTGGTTTAAACATCTCATGACACAAATGAGAACTGCCTCCACTAAAGGTCATAATAGTGGGTTCATTTAATTGCATGCTGCGACTGTCACCTGGTTATTGGGCTCTTCATGCCACTGGATCAACAGGGAAAAAGATGTCCCTGTGCTATGGGATTCATCCTGATTATCAAGGGGGGGCAGGGTGGGTCATAAGGTTGGTGCCTTATAATAGGGGCTAAGAGGAGCCCGGGGACCGTCTGAATGAAGCCTGGAACTGCCATGAAATGTGGAGAAAGTTCATAGAAGAGTGGAATAACTCTATGACTGAGCCTGTAATACATTCACCAAAACACATTTCTTTTTTCCTCCCAGGCACAAGGCTACACTATAATTTCTAGCCTGCCTTGCAGCTAGATATGAGCATGTGACTGAGGTCTGTCAAGGGAAGCATTAGATGCGACCTGCAGGACTAGCCTTTAAACACCTCCCACACAATCGTCTGCTCTCTCTTTTCATAGAGGCCAAATGCGGAGAATTCCAGGGCTATAGCAGAGGGTGGAGCTCTAGGTAGAAGAAGCTGGGATGCCAGAAGGCTGACATCAGCTGGGAAAAAGACACCCTCTTTGGACTTAAAAGAGGAATAAATGTTTACTGGGCTGAACTGCTGAAAATTTCAGGTTTGTTTGCTATAGCAGCTGGCATTTCCCCAAGAAATTACAAACCCCTTAAAAAAGTGCGATTTTCTCATGGGTCAATGGCACACTTCCGAAGAAAGCCTGGCCATAGGCCTTTATGTCTATCCTAGAGGCCTGGTGCATGGATTCGTGCACTGGTGGGGAGCATGGCCTGTGGGGATTGGCCCCCTGTGGGAGCAGCCGCTCATCCTGGTCAGCCGAGTGGCTGTGGACCTACCCTCTGAGCGGCTGCTGAATGAGGAAATTAGTCTGAGCTGCTATTTCAGGCTAATGCCTTGGGTAAAGGTATGTTCTGTGTCCTGGAGGAACCTGACAGAGAGCTTTGCACCCCAAAGCCACTTGGTGAATGTCCTTGATGGGTGATGCCAGGTCGGTGACACCATCAGGGATGTTCAGGGCAGCTATACTCCAGGATCCTCAGCCATCAGGACAGTCTCCCCGGAGGGTCAACAGTCACATCCCCTCTTGCCATCCACCCATGCCATCTCCCCATGCTCTTTCTAGAACACACGTTAGAGGGCCTGTATCAGCTGGTGGGGTCAGGCCGGAGTCTGGATTGTCTCAGGTATTTGATAGGTGCAGACTCGGCCTCACCCTGGGCCTGCTAGTGGCTGCTCCCACTGAGGGAGCAGCCGTTCATCCTGGTCAACTGAGTGGCGCTACCACTGTGGGAGTGCACTGACCACCAGGGGGCAGTTCCTGCATTGAGCATCTGCCCCCTGGTGGTCAGTGCATGTCATAGCGACTGGTTGACCAGTCACTCTGGTTGTTCTGCTGTTCGGTCACTGGGCTTTTATATATATAGATTCTATCCAAGTTTTCTGGATGAGGGATCTAAACAGCAATATACGTGGATGAGGAGATCAAAACACAAAGGTTGGAAGAGGTTGAGCTGGAGTGGGTCTCTCACCAGCAAATTGCAATTGATGGATATTTGTTGGATGCCTGAAAAACTCACACTTGGTTTACATGTGAGTGCTTCATTTGAATGCATCAAAAATGTTGATGGCCAAGGGATACCATGACCAGTAAGACAAAGATACACTTGCTTTGTCCATCTTTCTCTTCTCTGTACCTGGTGAAGAGGATCCAGGACTAGAAGACTGATGAGAAGGAGGAGAGAAAGAATCTGTCTCTAAACGAACTTCCTGGTACTGCGGCCTGATTGAGGCTAAGGAAGTCAGAGAAGTGTTGGTCAGATGTGACACTGGAACTTCCAATTGGACAGGACTAGATGGGACTGTAACAATAACAAGGCAACCAAACGTTATGGAGTTTGCCCAAGATAAATAGGGTGGGAGAGATTCAAGAGAGCATGAAAGAACGTAGCAGCTGAAGAAGAAAGAAACCATTTTGTGAAACAGAAAACTGTTGGACTCTGGGAAACACGACTTGGAGTGACAAGATAGTTACACACTCTTATTTTCACTCTGCTGCAACATGACTGTGGAGCATAATCAAAATGAGTCTGAGCATTATGCCTTCTAATTGTGGGAGAAACCAATTCATATTAATGAATAAAAATTGCTGTTCTGCTTCTTGGTAGTTGGTGGGCTGTCTGAGAAAAATGAGGTTTTCATAAGAGAGGGAGTGAGAAACTGTTGGTAGAGCTGCTGCTTATCCTATATAATAAAGAGCTAATTTGCAAACGGTTGTCATGCCCTCGTGCCCTCGTGCCAGGGCTGGGGGGACTTGAAGCAGGTCCAGGGGACCTGAGGCTGTGCCCCCTGCCCAGCATTGCTTGACTGGGGACTTGAGGCTGTGCCCCCTGCATGGCAGGGCTTTATGGGGGACCTGAGGCTGTGCCCCCCACCCAGTACTGGGCCGGGGGACCTGAGGCTGTGCCCCCCATCCTGTGGGGCTTGATGGGGGTGGAGCCGGCTGGGTCTGGGTCTCACATGATTTCGAGGTGCACGCAGGTGAGTGGGGACTTGACTCTGAGTCCCACGGCGTGCCCCAGACTCTGACAGGAGGGAGATTTTCATATACATTTTACTAATTTTCTTTCATCCCTGACACTTCTATTATAGAGAAAGGGCAAATAACAATATTAAAATATTTCCTCTAATTAATTCCCTTTTAATGTGCACAAATTTCATGCACTGGGCCACTAGTGGGATTATAAGGTGATGGTGTCATTTCTTCAGCAGCACATTTTCTGCTCCAAGAACAATCTACCACACATTGTCTCTAAGTGAAGGTCAAGGTGCCCCAGGCACTGATGTTGGAACTATTCCCTCACTGCCTTCCATGAACTAGTGCTTCTGGTCTGGAACACTGCAGTTGTTCCTACTTCTTTCCTCCAAATTGAAAAAAAAAAAAAATATATATATATATATATATATATATATATATATATATATATATATATATATATACAACATTAGCATTTCCTAAAGTGTGTTCCACTGGAATCTAGTTCCATGGGATGGTATAAGTGCTACGGAAGAAAAAAACAACTCTCTGATCAAGTAACTTGGATAAATCTGTATTGAACAAAGGGGAAGAGGTTTATTCTTTACCACAGAACTTCTCACAGCCTTTGTTATGCTAACATGCATGGTGGAGCTCGTGACAGAGATCCAGAGGGTAGAATTTCACAGACTTCTAAGTCTACAGACCCTCTTTTTACCACAGATTGTCTTAGAGAACTGAGTGCTCATGGGTCCATGCTTTGAGACTCGCTGGTCCAATTCATTTCCCCCTTTGCAGAAAAATTCACAAGTAATGAATGATGTGAATAAAAAGAGAAAGACAGTGAAATTCTTTTCATTGATCTAAAAGACTATTTGAAGAATTGTCTGTGTTAAAATTATGTGCTTTTTTCCTGGACTAGAGAGAGGGCAGATCATCCCTTGATAAAGTGGAGGCTGGGGAAACAGGAATACATGTTTCATCCCAACACCAAAGAGCTATGGGTTTCTCAGTGGCTCTTCTAATATATGACTTTTGTGCAAGCGAGTTTTAAAGTGAATGCTATGCCTTTGCCTGGTCATATTTTTCACTTTTCATCACATGCACCTCCTTTAAACTGCCCACGTGGATAAGGGAAGCAGCATTTACAAGGTACACGTTTCATTCTAATCAGGACAGACCCTAAATTCACCTTGCTTTTAAAGATGGGTTTATTAGCCATTCATTTATAAATATTTGTTTCATATTCTTCTGGAAATGCTCTATTACACCATTTCACATCTTTATGCCAATGATTTCTGATGAGCTAAATTTTATTTTTAAAAAATTCTGAATATAAATGGAGAAATAATCTTCCCCTAAAAGAATATGGATTAGCAATATGGATTTGGTAATCATCTAAAGTGTGTGACCAATAACTAAATCAATTCTCATTATTCCTAATATAAAACAAGTCTGACCTGCAGTCAGGAAACTAGTTTCTATTTCCCTGTGTTCCTAATAAGTTCTGTGGCCATTGGCGAGTTTCCTCATTTCTTTAGGCCTCAGTTTATTCAACTGTAAAATAAAGGGGCTGGCGATGATATCCTGCTATAAAATTCTATGATTCTCATACAATTTTTTTTTGAATTTCCACTTTTAGCAGATTTCAATATGCATCTGACACTGTGATGCCTGCAGAAGAACTGTTATGATTTCTGGAACCGCACATCCATGGGATGTTGAAATAGATGACCCAAATGGAAACACACCCCATTATTTTCTAAAGTATGAACTGGCCTCGTTCTTCTAGCCCTCAGTAAAAACTGTGTTTGGGCATTTGTCACTTTCCCCCTAAGTATACACAGAGGAAAAAAATGTATGACTCAATATTCAGGCTAACTTTTAACTTCTGAATATCCTCCAATGCAGTTAAGGATGAGATTAAGAAAGAACTGATAGATACACAGTGCAGGGAAGAGGCAAACATTTCTAGAACGCTGTGCTGGCCAATGCAGTAGCCACTAATTACTTCTCTCTATTGCGCACTTAATATATTGCTAGTCTAAATTGAGATCTGGGTAAAATTCAAATTAGATTTTGAAGATTTGGTGTAAAAACAAACAAAGAGTTACATGTCATTGTAATTTTAAAAATATTGACTACATGTTAAAATCATAATATTTTGGATATATTAGGTTGAATAAAATATATTATTAAAATTAATTTGTTTATTTTTTTACTTTAAAAATGTGGCTATGAGAAAAATTAAAATGATATATGTGACTCTTAGTATATGTCGGTGGCTAGCACCGAGCTAAAGGATGCTGTTACGTTAACAAACGTAAAGATGCTCCAGATGTCAACTCTGAATTCCACTTTATCCCCATGGAAACAATCAATATAAGTGCGTCCAAACTTAACTTTTAGGCTCTGTTCCAAAATTTCATGTCATTATTCTCTCAATTAGAATGTTTTTTACATTGAAACAATATTATGAAAGACTGATTAGTTTGCCAGCTCAGCTCTAGAGCGTATTTTACCTTTTATTGCAACTACAACATTAAATATAAGCAATGAAAATACTAGGGAACTGTACTCTGAAATTGATAGTAATTTTAAAAAGTAAAATGAAATAAATATTTTTGTTTGAATTATTTATGCTTGAGTTAATTCTGTCCAAGCAAAGGAGAAATATGAGGAGATGGAAACCTTCAGTGCGGCCCTAAAGAGGACTTGTGGACATTTTTAAAGATTTAAATCTTTTATGTCTGTTATCACTTCAAAACTTACAGTCTTAATTATCTTCTTCATTTTTTTTTACTTGTATAGTGTTTATTGCATCCAAACACTATTCTAAACCCTTTACTTAAATGAATATATTTGTTCCTCGTAATAACCCAATGAAGTAGGTATTGATAGCATTTCCAGTTTACAGATGAAGACATTAATTTACATGTGAGGAAGTAGATACACCTTCTTACTTATTGTCAGTAAATAAATAATCACTATAATTGCTTTGATCTACAGCAATGAAAACAAAAGGGAAAGAGAGGAAGAATTTAAGAAGATTTCTTCTTGGCTACTTTCGAGGGGATAACTGAAGCAAGAACACTTGCTTTGAGGCTGGGGGAAAGTAGAACAGCTTTGTGGTGAGAGGGGGTAGGGACAGAGAGAGACAAGGCCTTTCTCTGAACTAGTGCTCTGCCATGGGCACATTTCAGTTCTCAGCCACAGGGTTCTATAATAGCAACATCATTTCCCCATTTGATGTTTTTTAGAACACTTAAAATACACAGTACAACTTGACTACTTTAAAGCAAGCTACCGCCATCTGACAGTTATATCCCAAACAAAAAAATCCTTAAATGTAAATTTTAAGATAATTTAAAAAATCACCAATAGCTGATGAATTAATCAACCATGTCTATGTACTGAAACCTCCATAAAATAATCAATTTGTCACTTATTAAAAAAATCAAATATAGGAATACCTGACGATTTAAGTGGTCCTAACTAATACTTTCCCGCTTTAAGCTTTCACTGATGGGAAGAACCCCCCAAAAGAAAGGATTTAACATCGATTGAGCATCTTCTCTGCACCAGGCATTGTGAGAGGTGATTAACATCTTTGGGCTTCTTAACCATTGCAACCACCCTGTAGGATGGATGTTATCTGTCATCCTGTGGCTTGGAGGGAACTGAGACTCAGGGATTTCCGAGAAGTTGTGGAAGCTGCTCACAGTTGTGCAGTGAGCAATGAGATCAGAAATGGATCAGTATCTTAAAGGTGACTTAAAAGTCTATTTAGCTTTGCTGCTTATCCTGTTTTGTCTCCTCGAGAAAATATGAGGAAGCACATTGCGTGGAAGAGAATTGTGAGTGTCAAACATATTTCACACACACAGAAATATCAGCAAAAAAAAAAAAAAAATCAAATCTATTTTTTTAGCTCTGTATCAGGAATAGAAAGTCAATTTTTAATTATATGGGTAAGATTGACCAAGGGCTAACATATCAAAAAATGCTGAGTTCAGGGTTGGAGATTAAATAAGGAGGGAGGCAGAATTTATTTCTACTTGGGAGGAATAAACTTCCTTATGGAAGAAAGAGACTGGAACCTTTCCGCCTCCAGCCCGCCTTTGACCCTGAGGTGTGACGTGTGACCTCTCAGGACAATAAGTGAATAGACAGTGGGATAGCATGGTCCCAAGTTTACACCATACATCCTGCGGTGCTGGTCGGGTATGAAATCAGGTGGCTGTCACCACGTGATGAAACCTCCATCCTTTTGCTCAGGACATAGACTATCCTTGAGAGTCTACTGAGGGCTCTGTTTTGCCCTCTGGTATTGTGCCTGATTCATTCTTTTCTAAATAGCATGTCTCCCATTGCTAACCACGTATTAACCATTATTCTTTACTAGAAGCCCAATGGACAAAATTTGTGCAAGGGGCTTGGCCCTTGCAGCCCTGGCTTCGTCCGGAAAATCATCTGGAAGGTCGTTCGGCCGTCCGGTCTGATTAGCATAGTACACTTGTATTATTGTCGATGCTTACCTTACCTTGTTCAGCTGCCTTAAATCCCCTCTGGAACAAGGCAAGATTTAAATAAATGAACTGGGTTCATTCATTCTTAAACATGCTATCTTGCCAAACAGCTATTTTCTTGCAGGTTTAAAAGGATAAGATGGCTAAACAGATATGTAGTTTTCAACATACAAATCTATGTGGATTTCCTTCCAAAATGAGATAGATTTTGCTCTTTGCCCACTTATCAGCATGATTCCACAGTACTCCCGAGCGCCAGAAATCACACTGAGGAAGGCACTTGCTGTGATGAAAGACAGCTGGGGGAGCGAACGGCGCCTCGGGACCCTGTTCTCCACTCAGAAGTTGGGCACAAATATTGACATGAAATCCCAGCAAGAGAGGCCAGACTTTCCAATTCTTCTGATCAAAAGAGGCTTCTAGCTAACACACTGAAGTTCAGATAGAGGACACTAGGAGACAGGGGGAGAGGGGAAGGGATCCCTTCTAAGCAGGGCCTTCGTCTTTATCTCCCGAAGTGTCCCAACAGATTAAAAGCAACAAGGCTCGCGAAAGAAGTTGGCGGGGACTTAATGATGTTTGTGGTAGGGCAGAGCACGTGGCAATGAACCCCGACACATGGCTGAGACTGAGAAGGATTGTGTACACCTGAAAATGAAGTAGATTGGATGGAAATTTGCTTCCTTTCCCCCTGCTTCACATACCTTTATTCACACTGTGTTCTCACCGTTTCTTCATTAGGGGAATATGTTACGATACTTCAGGGTGTCATTACAAACTAATCTAAAATAAAGTGGAGTGGTTTGTTTCACTGAAAGACATCTTGATTGAGATGGTTATTAGTAAACTACAAAGTGCAACGAGGATAATTGGTGTGAGCAATATCATTCTTTAGTGATGTTTTCAAATTTTCCCATGAATTCTCCTGTAATTAGAGAAAATTACTTACATTTAGCCAATTGAATATAGAAAAGAGAAGTTGTTTGTCAGAGTATAAAATTGCTATTTATACTTAAACCATTAGTAGTGTTTATACTTCATAATAAATTGTTAGGTATTTTTAAACATCTATTTCTTATTGAAAAGCCTGAAATATGTTTTCTATAGTCCAAAACATGAATGGCAAAAAAAGAATAATTCTTTGCAAATTAAAAGTGAATAAAACTGCAAATATCAACCCTATTAGTACAAACAATAGTCATAAATTAATACAAATAAGGTGACTAATGTCCCAGAATGTCCACAATCTCCTTCTTCTAATAAAAGGATACAAAACAGGTATTTTATAATGAATTTAAATTATATCATTGTCTTAATTAATATACTAGAATGTGACTAAAGTACAGCTTCTTGCATGTATTATAGTATATTCAGTTCTTGGCATTTCATTTGGATTAAAAAATACGTTTGGAAATGAGATTGTCTTTCATTTGTTTCTTGAAAATGAAAAAATTATTTATTTGGTTTTATTGCTATAAATAAATTACTTATTTGAGACTTGTTTCTCTAAAATGAAGGTTTTGGGCAATCAGTCATGCATAAAAGTTATTTTTTCCCACTTAGTCCAGTAGCTGCTTGCAGAGAAATTGTATGAGTAGTTAGTTTTCACTGTCATTATGGCAAACTGGAGACAGAAGAATAAGGGAGAATAGTAGAAATCAAATAGAAGAAAACTCTAAATGTACCATGAGGGCAGACAGCAATAAAACTGTCGACTTCAAAATGAAATCATAGGACAATAATTCCTTCAAATATATGGGCACGGAGGAGCCACTCAAATCACAACATTATTCTTTTGTTGTTGTTGGCTCTGATATAATGTATTGGCTGAAAAAGTAGAATTTTTCTAACTTTCTAATAGAGCAAGAAAATAAGTCTTATGTAGCTTCAAAAGTGTAAAAAGTATATATAACTATAACTATATATATCTATGTAAGTATATATAACTATATATATAGTTATAAATATACATAGAGTATATATGAGTGTGTACAGTTCTATATATAACTATGCATGTCTGTACATGCATTATCCTATATAATAAAGAGGTAATATGCAAATTGAAAGTCACACCCTTGCATAAGATGGCCACCCCCATGTGGTCACAAGATGGCTGCCACAAGATGGCCAGGAGGGGAGGGCAGTTGTGGGAAATCAGGCCAGCAGGGGAGGGCAGTTAGGGGCAACCAGGCCTGCAGGGGAGGGCAGTTGAGGGCAATCGGGCTGGCAGGGGAGCAGTTAGGTGTCGATCAGGCTGGCAGGGAAGTGGTTAGGGCAGTGATGGTGAACCTATGACATGCGTGTCAGAGGTGACACGTGAACTCATTTTTTTTGGTTGCTTTTTCTTTGTTAAATGGCATTTAAATATATAAAATAAATTTCAAAAATATAAGTCTTTGTTTTACTATGGTTGCAAATATCAAAAAATTTCTCTATGTGACACGGCACCAGAGTTAAGTTAGGGTTTTTCAAAATGCTGACACGCCAAGCTCAAAAGGTTCACCATCACTAGGTTAGGGGGTGATCAGGCTGGCAGGCAGGCGAGTTGTTGGGAGCCAGCAGTCCCAGATTGTGAGAGGGATGTCTGACTGCTGGTTTAGGCCTGATCCCTGTGGGATCAAACCTAAACCAGCAGTGGGACATCCCTCGAGGGGTCCCAGATTGCAGAGGGTGCAGGCTGGGCTGAGGGATACCCCCACCCTTGCAGTGCACGAATTTCGTGCACCGGGCCTTTAGTGTGTGTGTGTATATATATGTATATATAAGTATATGTATATGTATATGTATATGTATATGTATATGTATATGTATATGTATATGTATATACATATACATATACATATACATATATACACACAATTAAGGTTAATCATCATTATAATAATGGAGGCCTAAGAAAGAAGGTCTGGAGCCTAAAAAAAGGAGACAAACTTATCTCTATAAACTCTGACTGTATACATGGGCAGGGTGTTGGTGAGGGTTGACAAAGAAGAAGTGAAACAAAGAGGTAGAAAGGAAGGGAGGCTGATGCTCAGTGATTTATAGTGACATCCCCCAGTTGTCAGGAAACCAGTGGTGGACTGGAATGCAGTTCCCCACCCACTTTCCCTTCCCTTCTAGATTTATAGGATTCTGAATGGCAGACATTAGAAAAACAGCACCTTAGCTCTCGGCAACTTTCTCTTGGTGTCATTACTCTGGGGACACTTTCCCATTTTTAATCTGTGATAGTTTTGCTGAATTTGAAGATCTGACTTAATTAGTAGACACATATGCTCTCGATATATGTGATAAGACTTTGACGTCATGGCACAAGTCATTAAAAAATACAGAGACTTTTTGAATTTTATCCCAGTGTATAGAAATGTTCAAATCTACATATTTCCTTTTCTAGTATTATTTTAGCATAATATTTGCATGTACTTAAAAATTTAGTGTGTCATAAGTTTTTGATATAACATCAGAAAAGACTAACATGAAGAATAAAATTATACCCTTAAATATAATTATTAGGCTAGAGGTTTATAAATCTCCAAACTTTTAAAATATATTTTGTCAAAATATTTATTAAGAATACACTTTAAACAGGATAGCATTATGAAAAAGAAATTTTGAGATATTACCTATCACTAAAATTTTTCCGTTCATTTAAAAGCTCTCAGAATTGAACATTTAATGATTTAATCACTTGCTGAAGATTATTTTTGTCTTCTTAGTATGCCACAGACACAGAGTCCTGCCCTGTGGGCTTTAGGTGTGGTGGAGACAGGCCGCAAGGTGCACAGGTAGGTAAGGAATATATTTTTGCATCATTGAGAAGGCCTGTGCAGGCAAAATGGGCATGGTAAATGGATATTGAGTTACAGAGAGCGAGGGGGGGCTATTTTATATAAGGTCAAGGAGGACCGCTCTATGAAGAAATTGAAACCATGACAAGCCACTCGTGGGAAGAACCGGTGGAAGTTTCCAGTAGAGGAACCAGCAATTGCCAGGCCATGGAGGAGGAAAACTTCCCATGGTCTTAATAGAGCAAGGCCAGAGTAACTGAAGTAAAGTAGGAAGGGAGATGACCAGAAACTGTAATGAGTAACAACAAGTAATAATAAAAAAACAGGGTAAGCAAGGTTTGGTAGTTAAAAGGTAAGTGTGTGTATGTATGTATGTGAGTGCATGCATGTGTGTGTGTATATGTATCTTTGTATGCACATGTACGCAAGTGTATATTCAGTTGTTCGTTGCATGGTAAGAGTACGGTACAGTGGATTTGGATGGTCTAAGCTTGCAGAGCGACTCTCCCATGTTCCAATTCTGTGACCTCTGAAATGTTACGCAATCTCTTTGGTGCCTCAGCTTCCTCATCCGTACAATGAGGATTATTAAAAGTACCTACTTTGGCCGAAACCGGTTTGGCTCAGTGGATAGAGCGTCAGCCTGCGGACTGAAGGGTCCCAGGTTCGATTCCGGTCAAGGGCATGTGCCTGGGTTGCGGGCTCATCCCCGGTGGGGGATGTGCAGGAGGCGGCTGGTCGATGTTTCTCTCTCATCGATGTTTCTGACTCTCTATCTCTCTCCCTTCCTCTCTGTAAAAAATCAATAAAATATATAAAAAAAAAAATAAAAAAAAAAAGTACCTACTTTGAAGGGATGCTGTGAGGATTAAATGAACTAATACATGTAAAGCCCTTTAAACAGTGCCTGGCACATAGTGTATGCGGCGCTGAGTATAATTGCTGTGTAAGTGTTCCTTTTACAATTCCCTCAACAACTAGCATTTTATCCAAATGAGTAGACTATATTGTGATTAGTAACTCCAATTGACATTCTCAATCAGACTCGCTATTTCTTTACTGGCCACTCATATCCATTGATTTGGAAACCTAGTTTAAACTTTCATTTGTTTCTGGAGTATTTCAAGCTTGAAGAGGAAACCTCTTCTGCTTCTCAGTTGGGACAACTCAGTGTTTCTGTCCTGGGTAGAAGGTGCAGCCAGAAACGTTTCTAGAGGTGAGGGGCCCATTACACATGTGTCCACTGGAGGGAGCTCCGAGATCTTTCTCAGCCTTCTTGGCCCTGGGACAGGGTGCCCACCTCACTGGGCTTGGGTTACATACATTGTGGAAGGAAAATTTAAAATGTCCAGAGTTTAAGTTTGGAAAAAAGTGCCGGGTAGTAAAAATGATAATTTTACTGTTTCCAGTTATGTATTTAATTGAGAGGAACAGAAACACTTTTTTGAGAAGTTCAAACCGCTCAGCTGGAAGCATAGGAATTAGCATAAAGTGAAATATTTATGGGAGCTTAATACTGTTTAAGACTCGTTTTCTCCTTGCCTTAAGACAGGAAGTCAAATTAACCATTTCTAATTAAAGAGTTGGCAACAAAGTAGGGCGAGGCCAGAAGTGGAAGCTAAATGGTAATGTCTTAGTCGTAGAGTGCGAAATAGTCCTTTGACATAGAGGTCACGGATGCGGAGATATATATGGATCCCCGTAGAACAAGAGAAACAAATCAGGGTGATTTAAAAAGAAATAAAATCATGGTCGGCTTACTGCCACTGCTTTTGACATGAATATTTTCCTCTCAGGGAAGAGGTCTACAACTGGACATCATAGTGCCCCTCTGTCTCTCTATGTCGGTAGTTCAGCTACAAAGGAAGCATACATGCAATTTCAAAATGAACTGGGGTTGCTTTAAATATGACGCATGGGAATTCTGGCCCAAAGGAATAGGCATCCATTAAGGATATGGAAGAGGTAGGAACTTCTCAAAGCCTAATGAAGACACAATGATTTGCTTTAAATACTAATTTCATATACATATTTTAATTGTCATTGCATCGTGAGTGAACTGTTAAAAGAGTTTGCACATTTGGCTCTTAAATCACTATAGGTCGAGTCATCTAAAGATGAAAATGAGGCAATGGAGACTGCTACCCAGAAGAAAAGGACTATGTTACCTTAGAATATACTTTCAACAAATGAAAACTATAATTAAAATGTAATTGGGTGAGTGGAAGTAAATTAAAAAGAGCATATCACACTTCCAGAATATTCTTTATATGCTTAGATATTAAATTTTAAAGTTTGATTGCCTTAACATGGCTTTAAGCATTTTACACAAAGATTCATGTTAATCTTTTCATTTACATTTCATGAAATTTCCTACAATTGTTTGTTAATTAACACAATCTTTTAACCTGGATAGGGTACTATATTTTTAAGCCACTTTTGTATGCCGCTCAAATTTCCCTTCAGTGTTATCTTGATTTTGACTAAACTGAATGGATTTGTGCTGTGTGAGAACAGGATCAAGCTTATGCTGCAAATGGTTTTTAAAATCATTTTCTTTATCATTTCCATTTTTCATGAAGCATTTGTTTCCTTTGCTTTGCCTATAAGTGTCTTCTCTTGTTTTTCATTACCTCAAGGTCTTAAACACCTTCTGTTGATTTCTTAACGATGAAACAAGACACTATGCCTGGTGAGGAAACCGATTGCTTCTGTATTCTCTCATAAAAATAATTGAAAGTGTATTTTAATGGTGTTTAACATACGAAGTTAAATACATACTCAGGGAGATTGCTTCTCTGGCAGGGAGTGAAAATAAGCGAGGGTTTTTGAGATTTTTCTCAGCCTGTGATGGCTACACAGACAAGCCTGCCCACTGTTTGTTTATACAACATCCATCACCCCTTAGTGCGTTCTCTGTATCTTTTCGGAGCAGTTATCAAAGGGGCAGAGAGGACTTTCTCCCCAGGTATATTGAGCTGCTCTTTTAATTTGCAATGTAGACCCTAAACATTACCCTGAATGAGCACTTGGAGGAATACACAGGACCCAGGCTTCTTAACTATTGCTTCTAAGTTAGGACTTCAGGGCTTTCTGTGCAAAAGAGAAAGCAAATTCTTTTCAACTGGGATATTCTGCAATGAGTGGGATCTTTGTTATCCTGACTTTGTTGTGGAGACAAGACACAGTGGTGGTAGAGATAGCATTGGCAATTAAACTCAAATACTGTGTTCAAAGGATGTGGAAGATAGAATTTAATTATGAAACAGATAACACTACTCAGTCATAATTGTCATACCAGCATTCAAGCCAAGGGCCTGTTAATCACCAGCCATGAGAATGGATAGCAGAACCTCTGCTGTCACCAAGGGCAAAAAATATCAGGCCACAGTTTCACTGCATCTTTATAATCCCACTTAGGA
Source organism: Myotis myotis (assembly GCF_014108235.1). Taxonomy (NCBI): domain Eukaryota; kingdom Metazoa; phylum Chordata; class Mammalia; order Chiroptera; family Vespertilionidae; genus Myotis; species Myotis myotis. The sequence goes on along the minus strand of NW_023416357.1, from coordinate 24,516,768 downwards.
ACAACAACAAAAAATAGACACTTCTTATTTGCCCTAATACTAAGTGAAATATTTATTCAGTTGCTTTGATTGTAGGCGATTGGATTTCTCTTTTTCTTGGTTGATTCTTTCCCTAAGAAATCTTTAGGCGGACTCTGGGCTTTCTTTAATTCTCACACATATTTTCAGAGTTATAATTCTTTTTACATAAAAAATTAACCACACTTACAGGTTTAGCCAATAATATCAGGGGAACTAGAGACCTATAAAAGCTTCCAAATTGGCACCAGCCAGCGAGCCAGAAGAGCCGAGTTGCCGTAACAACTTGTTACAAATGCCTAACAGCTCCGAGAGAAAATATTTTCCTGAGATTCCAGTTCCTCATCTGTTTTGCTTTTCTGCAAACTCCTCAATTATAATGAGCAATATGCCTCATTTCCTATACACCAATCTAGTTGGGCCAAACATTTCACTTCTAACTAGTATGGTGACCAAAGTGGAGAACAAGTCATCTGTTATATAGAACAGAAGACCGCAGGACTTGGAGTAAAAAAATACTTGCTTTGCCCCTTCTTCCATTATCACTGAGTTAAGCCCCTTAACAGTCCCTGGAATCAATTTTTGGAGACGGGGTGTAGATTAAGAAAGATGACATGGTTAGGGCAAGTTGGTAACCTTGGAAATACCATACAGTTGCTGGTTACATGAGATTGGAGCTGTGGCATCAGAATGACAAAGAACTAACCTTAATGGAACACCTACTAAAGGTCTGTTGGTATACTAGGTACTTACATAGCTATGATTTTTCTACATGTTACAGGCAAGAAAACATGAAGGGATTAAATAACATGCCTAATCATAGAGCTTTGTTATTGGCAAACCTGGGATGGGAAAGTAGGTATATCTAACCCCAGGATTATACTTTTTTCCATTCCTCCCAGTTTGGAATCAAGGTGAATGCAGCTTCTTCAGATTATTCAGCTCCTGAGGCTGGCATGGGAAATTTGTCATGAGCAGAATAATTGTCCCCTAAAGATGTCCATGTTCCAATCCTCAGAACCTGTGAATATGTTACCTTAAATGGCAGAGGGAATTTGCAGATGTGATTAAGTGAAGGGTCTTGAGATAGGGAGATTATCTGGGTGGATCTAAGTGTCATCACAAGTATCCTTATAAGAGGGAGGCTGGAACATCAGAGAAGGAGGTACGATGTGAGCAGAAGTCCAAGAGCAAGAGATAGAGGATACTACACTGCTGGCTTTCAAGACAGAGAGAGAGAGGTCATGAGCCAAGGGATGCAGGTGCCCTTTAGAAGCTGAAAAAGACAAAGAAATGGGTCCTCCCTTAGAGTCTTCAAAAGGAGCACTGCCCAGCTGACACAATGACTTTAGCTCAGTGAGATTTCTGACCTATGAAATTGTAATACAAACAATTGTATTGTTTTGAGCCACTACTTCATGGTAATTTGTTACAGAGGCAATAGGCAGCTTACACAGGATCTTTCATGGGACTCTCAAGCTTTGCTTGTCCAGATGTTGGGTGGCTCAGCTAGAATCCCTTAACTTATTAGGTGGATGGATCCCAGAGGCCTGGCACTTGACATCAGGAACTGTCTGAGAAGCACACTGACATCTTGTGGCTGGGATGGGATCTGTATTTGCCTGTTTAGAAAAATGAAGTTGGGGTTGAAGGCCATAGAGGTGTCAGTTTGGGAGGAAGCCTTGCCTGTGAGGGTTAGTAGGAGGTAAAGAAGTAACTAGGGTGCTGGGCTCTGATGCATTGCCAGGGAGGGAGCAGGTGTATGTTCCAGATCCTTGGGAAAGAGCCAGAAAATGGTTCTGTTCCAGAAAATCTATAACAGTGACCTCCCCAAATTGCAAAGCATATAACCCCCTAACAGGTGTATTTATTTATTAACTAGAGGCCTGGTGCATAAAATTTGTGCTTGGGGTGTCCCTCAGCCCAGCCTGCACCCTCTCCAATCTGGGACCCCTCAGGGGATGTCCGACTGCCTCTTGCAATCTGGGACTGCTGGCTCCTAACCGCTTGCCTGCCTGCTGTCCTGATCACCCTTACTGCTCTCCCCTGCTGGCCTGATCCCCCTAGCTGCCTTCTCCTGCTGGCCTGACCCCTAACTGCTCTCCCCTGCAAGTTTGATCCCCCTAGCTGCTCGCCCTTGCCAGCCTGATCCCCCTAACTGCTCTCCCCTGCCAGCTTGATAGCCCCTAACTGCTCTCCCCTGCTGGCCTGACCCCTAACTGCTCTCCCCTGCCAGCTTGATCCCCCTAGCTTCTCTCCCTTGCCAGTCTGATCCCTAACTGCTCTCCCCTGCCAGCCTGATCACCCCTAACTGCCTCTGCCTTGGCCCTGCCACCATGGCTTTGTCTGGAAGGACATCTGGCCTAATTAGCATATTACCCTTTTATTAGTATAGATTATATCCATGCACTTCTGTATTAATATACAGTATATGGTATTGAACAAACACAAATATGAATTGTAAGTATATGTGACAAAAATAATTTTATAGAAGCTCAAATATTTTCTTCATAAACCCCAATCGATTATCTTTCACATTCACCAGGGAGCATAGAGCATGAGGGAGGTTTGGAAATGTGATTTGATGGGTGGAGGGTACCCCCTTCCTTTCTCTTCCCTCATCTCTTGCTCAAAGGGTGAGAAGAAACCTTCCTTCTCTCTGAGTTTGCACGTGACCTAAATGGAGAGACCTTGAGCTTGGGAGTTTGAAGAGCCCCGTTTTAAGGGAAACATGTCTGCAGGTCACACATTGTGCTTGGGAGAAAGGAGTGCGGTTTCCAGGGAGGAGTAATTTTCAGGCTTTGGGATTATGTGATTTGAACAGACTCACCATTTTCTTATGAAAATCATGAGATCATATTTCTTCACATTTGATTCTGAGGAGCATAAAATACTGCAAACTCCTTAATTAGTTTCACAAAGTGATTTGACTGCATAATAAAATGAGGATTGTGGGATTTCCATGTTCTCATCTTTCTTCTTCAAAGGACTAATTTTCTACAACATATTTGCAGTCCTAAACAATTTCTGAAAATAAAGACAATACTGAGTTTGTGTCCCTGGTTTGTGAAAGGGTTTCACCAGTTCCAGAGGAGGATGAGGCGGCAGTTTTCCTGCCGTCAGCCATCCTGCAGGGAGGAGCAGGTCCAGGAGATGGGGACTCTGTGGGAAGGAGCAAAAATGGACTTGAATTTGGAAAATGGGTTCTGATCACAAACTTCCCTAACTTGCTGTGTGAGCACAGTCAAGTTGCACAATCTCTCTGTGCCTGCTTTGAAGAAATTACGACTTATAATCCATCCTATTTTATACCCTGTTTATGAGATAGCAGAATGTATTTGTGTGTGTGTGTGTGTGTGTGTGTGTGTGTGTGAAACTAGAACATTTCCCTCCTCAAACTTTCATATCCAATGGGCTACTCAATTATATTGAAGTTGAAGAGCATTAAACTTTATTGGAGGAAAAAACCCCACTTTAGTATAGTAAAAGTTTAGGGCAGAACTCATGACTCAATATCTCTCCTGCTAATTGTATCTGGGGTATGGTGAACAGAGTCAGTATTTGGGATGTGAATCTTGGTCCATCTACTTATGAGTTATGCAAATTTAGAAAAGTTGTTAACATCTGTACTATTCAGATTCCTTACTCACAATATGAATAAAAATCAGTATCGTCATAAACATCTGAACATGTAGCATCACTGGTATAGTGAATGTCTAGTATGGGCTCTCACGTTGTGTTTCTAGTAGTAATAATATCATCAAGCCCAAAGGATACAGTACTTACATCTCCCACGGCTCTAAGGGATGATGTAAGCTTTCTGTGTTTATTTTATGCAGTCTCTTCTATAAACACAAGGCCCAAAGTCATTTATGCATTAAAATAGAGCAGTTAGAGCAGAAATCAAACCATATAAAGACATGATTACCAGAAAATCATTCACTGGACAGATAGCCCCTTAAAACAGTGTCTCACAGCCTCAACACTATTGACTTCTGGGCCAGACAGTTCTTTATTGTGGAGCAAGCATGTCAAACTCAAAGGCTAACATGGGCCACGTAAACAAGGTTTAAGTTTATAGGGGCCACAAAAAAACAAAAGCTTCAATTTTCATAGAAACGTAGGTTTATTTTGATAGAGACATGCTGAATACAAGGGGCTGAAATAAATTAGTCATTCTTAACATAAAATAATAGAACTTTTTAATAAAAATTAATATTTTTTCTTGAATATTAACTTACCAGACACTGAATAACTGCCAAATTAATAAGCATAGCTCAAATAAACCTATTTTTCTTGTTCTCCAAAAGCGAAATATTTCCTGTTGTGCACACCAAACAAGTCAGTCCAAGACTAATGACATGGCAATCAGCTGCTAAAATATTTGCTGTTAGTATTAGTGGAGAGAAATGGTGCACCTGCGCATAAGGCAGGAAGGGAAATGAATGCAACACAATTATAGTAATTAGTCATTAGCAAGCATTGTAGCTCGTTATTAAAAATTATGTATAACAGGATATGGTAAAAATTGAGTTATGAAATATTTATTTAAACGTTTCTTACACACCGTTATATTGGCTGGGTGGCAAAAATATTCATTGTGGGCCACGAGTTTGACATGCTTGTCATGGAGGCTGTCCTTTGAATGGTAGGATGTTCAGCTGTATCCCTGGCTTCTACCCATTATCAGCGGTTCTCAACCTGTGGGTCGCGACCCCTTTGGGGGTCGAATGACCCTTTTCACAGGGGTCGCCTAAGACCATTGGAAAACACATATATAATTACATATTGTTTTTGTGATTAGTCACTATGCTTTAATTATGTTCAATTTGTAACAATGAAATTGGGGGTCACCACAACATGAAGAACTGTATTAAAGGGCTGCGGCATTAAGAAGGTTGAGAACCACTGCATTAGATGCTATAGTACCTCCCAGCTGTAACAGCCCCAAATGCCTCCAGACATTGCCAAATATTCCCTGTGTGCAAAATCACCCCAGTTGAGAACCACTGCCTTAAAATTATGAGCTAAACAGTACAGAGAACTAGACTGAGACATAAAAATTGTGAGATTACTTGTTATATTAGTACAAACTAAAAGCACTAGTGAGTTAAAAGCTTGTCTCTGGAAACTTGGTGTTTCATTCTACCTCTAGCTATCCATGGGACTTTAAATAATTTACTTAACCTTGCAACATTTAAGTCCTCTCATTTATGAAATGGGGATAATAATCATACATGTCTAACAGGTCCTTGTGAGGATTAAATAAGTGAGATAATGTCATGATTTGGGCCCACAGGAGCAGTTAGTACAAGTCGGTAATCGACTTTCATTATTATTTATCATTGCTACTAATACTACTGTCACTACCACCATCACCATCATAATCATCATCATCGATAGATCTTCTCTACACAGCACTGCTCTATTTCTCAATAGAGTATGGCTTTAAAAATAAGTATTTTGGAAAACTTTTTAACTCCTTTATGGCATTTCAAACTTCAGCCTTCTAAATGAAAGACTCATCTAAATATCCATCCTTTTATTTTTTGACTCATTCATTCATTAGTAATCATATTGCACACAGTTAAATATGCATTTCATCCAGAGATGCTCCAATGCAACATATACCACCAAAACTGAAATGCATTATTAATGGAAGTTAACAAAAGACAAATCATTCTATAACATGCAAATTAGTTTTTTTAAGAATTCAACACTGAGAGCTGCACGTTTTATTTATTTATTTATTTATTTATTAAAATATATTTTATTGATTTTTTACAGAGAGGAAGGGAGAGAGATAGAAAGCTAGAAACATCGATGAGAGAGAAACATCGATCAGCTGCCTCCTGCACATCTCCCACTGGGGATATGCCCGCAACCCAGGTACATGCCCTTGACCGGAATCGAACCTGGGACCTTTCAGTCCGCAGGCCGACGCTCTATCCACTGAGCCAAACCGGTTTCGCCCGAGAGCTGCACATTTTACAAAAAATTACAAAAAAGAAAAAAATGAGAATTTCATTAAACTATTTAAATAAGATACTGGATTTATACAACTCCTAAGTTCCACATTAGGAAGCACCATTATGATTTCGGGAAAGGAGGATAATGTTACAAGGCTCCTGTTTTTCTAAAATCCTAATTTTATTAGCAGTGAAATAATTAATTTGGGGACAACAAATTCTTTAAGGAGAAACAAATACTAAGTTGGAGCAAAGCAGTTCAAGAAAGGGAGATAAAACTATATCAAGGAAGTCTTCAGAGCCATTTTTATCCCCCGCTGTGACAATGCATACTAAAATCTGCTTCATTTTCAAAGGGCTTTTAAACAAATCTCCACTACTCAAAAGACAAAGGTGGTATCAATGAGCTTGCAGAAAAGTCAACTGGGAAAGAAAACAGGGGATATTTTTTTCAGGTACTGAAAGACACTGCATAGATTGAAGGAGTGAAGAGATTACTAAAAAATAGGTGTGTGTGTGTGTGTGTGTGTGTGTGTGTGTGTGTGTGTGTCTGAAAGAGAGAGAGAGAGAGAGAGAGCGAGCGAGAGAGAGAGAGAGAGAGAGAGAGATGAAGGTATTGTAGAAGAAAAAATACTTCATCATCTAAAAAATAAGGACTTTGAAAGATAATATAATCTCTCAAATATCTAATGATCATGACATTAATCAGGATAATGCATATACACTAAAAACAGAAGATAACCTAAATATATATTAGATTGACTTAATTTCATTTTTGCTATGTGCAATTAATGAATAGAGGACATGTGGAATTAGTTGGACTTTGATTTAGGTTATAAACCTATCATTAACTAATTGTGCCACCTTAAATAAATTTCTTAACTTCTTTGAAACTTTTAATTTTCTCAACTGTACAATGAATCTAAATATTTATATGTTTATATCTCAAAAGTACTGAGAGGATTAAGTGAAATAAAGTATACTAAAGGATTAGCATTGAACTTGGCACCCAAGAGATGATTCTTATTGTACTGATATCTGAGTCATTGAAAGAAAACACTTTCATCTTAAGCCCAATTTAATGTACTCTTTTGGAATTTATTAAATTAAAAAACTTTTTGTAGCATTATCTCGGGCAAAATAAAAAGCACAAAGTTTAATATGTATAACAAATAAAGAAAGGACTTAGCATTTTTATATCTAATTTGCTCTGATTTATGTGCAGGGCTAACTTTTATATCTATATGAATCATTTTTACAAGATGGCAGGATTATATCCTCAGAGTAAGGAAAAATTGGTTTTAAAGAATGTTCATTTGATGTCAGAGTTTGGTCATTATATATCTTATGTTAAAAGCTATATATTTCAAATATTAAAACATCCCTAGAAGTAGTAAATATTCCTATGCAAAATGTTATTTGGGGCATTTTACAATTTATTTCTCTTGTAAGGAATTTTATAGAAAATCTGGTTTGGGAAGTCTTACCTATTCTTAAAAATACAATGGGAAAGGCATTTCATAGTCTTATGGAAAATGTTAATAGGTAAAAAAGAAAGGCAAACTAACATACTGAAAGCTTACTATTTGCGAGTGAGCATCCCCAGTGGTTTTGCATATGGTTTCTCATATAATCCACACAACAAATACAGCACTTCTGATCCCTATATTTATACCTGAAAGGACTGAAGTTTAAAGAACTTGAGAACTATCTGTCTCAAGGACTCATAACTAGTAATGGTCAAGTTGGAAATTTAATCATTTGTTGTATAATAGTCTACAACCAATGCTTTTCCTGCCACATCACTGGGCCTTTACTTAACAGTCCTCCCCCAATATCTCAAACAAATAACATTCCTATTGAAATCTGTTAATTCACACTTTTCATAAGAGGAATGACATTTATTCTACTTTACAGATGAACAAATGAGGAATAAAAGGGATCAACTGCAAGATGACACACAGCATCAAGTTCTATCATTACACTAAGTTGGATTTTTTGGTTCCTTCCAATTCCTTCCATGAGTCATAGATTTTTGGTGATGGCCATCTGTCAGGTGTGATTCATAAGATGTTTCATATAGGCCAGTGGTAGGCAAACTCATTCGTCAACAGAGCCAAATATCAACAGTACAACGATTGAAATTTCTTTTGAGAGCCAAATATTTTAAACTTAAACTATATAGGTAGGTACATTGTTATTAACTTAATTAGGGTACTCCTAAGGCTTAGGAAGAGCCACATTCAAGGGGCCAAAGAGCCGCATGTGGCTCGGGAGCTGCAGTTTGCCGACCACTGGTAGGCCAATAAAAATATATTTAAAAAGGTAAAGTCTTTGTCAATGAGATTAATTTTCTAAAAATCTGGAGGACGGTTCCCACATAATTCGAAGATTCTATGACTTGAAGATGTTATGCATTAATTCTTTCAGAATAGAATTAAAGTTGGTTTTGGATGACCTACATATATGTGGACTGAATGTAAGATCAATGATAGGTTTCTGATTTTGGCTCACATAGTCAACTCTATTGGTATGTAAGGAGAAAAACTATTGATTCAATCCACCCAATCAGAAGTGTTTACTTTCTAAAGGGTTCTGGCAGTGAGCTGGAGTGCTGGACTAGTGAGTGAAGAGTGACTGTGGACAAACTGAGTTGCTGCAGTTGACAAAGGACTTCGTCAATGTGCAGCCAGGCTGTGCTTGCATAATGAACAACCAGGACATCTATTAAATCAAATCCTGTTCAAGAGATTCAATTTGCATGTCAAACTACGTGGTTTCCATTGAAATGTCTTCCCCTCGCATACCCGTGTTCAGAACAGGGTGAGAATTCAGGCAAGACAGCATAAGATCTTAGCCAAAGCCTAGGAAAACTCCAAAAAGGAAAGAAAACATCCAGACGATTTTAAGGATAACACCCATAAAAAAAGATCCCTTCAGTTCTTAAACTGGATCAAGCATGTTCCTCCCTCAGTCCTTACTCATGCTGGCCCCTTCCTGGTACTCTCTATCCACCTTCATCTCACACCCCCAATTTTTCTTTAGTCTTCTTCCTTTTCATCCTTCAGTTGCGAGATAAATTATCACTGCTTCAAAGAGGCCTGCCATGACTTCCTTAGCAGAGTGCATGCTCCCCAGTTATTCTTTATCATTTCATCAGTTCTATCTCCTTGGTAGCACATATTATAGTTTTTAAATGACATAACTGTTTATTAAATTATTTATTTGCCTACCTCATTTTCCTTCTTTTATTGTAATTTTCTCAAGGGTATGTCTCCTTTATGTCTCCTTTATTCACCAATGTGTACTCATCACCTAGCTTAGTACCTGGTGCTTAGCAATGCTTCATAATGAAATGATGGAACAGGTGAGAGAATAAATGAATGAGAATTTGATCACCCTCACTTTAATCAACTATATTAACATTATGAGATAACATCAGATCCACGGATTGTGATGGAATGTGTTTATGAAGTTAAAATATTCCAAACACTTTTAAATGCATTTAGCATATCTGTTGGAGTTGGTCCTGCTTCCTGAGTTCTCACATTAAAAATATCAGTTTTTGCATTGATTTTGGCAATACGTACAATATTATCTCATTAATTAAGAAAAAAAAAGAAAAAGAAAAAAAGAAACTAGTAAGTAGAACTTTAATGGTAGGTCCACACCATGACAAGACCTTTTGGTGCTCTCTGATAGGGATGATTTGCCATAGGAAATATAAAGAATTGCTTTTAATTGTGATTATGGAAGCTTACAATCCTATATAATGAAAGCCTAATATGCTAAGTGTCCAGTCGTCTGGTCAGCTGTTCAACCAATCAAAGTGTAATATGCTAATGATATGCTAAGGCCACTCAATTGCTTGCTATGATGTGCACTGACCACCAGGGGAAAGATGCTCTGACTGGTAGGTGAGCTTGCTGCTGGGGTCCGACCAACACCCTGGAGCTCTTCCGCTGTCCCTCCCTAGCAGGCCAACCTCGGAAGTCCCTCCCCAGCTCTGATCATGCACTGGTGGGGTCCCTTGGCCTGGCCTGTGCCCTCTTGCAATCCAGGACCCCTCAGGGGATGTCAGAGAGCAGGTTTCAGCCCAATCCTGCAGGCCAGGCTGAGGGACCCCACTGGTGCACAAATTCGTGCACTGGGCCTCTAGTATAGGAATCATATTCCTGCTCTGACTTAATCAGCTTTACTATACAAAACTATGGGATAAAAGAGAGATGGATTTAGGACATTTTTTAGCATGTATATAGTTTTCATATTTAAGACTTATGTACTACAATTTGTGTGTAGAAACTAACCGAGGAACTGCAACTTTTTAGTGAGATGTTTAACTGGCTGCCTATTTCATTATTGTTAGAGTTGCTGAAGAGGGAATGTACCAGGCCAAAGTGGTAAGGGATTATACATTCATTAGGTCATCTGGATCCCAGATGGGCTGAGCCCCAAAATGGTTTCAGCACCCAGGGATGGGGAGGCAGAGATTTTAAAGGACTCTAGGCAGGCTTTATTCTGGGTGGAGAATTCTTGGAGCAGGTCCGATTCTGGGGAAGTCCAAAGAGGTGAGATAATGGTCTTAGCAAGTGGAATGTGGTCTAAGCGAAAGGAAATGTCTGTTGTGAAGTGGCCTAAATTCCCAGGGGAGGGGTATTGATTCAATTATTTGATCAGACCTAACAATTATATTCTGAATCTTGATAAATAGTGCTTAGGAAGCAATTTGAACTTTAACAAAAATACTTTCTTTATTAATTTGTTCATTAATTTACTCAATACTTACTGAATGCCTACTGTGTCCTGAGGCATTGTTCTAGGTGCTGGGGACCTATCAGGAAACAAGCTCCAACAGGTATTTTCCCTCATGGAACTTGGAATCAATCAGGGGAAACAAAAAATATACAAGCAAACAAGTGAGTCAAGATCATTTTGGGGTGATGAGATAAATGAAATGAGGTGATGTGTTGGAGTATCTGGGTGAGCTACGTTGAGCTGAGACATGAGTGATAAGAAGGATGCAGTTATATGTTGAACCTGGAAAGAGAGGCCCAGAGACAGAGAGCATCAAGAGCTAAGATGGTTTAGTGCAGGGGTGGGCAAACTTTTTGACTCGAGGGCCACAATGGGTTCTTAAACTGGACCGGAGGGCCGGAACAAAAGCATGGATGGAGTGTTTGTGTGAACTAATATAAATTCAAAGTAAACATCATTACATAAAAGGGTACGGTCTTTTTTTTCAATAGTTTTATTCATTTCAAACAGGCCAGATCTGGCCCGTGGGCTGTAGTTTGCCCACGGCTGGTTTAGTGAAAAAGGATGCTCTAGGGCTAGAGGTGTTGAAGATGTTATAGTGAGAAAAGGTGTGATAAGTTTGGTGTATTAGTCAGGGTTCTCCAGTGGAACAGACCCAAAAGGATGCCTGCCTATCTAACTTTATCTATATCTATCTATCTATCTATCTATCTATCTATCTATCTATCTATCTATCTTCTATCTACCTACTTATCTATCTATCCTATATAATAAAAGGCTAATATGCAAATTGACCAAACAGGGGAATGACCGGTTGCTATGACGTGCACTGACCACCAAGGGGAAGACGCTCAATGCAGGAGCTTCCCCCTGGTGGTCAGTGTGCTCCCACAGGGGGAGCGCCTCTCAGCCAGAAGCTGGGCTGATGGCTGGAGAGTGCAGCAGTGGTGGCGGGAGCCTCTCCCGCCTCTGCTGCAGCACTAAGGATGTCCGACTGACAGCTTAGGCTGGCTCCCTGCAGTCAGTTGGACATCCCCCGAGGGCTCCCCGACTGTGAGAGGGTGCCGATCGGGCTGATGGACCCCCCCCCGAATGTATGATTTTTGTGCACCGGGCCTCTAGTATTTATATAAAGGAATTGGCTTATGCAATTGTGGAAACTTGGTGAGTCCAAAATGTGATGGGATAGACTTGTAGGCTGGAGACTTAGGAAAGGGTTTTAGTTCAAGCTAAAAAACCACGTGCTAGCTGAATTCCTTCTTGCTTGGGGCTAGAGGAGGAGGAGGGAGTGCTAGTCTTTGTTCTCTTAGGGTCTTCAACTGATCGGATAAGGGCCACCCACATTATGAAGTAATTTGTTTTACTTGAAGTCCACTAATTTAAAAGTTAATTTCACACAAAAATTGCCTCCATAGAAACACCTAGAGTAATATTTGCCTAACTATGTAGGCATTGTGGCCCAGCCAAGTTGACACATACAATTAAATATCACATTTAGGAAACAAATAAAAGTTAAATGTGACTGAAGCACAGTGTATCAGGAAAGGGGTGGTAGAAAACGAGGACAGTAAGAGCAGAGGGAGCCAATGAAGCTTTTGAAGCAACATGAAAAACACCGTCTGATTTAAATTTTACAGATAACTGTGTCGAGGCTGGAATTCATAGAAGCAGGAGAGAGAAATTAGGGAGACAAGTTAGACAGTTGCTGTGGTAGTTTGGACAAAAGGAAATGGTGGTTTGGATGCAAGGTTCTGCAAATGGAAAGAAGAAAGCAGAAGGATTTGGGGTACAGTGGGGAAGCAGAAATGACTGGGCACCAGTGCGCTGAATGTGGGCTCACACCCAGAGGTCTACTGCTCCCCCAAACCTGGAGTAAGATGGGGAGGAGTGGGAGGCACTTATGTAGGAATTTTCTATCAAAGTAAATGGAAGTGGGTGTAATTTCTTTAAAACCAGAAAACCCTGTGCTTTCTCATATACACCAGTAAAATAGGTTCTTTGTTAAATGGATGAAATTGCAGTGCGTTTGGAATTACCTATCTATGTTTTACTTTAATTAACTGTAAATCTTTAAGACATGAGATAAACCTCTTTCAGGTACAGTTTTCTTTCAGCTAGAATTTTAAATACAACAATTGGGTATTGTGTTCTTTTGTTGTGTGAAGGTACCTGCTTGCTTATAAAATGTTTAATTTCATCATAGGATAATATATTATAATTAAGCTTAAAATAGGGAAGGTTACAAAAAGGTATTGCAAGTATATTTCAAGTTAGTATTTTCAGGATTATAAATGCTCTGCAATTTCAAATGTATTATAATAATATTATTGAATAATTTTGTTATGAAAATTAATTAAAATAAACTTTAAAACTTTAATGACAGTGGAAAAAACAAATGCCTTCTCTACTTAAGCAAACAAACTTCTAAATGCCTAATTTCAGTATCACCTATACTTACACTCAACTTATAACTCTATTTAAGCTAAACATATCTTAAAGGTCTCTGTACTCTCAAAAACTGGTTTAAAAATTTTTTGGGAGGGATTAGATCTATCTAAGTAGCAGAAAAGGAAGCCATGTCTTCAATCCAAATATTAGTCAAATAGAGGTAAGGCTGGGCCTGGGAGTCAGGTATGTTTTACTTGCTGCTGGGAACTCCATACTACAGCTTGTGTAAACCCTGGCCAACCCGAGGAGCGTTCAACCTCCACATCCCCTACTCTTTACTTGTTACCTTCCCACCTAAACATACAGCCCTTTGGGGTTAAGGAGAGTGTCTTGTTGATCATAATATCCCAGTAACTGGCATGGTGTCTGGGCCAGGGACTTAACATCTCAATGCTGGCATAAATGAATGATTTAAATAATAGTGTAGAATATCTGATGGAACTTGTAAACATGGGAGACCACTTTACTCTTCTGGTGTAGGAGAGCCCAGATTTTGAAAAAAGTCAATAGTCCTGAAAGAACTGATTCTCTCAATTCACTTGTGAGTATCCAGCTATTTATTTTGAAATATTGTAGATCCAGATTTTCAAACTGAATTGTGACAATTGGTTGGTCATGAAATTAATTTAGTAAGTCTGACAAGAATTTAAAAATAATTTAATGGAATACAATATCGTAAATGGATAGCTTTGCATGTAGAAAGATTATTATTTTTGGGGGTAAACTCTTCTTCATTATAAATGTATGTGAATGTGTCTATTTGGTTGCAATGTAAAATGTATGTCTTTCTGTGGTTTGCAATTAAAGTTAAAAAGTTGGTGTAGATTTTAAAGTTGAAATGACCTTTCCTTTTTAAAAAATAAAGGATACAAATTTATGAAAATTGCCGAATAATAAGAGACAGGGACTATATGGGAAAATTAGGCCATATTGACAATTTAACATACACAACATAGAATAAATGGTTCTAATCTCATTTAACAAGTAGTATATAGTGTGCACTTGTAAGTGCCCTTGGCTGAGTAGTGTGAGGAATATAAAAATGCCTAATAGAAGGACTGTCTGGGCTCAAAGAGCATGAGAGCACCCACCACAAGGGCTGTAGGTTTCTAGCTATAGCCTTTAATCAGGAAAAGGTAATGGAAATCTTTTCCTCCTCTTCTCTGCAGTTATGGCCATCTATTTCCACATGTCATAACTCAGGCTCATAGTACTACAGTTAAAAATAAATGAAAAGTTAATCAGCATTTGTGGATTAGCCTAGGAATCACACTGTCACTTATTATATTTGGTATACATGGACAACTGACTTCCAACTGGATTTTTGGTATCAAGCCTGTTGCTTAGTTGGATGTGCTTGTACAATTTTGTTTTGAATTTTTTTGTAGCAGGACTTGCTATATTAGAGCAGGAGTTGGCAGACTTTTTCTCTGAAGAGCCAGATAGTAAAGATTTTAGGCTTCGCAGGCCATACATGGTCTCTGCTGCAACTATTCAACTCTGTTATTACACTGTGAAAGCAGCCATAGATAATGCACAATTGACTTGTTCCAATAAAATTTTATTTATGGGCACTAAATTTAAATTTTATATAATTGTCATAAAATACCACTATTTTCCTGACTTTTTCCCCACCATTTAAAAATGAAATGAGAAAACCATTCTTAGCTTGCAGGTTGTTAACAAAGCAGGCAATGACTGGATTTGGCCTGAGCCATAGATTGTCAACTTCTGTATTAGAGCAACAACATATTTTTTCCCCCAAGAGATTTACTGGACTGGTTTTGTGCACCCGAATCAACAAAATTAACATAAGATTGCAAATAAACTTCTTAAGCCCAGGAACGGGCTCATTTATTTTTTTGAAAAACCCCAAGGTTTTGAAAAACATGCCAGATGTAACTTCTAAAAATGTATAGAAGGCTGGCATAAATGAATGATTTAAATAATAGAGTAGAATATCTGATAGAACTTGTAAACATGGGAGACCCCTTTATTCTTCTGGTGTAGGAGAGCCCAGATTTTGAAAAAAGTCAAAAAGCCTTCCTCTTGCTTTGTAACTATGTTTTACTGTACAGTCGTTGGGAGGAAAAACAGGTTTTAGGTAATCTGTTTCCTGGTTCCCACGTGGAGCTTCTTTTTCTATTGTTAAATTGGATGATCCAAGTTTGATTTTATGAAAGGAGCTGGCTGGTTTCCGTGTGTGTGTGTGTGTGTGTGTGTGTGTGTGTGTGTGTGTGTATGTGTTTGGGGTGGGGAGACTGGGAGGATTCAGGAGTCACAATTTTGCTTGCATACAATAATCATTAATAAAAAATTATTAATAATAAAACATTACTAATTAAAATGGCCAACATTTATTGAACACTTACTATGAGCCAAGAATTGTGTGATGGCTCTATATCTCATTTAATCCTCCTGGTAATTTACAGACGTAGGACACTGAGGGAAAGTGACTGTGGCTGAGTGATTTACTCAAGGGCACATGACTGGTGAGAATCCAGGGAAGGCTCTGACTCCTAAGCTTAATCGTCACCCTGAATCTGCCAATAGGTGGCAGTTCTCTTTAGTTTTGACATGGGAACATTAAAACCACTGTTGTAGAACAAACCTACAGCCAACATCATACTCCATGGGCAAAAACTAAATCCACTCCCCCTAAGAACAGGAACAGGACAGGCATGCCCACTTCCACCACTCCTGTTCGATATAGTACTGGAAGTGCTAGCCATAGTGATCAGACAAGTAGAAGAAATAAAAGACATCCAAATTGGGAAAGAAGAAGTAAAACTGTCATTATTCACAGATGACATGATACTATACATAGAGAACCGCAAAGAATCCATCCAAAAACTACTAGACTTAATAAATAAATTCAGCAATGTAGCAGGATACAAAATTAACACCCAGAAATCTATGGCATTTTTATACACCAATAATGAACTCTAAGAAAGAGAAACTTTCTGTGAGTTCATTAAAAAAAAAATCCCATTTACCATTGCACCAAAAAAATTAAGATACCTAGGAATAAACTTAACTAAGGAGGTAAAAGGCCTGTACTCGGAAAACTACAGGACATTGAAAAAAGAGATAGAGGAAGACATAAACAAATGGAAGAACATACCATGTTCATGGATTGGTAGAATCAACATTATTAAAATGTCCATACTACCCAAAGCAATTTATAGATTCAATACAATCCCCATTAAAATACCAATGGCATATTTCACAAACCTAGAATAAACTCTCCAAAAATTCATCTGGAATAAAAAAAAGACCTTAAATAGCCACAGCAATCCCGAGAAAGAAGAACAAAGTTGGAGGGATCACAATACCAGACATTAAGCTATATTACAAAGCCACAGTTCTCAAAACTGCTTGGAACTGGCACAAGAACAGACATATAGACCAATGGAACAGAACAGAGAACCCAGAAATAGACCCAAGCCATTATGCTCAATTAATATTTGACAAAGGAGGCAAGAACATACAATGGAGTCAAGACAGTCTCGTCAATAAATGGTGCTGGGAAATTTGGTCAGATACATGCAAAAAAACAAAAAAAAAAAAAAAAAGAAAAGAAAAGAAAAGAAAACTATATCACCAATTTACAACATACACAAAAACAATCTCAAAATGGTTAAAGGACTTAAATGTAAGACAGGAAAGCATAAAAATCTTAGAAGACTTCATAGGCAGCAAAATATCAGACATATGTCATAGCAATATCTTTACTGATACAACTCCTAGGGCAATGGAAACTAAGGAGAAAATGAACAAATGGGACTACATCAAAATTAAAAGCTTCTGCACAGCAAAAGAAATCATCATAAAAAACCCCCACAAACAAACCAAGAAAGACCGCTGCATGGGAGAACATATTTGCTGATACTATTTCAGATAAGGGTTTAATCTCCAACATTTACAAGGAACTCATAACAACTTAACAAAAGGAAGGTAAACAATTCAATGAAAAAAATGGGCAAAGGACCTAGTAAATAGACACTTTTTGAAAGAGGACATACAGAAAGCCAAGAGACATGAAAACATGCTCAAAGTCACTAATCATCCGAGAGATGCAAATCAAAACAACAATGAGGTACCATCTCACACCTGTCACAATGGCTATCATCAACAAATCAACAAATGACAAGTGCTGGTGAGGATGTGGAGAAAAAAGGAACCCTTGGGCACTGCTGGTAGGAATGCAGACTGGTGCAGCCACTGTGGAAAATAGTATGGAGTGTCCTCAAAAAGTTAAAAATGGTATTCCCATTTGACCCAGTAACACCACTTCTAGGAATATATCCCAAGAAACTAGAAACACCAATCAGAAAAGATATATGCACCCCTATGTTCATAGTAGCACAACTTACAATAGCTAAGATTTGGAAACAGCCTAAGTGCCCATCAGCAGATGAGTGGATTAAAAAATGGTAGTACATCTACACCAGTGGTTCTCAACCTTCCTAATGCCTTAACCCTTTAATACAGTTCCTCATGTTGTGGTGACCCCCAATTTCATTGTTACAAATTGAACATAATTAAAGCATAGTGATTAATCACAAAAAAATATGTAATTACATATGTGTTTTCCGATGGTCTTAGGCGACCCCTGTGAAAGGGTCGTTTGACCCCCAAAGGGGTTGCGACCCACAGTTTGAGAACCGCTGATCTACACAATGAAATACTATGCTGCTATAAAAAAGAAGAAACTTTTACCATTTGCAACAGCATGGATGAAACTGGAGAGCATTATGCTAAGCGAAATAAGCCAGTCAGAGAAAGATAAATATCACATGATCTCACTCATTTGTGGGATATAATGATTAATATAAACTGATGAACAAAAATAGATCCAGAGATAAGGCAGCACTGAACAGACCATCCAACCTCAGAGAGAAGGTGTTGGGGGGGGCATTAGCGATCAACCAAAGGACTTGTATGCATGCATATTAGCATAACCAATGGACACAGACACTGGGGCAGTGAGGGCTTGCCCTTGGAGGTGGCGGAGGCGGGGGTGGGGGTGGGGGTGGGGTCAATTGGGGAAAAAGGAGACATATGTAATACTTTAAACAAAACAAAGAAATAATAAAAACAAATAAAAAACAAATAAAATATAAATAAATTAATTAACCAAGCTAAAAAGAATCACTGTTGTGGAATGAGTAATGAGTCTTCTGCACACTATACATAGAATTTGCAATTAACCTAACTTTAGTAGTGTTATATCCTATTGGCTGCATCTTCAAAGCACTGATTTGCTCCAATCAGCATTATTTTACATGGTAGAATGGAATTGGCCCCAGGCTATTTAGTTATATATTTTTTATTACCTAAATGTTAATGGTTTCCCCCAAACATCACTTTCACTGCATTTCTAAAGGCATGTTTTTACTAACAAAATTGAATGTTGTAAATTATTTCAGGGATCCAATATAGGAGCTATAGTATATTGAAGCATGGGTTGAATATTATTCACATGCACAGCAGTTTATTATAGCTCAATAAATGTAGTATCTAATTCTATGTGATGCTGTATTTAAAGGATTTAAAAAGTCATTAAATATTTTCAATAAAAAGTAAACTATCATATAAAGCATCACTAACTAGTTGATTGGTACTTACTAAAGTACTTTCCTTCCAATTATAGTTAAAATCTATTAAAGTTAATGATAGACATCATTCAAGAGAATATTCAGAGAGAATTACGGCAGAAAAGAATTTCGAGTTCTCATTTTTGCCAATTTATCCAAAATTGGGTGAGACATGTCCTCAGAAGCAGTACTATAATTTCAATTGTAGAAACTAGATAAAAAACAATTAAACTTAATCATTCATATGTGTGACTTGATCCATTTCTATTGGATTTCATGAATGAGTTAACATGAATTGTAATGCTTTTCACATCAAAATTTCAAACTTTTTGAAGCTAGGCATTTTGAAAGTAGTGAGAGGAGAGTGATAATATAAAATGATTCAAAATAATCAGTTCTTTTAAAACAAACAGACAAACAAACAAACAACGCCACACAAAATTGGCAGTTCATCTGAGTGACCAAAACTTTACTAGGACATTTTTCATTAATTTCAGGTCAATATTTATCTGCAATCAATAAATAAAGGCTTACAGAAACGAATTCCATTGTTTACCTTGGCTTTAAAATGTGATTTCTTTTAGATACTACACAATTTCTTTCTGATCCTGTGCAGATGGGCCTATGCTAATATGAAATGGTGCCTTAGAAAGGTTATTTCTGTGTTCTGCAGGGAGCAGTCATCCTTTGACCTACATTCAATATGTGACACAGATCTGATTGTGCCGCAACCATTAGCCTCATCCGAAATCCCTAGTTGGAGGTCAGAGCTCAGGTCGGGGACCATCACTCTTGAGTGTCAGAGCTAAACTTAATGCCTTTTAAAAATATGTGGATGATATTTTGTTCTCTGTAGGATGTATGAAAATGGCCCGAGAATTTAATCCTGAAAAAAGTTCAAAACAAGAATGGTTTAGTTGTCTGACATGTCCCCGTGACCTCTTTCCGAAATCATCAGCATTGACCAGTGCATTTGGCTTTTCCCCTGCCTGCTGTCTAGCTGTGTGTGTGTGTGTGTGTGCGTGTGTGTGTGTGTGTGTGTGTATGTGTGTGTGTGTGTGTGTGCGCGCACACACGCTCGCGTTCTTCTGTGTGTGTCCTTCTGTGTACCTTTCTAGTCATCAAGACACCGTCAGATAAACCATGGTCCTTTGAAAATAGATTGTCTCCAATCCTGCTGTGCCAGAACCCAGGAAGTCACAGAGGGCAGAGAGTTACAGAGGAGGGCTTGGGCTCACAGTATATGGAACAATGGCAATTTCTATAGTGCCAGTGGGCAGGGCAAGGAACTCTTCTTCTGAGCTGGTGTTGAAACGTTTAGCAATCATTCTCCAATGAGAATTGGCAGTTGCTTGCCAGCATGAGATGTTATGTCAGCACAGGTGTCAGGGAACAAGGGAGGTTTCTGAAGGAAATAATTGGCAGATCAGTTATGGCCAGGGAAAAAGAATCGCGCTGGGGAGGACAAGCGAGAGGGGGCAAGGCGCTACTCAGCAGATAGCGTTACAAGTAATTTTTAACCAACATTATTTAAGAGCTTTGAAGAAAGAGCCCCCTTTCCCAGAGGCACCTGCTAACTGACAGGGCATCAGGAAAAGAGAAAACGACTTCCGTAAAGGCTTTAAAAAAGGACTTTTAGAGGCAGTTAAAAAGACATACAATCACGTTCCATGTAAACCTCTTTAAGGAGCAGTTTACTGCCCAGGCTGGGCTTCTTTCACTTCACAGTCTGCTGTTTTCCTTTACCCACCATCCCACCGCCTCCTCTCCAGAGCCCTTCATACAAAAGCTGAGCAGCCTCTGTTTTCCGCCTGAGCTCCTAGCAGGATGGAGACACAAGCAGCTAGTTCGCTTGTGTGAGGTCCTGAGATGTAGCTTTAATTTTAACTCTTTCATCCTTGCAGTGAAATGCACACCGCCCCACCTCTGAATGTCTGTTTGGAAGATTTTCCAATGGGCATGTTACAGCCTTCATTATGTACTTTCATCATTTGGGTTCTAATGTTCTTTCCCATCATTCATTACCCAGCCTGCAAAGCAGCTTGCATCTGTGTTTTCAGAGTTGAAGAAAATGCATCCAAAGTGTCCCCCACCAGTTCTTTTTGAGAATTTGCTTGGAGATATAAAATGCTCATTGAAGGGAACAGGAATTCTATTCATCATTGTATCTGCTGTAATTAGCACATAGTAGGCAAGCAATCAATAATTGTTGAAAATAAATAAGAATGAATGAGTGTATGAATGAATGAATATCAGAAGAACAGGAGTAGGGAATAGCAATGGGAGATGTGTAGAGGCACAGAGTTGGGCTAGAAAAACAGCTTTAATCAGCTGGCAGCCTTGATTTCTAGAATTGTCACTAATTTGCCCCAACTTTTTAAATCCTATGCAACTACTTTATTCCGGAGTGTTTTTCCAGAGAGCAGCATTTTAGGCAACAAAACCAGCGAGAAAGAGAACCGAATCAAGAAAGTGTTATCAAGTTAGCCACAACTTCATGGCCCTAGAAACCCTATGACACGCATTTCAGGACTGTGTCTCCTGGGGAAGAAAGGGAGAACCATTTATCCATGGGCTCCCACCCCCATTTGTCAGAGGTTCACTTCCCGGGACAAATAGCCTGCACCTCTGGCTTGTATGTGGTTTAGCATGAAACAGGTTCCTGTGGTGTCTCACTCTGTGGCATCAACAGAAAAGTGCCAGAGCAGAAGACAAGGTGTGCATGGCACAGGACTGACCATCAGGTTGCTCCTGCAAGAAGCCAGTCTGAACCGGTGGAGAGCTGGTCGTCATAGCAGCAGCTGGAATGGGAGACAGGTGAAGCCAAGGAGATCTGACATGGTGCACGAGCAGTATTTGATACAGTCCCTCAAATACTAATATACTACATCATTGATGGCGAACCTATGACACGCGTGTCAGAGGTGACACGCGAACTCATTTTTTTGGTTGATTTTTCTTTGTTAGATGGCATTTAAATATATAAAATAAATATAAAAAATATAAGTCTTTGTTTTACTATGGTTGAAAATATCAAAAAATTTCTATATGTGACACGGCACCAGAGTTAAGTTAGGGTTTTTTAAAATGCTGACACACCGAGCTCAAAAGGCTCGCCATCACTGTACTACATGTAGCCATTGGTTGTTTTTAGGAAAAACATGTAAAACCACTTACATCTGAATTTGTAAATTGAAAACTAGGATGTTAAGTATTGTGGTTAGTAATGTAAATTGAGTGTACCATTAGTAAAATAATGTCATTATAGAGTTAGAGAAATAGAGAATTAGCCTCATCTAACTGTGTGTTTATGTGTCTTAGTTTTGATCAATATATTGTTTTCAAGAGGCCTTAACATTGGAAGCCTGCCAGGAGGGACCTGTAGGTCTGATGCTTTCTCCACTCATGTTAGGGGGATGACTGGGCAAAGGAATTAGTCTGGGCTTGGCTCAGAGTTACTTGGACCGGATTTCTCGGAAATCTAATGCTGGCTACAGAAGTGCCCCAACTGATGAATGTTGGGGTGAGCCACAGCCTCAGAGCGAAAGCATTTCGGATAAACTTGTACCAACACGAGTGGTAGAGTATGTGCACGTTAGTCTTCCACGGTCTACCGCAGTGGACCTCAAACTTTTTGTTTGCACATCAATTAAAATAATACTGAAAAATCTATGCATTTCTTCCACATCAAGTTAACGCTAAAATATTTTGCTCAAAATTTAAGTTGTTGAAAATGTAATTTCTGGCCAATAGTAAATATAAATGTTAACATTAAAATAAATTATCAATCACTTTTAAAATTGTGGATGAAAAAGGGCCACATGCTAACCTGACTAGCTCAGGGAAGGCCTGCGTGGCGGCCTTGTAAAGACCAGAAATAAAATTAATTAAAACTTTTTAACTAAAAGCAGTTTATGGTGGGTAGTCATGTCCTAGGCCGGCATCTTCCCCGACAAAGATCAATCTTTATCCTAACTGAGCCTGTCTGCTGTCTTTTTGCAGCTACGATAACATATCTTTGGAATGTCAAAGTAGTTTTCCTTTTTCCAGACCCCTCAAAGCACAGGCAGCACTCTGCAGAGACCACAAATCCCCTCATTGTTATTGAGTTAATTGTTGACTATTAACTATCCTATACCCACCTGTGTAAAAGAAGCATGTGTCTATCTTTTTACTTTTTATCCAATCCCCGCTTTGCTTTCTCCTGCCTCCCTAATTTATCATCAGTGAATTTCATGTAACCTCCTTATGCCTCCTCCTTTGATTGTAATGTATAAAATAAGGTGCAAAACTGCCATTCTCTGGAGCATTATCTCAATCCAATTGTTGACAGTTTGGTTCAAATAAACTCACAAAAATTCTTCACAGGTTTGAATGGTTCTTATGTTGACACACTCCTCCCCCCCCCCCCATAGAATCTTAATACAATAGCCATTCAGAAGCCAAAATGTCTCATACGAATACATGTGAACAAGCTCATTTTAACAGTAAAAAATTGTATGCCATTCCTTTTCTTATTGAACTTATTTTCATTCAACTTCCCCAGATGTTTTTAACTGAATGGTAATTATTATTCTTAAATGTCTTATATCGATACTATGGACTCTGCAAAAATTATGAAAAGGACTTGAAGTTTGAAATGAACATTTTTCTATAAGTCCCTAAGAAATACATCTTTTTCCTGAATAGATTTAGCTATTATCAGTATGACCCAAAGCAACTTATTTGGCACATTTTTAAACTTCTATAATTATACTTATACCCATAAAAGTTATCTTTATATGAAAAAGGCTCATGCAAATATATACAATCCTTCATTCCAATTAGCCCAAGAACAATCCCCATGGACCAATGCCAGGTGATCCAGAAGCAGGTGCAGGTGATGCAGAGGCCAAACTCCCGGCTGCCGGCGATTATAGGAGCTCGGCTGGGCGATCCCGCGTGACTGCAGGAGGGCGCTGGGCACCAAGCAGGGCCTGTGCTCCCCGAGAGAGCTCGTCCTGGGCCCCAAGGCCCCTGCGGAACCTGCAGCCCATCTCTCAGGCTCAGCAGACTAGGCTCTTTCCAGAAGATGGTGCGTGCAGTGCCCGGGGGGAGCCACTTGCCCAGAACTCTCTGGGCCCTGAGACCCAGGACCGGAACACCCCCCACCAGAGCTGGGCGGTCCAGGGGATCCCCTGGGCAGCAGCCAGGAGAACCAGGCTCTAGGGCTGCAAGAGCTCCCCTGGGGCGATGCCAGCGCCCTGAGCGGGCAGGACTGTGTGAGGGGCAGCCAGGGGCGCCCAGCCATGGAGCGGCAGGGAGAGGGCCTCAGAGATGCGCGCACCAGTTTGTGTAGGCGGAGAGCACCCCAACAGCCCCACGCGGGTGTCAAGTCAGTGCCTGCCCCTCGGGCTGAAGCTCCAAGCCGAGCAGACGAGCCTCTCCACACCCAGTCGCCCCCATGGGTCCTCAAACGGTGAGTCTGACCGCGCGCACCCCACCCCCAGCCCTTTCGGGGTTCGCTGTAGCCCAGGTCTCCTGGGAAGCGCCGGTGGGTTCTCAGAGCTGCAGGTGTTGCGGACTCCTCTCTCAGAGGCCGGCCCTCAAAGTTGTTGGTGCTCCACGTGGGGATGGAACTTTCAAATGGTGCCGCTCAGGGAGCAGCTTCGGGTTCTGAGTCCCCCCGGCTCTGGACCGCTGCACAGGGATGGGGTTTATGGCAGGATTGTGCCCCAGCCTCTCCTATCTGCTTCCACGGGGCTCTTAGAGGGGTTGCTGAGCCCTAAGGGGTGTTTTCAGAGGAAGTTGTTGCATATGTGGCTGTGGATTGGTGTGTTGGAAGGGATGGGTTTGGGACCCTCTTGCATCACCATCTTGAACTGGAACCTCATTCCCCTTTGATTTGAGGTGTTTGGCAGTGGAGGGGGAGGCGGCGGTGGTGGGGGGGTTGTACGGTATTCCCATGTGAGCGCCAGGACTGTTTCGGGTGCCACAGTTATGATCTCTTGCTTCTCCCCAGTCTCTACCCCGGGAACGAGGGCAGGCTGGCCAGCAGCTTAGCATAATATCCACAGGCCATGACAACAGAGGGATGAACAGAATTCGCATCTACCATTTTTACTTCATTTTGGCTGCGGTTAGTTCACACCTTTGCAAGCCCAACTGAGGGGAGCAGCTCGGGTTGCAGATTTTCTGGGGAGCAGCGCTGGAGAGGCTCTGAGGAAATTCTGAATTTCAGTCGCATTTGCCACATTCACCGTGTCAGCCAAAACACGTTTCAGTGAGAAGTATTATGGGCACCGTGCCCCCAGTGCCACATTGCACTCGTGACATAAAAAATGCTGTGCCTCATTTCACTTAGTGAAATTTAAAAAGGAAAAAGCTTGCAGCTTGTTAAAAAATGCCCAAGACCCTCAAGCTGATTTAAAATTTGTAAGAAATAATGGTAACAACAGTAGCAGCAAACAGAAACACCTAACACGTTGGGGGTGCTGCCTGTGTGCTCAGCACTCCGCTCAAGTTCCTTTCAGCAGCATCTTAGTTACTCCTCAGAACACCTTTATGAAGTTGAAACTGCCATTCTCCTCATTTTATAGGAGGAAACTGCACGAAGAGAAATGGCCAACAGGGTCATCCGTCCAACTGAGAAGTTATTGTACCTGCACAGTCAACCTGCGACTCTCATTGTCATGCAAAAGTAGGACAGTGTAAGAACTCAATGATGAAAGGGATGACCCTTTTCTTCAAAGTTTCACATGTAACTCATCTAACTAAATATGAAGCCTTTATGGCTATGGCTCCTTAATTCTGCCCCTAAATTGATAGGAAAAAAAAAAGAAAGAAAGAAAGAAAGAAAAAAAGACATTTTTGTCATAGCTAAACATTTGCAGAAAGATGCACCCACACTGTGGCAAGGTCAGCTCTAAGGGAATACAAATAAGATTAGGACAGAAATGTAAGCTTTTAGGCTCTATTGCAGGATGTCTCAGGGATAGCTTGTTGTGTGGCATACATCACATCCACATAAATGCATTTGTAAAAATAGCAACCCCACTACCCCACTTTGCCCAAAACTATCCAGATAACAGTGGCAACAGTATCCTGCTTTATAATTATTTCTCCTACTGTTTTGACTTGGATTTAGATAAGCATCTGCATTTCAGCTTATTTGCCTTTCGAATAAAACCTAAAAGAAAAAAAGTATTCTTAAAGAAGAACTTGAGGTATTTTTAGAAACAAGGAGAAAAGAAAATTGTTTGTGGTGCTATTTTTAAACCCTTCTTAAAGCTTTCTTAAAGCTCCAGTGGTTAGGACAGTGCTAAAGGCAAAAATGGTGCTTAAGGAAACACTTCAGAACATGCTAGGAAAGTTGGAGCCCAAGCCAAGCCCCAGAGATCGAGGAAAGTGCTCATGTGGCCTGGTGTCCTTCGACTCTTTGAAGGTTATTTTCTAAATGAGACGATGAGAACAAATGAAATTATACTTTCCTTCCAGCTAGTTAAGCTTTAAATCCCCGGATGAAAAAAAAAGTTTTCTTTTTTGGACAGTGATGTATTTCTAGTCAGTCCATTCCCAAAACAAATACACCAGAAACCCACTTCGTGCACAGAGTAAAAGAACAGATAGAAACAGGGGTCCTTCAAATGGTTCAGTATCACTCCAGTTGCCATTTTGCAGGTAACCTCACTTGATGGAATAGGTGAGCTTTGGTCTTGTTACCTATTACCTCTAACACCATAGATTATTAAACTGAATCCCATTTGAATCTCTCACTTACAGAATACTTAGATTTTCACTCGGAGCAATGCTGACTCTAAGAGACTAAATGTAGTAGACGGTGTTAGTTGATTACTCAGCATCCCTTTCTCACCTTCTTTCCTCCTAATAGAATCCTGGTTTTGTTCAGGTACCTTCCTCTCCTTTTCCCCGCTTCTCCCAGGGCCACACACACCAAGGGAAGCTGACCCCAAGAATGAATCTTTAGTCTAAAAAAGCCAATGAACACATGGAATTTTGCAGCAATTAGTGATGTATTAAGAACATTCCTATGACTTAAGCGGGTTCAGTGGGTTCGATGGGCACTAACTACCCTTCATCCTTGATTGTGAGAGAGGTTATTCTCTCTCTTCCTGCTTAGACAAGAATAAGGAAGTACATAGCCCCACTTGCCACTGGCAACCATCTTAAAGTCTGAGGAGGAACAGGGGTTGAACAACTTTGATGCTGAAGGTAACGTGATGGAGAAACAAAGATTCTACCTAAGTTTTTGATCACACCACTCTTCTGTGGGTCACTAGGAGCCTGTTTCACTATGGGCTCTCTTTTCTGTAAAATATATTTTATTTATTCCTTAATTCAGTTGGAAATGGGATTTTTCTCTTACCGATAGCTCAAAGTATCCCTAATACACAGGCTGAAACACTTAGTGAGAACGAATAAGAAGTAATTAGATCTTTAGGATGCTGACCATGAATTACTGTAGCTTGTTTTTTTCTGATCGTCTTTCCTCTGGTAATAGGCTTACTTATTGGCTTCACTTTTACCCCTACCAGGTTAATCACTTCTGAAAAGTCCTTTAATTCTCTACTTACTATTCTGAAGCTGGGGATGTGAAGTGCGGGGGAGGACTGCCCCTATTCAGTTAGATTACTTGTGTTAATGTGAGATGTTACTGATTGAAAGTGTTAGTCAAAGGAATGGTGCAGAGGCAGAAAAACAAGTGGTGCATAGGTTGGGAATTGCATTTCTAATATTTCAGGACTCATAGTTTCTACTCCTTTTCCATGGAAGCTACAATTTCCCACAGTGTTGAGATGCAATAGAGAAAATTTCCAGAATGTACCATGGTACTTATTTTAGGCTAGGAAGTGTGCTTATGTAAAATAAACTAACTTCGATTGATCAGTAAGTTAAAAATACTCTATGTGCCTTTGACTTCAGGAAATATAAAGAACATCACCTAAATCTCTCCACTTCATTTCCCAACCTTACAAAACATTTGGCATACTCAGGGCTTAGCTGAACTGCATATTTCATTGCCAAACAGTATTCACGAAGACACTATTACATGTATTGACTGCCACTTAAGGAATGAAACAGGACTACATAATCAGTTGAATTTAGTTCAATCTATTTCCTACAGCCATGTTCAAGGTTATAACAAGGTATATAGAATCTGGTGTTAGACTTCTTATGGAACCTCAAGAAACATTTTCAGGGTAGGAATTTAAGGGAAAAATGATTTGTTCATAAAAGATGTACTTAAGAGTGTTCTGTAGATGTAGATTATTTTGTAGATTCACCTTGATGTAGCACAATGGGTGGATAATAAATAAAAAGATAACCAAAAGATTATCATACTAGTTTACACCAAAGAGAAAGAATATTCAGCCTCAGTTTGCAACCTTAACATATAAATAAAAACTGCAAACAATTCTATGCTATGGAGTAGAGTGACCAAACAAATGTCAACTTTCAGTAAGAAATTATCCCAAATAAAAAATTCAAGTATTGCCTTAGGAGACCCACCACTGATAGGGTTTGTAACCCTATTTCAGATATTTGGTCAAAGCCACCAAGATCATCCTGGGTTCTGTAGGGTATAAACCTTTGGTCTTGACAGTCTAAGAGGCTGGCACCAATTTTTCTTAAAGTGTATTTCCACAATGTGTCCAAAGGAAATCAGATTACAAGAAAAGAAAATTAACATCCAACATGAATAATGTAAAAGTATATAAATGTAGTCCAGAATTTAAAAATGAGCACTCTCCACTTGTTCTTTCAACAAACACCTAATGTGTTCCTGCCATTTGTAAAAAACAGTGCTTATGTCTTAGCTGTAAAAATAAGACCCGGAGGCCTCGTCCTCTAGATGCTTCCAATGTGATAGGTGAGACCTAGACACTACCATAGAGACTTTTGAAAAGATGTATTTACAGCTGCATTGAGGCTAAATAAAGTCTATTATGGGATCTTGCAGGATAGTTAAGTGGAGGTGAGGGAAAGCTTCCTGGATAAATGGATTCTTGACCTCTTTCCTAAAGATTCTATAAGATCCAGTAAACAACCTGGACAGGTGAATATTAGTACCAAGCTTCAGTGTCAACATAGCAATGGTAGATCCTAATCTATTTCGTGACTAAAAGACTCAATCCTGACAGAAATCTATTTATTCACTGAATACATTTCTAAGATGGCAGTTCCTAACAGTCACATTTAATATTAAATACATATTGTAACCAACCTGGTGTCAAAGCATGGTGGCATCCATGGCACCCAGTACAATACCTTGCACAAAAGTGTTTATTAAATGGTTATTGAATTGAAATCCTGTTGCCTAAATTCTAAATTTCAGCTAGTCTTCTTGTATAAAAAGATTTCTTGCTGAAATGTATTTCTACTGGCCAGTACAGTGGGACCTTGACTTACGAGTGTCCTGACTAACGAGTTTTTTGAGATACCAGCTGTCTCTTGGCCGATTTTTTGCATTGAGTTGACAGAATAATTTGAGTTAACGAGCTCCTTAACGAGCTCAGTATCAGAACGAATTAAACTCGTAAGTCAAGGCCCCACTATATAGAGATAAGACCAAATCTAATAAACTCTGAATGTCCTAATCCTATATAATAAAAGCCTAATATGAGAAGTATCCAGTCGTCTGGTCAGCTGTTCAACCAATCAAAGTGTAATGTGCTAATGATATGCTAAGGCTGCTCAACTGTTTGCTATGACATTCACTGACCACCAGGGGGCAGACAGTCGACCGGTTGACCAGTTGCTATGACCTGCACTGACCAACGGGGGAAGATGCTCCAGCCAGTAGGTGAGCTTGCTGCTGGGGTGTGGCTGATTGGGACTGAGTGAGATGGGCAGGACACACTCTGGAGCCCTCCCACTGTCCCTCCCCAGCTGGCCAACCTCTTGCATCCTTCCCTGGCTCCAATCGTGCACTGGTGGGGTCCCTCAGCCTGGCCTGCACCCTTTCGCAACCCGGGACCCCTCGGGGAATGTTGGAGAGCTGGTTTCAGCCCTATCCTGGAGGCCAGGTCGAGGGACCCCACTGGTGCATGAATCCATGCACTGGGCCTCTAGTGTTATATACAAAACTAATACTGTTAGCCCATTATTAATAGAGCCTAATGATGCTGCCTTCCTTCACTTTGTTTCCAGGTTCTGGCTTTGTGCTTAGGAAGTCCATTACTATTGCAAAGATTGTAAACATATATTTATCTAATTGTCAACTAGTAAAGTTATAGTGTAATTTTGTGCTCATAAGTCTTTAGTCCACTTGGGATTTATCTTCTATGAAGCAGGAGGAAAAGAAAAATCTATTTTTTCCCAAATTGTAAGTATGTGTTTTTCTTGTCAACTACTGTCTGTCCAGCACTGGGCACAGGAGGCCCTCAATAAATATTATAGAATGAATAAATGAATGAATGATGAATCTGAACTTCAGACTTTCTCCTGCCAGGTTCCTCTTGGGACCAACAGTAAGCGATTGCAAGACTGACTCAGATTAAGGCAAAGAGCCAGACCTAAAGCTGACAGGCTTTTGTGAGGCTGATATCTGCTGCTTTGGGCTGTCATTAATTGATCTATTGTTATGTGACCATACTGATAAATCCATTGAGGGATGAAAAAGAAAGATGTATTTTCTTGTTTTCTTTCTAATTATATTTTAAGTCCTGAGAAAATATGTACATTGCATGTGTTGTGTATCTTCCTACACCATTGACATTCTTTGATTTGACATACATTTGAATCTATCAACTATCTGAGTATATACGTATACATATGTATCCATACAGAAATAATAAGCATAAAAGACATGGGAGTTTAGTAGTTAAGAGCATGGGCTATCAAGTCTGCCAAGACTGACAAGTACTAGCTATGTGATCTTGGGCTAGTTGCTTAACCGTACTGACCCTTATTTTGACTTTAAAAGTGGGAAGATAGACAGTATTCACTTCAGAGTATTGTTGTAAACATTAAGTTCATGTAAAGCAATTAAAATAATGCTGGTATATTGTAAGTGCTCTCTAATTGTTAGCTTTTATTATTATCCTACTCAGTTTACCCAATAATCTTTCTTATTTTTGCTCAAGTAACAGATTCAAAATATCTTAAAAAAATACACAAAACCATAGGATTATTTGAATGAGAGGTTGAAAAACTCACTTAGCAAAAAAAGCAATTGTTTTATTTACCATAGAAAACATATAGTAATATACAAGGGCACTAAAACTGTAAAAGGAAAGAATCTGAGAAAGAACAGTATTTGAATTCTGAAAAATATATTGAAAGTAAACTCAGAGGCATATCCTGTTGCCAAGCACAAATTAAGAATTAAAAAATCAAAATGACAGACCTGTTAATCTACTTAGGAAGGCATAAATTGTTAATCAGGCTCCGGGCAACATTGCTTAATACCCAGTTTAATAAAGAGTCTGCCTAGAGGAAGAAGAGGCCTGGTGGCTGGATTTTGAAAGCTGGGCAGCTCTACTTACGGGCTTATCCCTATAGCTCTCAGGACACCATTGATAAGGCTTCCTTTGAAACTGGCTCCTTTTAAAGGAGTCAGAATTATGAAAAATTATTAGCATGGGATAAAAAAGTTATATTTTTCCCTGATATGAATGAATTTGAAAAAGAAATAAATTGGAAATATATTTAAGAGAATCATTCGCAGTATGTATGAGAATTCCACCAGTAAGCATTTATTGAGCCCTCACTATGTGCTTACATCTGCTAGTGATGCCTTTACCTAAAAACTGTGATCTTGAGATGGAGAAGTGATGTTTTAAAGCCATTTTCTCCCCAACCTGGATTTACCTCCATCATAAGGCATCTTAGATCAGCTGGGCTTTTGCTGGGCAGGGAATAAAATAAGGAATTTTCCAGTAATCTTTGCATCATTTTTAGGAACATTTGTCAATGAGGTAAAAACTAAATTGGAAAGTATTCAACTAGCACATCATCTTCTGAACAGTTGGAGCCTCGGGGTTGCTTCTTTGAATTGAGCCCAAATTTCACTCCTTGCTTTAAAGTCTTTCTTCATAGCATCACGGAGAATAGCTCATTCTTTCTTAGTTACAAAGCAGAGCAAGGTTGGCCCTCATTTTCTGTGACTAGGTTCTCTAACTGGCCATGATGGAAAGATTGTCATAAGGAGAAAAAAGAAAAAAATAAGCCATTTAATAACTCATTTCAGTTTAGTGACAATTTGGGAAGCAAGCATGTGCTCGATTATGTTCAGAGTGCCCAGGGTGCAAAGCCAACTTCTTGTTCTTCAGTGCCCAATTAATCCAGCATAGGGTTTCAATAATTTCTCCACTCTCTGTCCACTACATAAAATCTTTCATTACATCACATTAAACTTAGTCGCTTGAGAGCATTTCACTCTTATGTTGCTTTCAACTTCATATTTTAAATACATTAACTGTCCTATTTAGCATTCTCTTTGAGAAAGTGGTTATTCATATAATCTCTAGATATTTTGCAGTGCCCTCTCCCCTATTGTAGTCTTCACTTTAATACTTTTTAGAACACAAAGCACATACACATTTAAATTCAAGGTGTGTGTGTGTGTGGTGGGGGCGGGGGGGTGAGGTGTGTGTGTGGGGGAATTTTAAAGAAAAACAAAAAAAAACCACCCTGGTATCTTTGGAAAGATATTGTGGAACATAGTATCTGAGAATTAAAAGCAAATCTAAGAAAGGAAAAGAGGTATCATGAGAACATTTTAAAAAATATAGGACCTATGTTTGTCATGTCTGCACTTATTTTAAAGGCAGTTTGCCTGCAGGTAAATGTACATTGAATGCAAACATTATTGCAGAGCTGGTACTTTCGGAATCTGGAGGTTTGGGACTATGTCCTCTTGGTGACACTAATCAGTAAGTGACCCCTTCATTCTGCTGTCTTAATTGACATCTGCCCCAAACATCTATTTTTTTTTTTTTTTTATTTTTTTTTTTTTTATAAAAAGGGAGATTTGAGTCAGAGAATGAGGGAAACTGTGGCACTGATGTTTATTATAAGGCCTCTCTCATAGAATTAATTCTTTAGGAAACACTGACAAAATCCCAACTAGATAGTTTTAAACAAGTAGTTTAATTTGAGAGTAATGGCTGGTAGGTACAGTAGCTTGACTTGGTTCAATTTAGAATTGGGCAGTAATATAACAAACTGGGTGGGTTTTATCATTTTGCGTTGGTGATTACTTAGTCTGACCACATCATTTTAATCTGTGTTAAATTAAAACCTGTTGCTAATAAGAGCTTAGAATATTTTATTTGAATGTGAAATTGGGCAGTTTCATACATTTTATAAAATGTATGATAGTAGACTAATGAAACTCTTTTATTTTTTTCAATCCTGCAAAGGAGGTTTAAGCTTTGTAGCTAAAAATATGCTAAGCTCATTTTCATGACTGAAATCTATACAATATGCTAGAAGGCAATTGGTTTTTGAAAAAAAATGCATAACTTAAAATATAAATCAACATCTTAGAAATTTTGTCCAGTTATATAAAGTTCACTTTTAGGGGAAAAATACCCTTTTACAATGGATATGGTTAAGCTGAGTTTTCTTTAACTTGTCAAATTAGATATGTATAAATTTTAAAAGTTTTTATTTTCCCTGAATAACCCACTTTGCAACCAAGTGGGCAAATTCATTGTTTATGACACATTCTGGCCATGGGCTTGGCAAAGCATATTTTTACAGGACCGTCAGTAAAGTCGAAATTGTATTAGTATTCTTATCTATAAGGTTTAATTAAGGGATCCAAAGATATTTTTTTTTATTGCTTAAAGTATTACAAAGGGTATTACATATGTCTCCTTTTCCCCCCGCCCTTGAGAAAGATATTTTTTGATTGAATGACTTTAGTTTGTTGTTTTGGCTATTTTAATATTATTATAATTCTTCCTTACTTTTCATTTATCCAAATAAGCAGGAAGAGAACCAGGTCAATAATTTTTCATCATGAAGTTATTCATTAAATAACACAGTGGTCCTCAGACTTTTGTATTTCATGGAATATTAATAGTTTTTTTTTTTTTAAGGGGGAGGTTGACATTGGGTTGTTTCTTGCCAGGTTTCAGTTTTGTTAAGGGAAAAAAACAACATAATCTATACACATCCCTTCATGAAAGAATAGACATTTTAACTCCAAAGAAGTAGGAAGGAAACTGTTTGAGTCCTTTAAATGGAATAAATTGAGATTTATGAAACATTGAATAGGTTCTCATTTTGCATGTGTGACCACTCACCAATAAAAATTTTTTTTTTCCAAGATGGACACAAGAGTTTGGCTAGTCTGAGGAATCACTAGTTCAGTTAAAACTCACTCAAAACTGCCATCAGACCATTACACATAAAACAGAAACCTAAATTTATCATGTGTCCCCCTAGTACTGGTCAAAATTTCAAAGGACAATTTTAATTCTTCTTTGCAACAGGAGCTTTATAAAATGGTATGAACACATGGAATTCCTAAAGAAGCCTGAATCTTTATTTTCTCCATAAGTGTACTCCTTCATGGCATATTTATAAATAACAATATTGTAGATTTAAATTTCCTTGTTAATTTTTAATGTCAGACTTAAGTGGAGATGGTAAAAAGCAATACCACTCAACAACTAGAAGTTAACTTACAGAAGAGAGAGGTGGAGATAAAAGAACAAAATGTATTTAGTATATCCATGGACAAGCCACTTCATCTCTCTGGTCACCATTTATCTCAAATGTAAAGGACAGGTATTGGGTAAAGTCATCTCTAAGCTCCTTTTTGTGTCTCACATTCTCTAATAATGCTTCTAATGTTCTAAACTGTCCTTGAAGGCTAGATTAACTATATGACTTTTTGAATGGTGGCAGTAGAAATAATATAGTTCAATGAGAATGGCTCATCAATATCAACTATATATAATATTGTATTAAGAGAATATCTTCCTTCCTTCCTTCCTTCCTTCCCTCACTTCCTCCTTCCTCCCTCTTTTCTTCCTTCCTTTAATATTTTTGGTGAAATTTTACTTGGTAAAGAAATAATTCAGAAAAAATACTGAACTATGATGGTAATGAAATAACAATTGTGGTTATAAAAGAAGAAAATTATTTTTACCCATGAGATAAGGATGAAATAAATACAGTCTTACTAAACTCGACCCACAGTCCCCACTGTTGTGTATAGAGTGAATGTGCCAGATGCCCTCAGAGGGTGCTGTGAGGTTGGGATGCCCCTTGTCAATGAAATGAACAGCTATCATTTTTAGCTACCTTTGTGACGTGCCCCCTCCAATGTGAGGCTCTCTTTGAAGGCAAGAGAAGATAATTTATTCTCTTATGAAAGTACCATTATTTTGCTGAAATGGCCCACACAATCCTGTTTACTACAAGTATAAACTCGAATGCACACTTGCAAATGGTTTACAAAAAATGACTAACCTACAAACATTTCTGCATTGCTCTGATCAAAATAATTGAATAATTCCCATGCCCTCTGTTGCTCTGTATTACTCAGAGTCACACTTTTGCTTCTAAGATACCACAAGTGTTAGTTAACAGCAAATTCATTAAGTGCTTGGCTCAAACAGAAAATCCCTGGAAATTTAAACTAAAAAAGAGCTAAAAAAGGATAAAAGTATAACATTTTCCTTTGACCTATTGAATAATTGTTACTATACAGAATGCACGTAAAATACTTAGAACAGTATGTGACATGTTGAAAAGCTCAGTAAAGGTTAACTTATTAATGTGTACTTTGTAATTGTGAGCATTATTTTTTGCATATATAGAAAATTTGAGCCCACCGGTCACTTTTTTATTATCAGGTTTGGTGGGCTGTCTTGCTAGTTCAGTCTTTTATCATGATATACACATAGGATTCAAATGGGTGACATATTTGGTCTGTATCACTATTGTATACTTTGAGTTGTAGGCGTCCAGAGGACCCATTGTATATACATTTAGTTTGTAGGACAATAAAAGTAATGGAAGGAAGAGAGTTCATTTTCTTTGAAGCACTAAGAAAATCTCTTTCTTTGATTCTCATGAGAGTTCAGACCACTTTTTTAAAAAAACACACACTCCTCTAGTTATTTTATGATACATGCAGGATCATTTCCTTTAGATGGCCATTTTTTAAAGGTTAATTTTCAAATTTTCATTCTGTAGTAGAATGTTTATAAACATGTGGTAACATGTTTATGAACATGTTACTGATATAATTATGTTTCTAAAGTTGTATTTAATGGTAGTAGTATTTATAAAGTAGAAAATGTAACCTGTACAAAAATGGCAGTTTTGATTCTACTTCTATTTCTGTTTCCCTCATATGTAAAAAATCACCTTCTTATCTCTTTTCATTTTGCTCACCTGGACACCTCAATTTATTTTTTTCTTGCTGATTTCTATTCCTATGACTTATGAGGTCTCCTGTATATATTTTGGGTGATCTACCAATTTGGGAAATTGTAGAAAGAGAAAATCACAGTGCTCTCTCAAGTGATAACATATGAAGATCAATCATACTCTGTTCTGTGGTGGCTAACTTTATATTCCTCGCCCCCATAACTTGTTCTCCTCTACAAGAGAGCACTCATATTGCAGGAGAACTTGGGACCCATGCTGCCCATTTATACTGCACATCAAATTTAATAGTAACATTCTGACTTTAATTAAATGCTTCCTCTTAGAAATCTTAACAAGTTGATCTAATTAATAGAGGAAATGAACATCCAACAATGATAGTGTAAAGATATTAAACAGATGGAACAAGGTAAAATAATTTCTAATAATCTGTGGGAATGGAGGACATAGTACCCTCTGCATATGTGTCTATTCTACACTTATGGATGTGTGCTCAGAGCGTTCATCCTCCAGTAAGTTTTCTTTGTTGGAGGAGTTAAAATTTCCTGGATAGTTCAGTCTTGTTCAGAGTACTGGCTGTATCTGGTCCCCTCTGACCCAACCATTTTGGCTTAAAGGGCTTGTACTCCATTTTACTTTTGTAGTAAATGAAGGTGCACCACCTTTTCGAAGGGTTATTTGTACTTGTCCCCTCTTACCTTATCTTCTTACTTTGTGAATGATGAGGTTACAAAGACTCTATACATTTGGCTCTATAGTTAATTAGGGAGAACCTGAAGTTTCTCATATGACTGCTTTGAAAAAGGGAGCATTCCTAGGAATAGGAACTTTAAAAAATGTAGGCCAGTTAATCTTTATAAGTGGAAAGCTCAAACAAAAATATTACTGTTCAGATCCAGGAAAGTGCCTCAACCTCTCATCTGTCTTCAAAATGGAATAAAAATCCCAACGGAGGGGGAAAAAAAGAAAATAAAAGAATGAAGAGGAAAAAAACCAACCCAAGCCCTATATTTTTATATTTCGTCTCTCATTCTGTTGGAACAGTGTGACAACTGGGTGCTCGGTGTGTGTTTTTTCTTTTGTTCAGCAATTTCCCTATTAGCATGATGTTCTTGAGGCTTTGTATTTAGAATCATTATTCGGAAAAAGAATTTAAACCAGAGAAGGTTTGATTTTCTACATTTTCACCTTTTTGTGAAGCAAATCAGATGAGCTCTGTAGACACTAGCTAGGCTGAAACACTATTAAAAATGCAATTCTGACTGAGGCACTGCTTGTTATTTTTATAAGTGAGACCCTAATTCTGATTGACCCCAAAGAATGGGCTGCCATGACTAAGCAAGCAACAGAAGGCGACTGGCTTCTGCGGATGTTATCTCATTTGGAACACATTTCAAACTTTAGAACAGATTTTTAAATTGGGAGTTGAAACTTGCAGACTGTCAGCAGAAGAGGCTGATTCACTCCCATGGAACTATCTTACTTCAAGTTACAGAGTTTTTAAAGAAGTAGGTTGTGATACATCCAAGAGAGATATAAGAATCACCTTCCAAAATAAGGGTGACGTGTCTAGCTAATACATCTTTTGGACTTGGAATGTATGCTTATTTGAATCAGGGCTTCTTTAAATTAGAAACCTCTAGCTTTGTCTAACTTGTGATTGTTCATGGATCTCTGAAAGGTTAATGAATTGTTTTTCTTAAAATATTTCTTTAGTGGTGGGGGTTCTTCATGTGCAACTTTATGAGTTACAGCTTTAGCACCATTATTATTATTGGGTAAATTTGAATGGAGGAAGAACATCTTGACAAGGTCAGGAAATTTTATATTGCTGGTGATGAATTCCTTGCTTTTATTTGGAATCATAGAAAAGTTACCGAAAATCTGGATACCCAAACAACTGTGCACATACTCTCGAATTCCTTAAATTAGAGGAACTACACAAAAGATGCCCATGATAATGATTTTTTGACCTGGCTTGAGTGTCAAAATAGCATTTAGAGAATATGATCTTGTCTATGAAGAAAAAACTGTTACATGCTTATTATCGTAGGTAACAAATCAATGATGCAACTGAACTACAGAGAGAGATGCATGGAGTGACCCACTAGATGTCCCTTCCAACTAAAAAAAGTTTCTGTCATTCAAGAGTAAGTTGCCTTAGGAAGTTGGCATTCGTGACTGCAAAGCAAGTACGGGCCAGAAGAGGGGACCACACGTTTCAGTTTCACTTCCTTAGGAAGATACATAGTTTTATTCAGAATATCTGTCATATTTGATCTTTTAAAAAAGTCCTTCTATGGGACAATCACTCAATTAGCTCTAAATAGATAATCAGAACTTGTTTTAACTTATGATGCATTTGCAATAAGAAAGTAGCTTAAAAAAAAAAAAAGAAAGAATAAGTGTCTTTTGATACCCTGGAACTGTAGTTGTGCTTTCTAGAAATTTTAGCAGTTTCAAGTATCTCAGAGCGATATTTTGCAGGATAGGTTTTTTATTTTTATTTTCATAAGTAGGAAGAGTGCCTCAGAGCAAGTTTTTACTTGCAAAGCTGATGGAAGTGGTGGGTGGAGGAGGTAAAGTACATGTTTTCTGATAGTAGGCAACTTGGTAGAAAATGATTTTGCTTCTATATATTATCTTTGTAGAGTTAGCATTAAGAAATGTAATTGCAACAAATTGATGTAAAAGCCAGAGAGTAAAGGGACTGAAAGTCCCTGTAGAGACACCAGTCTGTCATTTGCTTATAATGGCAGCGGAAGATAATTGTAGACAACTACAGTATAACTAAACCATTGACATTTTCCTTCAAAAATGTGCTGCTGCTTCTCATGTTTTTTTTTTTTTTTTTTTTTTCCTGAAGAAATTGGTTACTTCCTCTGCTTCAAAAGTATGCCCTGAACCAGCAAAATAGGTAGGAAAAGATCTGCCTTTTGTTTTCCCCCAATGCCTGCTTAATTAGAACACACCAAAGAGCAAAAGTGGGTGAGATACAATCCTGTGTGATTGTATTTCCCAATAAATTGTGGGGTTTCTTTTAAGTTTGGGAGCTCTGCATGGAAAATCTGGCCTCTGGCATAAACTTTGCCCTCCTCCTTAGGACACAATGAAGACATCTGCTGGGTCATATCCCCTTCCTTCACACAACTTGCTTTCCGGCTCTCCAAAAGAGCAAACACAGAGCCATGCAAGTGCCATTACACAAAGGATGATCTCAAGCTAACCTGGAAGAGATTTATTTTCCCCGAAGTAGAATCCTAAGGGTTTTCCTTTTCAGGTAAAGGCATCAGCAAGAGAAGAAAGGAAATCAGCAATCCTTGCCCACCGTTTGTATAAGCATATTTGTTATTCATTCTCAGAAGAGTTGTGCATTGACTAGGTAGGTCCTTTTCCAGCACAGGGAGGAGTTGGCACCTCCTGGACAATGAACACTCGGAAAGCGCATATTTTGCATGTGCATCCCTCCAGAGCAGCCATGCAGAGCAGCATTCTAGAGGGCAAAACCTCTTCTTTCCCACTTACGTGCTTCAGGAAGTGGAAGTGAAGATTGGACAAGTCATGGGCCCAATACACCTCTTTAGTGTGAATATCATAATTAACATGTCTTTACAAAAAAAAAAAAAAAAGAGGGAGAGAGAGAAATGTGTGTCTATTACAGACGATTAAACTTCTAGGCTCTCCACTGTTCTCGGTAGTTAACTCAGGTGAGCAGCCCCGTGTGCTCGCAGAGACCTGCATATAACTCCCCATAAAATATGGATTTTATTGCAGCAGTGACAACACTTCTCAGCACCACACTGACCTCTCCAGCATCTCCCATCTTAAAATCTCCCGCAACTCGTGGCAGAAGAATAACTACAGAAGTGATCTCAGCTCTGCGACTGCTGCAGTGCACATTGCAACGGCCCCTGTGATTAAATTCCCGGGTCAACAAGCAAAGCACGCCGAGGCTCCGCTCTCCTGCCTCGGAGACCCAACCCCGGGCGCACCCCGTCTGCTCTCCACCCAGTCCGGCAGGCGGTCCACCCCCCGCTTTGTGCCTCGCCAGCCAGAGAGCACGGGTGGGCGAGCTGCGTTAACGCATGACTTCTCCCTGGACAGTGTGCTCCATTTTCCGAGTCCAGTGTTGGACTTTTCTTGCCATCGGAGCATTTCTGTCCGAGCGAGCAAGCAAGCTAACAGTTTTCTTGAGCCCCGTCTCTGGGCCAGATCATCTCTTTAGCTTAAGTTTTCCTTATTGGGAGCAGCCAAGAGTTCTCAAGCCACCCGATGTTCTGCGTTACTCCAAAGCCAGGGAACGTAACTCAGCCAAAGCAGCCCCTGCACAGACCCTGGTGATGCGGCAGGTGGAAATAAATCAAGCCCCAAACGGCCCTGCGGGTCCTGCACTCACCAGCGCCCTTGGTAATTGACCAGCCAACTTTGCAAATGCCGGCGCTGCCCTGGAAGCCTCTGCCCGGGAGAGAAGGGCAGCGGGCTCTTCCGGCGCCCCGTTACCTCGCCCCCCTCCAGCCCCGAGCGGATCCGTCTTACCAGGAGGCGGGGGAGCAGCGCCCAGGCTCCCCGGGAAGCGGCGCTGGTCCTGGGCAGCAGCGGCAGCGCCCGCTGGACCCGCGTGCCCACCCCTACCCGGGCTGGCAGGCTGAGCATCCCTCCCAACTCCGGGCGCGCAGCTCCCACCGAGAGGGCTCTTTCTGATTGGCTTCCATCAAAGCGATAGAATTAAGGCACCGAAAAGGCATGCACGGCCGCCACCCGCGGCCACCGGAGATCGAACCCACCTCTGCTCGCCTTCCGGCGCCCGGAGACCCCGCGACCCGCCCAGGCTGCTCGCGCCGCCGCGCTCCCCACTCTGCGGTTCTCGCTGCCGCGGCTGGAACTGCAGCTCGAGGGATGGGAAGGTTACGGCTCGGCTCCGGAGAGCTGGCTCTTGTGGGCACACACTGATTTGCAAGTGAATGAAGTGGGAGGGAGCAAAGAGAGGAGGACTTTGTTAGCGAGGCCCAGCGCCTGCCCCCACCCGCCCCCTCCCCTTGACAGAATGACTCCCTGTGTCTGAAGTCCTGAGCAATTCGCTCCCTTAACACTCCGGCAGCCCAGGCTTTCCTTTCTTTTTCTTTCTTCTTCTTCTTCTTCTTTTTCTTTGCGGGGGTGGGGGTGGGGGTGGGGGTTAAGACATACTCAGAACTTAGGTGACTCTGCCTGCTCCTTCCTTTATACTATCGGAAGGCAGGCACCCTGTGCTCACAGCAGCAAGAGTCTGCTGTTCTTATTTTACCAAGCGAGAGTGAGCAATTACAATTCCCAGGGACACAGTGCCTCCTCCGCTATCAGTGGGCCAGCTTCGTGTTACCGCCCGCAGAACGTGCACACATGTAAAACCAGCCTGGTCTCCCGAGAGAAGGGCACGGATGGCTTTTCTTGACAACACACACAGGCGCCCCCCAGACGCAAGCGGACATAGTTCGGAGGAGGCTTTCCTTCTCTCCTGCCAGGTTTCTACATAGTCCTCTGATCTCCGTGACTCTTCCAGAGCGAGTAACCCTGGGGTGCTGCAGCACGAAGCCATGCTTCCTGGGTTTGCAGAAACACGTGAAATGCAAACCCTTCAGGCTCACCATGACTTAGGACTGATTCCATCTTTCTAAGTGAGTTAATAATACAAGGCTACCCAGGACTTGTAGAAGAGGGCTGTGTAATGATATTCAAGGTCTGTTGAACTGGTTTAGGAGCTTTCAGGAAAGTTCCTGCAGTAGGATGACCTCCAGATTAAACTCTTTGGGGCACATCGTTTGAATAGCTATATTTATAGTCCCCCCAAAGTAATTTCTAATATTGGGGAGCCCAGCTGCAAAAAATCTTAATCATGTCAAAGTATTATTAAATGCGAGTAATGGTTTTCCGAATAGGAGATGTAGACATGATGGAGCCAGGCACTGTTGGATTAGGAAAATTAAATCTAATTACCACAGTGATCGCACCCGGGGTCAGCAGCCTCCCAAACCAGCTGTTCGTGTGTCTCTAAGTTCACGGGGAGATATCCGGCGCATGTTGCTCTAAAACAAAAATCCGGGCTCCTTTGGCCTCGGAGTAGTTAAATTGGTTGGAGGTTGGTCTCTTTCCCAGCTGAGCTTTTACTAGAAAATCTTTTGTTTCTCCAATAGAAGTCCAGGCATTTAAATAAAGCCCAAATCAAAGTCTTTCCTCTAGGCAGTCAGTGCTTCAAAGAAGTGTGCATGGAATGGCTTAGCACAGATGTTCCACACATGCAAGATAGAAAGACTTTGAGTTTCTTTCTTGAAAAGATCTTCCCCTAACGAAGAATTGCCACCAAAAAGAGGCTGATCACTTGTTCATGCAGCTCTTTAAACTCTTGTGGAGACAGAATAGGCAGAAGAAAGCTGCTTTTCATCCATAGCCCATTCCTCAGATTATGAATTTCTTACACACTTAATTGGGAAAACTAGCTCCTTAACTTTGTATAATCCTTTACTACTTACAGAGTACTTTCATAGACTGTTTTATTTGAGTCATCTTTCAACAAGTGGTGTGGTTTCCCCCCATTAAGACAGAGGACGCATATTGATGAGATGGCATAGGTTAAGTAACATGTGCAACACAAGAAACCTGCTAAACAGAAGATGCAGAAGTATGATTCGTAAACTGTGTGTAGGTGTGTGTAGATGTAATTATAAGTATGCCAATTAAATGTCACATTTTAGGATTACCTTTACAGAAAGATATGCAAGATTGACTGATTTTTATGGTAAAAGTGGGATAATGGTAAAGTTGATATTCTACCCGTTGCACCAGTTAATATCTCACAAAGGAAATCTCTAATTGTTTGCAATATACTATTCTTCAAACCCCATTAAGTCACATAT
Organism: Myotis myotis; assembly: GCF_014108235.1. Taxonomy (NCBI): domain Eukaryota; kingdom Metazoa; phylum Chordata; class Mammalia; order Chiroptera; family Vespertilionidae; genus Myotis; species Myotis myotis. The sequence continues at coordinate 24,473,736 of NW_023416357.1, read as the reverse complement.
CAAAGGTGATTAAAACAACGACTTTTCCTTTAAGAGTGGATAAACAAACAATTTGCTTCTGGACAGTTCAAGTGGCAGCATTAAATTGCATAAAGGATAGCACTTAAAGTATTGTCTTTCTTAAACATTTTACTTTTTTTTAAGGATAGCACTTTCATACTAAAAAACATGTTTTGTGTGGTTTTCGAGGATTTCTAGATACATTTACCACAACAATTATTAGTTTTTATTTACATGATTGATGTAAATATTCAATTATTTTATTCTCATTTTAGAGATAAAGAACTACTGAGCATTGACTAAGGTTAAATGATTGCCTGGCATCACATAAGTACTGTTCCAGTTCATTCTTTGGCACACCAAAACATGCCGGCAAGTAACAGAAGCTAATCAGAAATAGTTAAGCAGATAAGGGGGTCCTTGCTATCATCATGTAGTGTCCTCTCACGAACCTGGAGGGAATTCTGCGGGGCCTCCGAAAGGCCTGGGAGCAGACACCCAGACTCCACTCTAGCTGTAGTGCTACTTTCTTCTCTTGACTGGGCTTCTGCTCCTGTTTTGTCTGCCTCCTCTGGCCTTCAGTCCACAGGGCAGAAGAGCACCACCCACAGTTCAGAGCTTCCCTGTGGCAAAAGGAGGGAGTTTCTCTTTCTGCTACATTGCCAATTTCTTGGAAAGTAGCTCTGCTTGGTCAGGTGTTCCTCTGGACTGGTTGGCTAGGGCTGGGGCAGGAGGAGGCAACAAGGTAACCTACAGGCTGGCTCCCCTAGGACCAAAATGAGGGGCTGCAGCTAGGGAGTGTCCTTGTGACCTAAGAAGACATTTCTAAGGGTGTGCCATTCTCCATATCCTCTTGTTTTGTTTAGTAATTGGGTAGCATCTCACCAGTTTTTAGGCTACTTCACTATTTTATATACTTCAGTAAAACATACTTGTATTTTTCCCCTTTTACAGCTTACAAAGTTTCAATGTTAAAAAAATACTTCTTCAAAGACCAATATTAAGGATATTAATTTTGATGAGGGCTTTCTCAACTTCCACTAAATCTCTCTTCAGATGATTAAGAGGCTATCTTATTCTTGTAATGGGGATGCATATAAATAAATAATTGCAAGTTCTCTGACTTTCTTTTCCATAATACACATCTGTATGCAATGATGATCTGGTAAAAAAAACATTTTCATGATCATCAACTAGTATTCCTGATTAGAAGAAAAAAAAAAAGTTCACTTTCAAAACCACATGCCTAATTACGAATCTTGGCATGGATGGTTTTGATTCAGCCAGTCCAAATCTTCTACCTAAAATTTACCCTAAATGTGTTGTTGCTGGTGAAAGCACAGACATTACAATGCTTATTACTTAATCATCATGCATGTGCACAAGTGGACAGATTTCACTGAGAAATTCACGTCTGTTCCCCACCTCTGTCCTGTGTGTGTGTGTGTGTGTGTGTGTGTGTGTGTGTGTGTTTAAGGTGGGAAAGAGGTTTAAACACTCTGGATATTATTGAACTGAAACAAAGGAGACAGGAAACCTCGATGGAATTCCCCTTTTGTGAGTGCCATAGACATCTCAATACAAGCTAAAATAAATTCACACAAACTTCATGTGCTCATCCAGGTTTTCTAATCTTGGGAGAGTTCCCAATACGGTATTTAAAAATGGGTTGGATCCCAGGATGCATTAAGACATTTCTCTCCTGATCTATTTGACTCATCACTATAGGTAGATCACAATAGCCAGGAGATTTCCAAATGACAGAAATGCACAGCAGCAAAATGTTATTGCCCTACACAGGACATTTCAGTACTCTGGGCATTTCAGGGTAGGTGGGGAAGACTTCATTTTTTACTGAATTCTTTTCACATTTTATTCACTGCTTTGCGATGGAATCTAAATTTGCTCGCTCAGATGTGTATAACTCATGTATGGTGGGCTGCACTATGCCGCTGAAGAGGCATGTCCTTGTTTAGAAGAAACAGCTCATTGGAGGATATGAAATATGTCAATATATTCTTTGAAATAACTGGCCTATATTTAAACCACAATAAATGGAAATAGACCAGAATAAACAGAAAATTCTACACTTGCATCCAGAGGGAAATATTGATCTGTTTTGGCCATCATTTTGTCTCCTGGTGCTCAAAAAAGTGCTTGGTACTTATTTGTATAAATAAATAGAGATTCAGACAACCTATAAATGGATTCAGTAGACAGAAACTGGAGATGGTTCATAGATGTAAGATCCTGCTTATGAACTAAAATCAATAAAACTGGAAAAGGGAAGGTTCAAGTTGGCCATGAACACTCTTCAAATACTTGAGGAACTGCCTATGGAAGAAAATTAGGCTGGCTTTTAATGTGATAGAAGCTTCAGTTAGTATCAGCTGGTGAAGCTACTGGATTATTACATTTCTTTGATTCTGAAGTACCCATATTTTCATATTTTAACGTCTCTGAAATTTTGATGCCTCTTACATTTGACATGATGAGAAAGCACCATGTCATGTTATAATGGGCAGTGCCTCTTCTTTCTTAGTGACACAAACCAATGGTAGTAAGTAAACTTACTACCATTGACTTCTTAGATCTGATTACGTGCAGATGGTAGATTTCATCTCACCATATGGAAGAATTTTCAAGCTATTAGTGCTGTTCAAGATGAAAGGTACTGTCAGCTTTAGGATAGAGAAGGCTTCCATCCCTGAAGTCATTCTACCACAGACTGACAAACAGTTATAAATGAACTCAAGCATAGGATTTGGGATTGAATGATCTTTCACATCTTTGTCATACTTGAGATTCTTGAATTTTGATCCAACCTTCTTATTTTAGTAGATGAGGAAAAAAGGATCACACAGTTTGAATGCTTTGTCTAAAGTCACACATCTCATCAGAGGCCAAAACTGGACTATTCATGTCTCTTATTTCCCAGTCTGAAGATCCTTTCATTTACTATTTATCCTTGTTTTCTCGGAGACTCACAGAAAATGGGTAGATAATAATATTTTGAAAAGAGCAATAGCTAATATTTATTAACTGTATACAATGTTCTTTACATGTATCATTACATTTAATCCATCTGACAGCTGATGTGCTAGGTATTATTACCAGATGAGGAAACTGAGGAATGGGAGGTACAGTAATTTTTTCTAGGTTGCACATTACTATGAGTGAGAGCTTAGTCAGGGGTGGGCACTGTCTGGCCCTCGGGCCATATAAGGCCCATGAAGTCATTCAGCCTGGCCCTGCCAAGGCATTAGGGGTGAGTTAATTAAGTGTTTGACCAAATATAGCAGGCTAATTTTTAAGTTGATAATTTTGTATGGCCCACGAATGACAATATAAATATACAAATGGCCCTTGGCAGCAAAAAGGTTCCCCATTCCTAGGCTTAGATTCAAGCACACACGTGGAAGCGAGTTCCTGTACTCTTAACCACTACATAGGGGCTTACAGATTCACGGATTTTACTGGGGAATCTATATGTGGTGATGTGAAAATCGAAACCTGCCGTAGTCCAAAATGTCTGACTTTAAGATAAATGTGCTTTGGGTGTTACATTACTATCTTCTTTATCATTTGCCTCAAGTACCTGGAGAACAGTTCCAGCTCTCTCCTGCATTTGTGTCCAAACAAAACCGTATGTGCTTTTGTTAAATTTTGGGGTCAGCAGAAAGCTTACTGAAAAACCAAGTAATTTACCTCTCAAATCAAGAAAATTTAGTTTTATTCCCTGACATTTGAGTGCCCAACCCAGGCCGATTTCCACTCTTTCCCTCTCTGTAGGTACTCAAAGTTAAGAAAACCCTTATTTCCTGACCTCTATTTCTGATTCATCGTGGGCCCTTGGCCAACTGTAAAGACACTTCTAACTGGTCTTTTTGAGGAGAGTTATCTTTGTGAACTTAACAACCCTCAGGGACAGTCTTTTTCCTCAAAGAGGAATCCTTCATAGGGGACACAGCAGAATTCTTGGTCACAGTTGAAGTCTTCCCTTTGCCCCTGGGACTATATTTATTATCTCTCTCAGCAGAAAAAAAAACTGCAAAATAGAAGCTGCTGAATGTTAATTGATAAGAAAATTGTTAAAAGTACTTTAGTTAAGTACATTTTGGAGATAATTTTCCAGACTTCATAATATTTAAAATATAAAAAACTATTTTTATACATTTGTGGTTTATTGAAAAATTGTGTAATCTTGACTACCCCTTACCCTTTGGCCTTAGTTTGTTTATCTGTAAAATGAAGGTGTTGAAATAGTTTTCTACTACAGTAGTTATTCTGGCCTTTTCTTTACATCGCTATTTTGTTTATGGCCACTAGGGGGCAGAGGCAAGGCCTTTCTTTACATTTCTAATTTGGAATATGGTCTTAAAGAACAGCCACAGGTTATGCTTATATGCATGCGTACAAGTCCTTTGGTTGATCTCTTACCTCCCCTGCCCCCAAACCTCCCCAGCCTTCCCACTGTCATTTGACAGTCTGTTCGATGCTTCTCTGCCTCTGTATCTATTTTTGTTCATCAGTTTATAATGTTCTTTATTATCCATAAATGAGTGACATCATGTGGTATTTTTCACTGACTAGCTTATTTCACTTAGCATAATGCTCTCCAGTTCCATCCATGCTGTTGCAAATGGTAAGAATTAAAGTAAACATTAAACCTTAAAAAAAAAAAAGAAAAGGAAAAAAAGAACAGCCACAGGGATAACCCATTTTTCTTGAGATATTGAATATTTTAAAATGCCTTTTTATTAATTAGTATTAAACTATGTTGTGAACTTGTACTTCTTTGTAAAACTTGAGAACTTGAGGAAAATGAGTATTACTATTTCTATGACCACTGAAGTCTTTATAAGTATAATTATGTACCTCCATGAACATTACCATGTAGAATTCACTAAGCTCATTAAAAATCACAGATACAAGACTTTTTGAAAAGTATTACAAGCCATGATATTTTAAGAATGCAGATAAACACATTTAAAGGATATGTTGAAAATTTTCAGTGATTGTCAAGGTTGATAATAATTTGCTAATATTTTCAGAAACTAGAGTGAAACTAGAGCAACACAATAAGACATTTCTAATTGCAAAGTTGAAAGGGAACTCACTGTTTTATAACTGAAAAGGGTCCATAATACATACTGATCGAGAAACTAACATTTGTTGAACACTTACTATGTATTGGGCAATGTGTTAAAAACTTTGTTTATATTTTTTTGATTCTCTCAACAACTCTGTGAAGAGCTGCTCTGTCATGCCCAGGAGTAAATGGAGATTTAGAGACTTTCATTATCGGGCCTGTCACTCTGCTGGCCTGTAGCAGAGTGGAGCTTTGAACCCAGGCACTCACATTCACCAGAGCGGCACGTGTCCACACTGGTGATAGCCTGGGTTACATAGCCCTTCTAGATTATAAAGTGCTTTGTGTTTACTACTATTTTGTGTGCTTACTACAATTCTCTTCAGTAGAGGATGCGTATATTATTAGCCTTTGTGTTTTCAGGGCAGGCAAACTCAGAAAGGTAGAATCCTGAGCAAGAATCTGCAGTTTGACTTCAACAGAATGCACTTAGAAACAAGAGTTTATCTTCAACAATTAGAATTAGAAGATTTCTAATTCCTGAAATGAGCTGTTGGTTTTTAAATGCTTATAGTTATAGTCTAGTTGCTTCTAATTTAAAAATCAGGCTGTAAAATTCTCAGAAAGCTTGAAACTCCCCATTTTTGAACATTAACAATCATACCATTTATCACATGCCTATAATGTGCTGGGCATTACAGTGGGTGCTTTATTATGGCCTTGTTTGATTCCTCACAACAACTTTCCAAGGTCAATATTAATCTCATATTACAGATGAGGAACATGTACCACAAAGAGATTAAGTAATTTATCTGAGGTCACACAGCCAGCAAATGCTTGGATATGAACCCAAATCTTAAGTATGACTTGAACTCCATATACTTAATGAGGTTCAAGGTATCAGATATTTGTTTGAAATGGTTGTGATGACACTTTCTATTCTTAGATATAGATATGACCCAAGCTGGTGAGACAGGAAGCCTTTGGCTTTATGTGGATATGAAGATGTATATGCTATAAAAGAGGTTTCTGCTTGTCTGTTTATTTTGAAAAAATGAGATCATTTTGTGAAGAATAAGGCAGGTCATATAATAAGTTTGGGCATTTGTCCTGCAGTGATTGGTCCTAAGCAGTGAACATGGGGGTTGAAATGCAAGCACTGTCTGCTGATAATAATACCCAGTTATTCTATTAATGTTTTTCCCCACCCCCAGATATTAAGCATTAAAAGTATTTAGATTTAATACTTAATATCTTTGTTTAGAGGGAAAGGAGAAGGAAGCACAAAGCTCGCCTCTCCTCAGACCCCTCAGCCTCTTTGAGATGCCACTGGAAAAGGAGGGGGCGGGGGTGTCTGATACAATTATATTGCAGTTCACAAATAAATTGATGGTCCTTCTTCAGAGGGTTTCTCACTTTAAATAACTGATGATACACATAAAATTAGACTAACACATAGTATAATGTTACATATTCCTGAACAGATACATATTTGGTATATTTTATCTGTGATAGTTTGTCCATGAGGGTGTTGAATAAGTGCATGAAAATTATATTGTGTGCTTAAAGATGGTAGTTTCACTTGTTATTTTTATTTGTGCATTTATTTACAAATGTATCCAGTCTTCATCTACGTTTTATCAAAACTTGCTTGCAACAACATTTTTGCACCAAAAATGAATATATTCTTGAGGTGTGACTTCTCTCATGCATGTGTGTAGTCAGACCCTCACCCCCATCGCACTTCACTCCCCTGCTTCTGCACTCAAGACTTGCCACTGAGTGAGGCAAAACTATTAGGGAACTTGAATTTTCTGTGCAGGTATTGCAAGACTGCATTTAACTGTGACATTCTAGTTTGACCTCTTCATTACTTCCTGTCTCTTCCTTCTTTTCCCACCCTTGGCTTGGAGCATCGAGGCTACCCCCCAAAAGAAAATGATTACGTGATTATGATCCCAGGAGAAAGTAGTTGCGGCGAGTCTTCTAAATCATTTTTGGGCACATCTCTTATTCCACTGGCATTCATATGGCCCCTGATTACAAACATGCAGAGTTCTTGAAGATTGATTAAACATTAAAAACACAGCAGCCTTTTGCATTTCTAAATGAAAATCATTAGAACAGGCTATTAAAAATGGCAAGAGAGTACATAGCCTATGGGATGAAACATTTAAGCTCATATTTTTCTGGTGTAAGTTTTTATGGTGGAAACCGTGTGCGAAATATTACTCAGTTTACACGTCCTTTGAAACCCTCTGCATGTTGCTGTCTCTGTGGCGTTTTACTAAAAAGTTACAGTGGCTTCAGTGAGATTTTGTGATAAGTTGAACTCCTCACAGCTTGATCCGTCCCTGACTTTGTAGTGGAAACCACTGTTGTTGAGTGGAACACAGGTCGCTAGTTGCTCTGCTGGACCTGGCATTCGACCCAAATGACTCCTGTTTATTTCTAGCTGCCTGGTGGCTCCATTTGATTGCTCTTCTGATGCATGCCTCTGAATATAGACAGAGGTGGGATAGTATTTTGGGGTTCAATATCTAAAAGCACAGCTTAATGATCTGGACCTTCCCAGAGAGCAGATTTCCTGGTTTGTGGTTCGCCCTCTTGGAGTTGAGACTGATGCAAAGATGTTGCTGGGTTTTATAGGCTGGCCTCTTGGGATGTGGCAGCTTGCCATGATGCCATCAGTTTAGACTAATGATTGCACAGAATTCTCATGAAGCAGATGGCTACTCACCACAATATTAATATTATTTTGCTTTGTACATTTAGGGAAAAAAGTCATTTCCACAGTTGCAAAGGAAAACCTTGCTTAGATTTTATAAAGAATGATCTGCAACAGAAATAACATGCTGTCAAGACCTGTTTTATATGCTTTCATTATCAGTGACAAATTGTGATATTAATTCTATAGCAAATTTGTGCTTGGGATTTTAGCATCATGCTCAGCCATTTCCTTCCCCTGCATAGCTCACTGTAGAATAAAATGCTATGAATTTTACCTTGGAGGGATCAACAGCTGGATTTAAATGTCATCCTGTAATTTGCTTGGAGATACTATTGTTTATAAATTTGAAGAGTGGATATTTTTTGACAGGGTTCAGAAGGAAGTGGACGTTGGCTGTAATAGCTTAGATAATCCAGGTAGCAGAGACATGTCTGCCTGGATTCCCCTCATAATGTAGCCAAAACAAAAGAAGTGTATTTTGTTGGAACCAGTCAGGTAATTACTCCTGTGCTGTTTTGTTTTGCTGATGACATTCTGGTTGTGTGTGTTGGGAGAGATGATGGTGACAGGCCAGTTCATGCTGATGGAATGGCTGTCCTGTGATCTGTGTAATTCAGCACGGAGTGCCAATCATCATTTTATTGTGATCAGTGTTCTAGACTTCTGTAATGCTATTTTCAGGATAACTCACAAAGGTAACTCAGGAATGACTACTATTAGGGCACTAGGGAATTTAACATGACTTTGCCTCAAGCATAAGAATTTTAAAATTGGGGACACAAGAGTGAAATGGAACACTTGGCAGCAGTGTGTACTTCCTGTTCATTTCTCAGTCTCGACGCCCAGCGTAGGCAGACATGGGGTCATTGTGTGTAGCTTTTTTTTTTTTAATAGACCAGATGTTTGGAAAAGGTTTTTCACTTGCTTGGTTTTTAGAGTTTTTGAATTCCTGTGAAGTCTTAAAACATAATGTATAAAGAAAAGAAAAAAACACCCTCAACTAATTTTTGTATCTAGTAAACTAATAAAAGAGACATAAAATCATCAAAAAATAGGAAACGGCTCATGAATAAGAATAGAAGAAAATCCTATCTTTGCACAGAAAGGGTTGGAAGGAAGACTGAGTAAGGGACAATAGTCTTATTCTACTTAGGTCTATTTTGAACTGTTAGTAATTCATTTCCAAATCCAAAATAAGAAAAGTAAAGTCCTATTCAGTATCCAAACGAGTGTTCCTTAACAAACCATCCTTAATTATATTCGACATCTAGTTTTTGACCATTTAGCAGTTTTTCAGCAATAAATTAGAAGGACAGGAGGTGACATGGTGTTAGATGGAAGTTTAATGACAGTGGAAGTGACAGCTGCCCTTGTGTGAAAAGAGAACAACAATCACCACAAAAAAGCAGATATTGAGGGTTATTATAGTGGAAACACAATGATGAATTCTTGCAAAGGTGACTCTGAAGTTTAAGAAAAGTTAAATTATAGTCACTTTTCCTTAGAAAGCTAGTAATGACTTCTTTAAGAAGCTGATGAATGAGTTAATGGTGAAGTTTAGCGTATGAATAAGTGTGCTTCAATAATTTGTAAAATTCATTTATGTGGAATAGTAGATTTCCAATGATGCAGTTCATTAGGTGTCTTTGTATTTGAGTTGGGTCATATTAAATCAAACACTCTATCTCTCCCTGGGTAGTGATACAAGGAATACTGGTGTGGGTCAAATATCTGAAATTATTCACTTGGAGATTCATTCCTTTAGGCCTTGAAGCCATTTTCATTTTCACAGTCCTCCTGTTAAAATTAAAATGCCTATAGGGAAAGAAACTGTACCTTGGTAATACATGGGTATTACATTATTGGACTACTCTGGCAGTTAAATACTATGAGGATTTTATGCAGGATGAGTACTTATTCATTTCTTGAGCTAAAACTATCTTGGATACCGAGGAAAAGATTTTGGAGGTAAACTCAGCTTCTTTCAGTGCTATAGGACAGTTGTGCAACTTTCATTTTCACCTTCCCATGGAATAGAAATCTTTCAAGCTTGATGCACTGGAAACTTGGTGCTAGCTCTAGCTGATAAATTGATCAGTCACTCTTTTGGACTAAATGACAAGCTTGCTGATACTACAATTGCAAAATAAACCTTTCAATTAAAGGACACTTGATATGCAAGGAGAACTAAAAAATGATTGACAATGTTGCATACAATTGCTAGAGAAATAAGAACTATATGCAGTTACAGCTAATATATATACTGACATGGACAACTATGCTTCTGGTTAGTAATAACAAGAGAGAAGAAGAGATGGAGACTGCAGAAGGCGTGAAAGAGATGCTGTGGCTGGTGTGGAAATCAGGTGAACTCTTGGCCACATGGCCCGCCTTGTTTAGAGAAAGCACCGATGATAGGCTCTACCAACCGCAGTTCCATGCAGAAAAACATTCTGTAGGAGGATTGCTCAGTTTTAGGGTAACCATCCATTCTAGCTTACTTGCAATAGTCCCAGGGTATGCATGTTGTACTGGTGTAATTATTATTGGTGCCTTATTTTACTGGCAGATGTGCTTTGACTTGAGCAATAAATTACTATGTGGCCACTCCACTTAATTTTGAGTAAAACAGAAGAGAAAAATATGGAGCCAATTTTGGAACTGGTCATTCACAGATAACCTCTCTCACAACCTCTTATTTCCTTACAAGGGAAATAATGAAAACATACCTGACAGTCATAAGTCTAGTTTCCTACCTAGTAAAGAAATGACATCAAACCCTACAGCAACTTCAACCTTTCCCCTTTACTGCCTTTAGGTTCTATGGAGCCACCTATGTTCACTATGGAATTGATAATATCTAGGAATTGATAATTGAAAGATGAGCATTCTGGATGAGAACTGTGGAAATAAACAATGCTGGACTTCTGTGTTTATATCTGACAGTGTATCAGCCAGAAGTAGGAGGGGAAAAGTGAAGTCTAGAGAAATGTTAATATTCCCTGCTGCATCTGGCCTGAGCACTGTTCCTCCTTGGCAACCCACCCCCACTTCTAGCTGGCGAGGTTGTTGAAATGAATTTATCATCCTTTGGTAGTCATTGACACTGACAGCAGTGGACAGTAAATTTTTCACACTCTTCATGAATGGGTCTGGAAAGCAGTTTTAGAAATTTTCAAAGTGATTTTTGGGGGCAATATTCATTATATCAGGGACATATCCTTGCAAACATGAAGAACAGAAGAGCTAACTCTCAGCAATCACACATAGTTGCTTTTAAGGTGTTTCTGGTTTTAAAAATCCTACTTACTAACTTTATATTCACTCTTATGTGACATTGGTATGTTTTTTGCTATTGGCTCTTGGAATGTGTTAGTGTGTAGTTATTTACCCTTGGTGAAGGCAATTGAGGGATTTCTGAATATTGTGCTCACCTAATCGGACCATATCTTATTGCATTTTTGGCATCAATTCAGTGCCTTCATCTTTGTCTTCTTTTTTGCTTCTACCATGAAAAAACTCTTGAGGACAATTTTGAGGATCAAACAGGAGGATTCCACAGGGCATAGTACAAACAGGTAGTAGAAATATGACAGATATTAGGAGGACACATGAAGTATGGGGTGAAGTGAAAAAGAAGAACTTAAGATAGTGAAGTGCAGGAGTGTAGTCCTTAGGACCCTCAATACTGTGATGTAGGCATGAAGAGAACAGTGTGTTAGCAAGCGTTCCAGATATTCCATCAAGTAAGAGGGGAATGTGACTCCTCAGCAAAAGTGAAGTGGTAGCAAGGACCTCTGATTACTAATACAGTGTAGAACCCTGGATCTAAATCCTAGCAGCTCTCCCTAATAGATCTGTGACTTTAAGCAGATTGCTAATGTCTCTTTGCTTCAGTTTCTTTATCTTAAACTGGACATAATTGCAGTATCCATCTAATAGGGTTGACATGACTCAGTCTATAAAAAGAGCTTAGAAAAGTCACAGGCACATAATGAGCACTCAGTAAATGTTAGCTGTCTAAAAACACCCTGACTGGTAGTTTCTGGCATGATCCTCTCCCTCTAGTGATGTAAAGTGTAACCGAACATTGCTGAGCCAGGAAGGACTTAGCTAACAGGACAGGCAGCAATGTAGCCCTGTAACGATAGTAGTATTTCTCTGTGACAGTGTGGATTCTCAGCTTGAGTTCACAGTTCCTGACTAGGCCACGAAAGACAGAGTGCTGAATGATTACCAAGTAGAATGGGACATTTATGACCAAAAGTCTAGGCATCCATTGGGAATACCAATTGGCCCTAAAGCAATGATTTGTTGCCCTTTGATGGTAAGTGCTAGAAAAACAAAATATCTCATCTTTTCTTGTTCTCTTCTTGTTCACTCTGTGTCCTTAGAGATGGTGCTTAGTGCTAGGGAGAGTGTATTATCCGCTTCTAGTGAAGGATAAACTATTCCTTATAACTGGTGTGTCTCAAAGTCCTGTTGCTTACCTTCTTAAATCTAAAGCATCTTGAACACTGATTATGCAAGTGAAACAGACTCTCCCAGTTTCTCATATCAGTGCTCAATAAGCTAGCTTTCTTGAGTGTATCTAGGACTGTGCTGAGAATAATGGGCTTATCAGACATTTTCCCACCCTCAGTGAATTTACAGTCTACTTGTGAAATAAAATAGTGTGCTTTTAAAGAATACATGTTTTTATTGATTTCAGAGAGAAAGGGAGAGGAAAAGAGAGATAGAAACATAAATGATGAGAGAGAATCATTGATTGGCTGCCTCCTGCACGCCCCACACTGGGAACTGAGCCCCACAACCCAGGCACACGCCCTGACTGGGAATCGAACCTCAACCACTTAGTTCACAGGGCGATGCTCAACCACTGAGCCATGGCGGCTGGGACAACATTAGTGTGCTTTTGAATATTATACTGCTGGATATCAATGCAATTACTGTGTGTAAAAACAAACAAACAAACAAAAAAACCTTTCAACCCCTTCTTCATATGTGTTCCGATAGTGCAGCCCTTCCTTTCTGACTTGTCTTAATTCACCATCCTGGTAGCACAACACCCAATGCAGTGCACTGGCTATGTTAGCAGTGTTGTGGGTTACTAATGAGGCTGGTAAATTAATCACTCCCTAGCTTGTTTCTGCCTGAATAAGGAAAAGACCCTGTTTTCCACATGCTTTTGTAATTTGTCTGCTCTTACATAACATTTTTGTACCTGAATTCTTAAGTGCTATTTTTAACACCTTGATTTAGTTGTAGTTTTTTAAACTTCCTTTTTTTTAATTTTAAAAAATATTTGAGGTCATCTATGTGAGATGCCTATTACAGTGTCTAAGACACAAAAAGTGATCAATGACAATTAATTCAACTTAATCATACATGTTTGTTCTTCCATATACACTTCCAAATCATTCTTTTCAATCATGTAACACATCTAAGTCCATTTCCTTTCTATGCATTTATTCTCACATATGGAAGATGAAAACTAAAATGGGAGGGGTATTATCTCTCTCCCCTGGGAAGGAACACAGGCCCAAGTAGTATATTCCGTGGAGCAAGAGTAAAAACAATAAATGTCGGAATATACTTCCCATTAATCAGGTAAAATTATGTTCCTATGTTCACAGCTTTGTATTTTATTGTATAAATTCTATGCTCTTTTCAGTCAATGCTGCTGATTGTACTGAGCAATGGTCACTACAGACTACTTTTCGCTTTCCATGCGGTGTTCCTGACTTGTACCCAAAGGCTTTCTCTCAGGTAACTTGCTCAGTCCTTTCAGAGCAGCAACATGGGACATCATTTTAAAATCTTGCAAAACCTCAGGTTTATACGTGGTCATATTATTTGTTTAGTCTTTAGAAATACTCTTTTTGTACAAAGTAACTTTCATTTTTTTTCTTTGAACTGGACTATAAAACATGGCATAGCATGAATTGGATTGTCATGATTCTTCCTCAAATTTAGGCTTTCTTGTCACTGGCAGATTATTTTTTACCTCTTGGAAGATTAATTGCATTGTGTCATTCATCTCAGAGTACTCCTTTGAGATGAAGTAAGAAAATAATAAATTTGGTTCTACACACACTTAAAAAATATATACTTCTTTTATTGACTTCTGAGAGGAAGGGAGAGAGAGAGAGATAGAAACATCAATGATGAGAGAGAATCATAGATTGGCTGTCTCTTGCATACCCCCCACTGAGGATGGGGCCCACAACCTGGGCATGTGCCCTTGGGGGAATTGAACCCAGGATCCTTCAGTCCAGAGGCTGATGCTCTATCCACTGAGCCAAACCAGCTAGGCCTCTACATACATTTCTAAGTGGGCGATTTGTTAGAAAACTATGACCAAAATGGGAAAAATGCCATCAGTTTCTGGAGGTTTCTGGTGCTCAGGCCTGACTGCACTCTGGCTTTGGTTAGAGCGCTCTCAGGTGGGAAAGCTGAGGTCCACCTTCCCCTTCCCATCACAGGTTTCACCAGCTCTGATTCTCTTGCGCATCCACCAGGCTGCTTTGGATGTATATTCAGATCATTTGGCCATTTCTATTACAGCATCCCCTGGGGATACCAAAAGACTACCAATTATAATTTCATTTAGAACTTGTATTAAATGGAACAATCTCTTTTAATTTTACCAGACAGTGAAATTAATTCAGACTTTAAAAATATTAATCTGAATGAATGAAGATGAAGATATATAATATTAACTCTTCACTTTAGAGCTTGCTCTCTGTCCATTATTAGAGATGAACTCTGGCTACAAAAAATGCCCACAAAACAATCAGAAGATTGTGTTATTTTCTTTTACCTAGAGGACTGGTTTGTCTTTATTTGTGTTGGTTGGTAGTAAAACCCAGTGCCCAGGAAGATGAAACACTGGTAGATAGTCCTCAGAAATGGCTCAGAAAATTTATCCCATTTAGACCTCATCTCTGATGAAGCACAGCCAGTATCCAAATACATCCTCTTGTCAGCAGCACACAGTGTTTGACACTCTTCAGGTTTCTATTATATTATACAACTACTATCCTTTTTTCCAACTCTCAATGGACAATTAACTATCTCACTGAATTCTTATCTAGTTCTGACTAAAGGCCAATTATAAAAACTTGTGTTAACTTGAACCTTTGGCTATTACAACCCTCTGTCTTTTGTAAGATGGTCATGATAGGCTTTTAAACTCTGAATCTTTTATTTTTTTATGTCCTATTGATGTGAAGCAAGAAGTGTAAGGTCCAAAAGAAACTGAGATAGAAGAGAAGTAAGGATTGTTTGTGATTTCAGTTCTATAACTGCATATAGTAAATAATGATGCATTCAGTAAGACAAATTGGAATGAGAAGGCAGGAGACATAAAAAATACCTATACATCCCTTTTCTGTAACTTTTTTTCATATCTAAGACATAGACTTTTATTTGGAGGAGAACTTATAAATCATGTCGGAGGCCGTTGCACTTAATGCGATGTCTGTATGGGTGACCAGTTGGCATGGCAATGATAGATGGACTCATACAACTGGGTCTGGTGGTTCAAATGTAGTTCACTTTGGCAGTGACTAAAAGTCTTTATGATCCAGCAATTGTTCAGCGACCTGGATGAAATGAATTGGTCTCTTTCCCAGTGAATAGCTGTCCATGTCAGAAGACTAGAATGTAACCGGTACTAATTGTCTCCCTGGTTGATAGTTTCCGAAACAGAGTTAAAGAGGTCATAAAGAAGGGTGATGAAATGCTCTGACTTTTCACACCATCGCTCATTTATTGAGCTCATTGCACCAGGTCATCCCATATGCTAGGCAGAGAGGAGGAAACCATTCATTGTTGCAACCTTAGTTAAACCGAGCCTATCTTAAATGACACGTCTTCAATTCTCTTGATTATCTCTGTGACAAAAATCTTTATGCATGCCAAATCTAGTCCAACACCTTCACCCTTAGGGGAGGAGGGACAAAAACAGAAGAAGTGTTAAGAGAGAAAGTAGTCTTAAAATGACAAATGCTTCTGCTCATTTAGAGCAAAGTCCAGATTTAAAAGATTTGTGGAATTAGCTTCATAGTTTCTTTATAATTACATCCCACTGTGTTAGAGTTGATTTAAAATTTATTCTCATCAATGCTTGTCCTTCAGGACCCATTAGAATATTTTTAAACTTTTTGTCCTACATAAAATGAAGTCCAGAAGAATTTTCCCTGGATGGGAGAATTAATAATGTGAAGATGTTGTTCTCTATGAAAAGAATTAAAAGAATAGAAGTCAATCCCAATCAGCATCCACACAATTGGTGTAAAGTCCACAGGGAAAAATTCCAAGAGAGTTAATAATAATGAGGTACACACAGTAATATTAAAGAGATAAAAGAGTTAGTGCAATAAAATAATGTGAGACTGGAAGTTAAATAGACAAACAGATCAGTGGAACCCAACTGGGCAGTGGCCACATACACACATCCCCACGTGTGGGAAGTTAGTATTTGTTAATCATGGTATTTCAAATCTATGAGATGTTTGGATAATTGAGCATTCAAAAGAAAAACAAAATTAGGTTTCCCCTCACACCATACACAAAAGATAGACTGCAGATGGATCAAAAGTCTAAGTATAAAAATTATAAAAGTGTTTGTGAAGAAAATGTTTGTGTTTGGAGTGGATTTCTGGTCCTCTAGTGTAGGTGACTAATATCCCTAATATTTAAAATTTAAATGCACAGTTTCTATAACTTAGAAATATAATTCTAAGGAACCTCACCTATAGTTATAGGTTCCAAAGCATATGTTTGTGCCCATCACAAACATAAATGTCCACCAATAAGAAAATGGTAAAATACAGAGACCAGAACCCATAGAGGAAGCACCATGGCCAGATCAGAGTACATAAAGATACCAAATTCTGTAAAGGACAGACAATCCAAAGTAAAAATACAAACAGCTAATGTGAAAATTGTTGTGCCATATATAACCGGTGTAGGTGACTAATATCCCTAATATTTAAAGAGTTTTTCCAATGCAGTGAGAAAAAATATTCACCACTTAGTAGAAAAATGGGCAAAGAATATGAACAGTTACTTCAGAGATGAAGAGCTGGAAAGGACTGATGAACAAATAAAAAATTGTTCAGCTTAAGTACTAACTAAGAAATGAAAATTAAAACAGTATACCTTTTTCTGGTTATTAGAGTGGGACAGTATAAAGAAAATTGAAAACATCCTGTACCATGCTATGCTGAGGCATGAAATTGACCTTTCATTCTCTCCTGCGATGAAGTGAATTTGTAAAACATTTGGAGCTTAGTTTGATAATAAATGTTAAAAATTTAAATGCACAGTTTCTATAACTTAGAAATATAATTCTAAGGAACCTCACCTATAGTTATAGGTTCCAAAGCATATGTTTGTGCCCATCACAAACATAAATGTCCACTAATAAGAAAATGGTAAAATAAATCACATCACACCTGTACAATGGATTCTGTATAACCATTGAGAAGAGTGGGGTAGAGCTACGCACACTAGCATGAAAAAATGTTTTTGCTATATTGTTTAGTGAAAAAAAATGTGTAGTATAATGACAGTTCTTTAATCTGTGTGTGTTTGTGTAAATTTCTGTATATCTTAGGAAAATATTGCAAAGTATGTGTCCCCAGTTTTTGGAAAGTAGCGATAGTTGAAAAGATGAGTGGGACTGGAGAAGCCAAGGTGGGACCTTTACTTTCATAAAAAACTTTGAAAGGATGCGAATATGAATAATTGTTTGGACTTGAAATTTTGGGCTTTTCAGTTAGATAGGTTTTTGCCTGCATAGTAACACCCATGCATATACTTGTCAACTCCTCCCCCTCCCCTTTTTTATGTTAAGGCCAAAGCAGGAATTATCATTAGTCTGCTCACCAAAGGAGCAATTAGACCTGGCTAAGTAGGCCATTGACAGTGTATAAAGCACCACCATGGGTTCGAGGGTGCCACATTCTGGAATATAGATAAAAGGAAAGTGACCATTCAGTGCCTGTTGGGAGAATGTTTGCCTTCCTGTCACTGATGCTTAATTTCAGTCATTTGCCATTGGTTCCTTTTTTTTTTTTTTTAAATTCTTTGTTGTTTAAAGTATTACATAAGTCTACTTTTTCCCCCATTGACCTCTCCCTGACCACCTCCATCCCCCAACACATGCCCTCGCACCCTCCCCCCTCATCTGTGTCCATTGGTTATGCTCATATGCATACACACAAGTCCTTTGTTTGGTTCCTTTTTAAAAAATGAATGCATAATACCTATAATATATAACTCTCAATAAGTAAGTGTCAATTTTGCAAAATTATTGTCAGTTGGAAAGCTAATTTAAAAAAACCTTTGGGTTTTAAATTCAGTGTTTTAGTAACATGTGGATATTGTTAAAATGGGAACATCTTGCTCTTTCTTTTTGGTTGTTTTTGCACTTTTTTCTGTAAATAGCTTCAGTAGTTCATGTTGTCAAATTGGCATTTGAATCAAGGAGGGAATCTGTCATCCCCTCAAATAAAGAAGTGTGGCAAAATTTCCAAAAGACTAAAATGCAAAACTTGCTCCTATATTCATCCTATATAATAAAAGACTAATATGCAAATTGACCAAACGGTGGAATGACCAATCGCTATGACACATACTGACCACCAGAGGGCAGATGCTCAATGCAGGAGCTGCCCCCTGGTGGTCAGTGCACTCCTATAGGAGGACCACCACTCAGCCAGAAGCTGGGCTCATGGCTGATGGGTGCAGTGGCTGTGGTGCGAGCATCACCTGCCTCTGTGGCAGCACTAAGGATGTCCGACTGTCAGCTTAGGGCCGCTCTAGCCGTCATGTCATTCGGACATCTCCCGAGATCTCCTGGACTGCGAGAGAATGCAGGCTGGGCAGAGGGACCCTCCTCCAGTGCACAAATTTCATGCACCAGGCCTCTAATGTTTTTATAACAAAGCGTGGAAGTGCACTTTCTGATTTCTTGAAGTGAGGAATTACTTTCTAAGGTACCAAATTTCTTGAAAAATCACTTTTTCTCATTCTTTTTCTATCTTTAGTATAACAGTTTCTGTTACTGGCTTTTGCAACAAGTTTGTTATTTGTTTTTACTCAGCACACATCAAACTAGATATTTATATTTTGATATCTAATTTTTTTTTTAACCATTACCAGTATCCTAATTTATAGCTATTATGTCAAAATGATATCTCCCATATGGGAGATATTTTATTACCAGATTGTATGAGAATGATTCTTCTGTCTATACCACAGCTTTCTGTTCTCATTTCTTCTAAGGAACATTTTTCTTTTTCATAGGTAAAATCTTAATTTAAGGGATCAGTGATGGGGAGTGATTATGGCATTTGCTCAATACTAAGCTAGTGAGAAGGAATTATGGAGATCAATTTCCCTGAAAAGCTGCTTTGACTTGCTAATCTGTTACTAAAGATTCTCTAATATTTTAGTTCTGTAGCACCTCTTGGCTTTCATAAAGTAAAATAAAACATTTACCTCTGACCTCTTTACAGTCTGTACAACTCCCTTTATACATGAAAGGGTGGAGACTGATAAAGAGGGTTCCCACCTGGTGGCAGGACCGGTCTTGAAAGAGCTCACCTCTTGCTCAAGGGGAAGTGGCCAGGAAAAATGACCTTCACGTTCATTATATTCTTGATCTTCCTGCTAAAAAAGAGAGAAAGGAGCCCTGGTAGGGGTGGCTTAGTTGGTTGGAGCATTGTCCTGTACACCAAAAAGATTGCAATTCGATTCCCTGTCAGGGCACAAACCTAAGTTGCAGGTTTGATCGCTGGTCAGGGCATATACAGGAGACAACCGATCTATGTTTCTTACATCTCTCTCTCTCCCTGTCCCTCTCCCTATCTCTAAAAATCAATAAAATTATATCCTTGGTTGAGGATTAAAAGAAGAGAGAGAGAGAGAGAAAGAGAGAGGAGATAAAAACATAAAAAGCTAAGAAAAGTTAAGTCAAAATCAAGGCAGATTTCAAAAGACACTTATAAGTGGATATTTATATAACTACTAGAGGCCCGGCGCATGAAATTCATGTGGGGGTATGGTCCCTAAGCCTGGCCTGCGATCAAGGCCATCTTCCCCAGTTGTCCACACCTGGCCCCGCCCCCCACTGCCATCCACCCCCAGTTCCCTGTTTGCCGTCAGGTGATCGGTGCCTGACAGCTGGGGAAAGGGACTGACAGGTTGGCTGTTCCTGCCTGCTCACTGGCCCCGCTCCCACCGTGGGTGGCCATCAGGCGATCGGACCCTGACGGCCAGGGAAAGGGACCAAGAGGTGGTCAGTGCACCTCATAGTGACTGGTCCAATGGTCATTCTGGTCACTCTGCCTTTAGGGTCAATTTGCATATTACCCTTTTATTATATAGGATTTTATCCATGGGAATAAAAGTTAACAACTGTAAAAGCACTTTGGGGATAAATTCATGAGATTTAGTGGTGGCAATTCAGATTCTAGGCAGGCAGGTCCTTGATGTCAGCTTTGGAAGTAGAACAGCTTTTCTGGCTAAATATCAAGAGCAAGGCACAAAACTGTTGGAACACATTGAACTGATACTTCTGAGTGGACCCTAAATAAAAATAATTTATATGTGTCTTAGTAATGAAACGATGCAGACATTATTTTCAGTGAAAAGCACTGTGATATAATAAAGTTTGTGGAAGCATTTACTAGTAAGTCTGGGTTGAGGGGATGTGTGTGCAGAGCAGCCTGTTGACAAATAGAAGCTTAACTAAATAACTCATTGTGCAGGGACTAAGGGTGATGGCCACTTATGCCAAGGGGCATCCAGGGCCTGCTCACTGGGGTGTGTACAGCAGTGAGCAAGCTTAAATGACTCGGGTGTTCAGAGAAGGAACACAGCCATGAACAAGAGCTGCCGTGCACCTGTGTGGTTCGGCAAGGAGCAAAAGCACACACCACCCTCATTCCCCTGCGTGCTCGGGAATTAGGCTTCTCTTGTCTGGTTTGCATGTTTATTGGGCAGGAAATGATCTATGATCTATCAGTTTAACTTAGAACTTGTATTTTCGATGGAACTGACATTGGGTTAAAAAAATCAATAAAGACTTAAAAGATAAAGTAATGTTATCTTATTGACAGCTATCAATAATGGATAATGAGGCCTTAGTTTGCACTTTCTTGAACAAATAATGACTTGAGCCTGTCAATAAGTTATAAATGAAATTCTAATGATGTAGAATTTTTAGCTTGAATTCCAGTCTTAGACATTCATATAATGAATATGTGGAAAAGTGGCAATTTGAGTGTGAGAATTCAAGTATGTTTTAGAAACGTTTTTCAGAGATGAAATGGTTTTTATTTAAATGCATAGGATAATATTATTACAATTTCCTTTAAATTTTTTATTTTTGAAAGTATTACAGATATCCCTGTTTTTTCCCCATTGACCCATTCTAGCCTGCAACCACCCCCTGCCCCAGGCTTTTGTTTTATTAATTTTTTTTTTTACAAATAGTTAGATTTTTAAGTAAAAATACTTTCCCCCTTTGCAAACAGAACTATTGCACATGTATATGTGAGTACATGTGATATGACACAGATTTTTTTCCAGTTTATAGGACATCATTATAAATGTATTGAGAAGAAAGGAAGTATAAATTGCTCAGGCAATCTAATAAAATTCAGTTAGAAATAATTGAGTTTAAGATACTCAAGTTAGTATCAGTTCAAGATAAAAATACATTTTTGTATTCTGTGCAAGTAAGGTCACTGTTATAGTTGCTATTTTTTCCCTGATGTGGTTTAAAATAGAAGAGGAAAAGTACAACTCCAGACGCTTTCCATTAGGTTAGCTTTCTAGAAAATTAGGATCCTCAGAAAGGGAGCGATGAAATAGATTTTTTTTAAAAAAAATTCTCTCCTCTGTGCTTTATTCATAATAGCCAAAACTTACTAGTAGTTAAGATATTCTTTAATAGGTGAATGGATAAACAAACCATAGTATACCCATGCATGCAATAAAATATTATTTGGGATAAAAAGAAATGACCTATTAAGCCACGTAAAGACCTGGAATTTAAGATACTTAAATGCATATTGCCAAGTGAAAGAAGCCTGTCTGAAAAGGCTGTACACTCTGATTCTATTTGACATTCTGAAAGGCATAGAGATGGAAAAAGATCAGTGGTTTCCAGGGGTAAGGGTGAATTAGAGAGGAGGTAGGAAATAGATGGAGCATAGGAGATTTTTAGGGCATGAAACTACTCTGTAATGGTGGATACATGACATCATGTATTTGGCAAAACCTATAGTTGAAAAAATGGATGAAATACTATGAATTAGTATATCCAATATTTAGAAGAAAAAAATGAGAATTGTACTGGGGAGATTATGCTCTAAAATAAAGACAGTAATTTTTTTTTTTTCTGACTGGTAGCAGACCTTACATTTTTTTTTTATCCATTTTTACATTTCCTAATCCTATATAATAAAAGGGTAATATGCAAATTGTCCTCTTGAACTCCTGAGGGGACACTTTGCATATTAGCCTTTTTATAGATATAAAAGCACAATATGCTAAGTGTTCGACTGTTCGACCATGCGACCAGTTGCTATGACGTGCACTGACCACCAGGGGGCAGACGCTCTGACCGGTAGGTTAGCTTGCTGCTGGGGTCTAGCCGATGGGGATTGGGCGAGACAGGCTGGACATGCCCTGGAGGCAACCCCCCGCAGTCCCTCCCTGGCCTCTAAAATATTTCTTCTAATTTAATTTCCTTTCAGTGTGCACAAATCTGTGCACCAGGCCTCTAGTGTCTATATAAATCCCACTATTCCTTTGTCCTGATCATTATCCATAAGTAATTATTCCTTGTTTTGTATTAACTCTAATATATATTTTTTCATAAGTCATATTGAATACTTACTGTTTCTCTCCAGGGTTTTTCCCTATGTAACAGTAGGTTCTTTAAAGCAAGGAATTTTGACCATTACCTTTGTATTCCTAGGACTTAGGAGGGTACCTGGCATTATAGAAGGCTCTCAAATAATGTTTCCTAACTAGAGCTCAGTGATGAAAGATGGGTTAGGATAATACTACTCAAATTAACCGTGAATTATGTAAAATACACAGACTCTGATGAAAAAGCAATGATTATTGATTTGTTATATGAAGAGGGAACAATAGGGTTGAGGACAAATATTACATACTTCTTTTAAAAATGTATAATTGCATATCATTTCCAAAAAGTTCAATAGAAGTCCAGGAAATTAATATATGCTTCTCGTGTTGTTTTTTCTCCCCATTGCATTAAACTCTATGTAGCAATAATAGCTCTCTATAGAAGTATTTGATTCAATTATATAAATTTCTTGGTCTTAACGATGCTTATCAAATTAGTTCATTAAAGTAAAGAACATCTGACTAAATTTCAAAGTGCCTTCCTGAGATGAATGAGAACTTCACGAAACTAAAGAAAAAGAGTTAACTACTTAAAAAAAAATCAGAGGAGTTTTTCTCAAACTTTGTTCAAATATTTTGTGGTGAGTTTGGGCAACAGTGGGCAAGGGGCTCTGGCACTCTGGTTAAGTGCTGATGTGCTTCTGTTTGGAGAAGTTCAGCCAACCAGTTCTATAAGGGGAACATGAGGAGAGAGGAGTTGCTGTGATGGCAGTGACTGGACTGTGAATGGCACGGGTAATAAGCTTGTCTGAATCCCTGGTGACTCAATGGCATGCTTTACTTGCTAGCTTTCAAGTGTGAGTTACTGCTTCACTGCTGGCGACAAGGCTCACCTTCTCTTGTTTTTCTTCTGAATGCACTCTGCAGGAAGTAAGAGCCACAGCTCGCCTTGGACATTCCAGAGCCTGTGGATTTAATGGACATAGGGAATGTGTTCAGAAGCTTCCTGTTTGGTGATCACATCCTTTGTTCTTTTGTGTATGTCCTATGTGAACTTTGCTCCAGACAAATTAGCCCAAGGCAAGGCCTTAAAAAGAGATTCCAAGAAAGACACAAAATGCAAGAAAAGGGAGTACTCATTTAATTCTATTTAGTTTCTAGTTTTAGCCGAACATTTATCATTTTCACATTTAATTCCTTCTAAGAATGTTAGTAATTTACAGCTTATTTTGTTATGAGAATACAATAGCTTCTTTTCCCTAAAGTTTTAAGTACTGGTCAACTTTAGGAGCAAGAAATTCTTACATTTAATGGGGGAACAACTTGATCAGCATGCCTGCTTGAAGTTTTTACTGTCTGTAATTTGAGGCAGCAATAGGTCTAAAGAATAGTTTCCTTACTAACCTGGAATAATTTGATTACTTTGTCAAGTTAAAAAGATAAGCGAGAATTGTGATAATAGTTCAGGATAAAAATGTATTGTATTCTAGAATTAAAAAAAAAGTTGGACGGTCAATTATGTAACACAAACTTTGTACCTCTCTCAGTATAATACTTATTTGTAAGTGTGGCAATTTTTTTTCTAAAAGAGGTGAGTGACAAGAAGAGGACCTGGTTAAGAGCACTGTGAAATGGCCAAGCTGTGCATACATTGGAGCACATGTCTCTGCTTCTTATGGTCCCGAGGGAGACTTGATAGATAAAACACGGTCTGTGGTGCAGGCTTTTCAAATATACACAGAGAGCTAGAACAGCAAAGAGGACAGAGCGAAGTAAGCTGGCAGGAAATAGAGGGAGGGAAAAGTCGGGGTAACGAAGAGTATGACAGTAGAATAAAACAGGACAAAAGAGAAAGATGAGAGAGGAGAGACTTATCAAGTCCCTTGTAGTATGATCTGGGAAAGAATAGTTAGACCATCAACTTGTTAAGAGATTTATGAATGGGCCACACAGGATTTGATAATTTGAAACCTGCGGATATCTTAAGTAATGTTACCTTTAAGAAATCGGCAGTACCATGCTGTCTCCTTCAACTATGAGCCTCTTCTCAAATATCTTTCCTGTGAAAAGGCTGGAACTCAGAAGGCTTGTGATATGCTATCCCATATTTTTAAAGGCCTATCCATATTTTTGATTGGCGACCCTCAAAATGCCTGCCCACTACAGTTCCGATCTCTGAGGGAAGGGTTGCTGTTCAAAAGGGGCAGACTCACTGTGGGGCTTTCAGAACTCCACAACTGAAGTTGTGTCACACAAGTTCCCTCCACATCATACATCTGCGAGTTTAAATTCATGGAAACCCATTCCAATACAGTGAAATTTAGTAATAATGGAAGTGGATACCAGCTACTTCAACACAAAAGGATTTATCTATTTTTAGGGCTTGGTACAGCACACAGATACAAAAATATTAAATCGCCAGAAAAAAAATTAGTAGTGTTGTAAAGGATAGGAGAAGACAGAAGAGAACAAAGGACTTTTCTTGAATCAAATGCAAATGCAAATGACCTGCAAGATTCTGCAAACAGTCTTTCTCCTGACAATGAGATTCATGCGGTGAAATCCATTTCTGAGACTCATTAGCAAATGCTGTGATCTTGCTTAGTTTCTACAGCGGCCTCTGTTTTTTTTTTTTCCCAAATTGATTAGGAGACCTCTGATGTGGGAGAGCGAATCACTGAACTACCCCAGGTATTTCTGTAATTGGTTATCATGCTTAATTACAAATGTTTCAGCACAACCAATTTATTCTGGAGTAGGTTTTTCTTGCCTTTCCACCGCTGCTCCTGCAAGTTCTGTTTTCTGTTTTCAAGGAGAGAGAGAGAGAGAGAGAGAGAGAGAGAGATTGATTAACCTTCTCCTGTGCATGTTTTGGTTCTTAACAAAGCAGATTAATGGATTGATAGCTTCATTCAAGGCAGTCTATCAATAGTAGTAGTTGAAAATGAAATAAATGGAAACATGTATGTATTGGTTTGTAGTGGAAGGTCACTCATTGCAAACGATTACCAATCTTTCCTGGTTTTATTCTTTCCATTACCTCGTGCTGAGAGCTAGAAGTTCAGCCCTCTTTCCTCTCTCACCCTGTGATGGTGCTGGCTGACCTTCATGTATTCAGCCCACTGGCTCCTGAGCTCATCAGAAATAAATGGACTAGAATAAAACAGATGAGGGCTCCACATAGCACTGTTCATCATCTGGCGATCCTAAAGACCTGAGCAAGTGGCTAGTTGTCCTGGCTGCAGGCAGGGCACACATTACCTTCTCCACAGTCTCTTACCAACAGCCTGGAGCATTCCAGAGTCCAATGATGGGAGACAGGACTCTGGCCAGGGCACTGGCTTCCTGCCCCCTGCCTCAGCCCTTCTGTGAGGATCTGCATGAACTTTGCAGCACGGAAGAAAGATGGCAAGACCCCGAGTGTAACATCTTATCGTTAGAATGAGATTTAAGAAAATGTGGACATTTCTTTTTCCAGGCCCTTCTTGCTGGAGGCCACATGTCACAGGGGCACTGCTACCCATTCAAAAGTGTCTGCTGCCTGTGCTGTGACAGACACTCTGGCATAAAAGCAAAACACACCTTACCTGATGCCAACTTTGATTTCCAACTCGGTCTTTCAGATTTAAAGAGTTATCATCATTAAAAAAAAAATGAAGTAACCATTCAAATAAAGTGAGTTCTAAAATATTCCTACTACTAAAGAATGGGCGAGGTTAGATTGGAGTTAGTTTGATATCCCACAGGTGAAATTTATTGGGTTTGATGGGAAGTTATAAAGAGTTGGTGCTGGGAGGACTCCTGGAGGTAAATAAGGCTAACCTCCTCAGCTTCCAGATGACCGAGGTCAAAAGAAGTCCAATGGTTTCCCAGGTCCAGTAGTGGCAGAGCTGAAACCAGAATCTAGCTTTACTTCAGGTGTAGAACCTGCTTGATAGAAAAACGTTTTCTGTTTTCTTGTATTCACAACAACCAGCCTCCTCCTGTATAAAAAATGTTCTTGTCCCAGCTGGGTGGCTCAGTTGGTTGGAGCATCGTCCTGTACACCCAAAGGCTGCAGTTTGGATTCCTGGTCAGGGCACATATCTGGGTTGCAGGATCCATCCCTGGTTGGGGCACATGTGGGAGGTGGCAGATCTAGGCTTCTCTCATTTCTTTCTCTCTCTTTTGCTCCTTTCCTCTCTCTCTCAAGTCAGTGGAAGCATAGCCTTAGGTGAGGATAAACTTTTTTTTTCTGCCTTAAAGAGTAATTTCACTTTGCTTTTGTTGTGGCAATATATAGGTATTACCGATAATTGCACAGAATATAATAAATGACAGGGAATGGCATTGTAAGTTTTTCAATATTCAGAATCTAATGACACTATTTGTACTTGAGTCTTGAACATTTGAGAACACAGAGAAAGCACATTTCTTTGTGGCAAACATATCTATTTTACAGTTCCCAGTGTTTACTACCAGCATTTCAGTAAACTTTCATAAATCATTATTGAGGGTGAGAATTAATTTTAGGAGAAGTAGCCATTGGAAACATTCACATATATGTGTGAGAAAAACATTCCAAATGGGGATTATATAGTCACTGAAGGAAAAGCTCTTCTGTTATATTAGAGCTGCCAAAAGGATTCAGAGCTTGAAAGATCCAAATGACAGCAAAGCAGATTGAAGCCACTCTTCCCTCTCCATTCTCCTTTCTTTATGCATTCAGGGCTCTGCATCAAGAAAACTCATGTGTAAGGGGTGCAGAGGAGATCCAATTATACAGAGCTCTAGCTAATGTCTGATGTTTTAAGTACTTTTCAGAATTTTTGTAGGTCACTATAGCATCACCTCTCAATTTCTCAAAGTAATGAGGAAAACCTTGGAATACATGACACCTATACCCATAGAATGAAGTAATTAGAATTCATTACCAATTTTATTTCAATAGCTAATTGCACTTTACACTCTTATATTGAACAAAAATCTGGACAGCTGAGTAGCCGCCACTATAATTTATTATGTGAATATGGAGAGACTGGTTGAAGGCAAGATTTTGTTGGCCCAATGAGTATGCAAAAATTTGCACACAGTTTGATAAAAGAGCCATGGTCCACTTAAAATCATACATGACACAGTGGAAGTGGGGAGGGTAAGGGAGGTTCTTGATCAGTAGGATGGACACCCATTAAATTTGAGGAGCATGGAACTGGCCACCATGAGAAAGGTGGTGGTGTTGGCATTCATATGCATGTGAATGCACTCTGACACCTATAATGGGCCTAAATGGGCATGAGAAAAGATTTGAGAAACTTTATCACTTTTGTCTATTGAGGATAATGAACTAGGCAACTTTCTATTTGAGGGACATACCTCTATATTTTCTGTTCTGAGTCTTAGGTGGCATTAACCTTTGTTTGAAAACACCAGAGTGCTGCAGAAGTCCATAAAATCAACTCATCCCATTCTTGCCTCTCTTGCATTGCCACATCGATGTAATACAAAGAAAGAAATCTGATTGATATTTTTACTCCTGGAAAATTTCTGGAGTCCTCTTGTAATCTAGGCACTGTACTAGGTATTTCAGCTTGTTTATTGGGAACAAGCAAGAATCAGAAACATACAAAAAATATGAAATTTGGGAAGGATATTAGGACAACTAAAATGTGTAGGTATTGTATAAAACCATAAGGTATTATGCGTTACCTCAGGGCTAGTAAAATTATTATTGGAAGTCTTCATGACTCTTAGGCCTGAGGGGCAGATGGAACTCAGAGAGAGAGGACTGGCTGTGGGAGTTCTGACTCAGGGGAGGGATATAGTCAGTGAACAGTAAGCCTTTAGAGAAAGAGTTGGGGGAATAAAAACTTTTCCCCAACTCTCCTTCCTCCATCCCATCTCACGCTGGGCTTTCTACTGGCTGAACTCAACTGGAACCAAAGGAGAAGGGTGCTTGTTGATGCAGTTCATTATGGATCAACATTTTGATATACAGATCAGGATGTAGGTCAGGGGGTCAAAATGAAAGGGGGAGGTATTGAGGATACTGAGACTGTATGCTTCATCTGACTTCATTGCTTAAACAACCCAGGGAGGGGAGTGTAAGGCAGGATTTCCACTTGCAAACAACAGAAACCAACTTTGGCTGGCGTAAGCAGGGAATGATGTTGAGAGCCTTCTGCAATCACTGGGTCCTGGAAAACCACTGCTCTTCACTCTGGATTTCTATCAGAGATATTACTGTTG
Source organism: Myotis myotis (assembly GCF_014108235.1). Taxonomy (NCBI): domain Eukaryota; kingdom Metazoa; phylum Chordata; class Mammalia; order Chiroptera; family Vespertilionidae; genus Myotis; species Myotis myotis. The sequence continues at coordinate 24,444,790 of NW_023416357.1, read as the reverse complement.
CTGCTATTCCAGAAACTGCGGAAGTTACCTTTGCAGCCAGAAATTCTTCCTCATGGACTGTTTTTGTTTGTTTCACCAGCTGCTGATACAAATCTGGGGTGTCTGCCTGTCACTGGCTGAATGTAGGCTTCCTAACTGAGCTTTTCTTCATAAGAGGTGGCAGACAGAGCAAGTACCTGGCATTAATAGCTTTTAGTAGAGGGGCAGTGCCTCTCACTAGCACTTTTAGGCGAGGAAGTCTCCAAATTTAGGAATGGGGTTCCAGTGAAGGACGGCCAAAGAGCATGACAGATGTTTACTACAAGTAGGTTTTATTAGCTCCATTTTACAGATGAAGGCCTGAGGTTCAGAGAGGCTAAAAAACGTGCCAAATTTGCAGCTTTAGTTGGGAATCAAATCTCAAGTGTAGTTTTGGCTCTTTCTACTATGTCAAATTTTTTCTCTACTCTTTTAGACAATTCAGTCTGACTCCCACTTTAGTGATTTTTTCCTTTTTAAGATAGCACTGGATATTTTTTTGAAAGTGCAAATGATTCTAAAGTTAACTTGGATAAAGAAACATGTGAGAAAAACATCAAAAAAGAAAGAGAAAAAAGAATACTGAGAGGAGATATGCTTTCTGAGTATTAAAATATAATAAAATGCTGCAGTAATTGAAATAGTGTGCTGTAGGTATAAGGGTATGCAGATTAACACAATAGACTAGAAGTTCCAGAAGTAGATACACATAATATAATACTCCAGTATGTGATAAAAGTGGAATTTTAATATAGTAGAAAAAGGATAGATGAAAAATGTGTTTGGACAACCTGCTAACCATTTGATTTTTTGAAAAAAAATTACATGTTAACACTAATGAGTTCCAAAGGCATTAAATGATTTAATATAAAAAAATGAAAAAAAGCACACAAAATAATGTGTAGGTGAATATTTTTATAATATTGATCTGTATAAAGCATTTCTAAGTAATGGAGGCAGGGAGAAAAAACTATTGCTAGGTCGTAGTATATAAAAAGTAAAAACTTCTCCATGGCAATAGCAATATAGACAAATAATCACAAGGAAAAATACTTACCAAAAAGAAGTAAAAGGGTTACTAGCCTTTGTATGTAAGGAAACAATTCACAGAAGACATGAAAATGGCTGATTAACATATGAAAGGATGTTTAATCTCATGTGAAGTAGTATTCAAGTAAGTTTACATTACAACAAAATTAGCAGAAATTAAAGCAATTAAGGATGTCCAAGGTAGACCTGTGTGTGTGTATGTGTGTGTGTGTGTGTATGTGTATGTGTATTTTTATTTTATACTATTCTGTTCTGGGTCAAAATAAGATTAATTTTGCTGGAGAGTTACTTGGCTCTATACACCAAAACTCTTTAAAATGCTCTTTGACATAAAATTTCTCTTCTAGTAATTTTTCAATATGAAATAGTTCAACAGACATATAAATCACACAGGGATGAATATTGCAGTGTTATTTTTAATAAAAAAATTAGGAAAAGTGCTACTAAATATTCATAAACTTAGGATAGCTAAATGGTTCATGTCCATTTATAAAGTGGAATACTGTTTAGTCATGAGAAGGTAGCTATCTATTTATTGATATTAAAAGAGATGCATGTTATATTTTTAGTTGAAAAAATGAATGCAGTACTATGAATTAGTATATCCAGTATTTAGAAGAAAAAATTGACAATTGTACTTAAAAAAGAAAACCCTGGGAAGATTATGCTCTAAAATATAGACAGCGATTTTTTTCTGACTAGTAGCAGACCTTGCATTTTCCTTTATCCATTTTTACATTTCCTAATCCTATATAATAAAAGGGTAATATGCAAATTGTCCCCTCAACTGGGAGTTCAACCGGGGGGCGGTGCTGGCCCACCAACGGCCCAGGGCCCCTCCCCCCAGCCAGCCCGGTCCAATCAGCCCTGATTGGGGTGGGCCAGCCAGCCTCAACCCATGCACGAATTTGTGCACCAGGCCTCTAGTTCACTTATAGTAAGCATTGATAAGCATAATAAAAAAAACAAAGTTTTTTCTCTATTTTGAAAAGAATGAAAAAAGGTATATAATATTAAGCAACATATAAAGACTAATTTTCATGTTCTCATTTTATATTTTTGTTTAGTATAATTGTGTGTGTATGTGTGAACAAGAGTAACATAAAGCTAGAAAGAGGCAAGGAAGAGAAAAAGATGGAGGAGATAAAGAGTGATTTGTCCTAATTTGTTGTCTTCAGGGGGTATTGAGGGAGAGAATTTATTACTGTAACCTGCATCTAACTCCTGCCTTTTACCCAGAGCTGGTCCCTGTCCTCTTCATAACTGGTCTAGAATACTGTGGCTCTCACTTGCCCTCTCTCAACCCCTCTCTCCTGTATCAGTGCTGAGGCGAAGGGAGATGACCAGAGATCCTCAGAGCAGAGGGACATGAGCAAGCAAGAGGCTAGAAAAACTTCTCTTGATCACTGGATATTGCACTCTTTTGCTCAGGAAATGTGTTGACTTTTAAAGGGGGTCAGAGGAACAATATTTGGTGAAAATAGAAGAAAACAAGGGATTGGGGAAAGACACTTGGGAAGGTTCCTGAAATGTTGATCAGGATGGTTCATTGAAGGCCTGTCATCCTCACACTACAGGGGTCAGTGCGCCTTTAATATATAAATAAAGTGATTTCAGCTTCCATGCTGTGCACTGATAGGGACCTTGAACCTTGAAGCTTCCCAATATGTTTAGATGTGGTCAGGGTGTCTGTACCCAAAGCTGGGAGAGCTCACACCTCTCCTGCATTGGTGAATGCTGCAGCCTGACTCCCAATGTCACTGTTGATCTCCCGAGGCTGTGCTTTCCTACCATTTCACTTCATACAGGCACTACCCCTCTATTCAAGCCTGCTACAGGCAGCAGCTTTAGAACAGGGCAGGAGAAGGTGGGTGTGGTGAAGAAATGAATCAATATGATGCATTCGGCATGAGGTCTAGATATTTCTTAAAATTGATTGCTATTTAGAAATCCTTCCACCCCCCTCCCCAGCTGCTTTACAGATCCCCTCTTCCTTAAATTCTGGGACTGGTATCCCTCTCATTCGGGGGCAGAAACTTAAAATAGCATTTCGATATGGAGGGGAGAGGAGCTAACCATTCATATCCAAAAAAATTCCTAAGCTGTTTTCTTAAATGGAAGAGCCATTTTCCCCTGGAGATTAATTACACTGTTCCCATGTTTGCAATAAGAATTGGTTAAATATTCTGTTTTTTTTTTTTTTTTCTCCCAATTTATAATACTGGATTGGGACAAGACTGAGGAATGGTCAAGGTATTCTTGGGATCTTTATTCTGTCATGAGATCTTTCTTAATTCTCAGGGGCCACTCCGGAGGCAAGGTTAATTTTAATACCAAATAGATCTTCACTTGGGACAGAGTAGAGAGCCAACAGGGCCTCACATCTGAGAATTAAGTGGCTGTTCTATAACTGAATCAGTGGGGAGGGGCTGTGAATAGACAGAAGGAAGACATAAAAAAAGTGCAAAATGGAAAGGAAAGAGCAGGAATATCTCCTCTCTCTCTCTCTCTCTCTCTCTCTCTCTCTCTCTCTCTCTCTCTCTCTCTCTCTCTCTTTCTCTCTCTCTCTCGTATTAAGGAAAAGAAAGAACAGAGAGTCAGGCAATGAAAAAAGGAGGAGCTGGGTTCAAGTTCCTCTCTGAGTACTAGACTTAGAATGGATCATAGTGATCTACTACAACCCGAAATTAATACAGATATGGAGACAGGCTTAAAGAATTTGTGTCACTTGCCCAAGGCCCTTCAGTTAATCAACATAGATCAGAGACTAGAATTCAGATCCTACAACTACCAACCCAGTGATGGTTCTACTAACACATATATTCTTATAGGAGATATTAGACCAGCCAGATCATCACTAATTAATGAAATAATGTGGAACAGATATGGACATTAGTACAGCAACATTATTAATGATCTCAAGGGTTTGAGATTACCTCTTTTTGAGAACTTCACTACCTTTTATTTTCTCTAGTTATTAATAAAATTTAGTAGCTTTCTTTTTTTCTAAAACAGAATACTGTATTTAGGAAAGTACTTTCAACATGAGAGGACCCTAGTAGTAAGATATATAGGGATCAGTTCCTAAATTTATAATAATAAAAGTGTAATATGCTAATTAGACCAGACAGCCAAATGATCTTCCGGATGTCCTTCTGGACGACCTTCCAGACGAAGCCGGGGCTGCGAGGGCCAAGCCCCTTGCATGAATTTCATGCATCGGGCCTCTAGTAGTTGAATAATAATCTACTAGGAGCACAAATAATAGAGACCTGATGATAAAAAACAATTTTCTTGAGCACGCATATTCACGTTGGAGGCTATATGTATCTGCTCCCAGCTGGAAAAGATCAAAGGGCCAAAGTTCAAGAGACAACTTCAAAAGGCAAATCAGCTTTTTTTGACCAAGTTGGAGCACTTTGCATATAGGCAACTACACAGCAAGAACAGCAGCAAAGTGATCTGCCAAGCAAAAGGAAGAACATTTAAAGCAGGAGAGAAATAATTTTCTAGCAAGAAGGGCTGTGTGATGATGGTTCAGCTGGTGATCCATTATGCCTGTTAAGAGGCCAAAGAGAACTGTAGATCTCTGAGGTCCATGGGCCAGAGGCAAGGGAATAAGGAGAGGTGAACACTGGAATAAATGAAGGGCCGTAACAGCTGAAAGGGGCTGATGGATGTGCTGTGCACCTCAGAAGGCAGAGCTCTCAGCAGGAGAATAAAGCGTGCAGCAGAGCAGAGCTTGCTAGAACCACACAGTTAGGGAACTGATCCTCTAATAACCTCTTGTTTCAGGAGTTTATAATATGCTATAAAAAACCAGTCTCTAGACTAAAACCTGGCATGACCATACTTAACTGCATTTTACTGCCATCGCACAAATCCCCGATTTGCTGTTACTTTCTCTTAAATAGGGCTGGCTCTATTTTCAGCATTGCAGGTGCCAAGATGTTTTGTAAAAAAATTTCTGTAGAGAATAGGTTTGATTTTTTAAATGCAGAAACTGGATTTCAATTCTTAAGTTGAAATACTGGACTAGGCACCAAGGACTTTTGATTAAATCATGCCTATGTTCGGGCTATTAATTTCAACTCGAATGGTGTCTTTAGATACAGAAATCACTTGAAAGGCAGAGATATTCAGTCTCCAATGTATGAAGGTCATCCAATAGCTAACTCTCCTCAGTGGCTCTCATAACAAAAATTTTAGGAAGCTTTGAATTCTCGTACGTATTGGCAGTTCCATTTACTATCAAGAGGGAAAATATTTTATTTCATAGAAGAATCCATTGATACTTTAAAAAGTAGGTCCAATAAGAGACACAGTACTTTACATGTATATTTCAAATGTTGCAACTATCAGTAATGCATCTTACACCTTCACCTGATGATTTTATTTCAATGGTTGGTTATAATTATAAGCTCTCTATTCTATACTTTGAAAACGGGCTAATTAGCAATCTAGTTAAATGATTGTGCACAAATTCAGTGTCAAAAATAAATGCCAGATCATTTTATATCTGCTCTTCTTCTCTGTAGTGTTCTCTATGTCAGAATCAGTTATAATGAATGAATTATCAATTCACCAATCTCCAAATATAGTCTTTTCCTAGGTACATAGGATATTCACAAAGTATAGACAAAATAGGCTAACATTATAGAACATAAATTGAAGTAAAAAACACATAACTAGGGAACCAAAAGCTGAATTAAGCAATTTACAATATTTCATATTTTCTCAGATTTGTCACTTTGATAGTCCAACTGTTCCAGCTAATTATTTTCAAAGTGAATTGCTATTTACACTTGACTCTTGGTTTATTTACTTTCAAGTTAGAGGCTTAGCTTTAAGCAGATACTTTCATTTCAAAGGTCAAGTTAATATCTTCCCCCTTTTTGATGAAATAGGGGCTAAACATGCTCTGCTAGGGAAGACAATTTTGCACAATGGGTGGAAAACCTTATCTTTTTTCCAACTTTAAGCCACACATTCTCTTTTCCTTTCTTTTGTCACTAGGGTCAGTATGTGAAGGATTAAAAAGTGCCCTATGCTTTATTACTTTAACAACTCAAGACGGAGAGTTCGGGAAATAGACTAAGAACAAAAAAAGATCTCACTTGTACATGAATTCTTTGCAAGCATTTGGATTCTGTTTTCAAGGCTGAATTCTTTTACTTTGATTATCTGAACTATGAGATGCTGCCTTGCTTTTTTCAGAACCCTTCTTGGGTTCTTTTTGTGCATTTTGAGTTGTGCAAGTCAACTGGTATAGCAATTAGAATTTAACTGGTATGCAGTTGTTTTTGTTCAGTTTTCTGAAGTATTCTGTAGAATAAAGTTCTAACTGGGATTTGTTTGCATATGGTGCACTTGAAACATATAAAATGGGAGCATTCTCTAGCCTGGGTGGTAGCTTTCTGGAGGAATGCTTTGAGTTGAGTCTTGAACATTCAATATGAGCTGCCAACGCATTGTTTTTTAAATTATTTTATTTTCACATGAATTCCAGGCTGAAGGCACTATGGGTAAAAGTTTTCAGAGGTAAGAAAATGGTATGGTATGTCCATATAATTTTGTGCTGCAGGAATGTAGGGTATATGTGTGTAGAGAAGGGGAATGGTGCAGAGGAGAAAGATAGGGGATGAAGTCTGGTGGCTCCAGATGTGTAATGGCTTTGCCAAGGGAGTGTGCAGGGGAAGGAGGAACTCTTTGAAAGACTTTAGACAGGTAACCAATTGCATATGGTTAGACCAACTACTGAACATGTTGCCTTGTAGCCCTTTGAGATCTTCAGAATTCATTTTTTATACCACCTAGCAGGCTGCTCTCCTGGCTTTATGAAGTGATAATCTTTCAACCAAATAGAACAGTTTGCTGCGATTCCTGGTGGCAGGGCTCACCCTTTCTGGGGACTGTACATTTCTTTGGGCCTCTCCTTGCTTTTTCCCCTTCAGTGCTTTTTACAATGCCAGATGCTTTCCCAGATATCTTGTCAAACTATTGTATTACTAGGTAAATCGAATGAAAATTATTCCTCCCTGTTATGTTTTTGCATTTGAGTCTGAATCCTCAGAAATGGCTTTCCTGGAGGAGATTTCAGGTCCATTGCAGCCATGGAGAGATGCGAGCTCTCAGCTCATCTCAAACTAGGCCATGTGAGTGACGACTTCAGAGACACTGGATTTGGTGTTAATCCGGTCTCCCTGTGAGAGGCTCACCATTACACCTTCTAAAACCAAACCTGTGTGAATGTATATTTAGATTTAGCATAATCATAATGGTGTGTGCATAATTTCTTTTCTTTCTTTCTTTTTTTTTAGTTTGTGCTTTCTAGAATCAACTAAGAAAGCTCTGTTATTTGATCCAGCTGATGTTCCCTTTCAGACGGCTGCACCAGCATTGCTTGCCCACTTCCTTTTTATTTCCTATTCCCTTTTAACTGTCTAGCTTACTTTGATATGATTTCGCCTCTCTCTGTAATGGCAACGAGAGAGGATGTTATTTCCCAAGGCCATGGCATAATATGCCTTTTAATTCATTTTAGGCTTATTACCTTGCAAATGTAAGAATGAATTAGGGTTCTGTTTGCCTGGGCCAAGCATATTTTAGACATGCTGAAAGGTGAAAGTATGCATTAGACCACATGTATGCTTGAAAGCCCCATTCTATGACAGAATTGGTTGTTAGAGGTTTGATACCTGGGTCTGCCACTTTTCTGCTTGTGCCTTTGGATAACCCACATCATCTATCTGCTCACTGCAGTTAAAGAGTAAAAAGAATATAATGTCACCTTCCTGAACTCCCAGGGATGCCATGAGCTTTCATATCAGGTGTGAAAGTTGCTTGAATTCCATGAATCCCATGCAAAAATGCTTATAAAACAGCTTAATAAAAAATGGTAAATAGAGAGCATATTTTGTTTTGGAAAACAATGTGTGTTTTTTAGAAACAATATTTCCACAGCACAATTACAGTTTAAAAATATTTTACTGTGACTTCTGGATCTTATTTTAACACATGATTTAACAATATGCTGTGATTTTGACAGCGTTATATATCTTTCTCTAGAAATCTGTAAGACTGTGCTGTTAATTTGAACCTAGGGAATGAATTAGGTCTCCAGTGAATATTGCCACCACTGGAACCTGATGTTCTGTTAACAATCCACAAAATAAAAATCACAGGTAATGCTACTGTATTGTGGAGTGACTCTTTCCAGTAGATTCTAGTACCTATTTTGCAATGCACTTTTCTTTTCTCAGTTATTTCCTCCCGATTGCACTCCGCTTCTGGCTGACCTATTGGTAACTCCAAGATAGGACACAGCATAACTTTATAGGATACTCTGTAACTTTAGGGGGAGGGGGAAAGGTTTTCAATTGACACAGAGACCGTACATTTATATGAAGTAATATGCATAATGAAGTACGCTTATATTCATATTTATAATTCCTTGTTACTATATATCTCCAATTCTTTGTGTGTCTGTCAGATGTGGCAATTTGCCGTGGGTACTTTCACAGGAGAGGGAGCATATGGTCAGCTCCCTAGATTTGAAAATTCAGACCATATATACCCACTAGTGAAATGATTTTGGAGATTATGGAGATTGCTTCCTTCTCTCTAAAGACTAGAGCTGTGATTCCCAACTCCAGTTTCATCGTCCTCCAGGGTAGCTGCAATCATACCAGAAAGTGGCATGAAAATTTTAAGACAAAATTAATTTTAACTCATTTTAAATTAAAAACAAATGCATGCCAAACTGTGCAGTTAAAGAGGGGTTATCTTGACATCCAATTCACGCCATGTTAAAGCTGAAAGAATTCATTCTATTCAATGCATGTTGTGCACGCTCTAGCCAGGAACTACATGAGATTTGTTCCTGGGACGGCCCTACTGAAAAGAGCAGGCCAGGGAGGAAGAAGTTCATTCTTCTATAGAAAACCCTTTTTCCAGATTTTCTAAGTAAGACTAGAAATAATCTCCAGACATTGTGAAGGAGGCATGATTATAGTTTAACATTGACCCCTGTTTTCTGGTAAATCTTAGTCCCATCTGAACTATACATAAATCTTCATGCTAGAATGAAAAATGTTTTGTTTCATATTCCCTTCATTTTATGTTGCCTGCCCCTCAGTATTCCTAGAGTTGGCTTAGAATCCTTACCTGATGTCATATACCAGCTGTCAATTGAAAGTACTCGTGGAAGATATCCCCTTACTTCATTGCATCATTACCATGCTTTTAGAAGAATTAGTACTGTGTCAATTAATTGTCTTTCAGGAGTAAGAACTTTTTTATTAATCATGTAAGTCTGGTCATCAATGTTTTTGCCTTTTTTCTTCTCTTCTGATTTCATTGCTGAAGTTCGGCATAATTTCTTTTGAGCCCACTAGCATATTATATCCTTACTATCCTCTGTGAGTTTACTGCCTCATCTTAAATGAGATCCTCTTTTTTTTTCTTTACTTAAAAGATGTTTAGGACAATTACAAGGTAATTTTTATTTTTATAAGTTACACAAACCTTATATTTACTGACTAATTTATTTGAAATCAAAGTTATAAGCACTTACTTTTCTTGACTCAAATAATTTCTCCAGGAGTGGGGAAAAAGTAAGATTTAGATTTCACCACTTGAAGTCATATTCGAGCAACTGATAGTGTTTTGATCAGTGGAGCCTGGGTGTGTCAGTGTAAATCTCAACAATTTGGTAAGGTCTGAAAAAAATGCAAGCAATCAAAGTCATTATCATTACTGGACCTCAGCCTACAAAATGCTAATTGAGGCCCTGATGCATTAAAGACTCTCCCAGCAGTACTTACATTTCTGTGCTTTCTATTTAGAAAATGGGGGATTATATCTCATCATAAACTTAAAACTTTCTGGAGAAGTAAAGACTGGAATATATAAGCATGAATATTCTTTGTATATGCTGAAATTTGTCTCACCCAAATTTTAAATTTTATTAGTAGCACTATTTGATATAAGCATCCAGGTTCAATTGAAGCCTACTATAGTATTATGGAAGATGTATAAGCAATGTTTAATCACAAAAATTATTCCTTGCCTGCTTGCATGTGGAAGTGTGTGATGATTTGACTCCCCTCTAACTAATTTTAGATCTATAAAGGCAAAGGATGTTGAGAAGACATGCAAATGGCATGTTTGGCAGAGACACCTGAACAGTACATGGCCCCATTCAATGTAGAGAGGATGGTGGGGAGTGGTGGTCCAGCCAGCAGATGAAATATGAAGAAATGTGGCTTTCAGACCGGTGTGGTTAAGAAACAAGTGGGCTGAATGACAGGGACTCCCAGGATCTAGAAGAGGGCAGAGCTTTAAAGAAGAGGGAAGAAGTATGGGCCCTGACTGACCATGTGCAAGGCTGCCCAACCAAGAGCGCATGGATGAGTCTGCTGCACAATAAGCTTTGTATAAACAGAGAAGTTGGGATCTATCTGTCACAGCAATTATCATTTACTTTGATAAAGATGACATGGAAAATATCATATCTAGTTATGGGACAGTCAGCCAAAACCATGTGCAGACTAGTCAACAGTAGGAACAATCAAGTTGAATACATGCTTACAGTGTGTCTCTTTTTAATATCAACACTTGGAAAATATTCTAAAAGGATTTATATTTTCTAATTTTATTGATCATCTTTCTACCTGATAGTATTATCTGAAAGGGTTTAATGAACCAGCTGAAAGGCTAAGAATTTCAATGGACAGTTTACTTTAAAGGGTTATAGCACTGGGTTTTCCAAGTGTGTGCCTCTCAGTTATGTTAACCAGCATATGGCGCAAATGCACAGCATGTAAAGGTTTGCCTGTGACCACATATTAGCATTAATGTTTTGGATGTTGTGCAGAACAATATACTACAATAGTCTTATCACAAGACAATTAAAATTGTTCACATGCCATAGAACTAGGAATGACAATGCACAGAATGTTGATACCGGATAGAGAAAAGGATTTAACATGCTCCAACATTCTAAAGTTCATCGCCCTCTAGCATGGACATTTTTCTTCCTCATGGAGATTTGATAAGACTTCAGATTCCAAAAATTTCCAACTGAAATGAGAGCTGATAGTATAAAGGAAGCATCATAATTATTTTTTATTTACCTGCATATACTATTACCAGTAAATGTGCAATAGTTCTGAAGGGTGTGGGAATTTGGAATATAGTTGCACTTTACACACTAATCTAGAAAATTTTAATGTTTATCATAGATGGGACTACCATGTATTTATTTTTTAGTTTTTAAAATCTCAAAATTAATATAAACACAATTAATACAAATCCAATTGATAGGTTGTTTTCAGATTTTGCCAATTGTGCCCATGATATCGTTTTTTAAAATTGAATTTATTTGGATAACATTGGTTAATAAAACTATATAGGTTTCAAGTGTGCAATTTCATAATACATAACCTATATATTGTATTGTGTGTTTATCACCTCAAGTCAAGTCTCTTTCCATCCCCATTTATTCCCCCCATACCCTCTTCTACTTCTCCTCATCCCCTTTCCCTCTGGTAATCACCACACTGTTGGCTGTGTCTATGATTGATGCTTAACATTGCAGTACCGTGATTATTATAAAATTGTCACAATATTTCTGTAACAAATTCATCATGCTGTGGGGTAGAGGGAACTCATATTGCAGGCGCTTTGTGAATATCCCAAATGAGGAATGGCAAGCTTTCAGAAACAGAAGTTTGTGTATAAAAAATAAAATTAGGAGATTCATTCTTAGCCATTGTTTATTTGCTCAGCTAAGTATTAAGTCTTTACAATAATCAAAGTGTGGACTGGGTGCAAACTGCTCTAGTGGAGATGCACTATGCCACTGAGACTTAGAATTCTTGGTGTGGCATAGATTGTAAAGTTTGGGGGACCACAGGGTGTTTTTCAAACATCTCTGTGTTGTCATGCTGAGAACTTTTACACAATAAGCTCTTGATAAATCCTATATAATAAAAGCCTAATATGCTAAGTGTCCAGTCAACCCGTCAGCCGTTCAACCGATCAAAGCGTAATATGCTAATGATATGCTAAGGCTGCCCAACCGCTTGCTATGATGTGTACTGACCACCAGGGAGCAGGCAGTTGACCGGTTGACCAGTCGCTATGATGTGCACTGACCAACAGGGGTCAGATGCTCCAACCAGTAGGTTAGCTTGCTGCTGGGGTCCAGCTGATGGGGACTAAGCGAGATGGGCCAGACATGCCCTGGAACTCTCCCACAGTTCCTCCCTGGCTGGCCAACCTTCTGTATCTCTCCCCAGCCCCGATTGTGCACTGGTGGGGTCCCTTGGCCTGGCCTGCACTCTCTCAAAATCCAGGAACCCTCGGGGGATGTCAGAGAACGTGTTTTGGCCCAATGCCACAGGTCAGGCCGAGGAACCCTACTAGTGCACGAATTCATGCACCGGGCCTCTAGTACTTGTTAAATAATGATCTAGTGTTGTGTAGAGCACAGGCACACACACATTTATATAGGGCTATTATTTTCCAAAAGAATATATGATTCTTTCCTCTACTGAATTTTTAAATGGTATTGGATGCCTCTGAGTCCTAGTATTTCCTCTACTTCACACATTCCTTCCTTAATTACATTTGTCCAGCTTTGTAGACGTTCAGTGTCACCTCATGACACTGTCATATCTCGTGGTTCATAGGAGACAGGCTTTGGTGACTTCCTGTGTGATTTTACTTTCCTGGGAGACCACACCATTCCGCAGGACTTGCAATGCTGTCATCTTCTGTGAGTGTACACTGAGTTCTTGAGCTAATGCTCCTTAACTTCCAAATGATTTCTGTGAGACATTGCTAGGATTCTGACAAGTAGTCTAACACATAGCTGTTTTTTTTTTTTTTTTTACCTTACAGATAATGCATTTGAGCACCTAGAATAAAACCATTTCTCTCTTCGATAGACTTAGTATTTAATTTCCTTTTAAGCATTTACGTCTAATATTTTTACTTACTCTGCTATTTTTCAAAGTGCATTTTGATCAGTGTTGACATAGGCATTGTCATTTCTCCTAGAAAACATGCACAATAAAACTGAGGAACTCCTAACCAGACCTCCTTCAATCATAATGAAATTAACATGAAACAAGAATTTAAACTGTTTCAGGGTACTATGTAAATATAACTGTTATTACAATTACTATTAACTACCACTTTAAACCCCTATGACTGTTGAAAACTTCATATAATTTAAAAAATAGCTATTGTTTTTAATGGAAGGCAGTGCATCTTTTAAACTACATAGGGCTTGGATTTTAAAATGAAAGAACTAGTGGCCTTTTGTAGATTTGTAGGGGTACTTGACTTATGTTATTTTGAATGCACCTGTTACTATGTTGGCTAACTTTGCTGTCTCCTCCCATGTTCCTCTGTGAAATGGTTTGTTAGCGGACACTAAGTTAGGTTGAATTAAAAAAAAAAAATCCTAAAATCTCAGTGGATTAACACCACATGAGTTGATTTCTCCCTCAGGCTATACGTTCACTGTGGATGGACAGAGGGAGCACTCTTTACAGTGGTTGCTTAGGAGCGGCTCCATCTGGAAATGAGCTTCCCAGGGGAAAGAGAAGGCAGATCCTAAAACTCCCCTTGAGAAGCGACACGTTTTCTTTCTGCTCACCTTTCATTGGCCAAAGCCGGTCAGATGACATGACAGACTTCAGTGAGGTGGGCAGGAAGTACATCCCTCCCACAGGGCTGGAAGGAGAATTGGGATCTTTGTGAACCACCCTAAATCCAGTCACTGTGGTCACCACTGTGAGTGATAACTGGAAACACAATTGGAAAGGAGAGTGTGGGACTACATCCTGAAGCTTTGTTTGCAAAACAAACAACTTTCACTTTTATGTTTCTGTGGACTGTTTTTTTTTTTTTTTTTTTTTTTTTTTTTTTTTTTTTAAATTGGGTGGATAGAAGAGAGAATATTAAGGGAGAAGTTTTGGCAGTTGCAGGCTACTTCATTGTCCCATCTGTATGTTTCTTCAGAAAGTATATGTAGCACTGAGCTGTTTCAGGCCAATACATACATTATTCCATGCGAGACAATGAGATATCTATTTATATTAGGTTAATTATAGTGATTTTTAGCCATTTTAAAATCTCATGCACATAAACTAAAATTCTGTGGCACACCAAAAAATATTTGCTGATTGGATAAAAAATCAGGTATAAGTTTGATTCATTCACATGGGACAGCTATTGTGTTGGCTGTTGTAATTTTTTATTTTATTTTTTTTGACAAGCTAAGGGAAAAGAGGTCAGTGCTCCTGAGTAAACAAGTATTGCATGTTTTAAAAATTCTTGAGGTGCCCCAGTTGAAAATCACTGGGTTAATGGTTTGCTTTATTCGTATGTGTGAAGTTTAAGATCATCAATGTCTATTGCTTCCATTGTCTGTGATGGAATGATACTGTAGATACCAAACCTGAGAGACAGCTTCCCTCCCATATGTGCTCTTTCGATTTCTTTTGAAAATACATATAGGGTGGGGCAAAAGTAGGTTTACAGTTGTGAGTGCGGAAAACACAGAGTTTATTCTTGTATTATTATTTATTATTGTGTTATTTTCCATATGAACAACTGTAAACCTACTTTTGTCCCCCTCTGTATAGTTTTACATTTCTGAACTGAGTGCACATTAAAGATTTTCGTAACAACAAAACAAAAATCACATCATTTTAAGTATGTTTAATAATTTTCCCCATCGGTGTCAGTCAATTCAGTGAGGGACTTCAAAAATTAAAAAAGAAAATTGGAAACCACAACACTGTTACGGCTACAACGAAGAGAGTGTTTTTGGTAAGGGATTACCATAACCCTGGGTTGTAGGTAGGTTTAATGAAATGATTTGGGAAATATAAGCCAAAATAAGATAATTTTTATTTAGTATGCATTTAAAAAGATGGAATGTGAGTGTACACTTTCTTATGAGCAAAACTTTAGCATTAAAGTGACCCATATGCCAAGTGGAATGTAATGCCTTTAATGGAGGTATAATGAATAGTAAAGTCAAGAAATGGATATACTCTATATTATTTCTTAATAAAGGACAGACTTTTTTCAACAATAAAGATTTTTAAACAGTAGACAAAGAGAGCTAGACTGGGCTTCTATTTTATCAAGTATCATCAAAAAGTATTTTTAAAAGTTTCTAATAGGATTGTCTCATTAATACTGCATTTGTTTTTTAGGGACTTTGAAGCTTGGGAGGTGTTCTCTTTTGTTAGTGAATTATCTCCCTTGTATGTTTATGCTCACCCTACTAAGGCTTGTTCCTGGCAGGAGCAGACATCCTCTGTTTGAGCTGCACAGAGCTGGACCTGTGCACTCTTTGTCTAAGGAAATGATCACTGGGGCCAACGGGTTTCTACAACGATGTGCCTCTGCTCACAGCAAGAGAGGAAATAGGAAATGACTCAGAGCAAGTCTTGCTAATCTGGAAAAATGAATTAGAAGTACTCCTAAATAGAATCGGAAGGCATTATAGTCAGAAAAAGGATATGAGAAAGGTTGCTTACCATTCCTTGGGAACTGGAAAACAGTGTAGTACCTCCTAACAGCTCCAAGTTTCTTTTCAGTCATGTTAACTAGAAAAGGGAATCACCATGGAAGATACATTTTTATTATTTCCATTGGTTCTGCCTCTTTTATTTTAAAAATATTACTAGTTATGAAAGAAGGACTGTATAGCAGAAACCAAAATTAGTGAGTTTGACTGAAGTAGCATTTCCCACTTAAAATGTTGGGAAATTAAACTAAACATAGCTCTGACCTCAGAGGCACCATCCTTTATTATATCCAGTGTAAACTTGGGCTGCTCCATCTAACATCAGATTTATGAAAACAGAAATTTCTACAATTGAGTTGAAGGGTATATGTTCTTAAATCATATTATTATTTTGTTAAGGCAGTGGAAGGGAAGCTAGAAAAGTAACTTTTATCTTCTAGAAAAAAATAAATCTCTGTATAGTAGCTTCTGCTGGTCTTCATGTTACTCTAGTATATTTGTCCATTTTATTCCTTTTTAATTTTAATTTTTAAAATTTATCTTTATTGTTGAAAATATTATAGATGTTAACTCCCCTTTTCCCCATTGACCCTCTTAACCCTGCACCCGCCCCTCCCAGGTCTTCACCACACTATTGTCTGTGTCCATGGGGTTATACATATCCTGTCCTTTATAATAAAAGCCTAATATGCTAAGTGTCCATTTGTTCAACCAATCAAAGCATAATATGCTAATGATATGCTAAGGCTGCTCAACCGCTTGCTATGACGTGCATTGACCACCACGGGCAAATGCTCCAACCTGTAGGTGAGCTTGCTGTTGGGATCCGGCCCATCCGGACTGAGCAAGACATGCCAGTCATGCTCTGGAGCCCTCCTGTGGTCCCTCCCCAGCTGGCCAACCTCCCGCATCCCTGGTCCTGATCATGCATCTTTGGGGTCCCTCAGCCTTGCCTGCGCCCTCTCACAATCTGGGACTCCCTTGGGGGATGTTGGAGAGCTGGTTTTGGCCCAATCCCACAAGCCAGGCTGAGGGACCTCACTGGTGCATGAATTCATGCACCGGGCCTCAAGTCCTAGATAATAAAAGGCTAATATGCAAATTTTCCGAACAGTGGAAACACTGGTTGCTATGACACGCACCGGGGCAGCCAACCACCAGATCTGCCCCATAAGCCCCTCCCCCTGGCCAGAGGCCCCCCTGGTTAGCCCCCACACTCCAGGCTCAGGCTTTGAGTATCTGCCTTCCCCCAGCTGCTTGGTCTCCAAGCCGAGGCTACTCCAGCGGGTGAGCTGCACCCACATCTACAGCACCCTGGACCAGACAACCTGCAAAATCAACCTGGCCAAGTTCACCCATGGCAAGTGCTCCACCCTCATCATGACTGACCTGGCCGCCTGGGGCCTGGACATCCTGCTGCTGGACAATGTCATCAACTTCAGCTTCCCCATTAAGGGCAAGCTCTTCCTGCACCACGTGGGTCGTGTGGCCCAGGCTAGCCCAAGTAGCACAGTCTACTCCTTGGTGGCCCCAGATGAGGTCCCCTACCTGCTGGACCTGCACCTTTTCTGGGCTGTGCCCTTACCCTCGCTCCCCCCACGAGGAGCTCTCAGATGTGGTCAGCGTGGACGGCATGCTAGGCCGGGTGCCACAGAGCATGGTGGATGACGAGGACTGTGGCTTGTGGAGCACCCTGGAGGCATCTCTGGAGCTGCGGGCCTGGGTTGCATGGCGGACAACACCCAGCAGTAGTACGTGTGCTCGCCAGAGTCCATCAAGTGGGCCAAGGAGCTGGACCTTGCGGGCTGGGCCTGCACCCCCTCTTCAATTTGAGCTTCGAGGAGGAGGAGCTGCAGCTGCCGAGGCTGGTGGACAGCATCAAGCAGTACCTCTCACGGGC
This sequence comes from Myotis myotis, assembly GCF_014108235.1. Classification (NCBI taxonomy): domain Eukaryota; kingdom Metazoa; phylum Chordata; class Mammalia; order Chiroptera; family Vespertilionidae; genus Myotis; species Myotis myotis. The sequence goes on along the minus strand of NW_023416357.1, from coordinate 24,427,265 downwards.
GACCATTTTTGAGATCAGTGCCTCCAGCCGGGACCTGAGCAGCCAGGTGATGTGGGCTTCTGGTAGGAGCGGCAGGAGGGTCTGGCTGGCCCATACCTGAGCTGCCCATCACCATAGGCAGAGCAGCCTGGGAAAGAGAAGGAGGAGGAGGAGGTGGTAGGAGAGAGTGTGGAGGACATCTTCACAGAGGTCATGGGCCTGACTGTTTCAGCAGCCAGGACCTGAGTGGGGAGCCAAGAGGTAGAAGGAGAAGGCCTGGCCACTGGACCAGGATTTCTGTGTTCGCTCTCGGTCCAAGGACTTTGACAGTGAATGGGACCTGGGCGTTGGTGGGGACAGGGGCGCCTTTGAGCAGCAGGTGACTGGTGCTGTCCTGGACCTGATGGGGGACGAGGCCCAGAACCTGACCAGGGGCCGGCAGCAGCTCAAGTGGGACCAGAAGAAGAAGCGGTTTGTGGAACAGTCAGGACAGAAGGATAAGAAGATTAAGACAGAAAGTGGTTGCTACATCAGCAGCTCCTACAAGGGGGACCTCTACAGAAGTGGAAGCAGAAACAGAAAATCGCCATATGCTCAACACCTGAGCCCAGGGGCCGGCAGCAGTCAGCCCTGTCGGTAGTGCTGTTGGCGGTGCTGTTTTGGCCCGAACTAGTCAGGGCATGTGCAGGAGGTAACCAATTGATGTGTCTTTCCCAATCCATGTTTCTCTCTCTGTCTCTCACCTTCCCTCCTACTCTAAAAATCAGTGAAAAATGTCCTCAGGTGAGTATTAACAAAAACACACAAAATATGCATACATACACACATATACAAAAATACATGAATATTGGTGGGCTGGAGGGCAGGGCCCCACAGGTGCATGGATTTTGTGCACCAGGCCTCTAGTATGTATATAAGTTCCCTGGTTAATCTTCCCCACCTACCCACTGACCCCCATCTTCCCTCTGAGATTTGACAGTCTATTCCATGCTTTTGTGTCTCTGGATCTATTTTGTTCTTCAGTTTATTTTGTTCATTAGATTCCATGTATGAATGGGATCATGTGATATTTATCTTTGATTGGTTTATTTTGCTTAGCATAATACTCTCCAAGTCCCTCCATGCTGTCTCAAAGTATAAGAAATCTTTCTTTTTCACAGCTGTGTAGTGTTACATTTTGGAATAATACTGTAAAATACTAAACCTGAGAGACAGGTAAATGTACCACGGCCTTTTTAGCCACTCATCTGATGGGCATTTGGGCTGTTTCTAGATCTTAGCTATTGTAAATTATGCTGCTATGAACACAGGGGTGCATACATTCTTTCTGATTGGTGCTTCGGGTTTCTTAGGATATATTCCTAGAAGTGGGATTACTGGGTCAAATGGCAGTTCCATTTTTAATTTTTTGAGGAAACTCCATACTGTTTTCCATAATGGCTGCACCAGTGTGCATTGCCACCAGCAGTGTACTAGGGTTCTCTTTTCTCCACAACCTAAACAGCTCGTGTCTTTGTTGTTTTGTTGAAGATAGCCATTCTGACAGGTGTGAGGTGATACCTCATTGTAGTTTTAATTTGCATCTATCTGATGATTAGTGACTTTGAGCATTCCTTCATATATCTCTTGGCCTTCTGGATGTCCACTTTGGAGAAGTGTCTATTTAGGTTCTTTGCTCATTTTTTAATTGGATTGCTTGTCTTTTGTTAAGTTGTATGAGTTCCTTACATATTTTGGAAATTAACCCCTTATCAGATGTATCATTGGCAAATACGTTCTCCCATACAGTGGGCTTTTTTTTTTCATTTTGTTGATGGTTTCTTTTGCTGAGCAAAAGCTTGTTATTTTGATGTAGTCCCATTTGTTTATTTTCTTCTTAGTTTCCCTTGCCCTATGAGATGTATCAGCAAACATATTGGTATGAGAGATGTCTGAGATTTTTCTGCCTATGTTTTCTTCTAGGATTTTCATAGTTTCATGACTTATATGTAAGTCTTTCGTCCATTTCAAGTTTATTGTTGTGTAAGGTATAAATTGGTCATCATTTCATTTTTTTTCCTGAACCTGTCCAATTTCCCATCACCATTTATTGAAGAGACTTTTAAAAAAGTGATTGAGTTTGAAAGTCTAGTATTTACTTTTATTCTGAATACCAGAAATTAAAAAAACAGGATGAAATGCTTATGCTCAGGAAGGTGTAGAGTCTAAAAGTTTACATTTTAGAGTAAATTACAACACAGCTAAGAAAAATAGAATGTGAGATGAGGGAAACAAACAGAAAAAAAAAATCCCCGCATCTTGGGATAAAGCAGTCATTAGTGTTTACATTGGTGATTAGGGCATGTGAGTGGGAAAGGTTTATGGGCAATTTACTTTCTTCATAATGATCTCTTCTCTTTCTCTTCCATCTTCTCCTTTTCCTTTATAATGATAATTCTAGAAATTCATGCAGACAAGAAAGTTGACAAACCTAAATGAATATCAACCACCTTATAATAATATTTTTGGACACTGTGGAGATATAGGCATCACGGGAATATTCTCACTGAGAGCTCTCTCTCTGACCCTGTTTTATGGGAATATAATTAGCACTTGTGTTATAGCCATCTATTAAGCTTGATGCTTTGACATGAGTTCTAACAAAATTTAGAAATTATATAAATTTCTAAGCAAAAGTACTGCATTTTTATTATTGAACTTAAAAAAATTCTTACCCGAAGGTATTTTTTTCATTAATTTTTAGAGAGAGTGGGAGGAAGGGGGAGAGACAAACAGAGAGAAACATTAATGTGAGAGAAACACATTGATTGGTTACCTCCTCCACATGCCCTCCCCCATTAGGGCCTGGGGCTGGGGGATTGAACCTGCAACCCAGGTATGTGCCCTGGACTAGAAATCAAACCCGAGACTCTTCAGTCTACAGAATGACACTCTAACCACTGAGCAAAACTGGCTAGGGCTATTATTGAACATTTCTTAATCCTGTTTACAACCATCAACCTTCCAAAGGAATCAATAAAGCAGCGCTGAGTTGCAATGTGTACATTTTTTCAGCTCCTTTAATAGGTTATTTGTCTTTAAAAGGTTTTCAAAGATTTTTGTTTGAGCATTTCAGGTTGAAAAATATTATCTAGTATTTACACATGTCTGTGTTTACTCTCTTTAATTGTGAGTCAGATTTAACACACAAGATAGCAGACATTTGTGCAGTCATGATTCTCAGGGTGTAGAATGCATTGTTTTTCTTAGGCTATAACCCAGTGAGTGATGCAGGACTCCAAACGCAATGGTTGACCACACAACAAGTTTCGGCACCATTGCTTTTGAAAACCTTTTTGGTCAAGTGTAGAACTTTTCAAAGATTAAAACAGATTTGAGGTATCAAAAGGTATTTTGATGGTCTGCCAAAAATCCCATGAAGATAAGCTTATGCACCGTAAAATTTATCTTTTCCCCCCAACGATTTTAAGATATGACTTTTAGAGATAGATTAAATGTTGATTTCCTTTGTATTTGTAATGCATATTCCGAATTACTGCAATAGGTTTACTATGGAGTTTTGCTTGAACACCAGGGATCTGAAGGCTGGCTTGGTCAAATGACTTCCAAAAGTGGCCTGGTTATTAACATGCTTAATGTTGTAAGCCGGATGAAATAGGGAAGCTAGCAGAAAAGCTCAGCTTTCTTGGAAAGAGTGCACTATATTTTGGTCTAATTCATTCCTTGGAGTCTTTGCATGCTATTGGTTGTATAGGTAAGACAAGGTCACAAAAATATCCTTGTGCTATTTCTCCAAGGCAGGGTCTCTGTTTTATACTGAATTCCATAAATCTGGATTTCCTTAAATTGTCTTAAATTCACAAAAATATTACATTTCACTCTGTACTAAAGGTTTACAATCTCCCATCCAAAAACTCTTGAGGCCAAAATACTTAAGAATTCAGATTCCCACCCACCCCTCAATTTTAGAAAGATATATTGTCCACTTACTATACATTATGTAGTACTTTCAGCAAGGGCTCAGGCAAACACCATGATCAAACAGATTATTTTCCCTACAGACATATGAATGACCATAATGACCTGTCTTCAGTTCAGTTTCGATCTTTTTTTTTTTACCAAAAATATGAAAACCCCTGCAGTTTTTCAAAGTTTTTATTTTTTATTTTAAAATTTCAGGTAAAGAATTGTTCTATATCAGTTTTGTTTTTCTGATATAGCTTGGTAGAATTTTTGAAGCTTTTAAATATTTATCAATAAAAGGAAGCATAATAAAGTTGTTCTAAAATATTAAATGCTTATACTATTTTTTTTAATTTAGAAACTTTTGTTATTCTAGTGTTGTTGTCATAGATGGTAAAATATTACTTATAACCAGTGTTCATGGACATAGCATCAGTATTTGCTTCATAATTATAAAAAATGAGATAAAATTACATATTTAAATTTTTATAAATTTCCACTGGGAACATTGCTTGCTGTCATACTGGACATACACATCATCACATCCCTCCTCCAGAACTCTTGATTCCATCTCTTCTCCTATGCCAGGAATTACTCCTTTCTTTCTTGGATCATTTTGTATTATTTTCCTTCTTGATTATTCACCTGTGAGCTTGTTTTATATTGTTCTATGTTTTTTTTGTTAAAAACTGCAATAATATTGAAATTTGCAATTTCAACTGAGCCCCGCAATAAAATAGATGCTGAATTTCAGACTAGGTGCTAAACCCTGTGCAGAATTTCCAAAGGAGTTTTAGAAAAAGTGGTTGCATGACTCTTACATTCTGCACTCACATTATGAATATAAAAAGGTCAGATTAAAAAGCAGAGTTTGGAGATTTCTTTGAAGAGAGCAGCCCATGTGAGACAAGCCTTTTTCCTTCCTCTGCTTCCTCTCATCTCAGGTGTGTGAGAAGACCTTCAAAGAGACCACATGGAGAGCACAATGGGTGTCTTAACAAATCCAGATGTGCAACCTCATACTGAAAAATTTAATGGGGAGACAATGATGGTTCAGAAAACCAAGTGAAGAAAAGTAGCTGCTGCTGCTGAAGGTCTAAATATGTTCCCGGGGTCTGTTTGGGCAAAGAATGCAGGAGTGTTTTCAGTGAGTTTGTTGAGGGTCATAAGTGAGAAAAGGCTGCTCTGGGATCACTGTTGATTTGACCTAATATGATCATCTGCAGAGGACTGAAAAGGCTTCAACGGAGAAGAACCTGGAGATGGCCAGATGAGAGATTAAGGAACCGTTAGAAGAGAGCACATTCATCTGGTCAGGCACATGCATGTGAGAGGCCGCAAGTGTCATGAATCAATAAGGAAAAAGTCCCACAGAAGAGACAGCTAAACCTCCACTGAGCCAAAGGGCACAAATCCAGCTTCCAACAGTGTCAGTCACATAAGCCCTTTCCTGTGCTCCTTATCTCTGTTCTTGTCTCCCCCCTCCTTCCCTTCTAACCCAGAAAAGATAAGAGCAGTCCTCGATGGGAGGGGAGGAGAGTGAGAGAGCATGAACTCACTTCATTTTCCCCAACATTTCTATGTTGCCCAGGGAATTCACAGGATATTAATTCTATGGGGAGTATTGGATTTGAGGTTAGACCTCTATCTATACATTTTTTCATAAATCCATAATTTATGTCTTTCTTTTGAATGAAATTGGGTGCTTTGACTCTTACATGGTACTGGACATTCTAATTACCAAACTGCCCCTTCTGTGCATGCGAGGTGACTGCATTTGGGCTCATTGCTTTATGTCATCTATAGGTTGAAGACATCCAAATTTATACCCCAGCCCTGACCTTTTCCCTGAGTTGTGGTACCAACTGTGTATTTAATTGTCTACTTGACCATATCGTTACATTTGGATGGCCAGCGGATGTCCCAGAATAGGCAGTTAATAAATGTCCATAGCCCGTTTTCCCTCAGATCTGTGCTCTCTGTCTTTCCTGTGTCAGTAAATGGCACTTCCATTCACTCTCTGTCTTGGGTCAGGAAGCTAATTGTTACTGCTTCCTTTCCTTTGTATCCCACATCCAAGCCATCATGTCTTATCAGTTTTATCTTCAATATTTATTGTGAATATAGACTCTATCTGTGCTGTAACAATCCAGGTGAGAGATGCTGTTTTTGGATCATTCGGACAGATGTATGAGAAATAGATGGGTGGGACAAGACTGGAAAATTCCCACTGCACTCCTACAAAGATCAGAGCCCTACCTCAGATATTGTCACCTAGTATACTCCCTTTGGCTGACTCTGTCCTGGGTAGACTTGCCTCCTCTTGTTCTTGACACATACCTGAGTCTTCACTGACTCAGGCCTTTGAATTTGTTGCTCCTCTTGTCTAGACATTTCCTTGTTTATATATTGGTTTACTTGTTGACTTCTCTTTTCTTGATCCCATGCTCCTGTAGATAATGTATGAGTTCTTTCCTTCTCAATCCTGTATTCCAAACAGTAGAGGACCAGTATACAGTAATTGCCTATAAATATTTCTTGGTTGAATGAAATAATGTAAGTAACTAAAGCTTCAAATTTAAATAGATAAAAACATCATGCTGTGATAGAGCACTGGGAGTCTCGATGTCCACTCCTGAGTCCTGACTCAGCCACTTTGGCAAACTCATTTAAAAAACGTCTCCATATATTCTTTTCTTACTTCCAAATATGCAGCTTCTCGTGCCCATTAAACAAAAGCAAATGACAGCCCACAGAAATAAAAATGTGGGACATATATTTCCACATTGAGTTCAATATAGTAAAAAACACATAATTTCAAGCAAAATGGTTTCTTCTTAGTAACAGTGTCCTTTTGATAAGATTTCACACCACAGGAAATCCATTACAATAAATATCTGTTCCAGTATCTGTCCATTTAGCAATAATTCTCTTTATGCTTGATGCTTCTTCCCTAATGGCCTGTCCTAGGGACCCTCCTTTCATTCCCTCTGAGATTTCTGGAGTTTATGCTCTGCCTCTGAGTACTGGGTTGTTGTCATGGTAGCCTTGCTAATTTTGCTTATATTTTTTTTCTCCATATTTTCCCACAACCTTTGAAAAGACCAAGTTAAATATGTGCCAAAGGCTATTTCTGACTTAATGTTGTAGGCATGAAAATATTTCTTTTCTTAGTCTCTTGAAAAATGTTAAATGGTGGTCCCAGTGTCATTGGTTGAGACTATTTGTTTATTCCCAGGGCTGAAAGTTAAGGCCATTCTATTTTGATAGAACTATTTATTTAAAACAAGCTTGAAATCAAAGACATCTTATACAGTATGCAGAGAATGCTGTTTAACACAAGTAATCCCAAAGTAAATAATTTATTGGATTACTTGGCAGGTTGAGAAATGAAGGTAGGATTTGGGTGTATTTGGTCTGCCTTTTTCTTTTTAATTACTCACTAAATAAGTGCATGTGTTGTGTGAGTTTAGAAGAAAACAAAATCTTAGTGAAAAGAAGATATTACCCTGGTAGTGACCTTAGGTGGTCCCAAGAAAGAACAGATCCTATCCATACCCTGTAGCATGCTCAGCCCTGCTGTCATGGTTGCATGGTTGCATGGTTGCATGGTGGCAGTCAATTTTGTATCTCACAGATAGCTTTGCCAATAGAAAACTAGCAGTTACAGATTACAAACTTGAAGTTTTGTTCTTTATTATTACTTTTCAATGAGTTTTTGGATTGCTATTTTGTTGTTGTTGTCGTCAATTAAAAATACGTCTTCACAAGCCCAGCTGCTCATGGACCCATGTCGACTGCATATCCTGCTTCCTTGGAGTGTAGGTTCCTGTTGTTAAGCCCTGAGAAACAATACTTATTCATTTATTTACTTTTTTTGTGTGAGAGAATCCAGATACTTTTCTCTTCCTGGTAAAAGGAAGGAAGTAGGCTAACCAACAGGAATTATTTAAGTAGACCATAAGAAGGAACGCATTGACCCTGGGCAATATAATGCTGACAAAAAATCCTAGGAGTTGTAGATGGATAATTGGCAACCACCTGTTTGGGAAGGATTTGAACATTTAATCAACGCAGTATGGAGACCTCACTTAGGCAGAGTCACAGTTACTGGCCTACCAATTCTAAGCATATTTCAACAGGAAACCTTTAGAAATGTGAAGCAGGTAGGTTAGGTCAAATGAAAGGAAACAGATTTATAGAGCTCATTATATGAAAAGTAGTACATGATTAAAATATCATCATATGGGTTTAAATGAATTTATGGGTGAAGATTCATTGTATATCAATAAAGGAAACCATGGACATTTGAAATAGATACCCGGTCTAAGAAACACACTTGCTCATAGCCTCAGATATTTTGGAATTGACAACATGCACAAAATGTACCTTGTTGCCACTCTCAGAAAAAGCATATCAGACTAACTGGCTCATTAACTTGACCTATTATGGCATTTCTTATGTTATGTTCCTATGACCTCCTTGAAAGCTCATTTGGCCTTGAAGCACCACAAGGTGAAAAAAAAAAAATCTCAGAATTAATAGGGAAGTTACCAGAGTGTGTTTTCACAGGCTTAGCAAATTGTCAGTTTATCATTGAAAGAATAGCCTCTACCAGAATCTTTCCCCCTAGACCAGTGGCAAAGGGGCAGAGAAGGGGATTTTGAAATTACTGCCACAGACTGGGTTTCCTCCCTAATTCTTGCCTACCATTCATCCAGGCACAGAGTAATCTTCAGTTCAAATATTTATATAATCTCAGATGAAGAAATAGAGATTGCATTTCTTAAGAGTTTCAGGGTAAGGCCTGACTAACTAGACACAATAGGCAAGTCAGGTGTCTTTCATTTCTAGTAAGAAAATCAAAACTGACTCAGCCTAAGGCAAATAAATCCACTTGAAGCAATTAAGAAAACACGAAATGCATCTTTTTTATTTTTAATATGTATTTTTATTGTTGATAGTATTACAGATGTCTCCCATTCCTCTCCCCACTTTTAATCCCCTTCTTCCAGCTCCTACCTGCCCCCCCCCCCCCAGGTCTTCACCATCCTATTGCTCATGTCCATGGGCTATGCATATAAGTATATACATTCTTTGGTTTATTTCTTCTCCTCCCCTCATCCCCACAAAGCAGTGTGTGTCTATTCCATGCTTCCCTGCTTTGGGTCTTACTTTGTTGGTCAATTCATTTTGTTCGTTAGATTCCACCAATAAGTGAAATCACGTGATACTTGTCTTTAAAGGCAAATGCATCTTTATTTCAAAATATTGTAATAATCTTAAAGGTTTTCTCTTTTGAATGCATATGATATAATGTAAAAGTAATTAGTTACCTAAGTATGATCACTTCAACTTATGTCTACAATGTATAACATTTTATGGCCAGAAGAAATAGGATGGGACAGAAATAATGTGTGAATAGATCTATTTTGATGAATAACACCAGTACATGAAATGTTTTTTCAGAAGGTGGGTACTTGCTCCAGAGGTGGTTGTCTTTCGCCTGGTTGTTATGCCTGAAAAAATTAATGCTTGTTCTGCAACTATAAACCAGCCTGTAAGGGAAAGCATCCCTGCCAACAATGTTTGAGTCATTAGAAGAGTTGACTAGTTGTTCCCCTGTCCTTTCTGCGTGGCTGAATTCCCTTAATGACCAATTCATTGTGTGTCTTCAAGCATGACACCTGAAAAGCTGTGATCTCTTTAATGAAGGATCCATTAGTTTTTCAAGAATGTGAACATGTGAAGTTGAAAAACCTATTCAATAAAGTATCTCCTTGAAAGAACTCTAATAATGCTGTGAAGTACATTTACACAAAATATAACTTATTCATGCATGTTTAACTGAGCAGAATGGCTTTTTGGAGTCACATTAGCTGACCCTGGAAAGAACCCGGGCTCAGTTTACTAAATACTTTCCAGTTTCATACAATTGCTAAGATGCCATTTATCTCTTCAGTCCACATTTATATATAGCAGAGCATTCTTTTTTGGAGAAGAAGCTATTGTACAATACTCTTTCTGATTTCTTTGAACCTTGGAAGCACCCTGTCTCCAAGATTCCATGATCATAGGCAGCCACCCTGCTGTTGTGTGCAATGTACAGTGGCTTTATACAAATCTTTCTGGTGCCATCGGAAGTGACTCCTGGGAGACAAAACCCAGCAATGACCCTGAGCATTACCTCTTTGTATATTCACCTCTGCATTTTATCTTTGCGGCTCTAAACCTATTCAAAGGTTTTTCTGTTTGAGCTTCTAAAATTTAGCATATCCTCTGCTGAATCGAGGGAGAAAAAGATGTAATTATAATACATGAACTGCTCTTGCTCTGCACATTAATAGAGTAATAGAAAATAGGATTTTGCTGTTATTTCACATATTTAAAAATAATGCAGTATATCAGGAATTAATTTTAAGGTAGTCATCTGTGATCCATCACCATTAAGTCACTTTTACCAAGGAAAATAACTTGATATACTTTCTATATTATTGAAGGAGAAATAAAATATATTTCATTTTAACACAGAAATCCAATTTTGTCCCACAGTATAATTGAATTAGTAATATAGGAAGGTATCTCATAATTGGTTTTTATTGTATTTTCCCCCCTAAAGTTGCATAATAAGTATCAGCTCTTATAAAGGCACTTACCTGCAAGATCATCTGAATAGTTGTTTTTCTGAGTATATTCCATAGTTTCCATTGACTATGTTCACTTGGGAATTTTCTAGTTTAGTATTTTTAAAAAATAGAATTAAATATTTGAACAGTAATTGTTTAAAAAGAATTGGAGTTAATAAAGAGTTTGGTGAGCAAAGAGTTGGTCTATTACCCAATTTTTCCAAGTTAGAAAGGGTTGGAGCTAATGGTTTTGATGATCTGCCTGATGACAGTACTATATACAGTTACAGCTAGGGCTTTGCTTGAGTTGAACACCTTGGATGTAGACATGTGTGGGCATATCTGTCACCCTGTTGGGCACTGCCTACTCATTGCATGAAGGACAGAGGAAGTTTCTGGGGGAGAAAATGCCTTCTGAGGAAAGAAGAAGGGAGGCAGCCAAGCTTGACCAAATCACAAAGACTTAATCTTCAGAAGGAAGTAGGGAATTTGAGTCCAGCATGGAGCCTTGCTCTTTATTGATGATTTGTTTTCCAGTCTAGACCTCTGTGGACTCCTTCCCGTGGGTTCCTTATTCAGTGAAGAGTGTGTGTAAGGAGCTTGGGTGGGCGTGTGAGAAAGAAGGACTTTGAGTAAAAGCTGAAAGAGCTGAATGACCAGGGATTCTCTCAGACATAGATGTAACACAAAAAGTAGAAATAGGAGTATCCTCTTGCTTCCCCTGAAACCGAACCAAAATAGGAAACAAAAAAAATACTCCAAAGCAAAAAACGCTGCTGTTTTGATTGCCTGTTAAAGGGCTTGTTTATCTGTAGTGTGTGAAATTGTGGGGCCAAGTGGGAAGGAATGTAGCTCAGCAGAAATGCACCATTGTCATTCCAACTCTGTTATTGAAACGACAGGCTGAATGAAAAGGCTAACTTTGTATTTAACCTACTTTTAAAACTCAATGCAGTACTTACTGAAAAAGGAGAGAATTCCAATGGGAGAAACAGATTATTTTTTATGAAACTAGTGAATTTGTGGAAATAAGTATGCATTAATAGCATATGGAAAACAATTTAAAAATCATAATTATGATATCTACCTAAATAGTCCTTTATAAAGGGGGATCAAATAGCGAAGATCAGGTTACTCAACTTCTGGGCCGATGCTATATGAGGGATTCATGAGATGATTGTGCCCAAAAGGTCATATTTTGTAAAGGGGACTAACATTATCTACTAGTAAAAATGGTAGAGACAAATATAATCCAAATTTTAGTGAGGTCTCCCTTCCTCCTTCCCTTCTAAAATATAGACTAAAGTGGAATTGGCTTGATTAACTCCAAGCCATATGTCCTTGGATGCTAGTATCCTTTTCAGGTCTTTGGAGAGTCTGAGGAGTGGCTGATGTTTTTTTAGTCATCTCTGGCTTCAACTGTTCAATTGCAACCATCAGCTTCATGAGTCATTTCACTATTCCCAGGGTGCTGTCCTCTTGTATGCCTTGGTGTCCCGATGTGACAAGGTTTATTTTCCTTGTATCCCACCCCACATACCCCGGTAAACAAGTTCACATATATAGTGAACTGTGGAGGCATTGTAACACAAACAGCTTAAATTATTGTACAATTCATACATTCTCTAGAGCAGTGGTTCTCAACCTTCCTAATGCCGAGACCCTTTAATACAGTTCCTCATGTTGTGGTGACCCCCAATTTCATTGTTACAAATTGAACATAATTAAAGCATAGTGATTAATCACAAAAACAATATGTAATTATATATGTGTTTTCCGATGGTCTTAGGCGACCCCTGTGAAAGGTCGTTTGACTCCCAAAGGGGTCGCGACCCACAGGTTGAGAACCGCTGCTCTAGAGGATAAGTTTCCTCTGAAGTCTCCAGTCCCTGAAGATATTTGTCTCTCACCCAATCTCTCTCCTTTCTCCCGGCCCCAGGAAACACTGCCTCATCCCCCCAAATCTCTTCCACTTAATTAAAAAGAGCATTCTGTGTCCTTTCATGCTTAGTCCTGTTTATGGAAAACTTGCTCATACCCTCTGCTTGACAATAGCCTGTCTGCTCTGGCTCTTAGCAATTTTTCCTCCTTCACCATCTATAAGGGGAATTCAAGTGAGTGACTACTCCCTGATAGGAATTAATTAACTTTCCTTAGACAGCAGAAGCAAATACTTTTCTTTAATTAAAACAAAAACAAAAAACCCTACTAAATCTTCATAATGCATTCTAACTTTGAAAACTATAGCACCCCAAAAGTTTAAAGTTTATCCATTTTGTTTGTTTTATTTTATTCAGTTGTTTGTTGCCTTCCCCTGGCCAGCTATGCAAAGATGATAAGGTTCTGTTTACCATGAAGTAGGAGAGAAGGGCCATGGGACAGCTAGGAAACCCCTTTTCCAAAATTTTTGTTTGGGATTATACTCCTGGCAAGGTATAGACATAATTACAAATTTTGGATTTATTTTTGAAACTATTCTTCCAAGCTATTAAAAATTGTGTTTTATTTATAGGAGTTTACCCTTTCCCTCTCCTTCTTCTTTTGCCACATCCTTAGTTGAAAGTGAATAATTAAGCACTTAATTGGATAATTTAGGTCTCTAATCCCCTTTAATTTAAATTGTACATATAAGATCATCCGTGTCTTACTTAATTTTACCTTTTGAAGATTCAATCATAAAGAACAGGTGGGGAAATTTTTTCCCCCAAGAATAATGACATGGATAGAGAACTGCTACTAGTGTGTTTAATTCCCGAGACACTGATTGAGATAATTGCAGCAGAATTGAGAAAAAGCAGACGTTACTCTTGGTGTTACAGGGAGATTTTCTTCAACAGTTTTGATATTCATTATAGGAACCAGCTAAGAGCAACAACTCAGGCTAAAGTTGTAAAGAAATATGTGGTTATATCAATAGTGTTAGACCTGAAAGTATTTGTACAATTCGATCAAGTGAGTTCTGGAAAAAAAAGACAGAATATTTTGCCTTTTATAAAAGCCTATTTTAAGGAAATTATGTACATCATGGCCTAAGGAACCTTAACTACATTTTTTTGAATAAAAAGCTACATTCCTACAATGTTGATGTTATGGAAACCTATAGAGGAGAAATTCTGATTAAAATTAATTCCTGCTACTATGAAAGTAAAAGGCAGCCAGCCAAAGTAAGGGCAAAATGAAGTATATGCCTTGAGGAAGAGCAGTTTCAGACGATAAAATTGTGAGTCTAGAAGAGGAGGGAATTGAGATGATTTATTTAACTCAGTAATGAAACTTAAATATAACCGAAGTAATGGTCTCTAAAGTAACCTAAAGTTACTTTAAATCGTCCAACTGCAAAAATTTAATTCTGAATGTATTTTAATTTTAACAAGAAGGTATATCTCAACACATTGAATAGCAAAAGGTGTTCACAAACATAAATTCCAGAGGATAAATCCATAGAGTGAAGTGGATGGCAGATACATACTCTAAGGCACTTTTGAAATTATTTAGTATTTTAATGTGTCAAATTTTGTGATTAGTACGGAATTGAAATAGCCAATGAAGCTCTTAGTAAGGTAGGATGAGATCAAGATTTTTTAAATGTAAAATTCAGTCCAATTCAATTCAGTCCCTGAATATTTTTGAGGGTTAGATGATCTCTTGGGGCCTTTTACACACAGTTGCATCCTGAGTTGTAGAAGACAGATTTATTTGCTGTGTATCAGTTGTGAAGAGGTATGATCAGAGCATTTGGATACATTTTTTAAAATTATTGCTGTCTCTCTCCTCTCTTCTTGACTTTCCAAAAACCTTTCTTGGATATTATTATTTGCTATTTTTCTCTTAGCATTTCCAGGTTCATTATAGCATTTTAATCTCTATTCTAATGTGGTGAGTTGCATTCTTTATGGAACCAAGGCTCTTTCATGGAATAGTCTTACCTTAAATGACATTATATATGATGCCCTATTTTAATAAGGATCCTGAGAATGGTGGTGGTTTCTGAGAATTTCAGTGTAGAGACTATGTCTAAATTTTAATGGTTTGCATCATGAAAGTGTATATAGGAGTGAGAGGTGAAATTTCTCTCCCTGTGTGCATTTTCTGCTTTATTCTTGGTGCATTTATACAAGGATGTGCTGCACACATCACATTTTATATGGCATAATTTTACCTCACCCTGTGACCAGCTACATCATCTATTATCACCACGTAATAAAGCTCTTGCTACTGTCACTCTAGCCCAGTGATGGCGAACCTTTTGAGCTCGGCGTGTCAGCATTTTGAAAAACCCTAACTTAACTCTGGTGCCGTGTCACATATAGACATTTTTTTATCTTTGCAACCATAGTAAAACAAAGACTTATATTTTTGATATTTATTTTATATATTTAAATGCCATTTAACAAAGAAAAATCAACCAAAAAAAATGAGTTCGTGTGTCACCTCTGACACACGTGTCATAGGTTCGCCATCACTGCTCTAGCCTAACTTAATATCATCTCCTTTGGCTACCAAAGTAGCTTTCTCATTGGTCTCTCTCCTGCCACTCTTGCTTCCCCGAGGTTCATGATTCACTTGACACTCAGAATGGTCTTTTGAAAGCCTGGGCCAGATTTGCCTGAAATACAATAAAGGTTTTTCATAATCTATAATAATAAAAGGGTAATATGCTAATTAGACCGGACATCTTCCAGACATCCTTCCTGACCAAGCCAGGGCCCGAGGGAAGCCAGCCTGAATCCCGGGTGCCTGCAGGCATCCAGAGGAGGGAAGCAGCCTAGGTTCTGGGTGTCGGAGGGAAACAGCCCAAGTCCTGGGTGTCGGAGGGAAGCCAGTGCTGGCAGCTGGGGGAAGGAAGGCCTGTTGCACGAATTTTTGTGTATCAGGCCTCTAGTATTTAAAATAAAATTCAAACATAATTTTGTCCCTGACTCCTCCTTGATCTCATCTTGCACTGCTCTGCCTCTTATCACCACACTCCGGGATCACCAGCTTTCTCCCAGCCCCTCCAAAGGCCTGTTCTTGCTGGGCAATGCTCTCCTGTGGTCATTAAGGACTGCCCCTTACAGCTACCCAGCTGTTGGTCACATTGTCCCATCTGCAGATAGGCTCTTGGCAACCAATCCATTGGAAGCAGCCACATAAAACCATCCATCATATCACCTCTTTTAATTCTCTGCATGCACTCACACTATTTAACATTCATCTCCTTTATTTAATTTTGTTGTATTTTGGCCATCTTGGCCTGATAAAATAAAAGTCTTTATGCTTGAGGGCCATGCTTGACTTGCTCATCTGCTTCCTCAGAGCTTACGATAGTGTTTGCTGTGTAGTGAGTACTCAATAAATAATTATTGAATGAATACTAGCCTTCCTTACATTTTCCACCTTGGATGTAAGACTATAACTAAATTATTGCAAATCTAGATCTATCCCCTGTGTAAATAATGATAAGATGTATTTTCCTGTAAGAACACAGAATATAACTTACTTCTATTTTTTTGACAGTGAATTTCTACTGTCCTTGAACTGAAAGTAATTTGATATCTTTCTCATTGTGAATGTTACACATTTGAGTATGTATTCAATTTTCAGAATCAAAACAGATTATTTTATCTTTACCTTCTATCTCCCTAATTTTATTTTCAATTTGATACATAGAAATCTAGGATCCTAAGGCCAAATGTTTTAAAGATCTTCCTACCTTGAAGATGGTCTGATTTTGAGTTTGTGCTGACTCACAAGGAAAGGAACAGAAAACCAGGGGCACCATTTTTTGTTGTGGTTGTTGTTTGTTTTTTTAAGTTGACCCTAAGTAACAATACTGGGGCTGTTGTGGAAACCAGATATCAAAATATATTTTGCCTAATGAAACTTCAGTGTTAATATTAGAAGTTAGAAGTAGTGCCCAGAAAGTAGTGAGGCTGGGAAAACAGACTTCTGACCCACTCAAGCTGAAAGTACAGGGTGCATGTGGTTTTAGGATGATTCAAGCAAATAACTATGACCTGTGCTCACAGGTGCTTATGAAGCCAACTCATATTTTTACAGACCCTGTCAGAAAACCAGTAGTAATTTCTTTAAGGAGAGTGTGACCCTTAAATCCATGACCTATTCAAAGGAAAGACCTAGTCTCGGGTGGTGTTCAGCCTGTAGCAGGACGACCATTAGTGGCTCATATATTCAATTCAATGGGTCATGACCAGCGGTTTTTTTTAAAAAGGAAGTATAGTAGAATTGAGTCAAATAGGAGGTATCAGAGGGCGTCATACATTGTAAAATTTATAACAGTTTCATTAAAATTATCTATCAGTTTTATGACTGTAGTATGTTTGGCATCATGATTTAAAATACATTTCTCACTGTGATTGGGGTCAACAATTTGTGAAAGCCAGAAGAGAATATTGGATTGAGTTGGATCAAGTTCATCTGACATAAAATGAAGAAGAATTTACAGAAATTTTTCCCAAGGGTATGAGAACCAGGCCCCAAAGAAAGGCAACGTCAAATTGTCACTGAACTCCAGTAAGTAGAAAATTGCTGAAATACAGAAGAGAATCCATATTTCACAATTCCCTGAAACATAGCCTGGTGTACTTTGCCCATTGATGCTTCATAACTTGCCTGAACTTCCCAGCAAGGAGTTAAGCTCCCTGAAGTAGAAGCGGTAATATAATTCTTCTGCGTGTCTTGTAATGCTGAGAACATAGTAGTCACATAAAACATGAATTGAAAAAATAAAAATGTTAGTAACTAAAGGTCAGATATAATCTGCATCATTTTAGCTGGCCCAGCAGTATAACCCAGTAGTTTTGCCCTCTAGGTTTGTCTGTCAGTAGCATATACGTAAATTTTCTATCTGCACATATTTTCAAGCTAAATCTGTTTTGAATTTTTAAAAAATAAGACATGCGCCTTGGCTGGTGTGGCTCAGTTGCTCAGTTGGTGGGAGTATTGTCCCGTACACCTAAAGGTGGTGGGTTCAATTCCTGGTCAGGGCACATACACAGGTGGTGGGTTCAATCTCCTCTGTCAGGGTGCGTATGGGAGGCAGCTGATCGATGTTTCTCTCTCACATCCATGTTTCTCTCTATCTCTTCCTCTTTCTCTCTAAAAAAAAAAAAAATATATCAAATTTTTATAAAAAGGACCTGTAATAGTTACCAAATTTCAAAAACACTTAAAAAATCCCAAATAGCTTATCATAACCCATTCCATTTTTAAAAACCTTTAAATCTGTGATTCTATTAAGGAAAGATGTCACATTATCCTAGTTTGGTTTGTTTCTTTTCATTATGGTGAGGTCAGAACCCAAAAGAGATTTAGATTCCTTTGTCTAACTCAGGTTTAGGGTCAGTTCCTCCTTCACTACCCAAACTCACTGAGTTAAATTAAACAAGAGATTGCTGAGATGAAGCCAAGCATGACTAACATCTTGTCTCAGACACATGTCAAGCTTGGTTAAGAATTAGACTCCCCTTTGTTATTGCGGGGACATAGGGAAGTCCCTTATAGTAGGACCCAGCATGAGTGAGCAGGTCTCATGTTAGTTTGAAGCAATTTACTTTTGTATTTCTCTATGGTAGTTCACAGCAGGTTCTTTTAGTAGGAATAAAAGGGCTTGCTCTGCAATCTGCTTTTATTGTTTCACTGAAGAGTAGAAGCAAAACATATTTCAATCAGAAGAATTATACCTGAGTGCTACAATCGGTGCCAGAGCCAGCAGAGAGAGCCTTGATACATTTAAGGTCAGGGCTGATGTTTTAAGAGAAAAATGTTGGTGGTGAACCTAGGGGGAAATAAAATCCTAGGCTAGCCTAAGTGAGCTATCTCATTGGGTAGTAATCAGGAGATAAGGCCAGAAATTCCTGAGATTAGCTAAAATAGATAAGATTCCAGATTTGGAAAGAGAAAAAGACATTGCTAGGATACGCAGTGACTTCTATGGAACTCAAGCGCCCCTGTTTTATAGTGAAGCCACCTTTCTATTGATTAGTGTTAATGAGATGAGGGGGCCCCACAGTGATGGATTATCAAAGTCTACCTAATCTTGTTTTTTTTATTATTTAATCTTTCTTGTTGCTATGGTTAGAAATATGTGCAAACGAAATCCTTGTTTCTTCTTCCACTTGACCTCATTCTGATTCATCAAATTGATTCTCTTACACTCTGAACTATGCCAATTATTGTGTCTGTCAAGCCATACATTCATTAGAATATTGGGGCTAATGGACATGCTCTAAGAGCACATTCATCTTCAGAGATACGGTAAAAGCTAATTCTTCTGGCTCAGCAAACCTTAGGTTGACATCTTGCCGCTCTTCTGCTGCCAGGAATATCTGGTGACTTAATGAAGCAAAGATCTTAAACACACAACTCAGTGGATTATTCAATATTAAGGTTTGCACTAGAGTCTGTGAAAAAGGATTAATTAACGCTTTCAGTCCTACAGAGGCACAGGCGATGAATGAAAACACAGGACTACCAAGAGGGACGGTGTGTCAGAAGGATTACAGAGTAACTTGTACCTCAAGAGCCCATTGATCTTCCTTTTCATATGGCATTTAAAAAATAATCTTTTATATGCCCGTGGTAATGCAGCTGGATTAGTGGAGCCAACGGGCTGTGACTGTTTAAATATTAATTGGGACAGCAATGTCTAAATCAGTTGGCTTTAACCCTGACTGCATATTAGAATCATCTAGAGAGTTTTTAAAATTTGCAGATGCCTAGTTCCCACCCGCAGAGATACTGCTTTCTTTGGTTGGGGCCGGTGCCCTGGCATCAGAATATCTTAAAAGCCCTGTCAGTGACTTGCATGTATAGGCAGCATTGAGGATCACTAGTAAATACATGCTAAAGCAGCATAGCTTTTTGTTACCAGAGTGTCTGACTAAATATCCTATTCTTTTAAAGAACATATATCTTGTTCAAAGAGTAGAGCCAGCATTTCATTTTGTTCAATCCCAATTCCTTTGGCCTTTGACACGTGAGCATATTATGAGCTGGGCTGAATGCAATGAAAACATTACGATCATTTTCAGGAAAGCTTCTTTAATTTTCAAATTATACTCAATATGAAATTTTAGTTATAGAAAATCTCTTGCTTTTTGCAGCGTCATGGAATTTGTTTTATTAAAGCAAAAAATGCAAAATATACCCAGAGGCTCTTTGTCAGTTCAATAAACAAATGGACAAAACCATAAAACATGTTTTGTTTAGTTAGTTCAATTGACTACAAATGAAAGGGACAATTAGTTACTCATCAATTTGTGGCAGAAAAAAAATCAGTGTTATTTTACATTATCACACACACACAATGCACACACGCACACAAATGCAAGCAAGAGACCCACCATTAATTGTGGAGTTTGACCAAGTCCTCAGCCTTTCTGGGCCTTGTGGTCACACAGTGGTGGAGCTGTGATGGACATCGGCGACTTATCTCACACCTTGACTTGTCTGCTACTTGGGAAAGAAATGGGTTCCAAGTAGCTAGAGAAGGTGACGAGGGTAACTGATATGAGGCCCTTCCTTAGAAATTAGTATGATTTCTGCATTCCTCGTCAGCCTCCTCCCCAAACCATGTGTGCTGAGTGTGCATGTGTGCACTAGCGCACTAGTGTGAGTCCTTGTGGAAAGGCTGGTGTTAAGCCTCGGTTCTGTTCAGGAATCCATGCAGATGATCATTCTGCCAAGGGTCTTCCCAGCAGCGATGCTGATTGCAGAACGGGTGACCTGCACCCTCATTGGGGCCCCAATTCCTCTTCTGTCTGCTCCCTGTGACCTTCTGTTTCATCACAAATTCCTGCTAACAGTTTCTCTAACCTTCCAACGACGTGGCACCAATCAGAGCAGTGCTTTCGCCCCTTGAGTTAGTGCCTTTCAGATGGTTTCTCGGTAAAATGCCATGGAAAAGGGGAGAAGCCAAGGCAAACCAGAGGGTGGTAGGAGCAGGACCTCCTGTAGGGAAACTGGAGGAGTTGGTCAAACTTTTCCAGTCCTGTCTTACTTTTGCATCTCTTCTCATGCTTTTGTTTGCAAAAATGCAAATCTTCTACACTTTTGTTTGCTTTCTTTTTTGTTTGCTGTTTTCCTAAAGTATCTTGTTGGCCTATAAACTTTCCTTCAAATCCACTAACTTCACACGTGCATGTTCTAGTAATTCTGGTACATGCTCTCCATTCTCAGTTCCCTCTCCAATCAATTTCTGCCTGTGGGGCATCTCCTAACTTGTACATGCCTTCCTGATTTGATTGCTTTGTAAAAAATGATGCCATTTACGACATATTGTTTGGTTGATCTTTGTTTTCCTTTCTTATTTTATAGTGCATTTCACGATGTAATATTAAAAAGGATAGTATGAATTTTTGTTACTACAGTGCAATTCTTCCATTCTATTCTTCAAAAAGTGACATCTTTTTTTTTTTTTTTTTTTTAAAAAAAAACTAGGTTTAATTGCTAAGCCCAGAAGCAGTACTTTTCAACCATTATCAATAACTTTATTCTGCTTCCTGCCCCATCTTTAAAATATGTTGGTATCTTCACTACAACTTTTCCTCTCTTCCTAACCCATGACTGTTCTGATATTTTCAAACAGCACTTTTTGAGCATGCAGAACAGTATAGAAAATAGTAGTAAGTATCTGCTCACCAGCAAGTTCAGCCAAATCTTGACATTTGCCCGAATCTACTTTAGTTATTTTTTGAGGGAATAAAACACTGCAGAAACAATTAAAGTCACTTATGTACCCCCTTTTCTCTCTTTCCATTCAGCTCCTGGCTTCCTCCAAGGTAAGCACGATCCTAAATGGATGGGTTTTATCATTGTCAAATGCATCGATCCATAAATAAAACCACATTTTACTCAAGTGGCATTTTATGAAGTACTATTCCATAACTCCTTTTTTGGCTCTATATTAAGATATGGAACACATGGCTCAAATTTATGTATTTTAACTCCGATGTCATGCACTATTGAATATTTGTATAATGTATTTAGCCAGTTGATGGAGACTTTCTAGTTCTGAATTAGTATAGACAATGTTTCAGTGAACATCCCTGTACCTGTCTCTTTGTGTAATCAGGCCCCATTTCTCCTGTGTCCCTAATGCATTATTAGTCATGTAATAACTCCTGCAAAATTAAACTTTCTTGCCACTTGTGCCAGGGGGCTGAAAGGCACATTTCCTGGTTTCTATTTCATTTCAGTGCCCTCTAGGAGTGTCAATAGTAAGGTTCCGACCAGGACAGTGGAAAGAGGTTGTGCTGCCTCTTTAGAATAAAAATAGCCCGGTGTGAAGTCTTTGTGAGTCATTGGCTCCTTTAACTGTAAATTTGCACTGCTCTTGCAGTCGATAATTTCTGATATGCCACTGCCCCCGTGCTTCCTCTAATTTAACTTCCCCTGGAACTTAGCGGAAATTTTTCTTTACACCCCTCGAGGATGAAAGGCTTTTCCCTGGGGTCTTTCACACACGTGCCTGATGAGCTGCTTAGCACTATCTGAGATTTAATGTTTAAGGTCACTATTCCAACTTTCCCTAAGATGGACTCGTCCTCCTAATGAAACCAGAGACCCAACCACCCATTTCTGATAACTGCACTCAGAACTGGACCACACTTTATCCCACCTCTGCCTTCAGCTCATTTCTTTATATAACAATAGGGAAGTGTTTTCCACAAAACCTCATCCAATCCTTTTAACAATTAAGTAAACAAAATCTAGCCCATGTAATATTGCATTTTTTAAAAAATATTTTTTTCAATTATAGATGATATCCAGTATTATGTTAGTTTCAGACATTTATATAATCAAACAGTAACAATGAGTGTCTGAGTCAGTTATGGCAGTGCCTGTTTCATAGATTGCTTTCATTTCCCGAGTGGCCTCTCCCACCTGGGCAGGTGCAGCTCCAATTTTGCTTTTTCCTGCATCCTGAGCTTCTTCGGGTTGGGAAAGGATACCAGTTTACATTATGCTACTCTTCTTCACTCGGATGCAGTTAAGAAGAGTATATCAAGCCAGGGTGCATAGACCACCACTCCCTTCACCTAATTTTTTATTTGGGTCGAGACGATGATATTCTAGAGAGCTGTCAACTTCTGTCCCACATGGAGCTCCCCTAGTTTTGCAGCTGAGTAACCTGATTTTTTTTACTTCTATCATATCAAGAATTTCAACTTGAGTCACATTAGTTCCATTAGAGAAAACAGGGCAAGGGCCAACATTAACAGAGGATCCATTCCCTGGATCAATATCCTGATTGAACAAGACTCATGGCCCCTCCACTTTCAATGAACCATATAGCATATGAAACCAGGAAAAGGATGGGTAGTGTCGCCTATTCCAAGTAAGCTTCATTCTTCATCTGAGCTGTCATCAGCTGCGCCCAGCTCTGATTATCCCACTATGTGTGAGTTAGATTGACATGCGTGGGTAATGCCATTTGGATGCCAAAGACTGAATTTACCACAGGAGGAAAGATGAACATGCTTCCCACTATAAACTTCCCCTTGCAGGAAGGGCTACTCTATGCATTCCCAGTCATTTGTTTCTTGCTGGTATATATAGGCAGGAGTTATCTCTATTGAGGGGGAAAATCACCATAATTCTCTAGAGAAATAGCAAATCTTTGAGTATTCTGATTATCATAAGTAAAAAAATGGATAAGACAAAAAAAAAAAAAAGGCAAGATAAAGTTGGGGCCAGTCTTACTCCCAGGAGGCTTTGAGGTGGCTTACGAGTTGGCTTGTGTTATTATGTAAACCATACACAGTTACCTAACAAGGTACATGAAAACAAAGTGGTCCGACCACCTTGACTAAGGGAAGAGGATATGACTGGGTCTGTTCACCATCATTCCCTAGGCTCTGCAGCTTGTTGTGCTGGCATGCTCATGTGTGAGCACGTGCTGTTCCCACTCCTCATGAAGCCAGTTGATTTAAATTCAGGACAATCTGCTGCAGATTCTTCCTACACTGAGCTGTCAGTTCAGTCGCCTCTGGGATGGCACGGTGGTGTCTGGGTGCCCAATGTTTGGTCTTCCATTCTTCCATCCTAGCTGGGCTCCGAGTGCGGAGGAGTGACTGAGCTTTGGCTGCCTTTCCTAGCAAGAAAGCAGCTCCTAAAATTAAACATTTGTTGCTTGGGAGCTTCTAGGCTTTTGCCCATTATTTAAATTGTACTGCTTGAGGAGTTTGATTCGTGGGTCTTTACTGATGGTAGTTGATCAGGATATATAGATGTTAATCAGTCAACTAGTGTGTATTAGAAATGTACTGTGGGTCTATCTTTAGCATAGGTAATAATAACTTACTGGTATGTGGTTCTTGCTTTTTATTGTAAGTAAATTAGATGGTTCTTACTTTGATGGTAAGTCCATGGATAATTTGAAAGTGTGTGCATGTAGTTCACACCAGTGGGTAGTCTCCAAATGAAACAGATTAGGATGGACAGTGCCTGCCATGTACTCTGGGTAAAAATAATCACATTGAAACCTAAAAACTTATTGCTAGAAATAAAAATTAAGACTTATGTGCTTATTTAAGTAATTGACATAGCAATATTAAATGAACCTAGAATTTAAAACATAGAAAGTAAATAACTTTTAAACACATGTAGTAGAAATAAGAAATGGGAAAAATAATCAATTGATACAAAGTTTGGTTTCTAACAAGTGGAATTTGTTGACCTGGTAATGGGTTGAAAAGATTTTCAGAACAAAACCTGTAAATCATTCAAAGTAATAAGAAGGAAGTGAGAGTGCATGAAAGGTATTACTACTACTTATAGCAGTGACAAGACAGTAAGTTTAAGTGAAAAAGAGTAATAAAAAACCATACATTTGGTTATATCTTAAAAATACTAAAACTTTAAAATGGTGATGGGTAATCTCTAGCAATTAGTAGCTAAAATTTAAGGCACAGATAAGAACAACTATTACTGTTAAATTTTAGCTACTAATTGTTAGAGATCACATACTAATATTGATATACTACTTTAAAAATTTGTAAAAGAATTTTAAAATTTCTGAAAAGCAGAAATGACATAGAAGAGAATTAGAAGACATCAGCTTACACCAAAAAGTTTCCATGTGTAATTCTGAAATAAAAATCAGTCAACTGAAAGTTTTCAGAAATCCTCAAGATGTCAGAAGTCGTCTCATCCTATTATAAGTTACTATGTTATACAAATAGTTGTTTTTAAAAAACAAATATTTTGACAAATGCATTAGTAAATATAGCAATTAGCCATTCAGCATATTGACTTTTTGTGAATTGACTAGAATGGTAAGGTACATAGCATAGTTGAATCATTCCTGTTTCCCAGAGAAACTTCGTTTTACAGATAAAGAAGCAAAGCTCTTATATGTTTTGTGTGTACAAGGGTATGGTTGCTTATTCCTTAGAAACATGAAGACTATAGATGATTCAAGCTCCTGTCTGACATTTGAAAGTTACAACGGAAAGAGTTCACAAAGCATATTCATTAAAGCATCTTATATAATAAAAGCCTAATATGCTAAGTGTCCAGTCATCCAGTTGGCCGTTCAACCAATCAAAGCATAATATGCTAATGGTAAGTTAAGGCCACTCAACTGCTTGCTATGACGTGCACTGACCACCAGGGGGCAGACCTCCAACCAGTAGGTTAGCTTGCTGCTGGGGTCTGGCTGATTGGGACTGAACAAGATGGGCTGGACATGCCCTGGAGCCCTCCCGCGGTCCCTCCCCGGCTGGCCAACCTCCTGCGTCCCTCCCTGGCCCTGATCATGCACCCATGGGGTCCCTCGGCCTGGCCTGTGCCCTTTTGCAATCCAGGAACCCTCAGGGGATGTTGGAGAGCTTGTTTCAGCCTGGTTCTGCAGGCCAGGCTGAGGGTCACCACTGGTGCACGAATTCGTGCACTGGGCCTCTAGTATCAGATAAGAAATATAATATGTAATACAGCTAATTGCCAGAAAACCTCCTACCAAGCTTTTCAGAAACACACATTATGTCACTTGAGCTCTTATGGAGGAGAATTAAATCCAAAGCAAGAGAGCTCTGAGTGCCAGTATATATGAGAAAATTGTCACTTCCAGATCTGGAATGGTATTTGGCACATGGTATGACATATGTCATCTTCACTGCAAGCACTTTCTTACGCATATGGTCCCTCCAGCTAGAGGAGCCCATCCACAGTCTATTTTATCAATAGTGAAGACACCCAGACTGAAAATAATATTTCATTAATAGAATCAACTTATATTTGACAAAGAAAGCAGTATATATTTTATAAATACACTTTTTTCCTTAAGCCATTATTGTAAAAAAACACTGTGTACTGACGATATAGAATAGTTCCATGCCTACATGCTAAACATTAATTGTGTTGTAGCAAAAGTTTAAGAGTGTTCATTAAATAAAAAGGGATTTGCTATGGATTCTATCATCTCATCTGGCTAACTTTAAACAAAAATCCCCCTTTTTAAAATTAAAAATGGTTTATAATTTTGATATCTTGTTTTGATACATAGTATTCATTGGGTGTTTTATTAGTAATAGAATATTTAATGATGTAACTTTCAAAAGGAAGTCTTAGCACAAATGCTTTTATTATGTCTGACTGTTTCAATAAAGTAAAAATGATGGTTAGTAGCTAATATGTAAATGCAATATGTTAAATAAAACCAAGTTCATTCTCTTTTGATAGTTTTTAAATGAAAAATAATGCAGTACATAATTTTTTAGTTCTATTTTGATTGTTTACTTTTCTTTAAAAAAATACAGGAACATAATTTTAGAAACTGAAAAAGACAATGATTTCAATACTCTTTTTAATAGTAGGAAAACACTTTTTTTTTTTTTTAAAAAAAAGCACATTTTACCCAATGTGACGAGTAAATTTCTAAACATTAAGAGAACTCACAGCTGAACTTCAACTGCTATTTTTAAATATTGAGAAGGACCAAGGAACTATTTTGAATATAAATAAATGGAGTTTGGAAATGTCCAAGAGTTCATAAAACTAAAAGTAACAGTTTAGTTAAATATTTTCTCACACTCTAAAGAAACTTTTGTCATAGGATTTTCACAAATTGCTTAGCATTTTTCCCAATACTTTATGAATTTAGAGCCATAGAATCTAGACTTCTGTAAATCAGTGTAATTACAGTGCTGTATTTGATGCAGAGTCTCCACAGGCAGTAGGCAGTTAGCTCCATCTCTCATATTGTGTTTGGCAGTTACAATGACTGTTATAAGAGCCTATCTCAGATATACTAGCTTTCCTGCTTCTGGGATTGTGGTAGAATTGCACCACCCCACTCCCCTTAAATTAGACATGATCTCTTGACTTGCTTTGAGGATGGAAATGTGATTCCAGGGGATGTGTCATTTCTGGGTGGAAGTTTTTAAAAGACAATGTGCTATATACTATATTCTCTTTCCCCCTGTTACACTGATGGGCACTTCTCTGCATGGAATAGTCTCTGTCAGCTTGGTTCCCAGATTGAGGGCACGTGCACATGGAGTCCCCAGTTGACCCAGGCGATGTAAGAAATGAGTCTTTATTGTTAAAAGTCATGAAGATTTGGGGGATTCTTTATTACTGCAACATAATGTTGCCTATCCTTACTCAACCAAACAATAATAAAAGCTACAGCAAATTAGCTACTATCCCAGAAAAGAAAACCAACAACAAAAATATTGCAAACTAATTGCTAACGAGACATTACTTTTTTTCTAGAACATGTGAAAAATTAATCAGTTAAATTGTGTTTTATAAAATTTTATTTGATTTTAATGTGTAATATAGAATTTATCACTGGTTCTGTATTGCTTTATGTTACAGATAGGGGTCAGGACACTTCTGTTTATGGACTGACAGTAAATATTTTAGGGTTTGCAGGTCATATGATCTCTGTCACAACTACTCAACTCTGTCACTATAGCCTGTAATTAATCATAGACAATATGTAAATAAATGGACATGGCTGTGTTCCAATTAAACTTTATTTATAAAAATGGGCGGTGGGCCTGATTTGCCCTAGTGGCTCTATATTAGATAACATATTAATGAGACCTAGTATGTTTATGTTGACATTGCTTTTATTTTTTTTACACGATCCAGTGAAGTATATTTTCTTAAAAGTGAATTTCCTTTTTTATTCTTTTTACCATGTTCCAACTCTTCTTGTAGTATAGGGGGTGTAATCAACATAAAGGGAGAAGTTATTTACTATACAGTGAGAAAAATGCATATTCAATTTCTGGTTTACTAAATAATATGATTTTTGACTAATTTAAACATTTTAACAGATAAGGCTGTTGAAACACATTGAGACTGAAGGTGTGGTTGAAGTCATGGAAGCAGTTTGTAGAAGAGCAGGGCCTACAACCCTGGGCTCCTTTCCACCTATTTCCCCTTCCATTGTATGCCGACTTCCAAATGGTCAGAATAAGTTCAGAAGGATTAGGCCAAACATTTTAAACAGGGTTTTTCTGACTTTAAAGACTGTAGAGACTGGTTTTATTTAATGAGGAATAAAGTATTAAAGTTAATGAAGAATAAAGGTATTAAATGAGTTTGTCTGAGTGTACACAGAGTGTCTTAAGCTTCTGTTTAAGGTTTTTTCAAGGTGGGAGGAAAAGGAAGATGTAGAGTACTGCCTTTAACCTAATTTATGATGTTTACTTATTTCTACCTCTCTGACTAATGCTTCTTTTGTTCTCTTTATAATTCTTAGTTTCTATCTACTACTTCTTTCCCCCCCAAGAACTGCAAACATTAGCTGATTAATCCTCAGTGTTCTCAGCTGCTGTGATCAGTGGAGGTAATCTCTCATAGCACATTGATATCTAAATCAACATAATATATCTAAATCACCTTTGCTAATCTACTGGAATTTGCTTAATGTTTCCTGAGCTAATATCTCTACTACAACAGTGTGTTTAGAAAAAGAAATACCCAGGACATAAAGATATGAGAATTCAATTCTGTGAAAAAGTGGGTTTCACTTTGTAGTGTGAAATGTTTCCTCTGTCTTTTAGAAAGTTTTACTTTCTTTTCTTCCTTTCTTGTTTTTCTTTCTTTTTGGTTTAGGTCATACTGAAGATATTTTTTTCCACATACAAATCATCAGCTTAGATGACACTTTTTTCTTATATTTCCCAATCTATTTCTCTATACCTAACTGAATGTATGAGAAGAAGAAATAAACATTC
This sequence comes from Myotis myotis, assembly GCF_014108235.1. Taxonomy (NCBI): domain Eukaryota; kingdom Metazoa; phylum Chordata; class Mammalia; order Chiroptera; family Vespertilionidae; genus Myotis; species Myotis myotis. Next base: position 24,398,500 of record NW_023416357.1, on the reverse strand, counting down.
TTTGAATTGTTTTTTAGAAAAAAACATGACAGTAATCTGAAGTTCAGCTGCATGTTACCTTGCAATTTAGAGTGTCATTTAATTTGCTTTTTTGAAGATCTAGAATGTTAGTCCAAAATATAGATCTTTAAGCCATATCTTGATTGCTTGTACATTGTAAGGATTCTCTGTATATGTGCTTGGTCATAGATTGAAAGTGGTTGCTATGAAAGCCTGAATAATTCCTCTCAAAGACAGTCAAGTCCTAGCCCCTGGATCCTGTGACTGTTATTTTACATGACAAAAGGGACTTTGCAGATGTGACTAATTTAACGCTCTTGCTCTTGAGATAAGAGCGTTATCTAGGTGAGTCCAGTGTGATCACCACAGTTCCCATAAGAGGGGAGTATAGTCAGAGAGAAAAAGATGTGAAGATGGGACCAGTGTTTGGAGTGAGGTGCTTTTAAGACAGAAGTGACCATGAGCCAAGGAAAGCAGGCAGACTCTAGAAGCTGGAAAATATAGGGAAACCGATTCTTTCCTAAAGTCTCCAGCAGGAACACAGTCCTGCCAGTGCCTGGATTTTTAAGTTTCAGACTTCTGGCCCTAGCTGGTTTGGTTCTGTGGATAGAGCATCACTCTGAGGACTGAAGGGTCCCTTTTGATTCCCCTCCAAGGTTGCAGGCTCAATCCCCAGTAGAGAGTGTGCAGGAGGCAGCTGATCAATGATTATCTCTTATTATTGATGTTTCTATTTCTCTCTCCCTCTCCCTTCTTCTCTGAAATCAATAAAAATGTATTAAAAAATAAATTTTAGACTTCTCTCCAGAACTGTAAGAGAATACATTGGTGTTGTTCTAAGTCAATATATTTGTGGCAATTTGTCACAGTAACAATAGGACACTATTACAGTTTTCTTTTTGGATTATCAAGGAATGCAAATTTTAATTTTACAATGAGCTTCTGCAAGAGAAATAACCAGAGTCTGTTTCTCTATTACTAGAACACATGTTTTAGTAAAATACAATTTTGTTTTAGATTATTCATCATTTTATCTGTTTGTTTGTTCTTCCCTTTTGGGATAATTGTGAGCTCTTAGAAATACCATGGATTTTAGACGGCTCTTCCAAAGGTTACAATTGCTCTGCAGTTTATTCTGGGGATATTGTGGGTTTTTTTGTTTTGTTTTTTTCTTTCTATAAAATTTAAGGAATACCACTGGGAAGTAAGAAGCTGGCCTACACTAGACTAGTTAGCCTTCCAAAGCTGGTAGAAGGAGTGGGTGTGTGGGTTCACTTTGCAATTAGGCACAGAAAGTGTTCTGTCTTTTCCCAGGGCCACTTCACCTGCATGGCCTGAGGTAGGGCCAGGGGCCAAAACAAAACAAGGGAAGCAAAAATCTCCTCTTATCATTTAATTGGAAGAGAGGATGGACAAAAAGAAGCTTCTCCACCCCTTCTCTTTACTCAAGTGGCTTGTGAACTCTCATTGTGAGAGGGAGATTTAAACTCCATTTTATACTCAAGCATTCATTTAACCTTGGTCAGAGCCCAGTTGCAAAGGACTTTTAAAGAAATAGTAGTCCTAGAATTTTCTAGGACTTTTAACAATAAGCCTGGAGAAGTGCTCAGTCACTCGCTGGAGGGACCACAGATCTCACATCCTGTTGCCATGCTCTTTGAAGAAGAGCCTGCAATTCCAGGGGTTTAATCATACCATAACTCATGGCTGGTTTCAGATTTTTATTAAGCTCAGAAGGAATACATTCTCTAAAATATGCAAAGTTTAAAATGTAGATTCCAGTAAATGCTTTGTTTTTGTATGTCTTTCTCTCTCCAACTATTCATTGTGGGTTGATTTGTTCCCCTTTCCTTCCTGATTTCAGAAGATAATTGTTTTGGAAAGTGGTTATATGATTTATTGCCCAATGAAAAGAATTTGTTTATATTGGGGTGGTAAATTTAAAAACTTTATGATGATTCTTTTTTTAAAAAATTCTTTATTATTTAAAGTATTACATATGTCTCCTTTTTCCCCCCTTGACCTCTCTCTGTTTGTTCCCACCTGCCCAGCACATGCCCTCACCCCCCTACTATCTGTGTCCACGGGTTATGCTTATATACATGCATACAAGTACTTTGGTTGATCTCTCACCCCCTACCTTCGCCTTTCCTCAGAGGTTGGATGGTCTGTTTGATGCTTCTGTGTCTCTGGATCTATTTTGATTCATCAGTTTATGTCGTTCATTATATTCCAAAAATGAGTGAGATCATGTTATATTTGTCTTTCTACGACTGGCTTATTTCGTTTAGCATAATGCTCTCCAGGTCAATCCATGCTGTTGCAAATGGTAAGAGTTCCTTCTTTTTTACAGCAGCATAGTATTCCATTGTGTAGATGTACCACTGTTTTGTAATTTATTCATCTGATGATGGGCACCTAGGCTGTTTCCAAATCTTAGCTATGGTGAATTGTGCTGCTATGAACATAGGGGTGCATATATCCTTTCTGATTGGTGTTTCTGGTTTCTTGGGATATATTCCTAGAAGTGGAATTACTGGGTCAAATGGGAGTTCCATTTTTAATTTTTTGAGGAAACTCCATACTGTTCTCCACAGTGGCTGCACCAGTCTGCATTCCTACCAGTAGTGCCCGAGGGTTCCTTTTTCTCCACACCCTTGCCAGCACTAGTCCATTGTTGATTTGTTGATGATAGCCATTATGACAGGTGTGAGATGGTACCTCATTGTTGTTTTGATTTGCATCTCTCAGATGATTAGTGACTTTGAGCATGTTTTCTCTTGGACTTCTGTATGTCCTCTTTCAAAAGGGGTCTATTTAGTCCTTTGCCTATTTTTGGATTGGATTGGTTATCTTCCTTTTGTTGAGTTGTATGAGATCCCTATAAATTTTGGAGATTAAACTCTTATCAGAAATAACATTGGCAAATATGTTTTCCCATGTAGTGGGTTCTCATGTTGTTTTGTTGGTGGTTTCTTTTGCTGTGCAGAAGCTTTTAATTTTGATATAGTACCATTTGTTTATTTTCTCCTTAGTTGCCCAAGGAGCTGTATCGGTAAAGATATTGGTACAACATATGTCTAATATTTTGCTGCCTATGGATTCTTCTAAAATTTTTTGGTTTCTTGTCTTATGTTTAAGTCCTTTATCCATTTTGAGTTTATTTCTGTGAATGTTGTAAGTTGCTGGTCTAAAAAAAACAATCCAATTTACCACTGTAATAAAAAAATTAAGATACCTAGGAATAAACTTAACAAAGGAGGCAAAAGACCTATACTCAGAAAGCTACAGGACATTGAAAAAAGAGATAGAGGAAGACATGAACAAATGGAAGAACATACCGTGCTCATGGATTGGAAGAATCAACATCATTAAAACGTCCATACTACCCAAAGCAATCTATAGATTCAATGCAATCTCCTTTAAAATACCAATGGCATATTTCATAGTCCTAGAACAAACTCCCCCCCAAATCACATGGAATAAAAAAAGATCCCGAATAGCTGCAGCAATGCTGATAAAGAAGAACTAAGTTGGGGGGATCACAATACCAGATATTAAGCTATATTACAAAGCCACTGTTCTCAAAGCAGCCATATAGACCAAAGGAACAGAACAGAGAACACCGAAATCAACCCAAGCCATTATGCTCAATTAATATTTGATAAAGGAGGCGAGAGCATATAATGGAGTGAAGACAGTTTCTTCCATAAATGATGTTGGGAAAATTGGACAGATACATGCAAAAAAATGAAACTATGGATGATTCTTTATAAACTGATGTGTTCTTAGAGAAATCAGTGGCATTTCTATACAGCAATGATAAACTATCAGAAAGAGAAACTAAGAAAACAATCCCATTAACTGTTACAACAATATATAGTTAGGTACCTAGGAATGAATTTAACCAAGGAGGTAAAAAACCTGTACTCAGGAAACTCTAGGACACTGAAGAAAATAATTCAGAAAGATACAAATAAGTTGACACATATACCATGTTTGGATTGGAAGAATTAACACAATTAAAATGTCCATACTACCCAAAGCAATCTATAGATTCAACCTAATTTCTATTAAAATATCAATGACAAATTTCACAGATACAGAAAAAATATTCCAAAAATTTATGTGGAACATAAAAAGACCCCAAATAGCCTTAGCAATCTTGAGAAAGAAGAACAAAGTTGGAGATATCAATACCTGGTATCAAAATATACTACAAAGCCATTGTAATGAAAACAGCCTGGTACTGGCATGAGAAGAGGCATATAGATTAATGAAACAGAACAGAGTGCCCAAAAGTAATCCACACTAAATGGGTAATTAATATTTTACAAAGGAGGCAAGAACATACAATGGGGTAAAGACAGTCTTCTCAATAAAGGGAATTGGGAAAATTGGACAGGTGCATGCAAAAAATAAAACTAGACAACAAACATACCATATACAAGAATAAACTCAAAATGAATGAAATATTTATTTTAATATTTTTACTTTTTAAATATATTTTTATTGATTTTTTACAGAGAAGAAGGGAGAGGGATAGAGAGTTAGAAACATCAATGAGAGAGAAGCTTTGATCATCTGCCTCCTGCACACCCCTCACTGGGGATGTGCCCACAACCAAGGTACATGCCCTTGACCAGAATCAAACCTGTGACCCTTCAGTCTGTAGGCCGATGCTCTATCCACTGAGCCAAATTGGTCAGGGCTGAATAAAATATTTAAATGTAAGTTGCAAAACCATAAAAATTCTAGAAAAAAACATAGGGTAAATAGACCTATGAAAAAAATGCTCCATGTCACTAATTATCAGAGAGATGTAAATTAAAACTATAATGAGATATGAGATATCGTCTCACACCTGCCAGAATGGCTACTATCAATAAATCAACAGATGGGATTGTGGAGAAAAGAGAACTCTTGTACAATGTTGGTGGGAATGCAGACTGGTACAGCCACTGTGGAAAACAGTACAGGGTTCCCTTAAAAAACTAAAAATGGAGCCCTGGCAAGTTTGACTAAGTGGTTAGAGCATTGGTCCATACACCAAGGGGTTGTGGGTTCATATCTGGTCAAGAGCATGTACCTGGGTTGTAGCTTTGATCCTGACCCTGGTTGGGGTGAGTGTGGGAGGCACTCAATTGATGTATCTCACACTGGATGGATGTTTCTTTTTTTTTCTCTCTCTCTCTCCTCCACCCCATCCCACTCTCTCTAAAAAGCAGTGGGAAAAATATCGTCAGGTGAGGCTTAACAAAATAATTAAAAATGGAACTGCCTTTGACCCAGAGATCCCACTTCTGCGAATATATCCCAAGAATCCCAAAACACTATTTTGAAAGAATATATGCACTACCATGTTTATGGCAGCATTATTTACAATAGCCAAGATCTGGAAATAACCCAAGAGCCCATTAGTAGATGAGTGGATGAAAAAGCAGTGGTTCATTTACACAATGGAATGCTATGTGGTCATATAAAGGAAATCTTACCTTTTGAGACAGCGTGGAGATTATTGTACTAAATGAAATAAGCCAGTCAGAGAAAGACACATACCATATGATCTCACTTATATGTGGGATGTAATGAACAAAATAAACTGACAAACAAAATAGAAACAGAGGCATGGATACGTGGAGCAGCAGACTGACAGCTGTTGCAGGGGAGAGGGGAGAGAGGAATTGGATGAAAGAAGATGAATGGATTAGCCAAGAACATATATGCATAGCCCATGGACACAGGCAACAGTGTGGTGATGGGCAAAGGGAAGGGGGCCAGTGGCTGAGTGGAGGTGGGCAAAGGGGACATCTGCAATCATACCCAACAATAAAAATACTTACAGAGGTTAAGAAATTGAGCACTTAATGCTCACTGGGCTGTTGGTATTATATGCAATAAGACAGGATACTGTTATTTCCCTCAAGCAATTTCAGACCTTACTGGGAGGCAAAATGTAAATGCATTGGAAAGGCTAGTTCATAAACACAAGTACAAGTGGTCTGAAACCTGGTGCATGATGAAAAGTTAAAGAAGCAAGAGAAGAGAGTGGGCTGGATGGCGAGGATGAAACATACCTGCCTAGATGAGACGGGGCTGAGTTAGACTCTGCAGTATGGGGAGGATGTATAGTAAGAATGTGAGGCGGTGCAATGAGGGAGGAGAGTCCAAGACACCAGGAGATGTCAACAGCAATTATGAGCACATCATGTCCCAGCGATTGAGAGGCGTCCTGATTTGTGCTGCTGAAAATGTGCATTTATAATATAATTGGAGGGCAGGTCACAGCAGTGTTTCTCTTTTCTCTGGGATTCTAAAGAGAAAGGCACTTCTCATTTCCAGGTGGGGCCCAGCTCTCCCTCCTTCGTGCCAGCTCAGCTGGTGAAGTATGTCTGGGCCGGAGTGACAGACTCTTCTCCAGCAGGCACAGGCTTTTCTTAGAAGGCGTAGCATCCGCCACTTTTCACTTAGCATTTGCTTCACACAGATGAAAAAAATACAATCTAGCAATTGGAAATTTTGCAGTATCAACAAAGCCTGTGTTGGAGCTAGTCCTTTACTGTGTATATAGTTTCCGTGTTAAGGTCCAGCGATATCCTCCAGCCCTCAGCATAGTCCACAATTAGGCATCACTTTGACGCTATCACAACTTTGTCTTGTCTTTAATGTATTTGCAAATCGTTTGGAGGTGGGTGACACGAGAAATAAAATGCCCTACCATTTGTGGTCCCTATCCAGAAATTTGAAAATTATTTTTTGCCCTCGCAGTTTGAAAATATGACAAACTCTGAAAAACCACCCTTCGAAAGCAGAAACAAAGTGGGTTACGTCAGATTCTGTTTTGAGACACGGCTTCCTAATTATCTTGTAGGACTCAAAAACCTTTCGGGTGAAAAGCCCAATTTTGGAAATAAACTTCTTTCCAAGAATGAGAACGTGCCACATGGCTGAGTGCTGTTATTAAACCGAGAAGAAGAACCCACAGGCTGCGCAGAGGGCCAGCGCCGTGGCACCTTCTGCACTTGTTTTAATATGCATACTCGCAGACTACTCCCAGGCCCACCTTCTTCCAGCTCCTAGTGTTTGTCTGTCCTCCAACTGTCACACCCAAATACTGTATCCGATGCCTCCTGTAATAAAAATACAAGCTCTTTAAGACAACAAAGAGTCCTTAACATTTAAACAAAGTTTTCAACAACATTTTCTAAAGCTTCCCCGCTGGGTACTGTTTTTATTTATTTGCTAGAGGTTGGTGCACGAATTCGTGCATGGGTGGGGTCCCTCCCCACTGATCAGGGCCGGCTGGCAGCTGGGGGCAGGGACTGTGGGAGGTTGACTGTGGCAGAGCACTGACCACCAGGGGGCAGCTCCTGTGTTGAGTCATAGTGACCAGTCATAATGGTCGCTTAGGCTTTTATCAATATAGATTTCTTTAAAAAAATATATTCTCACTAGAGGCCCGGTGCACGAAATTCATGCACAGGTAGGGTCCCTAGGCCTGGCCATTGATCAGGGCAGAGCTGGGCCTTTAGCTGCTGGCTGGGACCTTCCTTTGTTCCGAGCTGCCCCCTGGTGGTCAGCATACATCATAGCAAGTGATTGAACTCCAGGTCTCCTGGTCAAACACCTGAGAGGGCACATTGCATATTAGCCATTTATATAGAGAGAGATTGATTTCAGAGAGGAAGGGAGAGGGAGAAAGAGATAGAAACATCAATGATGAGAGAGAATCATTGATCTGCTGCTTCCTGCATGCCCCACACTGCGGATTGAGCCTGCAACCTGGGCATGTGCCCTGACCAGAAATTGAACCCATGATCTCCTGGTTCTCAGGTTGATGCTCAACCACTGAACCACACTAGCCAGACTTAGAGCCAAGTATATTGCTCCTTGTTGCCTGTGTATCACAGCACCCCTAAGTGATGACTCCAGAATTTATCAATTTCTATTTGGTCCAGCAGGTTCAGCTTCCATATTTCCAACAACCAATGGGGATGAAGGCCCCTAATTCAATAAATTTAAAGCCAAACTGATGAATTTTCTCCCTCAATTGCTTAAATCTCCTACTTCAGCTAATTACATAGCCATTCATTCTGATGCTCAAACTAAGACCCTTAAACTCATTCATAACCCCCTCTTCTTCACCACCTTTTATCCTTTCCAGTGTCTCCATTTCCACAGGGACTCTGGTTCATTTCAGGCCCCAATTTCTTACCCAATTAACACCACAGACACCTCTTTCTCTCTGCTGTCTCAAATATATTCTTTGTGCTGCCTCAAATAAACACGTCCCCAAACACAAATCTGTTCGTTATACTGTCTTTTCAAAATCTTTCACCCAAACAAAAAATAGATAAATTTCTTGGCATGGGTTATGCGTTCCTACATAATCTGGCTCCAAGCTACTATATTTTACTAATTTTCCACCCAACATTATTGCTGGTTCCTTCTCAAAGACACTGTTCTCTGATAAGCCTTTTGTTGTTCCTCACTTTTTCAGGACATTTTCACACATGTTAAAACTCTGCCATTTAAGACAGTTAAAATGTCACCACACCAGTAACCTATCTTTGATATTGCCCTTTCAACTCTCATTACCCTTTAGCTTCTCTCGTCTGTAACATATCGAATTCTAACATGTAGCATAATTTAATAGGAGAAAGTTTGGAATTGTCATAACAAGTTTAGGTTGAGGTCTAAGTTTTTCCTTATCTATGATCTTGGACAAAATATTTAATTCCTCTTGATCCATAAGAAATAGATACCATTCCTCACTTTTAAGGGATAAGGTATGTGGCTATCCATATGAAATTATGAAGTGCAACAAATGTGATCTGTTAGCATTTGAGAAACCAGAAGATGGTTATGATTGTAAAGCTAAGCCTGAAGGTTCAGTGGGGCAGGAATATTGAAAATATAACTTTTGGTTGAACTAGTCAGAAGTATATTTAAGCATAATTGGCAGAGAGAAGTTGAATCTTTGAATTACCAATGTTCACCTCTACGTTCATAGATTTCTAATTGCCACCATTGTGTAAGTCAAAATGTATCGTTTTTGGAAATAGGAAAATCTGGATTTAGATGCTGAGCCAACAGTTAAGCTGTCTTACCTATTTAAGATTCCGTTCCTCACAGTCAATAAAATAATTCACTGGTAAATATTTACATGAACTTGTGATAAAAGGCACGAACACTGTGAAGCATTACTCCTTTTAAATGGCACAATTGTAGGAAATTTAGAGGCAAAGGATACTGATTTCTGTTGACGGAAGAACCGGTTTCCTCAGTATCCTGAAAAAGTGTTTTCAGCAGTTAGTCCAGTCCTAGAGCTTATTTTCTTATTTTGGAGCAATTTCAGGCAGCAGTACCAATAAAGAGTGGTGCTTCCCATAAAAACTGAGGTTCTATGAGTAGTAATCAGGAGGGGTTGGAAGACTCATGAGGCTGACACGTTAGTTGGGGTATTTTCTTACTTCCTTACCGCCTTTATCTCTTCACTTGGCCCATAGACCAAGGATGGCCCCATATCCTTACAGGCACCACAGTGGTGTTGCTTGTTTCACCTTTGTTGAATGAGGGCTGCATACTCCTTCTCTAAAGTCTTCCTTCTCTTTTTTGCCAGCTTTTTAATATGTGAGATAACTGCTAAGGGACAGGCATGCTTTTAAAAATCATGTTTCAAAACACATTTTCTATTATATAGATATAAAAAAATAAAGCTAATTATATTGTAACTAGAGGCCTGGTGCACAGATTTCATGCACAGGGGTGGGGGTGGGGGGTGTCCCTCAGTCTGGCCTTCACCCTCTCCAATCTGGGACCCCTCTCACAATCTGGGACAAAGTTCCTAACTGCTTGCCTGCCTGCCTAATCGCCCCTAACTGTCTCTGCCTGCCTGCCTGATTGCACCTAACTGCCTCTGCCTGCTGGCCTGATTGCCGCCTAACTGCTCCCCTGCCGGCCTGATCGCCCCCAACTGCCCTCCACTGCCAGGCTGATTGCCCCTAATTGCCTCTGCCTCGGCCCCCGCCACTGTGGCTTTGTCCGGAAGGAAGTTGGACATCCGGAAGATGTCTGGTTGACCTGGTCTAATTAGCATATTACCCTTTTATTAGTATAGATAACTCCAAGGCGGAGGGGGTCCTAGGTATAAGCATATACATGACTTTGAATTACTGTTCTTGGCCTTTGACCTGTTGGTAAATTGAGAATTAAAAGTTTGTGAGCGTTAAATAAGATTACATTTTAAAATAAAACATTACTCATTGATACTTAAAGTATGGTAAGGAAGACTTTATTCAAGTGTAGGGGGCTATTGCAATAGGTAAAGGGACCGCTGCAATGGAATTTTGGAATGAGGGAAAGAGGTAGGACTAAATTCTTAACACAGAATGAACAAGTGGAAATTTATAGCCAAGGAGCAGGTTGGGAGTCAGTGGATGGAAAGTCACTAAGGGGAAACATCGGGGTAAGGGGGTTGCATAGGCTAGATTGATGTATAGGATTCTTGCTTAAGATGTTACCAGGAGGATGGTAGAGGATGAAGAATCTGATCAGATATATTGGGGTTGGAAGTTATGGTTAAACTGACTTAGCAGGGTTCTTGCTAAAACTGAATTTTACAAGGAAGTACACAGATGGGCTTAGGCCAGGGGTTCTCAACCTGTGGGTTGCGACCCCTTTGGGTGTCGAACAACCCTTTTACAGGGATAGCCTAAGACCATCAGAAAACACATATAATTACATATTGTTTTTGTGATTAATCACTATGCTCTAATTACGTTCAATTTGTTACAATGAAAATACATCCTGCATATCAGATATTTACATTACGATTCATAACAGTAGCAAAATTACAGTTACGAAGTAGTAACGAAAATAATTTTATGGTTGGGCGTCACCACAACATGAACTGTATTAAAGGGTCTCAGCATTAGGGAGGTTGAGAACCACTGGCTTAGGGGAAGGTTTAGGAGCCTGATTAAAATTTGGTCAAGCAAAAAATCTTTGTCAATATATACAAAGTATACATTTTATGTATAACAGGCACTAAATAATTCCCTCCCTCCCTCCTTTTCTCCCTCCTTTCCTCCTTCCTTCCCTTCCTTCCTTCCTTCCTTCCTTCCTCTCATCTAAAATATTTTCCCTGGAATATAAAATATCTCCCACAAAGTCCTATATAGGATATTAAATAAGTTTAACTCCCTCCCCCCCACCCCCCAGACAATGATTATAAGTGGCTGTGTTAAAGAGATTGTGAAGCTCTCTTAGAATGGTTCAGAGGCAGCGCTCTGTTAAATACATACCTAAGAGTTTACGGTCTAATCTCAAGCCCAAGGATATGTTCCTAACTTTGAAATCATGGGGTTTTGACCATGCATATACAATTGCACTTTTGTTATTGAGTAAAAATTCTATTAACCAAAAATTTTAAGAAAATAAAGCCACCAAAATACTAAACCCACATTGGGTTGTCGTTGCCCATCACAGGATGAACTCTGTTTTTTAAAAGTATACATTGTCTCATTTTCCTACTTGTTCAGTTCTCATCTGAACAAACTAAATGGGTAATGCTTCTGAAAGGCAACTGCTACGTAAGTAAAATGGCCAACTAGTAGCATTAATTTAGATTAATTAATCTACAGACCATTGTAGCATTAATTTTTAGAAGTATAAAATACACTTTTTAGGTATGGGCTTTTCATGACTTGGGACCACTTTAACCTGTAGGAATATTTACAGTGAATCTCAGTCTTCCCTCTCTGTCTGGATCAAAGCTTCTAACTCTTCTTGTGCTCTTCTTCCTAGAGTTGATCCAAAGGCTGAGGCTGATAAATGTATGGATTCTTTCTGATTCTTTCTGCCAGTCTACTCCACAGATCCCTGTAAGTTTATGGTTTCTCTGTGTCAGGAGCAGATTTCATGTATCTGAGTTACTCAGGCAAAATATCTCTCTCTCTCTCTCTCTCTCTCTCTCTCTCTCTCTCTCTCTCTCTCTCATAGAGAAGGAGAGAGTATTTAAATTTTCTGAACAGTTACGTCAATTCTTTTCTGTATCTGCCCTAAAAGCTAGGCTGAAGTTGTTTGAGAGTGACGGTGTATGGAGATTTTAGTTACTTCCAGGTGAGACTTGATCTCATCTCATTGTTCAGGACCTCACGGGATATGCTGCTACATTGCTCAAATGCCCTCTCAGTTCCTCTACATTTGTTAAACGGAGGCCCAGAGATTACATTTCCGCCGAGCAGTGCATGTTGCTCTAATGCCGATCATTAGCTGCCTGTCCAGATGGTCCCTGCTCTCAGTGACAGGGAGTGAGTCTAAATTGTTCATCTCCAGTGTTTCTAGTGGACTGCCCAATATGTTCACTGTGGTCCATTTACAGGAGGGTGACGTTAAGCAGATCTGATGCTTACACTCTGGCACTGGTCGTGATGCGAAAAATGGCAGATCTGGGGAGGAAAGGGGAGGACGGCAAAGGAGTAAGTTACACTTGAAAGCGCCAGCATTTCGAGGGCAGCTGACTATTCAGTCATCTGTGAAAGACAGGTAGGAATTCAGGCTTAGTGCTCCCTTCACACTGGCCTGGAGATTAGCAGTGCAGCAACGGTCACCTCAAACTACTTTCCTTTAAGTCCTAGAAACAGCAAGCAACAAAAAAACACCAGCCTCACACCTCCCTTAAGGTCATTCTCATAAATGTCAATCATGCTGAGATGAGTGGGGTTTCTGGAGACATGCATCACAAGAGGCAACGCCATTGCGGTAATGCTTAAAAGTTGCATTCCTCCTTTTAAGATTTGTGCTAATGTCCACTTGATCTCACAGTTCTGCTACCTTCACCTTTCTCCTAGTTCAGCTATCCACTCAGAGAATGCCAGCATTTATTTTCTGGTCTGGGAGCTGTAAATGCCAATGCCAGAAGTAACTTTCCTCATTTTTTTGAAATAACTAGCAGAGACCACGTGGAGGTGTAGAATGCATAGGCATGTTTCCAGTGGTGATATCAATACTCTTTAAAAGACAGACTAAAGGTCAATTATGTACAAGGCATTTGGCTTCATGATATCATGGATCCAAAAGACTACCATCAAATTCCTGCTATTAAACAACTTACACGAAAACCACCAGGACTGTTAATCAAATACATTGTGGGTTATTCTTTTGAAATCCTACCATGGCTGCACAGTTTCTAGAAAGCCATTAATTGCTTGATAGTCAATTTGAAACCATTAATTATAAAGATGTGCAATTTAAATAATTTTGGCTGTCTTTAAAAAGGTGGGCTGCAGAGTGCAGGAGGAGGACTCGGAAGATCTGTTAAAAACCTGGCACAATGCGGTGGGTGGGACGCACACAGCCCAGTGCATTGTGGGCTGGGGAAAAGGATAATGGCAGGGTGATACTATTACTGGGGCCTTTTATAACACTCCCGATAACTAGTAACTTTCCAGCTCTCTTGGCTTTAAAATACACATAATTATCTTTCTGTTGGAAACACAACAACACAAACTATTTCAGCTTCTCCAGATGTATGGAATAACGATGTTTTGCACTTACTCATTTTTATGACTTGAATACGTTTTAGGGCAATGAACATGGGCCTTACATATTGGGAAAGAATTAGAATTTGAGAGGGAGCAAATCTAGATATGAAAGCAGCAAGATAATTTTCCTGTAAGGTTTTTTGAAGTTTCGTTCAGCCTCACTCTTTGATAGCAGCAGCGATGGGAAGAAAGAGTGGTGTGTGTGTGCTGCAAACCCCTGAAATGATCCTCCTTTCTCTGGACTTCAAAGTACAGAAATTGTTCCATCCTGCTTTTATATTTCAAACCACACAGTTTGGTGGTCAGACTTTGAACTCTGGGTGAGAATAGAATTAGCCTTCAGGAACTTTGGGGGAGATTTATAAAACAAGCAATGAACGTTTCTCTGCTTTCTAAAGACTTTTTGCTACCATTCCAATAACATCCCTGGTGGGCTATAATAAGCATACTTAAAAAAAAGCCCTCTTGGATCTCTCCTGCCCCACTTTTCGGTTTTGAAGAGCTACCCAGGAAACTATTATCTCTCTAACTGTTGCCAGGCTTATTGAAGAAGGCAAATACAGGAAGGCTCCCCCCGATTTCTCTAAAGGTAGGATTAGAATTGGAGAAGATAAGAGTGAAGAGACATGTTGGGCATGTTAGGGCTTTTCAGCCAATTTCATCTTTGTAACTTGACTCTGAGTATTTGGATAACATTATTTCCTTTAATGGTAGGAAGTATATACTTATGTATGATTCTCCCCTCTCCAACCTCCCCCCCCCCCGCCTCTTTTTAGCATCTTGGAATCTTAGGATGACCAAAGTACATTTCCAGTAGTTCTTGATAATCATTTTACGCATTTTTAAATAGAATGGTTATAAGAAGCTTACAGCAATAGAAGGAGACATTTGTTATTGAAAGGAACTTCAACCTGAAACCTCTTCTCAGAATTCTAGACTCTCTGGAGTTGCTGCTCAAATACCTATGAGCACATCAAGTTAAACAAATTCAAAAATAAGCTCCCAGGTATCTGCATCCAACCTCCTCTTCTTCCTCCACCACCTTTCTTGCTGGGTGGTGTCCACATCTCCTCAGTCTCCAGCGGAGGAGCATGCAGAACAGCCTTCATCATGTATGGCCTCTAACTACTCTCCATATCTAACATTCCAAGTCCCGTTGATCCTGTTTTCTGGGCCTTTCTGATCTGTCTCCCCTTCTCAAAACCTTCTACAAATCCATTAGTTGAACTGATGGAACGACTGCAGTAGCTTTATTTCTCCAAGCTTCTCTACAGCATGTTACACTTCTTCTGGTACCAGAGTGATCCAAACATGCACATTTGATTACATGAGGCAGCACCATGCTCTTTATTAAGGGTCCTCTATTACCTAAGGTCTGGAGTCCACAGTGCCAGTATGTGGCCTAAAATCCCTCAAAGATCTGGACCCTAACTTCTGTTCAGCCTCTTCTATGTCCAGTCATTCTTCATATCTGACATCCCAACTATAACAAACTATGCATGATTACCTTAAAAAGTTAAGCTATTTTATTTATAATACTAGAGGCCCAGCACGCACAAAATCGTGTGCGCTTAGGGTTCCTAGGCCTAGCCTGGCCTCCGTTGCATGGCCTTTGCCGCCCTGCAATGCTACGTGAAGCTCCCTGCCCCAGGACGCTCTGCCAGGCTCCCCCCTCCCCTCGACTGCTCCACGAAGCTTGCTGCCACCCCCTGAAGCTTGCTACTGGACTCTCCATGAAACTCCCCCCACCCCCACCCCAAAACTGCTCTGCAAAACTCCCCCGCCCGGTTACTGCTTCGCAAAACTCGCTGCTGCCCAGGTGACTGCTCCTAAGCTCACGGCCACCCGGTGAAGCAGCCCGCCACCGCTGCTCAACAGTCCCCAGCCCCAACCCGCCGCCAGCCACCCCCACCCTTCCCCCGTCATGGTGAGCGGCTTGGGGGCCATGGGGGGAGGAGGGGGACTGAGAGGTGCTCCATGCACTTCATGGTGCCCGGCCGCCCGTCCGGTCGTGATGGCACCTAGCTCTTTATATATATATTAGAATTCTTCTCAAATGCTGTTCCCTCAGTGTGGAGATATTTCATGCACTATGCTAAAGCAAAATATTATTATACCCATTTTATAGATAATAAGACAGGCTTAGCGAGGTTAAATAGCTTTCATCATTATTTATTATTATTATTAATTATCCTAGTAAACATTTTTGGTTTTAGTCACCATGTACTTTTGATTCTACTTATATTTTTTTAATTTACGTTTCCCTTTCTCTTTCTTATCCCATAAGCATTTGTTTCTTCATTCATTCAACAGATGTTTGTTTATTATGCATTTGATGTGTGTCAGTCACTTGCAGGTGATACAGTGGTGCTATCTCAAGGTCAGTGTGTACTGAAGCTGGCTCATACACACTGTTCAGTGACATCATTTTGAAGCTAAAAGTGGCTACAAATTAGAGTTTCCTTCCCTAGGAAATTCATCACACCTCTTAATCCAACACCTCTTCTCTTAGAACATCCTCATAGTTGGTTCTCCCATTTCATGATTACCTCCTACACAAGAACAACAGGACTGTGGTCTTTTTAAAACATAGACTTGATTTTCCTCTTGCTTCTTTCTGTCATCAACAGGTTAAAATAAAAACTTCTTATTGGGGTTCATAAGACATTTTTTGAACTAGTCATGTCTTCATATTCATTTCCCATTAATATATTTTATACTGTCAGTACTCAATGGTGTCTAGATTCTGAATAAACCCACTTGTTTCTGATCTCCTGGGGTTTGTGTATATTGCTTCTTGTGTTTAGAATTCCTGCTTGCAGCCATGCATTCCTTCCTTCCTTCCTTCCTTCCTTCCTTCCTACCTTCCTTCCTTCCTTCCTTCCTCCCTCCCTCCCTCCCTCCCTCCCTCCCTCCCTCCCTCCCTCCCTCCCTCCCTCCTTCCTTATGGTAAACTCTATCCAAAATGTAACAACTAGTTCAGTGTTTGGCACAAATCAAGTGAACTTCATATTTTATCATTGGATTGAATGAACATTTACTTAGTGTGACTTCCTTTGGTAAGCTTTTCTGGGGTCTCTCCCCTTTTCCATTATAGAGATACTAAGTGCTCTCTCAGATTATTCCTTTTATTATCACACTAGAGGCCCAGTGCACAAAATTCGTGCACTGGTAGGGTCCCCAGCAGCTCCCTCTCTTCCCCTGGCCGGCCCCGCCCCCACCTCCTGGTCAAACTCCTGGAAGAACTCTGGTTGTGGGGACAATTTGCATACTACGCTTTTATTATGTAGGATGTATACATCTATGGCCATGGATCACATTGCATGATCAGTCCATTTATTTGTAAATTTGTCTCCTTAGGTTAGATCCTTGAGGACAAGAATTGAGCTCTCCATTTCTGTTAAAGTTTTGAAATTGAGTACATTGCAGAATAACTAACTGCAAATTTGTGCAGTATCTATTACACACTTCTATTAGTGAGGATAGGCAAGGTTATGCTATGACAATAAACACATCTCGAAATGTAGCGAATTTATATGATAAAGCATATTCCAACTCACATGAGCCAGCACATGTTGTGCTATTTTCTAGGACGTTTCCTCTGTGCAGGTTTCCAGGATACAGCCTGTTTCTCTTTTGAGGAAACTCCATCTGTGGCTTCCAAGGTAGGTTATCATATCACTTCTCAGAATCCATTGATTTTAACTCTGAAGAAAGATTGGAAATATAGGGACGAATTTCAATATTTGGAGAACATTACCAATCTCAGCCCCAACACAGTGAAAAACTGAGTGTGAAATGAAAATGTCATTATGGGGTAGCAGAGTTGGGGGAAGTCTCGTGACAGAAATGGGGCTTAAGTTGAACTTGAACTAAGTTTAGAATTTAGATAGTGAAAGAGAGAAGAGATTCCAGTTTTTGTTTTTTATTTTTGTGTTTTTTGACCTAGAGTATAATCAGACTCTGGCTTAATTTCAGATGAGTTTCTAGTTTCTATTTAACTTTCGGATTCATAATTGTACTATACTGCTTGATTTAAAACAAATTAATAAAAAGACATTTAGTTTAGAATTCTCATTAAAAATTCAGCAGGGATTTATGGCTACTAATCTAAGATTATTAGAACAGTTTAGGCAACACTAATGCTTGGAAGTTTGGAAAAATGTCATTTTGTGGAAAACCAGTTATGTCAGTCATGGAAAGTTCTGGATCTTCTACATAAATAGTCCAAGACACATTTAACTAGAGGTCTTCTTGCATAAGAAAGATTGTCTGATTCCTCATGGAGTCTTGACTCTCCACTTTCACTGATTAAACTAATTAAGCTTTGGTTCTCCCAACTAGATCATTTTCCAAATGGTAACAAATAACAATGCCTCATGCTTGCATGGTACTTTTAAATTTGTAAAGCAATTTCATATTCACCATTTACTTTGATTTTTCACTTACCTCTTGTTGTGGATTGGGCAGATATTATTAAGCTCCATTTGCAAATTAAATAGTTAATGTTACTTGAGTTTCCCAAAGTAAGAGAAATCAACAGTTTGGTATCCAAGCCCAGTGTTTATTTTTTTACATATCACATACCTATCGCTTCTATTATCTTTTTGATGTTGATAAAATCAAACGATGTCCTGATTTAATTTATTATTGAAGATACCCAATGAAAACTGAACTCTTTAGGATCAAATATTACACTCAAGTCAATATAACATTGTATGTTGATCACATTAAAAATGTAACAAAATAGCTAATTGATAGAGGAAAATAATCACAGGTTAAAATGATTCCTCAAATTAAGTCTTTATTCCTTCTTATCCTAGAGTTTCTGAAAACAGTTTATATGATTTATATTGTATCTGAATTATAAATCTCATAACTATATCTGCTTGCTTATAGTATACTAGAGGCCCGATGCACGAAATTTGTGCAAGAGTAGGCCTTCCTTCCCCCGGCTGCCAGCACGGCTTTTCTCTGGCACCGGGCACTCGGGCCTAACAGGCACCCGAGACCTGGCCTTCCCTTGCAGCCCCAGCTTCATCTGGAAGGTCGTCCAGTCTAATTAGCATATTATGCTTTTATTAGTGTAGATGGCATTATTTATTTATTCATTAAATACATATTCTTCACTTATAACATGTTAAGTTATAAACCAGCAGTCGGACATCTCTCTTGCAATCCGGATGCTGCATGCACCAGTGACCATACTTTTCCTACAGGTG
Organism: Myotis myotis; assembly: GCF_014108235.1. Classification (NCBI taxonomy): domain Eukaryota; kingdom Metazoa; phylum Chordata; class Mammalia; order Chiroptera; family Vespertilionidae; genus Myotis; species Myotis myotis. The sequence continues at coordinate 24,379,731 of NW_023416357.1, read as the reverse complement.
AAAGGCATCTTGCTGTTGTATGGGGGGCAGCTATATTTTTTTGCCCTGATTATAAAAAGTAGTGCATAACATGATCCTTCTGAGGCAGTAGTACCATTTCCCCCATCTTATGGGTGGAAAAACTGAAGCAGAGAGAAGTTAAGTCATTGTCTTTGTCACACAGTTATAAGTGTCAGAATCAGGGCTGACCACAAAATGTGCAAGCCAGAGTCCATGCATGTCATCGCTGCATCATCCTATTTTTTCAGTGTTAGAATAGCCTTGCCAGGTTTTAATTTTTAAATCTAAGAGACTGTTCCCAATATATAGGGTAGGGTCCCTAGGCCTGGCCAGCAATTTGTGGGGTGACCAGTGGGCAGGGTGATTGGGGGCCCCCTCTGGCACCCGCCTTGGCTGGTGGCCTGGTGCCGCCTGCTGGCAGGCCCTGCCACCACCGCTGCTGGTCGCCTCCCTCTTGGGGGTCAGTGCGCGTCATAGTGACCAGTCGTTCCCCTGGTTGTTCTGCTGTTCATTCGATTTGCATATTAGGGTTTATTATATAGGATGCAGGAGATCCAATGGGGAGTTTGTACCTTCACAGAGAAGTTACCAGAAAGTGCAGTAATGGCCAAGATGGGATCAATACAGGCATGTAAGAGAATTTAGGGGGCAGTTGACTCCATCAGGGTTAAGAACACCTCCTTGGAAGGGTCCAGACAGGTGGGCAAGGTTAGGTATGTGAAAAGGCTATTCTTGCAGAGTGGGCTTTATGCTGTGTTGGTTCTACCTGGAGGCCAGAGAAGTATGTAAACCTTTATATAGTTCAATTCTGATAATGTGCAGGTGTATTTATCGTGTAGATATAAGGCTATTAAGAGCAAAATACTTAAAAAAATTTAATTTAAATTCTTTAATGTTGAAAGTATTACATATGTCTCCTTTTCCCCCAATTGATCTCTTCCAAGCTGTTCCCATCCCACAGCACATGCCCTCACCCCCCTACTGTCTATGTCCCTGGATTATGCTTATATGCATGCATACAAGTTCTTTGGTTGATCTCTTATCTCCCCCTTCCTCCCCTGCCTTCCCTCTGAGGTTTGACCATCTGTTCGATGCCTCTATGTCTCTGGATTTATTTTTGAACATCAGTTTATTTTGTTCATTATATTCTACAAATGAGTGAGATCATGTGATACTTACCCTTCTCTGACTGGCTTATTTAGCTTAGCATAATGCTCTTCAGGTCCATCCATGCTGTTGCGAATGGTAAAAGTTCTTTTTTACAGCAGCATAATATTCCATTGTATTGATATACCACAGTTTTTTAATCCACTCAACTACTGATGGGCACTTAGGCTGTTTCCAAATCTTAGCTATTGTAAATTGTGCTGCTATGAGCATAGGGGTACATATATCCTTTCTGATTGGTGTTTCTGATTTCTTGGGATATATTCCTAGAAGTGGGATCACTGGGTGAAATGGCAGTTCCATTTTTTAATTTTTTTGAGGAAACTCCATACTGTTCTCCACAGTGGCTGCAGCAGTCTACATTCCCACCAGCAGTGCACAAGGGTTCCTTTTTCTCCACATCCTTGCCAGCACTTGTCCTTTGTTGATTTGTTGATGATAGCCATTGTGACATGTGTGAGATGGTACCTCATTGTCATTTTGATTTGCATCTCTTGGGTGATTAGTGACTTTAAACATTTTTTTATATGTCTCTTGGCCTTCTGTATGTCCTCTATCGAGAAGTCCATATAAAAGCAAAATACCTTTAATACGGAAAAAAATCTTAGAGCAGTGGTTCTGAAATTTTGGTGTGCATCAGAATCACCTGGAGGCCTTCACTAAAGCAGATTGCTCCTTCCCACCCCTAGAGTTTCTCTGGTTCAGTAGGCCTGAGCTGGGTCCTAAGATTTTGCTTTTCTGACAGGTTCCCAAGTGATTGATGCTGCAAGCCTGGGGAGCATGTCATGGAGTGAAAGGATTAGAATTTGTGTGTTAGTGACTTTCAGCTGTACCTATGCATTTGTCCTTCGCCTACTTCTGATGGCAATTAGTATTTATTAGAAAGTTTTGTATGGCACTGAATAAATAAGTCAAGGAATCTAATTTTCCTCCATTAGTTATAGCATTTATGTGGATTTATGATTATTTTGGATTCACAAAGAATACCTAAGCTGTAAAGAAAGGTTATCTGAAAAACTGCAACTGGAGGAATTTACTAGATTTGCTGGCTTTGTACCTTGACTATATTTTTAGGGCAACTGATTGGAAAAAAAATTCATTTAAAAATAGAGAAGAGCTCACTTGGATATTTATAACTTGACAGGTTAGAACTAGCACAACATCTGAATGGGAAATTGTGGCTCTTAAAACCTACATAGGCTTTTTCTGAAAAACTCAATGAGCTAATTCATAGGAAATTCTACTAAGAAATATGTAGTTCTGGACAAGAACTCTTACAGCAGACAGATCTTCCTACAAGGGTTAACATGCTAAATTATCTGCCCTTCCCTCCTAGAAAAAAATTTAATTCTATTAGATGAAAGGTGCATTTTCTTGATTAAATCCTACAGAAACTCCTTCCCCTAGGTATTTCCTGGCACCAAATGGAAGCAGATGGAGGGAGGGGAAATAAAAAGTCTTGGCCTTTACCCAGACTCTGACTGCTGCCTTTAGCACTTTCCCCCTAAGGTCACTTGTTTAAAGGGCCCAGTTGGGCTGGGAGGAGTCCAGAGAATGAACCACCTCCTTTGATTCAAAGGCAGAGCTGTAGTTCCCAGAGTTCTGACTGGTTTGCTGGGGAAGGAATGTCTGTGGTTCTAGGTGCTGATTGACTTAATTGAGCAAAGTCTTATGGCCTGAAATGAATACAATTTGGGGGATTGTTTTAAATGTAGGAGGGCAAGTCTTGGAAAGATGCCAAAATGGTAAGAAATAACCAACTTAGAACAAGGATGGAGGCACCAAAGAGAAGAGACAGATGAAGGAGGGAAGAAAAGTTTCTGGGTGCTTTTTGTCTAGAGGACAGAGATTTTATAAACACGATCTCTAATTCCACCATCAATCCTGTGGAACAATTTCTAATCCAACCAGCCATCTGTGATATCATTAGTATTCCCTCTTTACACAGGATGGTACTGAAGCCCTGAGTCTCAACAGAGCAGTAAGTAGCAAAGCTGGGATGAGATTCTAGGTCATTGATCTGCAAAGCCTCATCTTATTTCACCATACCAACCTAACTTTTTAGTAAAAGGCAGGCATGACAATTGTATTGCTCAAAGAAGATATTTACCAGGCAGAGAATGTGGATACATTATTGAGAGAAGTTTGAGCAATTATTATTATAGTCAGACACTGTCATTTAAACCAGAAAAATAATTAAACTATTTCTACATAAGGCTCTGAGTTTGTTGGTCTCCTGGAAACTTTCCTTCAGTCATTTCCTCTGCTTTAGTCCTCTGTGTTGTATTAATATCCTGGATCTATTTATTACTCCAAAGGCCTGAACTTGAGTGATCAATTCTCCATCTGTTATTGATTTTTTGAAACATACTCATAACCAAGTCATTATCAGCCACCAGCGATCTGCTGCTCTCTGGCGTCCCACTGCTCCTCCTCCAAAGTTCCTTTTAGCATTGCTCTTTTGGGAATCTCCCTGACCTTCCAACAAAAGCTCATTCCTAGCTCATGTCTAATGTCTAGGGCAGAGTGACAGGACCACTTAAAGATGAACAGTGTAATACAAGAGCAAGATAAACCCTTTCTAATTAACTGCTTCCTCTCTTACCCTGTTCTGCCTTGGACTGCATTTGAACACAAATATTGCTCCTTTGCACTGCATTCCTTATCTCCCAGATGCGATTGTGCCTTATGGAATAAAAATCTTTGACATGTTTCCAAAAGAGTATCTTCTTAGACAATTAACCTTCTAATTCAGGAGGACTCTTATTCTTCCAATTTCCATATCACCAGTTTTAATACCATTTTACAAAGAATGTCACCATAATATAGAGCATGGAGCTTTGTGCATACGCATGTAAATCATTTCTGTAAATAGCTATTTACTAAGGATGAGCAGCAATTTGTGCTGGGTGGGAGGTAAAAATGAGATTTCATCATTTAGTGGTGAGATACACATACTTCTCAATTATCTGTGCTAATGGGGGCAGTGATAACAAGGGTAATGGAGTCCATAAGAAATCCATGGTGTAATTTAAATCAGGCATTTTTTTTTTTTTTTTTTTTTTTGCTTCTTAGTAGTGATGGCAAACATTTTGCTAGAGTGAAATTTCAGATTGTTTATAGCTTTCAATTACTATGCTGTTTCAGTTCCAGGTTTTTCCTCAATAACTAAAAGTTGGATACTTAAAGAAATAAGGGCCTTGTTGGATTTTGAAAATAAAGATACTTTAATCAAACTGTCCATAAATATGTAACACCTAAACAATAGCCTGTTTTCCCCTCTCTGTTGAATTGAATAAATGTTAGCATTTGGTGAACAAAGCAAATCAAACACTTTTATTAAAATTTACTAGAAAAAATTCTGTGATGTTATTCAAAAATGAAATGGGTTGAATTTGTTAAGGCTTTCCTCAAATTCCTGTAAAGAATTACAACTGCAGGTTGTAAGGTATTTACCAGTAGCTGGCTCTTTTCCTATTATGTCAAGAATTTCAAGTAAAAGACTCAAAATTGTCAAGATAAAACCATTCCATGGTGCTAATTTTTGCTTTTCATATACAAAGGTATGACTTTATTAGATAGCATAAGGATTTTAAAAGACTACGAAGAGACTGGTATAGACATTAACAATTTAAAATCAGAACAATAAAATAAAAACCAAGACACAAATGAGCCTCCTCCCCTAATATCACATCTGCCCTCTGTTCCATTCATACTTTAATTTTAATGAAAACACTTCTATTTCAGAGTCAGAATCAGAGTCAGAATCCCTTTCACTCAGAATCCAGAGATTCAAAGAGTTTCACTCATGTAACTTGGGCAGAAGGTAGCTTCAAACAACTTTAAATTTGGGAAACCTTGATGCGTGCCATGTGTTCAAAGGCTCTTGTGCTAGCTCCAGTCTGTTCCCTTCGGCAGCAGATCCCTAATTAGGAGCTTACCCCACAAGTGAGCTAACACCTCTCTGGAGAACTGTCTTCTGCTGGTTCCAGCAAGATTTCTAATTTGCCACATATTTTTTTGCCAGCCACATCACTAAATTTTCTCCCTCTTCCAAGTTAGAACAAACAGACGAAGAAAAACAATACAGCTTCCTATCTCTTTTGAGCAGACCAACCCTCTCAGTGTTTTGAATGTTTTTTGGGGAAAAGAAATCTCTTGAGTGACAAAGATACTATATTAGACTCATTTTGTTCTTTTGGATTTCTCTCTCTCTTTCTTTTTTCCTAATGACTTCATTAACAGTGAATCAGCTTTCTTTTCTGGAAGTGGAACTCCCAGAAGTGCTTAATATTCACCTAGATTTATACGCTTTGCTAAAAGCAACTCCTATTAACATTTTATTCTATAAACATGTCCCGGGTGCCTAGTGGTACCAGGCAAGTTTATGTAGACTCTACCACGTAGAGACAAGTTGTCCAATACAGTAGCCACTAGTCTCATGTGGCTATGAGCATTTGAAATGTGGCTAGTCTGAATTGAAATGTACTATCAATCTAAATACACACTGGGTTTGGAAGATTTGACGCCCCCCCCCCCCCCAAATCTCACTAATAATTTTTATATTGATTCCATGTTGAAATGGTAATCTTTTGATATATTGGGTCCATAAAATGTCCTAGAAATTAATTTCACCTATTTAATTTTTTTTTAATGTGGCTATGAGGGAAAGTAAATTACCTATGCAGCCTGGACTGTGGCTTGTGTTGTATTTGTCCTGCTCAGCACTGGTACAGACAGCCGACCCAGCACTATGGGAGCCAAAGACAGGATGGGTTGGTTAGAGCACATATTCTGGCCTGAGTAAACCAAGAAAAGTCATGTGGGGAAGGTCCCCTTCAGCTGTTTCTTAGAGGACAAGGAAGAATTACTCACGTGGGGGAATGGGACAGGTATGTTCCCAGCATAGAGAACAATGAGCAGAAAGATAAGGTTAAAAGTAGCTTTAGCCGAAACCGGTTTGGCTCAGTGGATAGAGGGTCGGCCTGCGGACTGAAAGGTCCCAGGTTCGATTCCGGTCAAGGGCATGTACCTGGGTTGCGGGCACATCCCCGGTGGGGGATGTGCAGGAGGCGGCTGGTCGATGTTTCTCTCTCATCGATGTTTCTGACTCTCTATCTCTCTCCCTTCCTCTCTGTAAAAAATCAATAATATATATACATATATATAAAAAAGTAGCTTTAACTTAGGGCATGCATTGGAGTCTAGAAGATGATGATGGTAATGAGGTTAATTTTAGAAGAATCTATTCATCCAAATCATGTTTCCTTAAGTGGTGTGTTCATATCACAGAGTTTCTTCTGTAGTCTAGAAAGAACTAATGATACCAAAGAGGAAGCAGAAGCTCACCTTCACCCTATGTCAGAGTTTGCCAATTCTGAGGATTCGGGGGAGGACAGACGTAAGGGTTTCTCAGGCTCACAGAGCCCCACTTTCATTTGCTTCCTGGGATGCTTAAACTATTTCTAAAAGCGTGAAGAAAGCTGAGACTGTTGGGGTTGGAGAGGCCACTGGCATGCTTCCTCAGCAGCAGTGCCCACAGCTCTGGCATCTCAGGAAGCAGTAGGCTGGCCTTCTAGTTGAGGGAAGTGAGATGGATGAACCTGAGATGGTGGAGGATCTGGACCAACAAGACCTGGGGAGGGCTTAAAATTCCACAGAGTCTGGGCAACTTGCATGGGGCAAGGGGGCAGGATCATGGACCAATAGTGGCTATGTGGGCACTTATGTTCCCTGACCATGTGGTCCAGCCATTTGCTGGCCAACAGTCTTATAATAGACCTGACTAATCTTTCTCCCACAGGGACTAGTGAAGATTAGTTACCACCCTCCTCTGCCCCCCAGCCCCATAGGTCTTGGTGCCCTGTTGAAAAGGAACAGGCAAAAGAGAAGGGAAGGAACAGGAACCCAGAGGCCTAAATATTTATCCTTGAGGGATTGCTTTGTGGTACTATAAACTGGCAAATTAAAATTTGTCCCTAGTCCTAACTAACCAGTAGCTTGTGGGATTGATAAACAATGTTATAAGAAAGAAAGAGGTTACGTTTTATTTGAACATCTGAGTAGAGTGTAAGGCTGCCACATGCAGCAGAAGTTAGGGAGAATAATTAGATAATAATGAAAAGGTGCCAAGTACAGATATATGTACGGTGTATATTGTTATATTGGTATAAGGATATGTGTTGTTTAAAGAAAGAAGTTAGCTAAAACATGTGGAACAGAAAATGTTTAGGGGAGCTGAAACTATGAAAGAAGAATACAGTTGAAGAGCATAAATAGCATATTTCATTGTTTTCTTGATCTTCATTTCCTCAGTATTTGTGTTAAATCTGACAACATTTCTTCTAATATTCACCATTGTACAGTGTGTGGTCAGGTTGGGGAGGGGAATGTAGAGAAGGATTATTTCTCTGTCTATTAAATTTATGTGTGTTTTTACTTTCTGCCCTTTAAGTTTGAGGTGACAAAGGAAAACACCATTTGGAAATAGTGTTACTAAGATGGCAAGAGGAGTATAATGGGCACGTTCTGGGTGGCTTCCCACTTCACAGCAGTTTTAATGGCCCTTCCCAGGATCATAGGGAACTGCACCTGGGGGTGGATGTAATGTTTCTATTTGGAATACCTATAAGTGAGGGCTGCCCTCCTATTGGTCTGCCCGTCTTTTGATTCAGAAAACTATCTTAGCATCCTTCCAGTAATTGCTCTTAACTTCAGTTCCTTCAAACTGGCTTTCAATTCATTGCAACCAAAGAAGTCCTGACTAATTCTTGGTGTAGGTAATAATCACAATAAATACATTTTTAAGTACTTTGGAAGCAATTACATATGAGCAATGCAACTGACAGATACATGGTGGTCAACAATGCTTCAGATAATGCTGTTATATAGGAAATGTTATTTGTGCATTCTCCCAAAACTTTGCCCAGGAAACACGTCAGTAACCTAGATCCACTTATTAAATAAATGTGAACACAATAACATATTATTGTGTTTTATTATTCAAACTTTACACTCCAGGACTGCCCACAAACTTGGGTGATGAGAATCAGTGATATTTTATTTAGCTCCATTCTCTCCTCTACTATCTTCATTATGTATAGCAGCATTTCAGCCCCAGAGGATTCTGCTTCTTAAGGTTGAGGGGTCATGTATAGATTAAAAAAAAAAGATTTTGAAGAGAAATCTCAGATATGTTCCAATTTAGAAAATCTTCTAGCACACCCACTCTGGAAAGTTGTCACTGGTTTGCTATGTAAGAATTCTAAGCTAGGGCAGTGCAAGGAATGTAAATACAGGGTATCCCAAAAATGAATGTACATTTTGAATTATCATTAATTTCAGTGGTTTAAATCTGAAAAGAAAGAAACAACAATTGAGCTATCAGCTTTAAAGTATGTATACATTTTTGAGGAACACCCTATATTTTAAAGCAGTTTGTTTTTTGTGGTCAATATTCTGCTCAAGGATCTACAGCAGCTTTTTCTTTTCTTTTTGCTGCTCTTCATTTAGCCATTTAAAAAACTACTAAGATATTTGCATGTGTACCAAGGGGCAGTTTAGGATAGATGTTGGATGCAACTAAACCAATCAGACTCTTTTTTTAAAAGATATATTTTTATTGATTTCAGAGAGGAAGGGAGAGGGAGAGAGAGGTAGAAACATCAATGATGCTAGAGAACCATTGATTGGCTGCTTCCTGCATGCCCCACACTGGGGATAGAGCCCACAACACAGGCATGTGCCTTGACAGAGAATCAAACCGTGACCTTCTGGTTCATAGGTTGAGGCTCAACCACTGAGCAACACTGGCCTGGCAATAATCAGACTCTTGTGGGAATTGTCAATCTCTCTCAACCATTTCTTCATATGTGGTCTCTTCCATGTTTCTTCACATGCATGCATTACTCTACTGGGATAATCCAGGGTTTATTTGTCTACTGTTCCTTCCAGCTGGTACTATCAACTCATCAGTTCTTGATTTTTCAGTAAGGAAACTTTTTTTAAAAAAATATATATTTTATTGATTTTTTACAGAGCGGAAGGGAGAGGGATAGAGAGTTAGAAACATTGATGAGAGAGAAGCATCGATCAGCTGCCTCCTGCACACCTCCTACTGGGGATGTGCCCGCAACCAAGGTACATGCCCTTGACCAGAATTGAACCTGGGACCTTTCAGTCCGCAGGCCGACGCTCTGTCCACTGAGACAAACCGGTTAGGGCCAGTAAGGATACTTTTATACATTTTAATTCTAGATAATGAATAGACTATTCATATCAAGATTAAATTTAGTTTTTAGAAAGATCACTCTGTTTCTTGTTGGCAAATAGCTATTATGCTATACTATTTAGGCCCTTACATTGCCCACAACAAAATCCTAGCTCTAAAAATGAAGCTTTTCAGTGTTCATAGGACACTGATTCACGTATTTGAAAATAGTGCTGTAAAATTAACAGTCATAGCAAGCTCTTGTGATCAAAATGTTCCAATATCTTCAGGGATTTAATTAAATAACCAAACATATCAAATTGTTATTTAGGCAATGCATCCTGAAGAATTATACATTTTTAGCAGAGTTGGTTTTGAGAACTGTATGTTTCCAAGTCAATAAAACATCTTAGTGTTGTTCACAGCCAATGTTTCACTACAGTTTTCTGCCAAAATATTCAGAATTAACAGAAAATTCATTTTTATAAAGGATTAATTTAGGAATATTGGCTCTTTACCACTTCTCCTCTCTACTCTTTTGAAAGATAAAGGATTGTCTTAAAACTGCTGGCTACACACATGGCAAAGTATTAAGACATACAATTAAATTAACACCTATTGTTAAAGGTTTGCCAGATATCAATCAAAAGTAAATGAGATTTTTAAGAAACTGAGTAAAGTTATGATATTTAATTATCTTCAAAGGCTTTGATGTAAACCTCAGTTGATTGAAAGGGAAAATGAATAGAGGAGTTCTGACCAAATGTCAATTATACCATCAGTATAGTAAATATTGTAGAAGTGGTATAGGGCATACAAGTAAAGAAATTAAGAGTGCTCCTGAGTTGAAATTTGAAAATGAAAAGTTTCATTGATTTACCTTCTACCCCAAACAGAACAGGAGATTTAGAAAGGGTAAATGTGACTTAAAAGACCGCCGTTAAAAAAGAAATAGCCAATTCATCTTAATCTGATTATTTCCCATGTTCATGTAATACCAAATGGTGGGCCAGTTGACTTCTATAATTTCTTCTCTTCAAAACATTGTGGGAATACCACAAAGACATATTTATCCATTTAGATTTTTAAATTAGTGAAGGTATATTATTTTAATTCTATAAGAAATAAAAATTTGTGTTACAACAAAAAAATCCAAGGTAGTGAGTGCAAGACTATTCAGTTTAGAATGTTGCCACCATTTATGTCCTAAGACCCTAAGGAAACTTTCTAATAAAATTTATAAAATTACACTATTGTTCTATTTAATGTCATTGATGTTTAGGCATTTATTCAGTAAACAAGTACACTGCATTAGATAGTTGAGAATGACATGAAAATGAATAAGTTATGGTGCCTGCTCTCAAGGAGTTCACAGAATGATAGGGACAATAAGTAAACGAACAAACAAATAACAGTGCACTATTGTGGTTTTACTTACCATTGTCTCAGTAGAATCCAGGCCAGCCCTTGGGTTTCATTAAATACTTATACAAAAAAATTTGTGCAATAAGAAAGAGCTGCCCAAAATATAATGGTGGCCAAACTCTGCATGGAATATTTGAGTAAGGGTTTAAAGAGTTGATATTGAAGAGGTCCTTGCCTCTTCTACCATGTGAGGACATAGGAAAAGATGGTGGCCATCTGTAAACCAGGAAGCAGGTTCTCACCAGACACAAAATCTGCTGGTGCCTTATCCTGGTCCTCCCAGCCTGCAGAACTGTGCAAAGCACATTTCTGTTGTTGTTAAGCTACCCAATCTATAGCATTTTTTTTTACAGAAGTTTGAACAGACCGGAAGAGATTACATGGCAGGAAAATGTGGGTGGTTTCTAAAAGCTGAAATCATAGAAGGTTTAGAAACCTTCGTTCAGTCCTATAGCTGAAAGGAGCTGAATTCTATCAGCAACCATATGAGACGGGAAGAGCCTGAGTTCTGGATGAGAATGCAGCCTGGGACACCCCTTGACTGCAGCCCTGGGAGACCCCGAGTAGAGGGATTAGTTGATGGTGCCCAGACACCTGACACACAGAATATATGAGATAATGTTTGTTGTTTTAAGCCACTGAGTTTGGGTGATTTGTTACACAGCAACAGAAAACTGATATAACAGGATCAGTGAGGCTATTGTTTTTGGTTTTCTTTCTGTCTTTTTCTTTCTATAGAGTAACTCGAGATGAATGGGTGCACATTATGTTAGTTTGTAAATTTAAAAAGTTTCCCAGGTTCTGTTTCCATAATACCTGTTAATGTTAATTTTCTATCCTGATTTTCTCTCTATCCTTTATAATAAAAGCCTAATATGCTAAGTGTCAGACCTTTCATTTGACTGTTCAACCAGTCGCTATGACACGCACTGACCACCAGGGGGGAGATGCTCCGACCAGTAGGTTAGCTAGCTGCTGGGTTCCGGCCGATTGGGACTGGGTGAGATGGGTCAACACACCCTAGACAAATCCATGCACTGGGCCTCTAGTTTATCTATAAAAGATGTTTCTGGGTGTCTTCTGTTTCTTCATTGTCTGATTTTGTGAAAATCTTCACAGGGAATAAATAGATGGTATCTTGCCCTCACTGCCCACAGTACTCTCCAAACACACAACCTGAGTTTGTAGCATTATTTTATACTTTCATTTTTGCTCTGGGAAAGCAGTATAATACCAATTCTGAATGAAGCGTATTCTGATGGTGGATTTGCCCACATGGCTGCCTTTAGTCTTAATGAGAGTGTAAAGGATCGACTCTGTCTTGAGCTGAAAGGTTTTCACTTTCCAGCTTCCTCAGAAAGAGCCAAGGAGAGCTCTTATGTCATTGTCATGCCAACCAAAAGTACAATGTTTTTTACTTAATGATGAGAAATAATTCCCAGCTCTACCCAGCTGGAAGGGAGTGAAAAATGGCTCACCCACTTTCAATCAAGTTCTTTGCATGTCAATAAAAAAAGATCTTTTAAACAACAGTAACAGGAAAGTAGGACACATGTTTTGATTTCTGTGTTGAGAACACATTAAGAAATTATCTCTTGGACCAAACAAAGGAAGTGAGTAAAGAGATTTAAAACAAGATACGGTAGGGGATTCTTCTGTCTGTGTAAATAAAGAGCACGTATCATAGAAAGACACAGTAATCAACTAATCAGCCTGTAATTAGTGTTATTTATTTTGGAGAGCTATTTTGCCACCCCCAAGAATTATGGAGAGATGAAAAATAATATATATTAACTTTTTAGTGGTTTAAAGAGTTCATGTCATTTAAGTGGCTGAGAGATTGCTGTGTAACTAGAGCCGAAGAAATGGAGTGCGGGAATAGGCTGTCAGTCAAGCAGGTGTCATCTTTGCAAAAGCCTGGAACACATCTCTTTTATTATCGAAGAGCATTGTCATGTTGGCAGTTTCAGGGACAGTGTCTGAAATAAAAAATATTCATGCAGGTAGAAGTAACTCATTCCCCACGTCTGCTTAATGCTTTTCCTCCTGAGGCTGGAGGCCTTCTAGGTCATTTCTGGTCATTAGATGCAATTAAAAATTAGGAACAGAAAATTGATCTTCACCAGTCTCCAAATGCATCCACGTTAGGTGGCACATGGATATTAAACTTGTTAATAATTCAAAACTTGGAATAGACATATTTCCTTGAAACTTAACAGTTTGGAGAAAAAGAATATATCCAGGTTACCCCAGAGGAGAAAACAAATTACCTTTACCTCTCTGACATCTTATTCTCCTTCACTGCACCTGGCCAGTCTCCATCAGGCAGTGCTCTCCATCACCCAGATGGAGAGGGAGTTTAGGTGGCCCCTTCAAAAACTGATGAGGTTCAGCCTCACTGCTGGTCTAATAGAATGTGCTCTATGGTGGAACAATCTGCATTATATGCATCGGTCTTTCAGGGACCAATAGGCTGCATATATTCTTGTTTTGCACCATAAAGCAAAAAAATATTCTTCTAACTGTTTCCACATTTACTTACCCATAATATTATCAGTAGATTGCTTTTGTCATTGTGTCTAGTCTCATGAATAATACTTTAGTGCTATAGCTTGCCTAATATAGCATTTAAGTAGCATTTTTTTATCTGCTAATATACGTCGATGAGAAATAACACTTCTTTTTAATGATGTGAATGTTTATTTTACTTCCAATATGTTCAGTGTTTTATAATCAGGATAATAAGAGAGAGTAATATGATGGATATACCACTATGCATGTGCACAAAATAACAAATTCGCTTATTTTTCTGCATAAAAAATCTTGCAGTTGATTATTAAAGCTTCTTTAAACTACTGACTCAAATTCATAAAGAGGAGAATAGCATATTTGAAACTCTGAAAATATCTCTATTTCTAGTTCTGCCCACTGACCAGATAGCTGAATAATGAAAAATTTGAAGAGATCCAGTTACAAAACAGAAATTTCTAGAGAGTAATCATAAATGTTTTTATTTCCATGACAGTCCCTGTGCAGGTTAAGAAAGAAGGATCACAAAGTTAAGAGTCTATTTCTATCTGCATAATTTCAATACATTACCAGAGTTAATTTTCTGTAATGTCCCTAAGACTGTAAGCAGAAACTTTATACTCCCTAGTCTCTTGTGATCAAAAACTTCCAAATCAGACTTGCAAATCGCCCTCTCATCACATCACTGGAGCTGCCAGATAAGAAAGTCTTGTAAGAAAAGGAACAACCAGAGTGCATTCATTAGTGTCATTGCACTTTAATTGAAGAAGTGACTTCATTTGCATCCTACTTTGGAAAATCAGTAAGCTTGTGCCTGGGCTCCATATATGTAGCTCCTGGTTGAATAGTGAACAGTACAAACACATGCAAGAATACCTATGAAAGAAAATGCTATGACATATGGATTCCACTCTGAAGTTTCCTTTAAGATGGTGATTGCACTTAAGATATACTTTATTAGCCATCGCTTTAAAAGTTATTAGGAAGAGTCTCCCCAAAGGGCATTTTCTTTTACTCAGTTTTCTGTCTTGCATGTAGCATTCTTGGTTGTGAAGGCATGAGGAATCATTAAATGTCTTTATGGACCTTATACACACATGCCAAATCCACATTGGTCTCTGCAGAAGCAGCTCTTGTGGCATCGGATTTGTTCCCGTGGTGCAGTCATACTCTCTGAGCTCTGCAGGTGGAAAGATGTGCAAATTCTGGAATCTTCATGAACATCAAAATAAGCAACATTTGCCTCAAACCAGGGCTACATTTTGGAGTGAATGAAGGCAGATCCCAAAGGCATATATTTATCAGATCTTAAACTGTTTTATTACATAGCTTGAAATTTGAAAGACCATTCTATTATTTTGTTTTTTTCCATCACTATTTATTCCCCCACACCCTCTTCCACCTCTACCCTCTAAACCCACAATCACCACACCGTTGTCCATCTGTGTCCATGAGTTCTTTCCATTCTTTTGCTCATTCCCCATCCCCCAATAACCCCTACCTACCAACCAGAGCTGTCTGCCTGCTCTCTTTCTATGAGTTTGTCTCTATTTTGCTACATTTATATATTTTTGAGCTTCAATTTTCTCATCTTGAAAGTGAGCTTATAATTTTAGTTAGCATTAGCGTCTTAAGGGTAGAATGGGATAACAGATATAAACACTTTGTAAACTACATAAAGTGCAGTATAAGTGCAAGTTATTTTTACAAGAAATTCTTTTTCACATCTGCTGCTGCTTAGTAATGGAGAAGGTCACCTCATCTAGCTACTGATTCCCTATATATGGGTAAATTAAAGCAGAAATTGTCAGAGTTGTTAAATAATGACTAGAGGCCCGGTGCACAAAAATTTGTGCACTTGGGGGGCAGTGGAGGTCCCTCAGCCCAGCCTGTGCCCTCTCACAGTCTGGGACCCCTCAGGGGATGACCACCTGCTGGCTTAGGCCCGCTCCCCGGGGGATTGAGCCTAAGATGACAATCAGACATCCCTCTGGCAGCCCAGCAGCCCTCGGGGGATGTCCATTTGCCAGCGGGGAGCAGGCCTAAACTGCAGTCGGACATCCTTAGCGCTGCTGAGGAGGCAGGAGAGGTTCCCACCACCACTGCTGTACTGGCAGCCGTCAGCCTGGCTTGTGGCTGAGCAGAGCTCCTCCCATGTGAGAGCACCCTGACCACCAGAGGGCAGCTCCTGCATTGAGTGTCTGCCCCCTGGTGGTCAGTGTGTGTCATAGTGACCAGTCATTCCCAGTCATTCTTCTGTTAAGGTCAGTTTGCATATTACCCTTTTACTAAATAGGATAGAGGCCTGGTGCACAGGTGGGGGCCGGCTGGTTTGCCCTGAAGGTTGTCTCGGATCAGGGTGGGGGTCCCGCTTGGGTGCCTGGCCAGCTTGGATGAGGGGCTGATGGCTGTTTGCAGCTGGTCACACCCCCTTCAGAGTGGGGGTCCCCACTGGGGTGCCTGGCCAGTCTGGGTGAGGGGCTGAGGGCCGTTTTCAGACTGGCGGGTGACTGAAGCTCCCAACCTCTCCTTTTTTCTTTCTTTCTTTATTCTGGGATTTATTTACCTTCTATGGCTGTCACTGGAGCTGAGAGCCAGCTTTAGCTCTGAGGCTCAGCTCCAGCTCTGAGACCTCGGCTGCTGAAAGCAGGTATCTGGGTTTGTTTGGCTTCTACAATTGAAACACTGTTGCAGCTCCAGCTCTGAGGCCCTGCTGGCTGAAAGCAGGTTTCTGGGGTTTGTTTAGCTTCTATAATTGCAACATTGTTTCTTAGAGTGCAGCTCAGAGGCTGGCAGCGGCAGGCGGGGAACCTTGGCTTCCTCCATCACTGGAGCAAGCAAGCCTCCTGTTCGCTTCAGTTGCCTGGCTGCCGGCCGCCATCTTGGTTGGCAGTTAATTTGCATATCTCGCTGATTAGCCAATGGGAAGCGTGTTGGAGGTACGGTTAATTACCATGTTTGTCTATTATTAGATAGGATAGTTACAATGGAGGGGATGATTGGCAAGATGATTATATAGTATCTACCAACTATAAACCTCTATGATCCTTTGATTTCATTCACAATTGCATTTAACTATAAAGTGTTTTGGAGGTAGTGTTGATGGACTTGTCAAATATGCATATCAAGGAGTATATATCAAAACAGTGTTTTAAAAATTGTATAAACGTGGTAAAGATACTTGATTTGTATACTATTAAGAGATGAGCTGACAGGTAACTCATTTAAGGTCACATCTGGTCAATACATCTGTCTTTTAGAAATTGTTATCTATTCAGGGAGACCTCAGGAACTCAACAAATCAATCTGCAATCTCAGAGGCAAAATGAAAAGTCTATTGCCTCCTTTTACTGTGTTATTTTCTTCATAAAAAATTGATTCATTAAATACCCAAAAAAGATACAAGTGAATGTTCAGTGCTTAGGCTAGAATAAATGCTGAAGGCACTAACTCTAATTTTTGCCTGTAATGTAATGGCTTGGATGTAAGGACCATTCAGTGTGAGACCCCTGTGCCCTGTTTTTCTCCGATAGTTGGTAACATCCATCAGATAATGACCTGCCAACCTAACCTGACTTACTATGCAGAATAATCAAAGTAGGTGAATACAGCCTCTAGGAGAATCATATTTCCTGCTTCTCAGTTTAATGTGTGTGTGTCATAGGAACTCCCTGCAAAACTGTGCCTAGGGGCTTTAGGATCTAAGTCAAAGCGCTTCATGAAATGGATGCGTTATAAATCTAACCGTGGAAGATTGATGTGAAGGCTCCTTAAAGGCTTGCGAAGTCCATTCACGAGCAGGGATGGTACAGTTATCTCCTTTTTAGTAGCCTGATGTTTTATTGCTCTTTAAAGAAATCATTAAAGATATTTGAAGTTGTCAGAATCAGAGAGCTCAAGTTTTGGAGGAATTCCAGGAAAGAAATGTCTTATACAGAAACACTCCCATTTTGATTAGGTAAAACAAAAGTCTATCCAGTAAAGTAGACAAATTTAGGATCTAAAAAGCACAAATACAGTCACATAGGTTTAACTCATTCATTAATTTATTCACTCATGTATTTATTTGCTGTGTCTTATATGAGTCAAGTATAATTCTAGGTGCCTGGTTCTTAAGAGGAAATAAGCCACATACAGTACCTTCTTTCATGAAGCTTATGGTACAGTCCATTTTTATCTGGTAGAAAAAGATGATGATGATATGTTATCTCATGTCATAGGCAGCACATTAGCATGTTGCACTTTGAGGCTTACTAGCGCTGCTAAAACACACTTCATAAAATTAAGAGTGGCATCTTGTTGAAAAAAGTCACTAAAGTTAAGAGCAAATACTGTTAATGAGAGAACTGCAAAATGATAATGTAGATTTATTCAGAGAATTCAAGAAGTTCACACATACCCTGACTGTGCAGTAGGTCATATTATTGCATGGACGAATACCTTAGATTGCTGTTAATTTTCTGATAACAAACCACATTCCATTCCAGTTTAGTAGAGTAGAACAGTATTTATATAGTTGAAATGATGGGGAATCCAGACCTTAAGGAAACTAGGGAGTGCTCACGTTGGTATCCCTCTATTTTCATGTTCACAATCCCCATGCTGCCCTATTGCTGTCTGTCTCTTCAGATTCTTGGGGCAAACCAAATGGTTAATTGGTGGCTTTTAGGGTTTTAAGGGGAGGGTCTTTCCTCACCTATAAATTAACCTGCTTAAACACCACCATTAAGCTACCATACAAACTCTCAAATGCCATTAGCAAATCCCATGAGCATATACTGGTTGAGATTGTGCTAATGAAAAGACATTGAGCTAGGCTTTGAAGAGAAAGAAAACAAACATGCACGAGGCAGTCTCTTACTCTTGAGATTGGAATATTTTACAACTTTTGAGATAAGAGCGACTATCAGCTTAAATGCTGATAAAATACTGAAGATTATAAATGCTTTTTCACAGGATAGTTGCTGATGAATTGTCTAGCCCGGCCTTTGCCCATTTTATTGGGCCCAGAAGAATGAATTCTATCATCCTGATTGCTCAAGAGGCTCCTCTGCATCAGTTAAAACAGCTAAGCTTTCTCTATACCCGCTAAGAATTTGGTTTCCAGCTAACACAGCCCGGAGAAGGAAATGCATGTTAATTATTTTTTCTATTTCTCCTTTGCACTGAACCTCTTTACAAAGCAAACATGCCTCCTTGGTGAAAGCGCCTTTCCACTGTTTGACAACTCATCACCCATCTCCGAATGCCTCACTCCTTTTTGCTTTTAAGCTCAATGTTCAGACATTTATCTTCACAGAGGTGAACAGAGAGAACATCTTTAAATATGGCATCGATATGTCCTGACCCAGATGAAAGCCTCTTAAGTCAGTTTTCCTCAATCCTGTTACTACACATTAACTCTGAACAGGATTATCTACCAGCCTGCCAGTCAAGACAACTTGGGAAAAGGGAAAAAAAAGGAGAGCAAGGAGCTTTTTTGCTCATCAGGCTGCCATAGGCCCAGTGCGATGAAAACATGTTCTGACCTCTCTTTATTCACAGATTGCAGTTTAATGCTGCATATACTACAGAGAAAAATAATAATTTTGATCAGAAACAAACACACATTCACACACATATCTCCTTCATAATATACCTGAATTTCCAAAAGTAAGACAGCCACTTAATCTTTATTCATCTGCATATGTAATTCATAGCATATTTTTAATCAATGGTTTAAATAAAGAAGAAATTTAGCAGTAGAGCTCTAAAGAAGTGACACTTTAGACTGAATTGGTTTGAAGTTAATGAAATAATTAGCACTATTTCTATGTGATTAATATATAGCTGTATATTAAGTGCTCAATTAGTTTAAGGAATTTGAGCTCCCCAAGTACTGGCTGACAAGGTAAATGACTCAGCAGTGGCAAAGCGTGATTGAAATTTAAGTCTTCCAAGTTACCTGCATCAGCTACTGCCCTAGCTTCATTTCACCCAGCTTCACTGACCCCAGGGAATGACCTCTAAAGGGAGCTAGATCAGCAAATCTGGAAGAGCAGAGGGGTTCCTGGTGTGGTGACTGGATTGTGGAGATACAGAGCAGGTGAGAAAGGGCCTTTCCCAATATGATTCATGAACATCCTATAAACAAGCAAAAATGGCAAGATGTTTAGGAGCTTTAGAGTTACAGATTATGGGGATAAAATATCATTGCCATTTCTAAAGCCCCTCAGGTTTGTCTTATAAAATAAAATTTTTAAAAAAAGTCCCTTTCACAATCATAGGGCATTCCATCTTTCCTTAATATAGAGAATGGTTCTACTTTTTGCTGAATAGACTTTCTGACCATGTAACTCTGCTCTTTCTTTACACTTTGTTTATTATTAGTGCTCAAATATAGCTCTAAGCTTCTCCAATTACACCTCATTAAAAAATGTACAAATTTGGCATTTTGGGCATATAATCTCCTAGAAACAAGAACATATTTTCAACTCAATTGTGTACAGTACATGTCAGAATGTGGGAAAGGGATGAGAGTTTGCCATCTTTGCAAGCTTATCTGTTAGCCTGACAGTTTCATGGATTCTGGCAGAAGGCAGGAGATTCCCAAGCCATAGATAAAGGACTTTATTACTAAGAGCAATATTAGTACCCAGGACACTGGATTTTCTGGTGCCTTTCTCAAGCCCCAGATGCCACAGGGTAATGTGTAGAGGGCCAAGGGACACGGGCACTTACAGTAGGTTGTTCTACAGGAGAGGAACCCTAATTTTAAGGAACCTAAGTCTTTTATAATGGGCAGCAAGAATGCCTGCCTTTTGTTCCAGAGGGAGACATGCTTTCCATCTTCTAAGACTCTTCATTTTACCAACATTGTTAGAAAATTGTCTTGAACAGCGGCAGTAACTGTCTCTGCTTACAAGATATGCAGAAATGTGAGAGACCCTCAGACAATTGTGTCCCAACAGTACCCAGGACAGTGTCTTGTGGAGGAACTGAGACTGTCCTTTGTACAGAAACATAGACTGAGGAGAACTGATCTGTCTTCATGCAACCAGATGGAAAGACTTTCATCTATGCTCCATTAGGTAAAAGAAAGGTAAATAAGGGGAAAGTAACTGAAGTTGGATTTTAAATCACTTATTTTTGAATTATAAACTAATCTATTGTCATTAAAATTTAGTTAATATGGACATGAAGTTCTCTCTCATCCCACTTACCTAGGGGTAACTACTATTTATATTTTGATTAAAGGAAAGACCTTCACTTTAATGATATAATCAACTTTTCTGGGAACTATTTTCTTACCACAGATAAGCTGATCCACAACTTGTCAAGGTTTTTATAGTTGACACAATACTTTCTACACCCCTTCCAACACCTACATTCGACAACTCTGGTAAATTTAAGGTTTTGTGCCATTACTCAGTTTATGAATTACTTTCATTGTTACTTTAAGGGCAAATTAATAAGTGTGTGATACATACCAGCATAACTATAAGCAAGCAATCATTATTTCTAGTGGTGCTGAAACATTTGGGCAACAGAAAAATCTCCAATTGAAAGATTTCAATATCCTTTACTCATTAACTTTCTTATATCTGGGTAGAGACCACTTGTCTAATGGTATCGAGAAATTAGAACCCTTTGTTAGTTTGCTCTATCATGTAGATGGAATATGACATTTCCACTTTCGTTAATGTTTCACACTTGACAAAGATTGGTGGCTAGTGTCACGGAACAGAGGGCATTATCATATTATTTTCTCCAAAAGGAGATTGTATATTGATTCTTTTTCTATGGCATTTTTCCCAGGCAGGAGAATGGAAGATTTTTAATATAGGATGTGGTTGCTCATGAGCATAAGGAATGCCAGATAAGCAAAATAGGAATGAATTTGTTAAATACCAGTTTTCCAAAATTAGTTAAAGCTATAGAGTTTCTGGCCAAGTTAAAATGCTAGCTAATTGAAAACTGCCTTATATGAAACGGGGTCCCATCCTATTTTGAAGTATGGCATATTTTCCAAAGACTTGAAATCACTGTGGAGAGGTGAGGACCTAAGGGGTGGGCTACATAGCTAAGACTGCAGGTGAATGGAGGGGTGTTGACAGTGTTGGGCAATAAATCTGATGCACGAAAACACACAATAGACATTTGTATAGTGTTGTTGGAGTGAGTGGCATCAGGGGAGTAGTCTTCTGCCTATACGTCACCTTCCCCTCACTGATGAATGGAAAACTAAGGAGTTTGATATGCTCTGCTATTGGCTTAGAAAAGCTTTGGGTTTTAACAGTGTATCCTGGTCTGTGAAACGGAATATTACTGATACTAATAATGACCAAAGCATAACTTAATAATGACCTTGATAATTTGGGAGGCATAGCTTCAGAACCCTTCTTATGCTCCTATTCTTAATTTGATTTAAAAATGCTGTCTTGGGGCTTTGGCTATTTTGGATACATTTTGAAAGGGGGTCATGCTTATAACTGAGTCTGAATTTAATGGCAACCCCAGGGATTTCTGTGAAGTAAGCTGAATGTAAGTATTTCTAATACCCTGTCCTAAATGCTGTGGAGTGTGCCACTCAAGCCTTCTAATTGGTTTAATCATTATATCTAAGATGCTTGTGTTCTCTTCTCTCTCTCTCTCTCTCTCTCTCTCTCTCTCTCTCTCTATATATATATATATATATATATATATATTTATACTCACATATGTATGTGTATCCCATGTATATTATATATGTGCATACTCCATATATATAATTTTAAAAATTCCCCCCACTTAGGATTTACTTGTGAACCCATATTAACATACAATCCAGAAAGGCAGATGCAGACCCTGTGGCTATGAATCCCTCTTGAGTCTACTCTTGATTTCTTTAGCTCCCCTCTTATGTTCTGTGGACTCCACACAGGTCAGGGTTTGTTTTCTTTGCTGCTTCAATAGTGGAATTAGATTTTCAGTTTGTTTACATCGGGGCCAGGTACCCTGGTGGAGAATTTTATTTTCCTCAACTTTTTCCCGTAATACAACCAAGGAAGCAAAAAAAAAAATAATAATAATAATAATTAAGTCTTGATAATTTAATTTAAAGAATTAATTCAAAGGGAAGTGGTTTTGACAACACAAAGGTTAAACAAGATTTAGGAGTATATTTATCTTAGAAGTCTGATGAATCTATTTTTCTTTTTAGTGTAAGTTCTCCTTAATATCCTGAAATACCTATGAAATCGTGTTCAAGTTTAATTTGGAGCACACATGTGCTAAGTTCAGCTTTTTAACAGGTGTTATGGATGATTTCTTGGAGTTTCTTTTATTCATGTGATTTAAAAAAAAACCCCACATAAATAGTCCTATTCAGAATGTGTGTGTGTGACTTTCTATAACCCAACTTAAATGGAGAATACCATTCTGTTTACCTCTCAGTAACTTGGCACACAAGTGTGGTGAGTCAAAGATGACTGCTGTAAAACTATGCTCTGGCATTTTTTTAGTTGATTTTGGACACAGAAGGCTGAGGAACCTATCAAAGGCAATGGTTTCCATGATCCCTCTTCTCTCACCATTCTCACGGAGGTCTGGCCAGCCCCTCCTTCCCTCCCCCTGGCTGACACTTGCTTCCAGCCAGCTTTCTGTGCTTTACATCCATACAGACACGTCCCATGATGTCAGAGATTTAGAGCCCACAGGGCCTTGCCACGTGTCCAGATTGGCGAACAGTGTTCTGTAATATTTATTGAGCACCCATAATGTGCTAAGTGCTGTAATACTGTCTGGGTGATGGGTCCGGCTGTGAGCACAGTACCGCAGGGCAGATTGATAGAGGAGATTTTTTTTCTAGCTTTAATGTCTCAGGTTGAGATGGGAATATTGGCCCATTTTTCCTCTTCTCTGCAAGGAGCATTTAACTTTATTCTATATTGTGTTCCCTCCATCCCTACTGACAACCTGAAGATAATATCAGTTGGTGCTTGAAGCTAGAAATCCTTATTTGTTCTGATATTATATAATTTATGTTTGCAATTTCAGGCAGGTACAAATTTCTCGGAGTGTATGGTGTTTCTTGTAAGAACATTCAGCAAATTTGTCTCAGCTTCTTTAAAACTAGAATTTAAAAACTCAAATGACTGCATTCAGCTCAATAACCACAGACAGTAATGACACCTCTAAGTAGCTAATGCAGGCATGTAATATCCTCATAGCCCTGATTTAACTTTGTTTACCGATTAAAATTGAATTGCAGTTGATTTATTGATATAATAGGCAGAAAGTGATTATCAAGCATCCATCACTGATGGAGGGGAAACCAATCAAATTATGCTCTAAGGTTTGCTTTAACCTAACCTAACTCATCACCTTATAAAACTCAGAGGGTTTGAGTCATATGCTCTCACTAAAGTCAATGAGCCACAACTCCCGCTAAACTCATATCTGCTCTGTTCAAGGTGTTCGGGAGTTATACTAATTTGCACAACTGCAAGTTGTTATAAAAGGAAATGGCAGTGGGCTGGAGATTTAGCTTCTGTACTTCCTCACCACACTTGCAGCCATGGTAATATTATCCTTTAACATTTGTCGTCAGTCCATAAGGGACTCATGCTGTCCATGAAATGGTGTCAACCTGTACTGGAAAGCGGTGAGGGGTAGAGGCTGACAAGGGATTAGAAAAGGTGTCACCTTGAAGGGAGAACCAGGGTCAGCCTGTCTTTCAGAAAGCAATGAGGCACATTGATTAGAAGCCGGCTACAATGCTCACTTTGGTCTTAGACATTCATAACTCTCCTGTGTAGAAGTGGAAAAGATATGGAGGAGGGTACAGGGGTACAGATTTATCACCTTATGCCGGAGGCTGAGCAGCGTGCCCCCCGGGCTGTGGTCTAAAGTAGGAGCAGGCCAGTATGGATTTCCTTCCATTCTGATCACTAAATGCTAGAAAAATGAAGTTTAAAAAATCCATTGCCATCATTTTTGAGATGGTTGCTAATGTCATATGGAACATTCAACTGAAAGTTCTATTTTAATGTACTTGCTTTTATAGATCCTAGGATATATATTTTTAAAAAGCTATCCTTTACACCTGAAACTAGTATGAAATAAAATTGAAGATAAACTATAATTCAAAAATAAAATTTAAAAAATGCTATTTAGTATGAAACATCATGTGGAATTTGAAAAATGAATCTTTACGTTTATTCTCATCTATGCTGCTGCTAGTTCAAATGTCTATGATGGAAAACATTGCTGTCATCAGTAAGTACTGTGTTAATTATACCTGAGCCCCAAGGAGGTTTGGAGGAAGGGCACAATTATCAGAAATCCAAGGCCATATAATGGCATGCTCAAGTTTGTTTTTATGACATTATTCATTTTTTTTTTTATATATTTTATTGATTTTTTACAGAGAGGAAGGGAGAGAGATAGAGAGTTAGAAACATCGATGAGAGAGAAACATCAATCAGCTGCCTCCTGCACATCTCCCACTGGGGATATGCCCGCAACCCAGGTACATGCCCTTGACCGGAATCGAACCTGGGACCCTTCAGTCCTCAGGCCGACGCTCTATCCACTGAGCCAAACCGGTTTTGGCGACATTATTCATTTTTACCTATTGTATGTTGTTAATTTTAAGACATTTATATGAAAAATGGAACTCCTTTGAATTGTTCTCAACATCATGTCTTCCAAATCTGGTAGACGGTGCTCATCAACTTCAAAGAATTTTTCCTGTGGACTTGAGTGCCAAAGGAATGGAGAAAGATGAAAGTGCTTGTTCTAATCATGTATAGGTACATATTAGTTTTGCTGCCCATCTAATACTGCTGATTCTCCGCGGCCTTCACCACGTTGTTGTCTGTGTCCATGGGCTAAGAATATATGCATGCATGTTCTTTCACTGATCTCTTCCACTGTACGCCCAACTTCCCACTTCCCCTCTGAGATCTGTCAGTCTGTTTCATGCCTCTGGTCCTATTTTGTTAGTTTATTTTGTTAGTTAGATTCCACATATAAGTGAGATCATATCGTATTTGTCTTTCTCTGACTGGCTCATTTCACTTAGCATAATAATCTCCAGGTCCCTCCATGTTGTTGCAAAGGGTAAGAGTTCCTTCTTTTATACAGCCAAGTAGTACTCCAGTGTGTAAATGTACCACTGCTTTTTTATCCACTCATGTACTGATGGACATTTGGGTTGTTTCCAAATATTTGCTATTGTAAATAACACTGCTATGAGCATATATTCTTTCTGATTGGTGTTTCAGGATTCTTAGGATATATTCCCCGAAGTGGGATTGCTAGATCAAAAGGCAGTTCCATTTTTAATTTTTTAATGGAATCTCCATACTGTTTTCTACAGTGGCTGTACCAGTCTGCATTCTCACCAGCGGTGTACTGGGGTTCACTTTTCTCCACATCCTCGCCAGCACTTGTTTGTTGATTTATTGATGGTAGCCATTCGGACAGGTGTGAGATTCTAATAAATATTTTATACTTATATATAAACTGATTCATCCTCTGCCATGTTTGGGTGTTTACTTTCCATCTGATCCAAATATACATAATTTAAAGAAAAGATAAGAAATTATATGATTGGAATATCATTTTCAAGAACCTCAGTGTAGGAAGTGTGAGGTACTCAGCAACACTAGTCTCATTTTTTTCATTTATGGCAGGATGGTATTCATATAGTGGGATACATAAAATTGATCTTAGCTTGGGCTGCTTAACAAAATATCAGATTAGACTGTTTAATCAATAGACATTTATTTCTTATAGTTTTCAGGCTGAGAGATCAAAGACCAGGGTGCCAGTGTGGTTGAGTTCTTTAGTGAGAATCCTTTTCTTACTTTGCAGATAGTCATCATTTCTCCGTGCCCCACATGGGGGAGCAATAGTGAGCTCTGGTCTCTTCTTATCAGGGCAGAATCCATCCTGCGGATTCCATGCTCATGACTGCATCTAAATATAATCACCTCCCAAAGGCCCCACTCCAAATGCCATCACATTGTATGTTAGGGTTCAACATTCAGTCTATAACAAAATTTATCAGATGGGAAGCTCTATTCTCAAAAGAAAATTTTCATTAAAAAAAAAAATGGAGCCTGTGTTTAGAGCACCCAGTCCATGCCCAGCAGATCACTGAGGCAGAGTTGTCCTTAGTTCCTAAGCCCATCATCCTTTTTACTTCAATGTATTTCCCACTATTATGTGTAATACTCCCAAGAGGGATGTTCTCTCCCATGATATCCTATGAGTTTCCTTCCTTTTAATGCTCTTCCGTTCTCGCAAATCTCTC
This sequence comes from Myotis myotis, assembly GCF_014108235.1. Taxonomy (NCBI): domain Eukaryota; kingdom Metazoa; phylum Chordata; class Mammalia; order Chiroptera; family Vespertilionidae; genus Myotis; species Myotis myotis. The sequence goes on along the minus strand of NW_023416357.1, from coordinate 24,353,119 downwards.
TTTTCATTCTTTTTACTGGGAAATTGTCTCCACTTATCACTTTACGTCTGTCCTTGACCATTTGTCCCTGCAACCTCTCATCACACACTTCTCTGTGGCCCCTTCAGGACCTGGAGTCCTCTGTGTGTTATCACGGATCTCTCTGCAGCACCGGCACTACATCTAGAGCACAAACACTTGGAGCATTTATCTTGGGAATTTAGAAAACACAAGAAGTACTTGGGGACATAAGATACTCAACATTAATTTGCATTAAAAAGATATGGCTCTCTCTGTTTTACTTTGAAATGCTATGAACTATTTGTTTATTCACAGCTGGCTACATTTCTTAGCTGGAAGACCATTTCACTAAGAAATCATATGCACTTTGACAAATATTCGGCTTTACTGTGAGGATGTGGTAGTCAGGTTATTCTACGAAAGAGGCGAGGGTCTAGTCTAGCTTTATACGCCATTATCTGTGCATGCTTGCTAGGATTTTAACATCGGTGCACACTTTTACCGATTACCATGCCTCAGGGGACCTAGGGAGCATTAAGCACAGGCCATTGACGGAGTAAACCATGCATGCTCTGTAGGCTTGCACAACAGGTACTCAGATGGAAAAGCACTGCCTTAATATATTCAGTGATTGGGTTGTAAGCATCAGCCCCTCAACCGCTTCATGAGAAACTTGTTTCCTATTTCATTTTATTCAAGTAGTATTTTATTTGCCCCTGGTATATATTTTTTTATTTATTGTGATACATCATCTATACTAATAAAAGGGTAATATGATAATTAGACGGGGAGACCTTCCGGACGTCCTTCCGGACAAAGCCATGGTGACAGGGCTGAGGCAGAGGTGGTTAGGGGCGATCAGGTCAGGAGGGGAGGACAGTTGGGGGTGAGCAGGCTGATGGAGGGACATTTGGGGGCAAGCAAGCTGGCAGTGGGGGGCAGTTGGGGGTGATCAGGCCAGCGGGGGGGGGGGCAGTTAGAGGTGAGCAGGCTGGCAGAGGGGGGCAGTTGAGGGCAAGCAGGCTGGCAGTGGGGGGAAGTTGGGGGCAATCAGGCCAGCAGGAGGGGCAGTTGGGGGTGATCAGGTCAGCAAAGGGGGGTAGTTGGGGGTGAAAAGGCTGGCAGGCAAGTGAGCGGTTAGGAGCCAGTGGTCCCAGATTGCAAGAGGGATGTCTGACTGCTGGTTTAGGCCTGATCCCAAAGGGGTCCCAGATTAGAGAGGGTACAGGCCAGGCTGAGGGACACCACCCCCCAAGCATGAATTTCATGCACCAGGCCACTAGTAGAAATATAATGATGGCTCTGATACAGTTCTTGTCCTCAAGGAGCTTATGGTGTAGGAATGAGAAAAGCATGCCTATAGCAGATATAGTGTAGTGGGAAGTATTAGCTAAATTAATATGTCTATGTGAATGGACATTTATGCTGCACTATGAAGGGTGAGTAAATTATGTCACTTGGAAAGGTGGGAGGAGAGAGCCTCCCATGGACAGACCAGCAGGATAACCAGCATGATCATCACAGCAGGGGCGAGACAGTGTGAGATTTTAGACTCATGAGTCCATGGCGCCAGGGGTTGGTTGAGGCTCAAAGTACAGATTGCAGAGTTATTGGCTTTTTGGTAGTTGCTGAAGCCATGGGAAGCCATTATTTGAGGAAAAGAATGTAGAGAAAATGAGGAAATTCCCAATAATAACAGATAGTTGGAGAAAGTGAAGATAGTGAAAGGGACTAACGAAGAGAAGTCAGAGAAGTTTGGAAGAAAGCTAGAGTAGAGATGCCGAAGCTAAGAAACGCACTTGAACAAAAAAGTGGTTGATATGTACATTCTGTGGAAATTGATCTTAAACAGTATCTTAAAACATTGGTTCTCCAGCACAATTTTTATTTATTTGTTGTTATTGTTTTATGACACTGTCACTAAAGGTATATATAGTCTAGTACAGCAGTTCTCAACCTGTGGGTCGCTACCCCTTTGGGGGTCGAACGACCCTTTCACAGGGGTCGCCTAAGATGATCGGAAAACACATATATAATTACATATTGTTTTTGTGATTAATCACTATGCTTTAATTATGTTCAATTTGTAATAATGAAAATACATCCTGCATATCAGATGTTTACATTACGATTCATAACAGCACCAAAATTACAGTTATGAAGTAGCAACGAAAAGAATTTTATGGTTGGGGGTCACCACAACATGTGGAACTGTATTCAAGGGTCGCGGCATTAGGAAGGTTGAGAACCACTGGTCTAGTAAGAGATTTTTGTCCTGTGTGGAAATGCTGAGTATCAAATAAATCAGTTATCCTCTCAAATGTTCAAGGCATGGCATAGTTATAACTTTATAAGGTTGCTAATATTTGAACTTTTTTTTTTTTGGTAAGCCTAAGGTTAACCTCGACTACATGGAGATGTGTATGAGTCAGTTTGGCACCCTTCCTCCATCCCCAGCCAAATTCTAGAAAAGATGGTCTGTCTGCTAGCACTTAAAAGAGAAAGTGCTAATAACTCAGAGCCAAAGTGAAATTGCTCAGAATGATCTCAAATCCAGCTTTTGAGTTGGATTGTGTTATTACCTACAGCTCAGGAATTTCAGGGAGCCGCTTTCTCACCATCAGGTGAGCCCTAGGTGACGATTTAGTGATCATTGCATATCTGGAGGGAGGACCCTAACCCTACCCTGTTCAATACTGTCATCAGCAGTTTGGATGAAGCCCTAGGGAATAAGCCGATGGAGAGAAGCCACAGGGAGTCTGATACTGGTTCTATAAGGTAGCACTGTCTCACCATCAGTTGTCCAAAAATGGTTTGGGCCTGTCAATGGCAGAGAGCTCTTCATCACTGGAGGTGTTAGTGGTGTAAAACCCTGGGTGGCTTAGGGTCGGTCATTTTCTCCTTATGGGGAGGCTTTGGGTTAGGTGGCCACCACTTTCTTTTCTAGTTTTAATAATTTCTATTCTAAGGATATTCCCTATATCTGAACAATCTGGATATGCCTTCTTTGCAATAAGAGTGAAATAAGGAACTTGCCATAAGAATGATGTTCCGTTTGACCTCTTCTCCCTAAAGGAGTGTACCCCTCACCCTTTTTCTCCTGGAGCCTCGCTCTGTGAAGCAATTATAAATCACAGAGAACATCCCTGAAGAGTTGTGGGAAAGACTCTATGGCATATTTAGCACTTCTTTTCATTTATTATCTGTATTAGATTACATCTCTGTGGCTCAACCTTTCTCTACCATTGAAGGGAAAAATCCCATTTTTTAAGCTCTGTAAGCAGTTAAGTGTTAAGTAAATCGTATGTGCAGAGGGCTGAAACAGTGCCCTCGGAGTGTGATTCTTCTTAAGGTCAGGGACACAAGCTCATTTTATCTAACTTCTTTTCAGAATGTGCGTCTAGGTCACAACCACTATTATGAAGCATCAGCTTATAACCTTTGTGCTCCCATACGGTCATGCTTTGAACTGTCTGCAGTAGGGCCACTAATTACTTCACTCCACACCAATTAGTTAAACCAAGTAGGCATCTAAATACAGGCTTTTTCCCTTTGCTAAAAACCCCTCCTTCCTGACAATCCCCATGCTTCTCACTTGATACATTTAAGAAAATATCCTCATGCCCAGCTTCTACACTAGAACACCCTTTTAGAATTTCAGACATGCTTGGATTCAGCAAATCAGAATTCACTTCTTTCCTTTTCAGTCCTATAGTCAGGAAACCACATTAAGCTGAGTAATAAACATGGTTATTATGACAATTTATAACAACTAAATAGAGCATTTTACACTTGGCTGATTGCCAAGGTTATCTCCATCTCCTTTCTGACACGAATTACCTGCAGAAGAGGATCCATGAAGAGCCAAATAATTTTATAGGGATCATATGGCTATATTCTATTTCTACATTTCTTATTTTACTTCCAGGTGCACATAAAATGGTCCCGTTAGTCTATTACTCCTTTAATCTACATGCCATTCCTGGTAACCAACTGGCATTGACATTTGTGGTAGGTATTTGAAAAACTGGTGACCAAACAACTTTTTTTTTTGAAAAGCAGAACAAAAGAATTAGGAGGCTTAGAGGTCAAGCATCTTCCATTGCTTTATACAACTGACAGTGATTTGTTCCTATCATGGATCTTCTCTGACCTATTAGTGAAGGGCAAAATCCTAAAGAAATGTTTAATTAACATGTGCACTTAGTATAAGAAAGCTCTTGCCTTTAAGTATAGGCAGCGTGGAGAGTCAGTTCATGAAATAAAAAAGTATTTACCTCTCCTTATAATTACTGTGGCCTTTTGTACTAGCATCCTTTATCTTATTAACATCACAGTAGGATAGTATCTCTGACTGGTACTGGCAGGCGCCTATCTGCCCCGTTCCTGGGGAGACTTTCAAAGAGGTTGAGGGTTTCAAGTACCATTTGATCCTTCTTGTGAACTGTGCAATATCTCAACCTTTTAAAATAATGAAAAATCAAATTTACAAAACAGAAATGTTTCATTGATTGAGAACTCTGAATTGGATTTTTAAAAAAAATCAGTTGGTTTTACTACAATAAATAAAAGGCCCATGTAGAAACTTTTGCATTTATCATTACTCTGAAATAATGTTCTTTGTCATCTTGGACACCAGAACTTTGACTCTGTCTATAACCTTAAAGTTTTCTCAAAGAAAGAAATATTTAAATATGCAAATTATTTCATTGACTTTGCTGTTTGCTTTTACCAAAACTGTGAATCTCTTTATGTTGGCATATCATCAATGCATCTGTAAATTAAATGATTCTTTAACTATTTAAATGGTATGAAATTTTAAAAAGTTATTATTTTAAAAGATTGGCCTTTTTTTGCTTTGAAATATGGTCAATGGAATGCAAAAATTTTCTCAGTATGAAAACTGGCTTTCTAAGTCCAACTCTGTGGAGGGATTGAGACAATTAGACTGTAATTTAAATAAAAATCATTCTGTTCAGTGAAAGGAGGAAGCTTGGGCCTGAGTTTGTTTGATTATTTACATTAATTAAACAACCAGAGCACTTAAACTTGTGCAATTTTATAGGTAAGTATGTCGTTTTTCTTGTATTTAATTATCATAATTTCCTGCTTCACTGTAAGGTTTAGCCTTAGTTTTACTAACAGTTTAATTGATTTAGGATATTAACTTTGACAGGTGCATTTCTGGCTAAGAACACTTATATAAGGACTAACCAATGTGAAATTTGATCATAGTGAGAGAGTGCAATAAAAACGACCTATTAAAAACTTCTTTCTTTTTTGCATTGTGAAACATACATTTTTGAAGGGCATAGACAAATGTCCCTTATCACACCATGAAACACATGATATGCACATTTCCATTGGTCCTCAAAATTAAAACTTTTCCAGAATAAAAAAATTACTCAGTTCGCAATAACTCTTTTCCTTTAGAAGGCTTTTCAATTTTAAAGTTTTTATAGACCTCTGAGTACATGGTACAGGCTGTAAGACAATGTGATGGAAAGAAAAGAGTCATCCAATTTTAAGAGTCTCAAAGCAGCTTCTTAAGCATGAAACTGTTGGAGCCCCATGGGCACATGGAGGGCATGTGAGCCATCAAAAAGGTTGAGGGAGATTTAATAAGGGATCATTGCATTCTCTGCATGCTGATGCCTTTTCCATATCCTTTTTGGTAGTAGGTGAACCCTTAATTTATCTTCTGCTCAAATAGCTTCTTTAGTCTTTATTTTCTGATTATGTGTATTTGTTCCATTTGGCAGTCACTAAGGAGATGGAGAAACAACTAGGTCATGAGATCCAATATTGTCACCTGCAGTAGTTAATTGAAACTAACAGAATGGAATTGAGAATGCAGGCATTTGGAAACAAACTCATCAGCTGTAAGAAGGTGAGAGATGTGAAAATGACACATCGGATACAGCAGCTATGCAGCGAACTCCGTGGTAATTACAGCTTGAGCACACCTGGCTATGCAAGGGGGGTGGAAAGAAAAGCATATGTGGCTTAGGAAGAGCTCATCTCACAAAGCATGGCAGGGTGCGACTGCATTGCTGAATTCTTAATTCCATCCTTAATGAATTTTTCTCATATCACACCTACAGGTATGGGAGGTATTAAGAGCAGGAGTTGAAAATTATCGAAAATGTTGTATTGTCATTGAAGATACTTTAAATTTGGACATTTTTATTCATTTCATAATGCTTTATTCTTTTGATAATTAGATTGTAATTCAAAGGAAGATTGCATTGCATTGCCATGTATTTGATATCTCCAAAGATCTCAGTCCTAGGGGATCAGTATAGATGGAGTGAATTAAACTTGGAAATTTTAGAGTTTCTGAATCATCATTATCTAATTGATTAACAGTGTATGATGTTATTGAAAGCTTTTAATTTTCTTGAGTTTTTAAATCCTGTTAAATTATAGTCATACATTTAAAAAGCTGCAAGTTATAATTTTAATGCAATCTTGGAACAAAGATACAAATAGCAAGTAATATTAGAAGTTTATTTCTCCTATGGTACAACAAGATATGAATGTAAAAGCTAATTTTATATTAATTAAATTAGATTATTGGAATGTTTTGATTTACTTTCTTAGCTTAGTGTATACTCATTGCTTTTGTTATGCGTGATGCTGTTTTGTTATGATATGGACTGTGGAGTGAGCTTTGTCGTAATGGTCGGTTGGACTTTCTACTTATTTATTTCTATGGTTTGGCACCACTTCTAACAGCAGGGAGAATGTGTTGCAGTGCATGCTGGGTCAAAGGGAGTTCAAGCTTCAGGAGAGGGAATTATGAGAGAAAGAGGCCAAAACTTCAGTCCCTTGAGGGGTTGAGAATGATAAAATCAGTTTTTACCAGGCAATGCAATTGTAAGCGAGACATTAGCACCTTAGGAATATTTGATTTGAAAAGAGGATATAGGCCCTACTTTGGACTGTTAGAATAATGGTGTCTTATGTGTTAGATAAATAAATAGGTTCTCTTAAGAATTTTGTTTGAAATAAGGCAATGGTAGAGCCCGAGAGATCCTTAGAGGTAAAAACAAATGACAAACATGGCTCCAAATAGCTGATTATGATACAGAATAAGGTGCACCCATATGTGTCAATCAGTCACTGGACGTGTTGAAAAGAACTCTAGATGTGCAGAAATTACAGACAGGATAGAACCATTGAGGGGATCTGGATGTCTTACAATTATTTAAGCAGAAGTCACTAATTTATATCACCCTAGTGACTTCAATATGGTACTTTCTACATAGTAGTATAAATTTATAGCTAATTTAAAAATTCTATAGTATAGCCAATTTAGTTTCTTTTTACCCAATCCAATTAGATTGTGCATAATCTGGGTTGCCAGATTAAATACAGAGCACCAGGTCAAATTTGAAGTTCAGATAAACAATGAATTTTATTATAGCACTAGGGATCTGGTGCACTGAAGGGGGGCGGTCCCTCAGCCCAGCCTGCCCCCTCTCACAGTCCAGGAGCCCTCACGGGCGGGAGGTGACCTGGCAATCAGGGGAAGGCGATGCCCCATCATACCTCTGCTGCTGTCACTGCTGGCAGTGCAAGCCTCGGCCAGCCCTGGTTACCTGAGCCTCGGGTGGCCCTGGGCAGCTGGGCAGCTGTGCCTCGGCCCGGCCAGGCCTTGGGGGGCTGGAGGGCTGAGGGGACTGGGGGACTGTAGAGGTGGGCACGTGGAATGGCACTTGCTGTGTGCCTACTGCCCTGGCGAGGCTGAGGGGACTGGGTGCTGCCATCTTGTGGCTGTGGGCGCTGCCATCTTTGAGGGTGTGGCAGTCAATTAGCATATTCCCTCCTTATTGGCTGTGGGTGCCGCCATCTTTGAGGGTGGAAAAGTCAATTAGCATATTTCCTCCTTATTGGCTGTGGGTGCTGCCATCTTTGCGATGGCATGAGGGTCAATTAGCATATTCCCTCTTTATTAGATAGGATAAGTATGTCCTGAATATTGTATAGAACATGCTTATATTGAAATATTATGTTTTCTGCAGAAAAAATCATAGGATGATAAATATTCAAAATCTTTTAGATATTAGAATATATCCCAGTTTCCTTTTGATATAAAGAGTAGTTTAGGTGTCAAAGTTAATCAATGAAATATTCGTTTTGAAATTAAAGGTTTTGTACATGTAGTGTGGGGCAAAAATAGGTTTACAGGTGTAAGTATGTGAAACAGAGTTTATTCTTGTATTATTATTTATTAATTATTGTATTCTTTTCCATAAAACAACTATAAACTTATTTTTGCCTCACCCTGTATAATTATGTTCTGGCATTTATTTTTGTAGAGGAGAAGGCTGAGGCTAGCATACTGTAATTTTTTTTCTTCTAGGATACTTCTGGATTACTTAGTTATCCTTGAAATTTAACTATTTTATTGGGATATTTCTTGTTCAAATTAATTTTTAAATTTGCCTAGACAAAACTTCATGTTTTTAAATTTTGTTCTGCTCTGGAAAGTTTCTGTCTATATCTTTTATTTTCACTTCTGAATTATTTACTCTTGTAACTTCTTCAAAGAAGTATATTATTTTCAGTTTGCATCTTTGTTTTCTCTTCTCATTCTTTCACTCAACTTAATTTTCTCCTTCTAATCCTTTACTTGTTTTTCTCATACTGTTAATTTACTAGTAATATATTTTTGCAATTTTATATCTACTTCTATGGTTTTCGTAAGTCTTTTCTTGTGTTTATTTTTATATCATCGAACATTATTTTATGTATACTTTTTTTGTGTGTGCATTGGAAATTGCTGCTTTCTATTTTTTAATATTGCAAAATAAATTTATGTCAAGGTAAAATAATATTTTTTAAGTTTCATTATTTTCCTGTTTATTTTTCAAATGCTTTTCTATCTGGTTACTATGACTCATAAGAAAGATATTTCATAGGCAATTTCAAATTATTTTATTTAAATTTTTTTAAAAATTATTTTTTAATTACAGTTGATGTACAATATTAAGTTTTAAGTTTATACCATAGTCATTAGACATTTTTATACCATACAAAGTGACCATCTCAATGAGTTTAGTACCCATAAGACAGCATACATAGTAATTACAATATTATTGACTATACACCCTATACTGTAATTTACATCCCTTATTATTTTTTAAAAAATATATTCTTATTGATTTCAGAGACAGAGGGAGAGGGAGAGAGAGATAGAAACATCAATGATGAGAGAGAATCATTGATCAGCTGCCTCCTGCATGCCCCCCCACCGGGGATCAAGCCCACAACCTGGGCATGTGCCCTGACTGGGAATCGAACCATGATCTCCTGGTTCATAGGTTGATGCTCAACCACTGATCCACACCAGTTAGGTGACTATTATTCTTTTAATGCTCACCAGAAAATATGTGTTTTTTAAATTGATTTGAGAGAGAGAGGAAGGGAGAGAAAAACATTGATGTGAGCGAGAAACATTGATTGGTTGCCTCTTGGAGATCAGACCTACAACTTACGGATGTGCCCTGACTTGGAATCAAACCCACACCTTTTTGTTGTATGGATTGATGCTTCAAGCAACAGAGCCATTCTAGATCACCTCTGTGAGAGAATCTAGGGCCCTCATCCAAGGACATGCCAAGATAGATAGATAGATGATAGATAGATTAATAGATAGATCGGTTGCACTCTATATGTACACTTCCTGACTGAGGATCAAACACACAATCTAGGCCTGTGCCTTAACCAGGAATGGAACCAGCAACTCTTCTGTGCACAGGACTGCACTCAACCAACCAAGCACTCCAGCTGGACCCGTGGAGGCATTGTTGTATTGCAGGGCTTGAATCAAACCCAGGGTAGGAGAGGGGAGGCAGAGAAGGGCAGATGAGTGAGGTGTGTCTTTCACTGTCTATGATTCCCATAATCAGGGAATCAGGAAACTTTTCTGGTAAAGGGCCCATCCAGGAATATTTCAAGCTTAGATCTGTCTCAGTCACTCAATTCTACATTGTATGTGAAAGTAGCCATACACAGTATGCAGATGAATGGGCACCGCTGTGCTCCAGTAAAACTCTATTTCCAAAAACAGGCCTCAGGTCAGATTTGGAGGGCAGACATAGTTTTCCAACTCTTGTATTGAATAATTAATTTATTTTTCTAATTGTGGTTTGATTAAAGAAAACTTGTCCCTATCTGGCAGCTTAGAAACTGGAAGTAATGGTGCTGGTTTCTTTACTCTTACCTGGAGGTCAGACTGTACCTACAAAGAAGGCGATAACAAAAGGAAGATAACACATGATAAACTCCCTGTGACTATGTGTATAACTGGCAATTTTTACTTGTTAATTCCTTTCACCTTTTTTACTCCCCCTCCTATCTGATGACCACTACATATTGTATCTCTATATCTATGAATTTGTTTCCATTTTGTTTGTATTTCAGATTCCATGTGTAAATGAAATCATAAGGTATTTATCTTTCTCTGACTTATTTTCACTTAACATAATGTCCTCTAGGACCATCAATGTTGTTGCAAATGGCAAGATTTCATTCTTTTTTATGACGGAGTGATATTCCACTACATACATATATGACATCTTCTTGACCCATTTGTTTATTGATGGGCACTTAGGTTGTTTCCACATCTTGACTATTGTAAATAATGCTGCAATGAACCTAGGGATTCATATATTTTTTCAAATTAGTGTTTTGGATTTCTTTGGATAAATACCTGGTAGATTTAATCAAGCATACCTACATAATGGAGACTCCAAAAAATCTCTGAGCTATGGAGTTTGGAGAGCTTCCATGCTGGTGAACCAAGTCGCATTCATGTGCCAGGATGGGAGGAAGTGCACTCCAAACTCCACTGGGATGGGAGTTCCTGTGTTTAGGAGCCTTCTCAACCACCTTCTAGGTTTCTCTTCATCTGGCTGTTAATTTCTATCCTTTAATAATCTTTGTAATAAACTGGTAATCTAGGAGTTAAAAAGTAAAGATATTTTAAAAAATAATGATATTGCCTGGCCAGTGTGGCTCTGAGGTTGAGTATAGACCCATGAACCAGGAGGCCAGGGTTAGATTCCCAGTCAGGGCACATGCTCGGATTGCAGGCTCAATATGTGGTAGGGGGTGTGCAGGAGGCAGCCGATCAATGATTCTCTCTCATCATTGATGTTTCTCTCACTCTCTCTTTCAAATCAATAAAAATATATTAAAAAACCAATGCTATTAAATTGCTTAACTTACATTCTGGCTGAACATTTTGTATGTGAACACTACTTTAGACTGTTCAGACAGTTATTTAAAGCAACTTTGATTTTAATTCTATTGACTTACATATTAAAGTCATATCAGGGGGAGGAATTAAAGTCACTGTTCTCTCAAATGAAACCAGAAGAACAAAGATACTGTGTGAGATTCCCTCCCAATACTTGTTTTTATCACAAATCAAAGGCTAAAAGTTTAAAAACAACACACAAAAAACTTGGTGAATGGTTATAAATTATATTTCCTTCATCAGATCATAGATACATGAGAGAGAATTCTTATTTCAACACTTAATTCTCAATTGTATTCTTATTTGCCATAGTTCTTCTTTTACAGACTTATTGAATTAAATTCATCATTATATTTCTACTAGAGGCCTGGAACATGAAATTCATGCATGGGTAGGGTCCCTAGGCCTGGCTAGTGATCAGAGCCAATCAGGGCCTTCTGGCTACTGGCCAGGGCCTCCCTTCCCCAGCTGCTGGCGGCTGGCCACTGGCTGGGGCCTTTCTTCGTTCCATAACACTGCCTGGTGGTCAGTGTACGCAAACTCCCGGTTTCCTGGTCGAACTCCTGAGGGGACACTTTGCATATTAGCCTTTTATATATATACTAGAGGCCTGGTTTACGAAATTCATGCATGAGGGGGTGTCCTGTAGCCCAGCCTGCACTCTCTTCAATCTGGGACCCCTTGGGGGATGTCCGACTTCCGGCACCCAGGACCACTGGCTCCTAACCACTCACCTGCCTGCCTAATGCCCCCAACTTCCCTCCCTTGCCAGCCTGGTTGCTCCCAACTGCTGTCCCCTGCCGGCCTGATCGCTCCTAACTGCCTTGCCTCGGCCCCCACCACCATGGCTTTGTCTGGAAGGAAGTCGGCTGTCAGGAAGTTGACTAGTCAACCTAGTCTAATTAGCATATTACCCTTTTATTAGTATAGATAGTTTATATAGGTTAGGATTGCTTAAATGGGGTGGGGGGAAAGCCTTTTTCAGCAGGAGGAGATGCTCCTAGCAGACAAAAATACATAACCCCTATATCTGGACTGATAGCCAGCCATATGCACTATACTGCCAAACCAGTTATTAAAAAATTGAACCGTTTTCTTACACCTTACACTAAACAGCTGTTTCCCTTAAAACCCCTCCTCAGCCCCCACCTTAGGTTCTGCCTTCACAGTTCACCCAGATTAGGTTCTGATTGGTCGGTTTCTATGCTAGTCAGCGTCAAAAGCTCTGCCTCCCAGGCAGCCATTGGCTCCTCACAGTTCATCCAGATTTGGCTCTGATTGGTCGGTTTCTATGCCAGTCGGCATCAAAAACTCTGCCTCCTAGGCAGCCATTGGCTCCTCTGGGAAATCCAAAACAGCCCTGCCTTCAGCCTGTACTAGCCCTTCAGTTACACCCCCAGTCTACTACCGAGTGTATCTCTGGCCGCTCTGAGAAGCGGCACCTCAGGTCTGTGCTGGTGGCAATTTTGAAATCTCATCCCTGACCTAACCTTACAGTGCGAGCTCGTGAAGGCAAGCATTTGTCTTGTTCATTCTTAGTTCACTCATAGACTTTACCAGTGTCTGTGCATCTATGCTAGCACCGCATGGAGACCGGTTGAATGGTCGTTTTGGTCATCAGGTTCTATATATATCCCGTATCCTGTGTTTCAGATAAAATACCTTCATTGCCATTATTCTCCTTTTCTTCATGGTCTAAATTCTGCTGGATTTCATAAAATCTCCTCTTAGCTTCAGAAGATGAACTAAGACTTTCTGAGCTGGAAAGGGTCTCTGACCCTCTTAGTGTTTCCTCCGCTGAATCTGTGGCTTCCTGTTCTCCACGCTGACCTTTGACTCTGTTGGAGTCACTGCATTATTTATTTTCTGTTCTCTGAAAATCTCATGGTGGAGGGTAAATAACTGAAATGCGGATACGGGAGTGTGCAATGTAAAGCAGGCCCTAGAGAGGAAAGCAGGTGTGCCAGGTGTCACATGCCATATTCTAATCTTTACCCCTTTTCTGTGAGCTCTTTCTGTGAATTGCCTTTCAGCTTTCCATTGTTTATCCAAAGACCTTCTTTTGCTCAGAATCCTAGTAAGCTCCCTGTTTCTGACTGCAACTGAATGACTTATTTGGATTCTGGGAATATCTCAGGTTTCCATCAGAAGCTTACTTTATCTTAAAGATGTGTTGTCACTTATCAGCTAGTAGCTCTGCCAGGGGCAATGCCACTTTAACATCCTCAGAGAAGGGCTTGTCTTTTACTTGCTGCTCTTGTGTCTAGTTCTTTAAGAACTACATCCTACCTATGGTCTGTTTGGGGATTTATTTTTTGAAAAACCTGGTAATGATTTATTACAATGCCTTCATTGATCTATTTATGGCAGGAACATCCATTTAGAAAGTGGGTTACACCACAAAAAAATAGGATATGAGCAGCCATTCTCTGAACAAAAACAAAGGAATCTGACTTTCAGGGCTTAATCATTTTATGCCTCACACACATAGCTAGCAATCTGATCATGACCCTTCATAGATAGAAACATAATTACCCAACTTAAAACCTAAAACATGATTTCATGGGAAGTAGAGTGGCAGGGGCGGGGGAGAATCTTCCTTTCAAAGCTAATCCACCTCTTCCTCAGAAGCTCTTAGTTACTTTGAATTTCTTTTCCCACCTCATTTAATATATTTTAATCTTTGTAAATTAAGAGGATGCAACACGAAATCGTGGAAAGGCTAAGCAACCAAAAGTCAGAGGCTCGAGTTTTAATTTTAGTTCTACAACTACGTAACGTAGTGCATGATGTTAAGCTGCATTTCTTAATCTCTCTGGTCCTCAGTTTTCTTCATGGGTAAAATTTTAAAAAGGTTAACTTCTGATACATCATTTAGAATTATTCCTAATGGTGGATATATAGGGGTTACTTGAACTATCTGCTATTATTGAATTTTTCCCTCTCCCTTTGCACTTGCAAGTTCATGTAAAATATTTTATAGTAGTTGTTATAAAATAATTCTGATTACTGATCAGAGCCCTTTAAAATAATTTGACCTCGATTTTTGGAAGCATAATTTCTATTTTACCATGTTAAAGGAAATACACAACTACCAATAAAACAACTATAACTGTTTTAATTACATACATAGCATAGAACAAACTGAAAAAAAAATACAAAGAAAATTTAAATTATACTGTCACATTGGAGTGTAAACCAATAGAAGTATAGAAAGCTTCAAAAAATGGAAAATTTTATTTAATTGGTCTTCCTGAGATGTCAATACAATGTTAAAATGTACGAGAATGAGTAAGGCAAGGAACATGTTAGTATTATATTAAAACGAGTTTTCTGAAAGTCTTGCATTTCTTAAAGACTTCCATGTTTCAAGTATGGATAGGATCCACCTTTTCATTATTGAAGAATTCATCTATTCATCATGGATCATGGTATTGAAGAAGTCTGTGAGTTAATAGCTATTCATTTTCCCCTCTTTAATAGTGTTCAGATGTATCAGAGAGACTTTTTTCTTTTGCCATTGTCCAGCTTCTAATTTTGTTCAGGTCATCATCTGTTTATCCAATTTTCATAGACTACAAGTTGACCCAGAGAAAAGACTAATTTTGTCATTTCCTCACTCCTCAGAAACAACAGATACACATTATTTTATTGCTTAAATACATCAGTATTTTCCAGGCATGTGACCAAAGAATGATGAAAGCATGGGGTTAGCAATTTAAAGAAAATAATGAGTTCAACCTCTCTTAGCTAGAAGGTACTTGGAGGTATGGTTTTGTTTATTCTTTTCCGGTCATGGCTATCTCTTGTTGGAAATCACATGCTCTATCCTCATTGTTAAGTAATTCTCTCTCTAGAAAAACCTCTGAGGGTTCTAAATTAAAAAGGAAAAACAACAACAACAACAACAACAACAACAAAATACAGATCTTCTGAATCCACAGACACCTGACTGACTCAATTTCCATGATGAGGTAATAGAAGGTATTAACTTAACAGGTTGATATTTGTCACTTCATTGATTTACAATTCCTCAGTGAATGGTACAGCATTTGACAGATAGACTCCTGCAGAATTTTGCTGATTTTTAACCTGTTAGCTATTAATTTATGTTCTTTCACATATATTGTATTTGTCCATTTATTGGAAGCTGTAATGCTAAATTGTATTATATAAACTATGTTAAAAATTATTAGTTTTCATAGCTAAAGTAGAAATATGTCAATTTTTTCTTTTTAGGAAATATGTTAAAGTAAAAGGAAATCAGATGTTCATAGTACTAATTACAGAATTGCGAGCTCAAGTTTGTCTTTCTAATGCTGATTCACTGTAAGATGTGAGAAAATTTTTTTCCTGTTCTGTTGTGAGTAATTATAGTAATGAGGCACCTTGAAAATGTAAGCTATTAATTAATAAGGCTATAGCTAATTGTAGCTGCTTTATACCAGTGTCTGGCTTTTTGAACAATAATCAGATGTTAATATATCCTCACATTGTGTGAGATAATGAGGTAATATACAGAGTTCTAATCGCCATCTCTTCATAATTTATTATTAATCCACCCTCTCTGTTTAGCTGTCTCTAGATCTAGAGACAATCACGTGTTTTCTATCTCTTACAATAACTACTTCCTTCAGATGTTTTTACCTTTAGAAAAGATATTGCTTGTTTTCTTCCCCAAGTCAGTTTAACTTCTGTCATTGTGTTTTATTGGCCATATTTCATTTTTGCCTGTTTCCAAAAATGAAACACCTTAATTGTTTTTTGAGTTTGTCTATACTTATTTTTAAACTTTTTTTCAATTTGATGATAAATACAATATTTCAATCACAACTATAACTGGATGTTATTTCCTGACTGAAATGGAGAAGATTTTTATAGGGATTTTGTAGCAATTACAAATTGGGCACAAATTTTAGGTTAGGTGTTATGCTAATTAACATTAGAATTAGAAGGTTGGAGAAGCCCATAATTTGAGATGTCTTTCCATCTTTCTTCCTGCCAAAGATCTTATTGAAATGACAGAAATTATATATTTAAAAGAATGCAATCGCCTAAACCGGTTTGGCTCAGTGGATAGAGCGTTGGCCTGCGGACTGAAAGGTCCCAGGTTCGATTCTGGTCAAGGGCATGTACCTGGGTTGCGGGCACATCCCCAGTAGGAGGTGTGCAGGAGGCGGCTGATTGATGTTTCTCTCTCATCGATGTTTCTAACTCTCTATCTCTCTCCCTTCCTCTCTGTAAAAAATCAATAAAATATATATATATTTTTTAAAAAAAGAATGCAATCAAGACTGCATTGGAAAAAACACCTCATTTTGAGGTCTTCCACAAAGATAGAGAGCAGACGGAATTTGAGTAATGGAAAAAAAAAGAAATGAGAGAACTATATCCAGAGGGACCAAGGACAAGCCTAATTTTCTCCCAGAAGAGCCTGGAGAAGCTCTAAGAACAGATATCCAAAGAAAAGAGTGGCATGTACAAATAGCCTTGGTGAAGGACAATTATAAAAAAACCAATTAGCAGCTGCATTGGAGACAGCTTTCCCTTCTGCATGTTGAAGGATCCTCCCATCCATGACTTAGCTGCTTTCTCTAAAGTTACGGCACCTCCCAATCTTCCTGGCATGAACTTTCCACAGCCTGTAGCCCCACCCCACAACAGATATGTGTATCCCAATGTCTATACTGGAATGAGCTTTGTACCTGGGTGGGGGATGGAAAGGTTCTGTCTTACCTCAGGCTGCTATAACAAATCACCATAGACTAATTGGCTTAAATAGCAAACATTTAGTTCTCACAGTCTGAGGTCAGGGTGCCCACATAGTCAAGTTCTTGGTGAGAGCCCTCTTTCTAGTTCATAGAGGGCTGTCTTCTTGCTGCATCTTCAACTGGTAGAAAAAGACCTAGTGAGCTCTCTGTTTCTTTCTTGTAAAGGCACTAATCCCATTTATGAGGGCTCTACCCTCATGGCCTCATTAGCTACCTAGAGCCCACCTCCAACATATGACTTTTGAGAAACAGGCATTCAGTCCATTGAAGGCCCCCTGCCAAGTTGCCTGCAGAATGCACACAGCATGGACAGACTATAGTAAAAAGGGTCACAGCTTTGCCCCACCCTGAGACACCAGAATGCATTTGCCTAACCTCTACCCTCCCTTTACTGATGCCCAAGTCCCCCCCCAGAAGCAGAAGCTAGGGGCAGAATGCAAACATCTCCCACCAACGCAGCCCAGAGGTTGGCAGCCTCAGTGAGGCAGGGATGGAAAGGCCACGCAGAGGCCAGAGCACCAAGTGGCAAATGCCAGAGGCAGATAACGGATTCCCGAGAGGTGGGGAGGTAGAGAAGAGGGATGATGCCTGACTGAGCCAAGGCTCCAAGGCTCCGAGGCTTAGAGCCTCCCAGCCCATGCTCCAGCATTGCATTGGTCTTCACTTACAAAATGTAAGTGCAAAGATAAAATGATTTTGAATTTCAAGACTGCAACCATAAAGCATTTAACCCCAAGCAGGGGATGCTCCTGAGCGTGGAGCCCTGTGCAGCTGCATGGGTCACACACCCTGAAGCCTGCCGACCCTGACTGTTATGTTTTCCCTGGTGCAGGAGCTGAATGCCTGGCCCTGGTCCACTTGTTTCTAAATTCTCCTAAACTGTAGTAATTCTTTCCCTCATGCCCTCATCCATTGCCCCTTTTTACTATTTGCCTTGATTCCTTTCAGTGGTTTAAACAAAAATCTGAAATACCTATACAATTTTTTTTTTTAAAAATATATTTTATTGATTTTTTACAGAGAGGAAGGGAGAGAGATAGAGAGTTAGAAACATCAATGAGAGAGAAACATCGATCAGCTGCCCCCCGCACACCTCCCACTGGGGATGTGCCCGCAACCCAGGTACATGCCCTTTACCGGAATCGAACCTGGGACCCTTCAGTCCGCAGGCCGACGCTCTATCCACCGAGCCAAACCGGTTTCGGCTATACCTATACAATTTTAAAAAGAACTTTTAAAATCATTTTAGGTGCTTTCTTGGATGTTATGTCAAAGAACACAGGACTTTTTCCAACAATAACATGAGTCTCAACTCCCTTTAAGCATTCCAGCCAGGACTACAAATTTTCATTTTGGACTAGGACCTGCAAATTATGTAGCTATTCCAAAAAGTCAACTTCATGTGAAACAAAGGCCAAGACATCCTTGGGTACTATCCTGCTGTTGGAGTCATGATTCTGTCTCCCTATTGTCAGAAGACATGAAATGTCAGGAATTCTTGTTGATCTTCATATTAGTACCCCTGGCACGACCAAAGCCACTTCCCAAGATTAGTACTTCCTTCTCATTCTCAGTAATATTTTCTTCTCTTAGAATAGTGCCTGGTATTGCTGCAGGCTTCAAAAAAAGTTGACCACTTACTTTGTTGCCAATTCCAATTCCAAATCAGCCAGTAGATTTGTTCCTACTCAACTAACCTTTTTGACACTTTCTTTTCATGCATTTTGCCTTCTGGTATAGTTTGCTCTCTTCTGTATGTTCTGTCTCACAGTTCCATTACTTTATTCTTTTTAAATATATATATATATATATATATATATATATATATATATATATATATATATATAATTTCAGAGATAGAAACATCAGTGATGAGAGAGAATCATTGATCGGCTACCTCCTGCATACCCCACACTGGGGATCAAGCCCACAATCTGAGCATGTGCCCTAACCAGGAATCAAATCAGTTCATAGGTCGATGTCCAACCACCAAGCCATGCCAACTGGGCTCTATTACTTTATTCTTTATACTCATAGTCTTGTCTTTCTTGTTCCTAATCCAGTGGTAAGATTTAATTTATCTCCTATAATTCCCAAAGCTAAGTGGAATTTATATTCTTTCTAGGGTTTATTTTTTTACCAAGCCATTTTTTTTATTTTTCTTTTGGAAATGGCAATTTCAACATGCCATTATGTTGGGCGCTTTTTCTAAATCAAAATATAGGTTCCCTGAAATTTGGGAGTGTATCTATGCTTTTAGTTAACTTTATTACTCCTGATCTTCATTTGAAATAATTTCTGCATACCTACAATCCATAAGGCCCAGTACTGGGGGCTGGAAACTTCCACATAAAACCCTGCATTAGAATTTTTCAGGAGAGCTACTTCTATTTGAAATAGAAGAAAACTATATAAAATACAAATAATTTTCATCCAGTTTATATTTCATTTTGATGTTCAGTTGACTATTAGACCTAGTTCTTACGAAATTAATATCAATGCTTCAAATATTGCCGTTAAGATTTCTTTCTTCTTCCATACTTTCTCACCCAACCACTGGAATGGCCCAGATTGCTAGAAAACTACCTAGCAAATAGGAAGGACAGGAACAGTGATGAAGGTGAAGTAGGAAGGAGAAAGTGTATTAAAAATCGTAGGCAGGTCACTCTGGTCTGCTAAGACAGAGTTTGGAGAACACTTCGACAAACTTAAGTGCGCCTGGTTTTCATATTCTTCAATAAATATTACTTCATAGCAAGCCATAGTATAAATAGATTCTTGGTAAAGGCAGAAAGGAAGAAATAAAAATGTACTATGTACTGTGTCCTCTATATGCAAGGCATTAAACTAAACTTTTTACATGTTATTTTACCTTCACAATTTCCCTGGGAGATGAATAGTATCATTGCATTTATATAAGAAGGAACAGAGGCTCAAAAACGTTAATTTTCCATACTTGGACGATTGAAGAGTGGGAGAGCTCAGCCTTACACAGAAACCCATCTGATTTTGTGATATTCCACGGTGCTACTCAGAGAATTCTCTACTTTCTTATTTATACTTGCTTTGTTTTCCTTAGAAACTCAGTGGACTAATATTCAACTGCTTTAATGAGACAGCCTGCTGCCTGACCTGAGTAACCTCACCTTTTCTCTTAGGAGCCATCTTAATTGAAAGAGCTGCCAGTCTAGGAAGGGTCAGTAATCTCCTTCCTGTTGAATTATCATGCCTCAGACACTTTGTTTTATGGCTTCGGATTAGAGCTAGAGTCCTCCCTTGTTATCCATTGCCTTGTTTCAATAAGGACAGAGTTTGTTAATGTTTTACTAGGAAGATCCCCTGTGGTCACATTCTGCCATGTGAGAAAAATTGGGTTTACTTATCAATCTATAACCAGCTGTGTGGGAGACATCTTCTTTCCTAACCCCTCTTTCTTCTTTGTTACTTAGCTGATTTGGGTGGAATGCGGATAACGAGAAAGAAGACGCAAGTTTTGAGGTCTTGGTTCTTCAAAGAGAAGAGTCATTCCGGGGCTAACTTTCACAATCCTGCCCCTCCTAACCCTAATTTTTTAAATTCCTGATTCAGAAGATCATGAGTAAAAGCTAAGCCAAAATCAAGGTGAGAGAGAAAATTGTGAGCCATGTCAGCTGCTGGAACCATTGTTCCTTGCAGTATTCCATTGACCTCGTAAATTAATAAACTGCAGGACCCTCCTTGTAGGGGCACATTCAGAATTAGCAAGACCAGAGTAATGCTAACCTAACCCTGCCAGCTACAACTGTGCAGGCAGTGTTTGGAGCAGGGTACTTTAAAGGTCTACTCAGAAATTACTTTTCTAGAATTTTCTTTGAAACTTCTTGCAGTCCTCTGCCCTGCCCAGGACTTCTTGTTTCCACTGTCTTCTAATTTAAAAAAAAATTTTTCAGTTATTTTTTTATCTTTAATTTATTTATTGGTTAAGGTATTACAAATGTGTCCTCATCCCCCCACTAACCCCCAATCTCTTCCCCCCCCCCAATTTTAAAATTTTACTCATAACATTTATGCAATGTTTATTTATACAGAAAAATTTAATCCCATGAACAAAACACATCAAAAGCAAGAAAATACTTGTGCTAAAGTCCTGTGCTATTCTTTTGCACAATTATACAGTGTGTAGCATGTCAGTAAAATCAGTTTTATTTAGAGAATTTTAACCAAAGAAAATGGTGGAATCCAAGTCACCCTCTTAGTCTTAGCATCATTAAAATGGTTCTTGGAGAGTATTACTTTGTTTTGGCCTTCTCCTGGAATTAGTTTAGGGCTGTCATAACAAGTTATAACAAACTGGGTGGTTTAAAAAATAAACATATTTTTTTTTTCACAGTTATGGAGGCTAGGTGTCAGCAGCGTTGGTTTCTTCTGAGGCCTCTCTCTTTGGCTTGTAAACGTCCAGTCTTCCTTCTCCCTGTGTCTTTACATGGTCTTTCCTTTGTGTCTGTGGCCTAATCTCTTCTTATAAAGACACTAGTCAGTGGACTGGGAACCACCCATATAACCTCTTTTAATCTTAATTACCTCTTTTTGTTTTTCTTTTAATTCTTACCGGAGGACATGCTTAGTGATTTTTAGAGAGAAGGGAAGGGGGGAAGAGAGAGAGAGGGAGGGAGAGAGGGAGGGAGGGAGGGAGAGAGAGAGAGAGAGAGAGAGAGAGAGAGAGAGAGAGAGAGAGAGAAAGAGAGAAACGTGTGAGAGAATATTGATTGGTTTCCTTCCATATGTGCCTAATTGGGGCTCGAACCTGTCACCCAGGCATGTGCCCTGACCAGGAATTTTAACCACAACCTTTCTGTATACAGGACGATTCTCCAACCAACTGAGCACTCTGGTCAGGGCATTAATTGCCTCTTTGATGATCCTGTCTCCAAAGACAATCATATTCTGAGTTAGGGGGTATAAGGGAGAAAACATCATTTTCTCTTTATTTATTTATTTTTTAAAAATATATTTTATTGATTTTTACAGAGAGGAAGGGAGAGGGATAGAGTTAGAAACATCGATGAGAGAGAAACATCAATCAGCTGCCTCCTGTACACCCCCTACTGGGGATGTGCCCGCAACCAAGGTACATGCCCTTGACTGGAATCGAACCCGGGACCCTTCAGTCTGCAGGCCCACACTCTATCCATTGAGCCAAACTGGTCAGGGCAATTTTCTCTTTATTTTTAGGTTCTTGGCTGAAAAGAACAATAAATAAGGAACAAGGGTATCTTATTATCAAGGTTAAGTCACTGTCTTCATTGATAAGAATATTTATGAGTCATCCTGCTCTTCCTAGTATGGAGAGGGAGGCCCTCTGAAATAAATGGAGATTTCCCTAATAAATGTAAATTTATCTTACAAAAGGGTCACTTTTATTGGGTTTTCACTTTGCCTGTGTGTGCTGTTTCTTGAAAATAATCAGCTCAAGCCCTGGCCAGGTGGCCAGTGTTGGAGCGTTGTCCCGTACACCAAAAGGTTTCAGGTTTGGATTCCTGGTCAGGACGCATACCTAGGTTGTGGGTTCAGTCCACTGTTGGGGCACGTATGGGAGGCAACTGATCTATGTTTCTCTCTCACAACAATGTTTTTCTCAAAATAATCAATATGCCAAAGGGGCATATTTTAGGATGGCACATTCTGCTTCCCTTCAGGGGTTTAGGACTTTAACATGAATTTCAGTGGGAAAAATTTCAGCTTATAAAATTTCCCCAAACCTATTCACAAACTAGCAAACAGAGTGATCCTTGCTGAACACAAGTCATATGGGGTCACTTCTGAGCTCCCCTTGCATTCCTGCACGTTCCCTTCTGGTGCATGGCACAGAGGAAGCACTTCTTGAACAGATGTATGTTTAAGTGTGCTCTTAAAACTTCAAATTAATGCAACACCTGTTTAATAAAATGTAGCTCTGCCCACTGTTTTCTACGTAATCTATAATAATGAAAGTGTAATATGCTAATTAGACTGGACAGCCATACGACCTTCCGGACGTCCTTCTGGATGAAGCCAGGGCTGTCAGGGCAGAGCCCCTTGCATGATTTTGTGCATCAGGCTTCTAGTCTATAATAATAAAAGCATAATATGCTAATTAGTCTGGATGTCCTTCTGGATGACCTTCTGGACGAAGTCAGGGCTGCAAGGGAAGCCCAGGTCCCAGGTGCTTAGAGGGAAGCCAGTGCCAGCAGCCAGGGGAGGAAGGCCTACTCTTGCATGAATTTCATGCATCGGGCCTCTAGTAAATGTAATAACCATGTGTCTTAGTGTTCCAAGCTCTTGGTTATTTACCTTGATGAAAGTACATTCTGGATTCTTAATGCATCCTAATGAGAATTTCAAAGGCACAGAAAGATCGAACGTTAAAGAATTCACAACCATGTCCATCAGTCCAGTACCAGTCATCTTACATATTGTGGGCAGCATATTTCTCAAAACCACATGTGATTGATGCAATATTCAATTCTAAATAATCATAAAATGTAGAGCAGGCTTTCTATTTGATGCAATTCTAATATCAGACAAAATGTACATAAAACTTTATATTCATAAAATATAACTTAGTGCTTTTAACAGCAGGCTCGGTAATTAGTTGGGCAATTAAGAGACCATAAATTATAACTTTAACTCAGGTAGATATCCTCTCTAACACCTTGGGAAGTCCATTTACCATTACTTCTTCTATTTTCTAACCTATAAAATAAGTTTAAAAATAGATTCCCCATAAACTTGCTTATGAACTAAATAAAGACAGGTTTAGAAATGGAAGAGACCTTGCAAGGTTATCTGGTGAAGTCCCCAGTTCTCAGGCACATTAATTTCATGAGGATAGAAAGTCACCTTCTCTGTTTGAGTCTTGGAAATTTTAAAATAATTAAGTGTTCTAATGTTATTTTTATAGGACATTGTATGAAAACATTACAAAGTGATATCCATGTAGTATTATAAGTGTGTATCACATGGGAAGTGAAACTCCAGCTAATGACTGCTGCAGAGGTGAATTATTTACCAGGGACAGCGTGGTTGCATCTTAAATTCTAAGGCCAATCATGACCATAGTTACATTAAGGCGATCTACTTCCATTAAGGCAGTTAGTGCCGGCAGGTCCTGGTTCATCCATCCATCCCTGAGCCTCCTCTGCACAGAGACATTTCCTTTCCTTTCTCAAATCATATTTTCTTAAAAGTGCTGTCTTATATTTCTTTTTGTTATTTTGTTGCCTCTTTTCTTTCTCTCTCTCTTTAATACATACCTTGTTGCTAACAAAACCATCAATCAAACCTATTGTACATTTTTACAGTTCTGCATTTCTGTTGTCCCAAAGGGATTGTATCCCTACAATATTTACTGCTTATCTTGCCTTTATATATACAGCTTTCTACTGCATTCTTCCTTTGGGACTGCGATGGTAAGCTGGAGTTTATAATACTGAAGTAGGAGTGCATTTTAGAACCCACTCACTTGGGTGGTCTACTGCAGTGGTTCCCAGTTTGGCTGTTGGAGAAGGAAGGCTACCAATATCATCTCCTCAGAAGGTCATGTGCTAATGAAAAAAACATTCTGACACTTGTTAACTTCTTGACACCTATCCCACTATCGCTGTAGATGTCAAGATTATTGCAACAGGGGAAAGAGAAATGGAGCTCAACTCCAAATACAAGAATATGAGAAAATTTTTAGTTAAGATGTGTGTGTGACCTAACCGAATTCTTGCTGAAGGCAGGCCAGGGCGATCAGATAGCAAGTGTGAAATGGCAGGGGTGAGGAATTTGATCAGATATCAAGGGCAATCAGATATCCAGGATGGGAGGATTCTCTCTAAAGTGGCTTAATAAGATTGTTGCTAAAACTTGACCTTGCAGCCCCAATAAAGCCCAAGTTTGAGCTTAGTCATGCAGAGAGCTCAGAGGAGCTCTTCAGAAGATCTTGATTTTGAGAGATGCCCTGAATTGAGAGAAATTATCCCAAAATGTCCTCTTTAAGTCCCTATAAATCTCAGCTTGTTTCAACTACGTATATGTTCTCTACATTGGTTCTCAACTCCAGTTACACATTGGAAATATCTAGAGAACTTTTACTAGTAAAAACACAGATACTTCACCCTGGCCGGTGTGGCTCAGTTGGTTGGGTATCATCCCATGCACCAAAGCGTTGCTGGTTTGATTCCTGGTCAGGGCACATGCCCTGGTTGCAGGTTTGATCTATTGTGGGTAGCGAGAATGGCACCAGGTATTATACCTGTGGGATCAGATCAGACCTGGATTCAGCAACCTTGGTACTTGAGCTCTGGCTAGGAAAGTATTCAGAGCCAAGACTCAAACTGTAAGAGAACATTTATTTATAAAATCACAGAGGTGGAAGAAGTAATTCCTAGAAGAAATCGGCTTAGGAAACAAGTTATAGAGGCAAAGGATGGGCTGGCCCTAGGAGCTTGGGAGTAAGGAAGGTAAAGGTAATGCACCTGGCGGGAGAGGCAGGTGGAGGGGGAAGGGTAAGGGTAAGGAAAGGGAAAGGCGTGGGCATCTCCCAGAAGGGAGAGTGCTGGGTCCTCTGTCCTAAGAGTTGAGATTTTAGGTGAAGTTCCAGGGGAAGATCTCAATAGAATATTTAGCAGTTTTCCAGGTGTGTCCTTTCAGGGTCTAGGTCTCCACTGATTGATTGGTTGGTGCCAGGGCAGGGGGTCATTATCTAATCCAAATGACCCTGAAGTCCATTGTCTGGTTTTGCTGCTTTTCTGGGCTTGGAACTGAAAGACAACTAAGGCCTAGATATTATCTCTAGGAAGGAAAGGTCAGGAGGTCCAAACTGCGTGACCAGAAGCATGTTAGGGGAGGAAAGGTCACCTGGGGCAAGGTCCTACTGTGCCATTGTCCTTTGCTAGGCACCCAGGGCTTTCCACCCTGGTGACCTTCTGTACCTGGCCTTTGTCCTTGCTCTGTTCATGTGTGTCCAACTGCCTACCACAGATCTGGTAGAGGATGTGTCATGAGGCTGCTGATGGATGTTTCCCTTTCACATCGATGTTTCTCTCTCTCTCAAAAAAATCAATTGCAAATCTTTTTTTTTTTTTTTTTTTTTTTTAGAAAAAACAGTTGCCTTGGCACCCATGACCATCATAGACTTACTGTATATTTTTGGGACTGAGTTTTAGGCATTAGTGTTTTTTAACAATGCCCCTTTGCTCTCCCAGAAATTAAAATGATTTCTATACTTAAACTTGACAAATTCTTAACATTTCCTTTTTTCAGTTAAACAACCACAATTCTCTTACAGGAAATATTTTTTCACACTCATCTATGGACCAATGAGAGTTTCCTTACACCGTCTGGGTACCTATATTCATAAAGCCCTGACATTCCTGATTCAGTGAAAATAAATATTTCCTGGTCCTTGCATGGCTTATTCCAAGAAATGAATTGTTGAAGTTCAAATTACTATTTCGAAGTCATTCTTGTAATCAGATTGCCTTTTTTTTTCAAAAAAAATGTGTGACTAAGGAGTGGGAGGGTGAGGCGGGCAGTAAGGCATTTAGGAGACAGGGCCTGTGGTTATCTGCAGGTGTTTGCTGGGTGAGGCACACACTTTGTCTAACAAACTTGGGCTGTGGAAAATTCCATAGTCTTCTCTGGAGAAGCTGTGAGTTACTGATGTGGTTCTTTGGTCACAAGAACACTGATAGGAGCTCTTCTTTTAGTCTTGTTGTGAATACTTAATGCCATCAGTGAGTCACCTTCTCAGGGAATTTTGTGGGTTTTCACAAGTTCTTTCCTTTTCCTTTTTTTTCTGTAAACAGGAAACAACTTATTATTTATACATTTTATTTCTGTGACACCATTCTTCTGCCAGAGCTCCCAGGGGGGAGTACATACAGAAATAAAAACATAAATAAAAGTATTTCTTATACCTCTTAACTCTGCCCATTGTCTGAAGCAATTACTGTTAATCCCAAGAATTTCACAATTATTTTGAGTAAAGTTCTATAAAATCCTCTAACATCGGAGGATGACAGACTTTAGGATTAAATATTTGTAAGATAAGGAGTTTTAAACTTTAAAAACAGCCAAGAGTTGTGTGAACTCTGGCTTTTTGGACAGAAAGAACCTTAGAAGAAATAGAAAAAATTGTGTAACTGTTATATATTTTGGGGAAATTTTTAATAAATATCTAGCCATATGTTAACCAAAAATATTAAGAACTTGGTTTAAGTAACTAGTCACTTTAAAATGTAGAGTGTTTTTAAAGACTAGATTAGAGTCTTAGTCAAGGAATATGATTAACTATATGCTTTTTGGTAAAGTTTAAATAACTGTGATGAAAATGGCTAGGGGTTGTGCCTGTAGCAATTATTTTTAAAATTTGTCTCAATCCTCAATGCAAAAAGCTAAGAAAGGGAAATCAGCTGAAAACAAAATACACAGCATATAGCACAAAAACATTGTGTGTGTGAAGGCATCATGACTATATGCCATTATTTCAAAGATAGATGCATGTTGCATATGGAAGAATGGTAACTTCTCATAGAGCGTTATTGAAATATTAAAATTCCATAACATAAAACCTATTTCCCCCTTGAGACCTCAGTACATACAAAAAAGCTCCACTTTCTCTTTTGCTTACACATCGACATCAGAGGCTGTCATGCCTGCATTACTTAGATTAGAAACAAGAATCATTGTCTGAACTCAGGTACTTTGTATGGACTTTAGAATCAACTCTTATTCCTGGAGATTACCCAAAGTTTAGACATTTCTCTGATTCTGGTTGCTCTGGGAATTAGGCTATAGCTCACAGTAACTGAGTCCCCTGAGGTCACTTGTTAAAGCTGATACCTTTTAAAAAATAAATAATCAGGACCACAGCTTGCCTGAAACCAATTGATATGTTTGTTTTCAGAGAATCCTGCACAATGACATGGTTCTTGAAACCAGTGGGGCAATGATGAAGTGGTTAATCATTTGTTCTCTAGCCTTACACATATCTGAGCTTATCATTAATCATCAGTATCTGTGGGTGTGCTAGCATTTTCTTTTTGGACTGGTGAGTTATTAAAAAATACATAACTTGTGGATAATGATTAACAGGAAGTGTATGGAAAAGTATTAGTGCTGTCAGTTCATTGTTCTGTGCTTAAGTTTTGCCAGCATTCATTATTATCGAAGAACATTTGAATGACTTCATGTCAACACTGTGACAAGCAGTTCAATCCTTCAGAAATATTCACAAAATACTTTGAAGCCATGAAAATTTTCATGTGGCATATAATGCTAATTTATCTTTATCACTCTTTGTATGTGTGCCTTGGTTCAGACTTGGAAGGGTATATCCCACCAAGTGAATGTTCCAGGCTTATTTCAGGGTCCTGGTTAAGTTTTTCCACAACTGCATATTTCCATAGAGTTTAAAAAATATTTAGATTCCATCTCTAATCTAAGCCCAACTGTACTCTTTCAAATTTAGATTTGTTTCCATTACATTTCAGGCATATTTTTAAACCTGGAAAAGGTAAATT
Organism: Myotis myotis; assembly: GCF_014108235.1. Taxonomy (NCBI): domain Eukaryota; kingdom Metazoa; phylum Chordata; class Mammalia; order Chiroptera; family Vespertilionidae; genus Myotis; species Myotis myotis. The sequence goes on along the minus strand of NW_023416357.1, from coordinate 24,324,551 downwards.
CTCTGTACTTTCTGGTACCAAACACTAAACCATCTGGGGATTACTCTGACTTTGAGGCCAGACACCACCATTGTAGTCTCAGTACATAAAGTTGCTCAATCACCTTTTGGTTTGGTGAATCTTGAGATTTATCCCTTTCTATGAGTTTATCATTACTTGAATGATCTTTTCAAAGACAAATTCTTTACTTCTTAGAATATAAGGCACATGAAGTCATGGCTCCTGACAGTCACTATTATGCCCCTGGTTCATCATTCAGTTGCATCTCTAGCATTTGGCATTGGCCAGTTAGTGGGAGAATACATGAACTGAATTCCACGTTGGTTAGATCTGGCCACCATAAAGCAAGCAATAGCCATGTGTGAGTTTACAAGTACGCTATATTCACTCCTTGCTGGTTTCACCTCTTTTAAATTCCAGACTCAGAAAATGTTTACACGAAATACCTATAGCATTCCTTTTTGGATAGAGAAGACTTGATCTTCAAGATTTTAAATAGCAGTATCTCAGGCATTTGACCCACGATTCACCTTTATAAACCTTTTGTGGTCTGTAGGAGACACTCAATAAATATTTCTTAAATGAATGATTGAACATTGAATTAATCTTTAATGGTGCTAACCAACCTCACACCTTACCATCCACCTTTCATTTGCTGGTCAAACATTTCAGAGGTTTTCCCCTGTGATATAGTCTGAAATTCAAACTCATTATCTTGTCAGTCAAGTTTCAAAACAATTTGCATCATATATATTTTCAATCTTATCTTGTATTGTGTCCTTACAAGAGAGAAAATTTAAGAATCATTAATGCTAACACTAGATAATACCATTGCATATAGGAATAATGTACATATAGTACATTTGTTTTATTTTAAATGATGGTTTAGGTAATTGGAATACTATCTCTTCAGACATTGATATTGAGAGCCATCTGGATGAGATTTTCTTCCTCAATAATTTTTCTTTTCTTTCATTTAAAAAAATTATCTTTATTGTTGAAAGTATTACAGATGTCTCCTCCCCCTCCCCCCATTGACGCCCCCACCTCTAGCCCCCAAGTCGTATTAACCATAAAACCATTAGGAAGATGTAGTGAATATATCTATGAATTCATTTTTTTAAGACTGCTGGCTGAAATACATTTAGAACTTTCCCCCCTGTTTCTTTTTCCCCCTACAAATGTTTAATTGTTGAAAATGAAAGAAAAAGTAAAAATTAATGCAACTTTAAATAAAATATCAATCTATGTAAAATTAATATACAATGTGAAATGTTATGATGAAATTAGTTAATAAAGCCAAATCAAAGAAATAAGATCATATATATGAAATATATAAAAATTACTATGTATATATATGCATAATTGTAGTATGTATTGAATGTGAACATTTTCCACTTATTTTTGTTAGAATACTTTGAAAAATTATAACAATTCTGAAAACAATAGGAATTCATAACTAATATAGTTTTGTTTAGATTTTGCATATACTCACTATGAGCAATTACTAAAGCAATTAATAACAAGAACTGAGAAAATGACTTTATATTTGATATTGGTAAGAATATCAATATTTGATTTGATATTGACTTTGCCTTAATTTCTTTAGCCATATATTCTGATGCTTCTCGGCACCTAAACATGCTTAAATATCTTCTCTTTAAAGATAAAATAAAGCACCAAACCAAACCAAACCAAACCAAAAAAAACCACCTGACTCAGAATCATTTTTCATCTAGCTTCTACCTTTTCCAATTTTAGTTTCAGATCCAAAATGCTCCAAAGACTTGTCTACCCAAGTGGCAACGTTTCATTACTTTCCATTCACTCCTTTGTCCACTATAAACTAGTCTTTTCTCTCTTTACTTCACCAAAAATGGTTCCCTTTAGGACTACCAGTGAAATCCTTATGTCTAAATCTGTTTCCATGTGCTTTGCTTCTGAGCAGTAACTGACATTCTTGGCCAGTGTCCTTGAAATACTTGCTTCCTTTGACTTCAGGTATGTGGGTTTCCCCTTCCAGGCTATACTTTCCTGTACAGGTTCATTTCCCTTTACCTGGCTGTTAAGTGTTGAAATTCCTCAAGGTTGCATCTCTGCTCCCTTTAGTTTTCTGTGTCTTCTTCCTAGAGTATCTTTTTTACATCTAGAGTTTACTTTACTATCTGTATGATAAGGACTTTGAAATTAATATTTTGACCTCAGACTTTTAAAAATCTTTAATATTGCATATACCTATTGTGCCTTCTTATAAGTATCTTTTTTTAGATCTTAAAAATTTTTTTATGGTTGACACTATTACAGATGTCCTAATTCCACCCTTCACCCATTTCCTGCACCCTTTTTCCCTCTGGCCATCACCACACTGTTGTCTGTGTCTATGGGTCATAAACATATGTCCTTTGACTAATCCCTTTACCTTCTTTCATGCAGTCCCTGCACCCTCCCCTCTGATATTTGTCAGACTGCTCCATGTATCCATGCCTCTGTTACCCTCCCTTCCTTCCTTCCTTCCTTCCTTCCTTCCTTCCTTCCTTCCTTCCTTCCTTCCTTCCTTCCTTCCTTCCTTCCTTCCTTCCTATCATGTCTTAAACTCAACATGTCTAAAATTGTACCCATAGCTTATGATCCAAACTCAATTATCTTCCTATGTTTCTTATCACAGTGGATGCTATGCTACATCTCATTCAACTTTCAGTGCTCTGTTCCAGCTACACTGGCTGGCCTGCCATTCTTTCAATAAACCAAGATAACTTCTACCAGAAGACCTCACCCTTGCTTTTCCTTCTGCTTTCCATGGATATATTTTATTCTCTATTCACTTCTCATTTCAAACATTATGCCTCAAAGAAGCTTTTTGTTTAGCACCATCTTCCATATGTCCCCTTTGGTCAGGAAGTTTCTTCAACTGCACCCACTCCCAGCTCTGGATTTTACCTGGTTAATTCTTATTTACTCTTCAAATTTCAGTCCCAAACTCAATATAATCATGGCTGGTGCTGTGTGCTAAAATATAATAGTAATCTGAAAATACAAGACTATTCTCTTACCCTTTTAGTATAGAAGAGAAACCTTGTTTATAAGCTCATTGGCTCCAATTACTAACCCTTTTTAACCCTCTTAACCTTTTCACAGTTTTTAAGTATACATATTTATGCATTTATGGGATTGATTTTTATCATTCTCACTAAGCAGTAAGCTTCATGATTTGCAATATGTACTTGTGAAATAAATGAATTCATCATGTCCACTTTATGGTACATATTGAAACTCAAACTTGACTTCAATAATTAATATAACAATATTTTGCATATCTGTCAATATATCTACAATGAAGATAATTCCATGGTTAAAATTGACGCATCTATCTTTAAACACTCAGCTCAAGTTTATGTTCTGTAACATTTTTTTCTTTTACATAATCTTTTCATTTCTATGCATATCTCTATGTCTAATAGAAATCTTGCTTGTGCTCTTCTTTATAATATCCTTTGATGGAACTGCAACTTTGGTCAAAATATAATTCTGATTGAATGGGCTCAGTGGTCTTTGCTACAAGCATTTAAGTTAATCTGCTGGCAACATAGAGAAAACACATTCCTTTCTATTTGGCAGGATATTAACTCATTTCAGCCACGGAAGCTGTAATTTTCTGAATGGTATCCTAGTGGCTGGTAAAATGCAAGTTTCTAGTCCCTTTCTCATGCCAATGGTACAGTTTACACTCTGAAATTCTGGCTAGATGTATGATGATTTAAACCAATGGATGGTGGCCCTCACCGGATAGCTAAGTACAGTGGGGCCTTGACTTACGAGTGTTCCAACTAATGAGTTTTTCGAGATACGAGCCGTCTCTCGGCCGATTTTTTGCTTTGAGTTGCGAGCTAAAATTCGAGTTACAAGCAGTTTCAGACACCCCACTGCTAGTTGGCGCAGCGAACGCCATAGTGAATGCCACAACATCAGCCCAGCATCACGTGTCTCACTCGTTCACTTTAATGATTTGACATACGAGTAATTTGAGTTATGAGCTCGGTCACGGAACAAATTAAACTCGTAAGTCGAGGCCCCACTGTAGGTTAGAGCATCATCCCAATATGCCAAGGTTGTGGGTTTCATCTCTGATCAGGGCACATAAAAAAATCAACCAATGAATGCATAAATAAGAGGAACAAGAAATCGATTTCTCTCTCTCTCAAAATCAGTAAAAAATTAAACCAATGCATGATGTAAAACATCATAAGTTAAATTCAGCAAGTGTGTTTTGAATTGTACGCTGTGAAAACTCTTCTTGTTAGCAGTAGTGAGGGATAAAAGGAATGAGAGAGTCAGAATGCTCAGTAAGGTTGCAGTCTTATGGGTGATAAAACTACACACATTTTTTGGGGACTTCATGCCATCATCCAATGGCATGATTGATTCTTGACTTCTTCCAAAAAACTGAATCCCTGTCCCAAAATCCCTTTCTGTAAGAAGTTCACTATTTGTGTGATTACACAATTTTGAAATATTGGACTTTTATCAGGCTAATCTCTTTTCTTTTAAACCAAGGGTTTGGTAGGTTATCATGTGGTATCTCTCTCTCTCTCTTTCTTAATCACACCAGCTGCACTCAAGTGACTCACATTACCTTCATCTTTTTACCCAACGAATACATGTTTCTAAATTGTTTTAAAGAGCTGGGCCAGTGGAATGTCATTCATATAGTCAGAAATGTGAATGGCACCATGTAGGCTGTATAAGGAGGTGGCTTTCCTATAGGGCAGTAATGGCGAACCTTTTGAGCTTGGCGTGTCAGCATTTTGAAAACCCTAACTTAACTCTGGTGCGTGTCACATATAGAAATTTTTTGATCTTTGCAACCATAGTAAAACAAAGACTTATATTTTTGATATTTATTTTATATATTTAAATGCCATTTAACAAAGAAAAATCAACCAAAAAAATGAGTTCGCGTGTCACCTCTGACACGCGTGTCATAGGTTTGCCATCACTGCTATAGGGGATCATTGAACAACAATTGTTAGGTTGGTCTTCAAGTGTTTGATTCCTTCAAATGAAAAGGAATTTACTATTTAATTTTAAAGTTAGATATTTATAATGGTAGTAAGTTCCTTTCTACAGTATAATGAAATGTCTTTCTTTTGGTTCTTCCTACTTCTTCCATTTAGTCATCTAAATACTTGGAGAAACTAGTGCCCGACAAGAATGAACATCATCAGTTATGTTATCTTTTCTCTATTTCTCACATAGTAAGGTGTCTAGACACACTCAAAGGCCCCTGAGATGGGACAGAGCTGGAATGCACTTTCACAGATTTTAATCTAATAGTCTTACCTTTTTTTTTTTTTTTTTTTTTTTTACAAAAAGTTCTGTTTTCTCATAACCAGATTTAGTTTTACCTGAAGGACTACTAAATTCAGTTGAATGTACTATTGTAAAGATAATATATATAAAAAATCTAGCCCTAGCTGGTTTGGTGCAGTGGATGGAGCATCAGCCTGCAGACTGAAAGGTCCTGGGTTCGATTCTAGTCAAGGGCACATGCCCGGGTTGCGGGCTTGATCCTCATAGGGGGCATGTAGGATGCAGGGGATCGATGATTCTCTCTCATCATTGATGTTTCTATCTTTCTCTCCCTATCCCTTCCTCTCTGAAATCAATAAAAATATGTTAAAAAAACATCCTGGGCAGAAATGTTCTTTAAGAGCCTAACCCAACAGGTTGTGTATGTCATAGACATTCCTTAAAACAATTAATTGACAAAAGTTTCCATTTTAGTTACCATCCAAGGCTAAAGGAATCAATACATTTGATAAAATTTAATAGGCTTGAAATTGGGAGATATATTTGAGCCTATGTACTGAAGTGAAATCTAAAAAAGTAACTTTATCTTTAACATGAAATTTTATTATCTCTAGAAGCAAAATATACTTAAAGTGACAAATTGGACTTTTAACAATTGTTAATATGGCAAGTATTCTGTGTCTTGGAATTTAGGACACTTTATGCGTGATAACTTCAAGAAAATTAATATAACATCTCTGCAAATATCCTCATTTTTAAAAGATTGCATATTTTCTGCCAAAAGAGACATTAAAACACTCAAAAGCAAATTTTTGTTCCCAATATGCTCATGGGAAATAAGAATGATAAGGGTCTCAATGTCACTTAGAATATGTTAAAAATATACAAATAGTTGTTTAGGATACAAATTATGAGAGGTAGTTAAAATAGAGTATATACTTTGAAAAAGCAGCCTATCTGGTATATTGACTGCCTTTTAATTCTAGCTGCCAGTATGATCTCTATAATCCAGAGGCAGAAGGAAGAGAACATTGCTACAGAATGTGTAATGGAAGGAGGGATGACCCTTTTCTCATTCTCTGTCATTGCAGAGGGTAGGACTACTGCATGGACAGGACATTGTAAAGGAAACAGGGCCTGCTTTATTTTCTCACAGGGGCCCCGTAATGAACTTAGGTAGAGTAGCCCACGGGCGCCGCGTCAGGCTGTCTCTGGATAGACCCTAACGTTATTTTTGCCAGTCTCCTTTGGATAAACTCCCGCTCTAACCTCTCTGTACACCTTTGTATCAGGTATTTTAATGTTGTTTGTTTTAGTGCCTACACTTTAGGATGAACTAAATTGTTTGAGTTCTTACTTTAACAGTATAGATATATTTATATTGAGACATCCTCAGTGATGTCCTGATTGCTATATGCCATCCTCTTGTTGGGACTTGAGGCTGCATTTGATGCTTCGGTGGCTCCCCATCCTCAGATGCTTCTCAGAATGCACCTCTCTATGCCCTTCATAGGTTCCTACCTCCCCACCCATTCCTCAAGGGCATGTTTTTCTCATGGTGGTGGATCCTGCTAATTACTTACTCAGTATCTATTCTTCCCTTTTTCTTTACCAGTGGAATCCTGACTTTAATGGGGCCAAACCATATACTGCAGGTAAATGTATTCTCTCCTCCAGACTCTTTTGAGAGCAGTTTTAGGCAATGAGATGGAATAAAAAAGTCTAGAGGGTTAGCTTCTGGGGGAAACTAGTGCTTTCTAGATAAAAAGGGACCTGCGCCTTCTCTTTTTCCCCTTCTTGCCAAGAATGAAAGGCATGCCTGAAGGCAGACAAGCCAGCTTGTGACCTCCAGGGTGAGAATCACATGCTTAGGAAAGCAAAGTTAGGTGGATCATGGGTTCTTTCTTTCTTTTTTGACCTGCTTACCCCTTGGTTTCTCATTGTGTCAGAAAAAATAAATCCTTGGATGGTTAAGCCACTATGATTTTTGTTTACTTACAGCCCAAAGCAAGTCATGCCAACCTCTGCCATTTTATCGTGTTTAAAAATTTTAAAACATTTTAGTATTATTTTTACTTTGTTTTTATAATGTGTTAATGCTTAGTTAACACAATGTCTTTCCCTTTAGTGCAAACTCCTTACATGCTGAGGTTGGATTTTTTTTTAATCCAGGTACCCATACTACCCAGCACAAGTCTGGGGAAAAGCAAGAATATCATGCTCTGATTCTTTATACATGAATTAGAAACAGAAATGGAAATCACCAACTCCATGGAAAGGTCAGCCCTTTTTGTACTATCCGGACTTTTAATTATATTACACTCTTTTAGTAAAAAGTATAATAATTTCTAGTGGGAGCCCTAAGAAGTACTAAGTTAATGCAAGGTTCCTAACAACCAGGAACCAAAGAGAACCCAGTAAAGATAGGGAGGTCAGCTTTACTCAGATAGACTATCTAATGTTCTAGGAAGGAGGGAGGAGAAAATGGCTGAGATGGGTGGTGGCCTCGGATAATCAAGCAAGCATTCGGAAGAGAAGGGACTATGGTCTGAGCAGAGCAATCTTTCTGGTTTTACTTGATAGCTGGATTTTGGTTATCTGCCACCACTCTCACTTTAGAAATGTTTATGTCTTCCGACAGCTTCTGGGGTCTCCAGCTTTGCCCCTTTAAAATCCCCCCTCCCCCAACCATCAGTGTCTAAGATGAAAACTTGGCCATGTCAGTCCATTGTCTAAAAGCCTTTAAAGCCCTCTATTGCCAGAGTAAAGAATCTACGCATGGCATAGGGCCCCTCCTTGGTCTGCTTTTCCAATCCTTCCCACTCCACACCGCGCACTTCAGTGCCTCCTCTAGGCCTAGGGGAACATTTGCTCTTCTCTGCCTGTCCTATGCTCCCCTTTGCCTCCATGTTCCTGCACAGGTTATCTTCATTGGCCATGTTCCTGGTCACTTACCTGGTTGCTTGGCTAGTGCCCCTTAATTTTTTTTTAAGACTAAGGTTTACTCTTACAGAAGCTTTAATAACTTAATAGCTATGGAACCTTGAATAAGTTACTAAACCCTTTATTTTCCTGGTTAGTAAATTTGTAATAATAATGGCACCAACCTCGTGGGTTTTTTGTGAGTTTGAAATTGGTCAACTCAGCACATGTCAAGTACTTAGAAGACAGTAAATAAGTGCAATATGTGTTTGTGTATACGATATTAGCCATTATCATTATAACATGATTTCTCCAAACCTTCTTTAATAAACCTTAATTTGATAATATGTTCACTGCATCCTGTATACCATGTGCTGCAATTTCTACTCTTTGATTTACTGACAGGCAGTGTGGCATGGTGGAGCCGAGTATATGGGTTTGATTTTTAGTTCTGCTAATAACCTCTCTGAGCCTTATTTCCTTCAGCAGTAAAATTGGGATTGCTGTGAGGATTAAATGAGCTAATAAATGTGTGCTAAGCACTTAGGACAGTATGTGGCACGTAGCAAATGCTATAGAAGTCTTTGCAGGGCTAATTACACATTTGCAGATAAGTTTTTTATCACTTGAAAGTGAGCTTTCTTTTTTTGCCAGCTTGACTGAGATATAATTAACATATAATACTGTGTAAGTTTAAGGTACTAGTATACAACATGATGATTTTATATATGTAAATATTGAAAAATGATCACCAAAACAAGGTTACTTTAGACATCCATCATTTTTCGTATAGCTACAATTTTATATGTGTGTGTGTGTGTGTGTGTGTGCGTGTGTGTGTGTTGAGAACTTTTAAGATCTACTTTTTTTTGTGTGTGTGTTGACTTTGGAAGTTAGGCAGTTACACAACCTCTCAACCTCTGGCTCCTCATTTTAAATCAGGTAATAATACCAACCTTGTGGGGTTGACAGAGAGGAAATTGCTCATAGTTCTCCCTCCCCCCCCCAATATATTTTTGTTGATTTCAAAGAGGAATGGAGAGGGAGAGAGAGATAGAATCATCAATGATGAGAAAGAATCATTGATTGGCTGCCTCCTGCATGCCCCACATTGGGGATCGAGCCCACAACCCGGGCATGTGCCCTGACTGGGAATTGAACTGTGATCTCTTGGTTCATAGGTTGATGCTCAACCACTGAGCCATGTTGGCCGGACAGATGGGAGCCCTTTTAATTTCAGCCTGCTGATGGGCCAGGACCTCACTCCTCCACATATATCTCCTTCAGTCCTCATAATCCTGAGAGGTGGAGATGATCGTACAAGTGAAGAGATTTAGGCCGCAGGGAGTGTGGCTAGAGCCAGGCCATGCATGTGTGAAGTGTGGAGGCGGACATATCTCAGAGAAAGATATGTTCTAAGGTGGAGGAGCAGGGTGTGGAGAGGGTGCTTATAATGGGAGAGGCATGGTTTCCTTCATCTTGGGATCTAGTGATACCTTGTAAGGACTTCGAGGCCTCTGCCTTGAGGCATGGCCATTCAAGATGGAGCCCAATTGGGGCTGTGGGGTGTATATGGAATAGGAAACTTTGTGATAGGGCTCAGGAGAGCAAGCAGAAATTTAAGCTTCATAGGCTGAGAATAAATCTAGAGACAATGATTTAATGTAAGCTGATAAACTAAAAAGGGAAAGAGGGTAGGCCTGAGGATAACAATATACATCTGCTTTTATATTTTTGTTGTTGTTAAGTTAGGAGGTGTTGGGGTCCATCCCCAGCAGGTCCAGGGGTTCCCAAAGGTGTGGACGGAGTCAGCGAAGAAGGAATGACACGGAGGCAGCCTTCAGTTGATCATCATAGCCAGGTTCTCTAGCCAGGTTCTGTCGCTAGGTTCTCCAGCCAGGTTCTCCAGCCAAGTTCTCAAGATCTACTTTCTTAGCAGTTTTCAAATATATACACAGTATTGTTAACTGTGATCACCATGTTACAAATTACATCCTCAGAATTTATAACTGGACTTTGTATCTTTTGACCAAGTTCACCAATCTCCCCTCAGCACCCCTGGCAACTACCAACTTCTCTCTGCTTCTATGGGTTTGATTGTTCTAGATTTCTCATGTAACTGAGATCTAACAGTATTTATCTTTCTCCATCTGACTTATTTCATTTAGAATAATGCCCTCAAAGTCTATATTACAAATGTCGGATTTCTTTTGTTTCTTTTTTTGCAACTAAATAATATTCCATTTTATGTATACACATATCCACCATTATTCTATTCATTCATCCATCTATGTATATTTAATTTGTTTCCATATCTTAGCTATTATTGTCAATAATGCAATGCACATGAGCATACAGATATTGCTTTGAGATAGTGATTTCACTTCCTTTGGCTATATAATCAGAAGTGGAATTGCTGAATCATATGGTAGTTCTATTTTTAATTTCTTCTTTGATCCATGTGTGTGGCTTAATTTTCATATATTTGTCAATTTTCCAGCTTTCCTTCCATTATTGATTTCTAATTTTATATCATTGTGGTCATAAAAGATACTTGATATAATTTCCATCTTCTTGAATTATTGAGACTTGTTTTGTGTCCTAACATATGATCTCACCTCTTGAATATTCCTTGTGTTCGAGAAAAGAGATTCAGTTTATCTTGTCTATGGACAGCTGCTAGTTAGTCTTGTGAGGGGACTGCAGTCAGGAAGCATCTATGTCACTATCTTGATGACTGAAAGTGACTCTTGTGAAGGTAGGGATGGCAGAGGTGGTGACATTCAATTTATAAGCTTCTAGTACCTAATGATACATGAGGTATATAGTTGATATTCATAAAACCTTCATTTAATGACCAGAGGATTTTTTTTCACAAAGGAACAAAATTAGAAGTAAAAGCTTACGAAGTTTTCATTTAAACATCCCTAAGTTTACTGCTCAGAAGGCGCGTAATCATTGGCATAGAATGGGTTTCACCATTCCTCTCTGCTAGTATTTCTTTATTCCTGTCAGATTTGATAAGGACCATGATAAAACTTAGAGAAAAGATTAAACTGCTGACATTTGAAATATCCAGTTAGAAAATCTGATGTTCTCAGTATTTTCACTCCCATGGTTCCTGACTGTATTAAGCGGGTTTATTGAAGGTCAATTTAGGTCATAAGAGATCTTATTCTGGACGACAGATTATACTGAGCCTATGCTTTGTGTGTTCCCACCACCTGCACTGTAATGATGAAGAATTTGTTGAGCTTTCTTCTATTTTATCATTGGGTTTCCAGATGACTTGCATCAGGTGAGTTCCTCTTAGAGTCACTCACTTACTGCAGAGCTTGGTCTCTCTGGAAACAAACAATCACTCAATCAGTGTGAAGATTATACACAAGAGTGTAACATGATCAAGATTGTATTTTGAAAAGATCATCTGGAGTCCATGGAAAAAAAGATGGGGGAGGAGTGAGAGCCATGGTGACAGACCAGTTAGAAGACTGATGCCATAGCCCAGGCCAGGGAACCAAGATAGAAACAATTATGGGCTGGAGAGATTTGGGAAAAGATAAGAATTTATAACAGGCAATCATTGCTATTAACTAGAGATGATGGAGGATATTAGAAAGGCTCCTATGTGACTATATTATACTACTCAGTGCCTAATGGGACTATTAATCAGTATAGAGAGAAGAGGAGAAACAATACATTTTATTTGGGAAAGGTAATCATTCTGTTTCTGGAGGTGCCCATGGACAGGGGATGTGCCTGGCAGACAGTTAGTTGTTACAGGGTCTGGAACTCAGGAGAGTGCCCAAGGCTGGAGATAAGGGTTCAGGAGTTGTTACTGTATGGGTATTAGTGTAGGCCACTGCGGCTGCTGACATCACAGGTCAAGTACATACAGCGAGACAACGAACAGAGAATGAACTCTAACTTGGCACAATGGCAAACTGATTTATTTTTTTAGGAGATAAGGAAATGGAGTACAAGAGATCTTGGAACATTTCAAGAGCATCTTATGGGAAGTTCATTGTTAAGGATGTGGAAAAAGCTTAGTATCTTCTCTCAGAAATCTTAAAAACTTAAGTTACTGATTTATATGTATCTGGATGATTCAACTAAGGGTAAGTGCAAAATATAGAACAGAAAATAAAGCAAGTGACCACCAAAAAAGGAAACTCTTAGGTACATTCTTACTTGTAAACAACCACCACCCCTTTTAATCAGAGAAGGCTGCAGGGCAGTCCTGTATTTTAAATTTATATATTTTTTTCAAAGTGAAAAGTAATTTTTGTGTAGCAAGCTAGTGCATGCACATATATAACCAATGACACAAAAGGTTTTAAAACAATACTGAACCTTACTTTCTGTGATGCACTTTTGATATTTTTCATTCCATTCCATTTATTTTGTTTCATTCTGTTCCTTCTTTTCCATTCTGTTCCACCGTAAAAATTAAACTCTGATTCAATACCCTACAAAATTGATTTTGAAAAGCTACTAAGAGGTCACAATCCACAGTTTGAAATACCCTGCTTTAAAATCCTACTGAATCTTATGCCCAGCCAGTGTGGCTCAGTGGTTGAGCATTGACCTGTGCTGGAGTTGTGGGCTCGATCCCCGGTAAGGGATGTGCAGGAGGCAGCTGATCAATGATTCTCTCTCATCATGGATGTTTCTATCTTTCTCTTCCTCTCTGAAATTAATGAAAATATATTTAAAAATAAAATCCTATTGAATCTTATATAAATTAAAGACAGATTCTACACATAATACCTTTACTGAAAGTAGGCTAGTGTAAAAGAGTTCCTAGAAGACTCATTAGGATCCTTGTGAATATTCTCACAGAAATCTTGCTGAGGAGTTCTAAACCACTTAGTTGATCATTTATTCACTTCTAATTCAGCCAGTGGCATTATGGCCTATCTGCTGCAGGCGTGGCGCCGGGCTCGCTGTTGGGGACAAAGCGTTCAGCACAAGGCAGATCCAGGCTTTGTGCGTTTTGAAACTTAACGCAATTTGGGGACCCACTTTAAGAAAACAAGAGCGTAAAACAGCAAATATAAAATGAGGTGCCAAAGTGATTATTTATTTATGATGGAAAAAAATCACATTATATTCAAGTCTCAGGTCCCTTTTGTCTAAGATCCCTTTAGGCAATTTGCCAAAAATGTTTCTAGAGTAATACGTATCGATGGCAGCCTGTTCCCTTCTCACCTGGAACGCTGCAACCCCACAACTAACACCACTCAAAGGGCCTGTCTGACATTTCATTAGCTTCAAAGTAACCTCTGTTTGCTTCTGTGTAAACAACATCAACCACTTGTGTCCTCTGGGCAAGGCAGAACACAGGTGAAAGGACTAGTCAAATAATACATTATCAATTATTTTGTGTGATGGAGAAATACGGAGAACTAGGAGAGCTTATGGCAGGAAATCGGACCTCGTCCGCAGCACAGGGAAGACTTGCCCGAGGAAAGGCCGGCTAGAGACAAAGCATCCACAGCCCTGGTGCTGTAATCATAGGCCTGCACCAGACCATGACATGACATGTCCAGAAACTTGGATTTAGTGTCCAGACCCTTTTAAAACAATTTGAAGGAGTAATTTAAAATCCATTAAGTCTAATAATACGTTTAAGCATGCATTGTGCATGTTTGCCCTTTATTTTTTAATTTTGTTTTCCCAGAAATTCATTTTTCTCACATTTACAAAAGTATGAATATGCACACAGTGGGGGGAACCTGGTCCTTCCCGTTGATAGACTGAGAAACACTGTCAGAGATGCCCCATACAGTGGAGCCCCGTGTCCCTCTGCTTCCCGCTGGCCATACTTACATAAAATCAAAGTGAAATAAAATAACATTTAAAATAAGGACTAGACAGCAGAAAGTATTACCATTACATTAAAGTAGAAAACTTTATAATAAATAAGAATAAGGACATTAAAAAGAGGAATGAGAGTTAAAAATTCAAGGCAGGGCATGCAAAATTAGGATGTGATGACTTTTAAAGAACATAGAACCATTAAAAGGATAATTCCTTACATGACATGAACTAATATAAAAGGAGCACAAATGGCAATGAAATTTTCACTTAGGAGTTGAAAACCAAGTGGATATGTCCTTGGGTCCTCCCACCACCAGGCTTGCCCTCTGGGTGAGAGCCGATGGGGAGAGATGGGTCCCTGGGTCTCGTTCTGGGTGCTGGGAGTCCCAGCATCCTGGATGCTTTACGCAGGGAGGAAACACGGATTCTCCTCAGTACTGGGCATGTGTATTGCATGGCTCCCGTGTGCAATCCAGCAGTGGTTCCATTGGATTATCACATCCCCGTGTAAAGAACATCTGTTAGAAATACAAGGGTACTATTTTTCATTTTTCAAAATCCAGAGCAAATTTAACTTTTTGATATTTGTAAACTAAGAAAGGGTTTGCTTCTAAATATTTAATTTCATTTCACAGCAATTAGTAAAAGAATATTTGAGTATTAATGAAAGAGGTAATGCATTTTACTTTAAACATCAACCTTTAACTCACTTTTAAAATAATGTCTAAGTGTTCAGGCAAATTTAGCCTTTTTTTTTGGTTTAATTTCTCACTTTTTATTTATTGATTGATTGAGGTACTACATATGTGTCCTTATTGCCCCATTGCCCCCCCATCTCCCCCCACTTATGCCCTCACCCCCCTGCTGTCTGTGTCCACTGGTTAGGCTTATATGCCTGCATACAAGTCCTTTAGACATTATTTTTATGACATTCATGGAAGGAAAAAGTAAAAAAAAACTAATATTATATTTATATTGATGATTTCCCCCCTTTTTCTCTTTATAGTTTACTACTTTAAAAATTATGTTTTTAACATGACCCATGATTTCTTAAGTAAATTTATATAATTCTTTTTGCCAATAAAAAGTGGAAATTTGGTCATCTTAAGAAAGGATTTTATTAATGCAGTAAAAATACACTATTTTTTAAAAGTTGCTTATCATAATAATATTTAAAGTATGGTTTCTTTTAATTGAGTTAAACTAGCAGACTGTCTAATCACATATTTATTTCTGTAAGCTGCTGGTTCTTGTCAGGTATATGTCATTATTTTAAAATTAAGTCATAATTTTGTCAATTTTTTTTTCTTGACAGATTTAGAACATTGTATATTGAGTACATTTATAAGTGTTCCCATATTTAGAAATTAGCAGGAATGGATGACTTTTCCATTGCAGCTTTTTCTTCAGCCATTATGCCATAATCGCTTAATTTAGACAAAGTAAGCCATGCCACATTGGTAATTGAGCAAAGATAAATCACAATTTTGTCAAGTTGTTTTCCCTCCACGTAATTAGAATTGTGCACTCTTCAGGAATTGTTGAAACTTACAAATGCGATCTACTTTGAACTGAATTTTAGGGAGAAAAAATCTTAACTGAGATTAATGCAGAAAATATTTACTTGCATTTTCTATTTTTGTTATTATTGTTTGTGTAAGTCATTTAAGTTTCAGAAAATTGGGACAATTTTGAGAAATGTCCTGTACCCAAATTGTAACATATAGATTGTAAATAACTTATTAAATCATTGAAAATATACCTGTCAACAGGTAAGATCACACGTTGTCCATTGCAAGAGTGCATGTTGTACCATAACCAAGAAATGTAAACTTCTCTTGGATAAATAGATGGTGGTGATGTTTTCATAAATCATCCTTCTGTGAATGATCTTGATCACACTATTTGGATAGTATGATCACCATAGCTTTGTGTTTGTTAGAACATTGCATAATCATTCTCTTAACATCCAGGAAGGACGGATTAAATAATAAATGAGTGACACTGGAAATATTTGGAATATTGATTAGGAATAATCAAACCCCTTGAAAAGTTTAAAGGTTTTTTTTTTAAATTCAGCCTTTTCTTGGACTCATTTGGGTAGTGTGATAAATTGGTCAAGTCCGTTTTCCAGACTCCTGTAGGAATTTTATCAAAGCAACAGCAACACATGCTTGAGTACTTTGTTTAACTTCAGTGTATTATTTATTCCTCTGAAGACAGATTTCAAAGGGAAAAGTATGTGTTGCAGATGCAGTGGCTCTAATTACAAAAATACACAGATGTCATACAAAATTTACCTTCGGGCCTAGGATATAAGTTCAGGATTTGAAGCCCAGGAGATTGCTGAGTTAAGACCCATTGTTCTGCAGTGAACAAACATGACAAGCTCTGCAAACAAGAGGCATGATGGCATTGAATGGTGCTTTCCTCCTGTTTTGCTGATATATTTCATCTGGGCCCAACTGTGCAAAACAGACTGAAATTCAGTCTTATTATAGTTCACTTCTAGGGCTCGTTTTGACATACAATTGTCAACTTAGATCTGTATAATAAAAGAAATACATTTACTTATCAAATTACAGTGAAATTTAATTGCTTGTAAATAAGAAAGTTATGAGGAGGAAAGTGATTTATTGGAGTAAAATACATTTAGGATCATATATGTTAATATTAAAATGGTGTTGTTAGATCATACTTATAAAAATTCATTGGAAAATCAAGATTAGAAGTTTTCCATTTACTCCCTTAAAAGTAATCTTTTCCCCTCAGAACTGGATGTGAGAATTTAGCTTTCCTTTAGCCCAAAACACATTATTACATAGCAAAGAAGAAGAGAATGAAGAGATTAGGAGGGGGAAAGCTACTCAGGAGAGGCCAGAAGCCTCTCCACTCTGAATTTTAAGTGCTGCTTCTGATGTCATTTTCTTCTTTTTCATTAATAAAGGATATTAAGGAAGTAACACAAGCATAATAACTGTTCACACAGCTTCTTTCACAAGATATTCTTAGTGGCTTGCATTTTCTGGACTTTGTATCTGATAGTGGAATAGAACTAATACAGATGGTGGAGAAACAAATTCTTTGGAAGTGGATGCAAAGAGCAATATGGTATAATCTTGGATACAATGCTTCCATTGTGTTTGATGCATTCATTCATCTGAAGATGCATTCATTTGCAAATTACTCAGTGCTCCTATCTCTTTTCAAACTAAGAATATGTCATTACAGGAAGGCCAGCACATCCACGACCCACTGGATTCTTTAAAAGGCTGACCTCCTTCTGGCTTTCTCTACCCCCTTCTATTTCCTTTGAGAATATGGAAGAGCTCAGTGCAGAAAGCTTGGGCTCATGTGGATTATGAGCTACATAGTTCCTCAGCTACCCATGCCTGTTCATTTTTCCTATAAATACTTCATTGCACATCTATTTGGAGATATATTTATGATAGTGAGGTTAACCATACATTGCTGGAACAATCTTGGAAGATAGAAATAATTGTGATGGTTAAGTTTATTTTGTTATAATGGATGTGCAATGAGCAGAGAGAAGACATACTTAAATGGATACCTACTTTATATCTATATTTAGCATGGGGAAGAAATCTTACATATTCTCATATTGGGTCAAAGTTATCTATAATGCTTGGGAGAATAAAAGGAAGAGAGAGCAATGAGATTATAATAGAGGAATAAAAAAAAACATAAAAAGAAATATTGGCAAGGTAGAATAAAATTCTCCAATAATCAAGAATCAGTACTTGGTGTTTACCAGTTCACGAAGTTTCAGTTTAGGTTGATCAAGATGAATCTGTTGCCTGCTATGTGCCAGTGCTGGGTCCTGAGGCTTAGAGCTGAAACAGCCTCCACCTGCAAGGAGCTCACAGTTGACAAAGGAATCTGGACAGAGTGAAGTCTGGTTGTGCAGGAAACCTGTCCTTAATAATGAAATCCCTGAGCTGAAACTTGGAGAATGATGAGGTATCAACTACCGCTAAGTGCTTAAGGGGAAAAGGGCAAAGACATGTCTATACAGGGGACTCAGAAAAAGTGAGTGTGCAAGATGAACAAGTACTTTCAACATGGCTGTATGATCTCCAATCCAGTGATCTAGCCCCCCTATTACACTCTCTCTTTAAATTCAGTGAAGGCTTATCTATACATTAATTTAAGTGCATAATTGATGTGGCTTTGACCTTTTAATGTTTTGCTGCTATTCAAGTTATTATTCATAATAGAAATAATTCAAAATAACTTCTGTTCCTTTCTCACCTGCTATTTGAATTTTGACATCCATCCCGACAAAGGTATTAGAATGTATCAATACAAATAGTTTGTGAGGAACTATGAAAACTAACATTGGCCATAGGAAACTATTACTGTTGGCACAAAATTAAAATCTTCATTTTGCTTTCTTTTTGGACATTAGAGAGTGTATCTGTACTTCAAAATGTAATGTATAATAATTCTCATGATGTTCTGTGGGAAAATATGGAAATGTCAGGGAGGAAGCTAGATGGATAAGTAATTGTTTGCAAAGGTCATTAGTGGCTCAATTATTGTCACTCTGAAAGGAAGTGTCTAGATTCTCGCCTCTTGACTCTGTCATCATTCCTGGCTCATCAACATTGAATTGAAAGGTTAAGAATATTGTTGCCAATGCGTCAGTGTCATAATACGATTTTTTCCTTCCTTTCTCTCTCTACAAATAATGATAAAAAATGGAGAGCATCTATTATACTAGTATAGTTGGCATTGACATGCATTTTCTTTCATCTTCACCCTGTCTCTACCATATAGGCAGCCATATTCTATTCCAGTCTTATACATGGTAGTAAAATAGCCCACATGAAAAGTTACATGGCCTATAATGTGGAATGAATAATCCAGAGATGGCACTCTGGCTCCCAAACCTATGGTTTACCCACTGTTTTTAACTACCAGTGCATGCTTCCTTTGAATATATATGCTATGAAAAGTATTTGCACATTATAATCTTACTGCTATCTCAAGTTTGCTTCCCTTATGAAAGGAAGCATCTCCATTGTCCAAAGAGGGACTAAATATCCTCCATCACACTAACTAGAAAATACCTTTTTTTATAAGTTGATTGCTTCTCATCTAATGAAAAGAACATAAATATCATTATTATTTACTTTATTTTTTAAAGTAAATTGTGAAACATTTGGAAAACTTAGATTTACATTAAAGTTGTGGACATAGTGCAGAGGGTTCATGTACCTTTCATCCCATCCCTATGATGTTATCATCTCCTATGGTGCATTTTTATTAAAACTAAGTAAAGCTAATACCATTGCTATTAACTATACTATAGACTTTACTTGGATTTCACTGGTTTCCCCACAGATGTCCTTTTTCTGTTGCAGGATCCAATCCAAGATTCCCACAGTGTTTAGTGTTCATGTATCTTTAGTCTCTTCTGGTCTGCAATGGTTTCTAAGTTTTTTTCTGTTTTTCCTTGCCTGTGATCTGTTTTTGTAAGCTTTGCTTAGCGCCGCTTGGAAGAGAAGTGGTCAAGTATTTTACAGAACACTCCTCACTTTGATTCAGAAGAGGTATTTTCCATCATTGGCTTAGGGTTATGGTTGCTGTGAAGAATACCAGAGATGTGAAGTGCCTTTTCTTTCTTTTTTTTTTTTATATATTTTTATTGATTTTAGAGAGGAAGGAAGAGGAAGAGAGGAAACATCCATGGTGAGACAGAATCATGGATCGGCTGCCTCCTGCAAGTCCCCCACTGGGGATTGAGCCCACAACCCGGGCAAGTGCCCTTGATTGGAATCGAACCTGGGACCTTTCAGTTCGCAGGCCGATGCTCTATTCACTGGGCCAAATCGGCTAGGGCTGAAGTGTCTTTTCTTATTACATTTTATCAGGGTGCATGATATTATCTCAGATTCTTGGATGGGTCTCTGTAACAAAAGCTAGATTAAGATTAACAAGGAAAAAGCATTCGTATTTATTGAATATATGTTTACCTGACTGGACAGCCTTCATAAGGAAATGAAGACCTGAAGAAAGGTTAAATCCAAGTGTTTTTATGCTAGTTCTGATGAAGAATGGAAAGGTGTGGGCAAATGTGAAAGGGCAAACAGAGTATGAGCTAAATTTGGTAAATTAGGGGATTTAGTGAGGCCCATTCATTTAGATTCCTATTGGTGTCCCTCCGTCTTCAGAGAAAAAGCTGTTCCTTTTGCTCGAGTATAGAGAGGATACCTTTCACACCAGGGTTTTATGACCTGCCTCCGGGGTTGATCAAGGAATCCTTCCTGTAGCTGTCATTTCTCAAATTTCTTCAGCTTAAAATAACCAGCATGCATGCTAAAGCACCATTTTTGAGGTAAGGGTGTCTGAGTCCTGTCAACATCAGCATGACCTAGCTCTAGTGATATTAACACTAATGGCTTGGTTAACATTATGTTTGCCAAGTTTCTTCACTAAAAAGTTAGTTTGTTACAGTTTGAATTGTGCCTTCTAAAAAAGATATTTCCCTCCTAATCCCCAGTACCTGTAAGTGGGACTTTATTTGAAAATAGATTTAGTCAAGTTAAGATGGGTTCATTAGGATGGGCCCTGATTCAATTTGACAAGTATCCTTAAAGAGAGGAAAACATCATGTGAAACATGAGTAAAAACACAGAGACACACAAGGAGAATGGCCTGTGACAACTGAGGCAGAAATTGGAGTGGAGCATCTGCCAAGGATTGATTGACAGCTGCCTCAGAGTCTAGGAAAAGGCAAGGAAGGATTCTTCCCTGAAAATTTCAGAGAGAGCATGGCTTCACCGACACCTCAGTTTCAGAGTTCCAGACTCCAGAATTGTGAGAGACCAAATCTCTGTTTGTTTAAACCATTCGTTTTTTGGTATTTTGTTATTATAGTCCTAGGAAACTAATACACTATTCATTTTCCATTTTCTGTCCTTTGTAAGCAAGCTACTAAATCCAGGTCACACTGTGAGGTATTTCATTTGCTTTTACACATACATTTTGAAAACTTTGGACAGAGTTGCCACTATGTCTTTATCCTAGTTAATCTTTGGCTGATGACATGGGCAATGGAAACGCTGGAAGGCAGCCACTGATGATGGAGCTGTGTTTAAGCTCATCAAATAATTCTCTTCAAGGGCAAAAATGGAATTCTACTCATTTGCATTCCCTCAAATAACACTATCCTATATAATAAAAGCCCAGTGACTGAAACTGCAGAACGACCAGAACTGGTTGACCAGTCGCTATGATGCACACTGACCACTAGGGGGAAGACGCTCAACACAGGAGCTGCCCTTCAGTGTTTAGTGAGCTACCACAGTGGGAGTGCCGCTGAGCTGACTGGGATGAGCAGCTGCTGCTGCTGCAAACCCTGCGCTGAGCAGCAGGAACCGTGGCGGCAATTGTTGCCTCCTTGCCCCAGGCTCCTCCTCCTCGCTTCCTGCTGCCTCCTCTAGATGCCTGAAGGCTGTGCAGCACTGCCACCAGGCTCGCAGAGCTGAGTCCGGGGGTGGGAGGTGGGTTCGTGGCCGCTGCCTCTCAGTGCTATTGTCCCTAGGCCCGGAAGATGCGCACCAGGAGCAGCCACTCAGAGGGTGGGTTCACAGGCGTTCCAGTTCAGCTGACCTGGATCAGCAGTGCTCCCACAGCAGGCCGATTCCCACAGGCTATGCCTCTCACCAGTGCATGAATCCCGTGCACTGGGCCTCTAGTTGTATTATAATGCGGAGAGTCATGACTGGTTTTTGTAACCTTTGCTTAGCATAGTATTGAATGAATGAATGTAATAAGAATGCAGTTCTTAACTCAGGCCTTTTACATGGAATTCTCCAAAAAAAGTTTACATATAACCTTTTTTGGACAGTGTAGTTAAGCCACTTGAACCATTTATAAGAATTTAAACTATAGTTCTAATTCTTTTCTATAACAAAAGGAAAGAAGGAATATTAGATTAAATCTATGTGTAAAACCTCCAAAATAAGCTGTGATTTTCAACTGTGTTTCCCAATGTAAATTGTGGTTTTAACTGTGTTTGGAAGCTAATACATTTTATTTTTTTCTTCCCAGTTCTTTCTTCCTTCCTTTCTTGTTTTCTTTTTTTTTTTTTCTTTTTTTTTTATTTTTATTTTTTTTATTTATTTTATTTTTTTTATTATTAGTTAAGGTATTACAAATGTGTCCTCATCCCCCCCATTAACCCCCAACCTCCCCCCCCCCCACACACACTCATGCTCCCATCCCCCTGTTGTCCATGTCCATTGGTATGGCTTATATACATGTATACAAGTCCTTCGGTTGATCTCTTCCCCTTACCCCCGCCCTCCCCTACTTTCCTTCTGGGGATTGGTAGCCTGATTGCTGTTTCTCAGTCTTTGAGTCTGTCCCTTTTCATCAGTCTATGTTGTTCTCTATAATCCACAAATGAGTGAGATCATGTGGTATTTATCTTTCTCTGACTGGCTTATTTCACTTAGCATAATGCTCTCCATCTTGTTTTCTTTTATTTACGAGAGAGGTCACTTTCTGTGGAACGAAGTGTGTACATATTTGCTTTAAGAACACATTCAGTCTGGCTATAAGTAGAAAAACATAACATGTAGATGTTCATTTTTTGCTACCATGTTTTCAGTAATAACACCTATTTTCTGAGACTCTTGAGCATTTCATTAAATTTACCTTAAAACTTAATTATGTAAAGCCAGTGCATTGGAGCTAGTGAAATCATCATGGGTTTGGAAGATGATCCCTCAGGAGTTGAACACCCAGGGGAGCTGGAGGTTGCATTACCAATGACCAAAATATGCTTAATGCAAGCCCATTTTTCTTCCTGCATGATGCAGCATTTGTTGGAAATAATCCAAATCCATATGTATGCTCTAAATTGTCCATTTAGTGTAGCAAAAAAGAAGTGTTTCCTGTTACATTACATAATATTGGTCATCAATTACTTTTACAAAGTGTGCTGTTGGAGGTTTTAAGTAAGCATGCAGATAGAAACTACAGTAACCTATACTTTTATCATATATTAAAATAATTAAAGGATAGCTTCTGATACACACAGTATGTGTATATTGGTCTTCCTATATAAATATATACATGATTAAAACAATTTTTTGAATCTCTACTAATAAAAGGGTAATATACTAATTAGACCGGACATCTTCTGGACAAAGCCACGGGGGTGGGGCTGAGGCAGAGGCAGTTAGGGGTGATAAGGCCAGCAGGGGAGGGCAGTTAGGGGTGATGAGGCCGGCAAAGGAGAGCAGTTAGGGGGATCTGGCTGGCAGGGGACAGCAGTTTGGGAGATCAGGCAGGTAGGCAGAGGTGGTCAGGGATGATCAGGCAGGCAGGCAGGCAGAGGCGGTTAGGGATGATCAAGCAGGCAGGGGAGCAGTTAGGGGCATCAAGCAGGCATGCAGAGTGGTTAGGGGCAATCAGGCAGGCAGGCAGGTGAGCGGTTAGGAGCCAGAAGTCCCGGATTGTGAGAGGGATGTTCAACTGCCAGTTTAGGCCCGATCCCTATGGGGGATCAGGCCTAAACCGGCAGTCAGACATCCCCTGAGGGGTCCTGGATTGGAGAGGGTGCAGGCAGGGCTGAGGGACAGCCCCCCTGCACGAATTTTGTGCACCGGTATGGTATATAATGACCTTACTCTTATTATATATATATCTCTACCAGTTTAATCATTTTTATGAGTTAACTCATAAAAACATCTCGTCAACTTAATCTCCAAATCATGCCAGTGAATTTGTTTAGAGATAGTTTTAGAGAAGGGGGACATTTGGGAGAGTGAGGCCCAGAAACTGTGATGATAATGCTCTAAATCTTAGACATTTTGTTTTTCCTTGTTATTTAAGACTATAGGCCTGGTGCACAAATTTGTGCACCAGTGAGGTCTCTCCGCCTGGCCTGTGGGATTGGGTTGAAACCGGCTCTCCGACATCCCCAAGGGGTCTTGGATTGCAAGAGGGTGCTGGCCAGGCCGAGGGACCCCACCTAAGCATGATCAGGGCCGGGGAGGGACGTGGGAGGTTGGCCAGACAGGGAGGGATCATGGGAGGACTCTAGGGTATGTCCATCCCTTCTCACTCAGTCCTGATCGGCCGGACCCCAGCAGCAAGCTAACCTACTGGTTGGAGCGTCTGTCCCTTGGTGGTCAATGCATATCATAGCGAGTGGTTGAGTGGCCTTAGCATGTTATGCTTCGATTGGTTGAACAGCCAACCAGGCACTTAGCATATTAGGCTTTTATTATATAGGATATTTGTAATTCCTTACTATTGTCCAATTATCACATTCTCAGGAGGCTTATTGAAGTGAACAAGTATATCATCTGTGTTTGCTAAGTATGTGTCCATTTTGTTACACAATAATTATCGGCAATCATTGATTACTAAGTGCAGCTTTAACAGTCAATCATGTAAGCCAGACTTGGGGACATGAGAGGACATGTAAGAATCAAAAAGAGAATGACGTCATGGATCTTTAGGTTACACTGCCTCCATGTTTCTTTTTTCATGTGGTTTCAATTAGATTATTTGTGCAGGGAGAATTCTGAGAATTCAGTCAGATCCTGTCATGTGCTGGATATCACATGAAGGAAGGTTGACAACAAGGAAAAATATACTCTTTAATTTTTTTAAATGTCCTGAAGGGGGAAATGATGTTACATTTTGATGACAGAAGAAAAATCATCTAGCAGAACTGAATCCTCCTTCCCATCCCAAACCCCTAAACATATAGATAATATGTATAGATTTCTGAAATCCCTTATTTTAAAAAGTGTTTTTTTCTTTAACAGTTGGCTTTGTTTGTTTAAGATTTCCATCCAAAGGAATAACGTTTCAAAAACTGCCAGGTATCCAGCCATCGTCCTACTGCATCATATATTAAAAAAGTCTGACTACAGCAAATTTGGACAGATTATTTCAAAACATGACGTATAAGTACATAATGTGTAGGATTCATGAAAAATGGGAAAAATAAAGCAAGAGACATTCTTCCTTCAAATTGGCCAAATTAAATTCCAAATATTTTAAAATATTTGAGGTTTTCTAGGGAAGAAATTGTGTTACCTGCCTGAAATGATAATTTCCTGAACGCTGCTTTGGAACATGCCAGATAATTGCTTAGATTAAAATGGAATTTATTATGTAAATTCCATTTTACATAATAAATATGTATACCTATATTTGTATGTATGTATATATGTATATATTAAAATATAATGTCTTATATTTTATTATTTTTAAAAATATATTTTTATTTATTTCAGAGAGGAAGGGAGAGAGAGATAAAAACATCAATGATCAGATAGAAACATCAATCATTGATTGGCTGCCTCCTGCATGCCCCACACTGGGGATTGTGACAGCAACCTGGGCATATGCCCTACTGGGAATTGAACTGTGACCTCCTAGTTTATAGGTCCTTGCTCAACCACTGAGCCATGCCAGCTGGGCTAAGCTCTTACATTTTTAAAGAGAGACCAGATTACTTAAATTTCTCCTTGGGCCATTTTATTAAGAGTTCAACTTGATAAATACTTGAAGACATCCATTTAAATTCCTTGCTTCCCTGACCCCAGTCCTCTGCTAACCAGAGAGCCTTCAGCCAGTCAAGCTATAGTTTTTAGAACTCACCAAATCTTTATGACTATATTTTCAAATATTTATTAATTCCCTCCTGTTTTAGTAAGAAATTATGCCCAAATCCAGCAGGCTAAAATAACAACAATGGGAGAGCTAATCTTTGCTTCATGATGCTTGGGCCTCAGCTGGGAAGACTTCAAGATGGGGTTTGGGATCATCACCAGGCATCTTTACTCACATGTATGGCAGTTGATGGTGTGTGATTGGCTGGGACCTCAGCTGGGCTGTCAGCTAGCACTTACAGGTCACTTTCCTGTGTGCTTCTCCATTTGGTGAGGGTTTGGGCTTCCTCACAGGATGTTAGATGGGCTCTAAAAACAAGTATCCTAAGTGGGTCAGATGGAAACTGCATCACATTTTATGACCTAACCTCAGAGGTCCAAAGTGTCACTTCTCTGTAATTACAAGGGAAGGAAATATTGACCCACCTCTTGATGGAAGGAATCTCCGAGTCTCGCAGGGACTGCAGGCTGTGGGATGAGAGTTGTGGCAGTCACTTTTGGTCGTACATTCTGCCACATTTTCATTCCTCTCCTTATCTGCAATGACTGTTTTAGGTCTGTGTCTCAAAATCTTTTGCTGGGACTTTAAGGCCAATGGTCTGCTATCTGGTCTCCTTGCCTTCACACTAATGCTCTTCAAAGCCACCCTCCACATATCTGGAAGGTAATCTTTCTAAAATGGAAATCTGTCCATAATTTCAGTGTTCCAAAGCTCTCAAGAGTCCTTATCGAAGAAAGGCCTTCAGTCTGGCATGCAAGCTTTTCATGATCTGTTTGTTGCACTGTGCAACCCATTTACATGGTACTCTCCAACAAAAGTAAGCTTCTTGCAGTTTTCCCTCACCTCATCACACATGTACACACACTTCATATGCCTTTACCATGGTGTCCCCCTCAATTGTATTCTTTATGACCTACATCGTCCTCTACCTAATGCATTCCAATTTTCTACAAATAGGGTCAGGCATTACCTCCTCTACCGTTTTCAACCTAGTTTCAACTTCTATATTGTAATTCTCTTATCTATCCAATTTGCCTCAATTTCCCATCTATTAAAAGGAAATATATTAACTAGTGTCACCCCAATACATTTAATAAGAAAAGGAAAAAAAGGAAATACAGTCCTGAATTCATAAGCTCTTATAAAAATTAAATTCATTTAAGACATGTAAATTTCTTACAACAATGCCCAGCATATGGGCACTGCTCAACAGATATTAGGTATTATTATTATGATTATAAGCAATTGCATCTTATATTTCTGGCAAACGAATAATTGTGGAAAATGTTTTGCCTCAGTGTCTTTGCCTTTGTTCTTTTCTGCATGGAATTCTCTACCGCCACTGTCTGGACTCATTTTCCCTATATCCAAATTCTATTTTAAATTCCACAAATTCTCAGGGAAGTTATCTGCAATGTGTAGGGCACGGCTATAGGGTTAAGCCTCCGACTGACCTGTTGGCAAAGCCAGAAACAAGTCCCAGCTTAGAGGGTACAGTCCTCTTAGCATAATTAGGCTTGACCCTATGACGCTCCCTAGATCCTTCCTAGGTAGCTAATGGGCTGTGGGAGGTGCAGCAAGTACTGCCAAAACAAGTGAAACTCACAAGAACATTGTAACTATGGTGACCACCACCTTGTTTACCTCTGGCTATAAAATAAAGGCTCAGCTTGCCTCTGGATCTCTCTCTGTGGCCTCAGGCAGGCACAGGAAGATCCACAGACCCAGCTTATTCTCTTGGTCTGTCTTTTCTTCATCCTTTGCCGCCCTCCCTCAGGCTTGAGGAACCCTTGGCCGAGCTGGCTCGGCACAGCAATGGACTGGATATTTGTGTCCCCCCCAAATTTATATGTTGAAACTAATGCCCAATATGATGGTGTGAGGTGGTGGAGCCTTTGGGAGGTGCTTAGGTCATGAGGGTAGAGCCTCATTAATAAGATTAGTGCTACTATAAAAGAGATTTTAGAGACCAAGCCTTCCCCTTCCACTATGTGACGACTTAGGGAAAAGGTAGCTATGAACCAGGCAATGGATTCTCACCACACACCAAATCTCACCAGACCCTGTGCCATAATCTGGGACTTCCCATTTCTGGAACCATGGGAAATGAATATTTACTGTTTATAAGCCACTCATTCTCTGGTATTTTGTTTTAGCAGCTCAAACAGACGAAGTCGGCATCTTTCTTCTCCAATCTTTAAAACCCTCATAATTTTGTTTATATACCCTATTTAAATCTGCATGTTATATTTCTCTATTAATTTGTTTAAATTTGTCATTTTTATGGAATCACTGGGGATAAGTATTACATCATACATCTTTAAAACTTTAATCCCTAACATTTTGCCTTGCTTGGAGTAAGCTGATATTCACTGCATTAAATTAGATAAGACAAAAGAATTCCTTTATCAGAGATTTTGATATTGTTAAACCAAGACAAGAGTATATTAAATTTGAAATTTAGATTTTCAGCCAAGGGGAAGATTAAAGAAGTAATTGGAGGACATGGTATTTGGGCTGGGTCTTGTAGGAAAAGTTCAGTTGGATTTGGTAAGCCTTTCTTATTCCAGAGGAAAAAAGAAAGCAGAAAAGTTGTCCAGTGAATGTAACAATGTGAACATACCCATTTGGTGGGGAAGGCCCAGGGTGTGTGGGTATGAAGAATAGAGTTTGGTGGAGATGTACTGTGGTATAAGGGGAGGAATAAGGAAGGAGGAGCCCGGTGCTTAAGTCTTGAAATATTCTGCTTTTTTCTGTAGGCGATGTAAAGCCATTAAAAAGTCTAGATGTGATCAAACTGAGTTAAGGGAAATTGCATGGGGAAAGAACCACCGAGGTGAACTGATTAGTAAAGGCATCTGATCTCAAATACTTTCCCCGTAAATGTTTAAAGAAAATCTAATTTGGATGTGGCTATATTTGCTTTTCCACTGGCAATCCTCTTTTATAAGCTTGAAGTTGCTTTTTAGGTGGAGATTTTCAGTCACTCCCAACCCAGATGGGAATCACTCTAGTAAATAACCCTGGGGCGGCAGCTCCACACACCAGTGACAGTACTCGGGAGATTTCTGCACAGGGTCTGTGTCACGCTGACTTCAATTAACATACTTCTTAATTAGGAAGAAATACAGAGGTAAAGAGGGTGGTACTTTTAATTCGCTGCCCCTTGTTTAGCTTTCTGTCCATTTGAGATATGAGATCACATAGATGGATGGAGAGCCAACATCATGATGAAATTCCTTGTGACAAGTAAAATTGTTAGGTCAGATAAATTATATGCAATTTAAAGTTTATTCAAGACTCCACATTTGCCTTGGAGAAATTGTGAAGTTGTTCTTTAAAAGCTATTTCTGTGGACTCTAAATGTCAAACTGTTATGGACAGTGTTCTAATTAAGCCAACATCATACTTAGAGATTAGGTTCCTAATTCAGTTTCCAATAGAAAAGTCTGCAGCATAGTTACTCACCTCAAAAACAACAGAACAACAAAACCAAACAAAGGTTGCTGCATTGTGCCAACTGAACTTAAAGACATGGTGCCCTTGGGTATATATGTAATTTTCCCATTGAGAATATTACTCCAGCAAAAGGGAAGTAATACCCTACCATGCTGGCCTTCTGATCTTTCCCAAAACTAGATAACCTGATCTAAACTAAAAAGCTCATGTGATAAAGAAAAAGGAAATCATTGCTTCCTGAACTTAAACCTAATTATATTCACCTAAGAAGGGAATTATTATTGTAATTAAAGTGGTAATAGAAAAGCATTTTTCCTCTCTTGCATCAACACCTTTGGTGCCTGAAGGGGGAAACAGTGACAGACTTGGAGACTGATGTTCTCTGTCTTTCACCATGCCTGGGTCATTTCCCTTGAATGCAGAAGCCTTCTGGCCAAAAGGATGTGAGAAGTTATGCCTTTGAGATTTATTTTCCTTCTCAATATGTTGACCAAGCAGAGTTGGAAGAATATGATGGATGGTGTAGGTGCTGGAAAGTATACTATTGGCTTGGACAAGACCAGGATGGGCTTCTGCATGGATAGAGAAGATATCAACTCTCTTTTTGCATGACTGTAGTTCAGAATCTTATGGAGATAAATAGCCTTTCTAATTATTGCATTGGGTGGTTAGAAGTTGGAACAGAGACAATAATCGACAAATCAAAGTTGGTGAAGACTAATTTGACAGCTTTTTCTGGAGTCTGGGAATACAGCTATAGAAGCAGTAGACACCACAAATGCCTGCTACGGAGGAACAGCCACTGTCTTCAGTGCTGTGAAATAGATCGAGTCCAGCTCTTGGGATGGATGGTCTGACCTGGTAGTTGCAGGAGATATTGCTGTATATGTCACAGGAAATTCTCAATCTATAGGTGGAGTCAGCCATTGCTCTGCTCATTGGGCCAAATGCTCCTTTCATTTGTGAATGAGGACTTCATAGGACACACATACAATATGCCTTTGACTTCACAAGCCTGATATGCTTTCCGAATATCCCATAGTAGAAGGGAAACTCTCCCTCTAGTGCTACATCAGTGCATTAGACCACTGCTCCTCTGTCTACCCACAAAAGATCCGTGCCCAGTGGCAGAAAGAGGGACATGATAAAGATTTTGCTTTGAATGATTTCAGCTTCATGATCTTCCCCTCATTCTATTGTAAACTGGCTCAGAAATCTCTAGCTCAGATGATGCTGAATGTCCAGCACAGAGATAAAAACAGTATCTAGAGTGGCCTGGCAGCCCTTGGGGGTATTAAATTAGAAGATGCCTACTTTGATAAGAGATGTGTAAAAGGCATTTGTGAAGGCTAGTTCTGAACTTTTAATCAGAAAACAGGCATCTTTGCTTGTATCAAATCAAAATGGAGATATGTGCATGTCCTCCATGGGTGGCTGCCTTACTTCTGTTCTAGCCCAGGACTCACCTCAGCTGGCAGGAAAGAGGGTCAGCATGTCCTCTCCTGGTGCTGGTTTGGCTGCCACCTTCCACTCCCTTAAAGTTATACAAGATGCCACACCAGGGCCTGCTCTTGAGAAAATAATAGCAAGTCTTTGTGCTCTTAAATCAAGGTTTGACTCAAGAACTACCTTTGCTGAAAGCATGAAGGTGGAAGGGACACTTATCACCTGGTCAACTATAGTCCCCAGAGTTCAATACGTTTACTCTTTGAAAGACCATGGTACCTGGTTAGAGTGGATGAAAAGCATAGGAGAATTTATGCCTGGCCACCCTCTCCAAATGACGACACTTTGGATGGAGGAATAGGAATGTGCATTCAAGCCCAGTAGCTGAACATGTTCCCAGTCCTACGAAAGTGCCAAGACTCCAGGGAACGGCGGCAAAACCAGAGCAGCTGTCATCAGCAATGGGGGGCATGAAGAACTTCTGTGCGGGGAAGACCCGTGTGGGCCGCGTGGGGTTGGGTATGTATGGGAACGGTTAGAATGGGATGCCTGGAGACAGTACTAAAGGGTTACATGTTGCTTAAAATTTTATGTGACTGACATGGAGCCTGGAAAACTGATATGTTCTTGGGGAAGTCTCTTAGCTTCCTATTGAGTCTAGCCAATGCTTACTGTATTCCATGATGTTAATGGCTTTGCAAAACTCCCTATCCCTCTGGCCATTAGTATGCTTGAAGCTTAGTTTTTATATGTGGTTTGATGAGTCGTGTGATTCTGACAGAAAGGAGCAGAGATGCTTGTCTTCAATTTTAATTTTTTTGAATGTGTTATGCTTCCAACAAACAAGGTTACTGGAAGTACCTGTGGTTTTTGAAAAAAGTTTCTAGTTTAAGGAATGTGTTCTTACATGTGATAAACAAAAACCCTGTTTGAAAATGGCAAGACAAACGTGTTCTTTTCTAAACTTTGTACATTCTGATGAGAAGAGTTGGGATGGTAACTGGTTCTGGAAACTGGAATGTGGCTTTAAATCCAGACAGCAGTGAGGAGTGATTGCAAAGGCCCTGAGTGGAGAGGCTGGCCCTGCGCAGGCCTGGGAGGGGTGGCCTGGTGTGTTTGCAGCTCTGAGTGTAGCTCTAGGTCTGTTCCTGAATCTGTTCATGCTGGATTAGGCTGAAAAACTGAGAAGTTACTGGCACTTATGTATGAGGAAGCTTGTTGCTGCAACTTTTTGTACATTATTCTGAATAATAAATAAACCATTTTTTTTCTAGCTGCTCTTAAACATTTTAAAAACAAGGACAGGGCCAAGACACTAGGTTACTTCTGATGCTTCAGTGTTACAAATGTAACTGAAAGACTGACAACCTGACTTCATGTTATAAGGATTCTTTTCCTGTAAAAAAATCTGTTTAATGAAAAGAAAAAGATGATACCCAAGTTTTTACATAGTTTGATCAGCCAAAATGAGTTTTCCATTTAAGATCTGGAAGTAGAATCTAGAAAGCATTTTCTTAGACTTCTACCTTAAGAAAACCATCACAAGATCTGAATAAGACTGGATAGACAGTTTTATAGATATTTTTGGTGTGAACTATGACATGAGCCTTATAGGTTGTTAAATAGAGTTAGTTGGGACCAATGTACAAAATTAAATTTTTTATATTTTATTTGCTGTTAAATTCTGTGATGTTTCAGTTATCTAAAATCAATGCACGCAAATATGAAATGTAATGTTTCAAATTGCAAGGTAATATGTAATGTAATGTTTATAAAACACTCTAGCTAATATTAATTAATGGTATTTTGACTTGTAAAGTCATAATTTGTTAAAATGACTTCATTTTAACATCCATTGATATAGATTAATAATGGAAGTTCAGGCTTAAAAGATTGATGGGAAATGGTGCATGCAATAATTTTGCAAGTATTGGGAGTTCAGTATGCTTCGAAAAGAGTAATTTAACTTTGGGTGTCAGCAATGGGCGGGCCTAGTAATACTATCACAGAATTAACTATATACTTTATTAACAGTGAGGTGAATAACTTGGAATAAAATTTTAGGGAAATATTTTTAAAAAGAGCTTTAGAAGTACAGTGAAGCCATTGCTTTGTAATAACTTGTTCAGCAAAGTTGGTAAGAGAAATTTTTACTAGAAGTTTTTGCAGGCATTAAACACAGATATCTGGAGGTAGGAGTCCGTAATCTAGGGTTTTATCTAATCTCCCTTTAATTAAAGAGGAGAAACACTTTAATTTCAACAGAATCTATGAAATGCTTTTATCATTTCATACACATTGCCATGAGACTATTACGGTTAAAGGACATTGGATTGTTCCTTTTCTAGGTCAATAACAATACCTTCCATTTGATTGAATGTTTACCTTATGAATGCTTCACATACATTATCTTATGTATCCCTACAAAGTAGTGTGGTTGATATAATTACTCACATTTTACAGGTGAGGAAGCGGTGGCTAAGCATGTTCAAAGATGTTCCCAAAGTTACAAGCAATTAAATGAGTCAGTGTTTGAATCCAGGTTAGTGTGAATTCAAAACCTGAACTATTTCCCACAACATTTTAATGACTGTCGTGCAGTATCTCAAGATATTCTGTGGGGATGGTATTTTAAAGAGTTCCTTAAGTCAGCATTGGCATTGGTTTCTGCTGCATCTTCAGCAGAATCCTATTAACTGGGACTTCTTAATGCTAAAACTGTGAGGTTCATAGGCATGATGCACACCGAGGTAGGAAAGGTTCAATTTGTAACTTAAAAGTCGCTTTTTCAGATCTTTAATTTGATGGTTAGAAAGGAAATGAAACCATAAATTGAACCCATTCTACTTGCTTTTTGGTCTGGGTAACTTAGTCTTAGTTATGTTCCTTTCCTGATACTATTCTTTTTCCTGTTCAGGAAGTAGTGTAATTGGGAGGGTAACAGCCCTTTATATGTAGGACTATCTTTATGTAGCATGCATAGTTCAGCCACTTAGAATTCAAATGAAACTTAAACCATAATTTAAATTAATATTTTACTTTGGATTGAGTGCTATGGTCTGAGTGTCTGTATCCCCGCCAAATTCATATGTTGAAATGTTAACCCCAAAGATGATGTATTAGGAGGTGGGTCCTTTGAGAGATGCTTAGGTCATGGGAGTCGAGCCTTCATGAATGGGATTAGTGCCTTTACAAAAAGAGATCACAGCCATCCCTTCATGTGAAGACACTGAGAAATCTGTATCCCGAAGAGGGCGCTCACCTGGCCATGGTGGCATCTTGATCTCAGACTTCCAGCCCCCAGACTGTGAGAAGTAAATTTCTGTTCTTTATAAGCCGTTCAGTCTGAGGTATTTTGTAATAGCAATCTGAGTGGACCAAGTTTTCAAGTAGGAAGCCTTGCTTTTCACGCATTTCCTTATCTGAATATATTCTAGTCATTTATTTTTTAGCTCTGAGTCATGCCTACTTAGCTCACCATATACTTGAATATCAACTAGAGCCAAGGGCTACTTCTTGGGTTTGTCCTGTCAATTTCTAATTTAGGAAAATGGGATGCAGCAACCTTCTTGTACTATTTATATACATTCACTACTTCTACACCTCTAAACCCTCAGGGACATTCAAGGAAACTTCACACTTTTGTGTCACTTTCTACTTAGATTCAAGGCCATCAGAATTATAATTAATTTGCATTTAGACCCCTGTGTAAGGGGATGTCACTTCTTGACTTCTTGGAAATGCTATTGTATGAAAAAAAAGAAAAAAGAAAAAAAAAGAAAGAAAGGGGCATTCGGTGCTCTGTATACATTTAATTAGAAATTCCAGTTAATTACTCATTATGTTCATTTACATTCCTGGAATTTTATAGAGAAAATAGTTTCTTCCACTTTTGTGTCAAAAAAAAAAAAAAATCTGTTCAGCACAAGAAAGCATTTTGTTTTTCGTAGGATCATATCCTTAAGTGACCTTTGTTAAAAATACTTATGTTTCTCAGTGTTTCCCTTTCCCTTTCAGTTGTTAAAAAGCAACCCAAGTCTGCAAAGAGGCACATTTTACAGTTAGAAACACTAAAAGCACAGCATGGAAGAAAATACACTTTTATTTTTTTAAATTTAACAAACACTTATATTTAAGTGCTTTAAAATATCAATTTATTTAATCCTTATAATAACCCTATGAGGCCAAATATTGTTTTCCAATTTTACAGATGTGACTACATCTGTGAATAATGTATGATAATATTTGATATTCGATAATGTCAGAAGGGCGATGACAAAAAGTTTGAGTTCTGTATGCAGGTTTGGAAAAATAGCGGAAGTATTGAATATTCGCTTCTTTAAAGAGTTGCTACTTCTCTCTGTGGCTGTTTTCTGGGCTTAATTTCAAAGGTGTGTAAAATTCATATTTTGAGCAGCTTCTTGAGAATTCTGGTGGACAAGCTCCTGAAGTTAATTCTAAAGATGAACTTAGTGTATTAAGCTCTGCGCCAAGGTGAGTCACATTGTAGTGAAGCTCCAACATGGTTTCATTTTTATAGCTAGAGCAGCGAATTAAAGGAGATTTCCTTTGCTTTTGAGCCATTCTCCAATTTAATTGTTCACACTTATATAATAGGTGCTAGCATAACCTATTGGAAAGGATAGCAAAAAGCAATTGAGTCCTCTTTGTTCCTTAATGGACTGTGTGATTTTAGGAAAATCCTTTTCAGATTTTTGTTTTCTTTTAAGTAAAACAAGAATAATGACACTTTTATTTCCCGACCTACCTCCTAGGAGTAATCTATGATAAAAACTCAAAAGAGCTATTACTCCTGAGGAGAGGCGCCGTTGTGCACCCCCTTTTCTTCTGTTTTGAGCTTATGTTAGACTCCTGGTAATATCATCCACTATTCCTGCCTGAATGGCATTTGTGATTTTGATGGGCAAGGAATACTTGTGATGTTTGGCAAGCATCCTAGTACAAAATCCTTTGATAAAGGCAATATTTTAACACTTTTCAGACTGCAGGAGCCTTCTCCTTGAGATTGCACCTGCTTTGATGTAATGGGCATAGAGGTTAACTTCTTTATTTTCTTTTTACACATATAATTATTAAATGTCTACCAAAAATGAATGTATAGGAAATAATATGGGTCGACATGGAAGTCAATTTACAATCCCACCCCCCCCCCCTTTAGTTTTTGCTTTACCTTTTCTTGGCCCCAGCCCTCACAGACATTATTTAAATTAGATGAGATTCAGCCCAGCCGGCATGGATCAGTGGTTGAACGTGGACCTATGAACTAAGAGGTCATGGTTTGATTCCTAGTCAGGGCACATGCCCAGGTTGTGGGCTCCATTCGCAACCGGGCCCCTGCAGGAGGCACCGATCAATGATTCTCTCTCATCATTGATATTTCTCTCTCTCTCTCTCCCTCTCCCTTCCTCTCTGAAATAAATAAAAATATATTTTACATTAGATGAGATTCAGTTTCCTCACTTATTAAATGAAGCTACTAGTATCTCTTTTATGCTATGAAAATCATAAAAGCATTTTTTCCTTATTGATATTTAAAGATAAATGATGGTGATATTTAGAAATGAAACTAGTAAAATGGGTGATGGTAACCTATTCAAGTTTTGCATGAGCAATAATGCCATTAGTCCTTTTAATTTAAATGATGTTATAGTAAATTAACTATGTCTCATCTTCATTTTTTTGTTTTTGTTTTTGGAAAGCCAAGCTGTTAATGGGAAGTTACTTGTATCACAAAAACACTAATCCAGGTATTTTCTCTGGGCTTCCCAAAGTTGTAGTTAAGTTTGGATTCCTTTGCAGATTTCCTTCAGTGTCCTGCAACCATGGTATGGAAAATGCTCTTTTTCTTTACTGTGAGCCCAGGTCAAGATAACACCACACTCCTACTCAACTCCCCTTTTCCCTCTATTGATGTCTAAATTGAATTTATCATCCTTTCTCCAGAAAGCCTTCTTTTGAATTTCCTGTTTCTTACATATTGTAGGATGGAAACCTAGTCATCATGAAATCCTTCCCCATTACCTTGTTCTCTCTTCCTCTCCCCTTTACCCAGTGTAATCAATAAATCATCATGAACCACTGATTTCTTCTTTCTCCTATTACTTATATGTGCTCTCTTATATTTATTTTTCTTTTCAAATGTTGAATAAATATGAGGATTAATGTGTCAGTGAGTGAGGTGCTATGGAGCAGGAGAATTAAGGCCACAGAAATAACCATTGATAAAATAGCCTAAAGTTAGTGCTAATCATGACTGCAATGACACAAAAGCCAATACTTTCCTCTATGAAACAGACTTGAACAGTTTGGAGAGTAGCATGCTGTTCAAGCACTGACCAATTAACATGGAAATTAAAACAAGTCGTGGCTCTTAGTGTAAGCATTCACTAGTGTACCCATATCAAGCAATATGTAATATAGTATTCTAGTTAATAACAAACTTAATGACCACAATAAAATGCTAATTACAATAAAATAATAGTTTTTGGTTGTCTTGTGTGTGCATGTTGTATTGCATATTTGTATGTAGGCAGTGCTATTGTAAGATATACTATTATAGATATAAGAACAATAGCTAACACATATTAAACATTCTTTTAAATCATTTTTCAGTCAGACTCTTACTTAAATTTTATAATAGTTTCATGCAAGAGGTACTATTATTATGCTCATTTCACAGATGGACATGTCTGAAGCACAGAGCAGTGACTTGTCTAGAGTTGCAGAAATCTAGTAAGTTGCAGAGCTAGGATTCTAACTCATAAGGTCCAAATGAGAGTGTAAACTCTATTTCAACACATGTTCCTATTTTGCCTTATGAGAATTTTATCATGATCCTTTGTAAGCAGTCATACTATTTATAAATAGTCATACTATAAACCTTGTTAGGAAGAATCCCCAATAGGGCCTAAAATATAACTATATTATCAGGGTAGTAATACATAACTGACTAATTCATTTTTTCTGTTTATTGACACTTTCCACATTAAATTCAAACTATGTGTGCACAGGTTGATTAGAAGTCACTGTGTGGGAGATGGATGAATGGAAGAAGGAAGAGCAACCTGGTGTATGTAGAGGGATTTAGGAATTTGGGGAGGGTTAGAATTGGATTCCATCACAGAGTCTGCCTTGAGGTTAATCTTTCAGCAAGCCCAATGTAATCTGTGCTTGACTCTTATGTGGAAATTTGAAGAATGGTTTCCTACCCCACCAGAAAATCTATGGCATATTATGGCTGTTGTAGAACTTAAGTGTATATGTAGGGCAGTGGAGGCAATTCTCACTCATCCCCTAGGTGGCATCTGGCAATTACTGGAGAAATTGTTGATTGTTATGATTGGGGGAGGAGGTGCTACAGGCATCTATCAGGTAGAGGCCATGGATGCTCCAACCAGTAGGTTAGCTTGCTGCTGGGGTCGGGCCGATCAGGACTGAGCAAGACAGGCCAGACATGCCCTGGAGCCCTCCCACAGTCCCTTCCTGGCTGGCTAAACTCCCGCATTCCT
This sequence comes from Myotis myotis, assembly GCF_014108235.1. Taxonomy (NCBI): domain Eukaryota; kingdom Metazoa; phylum Chordata; class Mammalia; order Chiroptera; family Vespertilionidae; genus Myotis; species Myotis myotis. Next base: position 24,286,398 of record NW_023416357.1, on the reverse strand, counting down.
CCCTGGCCCTGATTGTACACTGGTGGGGTTCCTCGGCCTGGCCTGCACCCTCTCACAATCCGGGACCCCTTGGGGGATGTCAGAGAGCCAGTTTTGGCCTGATCCCGCAGGCCAGGCTGAGGGACCCCAATGGTACATGAATTCATGCACCGGGCCTCTAGTAATAGTATATGAATCTATCTATTTAAAACATTACTAGAGGCCTGGTGCATGAAATTCATGCATGGGTAGGGTCCCTAGGCCTGGCAGGTGATCAGGGTCAATTGGGGCCTTCCTTTGTTCTGTGCCACCCCCTGGTGGTCAGTGCAAGTGGTCAAGCTCCTGGTCAGTCGAACTCCCAAGGGGACAATTTGCATATTAGCCTTTTATTATATAGGATAATGATGAAATCAAGGGCACCAATTACATGAATGTATGGGTCAGCCACATTTGTTCAAGCAAAGATAACCACACTCTTTCCTTTGTTCCCAAATTCAATACATGTGAGCTCTCAGAAATGTGTACAATTTGATCACAAGGAGAACCAGATAAGATGGTGTGGATATTTCTGTGCGAACCTACTTTCTTAAATAGACAAATTAAAGCCCACATTATACTGGCTAATTACTCATATTCTACACTCAACAGAGAAGATTTCATTAGTAAACAAACAGGAAGTTCAGGTATTGACAACTGTTTCTTCCCTTTTGAAATAAAACTGGGAGATTGGGGGAGGTATTGACTTCAATAGGTGTATTTTTTAACAAAACTTTCCTAATCAGTGGAAAGTGGCCTCATGTGTATATTTCTTTTTAGAGAAAAGTTATCTATAAATTTGTTTATAAATACATTTTTAGTCATTATCTTCCTGGGATATTCTGCTGAAACCAAAGGAACAGGCAAAGCTGCAGAAGAAACAGAAAGAAAAAGAAAAAGGCAAATATTTCAGAAAGACAAATGCAAAGCAAACAATGAAACAAATGAGGTTACAGACAACGGCATGAATGTTAATGAGCATAATGCCATATAGTGGGAATCTGCTAATTGCATAGTTGAGGGAATTGAGAGGACATTTCCCTAACAGTTTGTTTTTGTTGTTTACAATTTTTTTAAAAAAAGATATTGCAGGATGGCCCGATTTAGTTCCAACATTGTATTATGCAGCTGCATCACAATTCCCTACTGAAGTTCTATGGAAGAGTTGAGCCTAATTTAGCACAGTTGGTTTTTTTGCACGATACCATCAAGATCAGTAAATGAATACCCAAAGCATGTGTGAAAGGCTGAGAAGTTATTGCAGTTTTGCAACCAAGAACTAACGAGACTTTGCAGGTTCACTAATTTGTGAGAAGGGGAAAAAACACCATATACAACAACAACAAACCCACATAAGGGTTGGTTAACTTTGGACATTTGCCTTTAACTTCAAAATGTAATTCCAATACATTTTTATTCATAATGATGAAATAGAGAACTTTATAATTTTATCTTTTTATGCAAGTATAGTTGACATACAGCATTCGATTAGTTTCAGGTGTACATCAGTATTTATATACCTTACGATGTATTCATCATGAAAGCTTTATAGTTTTTAATCAAGGGAATGGGTCACTTCAGAAGTCTTGTTTGTTTTTATGGTATCTTGAGAAGGAAGACATCCTGGCACTCTTAAGATATAGCTAATATGACACATCATGGAGCTAGACTTATGTCAGACATTCAGTCCCCAAACTATGTATATACTTACATCTAAATTCTTTCAATTTCAGAAGAGATTTTCATGGGAAAAGACTTATGCCAACAATCTGCTCAACATAAACTCTTTTCACAGGGAGGAAGAATGATATTTGTTTATGTACTTATTCACTTATCCCTTCCCCAAGATTTATAGAATGTCTATCATGAACAATATGGAGTCTCTTTTATTTGGGGTTCATAGTCAAATTAAAAAGACAGACATGAAACTAATGAACAATCATACAATTTGGTAAGAACTAAAATAATTATGGGTCTATGGAAAATAGCGTGCCTAAGAGAGAATGAACTCTGCCTACACGAATGGGGAGATTTTAGGGAAGTATTCACATGAAAGGAAGGGATGGGAAGACCTATAAAAGATTAGCAAAATTTCTTTAGACAGAAGATAGGTATGTGCCATTGAATGGCGATTCACCCACGTGTCAGATACTAGCTAACTTAAAAAAGATGAGCTTTAAACACCCGTGAGTATTCTTGCCCGTTACTCTGGAATTCATCACCATTTCTGAACCTTAACATTGCCAGAATACACTATTCTCACTATCTTACCCTGGCATTAGTATTAGACTTGATGTTACTTATGTGGGCTCTGTCTTTTGATTCCATGAACACCTAACCACTGTCAGTAATTAATTTGGTTACCATAAAGGTCGGACACCCTTGGTCCTCCTGAGAAGAGAAAGATTCAAGGAAAAATTATGTATATGCAAAGGCACTGAGGCATGGTGAATTGTTAGTGTTTCCAGGAATGTAGTTCTTTTTGTCTGGAGCACAGACATGTGTAGGTCAGATGAAACTGGAGACAGAAAATTGTTTTTTCTACAGATTTAATAAAATAATTTGGAAGGTGGGGATCCACTGAATGACTTTAGGATAAAATGAATTAGGTTTATATATCATAAAAATGACACAATAGACAAATAGGATAGAATAGGGGTTGGTATAAGCTTTAAAAGTCAAATCAAGAGGTGGGGATGGGTTTCAAGAGTTTTTTAAGAAGTATTATCTCAGGACTTGATTTCTTTTCTGACTCATTCATTGAGCTTCTATCTTATACTCATGATAGCAATGAGTGGAGGATGATTGCCAGATTTTTCATTTGAGGTAAAGAATGGGCTGCCTTGATTTTATATACACACTGTATAGACCCATTCACCACGTTACCACAAATTTATCAGTGTTTACTTGTCCAGATTTCCCAAGAGACTGTGAGCATCTTCATCTTAAATATTTTTGTTAGCTCATCCATCTTTGTGTAGTCTGTCCTTCCTCCCGTCTTTCCTCCCTCCCTCCCTCCCTCCCTCCCTCCCTCCCTCCCTCCCTCCCTCCCTCCCTCCCTCCCTTCCTTCCTTCCTTCCTTCCTTCCTTCCTTCCTTCCTTCCTTCCTTCCTTCCTTCCATTCTTCCCTACTTCCTCTTTCTTTGATCTTTATGTCTTTCACTTGTACTTAACTATAGTGGCATACAAGTATAACATATTCTTAAAAGAATGTTTTACAAACAGCATGTTTTTAAAATTAAATTTCTTGGGGTAACAATGGTTAATGACTATATAACTTTCCAGTGTACAACTTCATAGTATGGCAACTGTAATACTATATGAGGTGCACCTATACTCGACTACATGCTCACCGTCTGAAGTCCAGTCTACTGTCCAGCATCATTTATTGAGGTTTGCTGCCTAGATAAAGAGAGAACAAGTTCTTAGCATGACAGCGAGTAGAGGGATTATAGAATCTGGTATAGAGGTTTTGGAATTACTAATATAGTCTTTGATTATACTTGGAATTATCCAGAGGGAAATTATATCAAGGGACTATAGAAACAATTGTCAATGATTGTGGATGTTGTGGCATGTGCCATGCTAAGTGCCTTACATGCACCGACTAATTTAATCATCTCACAATTTAATGTGTAGTTGTTCTTATTGATGCCATTTTAGAGATGAGAAAACAAAGAGATCCATGGAAAGAATCTTGGGAAGCAACAGATTTTCCGAAGTGGGTGTAGGGTTAGGGATAAGCGAACGTGATAGAAATGAGATGGACAGAGTTAGGAGGAAAATCTCTGGAAAGAGGAGCAGGACCAACGGCAGGGCCCTAAGGAGCAACCATGTCTGTGGGACAGGCATGGAGAGGGGTCAGGTGGGGCACTGAGAAGTGGTCAGAGGTTTAGAAGGAGAACCGGAAGAAACAAGAAAGAATTTTGAAAAGAAAAGGGTGAGTTGGTAGGCGATGCCTCAGACTGTGAGAGGTCAAGTTATTTGGGGATGAAAGGAGCCTTGAATTTGGCCATTAGGAGCTTGTTCTGTGCGCTGTTAGCAGGGTGGTAGAGGGATGTGGGAGTAGTGAGTAGCTGTCTGAAGGGAGGCAACACTGAGGAGCTCAGTGGTGAGCAGGAGATGCATAGGTCTCTAACCAGAAGAGAAAGAGATTAGAGGCTCTTTTTTTTCTTTAGAAAAGGGATATATTATTTTGTTTATATATAAAGGTTGAGGGGAAGGAGCCACCAAGGGTGGTGAAGATACAGAAGACAGTCATAATTGACAGAATAATATCTTAGAAAGTGTTGGAGGAGATGGGTCAAAACTATAAAGGATAGAAGAAAGGACACTTCCTTCCCTTGTTCCTGGAGTTCAAAGCAGGTTTGAAACACTGGGTAGCATGGGGGAGAGAAAATGTGAAGAGAGAGCGAGGAGGTTGGGGAAGTTTGGTATAGAAAAGCTTTTCGTACTATTCCTCATGCAGAACTGGGGCAGGCTGTAAAGTTTTATATATTTTTTTCATAAAGACAAATAAATGTAGTACATCTGCATAATATGAGTTTGTACTAAAATGAGCCTCACTATGGTGCCTTTTTCAAAATTAACAGATAGAGGCATAAAGTGTTACAGAAAGTAGTTTCATTTAATTTACTGTATTTCATTTGTTTAACATGGCATTTGCCACTGATGTTCCTTTTGCTATGATAACCATCTACAAATTACTGTGCTTTCTTCTTCAGAAATTCACTCTTTTTGAGAAGAAAAGGATTAGCATGTTTTATTAGACTTTTATTTTTAAAAATGCATATTTGTGAACATAGAACATACAAATCTATATATTTCTTAGCACCATTCATACATCCATATATTATTGATTGAGTCAAATTAAACAACAACAGAAAAGCAAATAAAGGCAAAAGGGATAGTGTATATAGTAGCTTCTGCGTAAAATTCAATAGAAAATGAAAGAGGTTAGATTCTTGTATTGTATAATGGGTTCATTTTAACTATTTTTCCCCCCTAGGAGAGGAGGCTTGGCTATATTAAAACCATTTGGTAGCATGTCTCAATGACATTTGAAAGAAATGCAATTCCTAAACATGAGGATGAGGAGAAAAAGAAATATTTTTTCCCCTTAAAAATGTTCATTTTTCTAATATCTTATTCAACTCTAAAAGTAAGGTATTTTGACATATAGCATGCCATTTAGCATGCCAGTAGAAGTTGTCTACATATATATTCCAGTTAAAAATTTGTTATTCATTATTGCTCATTTTCTGGCTAGAATGTCAAACCAAGATATGTTTAAATGAAGCAAAAAGAAATTTCTCTATTATCTGGATCCAATAAACAAGTATTTTGATAAAGAACTGAATATTTCCATCTGATGGTTTATTATGGGAAAAGTAGGGCTATTTAAATGAGTCTGATCTTATTTGCTTCCAATTTGGTCAAAACAAACGAACAAACAAAGAAACAAGTGTCTTATGTTCTGTTTTCCATCTGGATGTTTCTAAGACGCGCTGTCAATGGGAGTAGGTCCTCCTCAATGTTATCTCAGAAACTTAACACCCAGATCAGGTCTTAAGAGAAGGAGGATGACTACCTGTGTTTGCTCAAAATTATGTACCAGACACCAATGTGTCACTGACTAAACTGTCTTACTCTGGAATAGGCACTGCTTCCATGATTTAAATAGGGAAGTTTTTGAGGGGTCACATATTAAGTGATTGTTTCCTTTAGAAATCAATTTATAAGAAATTAATTCTCACTGATAGGGCAGAGAAGAGGCATCAAGGGAGTAGTGTGGCTAGTCAGGGATGAGAAAGAGTTGCCTAAAAAGTCGGCAGAATCTCCAGAAAGTGAAGCTAGGGAAGTATCAGAAAAACCTTTGCTGGCTTCTTCATTTTGCATGTGGCCAATAGCACTCTTGTCTTGAGGAATCCTTTGGACACTGGGCTTTTTATGTGGAAGTGCTATTAATGGATTCCAAGCAGCACATCAAAGGCTTTTCATTTCTGTTAGAGTCTGTTTTTCAGCTAAATTCATCCAAACAGAATTTCTTGGCCTGCTCATGTAAATAACATATCTGGAATGCCTGAACATGCTGCAATTTATTTCTCTTCCCCAGATTTATGGAAAGTTTGTAATGGCCAAATTCTTCCCTTGCAATGTGGAAGAGCACAATTTGGTTTTACGGATGTTTCTCACATATACCAGATATGGTATGGTTTTTCAGAAAGTATTTAATTTAGTTGTTCCCTTAAATCTCTGGGCTAAAGAAGTGGAGTCAATAATCATGACATTTTCATTACAATATATATAGGATATAATACACTCAAAATAATGTAAGGGCTTTTTTTTTTTATATATATATAGCGTTCTATGAATCAGTTACCTAAATCTTATGAAACATCTAAAGATCTTTGCTTAAATTTATTTGGCGAAAACACTGATAGTAGAGAACTACTTGTGACTAGTCACATATCAGAGACATACCTTATTTGTATATAAATCATTATTGTGTCCGATATTAGGCAATTGGGAACTGAGTTTCAGATGCTTACAAATTTTGGCTATTAATCACTTTTCTTCTAGTAAATTAATAATATTTACTAATATTACCAAAATTAATATTAGATAACAACTTTAAATTTCCCCACACCATACAGGAGTGTATCTAATTATCTAATAGTCTTAGGAAGGAAACGTCAGATCACTTTCTTCTTAGAGATGAGAAACGAGGTCAGAGATGACGAACAATTGACTGGAGGCCTCACAGCCAGTTTATGGCAGAATTAAGATCCAATTCAGGACCTCAAACTCCAGATCCAGTGCCCCTGCTACCAAAGGCAAACAAAACAGCCTATCTATGTATGTTCTGCAATGTACAGGAAAACCGAAAAACACCACTGGGGGACTCTTCGAAGCAGAAAAAAGAAACAGCTTTAGACTCTCAACTTATAGAAAATCCTGAGTCTGGTTTATGCAGAAGGAGTTCCATGAGTGACCTTCCAAGTTACAGTTTTTTCTATTGACATTGTCAATAGAAAGTTATTGGCTAGCAAGAAAAACATTGTCCTATGCTTACCCAATTGTCATATAAAGGGTCAAGGATATAGAATTTTTTTTAAATGTAGGAAATATTTCTTCCACCTTTTTTGGGAGGGGGGCATCACTATTTTTTCTTTCTGTGACCCTTAGACAAATTCCGATGGAAGCTCTGAAGGTAGTTTAAAGTGTAGAATTGATTGACTGAGATAGGCTCCTCTGTCAGAGGGAATTAAGGCATCTGTATTTCTATGACTACATAATACAGGGTTTGGAGGCATAGATTCTGGATTCAGGCTGCCGAGGTTAACATGGCTATGGCACTGATTAGGTGTGTATCCTTGGGAAAGACACTTAAGCACACTATGACCAAGTCTCTCACCTTTTTAATGGCATCTTAACAGTACCTATCTCATGTTATCATGAGGATTAAAGTGGTTCATATCTATAAAGTATTTAAAACATTGCCTGGAATATATATAGAAAATTTGAAAAATAAAAATAAATTAATTACATGGTCCTCAAATATTAACTGTTTCTACCTACTGAAAATTACAGGTAGAAAGCCTCTGCTGTAAGTGGCAAAGAAAAGTGAAAATACATAAATTTAAAAAGTAAAATAAACATGATTTCAATCCAACCTTAATGCATTATATCTAAATATATAAAAGCCTAAGGGACCATCCGACCAGTAGCTATCATGCTCACTGATCACCAGGGGGCAGATGCTCAACACAGGAACTGCCAAACTGCGGTGACTTGGCAGCTGTGGTTCTCTGGTGATGCATCCGGAACCAAAGAGGAGGGAGACTGATTCCGAGGTGCATCACCTGAGGACTTCCCTCTCGCAATCTGGGACCCCTCGAGGGACCCCCCCACTGGTGCACAAATCCGTGCACCGGGCCTCTAGTTTACATATAATTATGTATTTCACTTTATTGGATATTAGTTGTTTTGCTACCTACATAATACCTTTCCTTATGCAATTATCATTTCTTTCTTCACTCAGACAATATGGTTTCTAATTCAGTTTCCATTTCCTTACCAGACCCAGCCACTGACCACACTTGATTAGTTTGGTGGTGGTGGTAGGTGCAGGGTGCTCTTATTTATTCATGGCTAATCAGAAGCTTTAAAGGAATTTTTTAAAGAGAGAAAATATGGTAAATGTGAGGTTTATGTCTAAGAAAACAGTCTGTGGTGAGAGACAAGGAAGGCAAAATACAAAGGCAAGTAGAGGTAAGAGACAGAGAGATATGAAGACGCTATCAGAAAAAAAAATGATTTAAAAATTATCTAATTCTTCACTTTCTGAAGTTCTTTGAATATCAGTCCAGGGTGAACACTGTTGATGATTTGCAACACTTGGCACCTGTGTGATCTTGAACAAGTTACTTAAAATTCTGGGACATAGGGCTAACAAGTGCCGATTAAATAGGCTAAGCGTACACAACTGGCAGCTGTTATTCTATGGCTTATCATCAGATGGATTTAATGATAAAGCTAGTCTTAACTTTATTTTATTTTATTTTTTAAAAAAATATATTTTATTGATTTTTTTTTCTTACAGAGAGGAAGGGAGAGGGATAGAGAGTTAGAAACATGGATGAGAGAGAAACATTGATCAGCTGCCTCCTGCACACCCCCTACTGGGGATGTGCCCGCAACCAAGGTACATGCCCTTTATTGGAATCAAACCTGGGACCCTTCAGTCCGCAGGCCAGCGCTCTATCCACTGAGCCAAACCGGTTAGGGCTTGTCTTAACTTTAATTTGGTCTTTTGTTTTCCTCATAGATGATTTAGAAAGACAGTTTTCTATGTCCTCATTGTTTTAATGAACAACAGCACGTCCTGCTTGCAGGGAGTGGTAAACATAGATGAAATTGATGTATTTTTAAAATCAGAGCAGCGTAGGCTTAGTCAACTTAAGTCTCAATGTTTAAATATATCTTATTTCTACAGTAGCATTCTGAAATAGACATGCTTGCACAAAACCAGTGCCCAATAATTGTGAACCTACTCTTTTTTGCAGTATAAGATGCTTCTTCTTTTAAATATTATAGGAAGACTTGCAAATGACACAGTTCATTTCTATAACTTCAATTCAAAAGAAATATAATTACGAGTCCTCTTATATTCCCTTTACCCTTCAAGCATAATCCTTGATTTGGAGAACAGTACAAAAATATGTAAGTTACATTTATAATGTTTATGCAGAAATGATAATGACTCTAACTTCATCAGCTTGTCATCACAAAATTGCTATGACAAATCGAGTAGATGTTATCTTTATGTGATAGTAGTAAATGGAGGAAACATGGCCAGTGAGAAATGAAGGCTGTTTCTTCCTGGAGTGTGTGGTCACTGGGAGTTCCAGTGTTGCTCAGCTGGACCTCTAGACAGTGCTTGGTGTGTGACTGGAATAGACTCATGGGGACAGAAATTAAGGACTGGGCTATTGTTGCCCTGCACGACTGTATTCTTAAAGTGTGGGACACAGAATTTCTTGGCAGGGAGAACCTCAATTCATTCCTTACCCATATATGTAGGGCCAATCATTTTTAAATTGGGGTTCCAAATGTTTAAAAAAAGCATTTTTACTATAGAACATTTGGGTTAAACAGAAAAAATATATAAAAAGGAGAAAACCATACCTTCATTCCACTATCTAGAAACAATCACTATTAATATATTTCTGTGTCTGGATTTGCATATGTGAGATCTTTCTCTGTAATCAATTTTATCTTCTGTCATCTTCACCTACTGTTGTAGTGTAAGCATTTCTTTCTCATCATTGAAAATCTGTTGGAAGCATAATATTTAAAAGCTTGCTTAATGTTTCCTGTAATATAATGTAGTTAATCCTTATATTATTGCCTGTGTATGTGTATATGTATATTATCCTCATTTGAGGATATGTTTTATAACATCATTGTGAGAGAGAAATATTGATTGGTTGACTCCTGTATTCATCCCCACTGGGGATCAAACCCGCAACCTAGGTATGTGCCCTGACCAGGAATTGAACCTGCAACCTTTTGGTATAGGACAATGCCTAACCACTGAACCACCAGCCAGGGCTATCTGTATATTCCTTTTAGGTTCAAAATTGTAAATAATGCTGTAATGAATACTTTTGTTTTCCGTATGAGAAAAACATAATGAAACCAAGGAGATCTTTGAGAGATCAAACCTTCATTCCATCCTACTCTAACATGCATGGAGGGTCTTTTTAAAAAAAAACAACTGTCATATTTATGTACTAATTTATTTTTCATGGATATTTTGGGGTGGCGTGTGATAAAATAGCGAGTGCAGCTTCTCTGTGGAGTGCTCTGCTGCATGGGGTCAGGGAATGGGATTTAGTAGCTGTCTCTCGCAACTCCACACCTTGATTCTAGAAGTGATTTTAACTTTTGTTATCCATTGCTTGGGTGGGATCTTCCTATTGAAAACTAGGGTTGTACTTGTGTACACCATATTGGGCTGTCCTCCCACCTTCACTGGACTGTTTTCCTTGATCCTATTAGGCATGAGAGCTCCCCATCTTTTACATGTTCCGATGAACTCAAATGAAGAAAACTTAGCAAACACTAAGGATGGACAGAGGCTTTTATTTTTTTGACCACATCATATTTTAATCATATCGTAGCTATTAGCTCCTCTCCTTTGGTATTTTGTTGCAATATTCTGAAGGTAGTGAAAATTATACACTCCCCTGACTCCAGGCATTGTTTTACATTTTATTATAGTTTTCCCTGAGCCTAACTGCCACATGGTTTGTTTTTTTAAAAAGTGACTGAGAAAAGTAAGATGAATGGAGGGACTTTCAGTCTAAAGTTCTTTTTAGACGTATGACATAAAACCACAGAAATTCATATTCTTCTACCCCCCCTCCCCGCTTCTCTCTCTCATTACTGTTCGTGTGGAACTAGAATTATGTTTTGAAGAAAACCTTTGTTGTTTCTGAGAAAAGTGAGGTTGGTTAGGCAACTCAGATTTCACAAGAGAATATGAAGAGAGGCTTAACTCACACTGGCTCTCCATGTACCTGTCAGCCGAAAATAGCTGAATTCTAGGTAGTCTAGGTACTTAACAGTGAGTATACATCCAAACTCCCAACCTCTCAATATTTTTCAAAAGCTTGGCAGAGAAAAACAACTGCTTATGGACGAATGCCTGGAAGAAAAACCATAAATTCATTTCTGTGAATCTGTGATTCCCAATGGATGTGGGGAAGGGAGAGGGGGAGGCCTGATGTTCTTTCCTTAGAGGGGAGCTGTTCCCCAGACGAGGATGATTTTGTGGGGATTCACTTTACTGATATCCACTGCTCCCCTCAGTGTTGATGTAGAAAAAATCATAGAATCATTACTTGAGCAATGCCAAAGTAGGAGTGAACAAACTAGAGACCTCTTTTCAAACCCAGCTTAGAGACAAGTTCTCTCTGGCTTATATATACATATATACATATACACATTAGAATAGGAAATATAAAGTTTGCATAAAATCTGGATTTCCTTGGAAACAGTAAAAAACGTAGCAATATTAGGCACATATCCCTGCCTGGTAACACATGCCTGGAACTGAAAAATGCTTCCTTCTTTGATCACTGTCCTTATTACTTCTTTTCTCACACCTGGCTCATATCACAGATGGAGGTTCCCTGTCTGGTCCCTGCAGGCGCTCGAGTTGATGACCTATGAGTAACAGTGAGATTAAGGCAAAGGAACAAAGAGCTAGGTAGTGGGGCCACATCATTTTGCTTTCTAGAATGATGTTTTGAAGAAGACCTTTTTTCTGGACTTGTGTTTTAGTCTGAGGCCGTAGGCGTAATGACATAAGGAAATGACCATATCTAACGGATTTTTAAGTTTACTATAAGAATATTTTTTCATTATTTTGGGGATTTTATAAGCACAGTGGTTCAAAGGATGGGCTTTGGAATCTGACTGGAATCCAGTTCCTACTCCTGCATTGCCTGGCCAAAAATCTCTTTAGCCTGGCATTTGATCTAGCTTTGATGCAGTTTCCTCTTTTGTAAAATGGATATAGCAGTAGTGGCAGCACTTATTTGGCATTTTTGTTAAGATCAAATACATTAATTTATGTAAAGTGTTTAGAACAGTGCTTAGCATAGACAAATATTTGATAAATGATGCTACTACTGATATTATTACATCCTGGCTCAGAATTAGGAATAGTTGCTCCTGATACTTCATTTTTTCTACTTTATGGAGAACCTAAAACTTATAATGAATCATTTTTGTGCCTTCTTATTGGCTGCTGGAAAGTTTTATGTAAAATTTGATACAATTTAGTAAATATATCACCATCTATCTTTTATCGCGCACCCATCTTATTTTCCTACTCTGCGTTTTCCTCCGTATAATTCTTAATTATTCTTGATCATTCCTATTTTTCTGTATTATGTGCACCTTCGCAAATCAGCTTAATTCTCTTTTGAAACAATACAGGTGCTAAAAATAAATCAAAAGCAAACAAACACATGTGAGCTCTCCTCAATGGACAAGTATGACCAGCAAAACTAATTATTTCCCAGCATAAATTCTATGTGAAGTTTGCTTTTTTGCTGACACTCTGAGCTTCCACTTATTTTCAGCTCTGTCTTTTAGCTTTAGGGATAAACTGATCCAGTCATCTTTGATAGTAGCACTCCAGCAAGTTCTTGCAGTCACGTTATTTCCCACATGTCTTCAAACATATTGCATTGCTGCAAATTGATTTTTAGCTTGTCTTTAAATCTAACATCTGAGCTTCCTATGCCCAGTTGGCCTTGTATAGGTCACCAAAGGCAACTGTTTGTGTATTTAAATTTGCTATGTGAATGATACTAAGGGTAACCACACATTCTTTATGTCTTGTGTAAAATAGGCTCTGAAACTGATGTAAAGAAACCTATCTGGAAAATGGCCAGTCTCCTAGAGTTTACTCCCAAGAGACTTAATAGAGTGACTGGAGAGTTTTACTCAAATAATTTGATACCATGAGTGTGAGAACATTTTCTGATCATCTACCCTGAGTCTGATAGAATTAGCTGGGTTTTATTTCTCTCTTTTTAATTTGATGGTAAATAAATGAGGTAATTTTTTTTAGGATCATATCGGCCATTTCAAATCAGAGAAACAGAAACCACTCCAAATGGGGAATTGGTTGCCAAAGTGAAAGGTGGGCAGCAGAAGCAAAGTGGATACAGTGGTGGTATCCACAGCCTATGAGTCTGTACTCACTACATACATTGCTAGCCCTTGCTTGAGTAGGAAACAGAGAGCCCACACTCTCACTAGTGCTTTTCCTGTGTTTCTTCCCTCTTTTCTCCTCCTAATTACATGCAAGCACTTCCCATTGGCAGAACTTGACAGGAATGCAGCTGGCAAGGGGTCCTGGGAAGTATCCAGGGGTGGGCAAACTTTTTGACTCAAGGGCCACAATGGGTTCTTAAACTGGACCGGAGGGCCGGAACAAAAGCATGGATGGAGTGTTTGTGTGAACTAATATAAATTCAAAGTAAACATCATTACATACAAGGGTACGGTCTTTTTTTTTTTTTTAGTTTTATTCATTTCAAACGGGCTGGATCCGGCCCGCGGTCCGTAGTTTGCCCACGGCTGGTTTAGACACTGGCCATCTCAGGTAGAATACAGAGGACATATTTAACACCATGTAGTTCTAGCCTCAACCTTTTTATGACACTGAGCCACTTTGTTCCTCTGTTTCTTTCATGTGAGTTTTACTCAAATCATTTGGTACAATGAGTATGAGAACATTTTCTGATCATCCACCCTGACGTATTCATGTACATATTCTAACTTGAAAACATTTTGAGCTACATGACAATATTTCTAACTATAGGACTGTCAGTTATGTCAGAAAAACAAGAGTGTAACTAGAAATATTTTAGGTTATTTTATTGTCAGTTGCATGTTTTTTGTTGAATCCTTAAAATGTACATTTTTTGTTGGGGGAAAGTACTCAATGCACTTCTCTATTGTTTTAGCTACCTGGATTCCATATTTCCTTGTAGAGATCAAAATACTTAAAATCTTCATTCCGAATATTTTCTCGGCCTAATTTGTTTGGATTTGGTTTTAATGTTGGTTTCCTGATTTTCATAAACTTGCATTTGTTTTTAACTGTCCTGTGTCAAAATATAGTTTTGAACATTCGGCTCTTACATTAAAATTATGGTTGACAACTTTTGTCTTGAGTGCCAAAAAACATTCAAATGAATTAGGGGTTTTTTAAATGGATCAAAAAATGCATCCAGAGAGACTGAGGCATTCAAGTAGCAGAGACAGAATTGCTCAGAGCCACGTCAGTGTAAGTGGGTTAGCAAGTCAACAGGATCTGAGTGGGAGGCCTCATCTCTCCCCACAGCCCTGTGTCTTTGGAAAGTTTTATTTATTTATTTTTTTTTTTTTGTCATTTTGGCAATGGTTGACAGGACTAAGTTGAGCCCTGACATGTGCTGTGACTTCTGTAAGTGTTTCTGACATAAGTGGCATAGTCCTGGAGGCTTTTGACAAGTTTGTCAACCTAATGAATGGGCAACTAAGCCTTAAAACCAGGTAAAAGTCATGTAAGTTGTTCAATAGAGGATGCAAAATCCAGGTAACCAAATAATAGTTTCAAAGTTATTCTGCTTGCTTGCTTGCTGGTGAGACTTTAACAGATCAAAAGAAAATAATGATCTTTGAAATAACTATTCATTTTTTTTTTGAGGGGGGGGAGTTAAAATTTCTTTTTTTTGTTTGTTTTTTAAATTTTGTTTTATTGCTTAAAATATTACAAAGAGTAGTACATATGTCTCCTTTTTATTTTCCCCCTTGACCTTCCCCAGGCCTCCCCTACCCCCCAGTGTCTTGTTTCCATTGGTTATGCTTATATGCATGCATACAAATCCTTTTTGGTTGATCTCTTACCCACACCCCCCCCCCCCAACCCTCCCCGGCCTTCCTGCTATAGTTTGACATTCTTAACAGTATAATGTAGTGTATGCCTTAGAAGAAAGTACCGTTGTCTAAATTTATTTGTAACACTTACCTTCTCATTTTTATCATTTCCTTTATGTATTCTATACCTAGAATGCTTGATGCTTTAGGCCTCTGATAAATTTTGGCTGTACCCAAAAGGGTAGGTTACTGTGGTTGATGTTTCCCAGAAAATGGGACAGTGCCCACTAAATAGCTTGGCTGCAGCGAGGATTACCCAGAGTAATTACAATTGTTTCAGGCACAGCTTTCTATATAGAAATCACCAGGGCCTCTGACTCTCAAGTGTCACTCTATTTGAGCAGAATCATAATTAACAATAGCATTTGGACTAAAGTTTGAGAGTTAGAAACTAAGAAATGATAATTGTCTGTCTGCAAATTATTAAGCAAAATAAAATCTCTAATCCTTTCATAGAACTTACAGTTTAACAAAATAATAGATGTACAAATAAACATAATAGATGTATGCACAGTCTCTGGTCTACTCATGTTTTAAGTGAGTCAATAGGAGTTTTATATAACTTCTATTTTTTTAAGATTTTACCATTTACAATATTAGTAATCATATT
This sequence comes from Myotis myotis, assembly GCF_014108235.1. NCBI lineage: Eukaryota > Metazoa > Chordata > Mammalia > Chiroptera > Vespertilionidae > Myotis > Myotis myotis. Next base: position 24,270,764 of record NW_023416357.1, on the reverse strand, counting down.
CTAGAACCTTTTAGAGGAGTTGATTACTTATGAGTACTTACTCTTATTTTCATAAAAATAGCTAATAAGATATTTGTATTGAGTACAATCAGTATTTCTTATCTATACTTTTAAATGCCATGTAACATGAGCTGTTTCCAATATGGGTTTTTTTCCCCTTTCATTTGAATAGTTTAAAGCACATATTGCTTGCAGTTCCAGCCTCAGAAGTGTGCTTTTTGGGTGAAAGTTAACAATTGCTATAAAAAGTAATGATAATTATTTCACATAACAAGTGACCTTGAGGTCTATAGCTTTAGGGATGGCTCAACAATCACATCACTGATCTAGAATTTCTTTCATTCCTCAGTGTGTTGACTTTTCCTCCTCTGGCTCCTTGTGTCATGGCACCACATGCTGATATAGCTCTGGCCTCAGGTCTTCACACAGCAGCATCCCCAATAGGGAAGGAGGGAAGGGGAAACCAGGTTTTCTTTGTCAAATAGATCTAGTGTTCATCAGCCAAGAATCTTTGATTATTTTGGCATTAAATTTTGATTAAATTGACTAAATACAATGTATTTTGGTTTATATTAAATGGAGTCCATTAGATATGGGCTGTCCAAGATTGTGTGTGTGTGTGTGTGTGTGTGTGTGTGTGTGTGTGTGTGTGTGATGCAAAGCCTGCCTGTTCCTCACCAAATACCTGGGTGTGATGTGAGAGGAAAGAGAACCAAGATTCGTTTATGCAGTCCATGCTGGGGATAATGGGCTGAAAAACCATCCTATTCTTTCCTCCAAATACAGCCCCTATTTCTAGGACACAGGAGTAAGATAAAACTAGTATTTATCCATACATCTTTGCTCTCACTCATTCACCTTAAACAGATCAATCTGTTGTTGAGTACTAGAGACATTTCTGCCCAAATGTCTTTCTCCTCTTACCATGCCACAATGTCAAGCTGCCACAGTGTCTTGCTGGGCCACTCCCAGTCTCTATATGGTCTTCCCAGAGATACTCTACCCCCACTCCGATTTATTCTCCACTTTGCAGTCAGAGTGATAGGCTCAAAATGCTTAGTAAACTTCAGTAGAAGCCATTGCTCCTAGAATAAATAGAAGAATCTTAATAGCCATTTGTAAGTCTTGCCATGTACTAGCTCACCCTTATTTCTCCATCTGCACAGGACACCCTATTTGTTTTCTCAACTCCCTCAGGTGCTCTCAGTTCCTTCCTATCAGGGAACTTCGGCATATAGCTCCCTCTACCTGCAATTTCCTTTGCCTGTCCTATCTCCCTCTGCTCCGATATGCTATTCTTTGTTCTTTAGATTCAGAGGAAAACCTTTTCTGACCCTGAGGCACCCTGTTTTCTCAACACATCTCCTTTATATCATTTACAGTACACTTTTGTGAGTGTGATCAGTATCTGTCTTTCCCCACAGATAGATGCTGAGAAGCTTCATTGAAGACTGAGCTATATCTATTTTTAAAAATTCATCTTTGTTCTGATAATGCTTAACATGATACATGACACATAATACTAGTAAGTGCTCAGTATGTGGTGTTGACTGATTGTATCAATAAGTGAACAAAAAAATAGTATTCATTGTGTTAGCAGATCTCTGCATCACTGATGAGTTTCAATTGTTGAGTGTAAGTAGTTGATGTGGGCCATTTTGGGACCTCTGCATGAGAAAATCCATTAGAATGTTGCCTTCAGAAAAAGCCTCATATATGTTTTATATGCTATACATATGACTGTTTAAGTCAGAGAACTTCTAAATGTAGAGATGAGTTTTCTCAACAAAATTGGAACCAAAAAACTGTATGAATTTGGAGTTCAGATATCAGGTACTATTGAAATAGTGAAAAATTTTAGGCCTTGACATGGGTTTATGTTTGGAGAGATCCAAGTGTCATTTTGGAGTAAAGTCTCTTGAATAGCATGCTGTTCACAATAAACAATTAAAAAGGTTTAAGTTTTATGGCTACAAGGTTCCAGGGATTTCTTCCCCAACATTCCTTTTCAATTGTCCTCTTTTTCTGAAATACTTATTATCTTTGCTCTTGGCAATTCAATAAAAGTAAGGGACAGTTGTTAAGCCAATGCTGTGTGTCAATTTGTTAATTCCATCAATAGTTATTGATTGCCTCCTACTTGAAAACCATAAAGTTATATTTTCCTTGTCAGAAATTTGTCTATGAAAATGACACAGTTTCTGATTTCAAGTAAAAACAGTGTGGACAAGAAATTTTAAACAGAGCATGATAAGTACAAGTACTTTGTTAGAAGTAAGCAGAGTGGATGATGAGAAATTTACAGTGAATGTCCCTAACTCAATTTCTGTAAAGGCAAGGGAGAGGAGAATTAAGGGAGGGCTTCCAGGAAGAAATAACATTTGTTCTGATTCTGACAGGCAAGTTCAACTAAATGTTTATTAATTAATACAGGCCTGGCACATGGAATTCATGCACTGGGTGGTGGTGGGGGGGGTCCCTCAGCCTGACCTGCACCCTCTTGCAGTCCGGGACCCCTTGCTCCTTACTGCTGCTGCGGAGGCAGGAGAGGCTCCCGTCACCTCTGCTGCGCTCGCCAGCTGAGAACCCGGCTTCTGGCTGAGCGGTGCTCCCCCTGCATTGAGCATCTTCCCTCTGGTTGTAAGTGCACATCATAGTGACCGGTCATTCTGGTTGTTCTACCATAACGGTCGCTTAGGCTTTTATTATATAGATGATGCCAATTTTCATATTGTATATAAGTATTTAAGTAGCATTGTCATTTTCTCCCCAATTTTTATAATTTTTCCCCTCTTACCTATACACTGGAGCCTTCTTGAGAATGGGAAATATGTTTTATATTTTAGGTATGTAGTGAATTTTATAGAATTTTTATACTTTCCTTTTTGGAATCTCTACTGAAAGCATTGTGAATGTTTGTGTTACTTCACATATAACTCTTGAATATAGATAACTACACTTTTTCTGGTCGTAAAATATGGGTATTTGCACAGACTCATAAGATTCTTAAAATACGCTTAATGGAGTCTGTCTTCAGAAAGAATGAATGATGGGCATTTAGTAAATGCCCTCAGATGGTGATCAGTCTATTTTTCCTTTTCTTTACCCTTTTTTTAAATATGTCTCTCCTTTTACTCTCAAACCCATTGAGGAACATTTCAAGAAATACATGTATATTGTTTTACTTTAGAAGAGTGAGCAATTTTTAACTCTTGTGAATTAAAGATACACTAGATATCGTGGTTCCTAGGCCCATCCTCTGAACCAATAAATGGGCTTTTAACTGATCCGGAGAGAGGAAAAGATAAACTCCTTCCAAGGTCATTACTGGAGAGGGAAAAAGAGTGACCTTATAGATAGATATACTGTTGCATTAGATATTACTCACTGATATTCATTGTTAAAGATGTTAAGTTTATTATTATTATTTTACTGATCAGTAGCATCTCTAATTATGTTCCCTCCACTGTGTTTCTCTTCAGATGGATTGTTTATTTTCTGTTAAGTTGTTCTCCACCTACACAAGTGAGTTTTGAGGAGCTAAACATTATCTGTTCACTTAATCTCTCTGCAGAGTTCACTTTGCCAAGACCCAACATCATTTTTTAGAAGCAAGAAGCACGTCTTTGTACTCTTCCACACTTTTTCTAATGGGTGATGCCTGGACTGCTTTTAAATCCCAAAGGCAGTTTTCTAATGCTTTGTAAAGCAGCCATATAACCTCTCATTATGGAATATTTCTTTTTAAGCATGTTGGTTTAGCACTGACCTTTTCTTTGTCTTTAAGAATGTTCTGTAGCTTAAGAGGCACTTATGCCAAGTGCTTATTTAAAATGAAGAAATATACACATTAAAAAAGAAAGACATATATATGCAACTGCTTACTCATTGTGGAGCCACCTATCTGACAGTCATAACCATTTGAAGTTTCAGTGAATGCTGGAAAAGGCCTCAGGCTTGTGTCGGTTGCTTATGACATATTTCCCAGAAAAATCTGTGGGCTAGGGGCTCAGTGGCTGTGCCTAACTAGACCCTCAGGATCTAGTTAGGCCTCTGTACCCCTATTTATGGGTTTTCTGATTTCTCAGCCTCCCGCAGACTGGAAATAGCAAAGTAGAAACCAGAAAGGAAACAAAGAACAGATGTGTTTTGAAATGGAGCTGTTGTAAATACTGAACACACTGGAAAATTTACTCTATTTTATGACTTTCCTGGTTATGTTATGAAAGATAAAACCGTTTTATTGACCTTTCTGCATACATTTTACTAAAGAGTCTAAATGGTTTTTGAGTATGAAAGAATGTTTTTAGTTCAGATTCTGGGGTTCCTTTTAAAAAATAGGGATAAATAAGCAGAAATGTGAGTTATATAGATAATTCTTTTGATTAAGTCGAATACTTTATAATCAGAAAATATATGTTGTTATATATTAAAGACCTTTCAGATTCAGTTATTAATTATGCATAAAATACATAGTATTTATAATCATATTATCTTTCTTAATTCAGTTCCAGAATTGTATAAAACAAACATCCTTTTTTTATTGTTCACTGTATGACAGATGTTCCCCAAGTCTCCCCCGCTCTTAGCCCCCTCCCACCCCAGGCCTTCACCACACTATTGTCTGTGTCCATTGGTTCTGCATATATTTATATATGTTCTTTGGTTAATCTCTTCCCCTTTCCTCCTTCCCCTTCCTTTCTGAGATATGTCAGCCTGTTCCATGTCTCTGGACCTATTTTGTTAATCAGTGCATTATGTTCATTAGATTCCACTTATAAGTAAGATCATGTGATGCTTGCCTTTCTCTGATTGGCTTATTTCCCTTAGCATAATAATCTCCAGGTCCCTCATGCTGTCTCAAAGGGTAAGAGTCCTTTGTTTTTATAGCTGCATAGTATTCTATTGTGTAAATGTACCACAGCTTTTTTTATTGTAAATAACACATTATAAACACAGGAGTGGAAATAATTTCTCTGATTGGTGTTTCTGGTTTCTGAGGATATATTCTCAGAAGTGGGATTACTGGGTCAAACAGTAGTTTCATTTTTAAATTTTTGAGTAAATTCCATAGTGGCTGCAACAGTTTGCATTCCCATTGGCAGTGAACTAGGGTTCCCTTTTCTCTACATCCTCACCAGACCTTGATATTTGTTGATTTATTGATGATAGCCATTCTGACAGATGTGAGGTGATATCTCATTGTGTTTTTTTAAAAAAGATTTTTATTTATTTCAGAGAAGAAGGGAAAGGGAGAGAGAGATAGAAACATCAATGAGAGAGAATCATTGATTGGCTGCCTCCTGCACGCCTGCTACTGGGTATTGAGCCTGCAATCTGGCATGTGCCCTTGACCGGAATTGAACCTGGGACCCTTCAGTCCACAGGTTGACACTCTATCCATTGAGTAAAACTGGCTGGAGCTCATTGTGTTTTTAATTTGCATCTCTCTGATGATTAGTGACATGGAACATTTTTCCATATGTCTAATGGCCATCTTTTTATGCTCTTTGGAGAAGTGCCTATTCAGGTCCTGTGCCCATATTTATGTGGGTTATTTTCCTTCCTAAAACAAACATCCTTAACCAATTCCTCCAGTGGATATTTGGAAGAGTGGTGGCAAATGAATTCCTGGCTTGTGGAAATTGTATTTATTTTTTTAAAAGCAGATATAATAATCATTTCATTTCATGCCTGATATGATCATGAAAAATGAGAACATTTTAATTCAATCTCCTGAATAACTTTTGTCCACTTTTTAAGTGGTTCTCAAATTCTCAAACTGGAGGTTTTGAGGTGTTATGTTGACACTTAGATACTAGAAACTTGAAGATAAAAAGGACTCACCCATGTGCACTGGTGATGATGAACATCTTTGGCCACCAATCATTGCTCTCTTCTCTAGTTTCACGTAGGATAGACTTTGCCAACAAGCATTGTGCCAAAGACCATCCGTGATGCAAAATTGAGGCCATTTGAGAAAGCAAATAAACTTTCTCCTAGGCAGGTTTTTAAATGTTTTCATTATTAGCAAATTAGGATAACAAGTGACATATGCTTGCACTTTTTGGATTTTGTGCTAGTGACAGCATCCTGCAGTCTAGCTCTCACCGGTCTAGATCTTCCAAGGGCATTGCACATCATCCTCTGAGATGTCACCCATTCCTGCTTCTCCACAGCCCCGGGATGCCCTGTCAAGCATGTCACTGATGCGTTAGCAGCTGAATAAATCGCTAAGATTATTGCTGGTTTAGTAAGGTAGGTCTTCATAGGAGCTTGTGAGAGGAATCTCGGCTAACACAGATGTGGAGCTTAAATGTAAATCTTTTAAAATATAAATATTATTATATTTGGTTGCAATTATTAGTTCTGTTTTGAGCCTGGTGCTGTTGCTTGTTCCTTTGAGCAATTTAGCAAAGAGAAAACAAACTAGAAACTGGTCCTTTCTTCCCCACTCCCCCTTCCTTCCCTCTGCTCCCCTCTATTTTTCATTCCTTTTTTTTCTTTTTAGGAAGTATGACCAGTGCTATTTTTATTTTGCCTGGATGTTCCTCTCCTGACTTCTATCTGCCCCCCCTCCAAAAAAAACCTCAACCCAATAAAGGCAGCTGTTTCTTTAGTGTAATGGTAACAAGTAAAATGGAAGAAAATTTTCTCTCTATTAGTTCCTTTGAAAACTATTCAAGAAACAACCTCATTGTGAACAGTGTTTTTGAACAGTAACAGCAGTGGCTGAAAATGTGTGTACTCTGCGGTGCAGTGCTTTTGATTTGCCAAGTTCTGAACCGTCACAAATCGATAACCCAACCAGTCATCCTACACACCTGGGCAACATGCTGCTTTCCTGGATGCTGCCCTCAATTCAATTTGGCAGAGGCCTGGTGAAGTGTGGGATCGCTGTTAGCTCTGGGTAACGAGTGAGCGCTCCTACTGTGTGTTCAGAAATCTAAGTTTTTCTGGAGACAGCCCAAACTCAAAGTTTTTATTTTCCTTCATCTACCATTGAGTCGAGTTCAAAGAAGTTGTCAATGTCTGTTTCATAGCAGCAGTGTGGTCCTGTCAGGCATGGCTGCATTTTAATCACTTCGTGGATATTAAGGGCTTTAGTTCCAGTTTATTCCTGCCTGTCTCTTCCATCCAAAATCCCCCTTAATCTGGCTCTCAATAGGAGGGACTTGCCTTTAGGTGGCAAACAGAAGCAAAAGATAACAGGAAGACCCATGCTATGCCAGGGTGTCTCAAAACATGAAAGGTCACACCCTACATTTCTCTAGAAGTAAAAATCTTTCCACAGGGTCAGTAAAACTCTCAATAAAGAAAATCTTCATTTTCAATTTCATCCTTTCTTTTTCTCTCAAAAAAATATACCAATATATTCTAAACTGATGAACCGTTCACACAGTTCAGTTCAAACCTCCCCAGCCCATTTTAAAACGCCTTTAGAGGGAAAACTAATAAGGTCTAGCATTGTAATAAGCACAGTGTCACCTAGGCTTTTGGAGTGTGGGCCTGTATTAGTACCATTACAGCATTGTTTTTCTCCTTTCCTTCATTTTGCATAAATTGAAATTCCTTCCAAAAGTCAGCAGCATGTTATTAAAGGATATATATATATATATATATATATATATATATATATATATATATATATATATATATATATATAAAATTGCAAGTGATTTCCTTCTGGAGGAAACGGCTGCTGAGGAGTCTTTGAAGCCAGCGCTTTTGTAGTGAATCCCAGAGCCATTGTTACCTAACAGATTCATACCCGAGGCAGAATTGCTATGGAATAGCACACATAAAACACTGTGAGTGTCAGCCTAGTGCGCCTCTCAGAAAGAAGCAGGACACTGATGTCCATCAAAAAGGAAAATATATGGTTCTCAGGATCCACTGCTTTCCTACATCACTGGTGGTAAAGCAAATTGCATGCTCTTTAACCCTTCTGTCTGCCCACTGTCAGGGAAAGATGGGAACAAATCCCAAGTCTGCATTGTCCTCCTGCTGAAATGTCTATCTTATCCGACTGACAAGACCATTTTCAAGGACTACGAGAAAATAGTACCTTGGGTTCTGCTCTTCTGAGTGATAGACATATGTCTCTCTCTCTCTCTCTCTCTCTCTCTCTCTCTCTCTCTCTCTCTCTCTCTATATATATATATATATATATATATATATATATACACATATATATATACACACACACACATATACACACATATAAATATACATGTGTGTATTATCTATCATCTATCTATCATCATCTTTTATTAGTCTCTAGGGAGCTATTGACTCAAAGCAGTTTGATAAAGAACGCTTTTCAGTGTTAAAGACACCCTGTTGCTTTAATCTGCCAAGGCTACCGTATCCTCCTGTGATATAGGGTTCAGTGTGTATGGAGTGAGGTGAAAGGGGGTGCTTTGGAATGTTCCTATTTGTGCATTTGTGTTTACAACAACAACAACAACAACAACAAAAACATGTTAACATTTTTAAGTCTTCAGAGAGATTCTGCCTACTGAACTCTATGTAACAGCAAAGGTGGGGAAAGTGAGAGGAAGAATTGTCCTGACCTGAGAGTCTAGTCTGGACATCCCTTACTGAGCTGTGCAGCCAGTTTTGCTGTGTGTAGCAGTACTGTATGAAAAATAAATTAGTATCTTATAATGATGTCTACTTGGGGGGAATGTTTTTGGCTTGGTGCTTATTCCTCTCTAAATCAAGAATAAAAGCAGGGCTAACCTGTTTGATTGAGATATATTATAATGAAGGAAAATTTGTATTTCAAAATTTGCATTCATTGGAAGGCAATAGATTCAAGATAGTCAATTACTAAACATATTTTCTAATTCTGAATTTGGCTCACTCTAAGTTCTATATTTTAGGAAATTTCAGTGCTAATAAAAAACTTTAATTTGTGAGAATTGTTTGAAAAATGCATAGATGATGTAGGAGTTTTCCTGTTCATCACGTTTATTACAATCATTATAAGAAAACCATGAAATGAGAAAATAGAGGATTTCACAATGGAGAAATGAGATTATTTTACTTTATGTCTGACCAACCAATCAAAGAATAACTACACAATACAAGCAATTCGATTTTAGATAAATTGAGTGTATTAATTTCTAAATTTCTTTAGGACTAAAATGATGTACTCAATGACTTGTGTTTTATAACTGTTTTTATTCTGTATTCAAGTTGAATAAATATCCTTCATGGAGTTTTAAATGTTTAACACTAAAGAAATATCCTTCTAATTTCTTTTCCCATGGAGCACTTACCAACTCACTTGAAATGGAATAAGTGAGCTGTTTTTTTTACTATTATTTCATGATACAGTATAATTCCCCCTTATTCATAGGGATATGTTCCAAGACCCTGATGGGATGCCTGAAACTGCAGATAGTACTGAATCCTATATAAATTCACTATTTGTTCCTATACATATGTACCTTTTCACTTAAAGCACTTTACCAATTCTCCTTGCATATCTAAATTGCCAGCATAGCTATTCTTGTGCTTTGGGACCATTATTAAGTAAAATAAGAGTTACTTGAACCCAACACTATGATACTGCAACAGCTGTTTTGATAACCAAGACTGACTATTAAGTCAGTCAGAAAACATATATGGTGGAGATGCCGGGCAAAGGGATGATTCACATCCCACGCAGGATGGAGTGGGATAGCATGGGATTTCATCACACTACTGAGAACCACGCAATTTAAAACTTCTGAATTGTTTATTTCTGGAACTTTCCATTTCATATTTTTGGACCATGGATGACTGCACGTAACTGAAACCTCAGAGTGAAACTACAGATAAGGAAGGGAGAAATACTCTACTGAATTTTACTCATTTTAATGGCTAAACAGACTCAGAATCACTCAATGAATTACCTGCAGTTTCCTCTGTTTCCCAAGTTGTGACCTTTTAGAAGGCAGGTTTATTGGTTTTCAAGAGCTTTTGATGGTGTCTTAATTTTGTTAAACTATATGTAATCTCTGAATCTGAAAGCCCCTCCTATTGAAACTATCATTCCTCCAGTTCCCACATCTCCTCTATTCTTTAATACCTAAAGCAATGCATTTGGGGGTCTGAGCCAAACCTTTTTTTAGCAACAGTTGGACATCACTTTCCTTTCCATAAAAGAGACATGCAGTGATAGATAACTTTGGCTTATTTATAGATAATAATGTTGTTCAAAATTGGCTCAAGGTATTCCTGAAAAGTGATATTTTAATTTGAATCCCAAGTTAATCTTAATCATAGTAAGCAAAATGATTAGCACATCCATTAATGAAAATAAAATTTTGTTAAGTGAGAAAAAAAGTGAGTGCTTTGGAATAATTAATTCATGCCAGATTTGTTCCAAAGAGGTGATTTTTCTTGGATTGGATTGTTTTGTATTGTTTTGTGTTCTATCTATTCTATTCTACTTTATTCATCAAATATCTACGGATATTTACTCTTTTCCAAAAATGTGCTAATCTATCGACTTAACAACCAGAGACAAATCAGTTTCAATATTGGTTAGTTTACATCCAAAGATTTGAAAAAGCCTTTCAAGAACCATAAAGTTTTCCCCACTGTAGTCTCCATACCTACAATCTACTCTCAGGTAGTTGTATAATGGAGAACTCTTACTACCTCTTAACATGTCTGTAAATTCTCTGGGGTGCTATACATTCATTTTGATGATTTTTAACGTGTTGCCTTAATCTGCAGAACAATAGAAACAGTAATAACTAAAAATAGAAGAATTGCAGATTTGAAAAGTGGGAAGAAAAAATTGGGAAGTCATATTTCCCCAGAGATTGAATACAACCAAGATTTGCTTTATATTACTTGCTTTTCAGGAATGTGTCTGACTCTTAACTAACAAAGACTGCATTGACAGAAAGCCTTTCCAAAGGTTAATTATTTTACAATGAGAGTAATCAGTACTATATAGCTTGTTAACCTTTATTTTCATCTTCAAATCATTTTCCTTGATTATCTGACTGTGTAGTTTCAGAAATGTTTTTGATTTTCAATTTACCTTATCAGTTAAAATATTTTTTAAATCTGCATCTTATCTGGTTAATCTTATTATCCTGAAGAGAATAGGTTAACTCCACTTCACTGTCCACTTTATTAAATTTTCATTATAATGTATGTTACTCTAATAGAATCAGGACAGGAGGAAATTAAATTGCTTCAAAAATACAGAAGAGTCTGTGCCTTCCATGGCCTCCTAGTAAAGTCTGAAATCATTTCATGTTCTAAATGGGGAGAGTAGCATTATAAAACTTTCTTTATGAAAACAAATGCCAAAATAACATTTACTTTTCATTAAAATAGCAGCATATTGGAAAATCACTGTGCTTTCTGGATATCAATTTTGATTTCCCTTAAACTTTATAGAATAATTTCTGTAATCACTCAAAAGTTTTAAGCAGAATACCTATTCCAGAATTTTAACATCTATTACAGTAGTGCAGGGATTAGACTGTTTTATTTCCCAGTATTTATTCCTTATGAAGAAATCAAATCATTTGTATTGGTTATCAATACAGTAAATCAATGTATGCGACTAATTTGGACCATTCAAATATAAAAACAATACTCCATTTTATTATCTAATTATTCAAAAAACTTGTCTCTTCTTTGTGTTTCATTTTTCATGGCAACTTTACTTCAGATATATGTGGAAAGGGCATAGAGTCAGGGAAATATCAAAAATTGCCACAGGGAAGAAACTACTGTAGAATTTGCAGTCCTGTAATCTGTTGTGTTTAGTCTGGAAACTAAATCAATGGAAACCAGAACTAATTCCACTGCTTAAGAACTGTAGGAACAGGACTATCTGGTGTCATTGTTTGGGAGTGGTAAATTTGAAGATAAAAAATGATAGTTATAGGTAGGTTTTTTTTTTTATTATTATTATCCACATGTGTATGAGCCACACATCATGTTGTTTAGTAGCTTGCTAATTAATGAGCATTTATTAGATGCTTGCTGTGTATGAAGCAGTAATCAAGGTTCTGTGTGTGGTGGTATGTGGGTATGGGTGTAAAGGCATATAAGACAGATTTTATGGTACAGAAGAAAAACAATCATATTTAGGGCTCACCAAAAGGTTTCAAAAAGACACAAGGACAAATATTTAGTAACAAAACAACAAGTGCCTGTATTAAAACACAAATACATTGATATGGGATAGAAGTGGGTATTTAAGCCAAGAGACTGAATTTTGACTTTAAAGATAAAGATATATGTTTTTAAAATGCTCACATAGCCTAAGCACTGAAGACCGAATTCTGTGTTCAGCTATTTGGCTGTTGTTAGCACTGATGCATGTAGCAGAAAGAAAACAGCTTGATTTCCATAAGTTAGGCAAACCCTGGAGAGCTGGAAATGACAGCGGGGCAATTGGCTTGCAAAATAAACTGACCAAACCGGAAGCCAAATTTAAACAGAGTGCATAAGGGTACCCCAGGGATCGCCTTAACAATGTAGTAGTTATGAACTAACTATTGTCCTTATTACCACTGCTAATGAAGAAACCATAGGAGAAGGCAAGCAATGCCTCTCCCTTATTACTGTTGGCTTCCAGTTTAACTAGCTAAGGCACTCAATGATCCTTTAAAAAATGAATTGATTCAAATGTCTTTCTACTATTAGTGAGGATATCATTAGACATGGTTTAGCTTCAGAAAGTATGAAGACAGTTTGGCTAATGATGACTGAAAGTGCTGTATAAAACAACAGTCTTAGACATCATACTTATTTTTGAACCATGTTTTGTGATTTGATAACAATTTTAGTTTTGAATACTTTTTTTTAATGATCCAAGGGAATTATTAAATGCCAGTGCTCACATGGAAATATTAGTCTATTGCCTCAGATAAGCCTTCAACTATTTTTGGTACTGGAAGCTTGGGGAAACATTTTACTAGTGGTGGCTTTTTAAAAATATATATATTTTTATTGCTCCCAGAGAGAACGGGAAAGGAAGAGAGAGATAGAAACATCAATGAAGGGAGAGAATCATTGATTGGCTGCCTCCTGCACACTCCCTACTGGGGTTTGAGCCCACAACCTGGACATGTGCCCTTGGAGGGAATTAAATCCAGGATCCTTCAGTCTGAAAGCTGACACTCTATCCACTGAGTTAAACCAGCTAGGGCAGTGGTGACTTTTCAAAGATAGAAGTCAATTAACATGCAAAATGGTGCCATTATAAACCATTTTATAATGGGTGCTACCATTATTAACTACTAGAGGCCTGGTTCACGAAATTTGTGCACGGTTAGGGTCCCTAGGCCTGGCCAGCGACCAGGGCTGTCAGGGCTTTCTGGCTGCTGGCCAGGGCTTCCCTTTCCTGGCTGCCGGCTGGGGCCTTCCTTTGTTCCGTGCCACCCCCTGGTGGTCAGCACACATCATAGTGAGCGAAGGAACTCCCGGTCTCCCAATTGAACTCCCAAGGGACACTTAGCCTTTTATATATATATATAGATAGATAAGATACTACCATTATTAACTGTAAGACAAGTAACATATGATTTCACTCATATGTGAAATCTAATGAACAAAGTGAACTAACAAGCAGAACAGTGACAGACTCATAGGCAGAGAACAGGCTGACAGATGTTGGGAGGAGGTGGATGGGGGAAGTGGAGGGATTGAAGGAAAAAGAAAATAAAAGAGAAAAACTCATGGACATGGACAACTGTGTGGTGATTGCTGGGGGAGATGGGTGGAGGAAGGTACAGGGGGTAAATGGTGATGGATGGAGACTTGACTTGGGGTGGTGAACACACAATATAGTATACCAATAATGTATAGTAGAAAAAAATATTTTGTTTTAGGGGCAAATAAAAACTAATGATTAATATATCTATGAAAATGAAGAAGTAAGAGGTACTTCTTTGTTGATTCCATTCTTATATATTATCATTCATTCATTCACTTATTTATCCAATTCTCAACAAAAAATTAGGTTTCTACCACATGGCAAATCAGTTGATTAAAAATTTAAGAGTAATCACCCTGGCCAGTTTTGCTCAGTGGTTGGAGCATTTTCCCATGGTGTACCAAAGGGTCATGGGTTTGATTCCTGGTCAAGAGCATGTACCTTGATTGCAGACTTGATTCCCTAGTCAAGGCACATGCCGGAGTGGAGGCAGCCAGTAGATGTGGCTCTCTCATATCAATGTTTATCTAACTATCATCTATCTGTCTATCTATCATCTATCTATCTATCTATCTATCTATCTATCTATCTATCTATCTATCTATCTATCTATCATCTATCTATCATCTATCTATCATCTTTCTATCTTTCTATCTAATCTATCATCTCTCTCTCCCTCTTTTTCACCACTCTCTCTAAAAACCAATGAAAAATATCCTCAGGTGACGATTAAGGAAAAAATGTAAGGGTAATAAATAACAAGAACACCATTAGAGGTAAAATTCCTTGGTCTGAGAGACTTGGACCCCAGGGTACTGATTAAAGGTGAGAGAGCAAGTTCCTACCTCCTGAGCTGGAATGTGCCCTCTACTATCTACTGATTGTGTGGCTCTAGGCAAGTTCCTATTCCTCAGTTTTCTTATCTGTAAGATGGAAATACAATATGAGCACCTATTCCATATGTTATTGTGAAATTAAATAAGATAATATCTGAAAAAGTTATTAAACAGTGCAAGTCTCATGGTCAGTGATCAATAAGTATTAACAATTATTACTTAATGTTTTATTATGTAACTTATTTTTTATATACATGAGCATATCAATGAAACACTTAGGTAAGCAATGAAATGAGATGGATTATAATTGCTTCTTTAGGAATTAGAATGCTGAATTTCTACAGGATAATGTCTTTCTTTTTTAAAAAATATTTTATTGATTTTTTACAGAGAGGGAGGAAGAGGGATAGAGAGTTAGAAACATCAATGAGCGAGAAACATTGATCAGCTGCCTCCTGCACACACCCCACTGAGGATGTGCCTGCAGCCAAGGTACATGCCCTGGACCGGAATCGAACCTGGGACCCTTGAGTCCACAGGCTGACGCTCTAGCCACTGAGCCAAACTGGTTGGGGCAGGATAATGTCTTTCTATTTTAACTTGTGAAATCTATCTGTAAGTCTTCATGCTCTAATATAAATAATAATAGATAAATAATAATAATAGCTACATAAGTAGTAATAGGTTTGCATGAATTGTTTATGAGTGTGGTGTGATTTTCCACATTTTATAGATGAAAAACTGAGGCACAAAGAGTTTAAGTAACTTGTCCATTATCAAGCAGCTAATAAGGAAAGAAGCCAGAGTTGACGTATAGGCAGTGCGACCTTTTCCATGTTGCTATGCTGTTTCCCAGCAGGAGCACATAGATTTCCCCCAATTTAAAGATCACTCAGAAAATCACATATGAAGTCAGGATTTTTGAGCAATTTACTCAAGGTAACCTAGCCCCAAAGCAGATAACAGCTCCAATCTTCTATGTAAAGCAGCTGTCTCTTTTTATCTAGAATAATTAATTAAAATAGGTCATTCTGATCTATAAAGCTGTAGAAGATCTGAATTCTGATTGCTTTAGAGATTAATTCTCCAGACTATACTATCATGATCATCAAAGTGCTTATGCTAATATTTCCCAGATTTGAACTTTGGGAAATCAAATGCACCTCCCTTTATTCTCACATTGTAATTTTCAGGCAATCTCCTTGATAAAATAGAATTTAGGTCAAATCTTTCATATTCCAGCAGGTTCTTTGTATATGGAATAAGGAAGTGCATTAAGAAGGAGAGGGAAGACCTCAATTTATTTTAATCTTGTATGAGCCTGTGCTATGCTTAATGAAGAACACATATATACCATAACAAATGGATATTGCTCCTTGACTAGAATCTCAACTCAGTGTGTTATTGAAAGCTAAGAGTTTCATAGCCCCCCCTAGAATAATGAAACAAGTATATATTTTATCCTATTTTGTATTCTTCTCTCTTTTCTTCTTTTCCTTCATTAAAAGAAGGTCAAACAGAGATCATACTTGCTTTAGGTGGTAAAATAAATAATTTTTACTTTTTAAGTAGTTGTCCCCATCAAAATCAAACAAATGTTAAGCAGGAAAAACACACACACACACACACACACACAAACCCCCAAAACCTTGGTTTTTCTCTCACTTAGATGCTGTGCCCAGATTCAACATTTTGATTTGATAATGAAGAGCAATGTAATCTGCTGAAGAATAATATTAACATAAAAACACACTAGAACTTGTCACAAAATGCATAGCAAACATTATAGCATGTAGTCTAGAGCTTTAATTAACATGTTTGTTAAATGCCAATTCTTCGAAAAGACACTATCAACAAAGGAAAGACTTTCCTTAACACAGATAATGCAATTGCTCGCCTTCCTTTAGGAGAGATTCTGACACTTACATTATTGAGCTCTGTAATTCTGCTGGGAACCAGTTCCCACCCTTCTGCCACCCAGGCTTTCAAAATCAGAACAGAGGAGAAGACAGTAGCTTTTACTACTGCACAATTTATTCCAAGGCAGGGGTTGTAAATGGACTAGGGAATTTGCATGCTGAATGCCTCCTCTCAGTTTTCATATGCCTACCCCTTCCCTGTCATTTAATTTGCATTTATTCACCAATCAAAGTTTTTTTCTGGATGCCTCACTTGCATGAGTGAGTCGCAGAGTAATTACAGGAAAGTAAAGTGGTTTTATGAATGAAGACACTATTTACACCAATGAGTGTGGGTATCACCTCCTGTCTCTTGTTTACTATTTAGACCTGTCACCCTGTAAGCTGTTGGAAGGCTCCAGACGCCACAGTTACACCTTTGACAAATCACAGCAGATTTTACTGCTCTGGACGACTTTCTTGGGGTTGAGCAGAAAAGTCTTAATAAGAAACCTGAGATACAAAAGCTTGTTTCAAGATTACATATGAAGAACAAAAAGTTAGGGAACTGACAGACAAAATGAAGGGATCAGGTTAAAAAGAAAACAAAAAAATTACCTTTTATTTTGGAGATGATTGAATTTTATTTCAAGTATTTGCTACAGGGTTCTCTCCTTAGAAACTTAGGTTTAGCCCTTGAGCACAGACGAGCAAGTTTAGTAAGAATATCTTTGTGGACCATAGAAACAGTACTAATGCCAGATATTTAAGTGATATCAGGTATGCATTTTTAAAAATGTGGCAGAATCTATATATTTAAAACCCTAATATGCAAAGAGACCAAACAGCGGGGCAACTGAACAACAGAACAACTGGTCGCTGTGACGTGTGCTGACCACCAGGGGACGTGTACAGAACATAGTGAGTGTTGGCTTCAGTGGGATGGTGGGTCAGGTGAACAGAGGTGCCAGACCAAAGCAGAGCACCGGTTGCTGTCATCAGGGCGAGCCTCTGGTGGTTACTGAAAATTCTTTGCTCCTATGCACCGTGGTCCCTCCCTGCGCTCGCACCCACTGCTGGCGCCCAGTGCTGGTCCCGATCACTTGGTGGGGTCAGCGGGTACAAGTGGTGGCTGCCAGCCCCAATTGCCTGAGGACTTCTCCACCTCCCCCTGCTCTTGAGGGGCGATTGGGGTAGCAGCCACCACTTGCACCTGCTCCTGACACCGACCCCAATTGCTTCATGCTATCAGCGGGTGCGAGTGGGGCCAGCACCATCAGCCAGTGGGAGAGGTGGCAGGAGGAGGGCTGCTGGCTGAGAGGGGATCAGGGACCGCAGTGGGAGGGGCTGGGTAGGGGCGTGGAAAATGGGCCGAGACCTGCCTCTGTGCCTACCACAGCCTCACGGCCCACAGTTCCTTTCAAGGTGCATGAATTCGTGCACTGGGCCCCTAATATATTCATAATTTATTTAAGTTGATTAATTAGGGACTGATTGTGATTCCCTAGGCATTTGAAAGTCTTTCTCAATGAGCTCACTCTCTCATTCTCTTAAACCATTTTTCCACTGGGGGTGATTTTATCCCCAGGGCACATTTGGCAGTGTCTGAAGACAATTTTAGTTGTCACAACTGGCCCAGGGTGTGCTACTGGTATGAAGTCTGTAGAGGTCAGGGATGCTGCTAAATATTCTACAATGTTTAGGACAGCCTCTTGCAAAAAGAGATTATCTCGCCCAAAATGTCAATAGTGCCAAGGCTGCGAAGCTCTGCTTTAGGCCCTCTTTGTAAGCCTGTCCCCTTCCCCCCATCCCATTACTGCTCTATTTTGAAGAGAAGTTGATTTTGCCACTTGGCTCGTATTTCACAGAAAAAAATAAAGGTTATCAACATGACTCCTTCAGCTCCTCCCATTTATCCACAAACTTGTTTGTACTTAAAGTCTCTCCCTTTACAGCTCTTACCTCATTTCTCTAGTTCTGAAAAAGAGGAATCCCTTTTGCTTTCCAAGGCTAATGGATTCATTTGTGTTCTAGATTTCATTCTTGACAGGCCTTCTTCATCACTCATCTCTTTATCCTTTTCTTTTATCCCAAACCTTTTATTCTCCATTAGTTCAAGACTCATTGATTAAATATAAATCCTTCCTTTGTAGCTTTTCCACTTGCTTCACACAGAAGTTTTTCAAAGTTACTTTCAGTTGCTACCTCTACTTCTTCAAATCTAGATTCCATTAGTCTGTTACATTCCTATTCAGCAACTATTCCTACTTTAACTTTGTATAGCATTAGTTATTGCTAGCCCTAGCCCTAACTATAGCCCTAACTGTAATCCTAATGTTAGCCCTACTCCTAGTTCAAACCACCCCAGAATTCAGTGGCTTAAAATAATAAGCATTTATTATTGTTCACAAATCTATGAAATATCTGGATAATTCTTCTAGTCTCAGTTGGGCTCATAAATGTATATGTTGTCAGTGGTGTGTTTGGTGTGCGGGATACCACAAGAATGAGTGGAAATGGAGGCCTTTTCAGGCCTAGGGTTGTGACTCCACAGTGATGCTTTCAGCAGGAGTCCCAGACCAATCAAAACAGGGGGTAAGGAAACAGACTCCCTGTCTTGATGGGAAGAGGTGATAGCCATGTTGCAAAGGGTGCTGATACAGTGAGAGGCACAGGACCAGAGCCATATTTGCAAGCAATCTTCCAATCATATTAAAATTATTAGCAATCTAATGTTCAAAATCAACCCTAATTTCACGTTTCATTTTCCTTGATTTTGTGATGCCTTCAATAGAATAATTTCCTTTGGAAATTTCACCCTAATGTCTGCCACAACACTACTGTCTTTGTCCTCTGACTCTCTGATCACGCTTGGTAACTTTGATTATCCCCACCATAACTGATACAGACTGTTGTAAAGAGTTCTTATCCTTGGCTTTTTTAGTCTATAAACATTTATTTGGCAGTCTTATCTCAACCATTTGTTTAATCTGTCACTTTTATTTCTAGCATAGCACATTTCCTTTTTTTAAAAAAATATATTTTTATTGATATTTAGATAAAGGGAGAGGAGGTAGAAACATAGATGAGAGAGAAACATCAATCAACTGTCTCCTACTGGGGATCAAGCCCAAAACCGGGTCATGTGTCCTGACCAGGAATTGAACCAGTGACCTCTTGGTGCATGGATGATGCTCCATCCACTGATCCATTCCAGCTGGGCAAGCACAGCACATTTTCATTAGTTGTAGACTTACATCTCTATTTGCATATTCCAAATCTTTACCTGAAGACTGAATTTATTCTCTTCTTCCATTACCTGGTTCTCTTCAAAATATCTAGTTACCTAGCCAGTTATTTTTGACTCTTCCTTTTTTCTCATTACTTCCAACCCTGTAAGCACTATATTCCAATGTAGTGATTTATTAAATTCTATTGATTTATATCAACAACTCAATTAAACAAATATTTACCCAGTGCTTACTATGTGCCAGCCCTCATGAAGCTTAGATTACAAACTATACACACTATGCTAACTGATGACAAGTAATATGGGAAGATCTACATTTGGGAAAGGGGAAGATAGGAAGTGCCAGTGGGTGTTGTGATTTGACTTTGATTGTTAGGAAGATCCACTGAGGAGATGATGAGTTATGAAAGACCCAAAGGAGGTGAAAGAATGAAGCTACCTGGGAGAACATTACAGGTCAATAGAAAAGCAGGCGCTAAGCCCTGCTATGCAGGTTGTGTGAACATATGAGAAACAGAAAGGAAGCCAATGTGACTTACAAGTGGGAGAGAGCAGTAGTTATAACCTAATACTTTTGCAAAATTACATTTGATTTTTAAATATATTTATATGTGTCTATTAATATTTACACTCCTTTAAGTCCTCCCTATCAATAAGGCAGTAACTTAGCAACTCTTTTTGTTTTATATTTCCGACCCAAAATCTACCTCCCAAATTGATAGCTTTTTAAATTTAACTTTATATTATTATTTTTAAATTACTAATAGTTATATTTAACTCTTTTGCTACAAAAATCCTCTATTACTTCCTTTTGGAGATTTTTGTAGGATTTGCCTTTCTGAATGATAATTTGGCTGGACATAAAATTTCATATTTAGAACATTAGTATATAAATTCAGTGTTACCTTGTGGATGAAGAATCTAATTAGGGTTACTGGATTAGTTAATAAATATTATAGGACACCCAGTTAAATGTGAATTTCAGATAAACAACAAATATTTTATAAGTATGTACCATGCAATATCCAATTTAAGACATACTAAAAATCTCTCCATTGTTTATCTGAAGTTTATAGATTAACTGGGCATCCTGTATTTTATCTGGTAGCTCTAAATCCAGTGAAATCTGATTATTCTTTTTCTGTTTCTCTAGAAGATTTTTAGAAATGTGTATTTATTCTTGGGATTCTTAAACTAAATGGTTTCCCCCTATATTTATATGTTGAAGTACTAACCCAAAATATTTTAAAATATTTAGAGAGGTAATTGAAGGTTAAATGAAGTCATAAAAGGAGAGCCTAACTCAATGTGACTGGTGTCCTTACAAGAAAAGAGAGAGACACCAAGGACATGCTCATAGGAAAAAAGGTCATTTCAGAACACCACTAGAAGGCAGTCATCTGCAAGCCAAGGAGAGAGGCCTCAGGAGGAACCAAACCTGCTGACACCTTGATCTTGGTTTCCAGTCTCCAGAATTGTGAGAAAATAAATTCTGTTGTTTAAGAACCCAACCCTGTGGTGTTTGGTTACAGCTGTCCTAGCAGATGAATGCACCTACCTTCAAACAGTGGTCTTGATGTTTCCCCTTCTATCCCTGTTTTTATTTCTGGTTTACTAGTGTCACTTTTTTTGTTTGTTTTTATTTTGTTTTTATCTTATGAATGTATTTAGCATAAGTAACTTTTTAAGTAATTTTATGGGTGTTTAGGCGAGAAGTAGACATACTCAGTCTACTAACTCTATATAAACTCCCAGAGTGGTCTTTTAATAATGAAATTATATTAGACAAGTTCTGTTAAAACCCTTTGATGGCATCATATTGCCAATAGGAGGAGGTCCACTGCCTTCTGCATGCATTCTACCATGACTTCATCTATTTCCTCTGTCCCTGTTGCTAATCATTCTCTTACCCCAATATACTACTTGTAACTATGTTCCAAGCATGTTAAGCTATTAGAAGTTCTATTTTGTATACTGTGATGTTTCATTTTTAAGAGAGTGTCTCTCCCTACTTTTGCCTACCTTTGAAATCCTACTTGTCATTCAAAATGTTGACCAACTATGTCCTATTGCATGCATGCTTTTCTCTTGCCATATTCTCACTGAGCTTCTCAGACTCACTCTTTGGTACTGCCAACGTGTACTTCTGTATGTCCTTCCCAGCATTTACCTCAGTTATTAAATTATTTTTCTATATTTTTCTATCATTAAAGAGTGAATTAGTTGAGGATGGAGGATAATTTTCTTTACACTCCCATTGACTGAGACACGACTGATACTCAGAAGAATAGTTGCTTAACAAATGGATTAAAAATGAGTAAATGAGAGTGTGAAAAAAAGGCCATGAACCCTTGAGCAATTTTTCAATTTTCAAACAAAGTTAAGGCCAATAAACTGATCTTCTATCATTTCTTTTAAACTTAGCATTTTCATTTCATTGCCATTGACTATAGTAGTGTCTCCTAAATAAAATTTGGAAGGGAAAAACTTTAAATCACTTAATCACTCCTTTGTATTTATTAAAAGTATAAGTAAAAAATTAAGATTAATTAAAATGTAGATCACGTTTCTTTTATTTAATTTATAATACTGCAGGTAATTGCCTTGGGACATGAGACAGGAAAGGAAAGAAATCCCTCTTACCACTTCTTTAGGCCTGTTTAGTTAAGGACACTTCTGAAAAGGGCACATATTCAAAGAGGAGAAACAATTATCTGCAAGTAAAACAGGCAATGAAGTTTTCTATGTGCTATAATTTTAATTTAAAGAGCATGTTTGAAAGTCTAAGAGACCCAGACAGGCAGATATTTCCTTCCGCACAGTTATAAAACCTGTCACATCCTAGAAATACTCCCCCATTGAGTGGCAATCACAATTTTTATTCTAAAGGTTCCACATGCATGGCATATTATGTAATGGACAGCACTTCAGAATAATCTAATGAAAAGGGAACTCTTTTCCATGCTAATAAACTTCAGATTCTGCTTGTTTCAAGAAAATGAATTCAGGCTTTGAACTGCTGAGGTCCACATAAATTCAGGTTATCCATACAGCCGTGCGGAAAATCTCTAAGATGAGTTCTTTATTAATAGCAAGAATGAATGAGTCAGTCAGTTCGTTTAATGATCTGGCCCATAATTTGAATCCATTGAAAGTTGCCTATTAGCACCTCTGGGAGCCAGGATCAAGCGTGACCTTGACTTGTGATAGCCTGAATTAAATCCTTGGATGATTGTTCCCACACCAGCTTTGTTTTCATCATTTGGCATGCAAGCAGGCTCCTTGAACAGCCTTGCAATTATTACAAACATGAAAATTGTAAGGAAGTGGGAGGAGGGTTATGCTAACATGCAAAATTTATTTTCATAAAAAAGAATGGGCAATTCCCCTCCTCTGTGTTTGTAGTTGTTTGTTAAAAGTGATAAAGATCATGCAGACAGTTTTGTTAGGTCTCTGCAGGACATTTTGTACACATATGTATTCATTAGACTTTCCTGTTTTTTAAATATTTCTGTGATATGATTCTAAATGTGGTTTTTCTTTAAAAAAAATGTAGTCTCTCTACCTATAGGTGACCTAAGTCTTAATCTTTTTTTGTAATTTGGATCTGTCTAAGCTTTTAAATATGATAGCTTGTTTCAAGACTGGTGTATCTTCAGCATCCTATGGTTGTGCTTAAATATATAATTAACTTATAGTTTTCATATGATTTTCAGGTGTTGTGACATTCCTCCTTTTTCCCCCTGAATCCACCTTACCATCTTGCAATAGGGAAATAGTATAATATGATTTCCTAAAAACACAGATTTTTTTTTTATAGGAAATTGTGACATCAACGATACTAACTTTGTAATGGAAAGTGTATGAGTTTCTTAGGCCTGCTTTAACAAAGTGCTATAGAATGGGAGTTTAGAACACATATTTTTTATAGTCTGGTGGTTCTGTAGACAGACTACAAGTCCAAAATCAGGGTCAGCAGAGCTATGTTCCTTCTGAAACCTGGAGGGGAATCCTTCCCTGCCTCTTTCTAGCTTCTGGTGGTTTACTGGCAATCATTGGCGTTCTTAGCTGGTCAATGCATCACTCCAATCCTGTCTTCACATGATGTTCTCTCTGTGTCCCTAGTCTCTTCTCTGTGGATGTTTGCTTCTGTGCCCAATTTTCCCCTTTTGGTAAGGCCACCAGTCATATTGCATTTTGACCCACCCTAATCACCTCATTTTAACTTGATTACTTCCATAAATAAGGTAACATTCTGATATAATGGGGTTAGGACTTCAACAATTTTTTTTGGTTGGGTACATAATTCAACCATGATAGACAGATAATTTAAAATATATTGGCATGTATTTTTTCTTTTGATTTTTGCACTTAATATTTCTATTTGCCTTTTAAACTATTTAAGAGGTATTTATTAAGGTGAAATGATCTTTTTCCTTAATAATGACTTGCAGGTACATTGTGCCTTTATTTGACTTTTCAGTTATTTTTCTATTGCTTTATGCAGCAGAAGTGATTTGATTTAATTCAAGTGTTCTTAGTTTCTTTTATCAATACTTACATCACATCAGAAACTGCAAAAATTCAGGGGAATATGCAAGGCAGACTGATTTAATTTCTTTGTACATTTCTTAATTTTAGGGATCTTCAATCTGCTAAATTGAAATTTCCAGCCATTGGGGCCCTGTGAAGCACTTTTATACTTTAATATCCTTCATAGCTTATGGGTTCAAAACTTTGAAAAGTTTATAGTTGTTCCAGTTCTGAAGTAGTAAATAGCAAAGTGAATTGTTTGGAAGTAGCAGGAGTTGGCTGTCAAGCCCAGACATCCCATGACCTTCCCAACAATTCTCAGTCAGATGGAGTTCAATACAGCAATTATTTTAAGATCTGAAGGGAAAAATTGAGTTTATGAAGCTAAGTAAAAATCAGATAAGAGTAATTCTCTTATTTATGACTGTTTCTGCCAAGTGGAAATCAGAAGGAGTCCTTTTGAGGGTAGCACACAGAGGGCTTGTAGAAATCTGGTAGGGGTGAGCCTCATTGTGATAAGATAAAATGTTAAACAAATACCAGTTGCTCTTTTTTTATGGATTAGCATAAAAGGATTAGAAACAACCCCTTTGTAGATTAACACTGGACTCTTTGCTTTTACTTGATTTTGATTCTGTGACTGAATCTGCTGAAATATTTAATTTACTGTATAGTTTATTAATAACTGTGCACAAGGGACAGTTGGTTGTTAGATGCCATAAATATTGATATTTCTTTAATTTAAAAAAATCCTCAACCAAAGATATGTTTTCATCGAGTTTTAGAGAGAGAGAGGAGGGAGGGAGAGAGGAGAGAGAGAGAGAGAGAGAGAGAGAGAGAGAGAGAGAGAGAGAGAGAGAGAAAGAAAGACATTGATGTGAGAGAGGAACATTGATCAGCTTCAAACCAGAAACCATCTGGTATACCAGATGACACTCCAAACAACAAAGCCACCCAGCCAGGGCTTAAGTTCTTCAGATACAATTTCATTCAATCACTACTAATCATCCCCTGCTTATATGGACAGGACAGTAGTAAACTGAATTTCAGTTTTCATACTTCTTGAATATTTGGTGTTCATTATGAAACAAATTTTAAAATATGGTAACTAAGAGTAATCTAGATATGGTTTCAAGGTCAGTTCTACCTTGGAATAATTATGGGGTTATAATGTACAAAAATCTTTTACAAAATATATGTATCATGACATTGCTTCTCCTTTTTCTCAATACACACCAAGCCTATTATGCCTCTGCTGTGCTCTTCAATAGATGATGGAATGGAAGGTAGGAATAGTTTCTCATTTATTACATTGCCAGTTCAATAATTAGTTCATGACTCTGTGTGTGTGGTCATTTGCAGCATTACTAATCTATCCCAGAGCCAGTCAATTTCTAGTAATATTTCCAAATTGAAATCCATTAATTTCTTTGGTCTGACTTCACTAAAATGTATTTATGGAACAGGTTAATTGGAGCCACCACATCCATGACTGAGCCAGTCATTTTGAATGATATAGGTAGCATTAGCTCATGCTAGACCACAGCAAGCTCATTTTCCAGAGCCAGTGCATACCCACATTCTGGACCTGTGTTGTGACTGAAGGGGTCCTCTTGACATAGAATTAGTCACACGTCACCACTATATACAGATGAAAAAAAAAAGAGAAGAAACTTTGGGTAAAATAATAGCAAATTAAGTGGTCCACAAAAAGTCTCTAGGGGCATTTGTTTCCATCTGTGTATGTGGCACTTTTGGTGGCTAGGCCTGTGGGTCAGTGGTCAAAGTTGTCTTTATTCTGTAGATGCAGGAGTCCTCATTGTACTGGTTCATCCTATGCCACTTTCAGTTCAAAGTGTTACCATCACGAATGAAAATGTCAGAGCTGGGTTGACTGGATGTACTGTGTGCTGAGATGACAAAATTATAGATATTTTAATGAAATTATCCCAAAGCATCATTTTTCTTTATGTACAGACAGTGGTCAAAGGAAAAAATACAAGCTTGCAAGAAAGCAAGCAATACGTGAGAGAAGTCAGTAGAAAGCAAGAGAAAAAGTTCCTAGACATTTCAAGGAAGAGGCCACCATACCTTCTCAGTTATAAATACCTAAGATTTTCTTTCAGTGCCATTGCTGTAAGCACCTCAAGTTGACCTCTTTTTCTTCCTTGTCCCTTCCACTCCACAAAGACTTCCAGAGACAATGGCTGCCATAGTTGTCTTCATGGCAGCTTAAGGACTTGGTATATCCTCCATCCCCTCCTCTGTGTTTTCCAAGGTGATGAGTTGCTTACTCAACTCATAGGCTAATGTGGAGTTACCAGGAGCCAGTTATTCCCCCTCCTCCACCTCTTGCCATCCTCCATGGATATATGTCCTCTTTGTCATCCCCTATATTGACACTGAGGATGACACTTTGGTATAAATTTCCTTTCAAAAAGCAAAAAGAGTAATAGATGGGGTTTTAGTTCAGTATAAGCCTCATTATCAGGAAAAAACCATGTCTCGTTACTGTCAAATAATAGAAGTGAAAGCTAATGCAATGTACAAAATTTCCCTCATCATTCTCATTAAAGAGTTTGCCTACAAAGCCCATGACCATTATTTGTGTAGAGTAAATTATGTTTATCAAATTATTCAAATAAATAAATAAAAAGTACACCATGGCAAATATTTATCAGCAGCCAAATAGAGAAAATGAAAGCTTTAGTGATCCCCCGTCCTGCTGAGTTTCTGTGTGATATTGCTAGCAATTTAGGAGTTCTTTGCAGATTGTAGCCACCTCAAAATTAAAGAGTACCTTATACTAACCACAATGTGTATTCATTTCCAGAGCCTTTCAGTGTATTTCCTCTATAACTGTGATAGGGAAAGTAACTCCTCATTTTACAGATGCAGAATCTGAAGTCTATGTGTTGTAATACTAAGGAAGGTCCTGGAGCTAGAAGGCAAGCTTCAGACAACCAGTCTAGTATCTTTGGAATGTTTGTGACCTCCTATAAGTTAAATGTTGAAGCCCTAAAGCCTATGTGTTGGTATTTTGAGATGGGATACTTGGGAAGTAGTTAGGGTTACATGAGGTCTTGAGAGTGGGGCCCTAATGATGTGAGGAGAGTCCTTATGACAAGAGACACCGGAGAACTTGCTTTCTCTCTGAGCACGCCCTAAGAAGAGGTCACACAGGCACACTGTGAGATGGCAGCAGCCTAGAAGCCAAGAGCAGAAGCCTCCCAATTAAATTTACCTTTTGTCACCTTGATCTTGGACTTCCCAGCCTCCAGACTATGAAAAGTAAGTTTCTGTTGTTTAAGCATTCAGGCTACGATATTTTCAGAGAAGCCTAAGACACCCTTTCATCTAGCTAAACCTTTCATATCGCTGCTGATTGGCTAGGTGCCCATGTGACATGAAGCGCTAAGCAAGATCCAGTATGTTATAATTTCATTGCTCTTTTAAACTTTCATGCAAAAAAATTCATTCAGTACCTGCTCTGTGCCAGGAAGTGTGTTAGGTGCCAGAGACACAAGAATGAACAAGCCGTATTCAACCTGCTCACATTTTGATAAAGGTATGATTCACTTAAAGAAGACAATTACAATATAATTTGATAAATGCTATAATAAAAGTGTTAAAGAGTTTGGTAGCATGAAGGAGCTCTTTTAGCTTAGGGCCATAGTCGGCAAACTGTGGCTCGCGAGCCACATGCGGCTCTTTGGCCCCTTGAGTGTGGCTCTTCCTAAGCCTTAGGAGTACCCCAATTAAGTTAATAACAATGTACTTACCTATATAGTTTAAGTTTAAAAAATTTGGCTCTCAAAAGAAATTTCAATCGTTGTACTGTTGATATTTGGCTCTGTTGACTAATGAGTTTGCCGACCACTGGCTTAGGGGAACTCAGGAAATGCTTCATAATGGATGTAACATACTCAAGTTTCTAAAGTCATTACAGGTGAGACTTGGAACCCATCCACTCCATACACTCACAGAGGAAGTGGCTGCTAGAAGGAAGGAGGGCAGGCATCACCCAGCCAGGCAGCTGTAGTCCTTAAGCTGGGTGCCTGGCATCAAGGTGGACAGCAACCTAGCACTTCGACCTACACAGAACTCTTCTAGGGAGTTTCTATTACACCCAGACCTGACTTACCACAGCAGAATCTCTGGGTATAGCAGTGGTATAAACATATTTAATAAGCATTCCAGGTAATTCTAGGACACACTGCAGTTATACTGGCAATGCACTGAGTGTGGGGGAAGAAAAAGCAGGCTTTTCTCTGTATTTCAGCATGGACGGGTTCTGATGTCAGATTTTCTATGCTCTTTCACATGTGCCTTTATTATACTCCAGTTTTCTCACTGCAGCAATAAAATTTCTTCATAGCTCTACTTTCAAAGCATCCATGGAGCTACTACTGCTCCGTTAGTAAAGTGATTTTTCCTTTTCGTCTTGAATAATAAGCAGAGTATCATCTTTTTTTTTCATGCTGGTAACATTTTATTCTACTTTTACCTGGAAGACATTAAGGTTGGCTAATAAGAAATGAGACCACACAGCACAAGGCCTGGCAAACAGTTGCCACTAAATGTAGGGAGGTCTCTTTCCATAGCATTCTCCTTTTCACTCTTTCAAAATCCCTCCAATATTTTCAACCACTTCACAGGCATCAATTAATGATATTTAATTTCTTCCCAAAATACTGAACATATAATTAAGATTAAGATACTTGTAGGCTTTCCCTAGCTTTGAGGTTGATTCCTCCTTTTGTTTGGAAGTATGTCATTTAACCTTTTTATCTCCTCCTGCAAGTGAAGAATGTCTAACTTACTTGCCCTGAAAGACATTTTCTGAAGATTCAGCAGTGATGTTAGTCAACTGTTTAGCACATAAAAAGTGCCAAATAACAGCTATGCGATGTGCTGGCCAAAAGCTCTCTCTGGAACATCTGTGGTACTTGACCCTTTCTGTGATTCTCATTTCTTGACAAATTATGTCATGTTGCTTCACTGCACATGAGAGAGCAACTAGATGTAATGTAAATAATTAAAGCCAAAATTTTTAAATCTATTTATGCAAAATAGAAAGAAACAAAGAACAGCAATAATATGCCACCATAGTATTTGATGCAGTATGAAATCAAGAATCTTAAACAAAGTGTTTGAAAACCCATCAAATAGCAATTTGGGGTACCACTTGGAACTTTACTTATTTTCCTGGAAAGAGCTCCCTTCCCCTGACTGGAATCAAACATGGGGCCCTTCAGCCTGCAGGCCGACACTCTATCCATTGAGCAAAATTGACTAGGGCTCTTCACTTTTCTTCATACCAAGAACATAAGAATGTAATGGTGACAACACATGACTTTATTCTGATTAATGAATTAAGTCATGGTGGTAGTTAAGATTGTGAGAGCAGTGACACCTTCAAATTACAACTGGTAGTAGTGACTTACCTTACTTTTGAAAACACAGGAGAGCTGTCTACATTTCCTCTGTCAATGGATAAGAGTCACCAAAACCTCAACTAACGCAGCTCCTGCTACCTTCCTAAAGTGGAACTAGACATGCTTTTCCAAGTGTTGGTTCCCCAGTTAATTCTTCCAAAATTTTAGTTGGTATAAGGTGAATGAGGTACATTGCTCAAAGGAGCCTTCTGTGGGGAGCATAGGTGACTGGTAGCCTGCATGCTGAGGCCATTGTTCACCCAGGCTGCTACCAGCCAGTGGCTGTGCATGGCAGTGGTACTAGCGTGGAGCCATTGGCCTCCAATTCTAAACTCTTTGGATAGACAGATTCTCCTTCAGTACTTTCTCAGTACAGTGCTCTTCCCACTCAGTCTTCCTTCTGTCTCTCCTTTCAGAGGTGTCAGAACTGTGTCACTTCCTGAAAGCTCTTCCCACCTATTTCTGCTCCCTCTTTCTTTGACTTCATAAGCTATTGAGCCACTAAATCCTTGAGCATATCTGATACATGCTGGCATCAATGTGTTGACGGACCTGAACTTGCCTGGGTGGCAAGTTCACCATCCCAAGTGGCAGCTATGTCATACACTACTAGAATCAGCGTGCCCAATCTCTGAAGTCAGCTTGTAGAGCTTGGGGTAGTAAGGAGGGTACAAATGGCATTGATAGACTTAAATTCCTCAATTTGATATAATTAGGGTTGCATTTTGGGCAGAGCATTTTATTTAAGAAAACAGAGTTGTATATCACCACATCTTAGGAGTATTATTTTCTGTTCAAAATAGGATTTCCAAAGTTGGCATGTGTTTCAGTTTATAGGAAAATAAATCACTCAGAATACCATATCTGCATATTATGTCAGATGGTTGAGTTGTTTCACTTTAATATAAAAAAATTCAGTGGGTTGAGGAATGCATATGTAAATTGAGCTAATCTGTTTTCTGTGTTTTTATGTAGATATATGTAGGTGTGTGCAGTGAGAGGTTTGTCATTGACTGGAAGCAAAACCCAGAATATGAACAGTTAGCATATCTATTAGTACAATAACCCAAAATTCACCATTCTCTGGTAAAATCATGATAGCAGGGTTACAGCAGGATTTTTACATTTCTTTTGAAAAAAAAAATAAGGGATTCTGGTCTCTGTGATGGGAGAGTCAGGTCCCTTTTGGTCTACCATATCCTCACCCTCAGTACAGTTCCTCACACATGGTAGATGTTCAGTAAATATTTGTTGAAAAAAATTATGTTCAGGATGGTTTAATTGTGAATTAAGCATCACTGTATTCTAGTAATTTGACTATTTTTGTACATAGAATCATGGATTAATAATAGCCAGTCACAACTGTGTCAATTTTCCCATGATCTATGTGTCTTTGGCCCTGAATACTTCTTAGGTGATGGATAAATAGGGAACTGATGTTACAATAATATGAAAGAGGTGTTGATTGACAGGATTTTTCTCAGGATGTTACCTTTTTTAAGTAATCAGGGTGAGCTCTTTCATAATTTAAGAAATGCCTTAGCAATGTCGTATACAATCTTTCTGAAAAGATCCAAAAGGCTGCAAAAGTGCCTTCTTTTATGGTGAGCCATGACTGTGCTGCACAGTGTCAAATGCAGTGAAGTGCAAGTGCAAGGGAAGGGGATCAGCTCACATTTCTTCCCTCAGTAAAATAGGGGATTCACAGAGCAGGCTGCAGTCTGGGTAAGATTTTTTTATTTTATTTTGATGAACATGTCTCTATTAGAAACAAATGCCCTCTAAGAAGTACACCTCAAAGGAAAATGTGTAAGTGCCAGGGTTCAAGTGGCAAAAGTTAATTGTGATGCTAGATGCCAATGCCAAGCATATTTTAAACGTGTTTGAGTGCATCTCCAACCCTGTGTTTCCCCAGAGCTGTGTTATTTTCACCATGTGATTTGACAGAAAGTGAATTTTTCCCTCCCTCCACCCAGAAATATATATGTGATGTGATGGCCAGACTGCTTATATTTATAAGAAAAGCAATATATTAACTTGATTAGGAATTCAGCTTTAAAGTCAAATTGTTCTAGATTTAAGTTTCACCTTTGCTATTTCCAAGTTGAATATATTTGGGCATGCAGACTCAATATTCTATGCCTTTGTACCCTAAACTGTAAAATAGGGATAATAAGAGTATCTGCCTCATTGGCTGTTATGGGTAACATGAGTTGATGTATTAAAGAGCTTTAGATGAGTGCCAGGCACATAGTAGGCAGTCCACCGAACTAATCATTATTACAAAATAAAGCATCACTTCCCCCAACTAAGCCACAGAAGTGATAGTTCACCATGCTATGTGGAGACATGGCATGGTTTCATAACTGGGACCTTAATATAGAAATTCCCTTAAGACTTGACTCATAGTTCTTTGTAGGAATTTTAGGAGCCAGTTGTAGTCACTATTTGTATTGAATTCGTAGTCACTATTGCCACAACCTGTTTTTTAAATTTCCTCTGGCTGGAGTCACTATGCTGTGACTTAAATTAAATTACAATTTTAAAACTGATTTCCTCCAGTTACTTGGGCTCTATACAATACAGTCATCATACACTTACTGCTCTTATTTGACATTTTCCTCTTACTGAAAAAAATAGAGTGTGACCTATTATACCACTTACATTATATGTGAAATTGATACAGTGTAATAGAAACAAGATGTAATATCAATGAAATGATCTATCATAAACACAGCTAAAGCTGCAAAACACATGTCCAAAATTAAGTGATATTGAATTAAAGTATACCTTTTTTCTGTCTAGAAAAAGACTGATGAAACCAAAGATTATCGCAAGGACAAAAGCCTTTTTGTACCTCTTGCAATGTTTGTGTTCCTTGGAATCTCTGGGAAAACAGAATAAGGGCTGTGCGGGAGATTGCTTTAAGAATAGGATCTCTGGTTGATATGTCCCTTTTTAAATGGTTGAATTTCCAAAGTAGCCATTTGTCGTCTGGGATGAATCTGTGCTCTTTCCCATCTGAATATTTAAAAAAATCAGTGGCGAATTAGTGAGCCAGCTATCACTGGATCAAGCCTGATGATCAAGCTGAGTGACAGTTTGGACCAAAATATTTCAGAGGTTTTTCAATTCTATGAAACACTCATTAATAATAAAAAAAGGATCCAACACCTGAAAACAAATTGCTGGATCTGTTTTTGCTTTCTTCCATTCATGGTGGAAGGAAAATATGAGAAGAAAAGCACTTTGGCAGAAAAGAACTATATGGAGACTATAGTTTTCTGATTTGTAATATGAATACATGTGACTAAAATTATGATAAGGGGAAGAAGTAAATTATGTATTAAACACCTATGTCAGGCTTTGAGATTGATGTTTACTATTTCATTTACTTCTCCCACCTCGAAAAAAACCCACCACCAACAAAAAAACAACAACCCAAACATCTCTATGAATTAGGTATTATTATTCTTATTTTATAGCTAAGGGGTTAGGATCAGAGCATCTGAGCAATAGAGAAGGTCACTCAAAGTCTACTTTCCTTCCACCCCATCAAAACTTACCTCAGGGTCTTCCTTCTCCTGTTCCCCTCTTTCATGCCTCCAGCCTTGCTAACGTTACTCCTAGTCTCAGGCTACGTGGCCTGCACTCCCTCTTCCTACCTGTCCTCTCACCTCCATCCTGTACAATTCAGAATTTTAAGGAAGTGCACAGAGATCAGAAGTCACCAGAACATATTATTTAGAGGACACCTCAAGGTACTTCTGCTTTGATAAATACAATGTACTCCTTAATCTAACACTCAATCTTGTCGGTTCAGAAACCTGGTTTTAGGAAATGAGAATGACTCTTTTTCTCATGATGGATTCATGTTAACTAAATTCATAGACATTGATATGTAAAACAAGAATATCAATCAATTTCATTGATAATGGTAAGTATACTGTCCAAGATCCTGAAGTCATATCCTATGGCCAATATTTTCATCCTTTGTAGACAAGTGTCTAAAGAAGCTGTATTATAGTCACAAAATTGCTGATGATTACAGAGTTGTTGGAACAGAAAGAATTAGTAATTTTAATGAGGCATCTGGTAAATTAGCATAGAATATCCATATCTGAAATATGTACGTGTTACACTGATGGATAAAGTCAAGTCCTTGGGCACTGACAATTTTGGGGGGAGGGGACAGTGTTAATGTCATTTATTTTTATTTATTTTTACCTTAGCTTATAAATGCTTAGCTTTCTGGCAATTCACTTTTCAGTTGTCTCTTTACTCAAATTTTGCTGATTGCAGGGAAAACAACTAGAACTTCTCATGTGTTTTAATCTATTGTGCATTGATTTTTTTTAGTAATACTTTCAGGTGGCAATCATATTTCTCTTATTTGGATATGAATTTTGGATTGGAATCCCTCTGTACATATAAAGCCATAGTAACCAGATTACTTTAAAAAGAAAATGGAGGAGAAACCAAGATGGCGGCGAAGGTAAACACCGGAGATTGCTGCCTCGCACAACCACTTCAAAAATACAACTAAAAGACGGAACGAACATCACCCAGAACAACAGGAAGGCTGGCTGAGGGGAAATTCTACAACTAGAAGGAAAGAGAAAAGCATACCAAGACTCAGAGGAGGTGCAGTGCGGAAAATACAAAGGTGCGGAGGTGCGTGTAGAGCGGGCTGGCAGCTGAGGGCGCGGTTGTCTGTTTCAATCCAGAGGTAGTCTCAGGCTCTGAGCTCCAGTTCTGGGTGAGTCTCTGGGGACCCAGACTCAAACAGGAGAAGTGGGACTGTCTGGCATTGGTTGGAACTCGA
Organism: Myotis myotis; assembly: GCF_014108235.1. NCBI lineage: Eukaryota > Metazoa > Chordata > Mammalia > Chiroptera > Vespertilionidae > Myotis > Myotis myotis. The sequence goes on along the minus strand of NW_023416357.1, from coordinate 24,236,300 downwards.
GGGCAGCTTTCTCTCTGAGGTTTGCAGCGGTTGCTGGGACTCTGAGAGGCAAAGCCTCTGGGCACGGGACTGAGAGCAGCCATAACTGCTCACTCTGCCCGCCCTGTTGATCCCCTGGGACCCACCCTGCCCAAGCCTTGCACAGAGGCATTTGCAGGATAGCCTTAGGCAAAGGCTAGATTAGCACCTCCCTAGAGGACAGAAGTTCTCCCACTGCAGACACAGCTGATTCTCACAGCCAGTTGGCCTGGAGGTCAAATACCCCCCAGTGTTACCTACAACAATCAAGGCTTAACTACAACAAGACTGCACACAAAGACCACAAGGGGGTGCACCAAGAAAGCATAAAAAATGTGGAGACAAAGAAACAGGACACAACTGACAGAAATGGAGGATATAGAGTTCAAAACCACACTTTTAAGGTCTCTCAAGAACTGTCTAGAAGCCGCCGATAAACTTAGTAAGGCCCTTGAAAAGACTGGTGAGACCGCCGATAAATACAGTGAGATCCTCAAGAAATCTAATGAGACCCTCGATGTTGTGATAAAGAACCAACTAGAAATTAAGCATATACTGAGAGAAATAAAGAATACTATACAGACTCCCAACAGCAGACCAGAGGAGCGCAAGAATCAAGTTAAAGATTTGAAATGCGAAGAAGCAAAAAACACCCAACCAGAAAAGCAAAATGAAAAAAGAATCCGAAAATACGAAGATAGTGTAAGGAGCCTCTGGGACAGCTTCAAGCGTACCAACATCAGAATTATAGGGGTGCCAGAAGATGAGAGAGAGCAAGATATTGAAAACCTATTTGAAGAAATAATGACAGAAAACTTCCCCTACCTGGTGAAAGAAATAGACTTACAAGTCCAGGAAGCGCAGAGAACCCCAAACAAAAGGAATCCAAAGAGGACCACACCAAGACACATCATCATTAAAATGCCAAGAGCAAAAGACAAAGAGAGAATCTTAAAAGCAGCAAGAGAAAGAAACTCAGTTACCTACAAGGGACTATCCATACGACTGTCAGCTGATTTCTCAACAGAAACTTTGCAAGCCAGAAGGGAGTGGCAAGAAATATTCAAAGTGATGAATGCCAAGAACCTACAACCAAGACTACTTTATCCAGCAAAGCTATCATTCAGAATTGAAGGTCAGATAAAGAGCTTCACAGATAAGGAAAAGCTAAAGGAGTTCATCACCACCAAACCAGTATTATATGAAATGCTGAAAGGTATCCTTTAAGAAGAGGAAGAAGAAGAAAAAGGTAAAGATACAAATTATGAACAAATACACATCTATCAACAAGTGAATCTAAGAATCAAGTGAATAAATAATCTGATGAACAGAATGAAGTGGTGATTATAATAGAATCAGGGATATAGAAAAGGAATGGACTGACTATTCTTGCGGGGGAAAGGGGTATGGGAGATGCGGGAAGAGACTGGACAAAAATCGTGCACCTATGGATGAGGACAGTGGGTGAGGAGTGAGGGTGGAGGGTGGGGTGGGAACTGGGAGGAGGGGAGTTATGGGGGAAAAAAAGAACGAATGTAATAATCTGAACAATAAAGATTTAATTAAAAAAATAAAAAAGCCAAAAAAATAAAAATAGAAAAAGAAAAAGAAAATGGAATTTATGCTTTTTAACAGAGATGTGTGAAAGATTACCCTCTTGGTAATGATATCCAATTAATATTTTGTGAAGTTTAAATAATGGGGCACTATATAGTATATTTTTCTTCAAGAATTTTGTCTATTAATATAAGAACTCTTAGGTATGGAGATACGTATTTTCAGAGCATGTCTTAAGGGAAGAAAATGCAGTCAATGGCTGCCTCCAGGATGAGACCTTGTCCGTCTGTTAGTCAGCCTTTGAGAATAAATTCTTTGAGTCTTAAAATCTTTTTCATTTAACAATTTTCATCTTAGAATGCAGATGTATCTGAGATACATAATGCATTATGCCAGTGCTTATCAAATAGATATCATTAAACAAGATGCAGATATAATTTTAATGTCTGAGAATTCATTAGAATAATTTAATTTTGATAATTTAATAAAAACAAATGCATATTCTGGATAATTTGAATAAATACCTTAAAAATGAGTACTTCTTCCTAACTTAAAACCTACATTTCTGGTCTTTTTGGTACTATCATTACTTTAATTGTTACTGATTCATTAATAATGGGATCCTTTAAAAAGAGCAAACACTATTATCTGACTCTACAAATCAGGTTTCATACAAAGTTAATGTGCAAAAAGAGGTAAAGAATTGAGTTCTAGCAAAGGGTAATGGAAACATATTGTACCAGATTAATTATTTTCTGGATAACTACTGATTTGAGGCAAATTGATGTTTAAATCCTGCCCAGATGAAATCAAACTTCCTTAAATCAATTATTTTCTCAATTTTTAATCAAAGATCACCTTTGTCTACTACCTCATTCCTTACTGGAAAATATTGAATGGCTCTGATTCTCAGTAGTGAAAAATAGGATGCATCCCCCTGTTGCAAGAGATTAAAATTATTTGGAGTGATTTTTCATAACAGAGTCATGTAGTAGTTTGCTTTTTTCTTTTTAGGAGTTTGTGGATTGATTGGTTACATACAGACTGGGTTTAGAGGATTCTAAGGTATTGATTTAAGAGTCACAAGCTATATAGATGCAAGAAATATGTTTTCCTTTCTCTTTAAATGGATATACCACACTGGGCATAAACTAGCCTCCTGAGTTTAGGATATCATTTGATTTTTCTGGAAAAAAAAAGTAGCTAAAGGTTCTGAGGATTCTAGTTGTCACCTTCAATAGGCCCATTAGTTAATATAACAAATCTGTGACTAGACACCAGAAACTGCAGTTTGTGTGAAGACAGGCCCATGTGAATGGACCCAACGTTTTGATTGAAATAGCTCTGGTTGTTACTGTGCTGTGGATAACATCTATGTTTACTATTCTCACTGTGGCTTGGTAGGCAATTTACAGCACAGATTGTGGAGAAATGTCTCCGAAGGAAATTGTGGTAGTTTTCCACTACTTTCTACACAGTGCAAGTCTGCAACTCTTTTACTTTTCCTCCCTTCAAAATTCCTACTTCTTCCTTTGATTTTCTTTTTCTTCTTTTTTATTCTAAAATATTATACTTTTCTGTTTGTTTTTGTTATTTTTTTTATTATTTCCCCTTTCCTCTTCTTTTTTTCTTTATGCATTGGGAAAGTAAGGGAAAAGGAGGAAGAATTTTCATTGATACTGGTGTTTTATGTTTATGACAGTTCATTAATCCACATACCTTACAAAGCAGATAAATAGAGTCACTGAGTATATAAATAATAGCCTAAGACAACTGATAATGAGAGTGCTAATTTTGAATTTATGTTGTTAAGCAGAAGTATTTCATATTTAGAGTATTATTATCTAGCTATATAATCTCTCTCCATGTATAATATGGGTATCACTTATCCATCCATTTGTATATGTCTACAGTAGCACTAAGAAATATATATTTTTATTTCTTATTTTTTCATCACCCCATTGCCCACCCCCAAAGAGAAGCAGAAAGATATCAGGAAAATATTTGGGCTCCAAGTATTTTTGAATAGAAAACATCTCAAAAGCTCACCATTAGAATATTTCCATTCTGTTTTGCTCTTAAGAATACAGAGTGTGCAATATTTGTGGCCACAAGATACAATCAAAGCACCTGAATCTAATTTGCTTTTTTCCTTTCCATTAAATGTCCCAAATCTATAGGTTAAAGTCATATTGAAATTTACACATGCTATCAGTACAAAGTCTACAGTGCTTGCCCTCAGAATTCATGTTCTTCAAAAACAGAATTAACATCACTTCAGAAAAAAAGGGTAATGACAGATGTAAAAATTATCTTAGACATAAAGATTACCAACTGAGTGTATTTATCTTCAGCGGTAATCAATCATTGCATGTGCCAGAGATCTGTAAAAGATTGGCCTCGGAACTTACTATACTACTGTAGGGACTTCTCCTTTCCTCCACAAATTGCTCAGCTTCACCAAAGCAAAGACACCATTCCCCACTGAGGACTAAATAAATGACAAGCTTGAAGTAGTGAAAAATAAATTCATTTTCTGGGTTACTTGCGTAAAAGGCTGTCTGAACAAAAATCACACACTTCTCTCCCCATAATGCAAACTTACTACTCTCTACAACACAGTGCTTATTTGAAAATAAGCTTGGGAAATTCATCATAAAGGGAAGGATATCTGGGGTATTAATTCTACCACACCCACAAATAATAGAGCGCATTGGGACTAAGGATTGTGTCGCTCTATTCAACCCCCAAACCTTTTTCTATGTTATTACAATCCATTTATTGTTCATACATATAAACATTTTTCTGGTAACCAGGGAGCAATTTATTTATGCACTTTATTTTCACTGCATGTCGGTAAGAATGCAAAAATGTAAACATTGATCTACATAATCACATACATATACTAAGCGAGACTTCCTGCAATAGTGTGAATCAGATCATTAAAAAATAGCAAAATTGCCACTAATGGCTTTTGCTGAAAGAGGGTATTTTAATTATTCTGGGTACTTTGAATTCATGAATAACTTATTAGTCACTCATATTCTGTGTTTTTCCCCTGTTCCTGGTGAATTTCTGATACTTAAATCATAGTCTCCAATGTTTCTTTATTTGAATTCTTTCTAGGGAGTTCTGGAAAATGATATGGCCAGCCAGAGTAGATGGAGTTATTACAGCTCATCACAAGATTGTATAATCCATTTACTAAGGGGAAAAAAAGTACCAAGAAATATAATAGAGTATACTAGAGGCAGGAAGATTTTTTTTCCAATGTAGATGACATGAAAAGATACTGAATTATAGGAAAATTGTATATATATCACAACTTTTTGTTTCTAGGCTCTAAATGAAAGAATACTGACTAGGAATCATGAGGGCTGGGTTTAGTGTTTAATGTATACAAACTGGTTTTCCTTGATTACGTTCCTTCACCCTGCTACAGTTCCCTGCACATTGCCACCACACCCCCCAGGATCTCCCTTGCCCACCCCCTTGCTTGTTCTCCCAGCCCCAAATGTACCTGGCTTCTTTCATTCCGGGAATATACCAAGATCTTTTCTGCCTCATTCGCTTTTTCACATTATTTTCTTTCTTTTTTCCCCACATTTTTATCTAATCATCTCCTAACCATTCTTCTGATCTTAATTAAGAAATATTTTCTCAAATAGGCCTTTTCCAAGCCCTCCATCTATATGGGGCTCCCGTGTAACATTCTCACAGAATCACACACATTACTGCTAGGATGTATCGTGATTTATAAATGTAAATTTTTTTTATGATTGTTTTCTTCTCTAGAGAGGATAGACTGTATGTTTCATTATAGCAGGGAGTTGTCTAGTACATTGTAGATGCTCAATAAATATTTGACAAACCAACATATGAATAAATTAATAATAAGAGTTGGGGTAGGTAAATGATCTACAAGATTTCATCCATATCAAATAATCTATGACACCAGAGTGAATTCATTGTTTCATTTTCATTTAAAACCAGTCCTGAAGGCAATTTTATCATAAACTGTGCTTTATAAACACAGACAGGAATTGCAAAACATGTCTCTTAAAACACATTCTGAGTTTTGGACTTTTGTTTAGCTATTCATTTCAAGAAGTTAATCTCTAAAATGTAAATCTGATCCCATACTTTCTTACTGACACCCTGGCCTGGCTTTTCAGTGTATATAACATAAAATCCAAACACCTTGGGATGATATGCAAAGCCCTTATGATCTGCCCAGTCTTTCAGCCTACAGGTAAGACAAGAATCTTGCATTTGGCATTTAAGACCTATGTATAGTGCCCCAAAGTCATGGTCCGTTTCCTTTTTTCTTCTTCTGAAATAATGATTTTGTATATGCATTGTCCACATTCTAGAGAGCCTCTCCTTTTCCATCTTTTTTAGCTTTGGTTTACTGGGCAAATTCCATTTCAACCTTCAAGATTTGGCTGAAATTTTGAAGCTTAGTTTTTTTTTTTTTTTTTTTAAATTTATCTTCCAGAAAGACTGAAGTACTTTATGATGTGGATGCCTCTATTCTAACACTTAACAGATTTCTGTAATCACTTTCCTTTAGGACTATTTCTACTTAGTCAACCCCAAAGAACAGGGGTTGCATTCTTATCTCCTGTTTCCTTGTTCTCTGGTACAGTGCCTGGCACGTATTAGGCAATTTGCAAATGTTGAATGAATCAACAAAGGTGAGATCCAAAGTACTTTGTTAAAGGCTCAACAGATGTTTTTCAGTGCTTCAGGTTTGAGTGAAAGAAATTGGTCTCTAGCCTCTCAATTCTACCCTAATATTCTAAAATGTATTAATAATCATTTTATAGACTTGTCTTTATAAAGTTAACAGCTACAAATTAGCATTTTGATAATTTTATTTACAAATAATTTTGTATTGTTTTTCTCTGAACATTTACATTTTGATTTTTGCATTTTTTTTCCCTAAAATTCATTCAAACTACTAGTAGAGTGAATCATCTATGCAGAGGTAGTATTTTTTGGATTTGGGTAGCCACAATTCTGAATATATCAGTTTCTTGTAAGGTCCTAAAATCAGAGAATTATTTTTCAATGCTTTGTTCAGTTCTGTATTCATCAGCACTTTACATATTTATCTTCCATATTTGTTAACTTGTCTTCATTATCTACTGATATATTTCTATAATAAAAAGGCTTGGTCAATTCTTGGCTGTTTTCAATGAAATAGTCATGGTATTTTTTTTGAGTAATCATTGCTTCTGTTCCAGTTTTTAAGGTTTTGAAGATAAAATTAAACCTTTTTTATTATAATGGAAAATAAATTCTGTATCACATCATAATGTGGTACCCATTAATATATTTCTCTTTTGCTTTCTGATTTATCAGAAAGTAGTATCAAAGCCCAGACCCCCTCCTAACCCTGCAGGGGGTCATGGAGCACAGACCAGCCCATCTCAGGTAGGTGCTCAGAATTAGGCATGTTTGTCATGTCCTTTATTCAGTGTTTAACATCTGACACTCATCTGATGATAGACTGGAAAAATTGAACCAACATTACCTTTTAAATAAGGATGATGAAATATCAAAGACCTAGGATAAATGATGCAAAGAACAAAACACCTTTCAGGTTTGTACTTGTTAAAAAAACGGAAACTAATAAAGACAAAGATTCAAAAGACAGTTTTATAGACAAGTGTTTTTAGAACCTCCTCGCACTAATAAAATACAACTTTAAAAGGAAAAGAATCTTTATCAATAGTTAATAGTGATTTTAATTATTTCTATTGGCTGAAGAGCCAAATGCTCATGTACCCTAGCTCCAGTATGGCCTCCAATTTATTTCAGAAGGAGCAGTGAATTGAGCCTCCCAGAGGCTGCGAAACAGCAGGTGGCCCTGCAGCACGGCCTGGGCATTTTATGAATGGCTCAACTGCTCTTCATTGGCTGACTTCCTGTCTTTCTTGCTGAGAGTCAGACCACCTTGACTGAATGCTCAGGCAGCAAGTCTTTTATAGACTTTTGTTATTATTGTTATTATTAATTTGTTAAAATTTTATTGGTTTTATTTTTATAAGGTTTCATGTACTATCAAGACTGTTTTGGTTATAAATGACATAGATCCAAATCAACTAGTTTAAGCCAAAAAAAAAGAAAAAAAGGTAATTTACTGGTTCATGTAACTGGGGAGTCCAGAGGTAGTTCTAAGTCTCAAGCATGGTTAGATACAGGAACTCAAAGGTTTCCTCCCTCCCTCCCTCCCTCCCTCCCTCCCTCCCTCCCTCCCTCCCTCCTCCCTCCCTCCCTCCCTCCTTTTCTCTCACCCTTCCTTTTCTTCCTTCCTTCCTTCCTTCCTTCCTTCCTTCCTTCCTTCCTTCCTTCCTTCCTTCCTTCCTTCCTTCCTTCCTTCTTTCCATCCTTCCTTCCTTCCTTCCTTCTTTCCATCCTTCCTTCTTCTATCCTCCCTCCCTCCCTCCCTTCCTTCCTTCCTTCCCTCCCATGTTCCCTTCTTTCTTCCTTTCTTCCCTCCCTCCCTCCCTCCCTCCCTCCCTCCCTCCCTCCCTCCCTCCCTCCTTCCCTCCTTCCTTCCTTCCTTCCTTCCTTCCTTCCTTCCTTCCTTCCTTCCTTCCTTCCGAAAGCAAGACTTGATAAAAACATTGCAAACTGAAAAGAGAAGGTGCATATTTGATAACCAGAAAAGCTGTGTCCCTGGTTTCCGGTCTAAGCAACAAGACAGGTACTATGAGTTGTGTAGGGTCTTTTATAGAAAAAGAGTTTAGAGGGAATATGTGAAAGGATGTCTGTCTAGTGTTCCATTTTACCCTCAGTAGTAACTCACAGAATTTTAAAACAAGAAAGGCATGATAGCTCAAGAATATCACTACCCACCCTGGCTGGTATGGCTCCGATGGCTGGAGCATTGTTCCCATGCACCAAAGGGTCGAGGCTTTCATTCCCTGCTCAGCTCACATATCTGGGTTGTGGGTTCAATCTCCAGTCAAGGTATGTATAGGAGGCAACCAATTGATGTTTCTCTCTTATTTTGATATTTTTGTCTGTCTGTCTCTCTCTCTTCCTCTCCCTTCCTCTGTATTTAAAATCAATAAAAGGCATATTCTCAAGTGAGAATAAAAATAAATATATCATTACTCACTCCAAATGAAACCACACAAGCATCCACACACAGTGTAAGTGTATAGAAAACTTTTATAAGGATACTTATACCATTAATTAATCTGTTTATAGCAAAATCATCTGAGAGGGAGGAGGCATTAAGGAGAGGTCTTGAGAGAAATGAAGATGGATTTTTGCTTTATATGTTTTATATTTTTAAAAATGTTCTGTTACAACAAAAATGCTATTTCTGATTTTTAAAAAAATATTTTCTGAATAAAATGGCCCTTTTTCTTGTGGTGAGGGTAAATACTAGCCTTTGTGAGCTTTTCTAACCTTAGTAATAATTTCACTTTACCAACTTTGTAATAACTAATATTTTTAAAGGCATTAAAATCTTCAGTATATACTTTAATTGTCTGTTTCCATTAGTAGAGCTAGGCGGATTATTGACCAACTGGACGAAATCATATTTAGGGGCAACAGAAGGTCCCCAACTAACCTACCAATGGTCATTGTCATCATCATCATCATTATCATCATCATCAACATCATCAAGCAGCAGCAGTTTTTAAACAGGCCATCTGAGCATGGAATGGCACAGCACTCTACAAGGTTAATGAAACAAGCGTCAAGGATGCCATTTCAATGTTCCCAGTCACATCAGAGAATAAACACCAAGAACAAACATGTATGTACAAGTATAAACAACTATTCCACTGTCACAACACTGTTTCCAAACCATTTTTAGAGATGATATTGGTCATTTCTAATTGAGGAAACCAAAATGTCCCACAAGACATTCTTTTACATGTTCCTTCGTTAAGCAGGACTTTATCATGTGGTTGTTTGAGAAAATGTTTTGTAACAGAATGGTTCTGTCTTTGATAAACAGAACATTCTCTGAAGTACTGGCATTATCATAGAACAGTCACTTGCAACTAACAAAAGTATAATATTTCTTAGTCAACACTTTTTCCCCTGCTTTCCAGGATAGGACATGTTGCTCTTGTTATTTACTCGAACATTTCTCTTTGTTATCTAAGGATGAATACCATTTTTTTTCCCATTGATTTTTTTATTTTTATTTTTTTTTTTTTACTATTGACATGGCATGAACTTCAGGAGCATCAAAGAATATAAGTCTTTATTCCTGCTGTTGATTCAACAATTATCTGTGTATCTCAGTTTGTTTAGAAGTTGATCTTATTTTGTTTTCACATTTTGTAAGAAAAAACAAAAATGAACTTACATCTTTATACAGTAGGACTTACCTTATAAAAAATATCATTTTTTTGCTATTGTTGTTCATAGGCAGCAATAAAATCTCCTTGAAAATTATGTAAGTTGATCCTTCTGAAAATCACTATTGTTATTTCTTTTTAATAAGCTCCTTCTTTATGAGGGTTTATGGAAGAATAACATAAGAAGACTCTCTTGCTGAGATTTTTGAAGGCAAGAGAGTGTTCAACACATACACTAGAGAGAAAAGGCTTAGAATTTCAGAATCACTTTATTTGATTTTGATTTACTTTTTTTAGAGCTGTTTTAGGTTCACAAAAAAATTGAGAGGAAGGGGCAGAGGTTTCTCATATGCACCCTATCTCATTATCATCATCTGCAACTAGAGTTATTCATTTCTTACAATTGATGAACTTAACATTGACACATCATAATCACCCAAAGTCCATAGTTAACCTCAGGATTTGTTTTTTTTTGGTGTTGTGTAGTCTATAGGTTTAGAGACATATATAATGACGTGTATCCATCATTATAGTATCACACAAAGTATTTTCACTGCCCTAAAAATCCTCTGTGCTATTCATCCCCCTCCCCCCATTTTACTGTCTCCATAATTTTGCCTTTTCCAGAATGTCACCTAGTTGAAATCATATGGTGTGCAGCCTTCTCTGGTAGGCTTTTTTCATGTAATGATATGCATCTAAGTTTCCTCCATGTATTTTCATGAGTTGATAGCTCATTTACTTTAGGTGTTGAATAGTATTTCATTGCCTGCATATACCAAAGTTTATCCACTTACTTACTGCAGGATATCTTGATTACTTCTAAGTTTTGAAAATTATGAATAAAGCTACCATAAATATCTGTGTGTAGGTATTTGTGTGGACATGAGTCTTCGTCTTCAAGGAGGACACACTGTCAAGAGACCTGGATTAAAATTGTGGTGCTCTGTGTGGAGAGCTATTGCTTTATTCCTAGTAGATGATGCTATTAGCTGTTCAGTCTCCACATTTAACCCTTTTCTCATTGCAATAATGTCTTCTTTAGCAGTATGACTAGTGGGAAATAAGGTTTCAAGTACTTCATTCTATAAGTAGACTGCAATAACTATTTCAAAATTTTGAGTATAATCTAATGTTATGGATTTTCAACATATGTTTGTTAGTGACTATAATATGGTATTAATTAGCCTTGCAAAAACACTTTGCCTGGAAGTATTATAGAGACTAGAGGCGTGGTGCACAAATTTGTGCATGGGTGGGGCCTGGCCAGCCACCCTATTGGGGCGGATTGGGGTGGGGCCAGTTGGGGGGAGGGGCTTCAGGCGGTTGGCCAGCCCCACCCCCTGGTTGAACTCCTGGTCAAGGGGACAATTTGCATAGTTGCCTTTTATTATATAGGATAGTTTGGTTGTCATAGGAATACCATGGAGTTTCTAAGTGGACTTCCTGAATTTGTGGCAGGCTGTGTTAAATTCGTTTTTACTGATCTATTTTTTATTAAAATAAAATGAAATATGTTGTTCATTAATTCAGATTAATTTTATATACAGCCCTTAGCTTAGATAAGGATACACAAAGAACAAGAACAACTCTACATGTGCTATATTTGAAACCCTTGAAGAATTTCTTGTGACTTAATATAAGCATCATTGAAAAAAATCCCAAGTCAGTCATACAGAAATGCTCCCACACAAAGACTCACAGGAGATTACAGATCATTTTTCAGATGAGGGACAGTCAAATAGACTTAGGCCTCAAGAAAATGTAGTTATATAAGGAATCTAAAAGCAGTAAAATTTTTCCATTAACTATACAGAAGAGAAAACCATTACCATTCTGCCATTTCAGCAGTATGATATAAAACAATGCTCTGATAAAGATAAAAACAAATCTATAAATCCAGCCTATGCTTGAGGAGAACGTATCCACAGTGGCATTAAATATGATTTCAAATCACACACAGACAACCTGAGGGCCTTGTCAGTGATGGTCAACTGGAATATAATTGTGCAACTCAGAAATTTGGCCTCACAACAAAAGTTGTCCATATTCTTTGATAGATTTTATTCACTTGACTTATAAATCTTATTTAATATCTAGACAGCAGCAATAGTATTCAGAATTTGGGCTAGTCCATTGGCATTGGTAAAGTACAATGAAGCTGAAACAAAATGTATCTATTTAACATTTATTTTGTGCCCCAGATTATTCGAGGCATTGTGGGAAAAATCAAAGCTATAATAAAAACAGAGAATAAATTAAATTATTTGAGAAGTGACCTGCATTACAGAAATAGTAATAACACAGACAATTCATAGTCAAATTTAAAATTTCCTGAACAGAATGTAAAGTGTTAAAGAAATACATAACAAAGGTACTCCAGTGTGCATTACAGTAACTGGGCTTTATTAATAAATAGGTGTTGGGTGATGCACTAAAAAGGAGCTTTCTTGGAATGGTATTAAGGAGAAAAGTTTTGATTTATCCTGGTTGGATTAACTACACATGTAATACGAATGAAAGAGGGTTGTGTAAACATCAAAAAAGAGAGCAAAAATCACTACAGGGACATTTCTAAAAACGTAGAATGGTATTGTGTACTTTAAAATATGTTAAGAGGGTGCTTCTCATGTTGTTATAATTTTATAAACCTTTGCAAACATGTTGGATATGGAAGAATAGTCTCCAAAGGAGAGTATTCAAGCATTTGTGTCAGGATAGCTATTCATAGATATTCATGGATGAATTCATATATGTACGATCTTATGTATGAAGCATAAAATATGTTTTTTTGTTGTTGTTAATCTTCACCTGAGGATATTTTTTCCATTGATTCATAGAGAGAGTGGGAAGGAGGGTGAGATACAGAGAGAGAAACTTTGATGTGAAAGAGACACATTGATTGATTGCCTCCTGCAGGCACCCCTGACTGGAGCCTGGCATTAAGCCTGCAACTGAGGTACATGCCCTTGACCGGAATGACCCAGCACCCTCCAGCCCAGGAGCTGACGCTCTATCCACTGAGCAAAACTGGCTAGGGCTAAAATACGTTTTAAAATCATTTAAAATCTTAACATGAAGCAAAATTTCATAATGAAATTCAAATTCTAAATTATTTGGCACAAATTATGAGAGGAGCTATTTCTTTCAGCGAAGATCAGTCCCTGTACTTCTCTCCTAACTTCACAGAAACCCTATACCATCATTAGCCCTTCTCTTCCTTTTATCTTTTATCTCTTACTATTTACTGGGCCCTTCCAAACAGCTTTTAGATATACCCAAGTCTCTCTCATGTTTAAAATAAAATGAACAATAAATTAGCTCAAATACACAAATACATACACTTTGCTGAACTAAATTTAGATTATTTATCAGGCATCATCTTAAGTGTTACCTGCTTAAGAGATTCTGATCACCTAATGTAATCAGTGTATAGCTGTGTAAAACTTTACTTATCCTTTGATGCACTTAGCACATATAGTATGAATTGGCAGTTTGTGAAGTGATGTGCCCACTGATTGCTTTCTGTGCTGGGCCATAACCTCTCATCAGCTGTTCATGACCACAGCACTGACTTGATGCCTAGAACAGGGCCTGGGACATAGTGGCCCTCAATTGATTTTTTTTGCATAAAAGAATAGCTATAGGATGCAGTCTTTCCAACATGTGAGATCACTAAACGTAACTCTGGACCTTCAAAGATGCACAAGGTGGAGGGAAGACTTAGAAATCCTGTACAGGTCAACACACCTTATCTCTTTCACCTTTTCTCTTCTTTTGCTCCTATTTTTTGATATTGTTCACCCAGGCTGAAAAAGGGGGATGATGGAGAATGTGCTAGGGTAATGACTCAGCTTTACTCCAATACAGACTTTGAAAGGCATTTCCTAATTACCCTACTCTGTTGTCTGTACATATGTTTACAGCTTTGCCAACTTATATTAGTCCATTCTTGGGGCAGAACATAAGCAATAAAAATATAACCTGAATACTCATTATTCAATTTATTTAGATTGCTTTAGGCTAGCCTCTTCTCCCCCAGGCTTCTAATAATGGCTAGATCTCTATGGTAAAGTAATCTAGTGGGGCATAAATAATTTAGCCATTTCAGCTCTTCCATCATCATGACCTATTGTACCCATGGCTAGCTGTAGACTAAGTTATTTACAAAGACTCTCTACAATGTATGACTTAACTCTCTCACAGACAATCTACTCACATCAATTAGATACAGAAAGACAGCAGGCAAATATTTAAGTGGACATGGGCTGCACTATAACTAAAGGAGAAAATCTGTTGAAATTCCCCAGCCTCCATTCCCAGGCAACAGCCCTGTAATCACTGGGGCAGCCAGGATGATTATGGTTGACTCTCCTTTTAAGGGGGAATGTGATGTATAGTTAAAATAGAAAGTAAACTTTAGTGCAATTAAGATACCTAATTTTAATAGCCATTTATAGAAATTCAAAATAATTTTTTTATATTTAAAAAAACCTAAAATGTAGACTTGATCTCATTATGAAAAAGATACTCTGATTACTTCAGATAATAAACACAATTATAGTCACAGTAATTCTTTCAGACTTTATGCACACCCAAAGGCTAAAATGGAGCTTGGAATTCTACCGAAATTAGGATAGTAATTGGGCCATTAAAATGGTCACTTAAAATTAAAAAAGCACATTTAATGTAGTGATGCACCACTGTACATCTTATTTCTGATATATTCTGATGTGCAGTGTCTTATTGCTGAAATTGAGTGACTTGTTCCAGGTGGTTGTACTCTGTAGATTAGTATAAAATAAAATCTTTCTAATAAGCCTATACTACTATTTATCTGTTCTTAGAAGCTATTTAAGAAATCCACGTCAAATCTCTGCACTAGCCCATTGCTTTTAGCAAGTTGTAATGCAGAGGCATTATATAAAATTAAAAAAATGATCTGCTATAAACTGTGCTAAATTACCTTTCCTTGTTTTGATCATATGCTGCTTTTTTTTTTTTTTCAAAACCAAAATCACTCAACTTACTAATGGAATTAGGGTTTGTTACCTACTCTGTATAAATTACCAAACGTGCATTTGAGAATATATTTGCCCCTTCAAATTAAAGGTAAGTGATAACAATGTATGAGGTTTCTTTCTTTTCCTAAAGAGGTTGATATCAAGGGGATGCTCAGATACTCAACGCATTTAGAATGTACTTTTATATGAAGGTCAAAATTAATTTAAGACATTATTTTAATATGGCCCATGAAGGAGACTATGAGTTTGTGTACTAATGCTATCTTTGTGCATAACACCATGCCGAATACTCAGGGATATACAAAGGCTGGCAGTCTCATACCTATAAGGTTTACTAAAACATCAAAGAGAGTGGTATGAATGATGAACACTAGTTCCGTGAGGAAAAATCAGCTGGAGACATTAAAGAAGGTCTTGGGCTGAGTTCCAATGGAGTTGGAATTGATTTTAAAACCTATACATATAATTTTTTATTTGTGTGACCTTAGGCAATTTAATTAATTTTCTTAATTGTAGATTCTGCATATGCAAGTGGGCGTAATACGTCCACAGAGCTTCATGTGTGGTTAGAGACAAGGCTTATTAATAGGTTTTTAAAATGCCATGGTGCTGAATGAATTTTGGTTACTCCATTTTATTTTTCATAGAAAAATGAAAGGGTATAATGGAAATGGAATAGATTTAAGTTAGGTCTTGGAAGACTTAAATGACACACAAGAGACATTCAAACATTATTCTGTAGACAATGGATAGATTTTTAAAGTTTTGAGGTGGGGTAGTGAGTAAAGAGAATGTATTTTAAACAAATACACCTGACGATAATATCCAAAATTTATTACTAATGTGTAAGAATGAGTCAGAAAAACTAGATTAAAAATTCATTTAATAATCCAAATTAGGATGCTTATAGTAGCCTTTTTTAGAACTAATGAAAACGGAAATAAAGAAGATGGTATTGTGCCCAGCGGCATGGCTCAGAGGTTGAGCATCAACCTATGAACCAGGAGGTCATGGTTTGATTCCTGGTCAGAGCACATGCCCCGGTCGAGGGCTCAATTCCCAATATGGGGGTGTGCAGGAGGCAGCCTATCAATGACTTTCTCTCATCATTGATGTTCCTATCTCTCTTTCTTTCCCTTGCCCTCTCTGAAATAAATAAAAATATATCTTTTTAAAAAGTATTGTGAAGTTATTATTAGTAATTGATGGATTCTAATTATTGATAGGTTCTGATTAATCTCTTACAATAATACCTCCATCAGGAGAGAGTTTATATAAGTCACTCTAAAATGCAGTTGGGGTGCGCAACTGCAACAATAAAAAACACTCTTTAAAAAGAAATTTAGGAAGAATGTGAGGTAACTCAAAAGTTTCTCTGACAGGTTCAGAAAACTAGCTGTGGTGGCTTTTTCTCCATAAACAATGCCTACATTGCACCATAGGCCCTTGCCATAAGAGATACCACTGATATCATGTCTGGATAATAAATGGGTCTTGTGGCTCATTTGTCCCCTCTCCCACCTCTTTCCATATCTGTAAAATAACAGAGAATTCTGATCACCTGAGAAGGTAGCAGGCAATGGCCATCAAAGTGCATTCCCAGTATTAAGGGCAGAATTTAACCTCAGAGGGAAGGTAGGGGAGGATGGAGGTAAGGGGGAGAGATCAACCAAAGGACTTGTATGCATGCATATAAGCCTAACTAATTGACACAAACACCAGGGGTATGAGGGCATGAGTGGGGGGGGGGAGAAGGGGGGTTATGGACACATATGTAATACCTTAATCAATAAAGAAAAACAATTATATCACAGAGTAACTTTATTTTTGTCACTGACCCCATTACCTTGCTAAAATATTTTGCTTTAGTCATATCCTTAGTTATAAGTAGACAGGACATATTTCATAGGTTGCTTAAGTTAAAAAAATCTTACTGGGTCCATCTGTTTTGTAAAACCGATTTCCATAAGGAAATGTAAAAGTCTATAGCTAGAAGGGGCTCAAAGATCACCTAATCATACTAGTCATTTCAGAATTGGGAAAATGGGTCTCTGCAAGAATAAGTGCTTTCCCCCAAATTTATACCTGCCCAACAGAGGGCTTTGAATTAGGATCTTTGGCTTAAAGTCTCCACATCTGATCAATTATTTAGTTGGAAAGGGATGTTAAAGGCTTTGTATGCTCCCTAATGGGATATATAGTTAAGGCCATACATCTTAGTGGGTTGAAACGATGTAACATTTAGTAACAACTCTGCTGCTTTATGTGTGAAACTGTTTATGAGCTCTGTAAAGGCAGTGATCACATATCTTATGGTTATCATACTATGCCCTGCACCTAGCATAATACTATGTCAGGGATATTTGATTCATTCATTGGAGGAATAAAGGAATGCATGTCTATCTCTTAAATTGTTATGCAGTTTCAAAGAGAATCTGAGCACCCCAGCTTAAAGGAAGCTTTAGGTGAATGTTAGTTATTATTATTTCTAAAAGCAAGGCTGAGTGTCCTCTTGCTTTATATCCAACATTGCTGGGTATCAAGGATACTTCTGATCATTTCAATAAATTCTTTCATCTTAAAGGCTATCCTTAGAACCAGGGAATGTCCATAGGGTCTTCAGTAGCAATCAATATACAAGAAAGACAAAAAAAAAAATAGATTATGCCCTTGTTGTAGCATAAACATGTAAAGATGATACAAAGGAGGTAAGAATAAGAGTCTGTAATGGAGAATTGTGGAAAGAATGTCAACAATGAAATTTCAAAAGTATAGAGACTGTTTCTGCCATGCTTTACCTATATCCCTCTTTCTTCTCTCAATGTGGAGCAGGGGCAATCCTTGCATCAACACCAATGTGGGCAACTTGGTTTTCTGCAGTTCCTTGGACATGTCCAGTGAAATCAGAAAAATTTACATTTAAGGAACTCATTTACTTGGCAGAAATGTAGAATTCCTTGTTTTTTTTTGTTTGTTTTTAAAGAAATGTATTTCATTAATGCCCTAATCTATGTAAAGACAGGCTGTCACTATGGCGTGAAAGAAGTGTATTTATATTGGCTCTTATTCTCTATAAATTTTTAGGATAAAACTATATATATATATATATATATATATATATATATATATATATATATATATATATATATTAGTGTATATTAACAAATAATAGAAGCCTGGTACAGAAGTTGTGAAATTGTAGGTCTAGGTTATAAATGTTATGTTTGTATTTAGTATTTATATTACTATAGGGCTAAAATGTTTTTGAATAGATTATTCAGTCTTTTTTAATATATTTTTATTGATTTTTTACAGAGAGGAAGGGAGAGGGATAGAGAGTTAGAAACATTGATGAGAGAGAAACATCGACCAGCTGCCTACTGCACACCCCCCACTGGGGATGTGCCCGCAACCAAGGTATATGCCCTTGACCGGAATCGAACCTGGGACCCTTCAGTCCGCAGGCCAATGCTCTATCCACAGAGCTAAACCGGTTTTGGCTTGAATAGATTCTTAATAAAATTACTCATAATTTCTCAAAATGTGTTGATTCTAGCAGATTGTACTATCTATATATTTTTTACCATGAAACAACAAACTACTGTTGGTTTCCATAAGGGTTTGGATCATATATAATTTTAGAAAAATGAGATGATGTCAGTGGCTTATGAATTACTCTATTTCTTATAAGTTAAAATGTTCTTATGGCCATTTAAAAAGCTTTACACACATCTTTGAAATATTGCTCTTGGAAGAGTATTTCCACTTGGGACAATGCACTTTCAAATTCATTGCCTATAAGTGTCCATAGAGAAAATATTTGAGGTCAAGAATAACCAAACCCTAGACAGCAAGTACAGTCTATAAAAATCCAAGGCATCTGGAATTCTTATCTAAGTACCAGGAATGCTTATTGCTACTTGACCCACTTTTTTCGCTCCCTGTAAAATAATTCACGTTTGTTTCAGTAATATGAAAAGAAAGCAGACTACAAAACTTTCATTTCATTTTTAAATGTCTTAAAATCATCAAGAAATCCATTTTAAATGTCAAAATTTGTTATGAATATATAACCCTACAGCAAATCAAATAGTAACTATACATATGGACGACAGCCTCATTAAATTGGATTTTAAATGGATGAGGACACATGATAGCATCTGACATACAGAATTCCTCATTCAAACAGAATTCATAAAAGCTACATCAGCCATGGTAAAATTCAAATGGGCTGTTCAGCCATTGATTAAGACTTGAAAAATAGTTCCTTTATATTATGAACATTTTTCCCAGGGCTTATTCAGCTATAATGTTTAAATAATGTATGTACTTTGTTTTTGAAAATTAATATCTTAATTTCCATAGGTTACTTCTTAATAATACATATTTATTGATGATCTTGAAACTTAAAAGACGTAATTATATTAAGGGTGCACATCAGTGTGAGAGAGATGTGGCTCTTGGGTCACAGTTTTAGCACTAAGTGGACATACCTCTGATCAACTAATTTAGAGAGAAAATAGTCCAGAGGGTTTAAGTTTAAACCATGATCAGGTAGGCCCAAGCAGGGGAAACACATTAAGCCTGGCTTGTTTCTTCAATGTAACAGAGTTAAAGAAGTGGAAGCCAGGAGGAAAGAACCTACTGTAGTTATTTCTTTTTTTAAAAAAATACATTTTATTGATTTTTTTTTACAGAGAGAAAGGGACAGGGATAGAGAGTTAGAAACATCTATGAGAGAGAAACATCGATCAACTGCCTCCTGCACACTCCCTACTGGGGATGTGTCCGCAACCAAGGTACATGCCCTTGATCGGAATCAAACCTGGGACCCTTGAGTCCGCAGGCTGACGCTCTATCCACTGAGCCAAACCGGTTAGGGCTGTATTTGTTTCTTTATATAGTCTCCTCAACTGAGTGATTCATTCTGTGCACAACAGAATGAGGTGTTCTCTCTCCTAGCACACTTCCCTGGTTTGCATCAGTGTAGAAACATTGATTACAGGGGAGATCTACCAGGAATTCTGGCCAATGATGTCAGTTTCATATGGACATGCAGCATAAAGGTGCCCAAGGATTGTCTCTGATCTGCTTGATGTGGTCAGAAAAGAAGGTCAAGCCAAACTCTAGAGCAACTGCCCCTGGAAAGGGCGAATGATGTTGTGAGCTGCTAGATTGCCCGCTTGGTTTGGTTATGGCATGCCGTGAGGAGTGACTCGCTGCTTCTCAGTCTGTCTGCTGCTGTCTGCTTCATTGAGAAGTTCCCAGAATTACCATCCACAGTAAAATTGCTTTAAAAAAGACTAACCTTGTCAATGAAGACATTTTATTTCTTAGTTTCATGCAAAATGCTTGACATAGTAACATTGATAATTTTCACTGAAGTACTTATATAGAAACAGTATCTTAGGGTTTACAAGTATACATTTCTTCAGTTGTATTTATAGAATTAAATATTAAATATCTCATTTCCAAGAGTTGAGAAACTGAGTCAAAAAGGAAAGATATATGGTGATTTAATATAATTTTAAAAATCTTTTCCAGAAACTTCAGTCAGATTTGTCTCAGAGTAGAATATATTTTATGGTATAATTATATGTGCAATGTATGACCTTGTGCTTATAGATAAGCATCAGATAAACACTGATGTACCTTCTTCTTTAGTTGGGAAATTCACTGGCAAATTTTCTCTGTTTTGAGTACACTGAATCAAAGCCATGATTAGAGTAATTGGTATAGTAGTAGAGCCACTTTTTTAACCCATGGTTCCTGGCAGGTATGGATTTGTT
Source organism: Myotis myotis (assembly GCF_014108235.1). Classification (NCBI taxonomy): domain Eukaryota; kingdom Metazoa; phylum Chordata; class Mammalia; order Chiroptera; family Vespertilionidae; genus Myotis; species Myotis myotis. Next base: position 24,215,576 of record NW_023416357.1, on the reverse strand, counting down.
AGATGGTTGGTGGCTAATATATGAGACCCACTATATTGCTCAGTAGAATCAGCCCCTACTTGCCTCCAGGACTGCCATTTCCTGTGAAATGTTGCAGTGTGCATGCTGTATTATATGTAATATACCTTACACCCCTCATTTCTGCGACATCATCCAACATAACCAATTGTTACTATACATGCCTTTACAAAGAATTACCCAGTAGAGGCCTATTGAAAAGAAAAACTAATATTAATACACATTTCTTCTCTGCTCCTGAGCCTGGCACCCTTTGATCTAGCATCGTTTAATCAGCCTTGCCACCAATATATGTGAGGCATGCACAGATACATCATGATCCAGGTTGCAAAGGAAACGGTAACCGTGGTTGCATTCATCTTGTAGATATTTTCACTACTCTGCTTTCTCTAACATGATCATATGCAGTATAGTGAATATAACACAAAATTAAAGTATTTATGTTTGCAAGTATAGTCAAAACCAAAAAGCAAAACTTTCTCAATATGATCATGCAACCTGCAGCCTTCCACACTTTCAGCAGAGCAATTCCATCCTGGCACTAGCAGGCTATCTGGTGGTTGGAGTGAGTCAGCCTCCATATACACATGGGCTGAACTGTATCAGAATGAAAATATTGGCCATGTTATTTGCATGCCATTTTTTCTTTAAATATTTACTGAGTGCCAGGATCTGTACAGCAGAGTACAAATTTTCTCTGACAAGTCAGACAAAGTGTCCGCCTGCTTGGTGTTTAAATACGCTTAGCGGGGGGGGGGGGGGAGGGGGGGCATGGGACAGGAGAAATAGATACATACAAACATATTGTGGAGAGTTATGAGGACTAAGAATGAACTAGTGGAGGCTATAATAGGGAATCATCAGGGGACTTCCTTCAGATAGAAGAAACTGCGGGGTGTAGGGTGATGGCAGAGAGGCAGTCTCTATCCCATTTCTGACAGCCCAGGGGGTGGCCAAGAGCCATTACTCACTAATGTACTGTTTCTCAGAGTTCTGCCGACCCCTCATTTTGCAAGAGAGATGTTGATAGGTGTTTCATGAAAACAACGATAAGTTCTGTTGTTATACTGAAGTGCTGCATAGCAATGTAACTCCTCTTGGAAATTCCTAATGCACAGCACAATGAGGTGTAGGCACTAAAAAATATGACAGCAATAAAAAAATATACAAATTTGCTTAATCCCATATATACAAAATGGTTTTAAACTTGGATACTGATTCCAGCCTAAGAAGTGCCTTACCACACAGTGAATTTGAAGTATATCAAAGAGATAAAGTGCATAAGTATCATGCCATTTGGCAGTATAGGTGAACCAGTGTATTTTTTGAATAAAAATAGTAGTTAGGGAGAATTTGGAGATCATCATTATTTGGTGATGGCCATCATTGGCCAGTGATCCTCACAAATGTTTTCCTAGTGAAAATGATTTTGGAATGGTGTGTAGTTTGAGTTATTAGAGATATTAACATGCATAATGTCAATCTCATAAAAATAGAAAACATGGTTTTGCTTTTACGTTGGCCACTCTAGGATTCCTATAAAGATACTGTAGCCCAGACAGCATGGCTCAGTGATTGACAGTCGACCTATGAACCAGGAGGTCACAGTTCGATTCCAGATCAAGGCACATGCCCGAGTTGTGGGCTTGATTCCCAGTGGGGGGCATGCAGGAAGCAGCAGATCAATGATTCTCTCTCATCATTGGTGTTTCTATTTCTCTCTCCCTCTCCCTTCTTCTCTGGAATCAAGAAAACATGCATTTTAAAAAAGATACTGTATATTAGTGATATGTTACAAATAAGTCCAGCCAATATTTTTTTTGGATTTGTGGGAAAGTCATAGAAGGTCTTTATTAGTCAGTTGATAAGCACATATACACTTGATATTTAGAGATAATTTGCAGAAGCATCAGCAGAGTTTAAACCAATAGGAGGAGATTAAAATGCTACTTGGAGAGTAAGAAAGAGGGTTCTTTCCACCCCTGGTCCTAAACTTAAGTGTGTACTTGTATGGAGAGAACTGCCCTAAACTAGAGGGAGCCCCTAACTCATAAATACTTGGCAGAAAGAGAACTGGAGGGACGAATATCCTGGCTTACAATCCTCTTACCCTCAAATTTCCCTCCTGTGCCTTTTCATGTCTAAAAAGAGCTAGAAGAGAAAGGACAGGGGGGCTATTAATGACTTTCTTAAAGGTCTGCCATTGAGGTCAGAACAGGAGAAACAGCGTATAAATTGATTTTGGAGATGCAATAGATTATATTCAATACAAGTCATTTTTATATTCTCGATGATAGAAAATCTAGACTACCTCCTTATTTTACAAGAGAAGTGCTCCCAGCCTTATGATAAAAACAGCCTGACTAAAGTAAATACTGACATGATTGAGCTTTGATTATATTCATTTTTAGGTTAATGTTCATACCATGAGGAGTCTTTTACAACTTTGTGTTAATTATGAAATCATTATCTTATATTACATGTTCACTATCTATTACTACTGTATTAGTGGGTATTTTTTTTAAAATAAAGGTACTGACTAGACTGCCACCTTCTCTCATTGAAAGGCAAACTAAACAAGGTGTTTTGGGTAACCACTTGGAATCATTTGCTTCCTATTCAGTTCCTCTTGCTCCTGTTTCTCGTAGGAGATTCCGTTGGAGTTCTGCTTAGATGCCCTTGGATACCTTTTACTACTTCTTCTTGCGTACTCCTTGGAGTCTGTTTCTTTTGCTTCTTATGTTCTGTACCTGCAACTCCATTTGGAAGACTGCCGGCCCCCTAGGTACCACTTTGCTTGTGTGCAGAATTTCTTGAGCAGCTCAGGCTGCCAAAACAGAAATACCATAGACGGAGTGGCTAAAACAACAGAAATTTATTTTCTCATAATTCTGAAAGTCCAAGATCAATGTTCTAGCTCTAGCATGATTGGTTTCTGGTGAGAACTATCTTCCTGGATTATAGATCTCTGACTTCTTGTGTGTCCTTACAAGGTGGTGGTGGTGGTGGGGAGGGGGTTGGAGGGGAGCGTTGAAAGGGAGCGAGAACAAACAAACTCTCTGGTCTCTTCTGACAAGGGCACTAATCTCATCGTGAGATCCACTCTTAATTATAGACAAAGGCCTCATATAAAACTAATTATAGACCTTTAACATAAATATGAATTTTGGGGGAACACATTTTAGTTCATATCAAGCACTTAAGGTAGAAGTGGCTGAGATTTATATCCCTTTGGGGTAATGTTTAGCCAATCACTGAATTGCCATGTTGGTGTGGTAACTTCCTGGAGCTGTAGGATTGGTTAATTGATTGATGAATTATAAGCACACTTTTAAAATTTATACAATCCTATATAAAAAAATACTAAGAATCTGTCAAAATTACATTTTTATTTTCCCTCGGCCCATTAAATGTGTGCAGTAGATGATGTAGTTAGTATCGTTGACATTTTATAATTATCAGTTCAAGATCTGTCTTTGAAAAACAAACAAACATGTTTGTTCATATTTCCACCACCGGCATTGAAACTGCATCAAAGTCAATTTTTGGATCTATACCACACTCACCCAAGACTCTAGTTTGATAAGCTAAATATTGAAGTAAAATTTCTCTATTTCATTCAAAACCAACATCATCATCTACTTAGACTCTCAGACTATAACGTTTGAAAGCTGCTAATTGCTCCTATGGCAGATACTCTGCACATTCATCAAGCACCTGGCTAACATCTGCTGCAGTAACTTCATCACCTCTACCAGGCAGCCCAGGTTGTGATCACTGTGTATCTTATTTGGCACTGAACCCCCAGCATCTAACAGTGCTGGGCTCATGGTAGAAACTTTGCAAATACTTGTTGATTGAATGGTGAATTATTCTGTTAATTAAATGTTCCCCCAAGGGATCAAAATTAACTTTTGACCAATCTATTCTTTATGGATTTTCCACTTCAAACTCCGAAAAAAAATGTGCCCTATAGACATATGAAGGGAAAACAATCTTTATTTTTCTATGGCATGTACAACTCCCACCTGTCAGTCTTTGCAAGTCTGGTCTCTAGGGTAAAAATTGGAAGCTATATATATTCTTTTTCTTTTCTTTAGCATTAAAATGAGTAGCTTTCAAACTAGTGGAAAGAGATGTCAATTGAAGGAAATTTCACCTTAGCCAATGATTAAGATAATAGCAGATATAGTACTTTACTACTTTGTCTATCAGTTTCTACAGCATGAAAATCATGATATTTGCTCCTTTGTTTTTCATAGAGATGAAGTTGAAATTAAAGGGGAAACACTGGTCCTGAATATGATTTCTGTGAAGACAAGCTGCCATGAAGGTGTAGCTCCCATGGGGTGCTATTTTAAGCTTGAAATACTTCAGCCCACCCCTTAGCTACCTAAAGCCCTATACATTTTTAAAAATTACCCTGGTTCTGCCACTAGTATAAAGTGCTGGCCAAAGCTTTTAGATTTAAACATGACTAATATCTAGGGAACAGGGAATTTCTATATAACTTAGATAAAGTGTTTTTGGCTTTCTACCTTCAGCAGAGAACCATAAATGTCATTAAAAAGAGCCAGAAAAACTGATGCAGAGTCACTGCCATCGACACACCTATGTCCTGTCAGAAACTGGCTCAGTGGTCTGGTCATTTTCTTTTGCATAGAATAGTGCTGGTGCTAAAGTGTAGGTAGAATAAGAATTCTTTATTAGAAGGCAGCAACAGAAACCAGGTATAGCGTGATGGGCATAGTGATACAATATTAGTTATAATGCAAAACTTAGAAATGTAAGAACCTGTCAAGAACTGTGAAGAGCTGGAGATTTCATGCTAATTGAACAGTAAAAAGTTAGCCTACCACAGCTTAATGAATGCTGGCAGAAGACACAAACCCTTCCCTTAGGAACAAAGGACTTTACTACTCACTGCACAGCACAGCAGGTGGCCCAAGCTCCCTGATTGCATTGGTTCCCTTGTTCTTCAATCCCACATGGGTGATCTACAGCGATGCCCTGAACACAGTGAGATGTGTCACAGTTGAGCAACCCTGAGTTCAGGGAAACCCTCATCTGAAGCGGAATAAGCAAAGTTGCCTAGCTTTTTCCTTAGGGAGAGAGATATTATCTTTATTATTCTGGTCAGGAAACAAATGTGCCCTTCACCCCAGATGGATATCTTTTTCTGTCTTCCAAGATATTTGCAATATAAACATCCTTGAAAAGGTAGTCCAGCATAAAAGCTATCAATGCCCCTGCTCAGAAGACAAGAAGAAATGTCGAAGACCCATGGAAAATTGCCTCTCAATAGTCTGATGAATATCAAGCTGGCTCTCTAACATCCTCAGTTGCCAATATACCACCCTTTCTCCAGAGTAGCACCTTTCCACTGGTTTTGCTTGGATGCATCCCTGGATGCTGGTAGAGTGCCCTGCATGATATAAACATTTTTAAATAAATTACTTTAAACAGTTAACACTTCAGAAACCTGTGTAAGTCACTATTTCCCCCTGAAGGGTTCTGTTCTGCTCAGCCATCAATCACTCAATGGGAGAGTTTGCAACCTTGGCATATCAGATAAATTCATTAGCCAATTTAATCCATTTATGTATACACTAGGAACTTCAGAGGGATATTTTATTGTATTAGCAGCCAAGAGAAGCAATTTAATAATAAATTACATCTCTCATTTCTTGCGGATTTCTGTATTTACCTTTTTTGGGTCACTCTTGTTAGACTATTGACTTCCAAATCTTCTTGTATATTAAAATCCATTGAAGACCTTTTATAATAGTCAGGTTCCCTGTCCACTCCCTCAGAGAGTCTTACTCAAGAGGTGTAGCGTTCATTCCTGGAATACTTAATTGAGAAACCTTCCTCAGTGATTTTGAGGGGCAGCTTGGGGTGGGCATTTGCACAGTTTTAACTGAATTTCAGTTATTAACACTTTTGCTATTTATAATTTAAGAGGAAAACATTTAAAATTTGAAATGTAAGAAGCCAAAGACTATTTCTAATCACAACTGTATAATTTGAACTGGGAAAATAATGCATCTTCTAAAAAGACATGGGGATGAATTATTTTACACTTTGAGAATCTTTGGCGCTTTGAGGAAAAGTTTCTGGTGCAAGAGTTGTTAGAACAAATCAAAAGGTGTGAAGAGCTGGTGATTTCAAAGACTAGAATTACTCTGAGCTTCATTGGAGCTGAGCTAAGTGGAGAAGACTGTGATATGGGCACAATGACCGAGGGGGTGCCATTACAGCATCTCTCTGGCCAGAGTGACTGGAGGTCCTGCTGAGGGTGTTGATGGAAGGGACCATGAAAAGAAATAAGAGGAAGAAAACAGAAATTTAGTACTTTGGCAGAGTTTTAAAGAAGAGTTCTAGGTTTCAGAGGATTAAATAGAGGACTTTCCTGATTTTAATTCTCAATTTAATTACTTTTAGAAGTATTTGAATATCCAAGTACTATTATTATTATTACTAGAGGCCTGATGCACAAAAATTCATGCAAGAGTAGGTCTTCCTTCCCCCGGCTGCTGGCACCCGGGACATGGACTTCCCTCCTCCGGCCACTGGCAGGCACCCAGGACCTGGGCCAGCTTCGCCCAGACCCTGGATTTGTCAGGAAGGACGTCTGGAAGGTCATTTGGCTGTCTGGTCTAATTACCATATTACCCTTTATATATATATATATATATATATATATATATATATATATATATATAATCTTCTTTTATTTGGCAAAATTACTAGTAGGTATAACCCTATGCTGATTCTAATGTGTGTGTGTGTGTGTGTGTGTGTGTGTGTGTGTGTGTGTGTGTGTGTGTGTGTTGATTTTTTGAAACTCAGAAGTTTGAGAATGTTGTGAAAAACAATTTGGTAGTTTCTCAGAAGGTTAAACATAAAACTATCATATGTTCCAGCAATTCCACTTCTAGGTATATATACAGAAGAACTGAAGGCAGGACTCAAACAGATAGTTGTACATCCATTTGATAGCAGTATTATTCATAATAGAAAAAGGTAGAAACAATTCATATATCTATTAAAAAATTAATGGAGAAACAAAATGTGACCCACACACTCAATGACTTATTATTCAGCCATAAAAAAGAATGAAATTTTGATATATGCCACAGTATAGATGGACTTGAAAACATTATACTTAGTGAAAGAAGTCAGACACAGAGGGGCAATTATTGTATGATTCCACTTATATGAGGTACCTGGAGTAGTGAAATTCATAGAGACAGATGGACAATGGAGGTGACCAGAGGCTTGGAAGGAAGGGATGTTATTGTTTAATGGGTACAGAGTTTTTGTTGGGAATAATGAAAAAGTTATAGGTATAAATAATAGTGAAAGTTGCACAGCATTGTGAATGTATTTAGTACCATTGTGTGTACTAAATTGTACAATTGAGTTGTGCAATTACAAAGGGTTAAATTGATAAATATAATGTTATATATACTTTACCATAAAAACATTTGAAAAACGAACCACATGGCTTTTTAATTTTTATGTCCTTCTAAAAGTTCATTATTAGTCTACCTCTACTTAATAATATGCCATGTTTTGTGGATTATATTTAAAGATCAAGGAGAATTACTGCTTGATGATGATAAAGTCTATGATTAATCTTATTTTGCAAAACAATCTCAACTCTCCCCAAAAAATAACAAAGAAAGAATGTAGTCTTCTCTATAAATTGTGGAGTTTTGGTAGCTTTCTGTATTTTCTAAATTGTAAATAAACATTAAATTTTAAATAAGGTAAAAGCTATTAACATAAAGTTTATAAATAAGAATTTTTAGATTGGGTTAGTGTGGTAGGCAGACATCTAAGATGACCTTTGATTATCCCTGTCTCGTGGTATTTGTGACATTGTAAAATTTCTTCCCCTTGCATATGGGTTGGACCTAGGGACTTGCTTCTAACAGTTGGAATATGGCAAAATTTTGTGATTAGTTTATAAAGACTGACTCCCAATTTGCCAGCAGATTCTCTGTTGACTTCTTGGTTTTTAGACTTTGATAAAGCAAGCTGTCATATTGGAAAGTATGGTGGTTAATTTCATGTGTCAACTTGGCTAGGTGATAATGCCCAATTATTTGGTCAAAGACCATCTAGATCAGCGGTTCTCAACCTGTGGGTCGCGACCCCTTTGTGGGTCGAACGACCCTTTCACAGGGGTCGCCTAAGACCCTCAGAAAACACATATTGAATATATAATTACATATTGTTTTTGTGATTAATCACTATGCTTTAATTATGTTCAATTTGTAACAATGAAAATACATCCTGCATATCAGATATTTACATTATGATTCATAACAGTAGCAAAATTACAGTTATGAAGTAGCAACAAAAATAATTTTATGGTTGGGGGTCACCACAACATGAGGATTAAAGGGTCACGGCATTAGGAAGGTTGAGAACCACTGATCTAGATAGATGTTGCTGTGAAGGTATTTTTCAGATGTGATAAACATTTAAATCAGTAGACCGAGTACAGCAGATTATCATTCATAATGTGAGTGGGCCCCTTCCAGTCAGCTGAAGGCTTTAAGAAACACACACACTCACACACACACACACACACACACACACACACACACACACACACAACAGCTGATGTCCCACGAGGAAGAGGGAATTATACTAGACTTCAGACTAGAGCTGTAACATCAACTCTTCCCTGGGTCTTCAGCCTGCCAGCCTGCCCTGCAGATTTTTGCCTTGTCAGCCGGCAGCCAACCCATAGTGGCATGAGCCAATGCCTTAAAATCAGTCCCCCCTCTCTTTATATTGGCTCTGTTTCTCTGAAGAACCCTGACTAGTGTAGAGAAGTCCACATAGCAAGGAACTGAGGACAGTCTCAGTCCAACCTCTTGTGAGGACTGAATTCCTCAATTCAACACACTGAGAGCTACTGAATCCTCCCAACAACCACTGAATGAGTGAGCTTGGGAGCAGATCTTGCCCAGTTGAATCATGATTGAAACCTTGTGAAAGACCCTTAAACAGAAGAAATACTGAATTGTGCCTGGATTTCCCACTCAGGGGAACTGTAAGAGGAAAGTGAGCTGTTTTAAGCTGCTAAGTTTTAGGATCATTTGTTATGCAGTAATAGATAACCAATGTAGTTTTAAAAACATTTGCTAGCAAAATATAGGGGAAGAGGCCTGACTTTTTTTGTACGTATTTTCTTGTATTTTAGAAAAGATAATTTTGCTTAGACTTTATGCTTACCTGCCACTTTAACATACCTCTTTTCCTTCTAGTTTATTGCTTCTGGTCTGCTACAAGATAGGATGTTCATAGCTTGATTTCTTAGTATTAAAATGAACTAAACTATTTGTTGTGAGGGTCTAAAGCACTGTAAGGGAGGAGGGTGGGCACATGATTTGGTACATGGACTCATGGACTTCTTGACATTTATTTTGGCACATAGTTGCCATTTTATTTCTTGAAAATTCTTTACTGTGTTTCTAGAAAAGGAATATTTAAGAAAATCATTAACTTGAGTTTTTTTTTTAAAAAAAAAAACTTGAAATGTAAGAAAGACTAACAGAGAGAAGTAAAGAATGGGGCTGCTGCGTCAATAAGGCAGAAATGCTCACACTGTGGATTTAAGAACACATTAACCCTGAAGTAACATTTTGAATGGGAAGAGTTTGGACATCTTTAAATATTTGCAATATTTTTGCGTGTGCATCTTCAGCTTCAACATTTTACTTTCACAAACTTCATGTCTCTGAGGTCACATTTAGTATTTGAAGAACCAGTGATTCAAAATGAGGGCAGAAATGTCAAGTCGTGTTTTGAGCGGAGCACAGGCAGCAGAAGGTCTTGGAATTTATTTCTGCCTGCACAAGTGACTTGCAATACAATGGGGCAGGCTACTGCTAAATCTCTCTGAATGAAGATCACTAGCCTACAGCACTGGATGGTTCGCAGAGTTTTGGAGTGGTAATTCATGTCTCTCTACCTACTCAAAGACCCTTGACCTGAAGATGCTAGTGAGGTACAAAGTATTATATTGAAGTGACTGAACATCTTATACTGATGAACCCCTCAGAGGAAAGTGGTTTGTGTGGTTTACTTAACACTTCCAGTGTTTGCTTTTACTGAGTGCTAGTCATTAAATAGAGAAGATCCAAGTAAAGTTGTTTTGTTCTCTTGTTTTAAGGACATAGTGCCAAGAAGCAAATTTCATATTGATTTGATCACTCAGATTATAATCTCAAAGAAATGCTACAATAGGTTAGTTTTATGAACTAACTTCTATTGGGAAAAAAGTGGTCAGTGCCCTAGGGGATATCCTTAGAATTACTAATGAACTGTGTAACATCACCAGGAGGTTCCCATATCAATCCTGCATGCGGCATGTCTTTCCCTTCCCCTTACATTGAAACATGCTGACAAGAGGTAAGGCAGGGTAGGGTGGGTGGGTGGGAAGAGATCAACCAAAGAACTTGTATGCATATATGCATAACCCATGAACACAGACAATAGGATGGTGGAGGCCTGGGGCGGGGCAGGCTAGAAGAGGCAAAGTGGTGGGGAGGACATATATAATACTTTCAACAATAAAGAGTAAAAAAGAAAGAAAGAAACATGCTGACGAGAAAGGTGATGCTGAAGGCAGCATCCTCAGTGGTATTACAGTCTTCTGCCTCCTGTTTTCTCTTCAGTATTTCTGCTTCAAAGATATTCTCATCTCCTCAATTTTGCAAAATGTGAGAAAGTGTGGCCGAGCGGCTTTCACATAGCAGTGTGGATGGAGGGGGAACGTGCAGAAACTGTCACTGATAAGCTGGCTCTGGCTTTAGGACGTCTTACATATGGTGGTGAGGGAGGCACGTTTCAGCACACACACTTCAGTAGGCATTGAATCACCCGCATAATTACCTTTCTCCAAATTTGTCTCTTTGCTGGGGGGGAAACTTACTTATTGGATTTTTAGGATACACTATGTGCATATTCCATAATTTTTTTCAACCTGTTCCAAGTACTACAGTTAGTTATTTGCTATATCTCACTGCCATTTGATTAGCCTGTATAAATGTCAGCCTGAGTGAATGGTTTCACTTTCTGTAGCGTCTGGAAGTCTAACTAATGGTACCATTATAAAGTGAGGAAAGGAAACAACGATAAGAATCACAGTCCTTCGTGGAAATTGTCTTGTTCCTTCTGATTTGTGAAATCTACCAACTGTTAAGAGTTCCTTCATTGAGCCTAACAGTCCTTGAACGTAGGGAAGGAGTTGAGTTTTAATGCAATTGAGTTGCAAACTATATAATGTTTTGTAGACCCACATCGATTGGCAGGATAGCAAATGAGGACTGGCAAAAAATTCACACCCATAAAATGTCTCTTAGGCTCATCTACCTCAAATGCTTTTTTCTATCAATGTTAGCATATCTGTACCAGCTCCCTGGACTCAAGTCCTTATTAGGAATCACAACTCAGTTTTTCAAAATCGCCTCTAAATCATATCAGTTTCTACTTTACCTTAATTATGCACATCCTTGCTTCCCTGCTAGTTTCCTGGAGGATCTCTACTTTTTTTTGGCTTTTATCTTATCACTTCCTACCATTTTTCTTCCTACAACTTTGCTGTTTTGTTTTTTTTTTTTCCTCTGTGTCATATCTTCTTCTTCCTCTTATCCCTTAAATGCTGTTGTTTCCAGAATTTTGCCTTCTTCCCACTGTGCTTAGGTTACCTTCTTTTGCTTAGAAACCCCATCCTAATTCATCATTTTATAATTGCTTCAATGCTAATGATTCCCAAATGTATTCATCTTGTTTTGCCCACTCTGCCGATGTTCAGATTTGTATAGTCTGCTCTATCTAGCTATTTCATTCTCACAGACACCTCAGGGAACCATGTTCAAACTGAATCCATTGTCCTTCTCCCCCTACAATCTGCCTCTTGAATTCTGAATGAAAATTACTGACATACCACCCACTGAGCCAGCTGACAGAGGCAGAATGTCAGCAATCATCCTAGATATTTCCGTCTTCACTTTTCTTAACCAATCAAGTCCACAGTATTTCCATTTGATCTCTCAAATATTTCTAGTCTTTATTTTGTCATCACTATATTGCTGCACAGGTTCAGGTTATTTTCAAATCAGGATTATTATACCTAGGTTCCTTCTTTCCAGTCTCACATTGAGTTAATTTATGCCTTAGATGGATACTTCGAAAACACAGATTTGACCATAACACTCTTACAATGAGAATGGCATTGTTTTATCTATAAAATTGTTTCCAAGCCCCATAGTATGACTCCGAAGACTATCTTCGTTGTCTGTATTATGTTAAGGTCTTCCTCCTGCAAACTAACTCCACCCTGGAGCCATTAGTAACTTGAAGTCACCCTTCTAGACTAAGTTCAAGCGAAACCTACTCAAGAGACCTTCCTTTTCCAACTTCGACTGGGCTAAGCACCTCTTCTCTTACCTCTACAGCAACATCTTCACAACATTTTCACTGCACTTGTGAAGGTGCATGAGGATTATGCTCATCATTCTATGAGGTCCTCGGAGGCAGTATTCCTGCCCTCCTTCCACTCCCAGAGCGCAGTGCAGTGCCCGGACCACACTTGCTGCCTAGCAAATGTTGAACTGAGCCAGATTATTCATGTCTTATGATCTCAGACAAATGGTGCAATAGCTGCATAACTGACCTCCCTGCCTCCAAAGCATTCTCACCACAATCTGTCTTGCACACAGCTGATAGGTGGATATAAATAAAACGCTGCTCTTAGGACTTGTTTTCCTACTTAGGATCTACAAAGTGCTTTATGAAGATACGTGATCAAATTTATGTTTTTCCTTGTGTCCTCCCTGATCTATTCAAATACATCAACTGCTTCCTCAGCTCCCATATCTTCAACTCATCCCGCTCTATTTTGCTATTATTACTCCTGGTTCAATAATTGCAAACTTCAACTTTATGTAAACTTTTAGCTTTACAAAGGACTTATAATGACTATCCATTCCTTCTTCTACTAATTTTTGCTCTTCTTTCTTTTTTAAAGATTTTTTAATTGATTTCAGAGAGGAAGGGAGAAAGAAAAATAGAAACGCCAATGATGAGAGAGAATCATCGACCGGCTGCCTCCTACGAGTACTAGTACACGCCCCTCACTGGGGCTCGAGCTCAGAACGTGGGCATATACCCTGATCAGGAATTCAACTGTGACCTCCTGGTTCATAGGTGCATGCTCAACCACTGAGCAACACCAGCTGGGCTGCTCTTCTTTCTGCCCAAGTATTTTACCTTCTTTGTATCCTAATTGAAATTCTATTTTTCTGAATGTTCAAATTATGACTATCACTTCTGTTATATCTGTTATGATATCCTTTTCTCAGTATGTATTTTTCTAGTAAAGACACATAATTATGCTGGTTATCATACTATTTCTCCCTCTCTAAGTATCTCTCCCAAGTTTTATCTAATGTTTAAAACTACATATTTTATATTTTCAGCTAGCTTCACTGTTTCTCAAAGGTAAAAACTAAAACTTCTCTCTCTATGTATTTCTTTATATGGTCTTTAGAACAGAATAGATTCTGTCCGTGGGTGGCATCTACTAAGATTTTGTTTCCTTCTGTGAAATGAATTTATTTTCTTCTCATATTTAAATTCATTCCTGGAAGATAGTTGATATATTCTTCAGTTTATTTTCTAGTTGTATTTCTTGTATTTTTTTAAGACCCATCAAATATTCAGAAAAATAATTTTTCTACGCCATGATATTGACCCAGTACATAAAAATGAGATTTCACTCTACAGCTGGTGAGACTGCTATTCTATGCACAAATGATAATCTCTAACATAATATATTGTATCGATATGACAACAGTCTAATAAACCAGACCTGAGATAAATAATAGGTTGAGTTTTTTTTGTTTGTTTTTCAATACAGTCGAATAAGGTTATAGAAAGACACTATTTGGAGAAAAGGTATGTTAATTTACAAGTTTACTTACCTTTAATTACCTACCATGGATTTATGTTATCTTCACACAAATCAACAGTATTATATAGAAATAATGAATACCTATATCATGGAAGCTAGGGTTTTAAATAAAAAATTAAAGCAATTTTTAAAGCAAAGTTGGGGCAAACAATAATGTGAAGATATAGTAGCATGTTCTGTTTAAGGAGATCTTCTGTTTAGCTAACAACCACCCTTTTACATGTTGTATTTGGATAGTATTTATGTATCAGGTTAGAGCTTCATAAGCAAGCAGATTCTACAGATTTTCAAAATGTAACAATAAGTCCCCCCAGGACGTTCAGCGTTATTTACAAAGTCAATTGGGCTGTGACAATGGTTCTTTTTTTCCTCCTAGATAGCTCAAATTCCATTTTCCAGGTTTTCCTCGGAGCCCTGCAGCCTATAACTTATACATAGATCAGGCAGGCTAAAGTCTGCTCTTCCCATCAGGGGGTGTGCACAATAGACTTGCTGCCATGGTGAGAAGATGAGCAAATTGGTATGGGAAAAAAGGTCAATCTGAATCCATGGTGTGTTAATGTCTTTGTAGATGAAAAAATTATAATAACCCTCCTACATATACCACACTGTAAGCATATCTTTTTTTTTTTTTTTTTTTTTTTTTTTTTTTAAGTACAACACATGCAAAGTCTTTGAAGAGATTTTAAATTGAACCAGAAATTGTGTCCTGGTACTACTTACTGATTGTCTTCTGCCTCCACTTTCATGAGGAAGCCTGTTGTCCTGGAACTCTCCACTCAGGCAGGACTCCTTGCATGGGGGCATCCAGCTCCCTTTGCCCCTTTCATTTATTAATCCCACATCTAATGGGTGATAAAAAGAGCTGCCCACTATTATTTAACTTTTAATGAGCACAGCATCTCTGAATTTTAAAACATTAAGTCCTAGTGTGTTTTTTTCCTACATTCCATGTCCTGCTGTAATGAGCGATGTTTCTGATGAAATCAATTAATTAACAGTCAACCATGAGTTGGAGTCTTGAGTCAACCTGCACCATATAAACATGATTAATAAAAAAAAAAACAACAACCAAGAGTAAAAGAGGTAAATTGCTGCATCATGACATTAAAAATTGGACTGTGGCATGTCAACAACTTTAATTGAGTTAAGTGTTCCATGAAAAGAATATAAAAAGTCAAAATGAGAAAAACAGGTCTTTCATTATTTCCAAATTTGTGGATGCAGGCTTTTTATTTTTTTCAAGTGAGGGAATGAATTTTGCATCCCTAAAAGAAATATCAAAATGTCTGTTGATCTCTCTGAAAAAGAATTTTAAACACCTCAATCAGTACAATGACTAAAACTTGATGTGATATTTATTGGATCACCAGTAATTCTTGCTTTTTTAATTTTAAAAAGATAGTAAATTTAGCAAGAGAATGTCAGAATATATAATTATTTACAGATTATAAAGAGAAATTTTTATAAGTATAGGCTATTTTGACTTTAGCAGTCTATCCCAAACATTCTTTTTGAAGTTATTGATAACCTAACGTATTATTACTCAAACATTTTATGAATAATTTATATAGGATAAAGTATATAGATCTTTAGTTTGACAATTTCATTTATTTGCTTAAAATATAGAGAATATTTCACCATCTCAGGAAGTTTCCTCATGACCTTTCTAACAATCACCCCACTACCACTAGGTGCAACCACTTATTTCTATCACCATAGATTAGTTTTAGCTGATCTAGAACTTTATACAAATGGAACCTTACAGTATAGATCTTGAGATTCATCCATGTAGCAGTAGAAGTATGGTCAGTAGTTTGCTCCTTTTCGTTGCTGATTCTTATTCCACCAGGTGGATATAACCCAATTTGTTTTTGTGTTTTTAATATATATATACTAGAGGCCCGGTGCACAAAAATTTGTGCGCTCGGGGGGGAAGGGGGGTCCCTCAGCCGGCCTGTGCCCTCTTGCAGTCTGGGACCCCTCGGGAGATAACGACCTGCTGGCTTAGGCCTGCTCCCGGGTGGCAGAGGGCAGGCCCAATCCCTAGGTGCAGCCCCTGGTCAGGCTCAGAGCAGGGCTGATTGGGGAGTTGGGGCGCCGCCCCTGTCATGCACAGAGCAGGGCGGATCCGGAGGTTGCGATGCCACCCTCAGTCACGCTCAGGGTAGGGATGATTGGGGGGGTTGGGACACCGCCCCATCACACTCAAGGCAGGGTCGATGGGCAGGTTGCGGCGCCACCCCCTGTCACGCACAGAGCAGGGCCAATCAGGGTTGGGGCGCTGCCCCCTGTAACTCACAGAGCAGGGCCCATCAAGGGGGTTGGGTCTCCGTACCCTGTCACGCACAGAGCAGGGTCGATGAGGGGGTTGGGGAGCTCCCCCCTGTCACTCACAGAGTAGGGCTGATAGGGGAGTTGGGGCACCGCCCCCTGTCACACACAGAGCAGGGCGGATCAGGGGGTTGGGGCCCCGCACCCACTCACACTCAGGGCAGGGGCGATGAGGAGGTTATGGCTCTACCCCGTCACACACAGAGCAGGGCCCGTGGGGGGGGGGGGTTCGGGCACCGCAACCTGTCACACACAGAGCAGGGCCGATCAGGGGGTTGGGGCACTGCAGCCTGTCACACACAGAGCTGCAGGGCAATCGGGGTTGGGGAGCTCCCCGCTATCAGGCACAGAGCAGGGCTGATCAGGGGGTTGGGGCGCCTTCCCCTGTCACGAACAGAGCAGGGCAGATAGGGAGGTTGTGAACCCGCCCCCTGTCACACACAGAGCTGCAGGGTGATCAGGGGGTTTGGGCGCTGCCCCCTGTCACGCTGATCCCGGTGCTGGGAGGCATATTACCCTTTTACTATATAGAGGCCTGGTGCACGGGTGGGGGCTGGCTGGTTTGCCCTGAAGGGTGTCCTGGATCAGTGTGGGGGTCCCCACTGGGGTGCCTGGCCAGCCTGGATGAGGGGATGATGGCTGTTTGCAGCTGGTCACACCCCCTTCAGGGTGGGGGTCCCCACTAGGGTGCCTGGCCAGTCTGGGTGAGGGGCTGAGGGCTGTTTTCAGGCTGGTGGGTGACTAAAGCTCCCAACCGCTCCTTTTTTTCTTTTTTTTTCTTTTTTATTCTGGGCCAGCTTTAGCTCTGAGGCTCCAGCTCTTAGGCCTCCGCTGCTGAAAGCAGGTTTCTGGCCTTTGTTTACCTTCTGTATTTGAAACAATGTTGCGATCCTGCTGGCTGAAGCCCAGCAACTAAAGCAGGTTTCTGGGGTTTTGTTTAGCTTCTATATTTGTAACATAGTTGCTTAGAGTTGCAGCTCAGAGGCCGGCAGCGGCAGGCGGGGAACGTTGGTTTCCTCCTTCACTGAAGCAAGCAAGCCTCATGTTAGTTTCAAGCTGCCTGGCTCCTGGCCGCCATCTTGGCCGGCAGTTAATTTGCATATTGCCCTGATTAGCCAATGGGAAAGCTAGCGGTCGTACGCTAATTACCATGTTTATCTTTTATTAGATAGGATATATATATATATATATATATGTGTGTGTGTATATATATGAGGGAGGGAGTGATAGAAACACCAATGATGACAGAGAATCATTGATTGGATGCTCAACACTGGGGATCGAGCCTGCAAACCAGGCATGTGCCCTGACCAGGAATTGAGCCTTGGTTTCCTCATTCATAGACTGACACTCAACCACTGAGCCATGCCAGCCAGGCTGTTTTTCTGTTTTTCTCTTGACAGGCATATGGGTTGTTTCCATTAATCTTACACTTTCAGAAATTGTGCTATGAAATTTCACTTTATGCAGATGCACAACCTCTTTACTCCAATGTTTTCTCACCTGAACAGCTAAAGCTGTTCCTTCACGGTTTTGAAAAAGATGGATAATTTTAAATGAGTGTTGAAAAAGTATGTTTATAATTGGTGAAGTATTTAGAAATGGCTGCTAATGCCTAAGAACAGTTGTACTTTCCTAAAAAGAAACATAATTAATTCAAATTATTACTTAGAACATAAATACATGTATATTTGAAAAGTTTTAAAGATAATGTATAAGCTATTGTAGTTTGTTCTATATAATAAAATATCTATTTTCTACTTAATAGCATTTAAAATTTTTCCATATATTAATGTGCTTTATTAATTTCTTTGTAGAAGCTTAACTAAATCTGGATATGCAAAGATACAGATTTGTGTACATATATTTTTAGCTATCAAGAAAATGCATGTTTTAAAATGCCATAATTATGTATAGAGCAATACCTCTGCCCAACAGACTATAATTATTTAGACCACAGTGAGCATATTGTTAGCATAATTTACTTTAATGTTCAAAATAGGCATAGAAATGGTCCTACTTCAAATGATTGACAACTGCTCAGAAAGTCTTAAGGGCTGGGCCCAAATATCAAATTTAAGGCATGCCACACCATTTTTAGCTTCTCATTTTGCTGCATCTGATTTTATAATATGAGTCTGATATGAAATTAAATGTCCCATAATGAATGATTTTTTTTTTTCTTCCCCCTCCAAACAGTTAGCTCCTTGTGAGCAGGGTCTGTTTTTTGTTCACCTCTGTGTCTTTGAATCCGAATGTTCTCTCCAATCCCCAGAACCAAGTAGGAAATAAACGTTAGATGATTGAATGCCTATGTATACTTTATTAAGGTTGACTGACATATGTCCTATTTTGTACTACATCAGATACCATACCAGTCAAAACCATCAAAGCAAACAACAAATTCTTGATTTTTGGTAATTTATTTTAACCAAGATTCCTTATTCATTTTTTCCTACATAGTTACCAAGGTGGTGTTTGTTTGTTTGTTTGTTTGTTTGTTTGTTTTTTGGGTTTTTTTTTTGGATATTTGGCTAATACCCTCCATTTTTCTAGTATGAAACAATCTTCTGCATTTGTTTTAGGAAAATTGGTTTCTAGATCCCCCAGGCTGTGGAGAAGTCTACACCAGGGGTACTGACAGCTGCTTCAGCTGAAAGGGTTGTCCACACTTTTTGTCTCTACTTTCTTGGTTCCCACTCAGGCTCTGACTCTGTAATATGCTCTGGACTACAACATTCCACAAAATGTGGCCAAGTCCAATTGCCACTCACCTCGCCTCATATTGCTCAGACTGGCATAATATCGACACAGTAGGTCACTTCCTACTTCCTTAAACATGCTCCTTTCCTGGCACACTCAGGCTCCTTACCTTTTAGCTCTTACCTTATACATCATCTGCCTCAAAGAGGCCTTTTAATACCACAGATGAAACTAGCCCTCCTTATCATTTTCTACATTTTTCTGATTTCTTTATTCATGTCCACTATAGGACGTATCACAATGTGTGTATATATGTAGATATAATTTACTTAGTTGCTAAAATTCAAGCTTCTGGAACACAAAGATCATGCAGCTAACAGTGCCTGGCACATAGTAGATGCTTAATAAGTATTTTTTGAGTGACTAAAGTCTACTTCCCAGCCACAATGGCAGTCAGCCATATATATTTGTCACCTTTTCTTGGTGATGCACTCCACATGAGGGTAGACATGATAAAGGAGAGAAATTCTCTAAGCATCCCAAACTGAGAGAAACTGTGCCTAGAGAACCTTCTTGATTTTTTTCTAGTGACAATGGGTACACCTTGATATCCATATCAATAGAATGAGGAAGTTAGTCTACATCTACATAAATTTATGTAACTTTTATCTAGCTTCATAATTCCCCTGTATAAAAGAGTATATAGTTTATTTAATTTTATTTTTAATCCTCACCTGAGGATGTTTTTCCATTGATTTTTAGAGAGAGGGAAAGACAGAGAGATATATTGACATGAGAAAAACACATCTATTGGCTGCCTCCTGCACACACCCTAACCAGGGCCCGTGCCAGAATCGAACCCAGGACACTTTGGTCTGCAGGCTGACACTCCATCCACTAAGCCAAAACAGGTAGGGCAAGTACATAGTTTTATTAGATAATTAATTCTCAGCTTCATTAGAGATAATGATCCCCTCTTAAATTGAAAAATATAATTAAACCCTTTTCTAAATTTACTGATTATTCAATGAGAACAGTTGTATATGGAGCAACTGAAATTAATCATGTGAAGAAAGTCCATTTCCCAAAGAGTCCTCCCCCCTCCCTTTTATTTTAACAGATGCTCTAGTTTTAGTTCAAAGTGCCTAGGACAAGAGAAAAGGGTTTTCTAATTCAGTAATTTTCTGTAGTGGCTGATAATTGACTCTCATGTTTTATGGCTGAAATAAAAAATGGTAGCCAGCCACATATTTATTATATTAATACAGATATTTTTTTCAGTATGCTCCTTTAAAATAAATCTATACATGCAAATATAATACACATAGAGTAATATTAAATGCACAAATATTAAATGCACCTCTTGGTAAAGTTTCACAAGTGAATACATCCATGTAACTATCACTCAGATGAACAAATAGAATATTACAGGCATTGTGATTGCACCTGTCTCATCACCTCCCAGTAATACCATCCCCTCCTCCCTGTAGGTACACACAATCCTGAATTCTGATATAAGATATAAGTTTTCTCTACTTTTGAATTTTCCATAAATAGAACCATATACTATGTTTCTGGCTTCTTTTGCTTAATATTTTTTTCATAAGATTAATCCACACTATTGAATGTAGCAGTAGTTATTTCTTTCAAACTGAGACATGTTTTCATTTCATAGGTATTTTATTGATTATAGATACTTTACAGATATACCATAATCTTCTAGGGCACATAGGTGCTCTTTTCTGGGTGTATACCGGGAAAAGAAATGACGGATCATATTTGTGTATGTGTCTTTAGAGGACATTGCCAAAGATGTTTTCAGAGTCATTATACCAGTTTTCATCTATATCAACAATATTGGAATGTAAATTGTTTGGGAGTTCTTAACCAAAGCTCAGGATTGTCAGTGTTTTTAGTTTTTCGTTTTACCCATTCAAGTGGGAGTGTATTGGAATCTCACAGTGATTTTAGTGAAATGTCTCCCTTGTGACCTTGGAGGCTAAGTGACTCTTCATATATTGATTGATCATTTGGATGTACTCTTTTGTGAAGTGCTTCTTCAAGTCTTTTGTTCATTTTCTAATGGGATTTTTGTCTTTTTCTTGTTGACTTTGAACAAGTTCTTTATATATTCTGCATACAAATCCTTTGTGAGCATAAGTGTGAATATATATATATATATATATATATATATATATATATATATACCATTTTTAGTCCACTGATATGTGCTATCCTTTTTTTCATAATCCAAATGTTTATATACTTCCAATAATGTCAGGAACATATTTTGAACAGATAGTATCTATCACTGACATTGTCAGGCACATTTAGTACTCCAATAACAAGGATATTTTAATAGTAAATGTTAAACATTTAAACACTAATAACATTTTTTTTTAAACTTTCTAGTATCAAAGAGACTATCTGATGAAAGGTTTAAATCCTAGTCTCAGGAAAATACTCCTTATGCAAAAAGTTTTGAATATAATTTTAAAGTGTGTATGAACACTTTACAGCTTATGATTCTACACATTCACTTTTTTCATAAATACCTATTTACTATGTACTGTGTACATAAAACAAAGAAAAGAATGAGACACCAAACTTTAACCTCACTCTGTGAGACAGCGCACTTCAATCAAACAGTAATTTACCTTTTGTAATAAAAATAGATGAAAAAAACCAGAAGTTGTTCTAAGAGCATGTCATGTGTAACTTAAGCCAATTTGAGGGTATTAGTGGAAGCTAGGCAAGAGGCAGAAAGCCTTGCTTAAGAAAGGGACACCTTATTTTATTTTTTTCTTTATTGATTAAAGTATTACATATCTGCCTTTAACCCCCCCTCCCCCGCCCCCCGCTCGTGCTCTCATCCCCGTAGTGTCTTGTCCATTGGTTATGCTTATAGGCATGCATAAAAGTCCTTTGGTTGATCTCTCCCCCTTCCCCCCGCCCTCCCCTGCCTACCTTCTGAGGTTTGATGGTTTGATCAATGATTCTCTGTCTCTGGAACTGTTTTTGTTCATCAATTTATGTTGTTCATTATATTCTACAAATGAGTGAGATCATGTGATATTTGTCTTTCTCTGACTGACTTACTTATGTTAGCATAATGCTCTCCAGGTCCATCCATTCTGTTGCAAATGGTAAGAATTCCTTCTTTTTTACTGCAGCATAGTATTCCATTGTGTAGATGTACCGTAGTTTTCTAATCCACTCATCTGCTGATGGCCATTTAGGTTGTTTCCAAATCTTAGCTACTGTAAATTGTGCTTCTATGAACATAGGGATGCATATATCCTTTCTGATTGGTGTTTCTGGTTTCTTGGGATATATTCCTAGAAGTAGGATCACTGGGTCAAATGGAAGTTCCATTTTTAGTTTTTCTAGAAAACTCCATACTGTCCTCTACAGTGGCTGCACCAGTCTGCATTCCCAACAGCAGTGCAAGAAGATTACCATTTCTCTGCATCCTCACAAGCACTTGTCATCTGTTGATTTGTTGATGATAGCCATTCTGACAGGTGTGAGATGGTACCTCAGTGTTGTTTTGATTTGCATCTCTCAAATAATTAGTGACTTTGAGCATGTTTTCATTTCTCTTGGCCTTCTGTATGTCTTCTTTTGAAAAGTATCTATTTAGGTCTATTTCCCATTTTTTGATTGGGCTGTTTATCTTCCTTTTGTTAAGTTGTATGAGTTCCCTGTAAATGTTGGAGATTAAACCCTTATCGGAGATAACATTGGCAAATATGTTCTCCCATGCAGTGGGCTTTCTTGTTGTTTTGTTGATGGTTTCTTTTACTATACAGAAGCTTTTTATTTTGATGCAGTCCCATTTGTTTATTTTCTCTTTAGTTTCCATTGCCCTAGGGGCTATATCAGTGAAGATACTGCTTCAGCATATGTCTAAGATTTTGCTGCTCGTGGATTCCTCTAAGATTTTTATGGTTTCCCATCTATGTTTAAGTCCTTTATCCATTTTGAGTTTATTTTTGTGTATGGTGTAAGTTGGTGGTCTAGTTTCATTATTTTCCATGTATCTGTCCAATTTTCCAAACACCATTTATTGAAGAGACTGTCTTGATTCCATTGTATGCTCTTGCCTCCTTTGTCAAATATTAATTGAGCATAATGGTTTGGGTTGATTTCTGGGTTCTCTATTCTATTACATCGGTCTACATGTCTGTTCTTGTGCCAGTACCAGGCAGTTTTGAGAACAGTGGCTTTGTAATATAGCTTAATATCTGGTGTTGAGATCCCCTCCTACTTTGTTCTTCTTTCTCAGGATTGCTAAGTCTTTTTTAAAAATTATTATTCCAGATGAATTTTTGGAGAGTTCATTCTAGGTCTTTGAAATATGCCATTGGTATTTTACCCACTGAGCCAAACTGGTTTCAGCAAATATGCCATTGGTATTTTAATGGGGAGTGAATCTATAGATTGCTGGAAGTGCTAGCCATAGAAATTAGACAAGAAGAAGAAATAAAAGGTATGCAAGTTGGAAAAGTAAAACTGTCATTCACAGATGACATGATACTGTACATAGAAAACCCTAAAGACTCCATCTAAAAT
This sequence comes from Myotis myotis, assembly GCF_014108235.1. NCBI lineage: Eukaryota > Metazoa > Chordata > Mammalia > Chiroptera > Vespertilionidae > Myotis > Myotis myotis. Next base: position 24,191,947 of record NW_023416357.1, on the reverse strand, counting down.
TATTAGACTTAATAAATTCGGCAGTGTAGCAGGATACAAAATTAATGCCCATAATTCTATGACATTTTTACACAGCAATAGTAAACTTACAGAAGGAGTGATTAAAAAAACAATCCCATTTACCATTGCACCAAAAAAATTAAGATACCTAGGAATAAACTTAACGAAGGAGGTAAAAGACCTGTACCCAGAAAACTACAGGAAACTGAAAAAAGAGATAGAAGAAGACATAAACATACTATGTTCATAGACTGGTAGAATCAACATCATTAAAATGTTCCTACTACCCAAGGGAAGGGATATTTTAATTGAAATCTGAATCATGTATATAAATTATGAAAGTGATGGGCAAAATACATTTCAAGCAGAAGCAGCACCAGGTACAATGTCCACATGGTAGCAAAAGCATGGTCAATTTGAGAGGAAAAAAGCCAAGGCACCCATCAGGGTTAGAGAGGTGGACAGGAAGGTGGCCTTTCTCTAAGAGAACTGGGAAGCAGAGTGGGCTGGGGATATCAACACAGTCAAGAGATGGTGGCAAGTGCTTTTGCATAGTATCAGGTCAAACAATGAGAACTGGTGGGATATGAAAATATATTGTCAAGAGGAGAATTTTTAGGATATGGTGATAAAGATTTCATATATGGGGAGAGCCCCAAGAACTATTTCTAGATTTTTGGTTTATACAACTGATTAAGCAGACACAATTCAGTGGGATAGAAACAACTGTAAGACATGACAAACGGACAGGAGCCTTTTTCCCTTTTGGATGGTCAGGAATACAGTGCAGGGATTTTGCATTTAGTTTTGGATTTATTGAGTTTGCGCTGATTTTAAGACATCTACATGATAGGGGTTGAATTAACAATATGTACATTCTGGAGATCAGGGAAACAGTCTGGCCAGATGGTATACATTTGTAAATTAGTGGAATTTAGATGGCATTTGAGGCTAAGTGTGGAGGAGATTGTCAAGAGAGGCCTGGCAGGATATGTACTGAGAGAATGATCTTTATTTTTCCTAGTTCAAGTTGGTTCTGTTTGAAATCAGCTAATTAAATATACTCACACTTGAGAGCAAATATGTAACAGCCCTTTTGGTCATTGAAAATTTATCAAGGTTGTTTAGTAGGCTAAGAGGTCTGAGCAGAATTGTTGGAGTTTTAATTAAGAATTAAGAAATAGCAACTTTGGAAATATATTGTATCCAAACTATTAGCAAAGAAAAATGTCTTCTTTCCCTAAAATCAGAATTTTATATCCTCAAAGGATTATGGTAGCTATGGATTATTTGGGTAGAAAGATGTGGGGTGTGTGTGTGTGTGTGAATTAAACAGGATATTAAACATCTGAAAGTATGTGTACACTACTTTGTCTTTAGCCTTTCTCCATCAAAATCTCACAATTTTATAAATACTGTTTAATGTAATAATACAGAACTATTTATAAGGTTAGACTTTATAGCTGTCTGTAGAGCTAAGGAAATGAGTCCTGAGAAAATAGACCATACAAATAAAATATATTACTCTTTGGGTTATTGTGGAAGAAGATATTCAGAACAATGATGATTGGGTATTTGCAGGACAAGGTTACCCTAATGAACCTGAAGCTGCTAAGAAATAAACATGAGACTATTTTGTAGTTTTGTCTAAGGTTAATCTTGCATGTTCCAGTGCCTAGCACAAAGTATTTCATGCACTGGGTCAGCAATATTGCAAGGTTTCTAAACTTCAACACCATTGACATTTGGCTGAATGATTCTTTGTTATATGCTGTCCTGTGCATTGTAGTATGTTTAGCAGCACTGCTAACAAACATCCCAGAGGCTAGTGGCACCTATATCGTAGATACAACAACATAAAATGTCTCCAGATATTGCTAAACATCCTCTTTAATGTATATGTTGGGGGAGGCGGGGCGTTGGGAGGAGACAAAAATGCCCCTAGTTGAGAATCACTGATTTATTGAATGAACAAACATTTCCTTTCTGATAGAGATTGACTACTCTGAGTCCTCTTTTTCCTTCCCACCTTTACCCAGGAGGGTGCAAGGGTCTTACTTAATCTCTGGACAATATAAGATTGGTCACCCTGGGGTCAGAGGCAGAGGTCGCAGGTCCAGTCAGGTGCTGACAGACACATTTAGTGAGGAGTGGTGAGACAGGGTCTGAGGCTGCGGATTGTCTGTTAGCCGTGCTGAGTTCATCCAGGGTGCACATACATGCCTATTTTACGTCTTCTAGGCCTCATGAAAGAAGGTTTTTCACAAGATGACAGTGGAACCCTTGTGAGATATCTTAGCAGATAGGTCAGAGATCAGCTCTAGAGGTTAAAAGTTACCATTTAATTGACTCCTTTGTCTTTAGGTCAGATTACTTACAAAGAATAGTCTGAAACATAAGGGATTAAAACTGCCATTTCATGAACATGAAGTTTCCTCTGAACACATAAAATTTAATGACCAAATAAGTAGTTATGAACCTTCAGTTTGAATTTGCTTATGTGTGTGACTAGTAATATTATCTGACATATTTCTATTCTAGCTACTCTTGCATACCAAATATGTCAGCAGACATCTGCTGTACAGCATTAAGGGTTAGACAATACTCAATTGAGGCTGCAAGTCTTCATAGTGCCTCTGCTTTATACATCCATTTTTACTGTGAGGCTTACATTGAAGGAGACAGTGTATATGCCTGTAGGTTAATAGCAGTTTCTTAGAATAGCTCTGTCTGGAGGAAGAAAACAATGCATTTTTTTTTTAACCAGCATTTCTCCAGGTGTCTTTGACCATAGCTGGCATCCAACTTCTTTGCATAGTTCCAGAAAACACAGCAAAACTGGCTCTGAGTATGATACCCCGTAGGATAGCAGCGAAGTGGAAATGTGTATTGTTATGACAATAGAGGGATATGAAATCATGCTGGCTGCCAGCAGGAGTGGAGAACCAGTGACCCAAATGAACTCAACCAGAAATCCATTAAATGATTTAATTTGGGGCTATTCAGCTATTGATTATATTTAAGGAGCTGGAGTTGCAGCAGTAGCAATATCAAAACCAGCAGTGAGAGAGCCTGAGTAGAATTATTAAGAGGAATTAACTGGTCTATAAAGTGAGTATAAAGAAGTTAGAACAACTAGAACAATAATTTTATGACAAGGCTGATTTATTTCCTGTGCAATGAAAAAAAGATTTTACAGATTGTACATGTCAAAACATCAGAATAGAATAGCTGTCTCAACAACTGAATGTACCGTAATGTTCAACATTTTTTTTTCCTTTTAAGTAAAACTGAAACAAATGAAAAATAAGTTCATGTACAGTAGGTCATGAGGTTTTCATGCTGGGAGGCTGGGTATGGTATAAATACTGTATGCTTTGGGAATGACAGTATGTAGCTACTGCAAGGCTCATAGTCATATTACTAAGAGTATTAAATGTTCATGGTACACTCAGCTGTACCCTACTATTTGGATTGTAACAGAGCAACATGTCTCTGTTTTTTCCCCCCAGTGTTGTAACTTCAGCTTTAAAACCAAAACTGTAACTCTGGATTTAAAACAAAATCCTTGGGCAAACAAAGTTTAAGCCCTTTATTTCAGGAAATTGAAAAAATACGATTATGAGAGATTCACACCATAATCTGATGTATTGAGAGTAGACAAACATGGGTAGAAGTCCATAAAAATCTTTTTCCAGGTTTATGGAAGAAGTCTTAAAATATTCATGGAACTTATAATTTTTACTTTTCTTTTACTTTCTCTGAAAATAAAACACAGAGAGAATTCAACCATTTGGGTGTTATGGGACCATACTCTTGTTAGTATTGTAGAAAAAGAAAGATGGGGAAAAGGCTCGTGTTTTATTTCCAATGACTCTTAGGGAGAATTTTGTCTTTGACTTTCACTAGCTATCGCTGGAGAGAAAGCAGAAACAAGCAACCTACAAGCCATTAAACTATGACAGAAGTCATTTTTGTGTGTGTGAGCATAAGGCTCAATAACCTTTGATCCAAATATAGAAGAGCAGATTTTTATAATCAACTATTTAACTCTTTTTCCATTTCTAAAAGAATATTATTAGCCATTAACTATAAAGTGAGATTCTGAGATTCAGCTCAAATTTCTTGTTCTCCATAACACTTGCCTTGGTTTGGGAGGCAGAAATAAACATGACCTCTGGTGTTATATTCTGGTTCAGATCTTTCTATTGGTCTGGGTTATATTCTAATAGTGTAAGTAACAATAGCAATAGTTATAGTCACAGTTACAGCCATAGCCACAGCCATAGTCACGGTCACGGCCATAGTCACAGTCATAGTGGGAATCCCTTCCTTTACTGAAACTACAATTTTCTTACAAAGTCAGGACATTTATAGAAACAATGATGTTAAATATTTTTAGTTTGGGAAGGAAGGAGTGTAACCAGCCATGTAAAGTGATTAAGAATTATAGTGATTGAGCTAGAAGAGACAGACTCTGAATTCAAATCATGACTTTTTACTTACAAGTCTTAAGATCATGGGAAGTATATTTTCCCTTTATTTTTCCTTAGTGTCTTTATCTGTAAAATGAAATTAATAAATTCACCCAATTTTTATTGTGAGGATTAAGTACATTTTTTTTTTCCTGGCACACAGTAAGTGCTCAGTAGGTGCTATTATTATTTGCCATTATTTTATCTTATGTCATTTGGTCACAAGTTCAGATCTTTTGAAGAGGGCTAGATTGGAAATTCCTGGATGGAAGCATAATAGAAAGTTGTGATGTCTCCTCACTCTTCACCCAAAATGTAAATGTGGAAGAAAATTTAGATATGTTGAGGGTTTGTTATTACCAGACATTTTGACATGTATTATGTCATTCAATCATGATATAAAGGCTCTGAGGAACATTTTATCACCATGTTTAGAAGAGAATACCCAGAGTGATAAGAAGTTAAGTATTAAAATTCACACATAGTAGCAGAAGGATTTGAACCCAAATACATCGCATAGTTTTTCCCACTTATGACCAGTGCACACGTTCAGCTGCTCGTGGCTCCACAATGCACCTGTAGTCTCGGGACATTGAGTCTGTGCAGAAGTGCTCCTCAAGTCACAGAGCCGTTCCCTCAGGCCTAGCACCAGGCTACCATAATCCAAACACACCTCAGGAGTCAACTTGATGGATGTGGCACAAATGAAGGTGCTTCTCATCCTCACCCCTTGTCAGGTCTGACACCCCATCTAAAGTCTTGGCAAAACTCCAAGGCAGCAATGCCTGGAAATCTGTCCGGCACCTGACAGTGGTTTTGACAAACTGAAGTCAACCCAGACTTTACAGCTCAAGGAATCGTGTATCCAAAAGCTCATTATGTATCTTAAAGTTCTTACCCCTAAACAAGTCTAATGAGGCTCTAAAGTATGTCTTTCAAACTGTAGCAGGATGTGACTTGTTTAGGAAAAAGGTGGTTGGCACCACACCGGATGGGATTGGGGAGTAGGTTCCATGTGAACTCAAGTCTGATTGCTTAGAGGTAGCTACAAGCAATGCCATATTGAACAAGGTTCTGAGGCCTCAGTCATCAATTAGCCAAGTCTGCCAGGGCCATGGAAAGGGTAGCTGATATCTTACAAGCCACTTCTCTGTCATCCTTGGGCTAGTACAGACTGTGCAGCCAGTTTAAGTCACTTTTATCATCTGCGAATTTTACAAGTCTTCCTCACCACTCAGGTGGGCCTTCTCTCACTAATCTTTATGCGCTCCTCCTGAAGACGTATGCTCTCTCGAAATGATAACTATTCTTTGGTCAAGTAGCTGCGTTTTTCTGCCAAAAGCAATAAAAATTAGCTTCTGAGAAGAAACTCCTCCACAGTAGTATATTTGTGTTAATCTCTTTTTTAAGAGTGTTGGGGATTTCTCTTAGAGAATCTACAATGTATTACCAATATAAATATCACATTTACATAGTGGAGCTAAGTTATGAACATGTGACAACAAGGAGCATTTTAATACTTTAGACCATGGAACTGAAGAATGAGCCAGTATTTCTGCATTCTACTAGCAAAAATAATTCTTTGAATATAAAATTGTATAAAACTATTTTTTTTTAAATTAAGATCTCTCAATTTTGCATGTTTTATTTGGATTTTACTGTTCATGGATCATTTCCCGGGAATATATTAAATGATGGGAAGGTTAATGCTGTGGGAGTTTTTAAAGATTTTATTTCTGCATTGATTTATTTGCTCTTAACCTTGAATGATATTGATCCACATTTAATAGAGAAGTGGGTATATCCTCTAAGAATATCTCCAGTTGAGTATTAGCAATTTAAAAAAGGAAAGGTACAGATAATGTCCTTTGTATTAACTGCAAGTATATTGTTTCAGATGTCAAATGGTGGATTAAAGAAAGAAATCAGTGAAAATGGGTATGGATGTACCCTCTTTTACAGAAGCTAAGAGGGCATTTCAACTTAGAGACTTACTAAGCATATGAGAAAATACATGGCCTTTTTCTTTTTTATAAATATAAATTTTTAAAAAGTCAATTTTTTTTATTGATTTCAGAGAGGAAGGGAGGAGAGAGAGATAGAACCATTAATGATGAGAGAGAATCATTGATCGGCTGCCCCTTGCACACCCCCTACTGGGGATCAAGTCTGCAACCCGGACATGTGCCCTTGACTAGAATCGAACACAGGATCCTTCAGTATGCAGGCCAACACTCTATCCACTGAGCCAAACAAGCTGGGGCACATGTGCCTTTTTCTAATACTACCCTTTTCCCCTTAATGTAAGAGTGTCTTGGATTTGCTTATTTAAGCAATAAATAATACCCAGGAAAATAACCTACTTTAACTTCCAAATGCTGCATCAAGTTATACATATCTGTATGACATAGAATTGACTTTTAACACATAGACACTTGAGATTGATTAGAAGTGAATTGCTGTTCCAAACTACATTTATTATGGCCAAGTGCATTCAGTTTACTTCTAAATATTAAGACTTTCTTTCACATTTGGATCATTACATCTGAAGCTGGATAACTACTTTGAAATAAAGTTGACTTCCAGGATGAACATAGCTGTAGAAGTCAGCATTTTCACCCTTCTCCTACAGATCATAAATAATAGTAATAAGAAGAATGGAAAAAATCCCAAAGCCTGCAATGTTTATTTTCAATTAAACTGGTAAACAGAAATAATGCACATACTCCAAAATATATATAGGAGCTGCCAGGAACATCTGAAATCTGGTGGAATCCTTGAAAGAGGAATCAAAGGGAAGAAGCACAGAAAGGTGCAAGAAGACTGAAGGGAAAGCAGTTTCAGAAAATGGAATCAAGTAGCCACTTTCTCAAGTAGCAAAAGCTTTGTATTTGTGTTGCTGAAACCTGAGCCTCTCTGGACAGTTTGTCCCTGAGGAGAGGAAGTGGACAGTGCTTGCAGGAAGGAGTGTTTCTCTGACAGAGGAGTAAAGGCTACAGAGCTATCTGATAGGTTAACCAAGAGTCATCTGGGAAACTGTAGCAAAAAGATGGGGTGTGGCCCAGCTGGCATGGCTTAGTGATTGAGCATTGACCTATGAACTAGGAGGTCAGAGTTTGATTCCTGGTCAAGACACATGCCTGGGTTGGTGGGCTCAATGCCCAGTGTGGGGTGTGCAGGAGGCAGCCGATCAATGATTCTTTCTCATCATTGATGTTTCTATCTCTCCCTTCCTCTCCCTTCCTCTCTGAAGTCAATAAAAATATATATTTTTTAAAAAGATGGGATGTGATCACTGACTATATTTAACTCTAGAACAAAGGTGGAAAACAATGTGGGGATTAGAGTGATGGTATGGAAATAAATCTCATTTGTTATAACAGAGGAAGAATGATTTCCCCTAAAAGCTTTGGGAGAGGAAGGGTGAAAGAACGTGGGAAGAGCTGTGTTTGATAATGGCTTCATTTGTGGTAACCGAGAGTCAAATTTTTATTTAAAGTTGGAAAACATATTATGTTGGACTACATGGAACTGCCCTTGTCATTTTATAACCCCCAAACAGGTGAATATCAGAAATTTCATGTAGTTCAAATCATATCTAAGGCACTCTCAATTATAAAATGCTCTATTTTGAGAACTACCACTGAGTAAGAAAAAGCACACCTCCAATTAGTATAGTTCTAATTAATCCTTGATTGTAAGATACAATTCAAAGTTAGAGAAATTAATATGTGAAGAAAGAGTGCTTCTTCCAGTCAGTAAAATGTGGTAAGAATAACATATGTAAAAACTGAAGGAAAATACATAACACTATTGAATAATATTATGTAATAAAAAGAGAGGAAAAAAAATGCAAATTTATCCTTGTTCATAATAGAGAGCAAATAGTCACTCCAAAAGAGCACGGTGAGTATGCATAGACTTTAATTACACCTAGAGGCCCGGTGTACAAAATTTGTGCACTTGGGTGGGGGGGAGGTCCCTCAGCCCAGATTGTGAGAGGGCACAAGAGGGCACAGGCCAGGCTGAGGGACCCCACCAATGCACAATCAGGGCCAGAGAGAGATGTAGGAGGTTGGCCAGCTAGGGAGGGACTGCAGGAGGGCTCCAGGGCATGTCCATCCCATCTCGCTCAGTCTCAATCAGCCATACCCCAGCAGCAAGCTAACCAACCAGTCAGAGCTTCTGCCCCCTGGTGGTCAGTGCACGTCATAGAGAGCGGTTGAGCAGCCTTAGCATATCATTAACATATTATGCTTTGATTGGTTGAATGGCTGACCGGATGACTGGACACTTAGCATATTAGGCTTTTATTATATAGGATGATAACCAATTCATCAAATATACTATACTCTCTAAATAGCAAAAAACCTAAGCATACTGTTTATCATAACATGCAACACAAAATAGAAAATGAGTCAAGTAACAAAAGTTTATTTTTCACTCATGTAATAGAACAAGGTAGATGTTACTGATCATTGAGGGCTCTCCTAAATGCAGAAATTCAGGCTCCCTGGTTCCTTTGATCTTGTGGTCTCTCATCTCCTAGGGTTTTATCCTCAGCTGCCACCAGCCAAAAAATAGAGAGAACTACAGAGAAGAGGCAAACTCTTCCTAAACGCCAGCCCCAGAGAAAGGTCACATCAATTTCCTTCATATCCCATTGTCTAGAAACACTCCCTTGGCCGTGCCAAACTATAAGGGAGGCCCAGGAATGCAGAGTGGAAGTAGGTGTTCAGAAAGAATATGGTGAGCATTTTATAGTTCTGCCATACCCTTCAATTCAGGAAGTAAGAAAGAGGATAGCTAAATAATCTGATGAAAACTAAAAAGAAAGAATAAAGAAAGATGAAAATCAGTGATTGATGAATTTGGAAAGAGAAAAATTATAGAACCAATTAATAACCCACTGAAGCAAGTAAAATATACTGCATTTTAAATTTTTTTAAAAAGTGAACCAAGCTGGCATGGTTCAGTGGATTAAGTATCATCCCATGCACTAAGAGGTTGCTGGTTCAATTCCTGGTCAGGGCATATGCCTGAGTTGTGGGCTTGTGGGCATGCAGGAGGCAGCCAGTCAATATTTCTCTATCATCGATGTTTCTATCTTTGTCCCTCTCCTATCCTCTCTCTCTAAAAAATCATTAAAAATATATTTTTAAAAAAGAGTGAATAATTAAGCATATATTTTTCAATTGCTTGTATAGGCATAATATGATGCAGGAGAGATATATACAAAACTAATGACTGTGGTCACTGTTTATAGGGAAGGAATGGGGATTGCATGGGTGGTCAAGGTGGGAGGGGAATCTTATTGTACATATTTTTATATTCTTTTGATTTTTGAATTATGTTAACATTCTACTTATTTATTTAAAAAGTAAAATTAATATAAACTAAGAGGACATAAAGAAAAAAAGATTGGTTAAGCAAAACTCAATTTGCAAACTTGAGTTCCATGGTTACTTTCTATAGCAGATTTTGAGAAGGAGAAAATATATATTTTTTTTACTAGGATCCTTCCAACAATCAGCTAATGATGCACTATTGTTATAAATAGCATGGATATTGTAGCTGTCAGACAATTGGCACAAAAATGCGTAAGCATAGGTGATTTTTACAGAGTGAAATGATGGTGGCTGATAATATTTGGCACAGCAAATGGTGACTGTACTTCCACAGTCTGGCCTTTGATGGATTGTCTCCCTGGGGCAATGTTGAGAACGATTAGACTCTTACTTTCATATCTAGCTAACATATTGTATGATGGGATTTTCCTGCTTCCTAGCAGTGAAAGTCCAGAAAATAGGAACCCCTCATTTTGATATTTGTTCTTTAAAGTGATTTATTAAACTTCTTTGATGACATAATGTCTGCCTAATTTATTCTTATTTCCCCTGTTAGTGAAGAATCTGAGGTTCTGAATAGCATTAATTCAGCATTAAACCACTGTAGTAAAATGTAGGTGTCCTGCAGGCAATAATTTAACCACAGGGTAAAGCTGGCAGAGTGAGTCCTTTGGGAAGCAGAAGGGAAATCCTAATGACTTATGAGGCACATTACTTCTATGTTCCTCTGGAAATAAAGCAGGAACATATCTCATAGTCAATATTAGAGCTCTCTGTATCAGCTTGAGTTGCCTTATTATCAGGAGGGAGTGATTGACTCAAGATTGAAGACAAATATCAAAGAGGAAGTCAATGGGCAAAAAAGAGAGAAGTAGCAAGAAGCAGTCTCAAAGTACAATCTAAATTGCTTCTTTTTTAAAGAATGTACTCATCTTTGACCCCACTTTGTCCTTTAAATATCTCAAGATACTGAAGGAAGAAAAGGCACAGATACTTCAAATAATCCATTTTTAGGTTGGGGTTTGTTTTGTTCCCTCCCCTTTGTTTTCTTTCTTATATAAGCAACACGATTTTATTTTTAACTTGAACATCTTCCACAAAACGACCCAGCTGAGCGGGGTCAGAGTGACAAATGAAAAAAATAATTTGTGAAGAAAGTGAGTAGCTCAGACTCAATACTCCACAGCAGGCTAAGCAAAAGCAGCCCTCCGCAGCATGTCTTATATGACCTGCTCAGATGTGTCCGTTCCTGTAAGGTTAATTCCTCCAGTCTACCTCATGTTGATTCACAAGAGTGGTTGAGGGAGACAATCAAAATATATCCAAGCTTGTGGTCATGATTCTTATCTGGGGAAACAGTACAGAGACAGACACTACCGAAAATTCATGCTGTTTGAGGCCAACACAAGAGAAAGTCTTCGCTTGATCCTAGGCCTCTTAGGGTGATGTGTTGAGAATGAAACTTCCTTTGATTTTAAAGATGCTGCTGAGTTTCTCATAATTCTCAAATGTATGATAATTTTAGGATTGATTAGGGTAACTGTGTGTTCTGGTTTGGCCGGGACAGTGTGAGTTTATGTCTGTCCTTGCAGCAAAATTATAAATAGTGTTTTCTTTCATTTTCAAAAGTGTTCTGGTTTGGATGATAAATATTATGATCTCCAAAGGAATGACCAATTTTTAGATTTTAGAAATTCCATTTATGAGACTAGCAATCAATATATGCAAGTCCCTTTTTCTAAAAATCAAATGAAAGATTGGGTTCCAAAAATGATTGGGAGGAGGATCCTCAGCATGTATCTATATTTATAAAAGGCTAATTGGCTGACTGTACGTACGTCCAACTGTCCTGCCGCTACATATGACCCTCACTGGCAATTTAAAAATAAACGTTGACTCATGCATGCAGATACATATAAAGCTGTCATTGTCGATTGTGAATTTGATTGACACTTCTATTATAGAGAAAGGGTGAATAGCGATATTAAAAAATTCTTCTAATTAATTTCCTTCCAATGTGCATGAATCTGTGCACCGGGCCACTAGTATTTATATAAGATCATGGAGCAAAAAGAAATCAAGCATTGCAAGCCTACATTTTCCAGGGAGTATAACTACTGTATCAAACATAAAACAAACCAAGTCATTCAGGAATGTATGTTTAGGAATTAGTCAGTTTCTATAATTGCTATGAAATCTTTTTTAAGCAGAAGACTCAAGATGGTGCTATAAAGTGATTCCTTCTTTCTGAGCTTCTGAAGTGGGGTGAGGCAAAAGAAGTGGGCAGGGTACAAAATTGAAGGCACTCCTTCTCAGGCTCATGCAAGTGCCAGTTATTCACTAATGTTTGTTGAAAAATGTTGATTTGTGCTTCAAGACAAGTCTCAGGCTTTATCTCTTTTAAGGAGGCTTCCTGAAATCTGTGGTCTTTCTCTATCCCCACCTCAAACAGGGTTATTGCCCCTCATGCATCCTCTGTTTGCATCTTGTGTAAGTAAACTACCATTGTACTGTATTGTGAGGTATATAAATGTCAAAACACTATGTTGTATATCAGAAACTAATATAATATGTCAACTATACTTCAATAAGAAATTTAAAAAACACTTTACAATGAAAAAATGGTATGGGTTTGTTGTTGTTTCCTGAGGGTGAAGGACCACATCTTACTCATTTTCACATCAAAATCACCTATTACTCGGCCTAATACATATCAGGTGCTCAAGGTTTGTTGAACTATAACAAGAACATGAAATGTAAAGAAATAATTGACTCAATTAGATTAAAATTCTTCTAAAATTTTTTATTACAGCATCAAAGAATCTATTTCATTAACAATAATAATACAAACTAACATTTTCTGATCTTAGTAATTAAATGGTTCACATCCAGTTTTGAGGTATTTCATACTTGTATACAAAAGAAAGCCCGAAGAAATAATAAAGTGTGCAGTGTATCATGAAATCTGTAGAGACAGATTCTCAGTGGGATATCTTCTGAACACTTCTTTCTTTCTTTCCAGTGAGCAATAGCATAAAGTAGTCTTTATTATGGAGTGTTGACTTCTGACTCATCCAAAATGAATACTACACTTTTATTCCTCATTTGCTCTGCTTCTACTTTTCCTGAGGAGAAATGTTAAGCTATTTTTGGGGAAAATTTTAAGGACATACCAACTAAATATGATAAAGACCATATATACACAAGGCTAATAAATCATTTCTGAATTCAGTTTTTGAGGGATCTGTGATGTCTATTGAACTAAATATCTTTTCATTTTTATATTTGATATATGACCAATTCAATGCATCATAGAAATGTAAAATCAATCTGGATATATTTGGTAGGGAGATTGGTTTAGTTCAATTTTAAGTCCTGAATTAACATTTGAGCTTCTTCCTTAATGTAGACAAAGATAAAACACAGTGTGAAACTATAATCTCAGGAAAAAAAAAATCACAAAAGAAGTTAACTTTCAGGATCTCTATAATCATCTTATATTAATATAATCCTACATTCTTAATGCACATTAGCAATGAATTCATGACTAGGAGTTAAAGCAGCAAGTTGCATAATTACATATTGCTTTGGATGAGCTCAGGACAATTCAAGTGGAAGTGGATCACAAAGCCTCAATTGTCCAGATTGACTCTCTTGATGAAGACCAATTCACTGGATAATTGTGCAGTTCTCCATCCTGTTGGCCTGATAAACTCCCATTGAGTTAGGGGACTGAGAGCCAAATTGAACTCTCTTTTGGAGGCTTTGTGTTCCCTAGAATCAGATTTAAATATGAACAATTGGCTTCAACTAGTGCTTGTCTGGACTTACAAGATGATGGGAAACTTGTTTTTTTTCACCAGGTGGATTTTCTGAGTCTCATCCATTTCTGATTGAGATGGTCTTCATGGGTCTGTTGCTAACTGGACCCCTGCATTTTGTATGATCCCTGACTGTACTTGTATGAGAAAGCTGTGCATCTACTACTGATTTTCCATTTGTGCTCAGTTTGTAATTTTCTGACCATGTTAATACTCAAGTGTCATTTTTTTGGTAATACTCATTCCAAACTTGCATGAAAAGGTATGTGGGATGCATAATGCATAATATACATGTGCATAATGTTTAAATATTTAAAGTAGTAAAATGTAAAATGTTGGGTGGAAGTATTTCTTCCTTGAAGTATATTTTCTCAGTAATGTGAACCTTTTATAACATTGATTTAGTATCTCGAGACTAAATGCAAAACTGGAACTTAGAGAATAAGACCTTATCTATAATAATAAAAGCATAATATGCTAATTAGACTGGACAGTCAAACAACCTTCCAACGTCATTCTGGACAACCTTCCAGGTGAAGCCTGGGCTGCGCTGCAAGGGTTCCCCTTGCACGAATTTCGTGCATCAGGCCTCTAGTACTAAATATTTATAATTCAAAACTAAATATTTTCATTAGTTTTGCTGTTTGAAACAGTAATTATATTGGGGAAAGATTAATTAGTTTTCATTTCTTGTGTATCACCAACTTCAGAAGACAAAATCTTTATCAATTTATTTAAGTAATACCAAGCATCCTTGTATCTCACTACTAAATGTATAAACCTATCAAAGTAGGACATAAGAGATAGTTACACAGTTCTTCACACATAGACAGTGCTAAGAGAGAACTACAGACAAGGATTTGAGAACTGGCTTCTGGTTCCAATTCTGCTATTGCATCAGCTGTGCTAACATAGTGATTTAATTCTACTCATTTTTTTTTTTATGTTTGTCATAGCTTTTTTATTTTTTTTATTGCTTAAAGTAATACAAAGGGTATTACATATGTGTCCATTTCCCCCCCCCCCCGCCGCCCTAGACAGTCCCCTAGCCTCCCCTATCCCCCAGTGTCTTATGTCCATTGGTTATGCTTATATGCATGCATACAAGTCCTTTGGTTGATCTCTTACCCCCCTACCTCCTGTCCCCCAACCCTCCCCGGCCTTCCCGCTGCAGTTTGACAATCTGTTTGAGGCAGCTCTGCCTCTGTATCTATTATTGTTCAAAAGTTTATAATGGTCTCTATTATCCATGAATGAGTGAGATCATGTGGTATTTTTCCTTCATTGACTGGCTTATTTCACTTAGCATGATACTCTCCAGTTCCATCCATGCCGTTGCAAATGGTAAGAGTTCCTTGCTCTAACATAGTATTCCATCGTGTAGATGTACCACAGTTTTCTAATCCATTCATCTACTGATGGGCACTTAGGCTGTTTCCAGATCTTAGCTATGGTGAATTGTGCTGCTATGAACATAGGGGTGCATATATCCTTTCTGATTGGTGTTTTTGGTTTCTTGGGATATATTCCTAGAAGTGGGATCACAGGGTCAAATGGGAGTTCCATTTTCTTAATTCTACTCATTTTTAACATGGTGATTCTATCTGCCCTTCTCACCTCAAAGGCTTTTGTGATAATCAAATAAAATTTGTGAAGATGTTCTGAGAACTATCTAACATTATATAAATGTAGCTTTCATTATTTTGTTAGGTTTTGATATGCAGTTGAGCCTAATCAATTATGGAATCATAAATTTCCAGGTATCTATTGAGAAAGACTGGAGTGAAAAAAGATAATTGCATCTATTTTCTTTGATATGATAAGATTAAGACTCTGGAGAAAGCTTAGAAAATAAATTTAAAAAGTCATTGCCTCAAGAGTATACATGTTGTAAAGAAAAATAGGATGGTTTCTTGAAAGCTAGTTCAGTAAGTTAGGAGGATAGCTATGCTAGTCACCTGATGGAAGCATACACACTAGATTGTAATGATTCTGTGGGTGTTCAAAAATATAGGCAAAATGAGTATTTAGCTGAAGGGAAGAAGCAATTTCAATGAATACTATCATAGCTGTGAGTTTCTACACACATTGGAAAGGAAGAGGAATAAAAGTTCAAATTGTCTTTTAATCCATAGAGATTTAAGTAAAAAATTGAAAATCAAAGATCAATTGATGATGAAATAGAGAAAGAAGCATCTCTCCATATATATTTTCCCTCTCTATTATGAAATCAATTATATTCCATTTAGAAATATTCTCCATCATTGTCAATATATGAGGTCCTAGCATTTTTATATGTGGACTAAAACATGTTTTTTCTTAAAATAGTTTGCCTCCCTGGATTACTGAAATACTACCTAAAACTAATTATTAACACAAATAGATTAAGATTTTTCTACAATCATTATAAAACCTTTTTCTCTTGGTGTACTTTTAATAAATCTGACTTAATAACTGGATTTCCATGAAATTGTCATCTTAAACCCATGTTATATTTTGGTTCAGTTATCAATGTACCAGATTCTATTGCTAACACTTCTGAATAGTGGATATAAATTCAGAACGACAGTAAACATTTTGGACATTTGTTAAATCTGGAAAATTTATTCTTGACTGGTGCTATTTAACTTTGATTGGTTTGAGTAGTAATATTTCACAAGAAAATCTTGTAAATAATGCTGGAAGAAGAGTGTCATTTAAACAAATAGTAGTGCTGTATTACAAATCATCAGGGTACCAGTGTGCTAGAGTATATACGTCTTACTTCAACACAGGTAATGTTTGCAAGAACTTTTTGGTTTAGTGAGCTTTTATTTTATCTTTTCAGCTAGAATCCATCTTTTATTATTACAGGTATCAATCTGTTCACTTCCCACTATCCTGTTGTTCTTGGTATTTTATAAAACCCAGTAGTTTGTTAATGGGAAACATGACAGAATAATTTAGAAGTGGAAGAACCCACCCTACACTTTCCCTTTGACAAGTAATATCAAGGAGTGAGCATTTCTGACTGGCTAACTATTGTAGCTGAACCTCCTATAGTAGATACTGAGGAGACTGTAAAAAAGATATGAGTCCTTTCCTTTATAAACTCAGAATTATAATGGGTAAAGAACTACTCCTGATTACTAGGACAATGACTTTCTAAAAAAATTAGTGTGGGCAATTTGTAGTCATTCTTTTAAAATTTCATAAGCACCTTATTTTTTACATTTTCATGTGTTTATTAGCTGTTTGGATAGCCTCTTATTTTTTAATGAAATTTATTGGGATGACATTGGTTAATAAATTATAGGTTTCAAGTATAGAATAAACACCTTATTAAAAGAAGAATGCCTTTTTTTAATCTAGTACTTTTTGTCCTCATTCAGTTTAACATAGGTTGGTCCTTGTCTAATTCTCCCACTTTTTGCTTTGTGGTGCCTTGATACATTATTCAGTTAATTTCCAGATCTTTACTGTGTGTCCTAAAAAAGTACAAAACTCATTGTATTAAAAAATTAACAAGTTATTTACAATTTAGTTTGAAAATGTAGGGTACAATTTGTATTTTTATCTATAGCAAAAATAGATAGGTCATGTTGAAGATTATTCATAGAAATTTATACTTTCAAGTAGAATTGCCAACTCTACTGTAAGATGAGCAGGCACATCACATTTGAATTTACTGTGGTAGAACCAATGTTTAGGTACCATCAGAGGGAAAGGCAAGCGGGAGATGGGACAGCTTGGAATGTGGGAGAATTATTTAGTCGACATTTAATTTTTTCTCCCTGAATGTCTCAGTATCTTTTTAACATAGCAGTTTGTAATCTTACTTTAAACATGTTCAATTTGAAGCTCTAATTATAGTTTATATAATTCATGTTTTTCAAAGAACAATGTTTCTTTTTACACAGAAACATTTGCATGTTACTTTCAGATGTTTAAACATTTCAGTATTGTTAATAGGGAAAACATTCTTATAAGAGTCTTATAATAACCTTGTTGAATGGAATAGAAACCACATATTAGGAGCTAAGAAAAACCTAATTTTGAAATTTGACTGCATCATTTTTAGTGGGTTTTCATGAATGTAAAATGTATATTTAAGCAAAAACATGTAATATTTTCAGGCAGAAAAGCAATAGTAGTCCCTGCTACATTGTATTAAATTCAGAAATCACAGTGATTATGGATATAACCTGAAAATTGCATATTGCTTATAATTTTCAAGAAGAAAAGTTGATAATCTATTCCTTGGCATTTAACAAGGAGAGATTTTACTCTTCAGTGTCAAGTTATTGTGGGTTTTTTCTTTTTGCACCATTTGCTTTAGAATCACTGTGCTATCAAAAGGACGGAGGAGCTTCTGGAAATCACAAGAGTGGCAACTGAGAATGGACATAAAAATGTGTTCCATAATCCATGGGGTGACCAAAGATAGGCCTTTTGTCCTTTAGAAGAAATTATGGTTTATTTACAAGTTTATCTGTCAAGTGGGAAAGATATTAGGTGACTTGTGCAAATTATTTGGATATTTCAAGGAAAAATAAATAGGTAGCCTAATTATTCATGTACATACTATTTTTGCCTGCATACAGTAATAAGAGCTAAGTAAACCACTGGTAATTTATAAACTGTCTTTAATTTCATTGATACTATTTTCAATATCACCATGGCCAATAAGCAATTCTTGATGCCTTATATGTGTAAAGAATGTATATGTATGTATAATGGGCATATGCATGTGGAGATAAACACATGTGGAATGGCCATAAAACCTTGGCACTGAAAAACTATATACACGATCCCTACCTCAAGAAGCCATAGTCCTAGAGTTAATTTTTTTGTCTATTTACATGTAGTGTAGTCTACAAAGCAAGTTCAGCATAATCTGAGAAGCAGCTAAGAATGGGAGGTAGTAGTTCAGGGCACAGACTCTGGAGTTAGACTGCCTCAATTCAAATCTCAGCTCAGGCTCTTACTAGCTGGAGGTCTTTGGACAAGATATTTAAGCTTTTGTGGCTTAGTTTTATCTGCAAAATGGGTATTGTATTAATATGTACTTTGTAGGGCTGTTAAGAAGATTAAATGAGTTAATATTTGAAATATTCCTAGTGCCTGGCACAGAGCAAATACTATATACATGTTAAATAAATAAAGTACTCAACCAAGATTTTAAAACAGGATTATAGTTTTTAATATATCACTTGGATATAGTTTTAGCATCAAATGATATACGAAGGAGATAAAATGAGTTAGATCTCAAAGGCAGAAGAGTGGCCAAAAGATAGAGGAGAAATGCCCACCAGTGTTGCTTGGTGGTTGAGCATCAACCAATGAAAATGGAGGTCATGGTTTGATTCCCCATCAGGGCACATGCGCAGGTTGCAGGCTCGGGACCCATTAGGGGTCATGCAGGAGGCAGCTGGTCAATGATTCTCATCATTGATGTTTCCATCTCTCTCTCCTTACCCCTTCCTTTCTGAAAACAATAAAAATATATTTTTAAAAAGATAGAGGAGTACTTTTCTGATGGATGGGGTGGAATCTGTTGTCCTACTGGAGTAGGATGGGTCCCTAAGCAAATGGGTTTTCAGCAACAAACTTATAAAGAAGGGAAGGCTGCTGGGATCAAGGCTGCACAAACTGGCCTAGCAACAGGATTCATGTCTGAGTGACCAAACTAAAATGGTTAAGGGGTGTGGCATGGTGAACAGGGACCTACAGCATGCCCCCCCCGAAAAAAAAATGTATACACAATTTAACAGTGGATGGCTCAATTTTGAAAATGAAATGTATTTTAATAAACACTGCCTTTATAATTATTCAAAGTGTGTGTATACAATTTTGGGGGGACAACCTATATTTAGAGTTGAGTTTTGACATCTAAAGGAAAAGGTAACTTGGTTTTTCAGGCAGTAGTGATGTTCACTGATCTCAGGTGTCAGTTTTTTGTTTCTGGATGATGAATCCACCTGGCAGCTGTTCACCTCACATGTTCAGCTGAATTACCAACAGCCGTGAAGCTGGCACCCACCAACAGACAAACTGGGCACACCAGCCCTCACTAGGGCAAGGGTCTTGTTCCCTCTTGCTCTGTTTCCTCACATGACTTGACCTCTTAGTTCATTTCTTGGTACCTAAGTAGCTCCCAGATTTTGTTTGTCATTTTGGGCCCCAGTTATCATCAGCTTCACAGCTTCCCTCTCCACCCTTAGCACTCTATTTGGCATGACTTATATTTATTCATTCCAGGTAACCACTCTGCCCAGCTGAGCTCGGTCTTTAGGTCCCCATCACACAGGCTACTATCAGGCCCCTTTAGACAGAGTCCGAAAGCAGCTGCTGGGGGTGAGAGAAGTGGGCCCAGGAACCCAACATCTTTTGGATGGAAGCTGACCAGAGCCAGGCAGAGGATCAGCCCCGGCCAACTGAGGTGGAAGATCTGCCATTGGGTTATAATGGCAAAGGACCCAGGAAAGTTGCAATTTGGGATCTGCCATAGAGTTTCATTTTACAAGGAGAAATTTTATTCCAAACCCACTTCCAATATGTACATTCTATAAGGTATTTATCCATTTTCTTTCAGACATTAGGACAGACTGAGCCCCTAGGGCAGTGGTTCTCAAGCTTGGCTGCACATTAGAATCACCTGGGAATCTTTTTAAAATCCTGATTTCTGGGCCTCATCCTCCGGAAATTCTGTTCCTTTGTCATGGGGTGGGCCACAACATTAGTAACAAAGAAACAGAATTTCCGGAGGATGAGGCCCAGAAATCAGGATTTTAAAAACGATTCCCAGGTGATTCTAATGTGCAGCCAAGGTTGAGAACCACTGCCCTAGACTGAGGTACTTTTCTATACAACTGTAAAAGCCTTACAAAAGCAGAGGCTGAGGGCAGGGAGTTCTAAACAAAAATGTGAAGGCATATTCTCATCTGTGTGCTTCTGAGAAATAAACAGAGAATCACAGAGTAGGGTAGACTTGACCAGTACGGGGACATAAGTTTAGGGTGAGGAATAACAGGTGTTTAATGACATGTAAGGGGTTGTATTGCTTTTGGGGCAGGGGAATTACTGACTATTTTGAGCACTGATGGCTGTGAAGATTAGCTGGCAGTTGTGAGCTGAAATCCAGCAGGAGAGCAAGAGGTGAGCTCAATTAGGAGACTCTTTATTCTCAGAGACAACACTCTGAGATGTAGCTTTTCAGTCCCTGACATTAAGTAGGTGCTTCATAAATATTTATGTAATGAAAGAATAAAGTAATTAATTATAGACTCCTTGAGTTAGTAGATAAGTTCAACTAATCTAACCATTTATTTGTTGTATTACCTGGTGTGACAGGTTGTCTGACTATTTCTTGTCATATGAAAAATCAGCATATACTGAAGCAGCACATTTATTTTGGTGCGGTGACATTTTTTAATACTAGGAAGGTTTCTGTTCATAATGAGTTGAAAGAGAAGTTAAAAATCATTGTCTTTTTTTCCTTGCATATAATGACCACACATTGGTCATAGGCCTCTGAAATAATATAAAATAAACATCACTGCCTTAGAGAGATCTCCCTTACCCCCACAGGCTATGCCAGTGCTCTTGTTATATACTTCATTAGCACCTGTAACTCTATGTTTGAAGTACTCACTGCACGGGCAATTACTTATTAGCATCTATAATAAGTTATATGCCTCATTCACTGCTGAATCCCCAGGGCTTAGCACGGTCTTTAATGCAGAGTAGGTGCTCTGTAAATATTTATTCACTTCACAATTTTCTATTGATTGTCTTCAGTATAAAAAGCACTGTTCTAGACATTGATGGAACAGCAATAAAGTGAAAGAGATGAAGACTCTTCTCATGGAGTTCCCATGGCAGAATATACACATGGACAAAGAATATGAAATATGTCGGTGGTTATAAGAGCAATGCCAAAAACTAAAACCGGGCCCTTGCCAGCTAGGCTAAGTGGATTGAGTGTGGCCTGTGGACTGAAGGGTCCTGGGTTCGATTCCAGTCAAGGGCACATGCCCAGGTTGCAGGCTCTATCCCCAACAGGGGGTGTGCAGGAAGCAGTTGAGCAATGATTCTCTCTCGTCATTGATGTCTCTATCTCTCTCTCCTTCTCCCTTCCTCTCTGAAATCAATTAAAAACAACAAACAGCAACAACAACAACAAAAATGGAGTAAGGGGAGAAGGTTGAAGGATGCTACTCTAGATAAGTGTTTAGGGTGGACTCTCCATAAAATGGCATTTGAACAGAGAATATCATGAAGTGATGGAGCAAGAAATTCCAGAACAACAGTGAGTAACTCTTGAACTGAGTTGAATTCTTTGTTCTTAAGGAGATCATGATATTTATTAGCAATCACAATATTTTGAAACATCACCAAAATAATGGATAAAGAAGGATCAAGGGTTCACTTTGTTATGTAGTTAAGATCATGTTTTCTTTGAAATTGAAATGAAATTTTCATAGAATTGGATATACGGTACTTGTGTATTCAGAACTGGGTTTTTATAGAGCTTAAAGCTTATACAGTTTCAGAGGGCTTATATAGGAAGATATATGCACAAATAATCTATTTTTATAAATTTTATAGAACATATGATCAAATGAATGTTGCCAGTGCCTTGGAAAGTGAGAGATCCCAAAACTTCACTTTTTTAGTTTCATGGCACATCTACCTCTGGACACACTACACATTCAAGAGGGAAAAAACCATTATTCTATTGTCTCTTCTGTTTATGTCCTAATGAGAAAATGGCAGTTTGAGGTTAACATACTGGTTTTTCTAGGCAAGCACCTAATTAATAACTGTACAATTCCTTTCCAGCATGAGAAAACCAGGCCATTTTGGTGATGTGGATAAAGCACTTGGGTGAGATTCAAGGTCTCTAATTTTAGTTCTGTCATTTGCTAGCTGAGGGAACAAAGGACAAGCCAACCAACCAATCTGACATGTTCCCCCTTTTTATAGAGGGGGTTGCATTAGTGTAGCGCTTCACCAACCAGCTTTCAGGCATTTACCATATTATAACTCCTCCTGTACTGTGCCTTATTTTTTGTAGTTTATAAAATCCTTCACAATATTTGCTTAAACTTATCTATAGTGAATATATATATGTCAATGTTAATACAAGAAACAAATAATGGTACAGTTGATCCTTGAACAACGTGTGTTTGAACTGCACAGGTCCATTTATATATGGATACTTTTAATAATTACTGTAAATATATTTTCTCTTATGATTTTAGTAAAATTTTCTTCTCTCTAGCTTACTTTATTGTAAGAATATAGTATATAATACACATAACATACAAAATATGTGCTAATTTACTATGTTATTGGTACAGCTTTTTGTCAACAGTAGGTTATTAGTACTTATGTTTTGGGGGAGTCAAAATTATATGTGGACTTTTGACTATGTTAGGGTCAGCACCCTTAACCCCCATATGTTCAATATAGTGGAAACCTGGCAAAGGGCTTTGATAAAAACTCAATAATATTATTAGAATCTGGCTATGTTTCTAGATTGAAGAAATGTTTGAAGCTAAACACTTTTTGTGCATATTATAAAGGATCAGGCTGTTGCCAAAGTCATATATGCACCAAACTGAGCCTTTTTAAATGATATAATCAATGAATTGATAATAACAAATAAATAATATTGGTAAATGAATGTACCACTTTACTATTTAAAGTTATTTAATGCCACACCTGTGTGCCATTTAAAATAATTTTGATACCACTAGAATTATACACCCACAATCTGGGACAAGTAAATTATATAATCTAGTTTGGGGTTCAATTTTTTTCTCTTAAATGTCCATTAAAGCAGAGGTCAGGAAATTATAGACTATAGGTCAGATGTGACCAGCTGCCTGTTTTTGTAAATATTGTTTGATTGGAATATAGTCTTAGTTATTCACATATGTATTATCATTGGTGGTTTTTGCAGTATGTCCTGTATTTGAAGCATCTTCAATTGCACAAATGAATTTAAGATATTTTAATATCTAATTTCAAGTAATTCTAAAAACTATGCTAAAAAATACCAACCAAAGGTTTTCAATACTTATTCAGGTTTTTCAAATTTAGAACTGGTATAAATGAGAGCATTGTTTCCTTAAGCATGAAAAGCTCAACTTTATATATTAAGATTAGATGTAATTATTAAATATAACCATATTATTTGCTTCCTAAGTGCTAATATTTTAAATAATTCTCTCATTTTTTCTTAAATGTATTTATAACTAGTAATGACTATTAAATCATTGTAATATTTGGCTGTCTTTCTTTCTTTCTGTAATTAGCAAAGTCTCATATAACTTTAACCTTATCTCTGAAGTTTGTCTTTACGTTCTAGTCTTAAAAGAAACTAGACTGTCCTCTGAGGAAACTGCTTCCCCAGCTTCCACCCCTAGTGGAGGCTGTATTTTCTCTCATATTTCACTCACCTTACAGCTATAAGGTGGAAGATGTGTCTTCTCAGATCCCCATTTTTTTTATCTTTCTTCAGTCTTCTGCCATTGTCTTATCCTTTATTCACTTCTTTCATCTCCAAACCTTCTAGAAATTCCCCTTATTCCTTGAAGACCTTAAGCTCTGGGACACATCTTTTTACTTCAATCCAACAGCTATAATTATTTTTGTTAGCCCCTAACTCCCTGTGTATCACTAGTCTAAACCCTGGCCTCCAAATTCATGACTTCTTCCTCTCTTGTGACCATCCTCTTAATTTTATTTTACCCATCCATTTCTGTATCCTCAAACCTGACCTCCAAAATATCAAACCCACACATTACAACTTGATGACCACAATCTTCTCTCTGTCATATTCTTTGCTCAATAAACTTCCTACAACAATTTCTCAATAACATCTTGATCTTGAATCCAGTGATCCCACAAGTTTCTCATTAGTCCATAATTATTTATCATTCTCCCTTCTTCGGCACAGCTTATGTTTGAAAATTCATCATTACAATTTCCATTACCTTCTCACTATTCATGATTTTACTTTCAATTCTGAGCCCATGATCCATTATCCTGTCACTTTTTGAAACATATCCCAATAATCTCACATCTTTCTCTGTCTTTCTAAAAAGTACCAACCAGGAGTGAACTCAGTCATTGATCTCAGAGCCTGCACTTATGCACCTGAATGAAACTTGGAAAGAATTACCTCACCAGAACATCACCCTTCACTTGAAATTCATCATTCCAAACATTTGACTTGGCTCACTACTTCCTCATCTTAAAACACTTCTCCTTCTTGAATTTAAGACACCATATTTTCCTATATTTCCTCTTATCTACATGACCATCTATAATAATAAAAGCATAATATGCTAATTAGACCAGACGTCCTTATAGACGTCCTTCTGGACAACCTTCCAGACAAAACCAGGGCTGCAAGGGAAGCCCGGGTCCCGGATGCCAGAGGAAAGCCTGTGACAGCAGCTGGGGAAAGGAAGTCCCTACTCTTGCACAAATTTTATGCATTGGGCCTCTAGTTTTATTATAGTCATAATTGTTAACTACTTCTATTTTACAATATATCAAAAAAATTAGTATTTTTTCATAGCTCTGTTTCAGCTTTTCTTTTCATGTCTTTCTAAACTCTATACCTAGAAGATGTGATCTAGTTCCCAAAATGTATTATCTACATTACAAAAAAATACAATTATATGTCTCTGACCAAAATTTTTCTACAAGCTTAGGCAAGTCTGACATCTTCACACATCTAATAGGCACATCAAATTTAATATGCTCCCCCTAGCAGGTTTGGCTCAGTAGATAGAGCATCAGCCTGTGGACTGAAGGGTCCTGGGTTTGATTACTGTCAAGGGCACTTACTCAGTTGCAGGCTCGATCCCTGGTCCTGGTTGCGTGCCTGTGGGAGTCACAGAGATGCTTCTCTCTCTGCCTCTCCTCCTCCTTTCCACTCTCTCTAAAAATCAATGGAAAAATATCCTCAGGTGAGGATTAACAACAAACAATTAATATACCCAAAAGCTAAATGCTAACTCTTTTCTTCTTTTAGTTTTATGTGCATATAAATACTAGAGGCCCGGTGCATGGATTTGTGCACCAGAGGGATTCCTTGGCCTGGCCTGTGGGGATTGGGCAGAAACTGGCTCTCTGATATCCCCTGAGGAGTCCCAGATTGTGAGAGGGCAGTTCTTGGGTGATGCACCCTAGAATCGGCTCCCTCTTCTCTGAGTCCAGGATGCGGGTGAAGCAGATTTGGGGCCGACAGTGCCCCAGCAGTAACTTAACCCAAGGCCGATTCTGTGAGGAATGGGGCTCCCTCCTCTACTGGTCAGAGCATCTTCCCCCTGGTGGTCATTGCTCATCATAGCTACCAGGCGAATGGTAGAATGTTAGGATGGTCACTTAGGCTTTTATATATATATAAATTATTGGCATACAGCACTGTATAAGCTTAGGGTGCACAGCACAATGACTTGACTTAGATAGATTGTGTAAGCTAACTCTTGATTCCTCCCAAATATGGGAGGAATCCTTCCTAAGTATGCCTCATCTCAGTAAATGGCACCACTATTCTCTTATTTGTTCAATCTGTGGTACCTTTTGCTTTCTCATCCTTCATTTTCAATCCAGGTACCAGTCCTGTTTATTTGACTTCTAATACATATCCTGAAAGATATCATCCCAGCTCTCATCTCTTGTTGCTTCAATGACCTGGCAGCTTCTTATTTGCATTATTTCTTTTATTGCTGGTCTCCAACCAGAGCAATATTTTTATAGTATATTAGAGGTCTGGTGCAGGAATTTCTTCATGGGTGAGTTCTGGCTGATCCACCCCATCAGGGTGGAGGGTGGAGCTGGCTGGGGGAGGGGCCACAGGTGGTTGGCCCCCTGGTCAAACTCCTGGTGGAACTCCAGGTCGAGAGGACAATTTGCATATTAGGCTTTTATTATATAGGATATCTGATAATGCCCCTTTCCTATATTAAAGCACCTCCAATTGCATGTGAGCATAGAATTATTGAAACTGATGAGCCCATGCTAATACCAACACCCTCAGCTTCTCTTGTTTCCCCCTTTCATCTGCACTGGCTTCACTTCTGTCCCAACACACCAAGGTCTATATGGCTTTAGGGATTTTGCAAAAATAATTCTCCTGCAGGGTTTTTGCATAATCCCATATTTAGGGTCTTTGCATATATAATCTACCCTTCCCTTTTTAAAGTTGTGCCCTATTCCATCATATCTTGACTAAGTATCTCCTCCTAAGATATGTCTTACTATCACATCTTAGGAAGTACTGCCTTTGCTTCCAATACAGTATTTGTTTCCTTTTTATCAGGAAAACTTGTTCATTTTTTCTAAAATCAGAATTTTAAATAATTTTTTGTTTATTATATTATGTTTTTTTCTTATTGAAAAATATTTGAGAAGGCATGATCATGTATTTTATTAATCACTGCAAACATCATTTAACATATCTTAAATATTTTTGAATAATTGAATGAATACTTGTGTTCTCATAGAAAAGTCATAATTGGTTAATTGTATTTAAGTGGTAAGACTCAGATGACTATTACTGGGCTTCAAAGATTTAATATAAAGCACTACCTTTTACTTACTGGTACTACCACTTACTTTAAATTTTATATATCCTGTCTAGAACAAATTGATCCTTCTGGTATTGGCTTATAATTTTTAAACAAAATAAAACTGAGAGTAAAGATTATAGAAGCAAACTCCCTCTTCTGTGTAACTCTCAGAATTGTAATATTGTAATATCCTCTATCCTCTGAGAACTTTTGACCATCTTTGCCTACACTCATCTCTCCTCCTTTCAACTCACACTTTTATTCTTTGTAATACTTATTTAGGGCTTGTGTTCTGTTTTGAATCTTCGCTCACATTTTGATACGCTTGTGCCTTGATTCTATTTTCAAATCTCACAAGTATTTTAGCACACAATAATTACTGACTGTTAATAGACAATTTTATCACCCATCACTTCATTTATACTATTTATAAGTGCCATTTGAGTTCACAGTTATCAAGCTAAGTCCATGGTAAGTAATTTCACACACATGTAAATTCACATAATCAGGATAAGGATATGACTCAGGATAAGGATATTATGGGGCAATATCCTTTACAAGCCTCCAGATCGTACCTTGCCTCATTAGGTATCTTTCTGTCTGTAGCTGGGCTTTGCATGAATAATAAACTTTGTTTCACACTCAATAATTATCAATTAGTTACTGTGTTTTTGTGTGGGTGTGGTTTGGGAAGTCCAGGGGGAGTCCTTGCTTTATGTTGTAAGTACAGATTCTGGCCAGCACAGATTCTGGCCTATAGAAGATCTTCAACTGATCTTTGTTGAAAAAAAATAAACATTTACTAGTATGTGATTATGACAAGATGCTTAATGGCACCACTACAGCCACTGCTGTTATCATCAATAGCAGCAAGAACAGAAGCAAAAATCCAATGTTAGACATCATTTGAAATCACTTGTACTGTTCTTGTCTTCTCTAGTCTGTCAGAGAATAACATCAGAGAAAACAGTGTGCATATTTCTTTATCATTTGATCACAACCTCAATAACATTTGCCTGAGTCTCTCTGTTAACAGTGACATGCCTCCACTTTGCCTCACCTGTGAAGAGCCTGTCTTAGAATTGATGGATCTGGACGGGAGGGTAGCCAATTAGGTAATGGCCTCCAGCAAGAATGAACTCTGTAGAAGACTCGCCTTTGAGCTGTGTGAAGTTGAACTAAAGGGCGCAGCTGTTATATAAATCAGAGAGAAAAGAACAAGGTTACACCTGTAGGTTGACTCAACAGCTATATTTTCTCAGCTCAAATAGTAGAGTAGTATAATGTTAGCTAATACAATACTCAGATTAATTAAATAACGTTGGCTTCAATTATTTAGATAACTGAAGAGAATGGGGAATTATATCCAAAATTAAAATGTTAATTTCAGAAATGGAGACATTGTCTCAAAGTGTTTCTATTAAAAAATACCTCATGGGGAATCTGTTCATAACAGGCTTACCAGTTTAATGGCAAATAACATTATTAGAAAGACCAGTAGTTATAAATTTAAAGCCAGGGATATAATATTAACTTTATAAAGTAGAGACAGATAGCATGTTGCAAGTATATAGACAACTTTCTGTGAGAAATTGTTTTTTAACTACTTGTTTTAATCTAAACTTGCCTCTGACTTGATAAAAGAAGCAGATGAAAATCTTTGCCCAACTGGTCCTCATGCATTATTGTTAAAGTTTTTGTCATAACAGAGGTAATTCTCGCTTTATAATTTGTACAAAGATAGTGCTGAAACTAGAGATGCCCTGTGGACAGAAGGTCTTGCTGTTCCCAAGGGTGTGTACATTTATCATCAGGCATCTCAGAATCTAATTATTTTTCTTTCACTATGTGCTTTTTTGGTCTTCAGAAAGCCTAAAAATTGAAATAAATGGAATAGTGTTATGATATTAATGAAAAATAAAATGTGAAAAGTCATGTTTTTATTACGCAATTATATTTTTTTCTTAGTATTTAAATACAGTGGAAGTGACTTGCTGCTGATCCTCAGGGTCCTAGGAAATATTTTTAAAGGTAACAATTAATCAGGACATTAGCTGTACCATAATTTTATCATTTTAATCTCTCTGTAATATATAAATGGGGTCTTTAGACACCTAATTCAATCATCCAAAATATACAAAAGTTCAAAGTATGAAATAAAGTCTTTCATCAGTCCTATTAACTTTTAAATTTAAGATGCCCACCTTTTTTTTTTTTTTTTTAAATATATATTTTATTGATTTTTTACAGAGAGGAAGGGAGAGAGATAGAGAGTTAGAAACATCGATGAGAGAGAAACATCGATCAGCCGCCTCCTGCACATCTCCTACTGGGGATGTGCCCGCAACCCAAGTACATGCCCTTGACCGGAATCGAACCTGGGACCCTTCAGTCCGCAGGCCGACGCTCTATCCACTGAGCCAAACCGGTTTCGGCAAGATGCCCACCTTTATTATGCTTCATTTTACTAGAAAGTAAACGATCATGTATTTAAATTTTTATAATAATATGTAAAATTTCTATGCTTCACATGTGACATCATACTTAGTAAGAACGATCCTATACTGGATACACTGAGTAAAAGATATAATACTATACTGAAGGAAGTAAAAGTATAAAATGAGCCCTTATTTTTGAATGAATTAATAGAGATTACTTTTTGTACATCTTGGGTGTGTTGTATCTTAGATAGTGATAATTTACACAATTATGGTGCTTTCCAGTTATAGAGTATTTCCATATACATTTTCTTATTTGATTTTCAGTAAGCCTTCTGGGGATGGCTCAGCAAGTATTTTTATTATCTAAAAAATAAAAAAAAATGGAGTCTCAGAAAGGTTATTTGATCACTTCACACAGATAATAGGTAGCAGAACCAGGATTTGATAGAACACAAAATCACTGTATAAATACTGTTACATTCATCTTCCCCTAACATCCAACAGTATTGTCTACTCTTTATTGATTGACTGTTTTAGAAAGGAATGCATTCCTTATATTTCATCACATTTTGCTAGATAACTTGGTAGGTATTTCCTGAGATAATTTGTGCAGTAACTTGTTTTTCTCTAAACTGTACCCTCAGGATTTATCTCTCTGTATTTAACTAGATGTATTGTTTCAAGGATTGTGTCCTCTGGTTTCCATCAGGGATAAGTGACAGCTGTCTGCGCCTTAATGAAGCGCAAAGGCTGTTTCCATCAGAGGGAGAAACAGATCATTGCTTTTCACCCTCATCCTTTGAACTATTTAATTTTCCAGCCAAGTCAACTTTTATTCTTTTAGCATGTGTTCTAGAATTTTAAAAGGAGAGAAGGCAGGAGAGTTCAGCACCTAAGTAGACAGCTTTTGTCAAATGTTAGTCCTACATTGTTTTACCAGGTTCCTTTTGTTCTGGGTAAATGGCAGTATCTTTCACTGAAAAGCAATTTATAAATATCTTTTTGGTTTAGACTTTTCTGTTCCTTCAGTTTGGTTCAGAGTATATTTTTTTTCCTTTTTGAGAAATAGGAGTAGAACATTGTATTCTCTGAAATTAGCTCAATATGTTGCTATTAAGTAGCTCGTAGAATGGTGGAAAATGGACATGTGAAAATCACTCTTCAGGTTGCTTTCCATTTTCAGGAAATAGTATGCTAGAAGAAAGATGGTCCTCTAGGTCTTACTGGGAAAGACATAAGGGGCAGCACCTAACATTGAGAATCCCTCAAGACTCTCAAGTTAAGATTTTTTTTTTCTCCAACTAGACATAATAATCTCACAGAATACCAACCTCAGACAAGGTACTTTGAGATCATGGTAAAAGGAAATAAAGCAAGACCACTTCATAATTCTGTCTGAGCACAGACAAAAACAAGGTCACTATGCCACCCACAAAATATTGACTACACCCTCATTCAAAATGCACGACTGCTACTTCTTTATCAGTTACAGCTTTATCTTCATTCTTGTCTCCCTTCCTGTCAATAAGGTCTGTCAATACCCACTCATAGAAGTTCCATGCTTTCCAACAGCATATAATCTCTAGTAAACCCCTCTTCCCCAGATCTTCCCCCAAATTACCAAGTCAAAGACAAAATCTTATAATAGGTTATTTTTTGTCTCCTGCTGAGATATCCCATGATTCCCAGTGCAAAAGGTATTAAATCAAACCTGTCTCAACTAGAGATGTGTGCCTGGTGGTCTTTGACTACAGGACACAGATATACTTTTTTAAAAACATTGTCTCAGCCTCTTACTGGTTATTGAAAATTGAGTGAGTTGTTTAGGCACTCTGGTATTTTTTTTCTTATAAAATTGATATTCTTTTTTACCTACCATAAGATGGTTAAGACATTGTTTGAAATAAGCAATATAAAGCACCCTAACACACAGCAAGTATTCAAATGTTATTTTTCCCATTTCATATCAATTTTTCTATCTTTTTCTGATTTCCTCATAATTCATTCAAAACAGTCTTTTCAATTGTTTTTAACTTGTATGATTTTAAAAAATCTACAAATATTTCTTTCAAATGTTTACTTGGGAATCAGAATTTTGACATGTAATTGGGAATCTTTATAGCAACTGTCCTGACTTTGTTTTTCTATAATTGTACTCTGAGAAAACAACCCCCAGCAACTATTTATGGATAACTCTATGTTCCAGGGAGTAAGCTGCACAATGTGGATACAGAAATTAGTGTCCTACCATCAAATAACATATATTCACCTACAGTAATTTGGGAAGCATCAACCATAATAATAGTTCTCAAACATCTTACTAACTCAATATATCTGGGGTTTATGACACAGCCCTACAGTCATAGTGCTGCAGCAAGCTTCTCATTTGGTGAGATGAAATTTACTAACAAGTAGGATCATAAACTCAGAACATAAATCTAAACAACCTCAAAATACTTAAATAGAAATCTGACAGATATAAAAGGAGACTTTGAAAAACCTGCACTTGTTGGAAAATCTAATAGAAATTTATATATCAAGCAGGCAAAAATATTGAGACAACATGGAGGATTTGAATAACACAAGAAACTATCTTCATCACATTTGAGTGTGTGTGTGTGTGTGTGTGTGTGTACACGTGCAGTAGCTTCATCCAATAAACAGAGCAATCTCATAGTTCTTAGACATATGTGGAACATTTACAAAATTTGATCCCTTCCAATTCCACAAAGAAAGTCTTAAGAAATACCAAATAATTGGTAGTATATGGACAAACTGCTCTAGCCAAAAATGCAATGAAATAAAAAATAAGCAATATATTTGGATACTTTCAAATTTTCTTATCAACTCCAAAAAATCTCTGATCTTGTATGGCTCTTTGAAGGATTCCCAAAAGAAACTATAAAAAAAGAAAATAGATACAAACAATAGAATAGGGTGAAGACCAGTACAAATATTATGTATATATGTAGTTTTGGTTGAGAGAAAGAGTTTGATAGTATTCCTGAGTCTGGTATGACTAGAGCAGAAGTTTTTGGTAGGAAGTAATAGGGCATTTGGTTGAGCATGAAGAAAGCAAACAAATCAAGACGTTTTGGGGAAATTTACACAGAGGAGTTAAGAATAGAAGTGTTGAACAATGGAGAACCACTTTGGTTTTTTTTTTTAAATTATAAAATTGGGCTCTTAGGAAACTGTTTCACAGGTGTATGCAAGATATAGATATTTTAAGGAAGGGAGGCAGAACTCAGGAAGAATGGTCAGAGAGTCAGATGGTATGCACCAATATGAGATACCATTGTTCTCCTTATTGCTTCCTGAGTAACGTTCTCATCAACCTTAATAAATATTTCTATCTGGCTAGGTGATTTAATGAGAACAAGAGTTCACAGACCAGTGTGAAAAAAACAAACAAACAAAAAACCAAAAAAACCCCAGTAAAACAGAGAAGTAATAAAAATGAGTGGAGGGCATTTTATAATTAAATCATGAGTACCACCATGATTGCCCTCTCTACTTCTCACTCTGTCAAAACACACTGGAAAGTGGGAAGAAAGGGAAATCTGTTCTTTCATTCACATTAGAAAAAAAGAGAGTGAGATGGTGAGTTACATTTTTAATTTGATCCAATGCAGCTATAATCCTACATTTTAGAAGGTTCCATTTGCCAGTGAGAGTACCAATGTTGATATCCATGCAAGAAAGAAGGAAAATAATACTTTAGTGATGTTTCTCCTGTAAATTTTTTTCTACTTTTCCTTCCACAACTCACTTTATCTTCATATTTGACTTGGGAAAACCTAGTATGAAGATGAGTGGAAAAATTCTATTATTGGTTTATGTTCTGATATATTTTTTTAAAATTTAAAAAGGGGAGGAGAACGAAGATGGCGGCATAGGTTAACGCCGGAGTTTGCTGCTTTGAACAACTACTTCAAAAGTGAAACCAAAAAACGGAAGGGACATCACCCAGAACCACAGGAACGCTGGCTGAGTGGAAGTCCTACAACTAGGAGGAAAGAGAAACGCATACGGACACTCAGAGGAGGCGCAGTGCTGAAGTCAAATTCTGAGGTGCGGAGTGCGCGGAGCGGGCTGGCGGCGGAGGGCGCGGTTGGCGTTTTCAATCGGGAGGGAGTCGCAGACTCTGAGCTCCAGATCCGGGCGAGTCTTTAGGGACCCAGACTCAAACGGGAGAAGCGGGACTGTCTGGCTTCGGTCAGAGCGAGCGTAGCTTTCTCTCCGAGCTTTGCAGCGGGTGCTGGGACTCAGAGAGGCAGAGCCCCTGGGGACAGGACTGAGAGCCGCCATAACTGCTCTCTCCGCCCACCCTGTTGATCCTGTGCGACCCGCCCCGCCCAAGCCCTGCACACAGGCATTTGCCGGATAGCCTCAGGCAAAGGCTAGATTAGCACCTCCCTAGAGGACAGAAGTTCTCTCACTGCTGACACAGCTGATTCTCATAGCCACTTGGCCTGAGGTCAAACCCTCCCTGGTATTAGCTACAACAGGGTTTAACTATAAGACTGCGAACAAAGACCACTAGGGGGTGCACCAAGGAAGCATAACAAAATGCGGAGACAAAGAAACAGGACAAAATTGTCAATGGAAGATATAGAGTTCAGAACCACACTTTTAAGGTCTCTCAAGAACTGTTTAGAAGCCGCCGATAAACTTAATGAGATCTACAAGAAAACTAATGAGACCCTCGATCTTATATTGGGGAACCAACTAGAAATTAAGCATACACGGACTGAAATAACGAATATTATACAGACTCCCGACAGCAGACCAGAGGAGCGCAAGAATCAAGTCAATGATTTGAAATTCGAAGAAGCAAAAAACACCCAACCGGAAAAGCAAAATGAAAAAAGAATCCAAAAATGCGAGGATAGTGTAAGGAGCCTCTGGGACAGCTTCAAGCGTACCAACATCAGAATTATAGGGGTGCCAGAAGATGAGAGAGAGCAAGATATTGAAAACCTATTTGAAGAAATAATGACAGAAAACTTCCCCCACCTGGTGAAAGAAATGGACTTACAGGTCCAAGAAGCTCGGAGAACCCCAAACAAAAGGAATCCAAAGAGGACCACACCAAGACACATCATAATTAAAATGCCAAGAGCAAAAGATAAAGAGAGAATCTTAAAAACAGCAAGAGAAAGAAACTCAGTTACCTACAAGGGAATACCCAGACGACTGTCAGCTGATTTCTCAACAGAAACTTTGCAGGCCAGAAGGGAGTGGCAAGAAATATTCAAAGTGATGAATACCAAGAACTTACAACCAAGATTACTTTATCCAGCAAAGCTATCATTCAGAATTGAAGGTCAGATAAAGAGCTTCACAGATAAGGAAAAGCTAAAGGAGTTCATCACCACCAAACCAGGATCATATGAAATGCTGAAAGGTATCCTTTAAGAAGAGGAAGAGGAAGAAAAAGGTAAAGATACAAATTATGAACAACAAATATGCATCTATCAACAAGTGAATCTAAGAATCAAGTGAATAAATAATCTGATGAACAGAATGAACTGTTGATTATAATAGAATCAGGGACATAGAAAGGGAATGGACTGACTATTCCTGGGGGGGAAAGGGGTGTGGGAGATGCGGGAAGAGACTGGACAAAAATTGTGCACCTATGGATGAGGACAGTGGGTGGGGAGTGAGGGCGGAGGGTGGGGCGGGAACTGGGATGAGGGGAGTTATGGGGGGGGAAAAAAGAGGAACAAATGTAATAATCTGAACAATAAAGATTTAAATAAAAAAAAAATTTAAAAAGGTTAAAAATGGTTAAAAATTACTAAACTTTTTCTAATATTAAAGTAATGGATTTAAATTTAGTTTCTTATAATGTACTATAAATATGCTAGGCGATGTAAACTCCACTCAATGATTTACTTAAGAGAAAAATTCAGAATAAAATTATTATTTTATTCTCTTAATTTATTAGATGTATATTTTTGTGTTATAGATACTCAAAGTGCAAATATTATCACAATGATTTAATCATGTGTCATAAAACAGAGTTCACAGTGATTGAAGGAAATTTAGAGCTCCATTTTTAAATTTAACATTCTTATTTGTAATAAAAATAAATATTTAGTTAAATCGTACTGTAAGATAAAATGATTTAAATAACTTTGCTAAACAATACATTTCATGTAGTTTATTTCTTTTTACTTTAACCCAAAATTTCGCAGAAGTATAATTTAATGCATCTTTTAAATAGACAGATATTTTTATAGTTATTGTAGCTATTAGTGACAAAGCACCTCTGAGCACCTTCATCAGAACAGAGCTCCCACATCATAACTGGCTCAATAAAAATGGTTAAATATTTGCTCAGGAAAGAAATGAGAACCACTTCTGCCTTCAATTAAAAAAAAAAAAAAAAAGAGCCTGAGGTATGCTGATGATCAACAGACTCAGCTGTCATTATAAAAAAATGCTCAGAAGTTGAATTTTTCATTTAATTATTATTTCAACTTCGATGTTATTTTATAAATCATAAGACTGTATTAGTCAGGGTCCTAGCAGGAAACCGATGACACAATCAATTGGATGATGGAGCAGAGTTTAATAAAGGGACTAATTCCAAAGTCATGGAAAGGATTTAGGGATACAAATGAGGGTATGCCGAAGCCCCCTGGGGCTAGTAACAGTTTGGAATTCTATTTACCTCAAGGCTTGACAGCCTTGACAGCCACTAGAAGGGAGTGGTTCCTGAACATAGAGAAATGGAGTGGGTTACCTGCCGGGAACTGTGGACATTGGTGGTAACTTGTCAGGGAGGGAGCATGGAAAATAAGTACCCAGACTTTACTCCCCTCACACCCCTATCTCCTCTGTTGCCTCCCAAGTCATCAATAAACCCCATTGTTAGGAACCCTGTTGACACAAACTGGTCAGTTTCACATGCAAGACATAGAGCTCAATGGGGAAGGATTGAAATTAGATTTGGGAAAAGAACAGAACACAGGCAGCATATGGACTCAGATGGATAATTTAAGCCTTTACTCAGAAAATGTTTATTGGACATCTGTTATATGCTATGTACTGTGCTAAGCACTGGGGATGCAAATATGAACAGAACGTAAGTCTCAAAAATGGAGACAACCTGGGGTTTTTCTTTTTCTTTTATTTCCTTAGAACTCACGGGGGGAAAAAAGGAACTAAGGAAAATAAAAAATAGGAAAAATGTCATTATAAAAGAGAAGTTATTATGAAGTATAAAATATCCATTTATATAAAAAATGAGCTAGGAACCTTTCCCTATCCTAGTCTCCATCTGCCCTGAAAGACAAAGGCTTGTAAAACTTATTCTGGACCTAAAAACTCCTATCAGTGAATAGTAGGCCTACATTATATGAAGGGGCACAGGGAATTGATTCATGCTTAATAAACCTTGCAATTAATAAAACCTTGTTTCTAGGTGATTCTCTCATCTAGAGAGCTCTCAGTATTTTACAGCTCTTGGCCAAGAAGCCTTATAACGCGTTTGTGTTAGAGAATGGAATAAGTGTGTTAATGGGGTGGGTATTTTTTCTTCCTCCTCCATACCTT
The DNA here is from genome assembly GCF_014108235.1 of Myotis myotis. Taxonomy (NCBI): domain Eukaryota; kingdom Metazoa; phylum Chordata; class Mammalia; order Chiroptera; family Vespertilionidae; genus Myotis; species Myotis myotis. Next base: position 24,154,719 of record NW_023416357.1, on the reverse strand, counting down.
GGATCCTTTAAATGTGAATCAATCCTTTGCATCTCTGTCTCTAGTGAAAAATGCTCCTTCCAATTTTACACAGTGACTAAGAAGTAGCTTTTCTCTGGCCACACTTAACTTTAATTTTGTACTTGGTAAAATGTTCCGTGATGCCTATTGAGACTAAATGTGACATAGACCATAGTGACAAAATGACCCACTTAATAATTGATGGTTTTCTTACTCTCAATTGCTTATAAAAAGACCTGGCTGCTTGTGTACATATTATATTTGTTGGGATTGATTGGTACAGGTTCATAAAGCCATAGTGAGTTTCTTTCAGGCTGTTCTCAACCTGGCCTCCGTTGGAATTGTCTTTAAGACTGGTGGTGGAAGCAGGAGGATGCCCCTCCCATCCAGGCAAGATACCTTAATATTTGACCTCCTGAAACTGGATAGAAGTACCCAGTTGGGAAATGAGATAACCTAGATGTCAGCTGGGATTTTCTGATCCCTTGAGACTTTCTTGGACATCTGTTCATGCCTAATGGAAGCCAAAGAAGTGCTTAGGGCATCTGCATGGTGAGGGGAGTGTGGTGGCCCATGTTTGCCAGGTCTCTTCTGCCTCTCCTTTTCTTCTTTTACTACATGCAATCATTTCAGTTGCATTTTTGCAGACGTGACACAGACTCTTGCCCAACCTCTCCCAAATATGTACCTTTCACCAAAAGAGCATCGCCAAGAATTATAGAATTGGGGAGGTGTGGGAAGGTATGAAGGGTATTTATAAAGAAAATAACTTCAAACTGAACCCCAGCATCTTAAAATATTCTTTTGGTCTCTCTTTCTCCTGAACATTTCTCAGGACCGTCCACATCTAAGGACTTGTTATCTCAGCTTTTCTCTTGCCCCCTCATTGGCTTCTGTCTTTCTGCATTTTCCTCTGTGTTCTCTTCTTGTCTCAAGCAGGCTTGTTCAACCTTCTGCTTGGTTGTAGCTTCTCCTGCTGACACCCATACTCTCAGGGTCTTACATTCCATACCAAGTGTCTTATCAAAGTTTTTCCCCAAAGAAAGACCCATTCTCTCTCTGAAGAGTAAATGGATAACTATTAAGGAAATAGCATTTTCTACTTTGCTGTGGTGGGATGTATACGTTCGGCTAAGATAACATAGTATTGCCTTTTTTCTCCCTGTAATCTTGAAAGACAGGGAACAAATTTAGCTTACGTAACGAAGTAATCACAAATTTGGCAGCTGTGTATCTTTGACAATGCAAGTGCAGTGTTTCATAGTCTGCTGGAATTGTCATTTGAAACCCTGAGCATGTATGCAGTTTTCTGACAGGTGAGTTAAGAAGCATCTTACACAGATATGGGCTCCAAGTAGGAAAATAGAGAATGTGGTAGGTTTAAGCGATGTATTTTCAGATTGTTTTCCTTTGGCCTCTGACCCTTGAGGAGTGCCAAACAGCAGAATAGGCAATATTTTTTTTCAAGACCTGAAAAAATCAACTCTGATTTCTTACATTATTTACAAACCAGTTTTTGATAGCTAAAATCTCTTCCTGCCAAAGTATGCTTTTCTGGGAATAAGAAACACTTAATGGAGTCCATAGGAAAAACACATTGAGCACCTGAAAGGTAGGGGGAATGGGTGAGAAAAGTAAGAACTGAAGTCACCTAAGCTAAGTCTCAGCTCTTAATGTGCTATAAAGCTACATTAGGAAAGCTGCAGAGGGGGAGGTGGAATTAATGCCCTTAACAGGACTATGTGGTCATATCTTGTGGCCTTTGCTATCCAGAGTATGTATAAAATTGAGAAGCTCTCTGGTTAGCAGCAGAGTTGAAGTCACATGATTTTTTTGTATTATAGAACAGAAGAGAGTATGGACCAGAGCTCAAGTTCAGATCTATTTTGGTGTTATGAGTGAAAAAATAAAGGAAGACACCAAGAAATGTAGAGGATTTAGCAGGTGTAAGAGAAAGTAAATAGAAATTGGAGAATACATTCTTCATATTTATGTTCTTATTCTCTTTCAATTTGATTTAGACATAAGTAATTTATCTCATGGACAAAAATGCTCTAGTAGCTGAGATTCTAAGATGTGCTCCAGATTATAACTGTTGATCTTGGAGATGCTAAAACTTCACAGAAGCAAATAAAAAGATATTAAAGTAGTACCTACAAAGCAGAACAATGAACAGTCTGGGCTCAGGGAGTCTTTGCTTACCAAGGCTAGTGAAGAGATCTGTACAGACACTCTTTGACCAACCACGTTCATCATGTAGTTTACATACAGATCAATAAAGATTGAATTCCAATTGAGTCAGAGTCCTGGCTTCTAATTGTTTCCTCTAACTTACAAGTGATCACTGTTGCATCCTCCTAACCGAGTCAGGGATTTTAACTGAGTTTCAGAGACTGCAACCGAGCAGTGCAAACATTCACCTAACTGAAAGCCTAGTGGACCACTTAGCAGAAAGCATTTCCTTTCCTACTTATACAAATCCAATAGGGCTCTGCTGCCCCAGCTATCATGGGTTGCCCTGAGCTTTAAAGGTTGTCTTCCTTTCTTTGATAACATCTGCTCCCCACGCTGGTCATATGGCAGCCCTTAGGTTCTAAGGCAGAAGCATAATTCATGATTCATATGATTTACAAACAAGAATTTTAAGTTCTAATTAGTACTTTCAGGGCGATTCATGCAAAAGAAGATTCAATTTGCATGTCAATGAAAACCTGTTGCCTTAGAAAACCATGCTAAACTCTATAATCTTTGTACACAGGGAAGGATTTATTTGCTTTATTTCCAGTCCTCAGGAAACAGATTCAGACAACTATAGTATCATAGATATTGAAAACATCAATGAATATGGCACCATAAGATTTAAGGTTTAGTGAGGGACATAAGGAGAGAAAATTAATCTGGTCCTCAAAAAGTCCCCCTTTCCTTGAGTCCATAAGCCGATGCTCTATCCACTGAGCCAAACCGGTTAGGGCAATCCCCCTTTCCTTTACTATGATAGCAGCATTGTTTTTTCCTCTCCTTCCTTACTCCCCTCTCTCTTCTCTTTCTCTTCTTCTGCCTTTCCTTCCTCATTATTGTAGTTCTCTCTTAGAAATATTTATGATCAGTGCTTGCATTTATTGAAACTCTCATTTCATTAGCTTTCACGGTAGAATCTTTCATTTTCACAATGTGCATTTATTACCTACAAAATGCTTTATTTTAAAGCTCTTTCACATTTAAACTAACCACTACAATGATAATTGAATTTCTAATTTTTAAATATTAAACTATTTTTTAAATGTTGGCCTTTGTCTAATAAGCAGATGCAGTAGAAAAAAAAAACAACAACTATACTCTGAAAGATACTTGTAACAATAAATAAGAGGTTCTTCATTCTTTGGGCTGAGAACCAGAACCTGTGGAGCTGGGTTGGTATTAGTGTCTTCCCTTTCACCAAGATAAGTGTAGACATATAATTCAGTCTAGCAAGAATGAAAGTTCTCTCATCCCATGAGCACAAAGACTGGTTCTGGAATGTGGACCAGGTAGAGCTTTTCTTGGGATTTGTGCTGGAGCTGTCAGGGTAGGCACGACAATAAAGTATGTAGGACTGGACTCTCAGCAGTTATCTTGCTGCTCCCCCAAGAGTGTCTGAGAGCAAAGTTAAACAGAAGCAGGTGGAGTTGGATGAGAGCAAAAAAAGAGACTGACAGAGCGCATGCCCAATGGCATCCGGAGGTTTGCAGATAGAAGGTCTTTTTCAGAGATATAGAAAATATGTGGTGGAGAGGATAACTTTACAGGAAATAGAGAAAAAAATTGGGGAGAACAGCTGGGGCATGGCACATCTGGGACTTCAAGGAGTTTGTAATGACTGGGGATTCCGCTGTTTAGTGGCAAGGGTGAGTTGAGAGGGAGATCAGGGACTAATCACCAGAAGAACCTTGATTACCAAGTTAAGAAGTTTAAATTCAGTCTTGAAAACCATGGGTAGCCACTGAAAGCATGAGAGCAGGTGCCTGACCTGGTCAGATTTGCCTAAGGCTGACCAGTGTCGAGGAAGCGTGCAATACTGGAATGATTTTTAAACATCGTCCTTGCTGTTTCCATTCAGAAGCATCTAACCAATAATAGGAAAATCTGAAGGTCTAAATCAAACTCTTAAAAAGCAATTTTTGTAAATCTGTAAGTTTGTCTTGTCATTTATGATATTATAAAACAGCATGGAGACATTGTTATGAATATATTGATTTGATCTTACACATTCCAGTTATATTAAAAAAGCTAAGTTAGCAAATAAAAAACACTACAACTGCCAAAAACCGAATCAGGAGAAATAAGTAAAGTCAGAAAATAGAAGAAGAGTTAACTTTACAGTGAAGAACTATAATCAGAACTGGATTGATTCTGTTGGTTCAGAATAGAAGTCCATATTCAGAAATCAAGGAAACCATAAATGTTATTTAAACATTCTGTACATCTATAGTCAATTTTTTCTGACTCAAAATTCTCAAAATAGCTATTTTATAGACATAGTGTTTTTCTTATTTAAGAGAAAGCAATCTGTAATATCTGCATATCAGGGTGATCAAATTTAAATACTTTTTTCATATTAATATGTAATGCTTTTCAGTTTGCAATGTTCTTTTCTCTCTTTGTGCTACTCCCAACATCCCTGTGATACAGACTTCACAGCTTATTTTACAGGTGATAAAACTGAAATTTGAAGACAGTAAAAAATAATTTGCTTCAGGACACACAGAGAAGCTGGCCAAAGTGCTTGAGATTTGCATATGAATCTGAAATTAAAGTCCAGGACTTTTAGTTTTTTTTTTTTTTTGCTTTGAATACTCTATCACCTGCTTTTCAAGGCAACAGAACAGCTGACCCAGGGCAGCCTACAAGCTGAGTCAGGAATTTGGCATCTGGCCTGTACCATTGGTTCCTGGGGTGAATCTGGCACAGACAGTCCAGTGGAACCATTGCCTTGTGATAACCTTTTGTAGGTGAGCCTTGCCATTAGGCTTTCTTTCCACCCCCCCACCCCCCACATAGCTTCCCTCCACCCAGTTCCCAGCCCACCCTAGGCCCTCGCCACCCTATTGTCTGTGTCCATAGGTAATGCATACATGCATATAAGAGCAAGAGCATTATCTTTTGATATCATTCCTTCTGGTATTTCAGTTCCCCAAGGAGAATAATTTTGTCCTTGACCCTTTGCCCTTTTGCTCTTGCCTCTTTTATCTCTTTTACCTCTCCTTACCAGCCAAGGTAAAAGTTGACTCTCTCCCAGGATTAATGAGACTAAACACCCAGTTCAGAGGAGCCACTACACTCAGCAACATCTTGCATGCAGAACCTGTATTTTCATCTTTCTGCTCTAATGCCACCATGGAGGGTATAGAGCCAATGCAAGCATGTCCAACTATGGATTGTCTGACTGAAAATAATGAACCCTTGAAAAAATGGAAATACAAATCCTAAAATGTATGTGTACATGCATAAGCCTTTTCTATGTATGACTTACATTTTTGGTCTGACTGTAAAGTTATTGAAAAGCTTTTCAGTCTAAGTATACTAGAAAACACTACCTATTCAGTAAAAGAAGGTAAAAAACACACTAATATTTATTAAGGATCATGTTCTAGAATTGATTAAAATTGGCTTATGTTTATATTATTCCATTTAATTTATTTACAGAAATTCCATATATGAATGTATTTGTGGGTGAACAAGTAGTTGTTAAAGAAGTTGTGATACTTTCAGAAAACCTAACATTTGTAAGTAGCAAAAATAGAACAGAAACCCAGGAGAAAAAGGGCTCAAAAGTCCAATAGATTTCAATTTCAACATTCACTCCACCATTAATATGTCTAAAACACTAGGCAAGTGTTTACTCTCCCCAAGACTTTTCTTTGTGTTATGCAAATTTCTGTGTAAGGACATACCTGTGTGCTGTGAATGCCTGATCCCAGATTTGTTGCGAGGATAAATGAGCTAATACACATAAAGTATATTGTGTGGGTGAAAGGGGCCACATGCTGACCTGACAAGCTCAGGGGAAGCCTGCATGGCGGTCTTGCAAACTCAGAGACCTAAAGTAACCACAAAGGATGTGGTTATGGTGGGCAGTTATGGTGGGCAGTTATGTCCTAGGCCAGTATCTTCACTGACAAGGTCAACCTTTACCTTAACTGAGCCTATCTGTCTTTTTGCATCTATGATCACATACCCTTGAAATGTCTGGGTAACTTGTAACTTCCCTTTTTCTGGAGCCCTTGGGGCACAACCTAATGTGCTGGGCACAGATACCACAAATTCTTTCATTATCATGTTAATTGATCCTGCACCCACCTAAGTATGTGTCCATCATTTTACTTTTTATCCAATCCCAGGGGTTTCCCTGTTTTGCCTTATCTCTCCTCCTTAATCTATCACCAATGAATTTCATGTAACCCACCTAGGTCCCTCCTTTGATTGCAAATGTATAAATACAAATGTAACCCCACCATTCTCCGGAGCATTATCTCAATTCCTTGAGTTTCTGCTTCCTGGCATATGTCGACAGTTTGGCTCAAATAAACTCACAAAAATTCTTTACAGGTTTCAATGGATTTTTATGTTAACAATATCAAGATTCCAGGTAGCCATAGCCTGGATGAGAGATAGTCTTGCTTTCATAGCCCAATAATTACTGAGTCTAAAGTCTTTTCTTTTTTCACTCGACTATGCTTCCATTAGAATGAGCAAACCACGGCTATATTTTGAATATCAGTGAACAGTTTCATTCTTAGCTAGCTGCAAAGTCAGCAGAAGAGCATCCTCAAATCATTCTTGAGGTATTTACTGCTAATATGGTCCTTGAGGAGTGACAGCAGTCCAAAGCAGATTGAGAAACGGGGTCCTGTCTGTAGTGTCCCAGAGTAGATTCTCATCCACTGTGGCATGACATGTGGGCTCTGACTGCACGGGGATCATGCAAGAATTGTTTTCATTGTGGTCCCTGCATGTTGGGAATCATTTTAGGTACCTGGAGTCCTGAGCCATTCCATGCACCAGTAGGTGGTCTCTCATCCTGTTTGTTTGGAGCAGACATTGAAGGAGGTCTTGGGGACAGTGCCTTTATTTTTGGATGTTAAGGGCCAAGCCCCGAGTTTGGGTTTTTCTCTTCTATTTCTTTAGCTCCTCTCACCCACAAAGCATCCGCTGAGTAACTCAGTGAGGTATTCCACAAAAGAGAAAAGGGGAAAAGATGCCTACTTAATAAATATGACATGGAAATACTGCCTACATGTGGATAAAGTTAAAATATGTGACAAAGTAATCTTGTCTTTTTTGTGTAAATTGGAGAAGATTCATTAGACAGAGTTAAGGGAGATAAAACTATTTCTCTGTCTATAGTGTCTGTCAGGGCACTGTGCTGTGAATGCTACGGTGACTGCCTAAAGCGCGCTCCTGTGCTTCTCAAGGCAGCAGACGCTTCCAGGGCCAAGGGGAGCTGCACTCCACAGCTCCTCGTAATGAAGCCAGTGTGAACCCTCTGAATAAAAAAGCCTCAAAGGATGCGGAATGGAATGAGAATCAGACTCGCCCAAAATGATAAAAACCATACAGATTAAGTAAAAGGAATTCTACCTCAGAGCATTGACAAGGATTGTCTGGGCTCCTTGGGGAGCTCAGCCCTGTGTTGGCAGCATTCGTGGTAGAATGTCCTTTCTGAAACTTGGCTCTTTAAAAGCTACCATAACTTGAATCGCAGGGTCTTGTGAAAAGGAAAGTTGGTATTTAAAAAAATCCCCAAACTTTCAGAGTTACTTGGGAAGCCCCTCAAATGAAATGATCTTTGGATCACGGAAAACAATGTTTTGCTTATGAAATAAAATTCATGCATTTCAGATGAGCCTAAAATATAATAGTTTATTCATTGACTAGCAAGGTATGGTTTAGAAATTAGTTAGAAAGCACTAACACAATTCAAAGCTATCTCTTAAGTAACTTAATATCTTCATTGTAGAACAATCTCTCACTGCTCTTATTGAAGATTTGGCCCTGTTAGGAGTGATTCCTTACCCTTACCTACAGATTCTATGATTCATTTCTGTTATAACATTCTCTGTTTTATGAAAAGATTTTTTTCTCTTTTAAATCCAATCTTACCTGTGATTAGTCCTGCCCTACTTTCCTATGTCACCTTCAAAAAATGATAAAGCCCGAGTTTTTTCCAAAAATAGACATTATTTGAGTCGAGTCTCCTTATTCTGTAGCTGTGGTGTCATTAGGGACTTCTGTGGCAGTGCAAATACTAAGAAGAAATATGTCATTCAGTGCTGAGGTCAGCCTGGTCTAGGGAGGAGAGAGCAATGTGGTGGTGAAATACTCTACAAAATAATATCTCTGATTCAACTCACAGAAAGCTCACTGGAATTAAAAGAAACCACTAACATTTCCCCCCCCTACTGACTAAAGCTGTATCTATCTGACCTAGATTATCAGACCATAAAAAGTGGACACGAGTCCTCTACCAAGTAAAATCATCAAGTCTTGGGACTAAAGTGAAGCATAACAACTTTCTGTTGCAACTCTTCTGATTCTCCAATCTGTCTTCAGTAGCTTCTCTAGGTGGTTCTCTGGTGTTGTGAGGTACATTCCCTAACACAAAGCCAGCACTCATGAGAATGTGAACTTTTTTTAAAATATATTTTATTGATTTTTTACAGAGAGGATGGAAGAGGGATAGAGAGTCAGAAACATCGGTGAGAGAGAAACATCAATCAGCTGCCTCCTGCACACCCTCCACTGGGGATGTGCCCGCAACCAAGGTACATGCCCTTGACTGGAATCGAACCTGGGACCCTTCAGTCCGCAGGCAGACGCTCTATCCCCTGAGCCAAACCGGTTAGATGAGAATGTGAACTTACTAAAACCTCACTAAACATTTGTTGAACAAATTAAAGAACCACTCTGAACTACTTTTAACACAACTGCACAGTAACTGTGGCATAAAAAACATTACCTACTTTTTTTCCCCCCTTCTCTCTGCATCCCTCTCTTCTTCTTTCTCCTCCTTTCATACTGTGGCAAGAATAGAAATCACACTGGAAATGAGAATCTAACACTTAGCTCTTTCTACAAAAAAAAAAATAAATAAAAAAAATTAAAAAAAAAAGAACTTCTTACCTGTCTTCATTAATGTGTTTAAAGGATGCCAAATTTAATATAATTAAAAAGTTTAGTAGGTGACCATTTTGCTTAAATATTATGTGTCTCAATTTTTCCATGTGTATAATGGAGATAATAATTACACCTACCTGAGATAATTATGTGACAACCCAATGCTATATTGTGTATAAAGTCCTTTACAACAGTATCTGGCACAAAATAGGCACTCAATTAACATTAAAAAAAGATGCCCAATGGGACATCATTTTCTAGATGTATTCATCTTTGACTATCTGGTTTCTGTTGCTGCAGAACATATCACCACATCATTGTCTTTCACTTTTCTGTACCTTGACTAAGCTCAGGTATGTAGCTCTCAGTAGGGTTCCTCAGGTGTCTCAGTAGGGGACCCAGAGACATCTGAATACTTGCCTGAGTTGGATGTCTAGGAAGACACACACCGTGGCTAGCTGTTGAATGGGTGCTCAGTTGAGACTTGCAGCTAGAGTGTCTAATCTACATTTAGCTTCTCCATGTGTTTTGAGTTCCTCATACACAGGAGCAGGGTTACAAGGGGGAATATCGCAACAGTGAGCATTACAGAAGACATGGTTAGAAGCAGCAACTCTTATTATGTCCTTGCTTCAGAAGTTATTTGGCACCACTTCTGCCATACCCTATTGATCCAAGCAGTCACTGGGCTTGCCTCCATTCAATGGGGGTGGATAAATAGATTCCAGCCCTGGAGTGCAGAGTGGCAAGGTTACATTGCCCAAGAGCATGTGGGAGAGGAGAGATTGGTGGCTCCATCTTTGGATAGTTTCATCAGCCACATTGACTATCACATTTTTTCTTTATATTTGAGATTAAATTAATTTCTTTATTATTTTTCTTTTGAAATACTTAAGGTCATGTAGAAAGGTTTAAACCTTAAACTCTTGTTTCCTATGGTAGGCTTTCAAAACTATAAAGATTAGTAATCTTCCTTCCTTCCTTCCTTCCTTCCTTCCTTCCTTCCTTCCTTCCTTCCTTCCTTCCTTCCTTCCCTCCTTCCTTCTTCTTTTGTTCTTCCACCCGTCTTGAGCACTGAAAGGTATAAATGATGCTAAGGGAGAGATAGGCTGTTTGAGAGGAGTTTGCTGGGTATTGTTAAGATTTTATTGGTAGCATTTCATTTTCAGAAAAGGAAACCTATGAAAACAAAGTAATACAATGTGATAAAGCACTGAACCTAGAAATACTCGAATTGATTAACAAGTTATCGAAATACTATTTACATGTTTCCCTCTTTTTTAAAGCAATATCAATATATTATTTGCTTAATTAATTAATTACTAAATCAGGAATCAAAAATGTCCATATATTTGCTATACAATTGAGAAAGATATTTGGAAGTATTTTGTTGTTCTGAGAAAACACACTATGAACCACTGATTCATTATAATGTATTAGACAAACCATGCTATTTTACCAAAAGTATTAACAACCAAGTATGTATATGTATTCTGATAAAGATGGATAATGACTAATCAATCCATCTGGGTTAGTCATATCTCTTTTTATTACCATTTTCCTTTTCTACACTTCAGCTTGAGACATGTAGCATTTCTTGTTTGATAATTGCATGTGCTGTTTCTGATGCCTGGAATATATTTCCTCTTTTTATTAGCTTCTATTCATCCTGCAAATATCATTTAAGGCTTTATTTCTTCTAGAAAGATTTTTCTGATTCAAAAGGTCAGCTGCGTTTTGCCATGTGCTTCCATAGGTCATGTCTTTCTTCTATCATAACTTTCAGTTGCTTGTTTACTTGTCAATCCCATGCTAAATTCCATGAGAATAAAGACAACATATTTCTTCTTTGTATCCTCAGAGCCTTGCTTGGTACAAAGTGGGCACTTAAAACTTATTGAATAATTGAAAGAAACAACTTAATTATCCTTTTATAATTCTACATTTATTTTAAACATAGTATTTAATTAATTGAAAGAAGCAAGGCTGCATCATTAAGTTCAGTTGTATGATTTTATTTTTGTCACCACGATGGAGGAAATAATCCTTTCTGTTGTAGTTTTTCTCTTTTTTTATATACAATACAGACATGTCTAATTCTCCAATTTCTTCCTTGACATTTTTATATGCCAGAGAGCTATCAGTCTTCTCCTTTGCCAATCTTTGTTTGCCAAGTGTGAATGTTCAAAGCCAGGCTAATTTCCACATAAAATATACTACATCTTCCAAGTAAAAGATAAAAGAAAAACACTATGTTTGACATGATTTATTTTTGACATATATGCCTTAATATGTGAAAACATTTTTCATTAGGTTCCTGAGGGGGAAATTATGTCTTACTGAGTATGTATCTCATTTTTAATAAAACATTACTCTTTCCATTTTTTTTTTGTTTTTGTTTTGTCACCTACTGTCTTAAAAGAATATATATTCTTAAGTATAAGTGTTCCAGAAATGAATTTCATAGTATATAATATTAGTTATTTTTAAAACCTCTAATATGTTGAAGCTGTTAACCTAATTTTAAGTTCATTTTTAGGTATTCTTTTGCAAGATTTTTGTAAGATTTGCATAACATTAACTCATAGTCAAATAGATATTCGAAAATTCAATTATCCTTTATTCAATCTTCCATTATATGATTGATCTGTATTTTCCTGTGTTAACCTCATATTTTCCAATTTATTTATACAACTATTTTTTTTTTTTTTTACTTTTGTGTTTTATTTTGTTATGGCACCTCTGACATTATTCTTTTATTTATGTATTTTTTTTTACATCTTGAATACTTGTGATTCCTTTCAATTATTCAGTTCTTAGAAGAATTTTAAATTGGATCTCATTAGCCTGCTTGCTTTTGTTTCCTCTTCATACTTTTAGAGAACAATAATGAAATACAGCTTCTGCTCCTCTAGCACTCCTTTTCCTACAAAGAGCACCACACACCACTGGGTTGTTTAAGGAGTGATTGCACATCGATTTTTAACTCTTCCCTTTCATTCACTCTCCATATGAAATAAACCTCAAAACACTCTCCATTTTATTGCCTGGATATCTCTTATACTTAGTTCATCTCTCCTCCCCCGCTGCTATTGTTGCAATGAGCTTTCATCAGTTCTCCTTTACCTTAGTGAGAAAACATCCTAACCATTCCTTCCTATCCATCCCACCTCGGTTCTCTGCATATTAGTTCTCTGCATGAAATCACACAATTATTTCCATCTCTCGTGAGAAGAGTTAAAGTTCATTAATGTGGTCAGGCTCCAGCCCTAGTGAAATTTTTCAAGTCTTCAAACAAATCTATTCTCTTGCCTTCTTGATCTCCTGACCTTTTGCATATAATGGTTCCTTTGGCTGGAATACCCTTTTTCCTTACCCCATTGCCCTACTCACTTCCTTTTTCTTCCCCTAACTCATGCTTAAGGTCTCAACTTCAGGAAGCCATTGAAGCGCAGCCTCCACCCTCTTCCCAAGTAAAAGATTTAATTCATAGCCCACGTTTTTCTATGAAATCCTCTACTTTCCTTCTCCTAATTCTTAGCCCATTGCACTCTAGTGGCCACTTGGCTTGCCTTCCACCTTATAAAAACTCTGTGAGTTTAGAGACTGTCTTTTTTCTACCCTGTTCCTGAATCAGAGGACATAATGATAAATTAATTCATAAAAGCTACTTCATGTATAGTTTTGATAGTTTTCTAGTTTCTACCTGAGATCATTTTTCAAAGAGAAATAATTCATGTAGGATGGTAAAAATGATTTTTTTCTATCAATGTTGTGAGCTTTCAAAAATTATTAATTTGAAGTCTATTTTTTTCTATTTCTCACACTTCTTTTAGTATTTCAAACTCCACAATCTAATGATCATCATCTTTCAAATTGTCTTTCTTGAGAAAAATGAGTCAATACTTGATTTTTATGTGTGTTGACAGTGACCTCAAATTGTTACTTTATTATGCACAACTCACAGTACCTTAGATTTATTTAATTGGAAAAGTCTGATTCTGTGACTTCTAATTCTGTTAATGTAATGCTGTTGGGCCAAGGGGAGGTATACACAAGTTTCAAAATTCCTTGCCATTTCTATATAATTGGTTTAATTCTTCTAAAGATGCAATACTCCTTTAATTATACTAAAATCTATCAATTATGGACTGAAAATAAGCTGTGTGGCATTTTATTTTACAGATAAAACCTTGTACAAAAAGATTTAGAAAAAGAGTGATTGGTGCTTCATCAGTACATAAAATGATTACTAAATCTCTAATCTAATAGAGGAGGTTGAGATTAAATAATTGTCACCTCGAGTTGAAGTTTTTCTGGACTTGAAGCTACCCATTTGAGAAAGCAGAGAAATAAGCTTAAATTACATAGGATTAAATAGAATTTATGGTAGCATTTTTTCCAGAGTTTCATTTTATTAGTGAATTTTCACAATCTACATGAATGTGAAATAAGGTATTTTCCTTTTGCAAACTCACCATCCCAGTCTAAAGATGGAAATTCTCTTTAAAAAGCATCTTTCTAAATGCCTAAATCCTTTAGGAAGATGAAATTGAATTCATTGACCCCCAAATTCACTTAACAATGCAACTAATAAGAGAAACAAAAAAATTAAGATATTAGGTTTAAATATCTAGCCATCAGGTGTCTTCTAAGGAGAGTTTGGCAGAGAACTTCTTGTCTAATCATCTTCTCAAATTACTTCCTTTGTCCAACTAATTCAACACACACTAACTGCCCGCTCTAATCTTTTAGGAATTACCATTTACCAGCCTCTGCTTACCTCACTGATCATATGCATGTGGTGGACACCTATCTGAATATCAGGAGATCCTCCTTCTTCTGTTCCCCAAGAATAGACAGCCATATTTCTGCTGTCCATCTTTGCTCACCCGTTCTCATGATCATTACATGCCTGCTTTCTTGAACCTCTGTCTACTCAATACATAGTACTATCATTGAACATAGTAGATGCTTAATTACTTTTGAATGAGGATATAAATGAATGATGGAGTGCCTGACTCAAGCTGTAACTTGAAAATTACAATTGAAAAACATTGTACTGGGACTGATGACTAAATCACATTAATCATAGAGGTCAAGACATAAAAACTGACAAGATGTTGATGCTCAGTTACCCACTTCTGATCAGGTTCCTATTCCACTGAAGTGTGGTTGCATAGCTCTAATTTAGATTTGAGAGGTACTCCAGTATATTTCTGGTAATCTCTTGTACAAGTACTTTGCTTGCAATTGCTAACTCATGCTTCTCAGCCATCACTTTGATCTTCTGAATGTGTTTGTGTGAGTCTGCATGGGTAGGAATAGACTACATGGGTAGGAATGAAGTGCATCCACTGCAACATGTATTTTTTTGTATGCATTTCTTGGCATTGGAAATAATGTATGTCTGTATATGTAGATTTGGGAGGGCTTATGTGTAAAATTACAGTGGGTTGTTAATGTGCATATAGTTATATTTAGAACAAAATGTGATTTTTGTGTAATTTACTACTTATTTTACGCTCTCATTATGAGTCACAGGCCATTGTGTTCATTTTTATTTATCTTTTTCTTATTATGGAGATATTTTACTTATTTCATGTTTGTGTATTATTTCCATTAATTTAAAGATCAAGCTATTTTTAAAAGGTGGTTTGACTAAACAACAACAGAAAAGTAAGGAAAAAAAGGTATATCTTAGCTACCTATTCAGTGCTTCTTCCTCTTTTTCCTCCTCCATTAACCACATTTGTTCTGGTTCATTGGTAAAACTAGATACGGAATGTGCAAAATCTTTCTACTTAGAAATTCTCCCACTTGGGGGGCGAAAGTATTAATCTCTGAGTTTGAGGTTCCCATTTCCTTTCTATTATATTCCTTCATATTAAAACAGTGTTGTCACTTTGACTAATGCCATTCTGATTAATCTTTCTTTATTATTATAGACCTTTTTAAAATAGAATGTTCTCAGTTTCCTGATTATCAGATGGTATTTGGATCTCTAATTTCTGTTTATTTTTCATAAACTTGAAATAATAGAGATAAAAAGATTACTCTAAATTTGCACTTCCTTCTAAAACAAACATGTCTAGTTATGAATATGTAATCGTGAATAAGGATGGAAACATGTTCCTGGTATGAAGGGATGATTTTAGATGTACAGATGAGAAAATCAGGATTTGCTCTAGGTTTCTCTTTCACAAGATGAGTCGTGTTCCAGCCTGGTAACTATCTTTGCATGGAGAGAAACTCCAAGGGTCTGGATCCCACATGGCCTGGAATTCTAATCCCAATGTTGCATTTTGCATTTAACTTCATATGAGGAATGGAATGACTACCTGAGAATAGTTTGAAATTTGGTGCTAGAATTTTTCCATTTTTAGTTTCAGGAATAGTGCAAGATATTTGTTTTTCTGAAAACCTCACAATATTCTGTAGATGATTTTCAATAGGGCAGGTAGGAGTCATTCAAAGGGAACTGCCTATGATGTATTATTGTACTGGGGAGTAGGGTGTTGAAGTTAGGTGGTAGGCAGTTTTAATATTGTCAGCTTCTTTATTTGAGCCTTTCTAATATTCCCATCTTTAATTGGGTTCATTAATTAATAAAGGGACTTTTAAGTATGATGAGATAATACAGAGTCAAATAGTTAAATTAGGCCCAGGGGCAATCATAAGACACAGGCAAATGCTCCTGAGCTCAGAAAAGTCTCCTTTCACTAACAGCTACCAAAATATCATCTCCAATATTGTCAAAGCCATTCATTCCCCCCTAAATCCATAAATTCCAGATTTTCTTTAATAACTAACATAGAAAAAACAATTGTATCCTGTTTCAATTACTTCATAAATAAGTACTTGCCATCCATTATATTTCTGCTAGTATGTGTACCAAGAGGCTTAGTTAAGAGCTACGTTTACACTGGATTTGACTGGAGTCATTTCTTGTGGTTGAATCATTTCAGGAAATTTTATGTTTCTTGATTTCAATTGGTTTATCATAGTTGTCTCTCTTGTTTTCTTTTCTTTTAGGGAATTCCGAGATGGGCCAGGAATTCAGTGTCTTCAAAGTTAACCTGCCAGTCTGCAAGGGGTGAGGAAATGTTTCAAATAAGGTAGGGATGACTTAGGTGCTAAATCGTGGTAGCCTGTGATGTAGTTATGATCTGTCATCCTGTATGATTTCCTGTGCCATCATAAAGCAAAGGCAAAGTTTGCTATATATTAAAAATGACTGCACTTGGAATATGTAAAAAAAATTACACTTTATACTAAAAATATCCTGCTTGAAGTTTATAAAAGTACTTCCAAGGAAATGATTTCCTTAAAGAAATGGACTTTCGCTGAGACACCAGAGAATAAAGGAAATAAATTGAGAAAAATGCCACAAGCTTATTTTTATGGAACTTATTCCAACAGGTTTAAATGTGATTTTTAATTACAATAAATTACCAAAAATACACTTCTGTTTATTTAAAAATATTATATAATATTTTGACTCTTTTAACTTATAGCTAGAGTAATACATTCTGTGAAGAGTTCAGAAACATTTAATCTATGACCTGATCTTGACATGCTTAATCAGTTATTTCTTGAATAAGTAAAGTAATAATAAAAACTTAAAAGGCAGATTAATAGAACCGATACTCTCAAATCAAGTATATTAATATTAATTTACAAAATTGGCATATTGTACAAAATACATTTGAAAAATCCACTACTCCATTGCTATATTTAATGATGTTGATTTTAGGAAAAGACGACCACAAAAATGTTAAGGTACATTGATTAGTATATTTAAAGTATATAATTGCTATATTTGTCCAAATAATTTAGTGATGCTATTATCCTTGCTTGATAAACTACAAAAAAACATCGACTTCTACGTTGACATTTACTGAGTGGTGTCTAAAATTTTCTGAGGTGCAAACAATTTTTCTTTAACCTCAACATTCTTTAGTTTCTACTTTTTATAATTTGATAATGAAGTTCTATATAAATCTGGGATTTCAAGATAATCTATTACATTTTAAATAGTTGAAGTTTGACAAGTTACATAAAAGCCATGTGTATTTGTATCTGTTCTGGTCCTGGCAGCATTTCCCATCAGTTCAGTTCCTCCTTTTTACCCCTAAATGAAGATCACCTGGGGATTGCCCAACAGGAGGTGTAGCCCATGTCTGCTGCCTGCTGGCCAGCTTTAGCAGAGGAAAGGTACCAGCTGTCAATGGGAGAGCCATGGATGGGAGAAGCTAGATTTTATTTTTCCCCTTTGCTTTCTGCTTCAGGCAGCTTCTCCAGCTATTGCTCTATCTCCTCCATGGATCCAACTCCTGCTAGAAAAGTTCGCTTTGGCCCCAGTCTCCTGGGAATCCAGGGCCGGTCCTGGGCCCAAATAATATCACCCATTGTCGCTCTGGTCTATAGGTAGAAGTGGGTTCGTACCTTTGCGAAACTCAGTGTTGCTTCCTCTCCCCTGTTTGGTCATTCAGCTCTTCCTTCACATGTCTAACCAATGTCTTGCATTACATTTTATTAGTTTCACATACTTAGTGGTTTCAGTTTACTGGTTGAACCTTGGCCAATATGTTATTTACAGTACATTTTAAAGAATGGTAATGATTAATCCCAAATCATGATTATAAATTAGAAGGTTCTTCTTGGATCAGCACTTGGGAAGTCTGCATAAATTTAGTTTAGATTAGAAAACAATTAGATAATTCATCAAGATTCTTTTAAAAAAGATCATTAATTTCTCTGTTACTGTCAGCATTGAAACTATTTCTATCCTGAGAATGAGTGTGGGTGCTGGTGGTATGAGAGTTTGTGTGTTTATGTGTGTATGCGAAGGTCTGTGCCTCTTGTGTGTATAATCACGTTCAGGAAGCATTTGTTTAGTCGGCTTCAAGGCTATCCCAACTAGCATTTGTGAATGTTTGTTTTCTTTATCTCTGCTCTGGTAAATCCATGGAAAACAGATGAAAGGCAAATTTTTCATTATTCCTAAATCCCTGATTATGACACGTTTCTCCTACAATGTGTCTCAACAGAGTGAGAGAAGCATCTGTAACTGCGCACAGGTTATGCGATAGTCCCCTCAGTAGCATTTGGTCCATATGGAGCTTAATTCTCTAATCTACCTATAACTAGATGTAAAATTCAGACAGAAAATCGCAATTTATCACAAGCGTCCAGCTGGTTTCTTCCTCTAAGTGGTTATTTCCTAATCTGAAATCCAGCCCATTCATTGCCCACTTACATATTTGAGCTATATAATCAATAATAAATAACAAGAACATTCCCTTGAGAGATTAGCCAAGCATTCCAACTGGGAAGAACAAATGAAGGGCAATGCCATAGAAGTATATGCTTGGATTTTAATGTACGGAATAAAATATGAAAAAATGGGAGAGCTCCTTGCATCCAGCTTATTAATAATGCTATGTAAGATTGAATTAACCCCCCCACCACCACCACCATTACATCCAGAAATACTGGAGAAATATGTTTTTAATGAGTATAATCTTAGAAATGATTTTTGTATATTTTAACGACTTGTTGATCTTTAATATAATTGTAACCGATCAGTTCAAAATACACATTTTGAGCCTTCTTCAAACTGAAGTCTTGAAATCTGCCTTATAATTGGAAATTTTTACTTCTGAGAAAGTGTGCTATTATTTCCAAATGCATATCCAACAGTACTGTGCTCTCTGGAATATATGAACCCAAGATAATCAGTTTCTTATCTGGCTTAATTATGTGTGTGTGTGTAGATATATACACATTCAAGTTTGAGAATGTTTATTTGTGCGTACATCTCCCTCCCTATCTATATCTATATCTATATCTATATCTATATCTATATCTATATCTATATCTATATCTATATCTATATCATCTATATCTATATCTATATCTAATCTATATCATCTATCTATAACTATCTATCTATATCTATATCTATATCTATATCTATATCTATATCTACAT